>NC_143398.1:115056760-116310927 GCF_052110815.1 Crocodylus siamensis
ATGGTGCCGGTTGTTCCTCCCAAGGTGCATCACCTTGGACTTGTCTGTGTTGAAACCCATCCTATTCTCGTCCGCCCACCCTTGTAACCTGTCTAGGTCTGATTGTAGCCTGTTGCATCCTTCCAGTGTGCCCACGTCCCCCCACATCTTAGTGTCATCAGCAAATTTGAACAGGGTGCTTTTTACCCCCTCATCCAAATCACTCATGAAGATGTTGAACAGTGCAAGCCCGAGGACCGAGCCCTGCGGAACCCCACTGCCCACGTCCTTCCAGGTTGAGAAGGACCCATCCACTACCACCCTCTGGGTTCGGCCCTCCAGCCAGTTGGTGACCCATTTGACTGTGTGGGTGTCTACACCACAGTCCCCCAGTTTCTTAATGAGAACGGGATGAGAGACAGTGTCAAAAGCTTTCCAGAAGTCCAGGAAGACTATATCTACTGCTACCCCTGCATCTAATGAGCTGGTGATCTGATCGTAAAAGGCCACCAGGTTGGTCTGACAGGACCTGCCACTGATGAACCCATGTTGGTTGCCCCTAAACATGCAGTCCCCTGCTGGCCCCTCCTGGATGTGTGCCAGCATAATTTTCTCGAACAGCTTGCCTAGGATTGAGGTAAGACTAACCGGCCTATAGTTTCCTGGGTCCTCCTTCCTGCCTTTTTTGAAGATGGGGACCACGTTGGCCCTCTTCCAGTATCCCAGCACCTCACCGGAGCACCACGAGTGCTTGTAAAGTTGTGCCAGGGGACTTGCAATGACCTTGGCCAGCTCCTTTAGAACTCTAGGGTGGAGATCATCCGGACTGGCTGACTTGAATACGTCCAACCCCTCCAGAAGCTCCCTAACTAAAATCCTCGCTAACCTGTGGCCCAGGTGTGCCTCCCCCGGGGCCCGAGGGGGGCCCAGCAGGGAGGTGGCTGTTTTGGTCCCTACTTAGGAAGACGGAAGCAAAGAAATCGTTAAACATGTTAGCTTTGCCGTCTGGTGTGACAACCAAGTTTTCCATCGTGTCCTAATGATTGTCTTGTTTTCAGAGCCAATAAAAAAGGAATTGTTTTTATCTGTTTAAGGAGCACAAACAAATATGGTTCTAGGCCTTTGCCCATAAGACATGTAAAAGAGCTGTGCGAATAGCTATTTTAGTTTGGTGGCTGAACTTTAGGGACATACACACACACAGAGTTAGTCTGCCCCCTTTCCCCCCTGCTTTAAGACTGAGGCTCAAGTCTTATTTCACTTGTTCCTCAGTCTGTTTTAGAGTCCATTTTTAAGGATTTTTGTAGCTTGTGACCTGGCATATTTCAGGAGGAGGAAGTGTTATGAACTATTCAGAAGCATGTGGCTGAGTCAGCTGATAGTAGCCAGAAATTCTACAGCATGGACTAATTTGGTGGAGTCAACTCTTTCAACTTCTTCTGTGCAGCACATTTTAAATCTTTCTAAATTTAACCTATATTATTAGTTTGGTTCCAGGATGAAAGAAATAAATTTTTTTAAATATAAAAATGAATGCCTCTTCTCAGAATAGCGTTATTCAAATAGGACTATTTTAATGGTTCAGAGCACTACCAAGTACCTAGGCTGTATAGATTGCCTCTCAGTCAGGACAAGAATTTTAAAGCTAGATGGGAAAGGTTCAGTACCATCTTGCTGAAGATGATATAACAGGTCCAGGGCAACATAGGAGCATGGGAGACTGCTGCCTCTTGAGTCAGTGACTAGTTGGTGGGGGGACATGCAGGCGGTGTCCCTCGGTGGCCAATCTCACTGGTCGCACTCACCAAAAAAGTCCCATGGCCACTTCTGTTGGCGGCCCTGCTCCCTGGCCGGCACTCACAGGGTGGACACCAACGCTCCTGCCTGCCCATCTGCCGCCTAAACAGGAAACGCAGGCTACAGGGGGTGCACGTGGACCTCTGTCCACCCCCTACATGTCGCCATCTCATAGGAGTGAGACTTGTGGAGCTTAACAGTTATATTCCCTAGGATAATTATAGAAAGTATCACTTTCCATATTTCTAGGCATAAATTGGTCACCAGATGGACCAAGTACTAAAACTTTTCATTCACAGGCCTCTACTCCATTAAATGTTGTTTTAAGTCTACTTCCTGAAACATAGCCATTTTAGAATTACCACAGACACTAAGTTCTAGTTGCCTAAAACAACTGAACATTTTGTAGACTGGTTCACCCACAGTTAATTCCTCTTTTTGTACCATGTTGTGTAACAAGCATTTCCTAGCCTATGAACAAGTATCAGACACTGTCCAAAAGCAGAGCTTAGCCACAGGCTCCAAGTGAAATTTCTGGCAGAAACCATGTAGTTTCCTAGAACATCAGATAAATTAAGCTGTGAAAGCATGACACCAGGACAATTTATTAAAGCTGGGCTTCACTCTTAAATCCTTCTTAGTTGATGATAGTCTTTCAAGACAGCTAGTGAAACCGTTCTGCATGTTATGTAGGGTTGGAGTCCACTAGACTTAAATTTAATAGAAATTAAGTGTACCAGTGTTAATGGTTAGAGCAGACTTCTTAAGTAAGGACATGGAAAATCCCCTGCCCTTTTAACACAGGCATGTACTCACAGCAATAAGGTCATCTCTTGCTCTAA
Organism: Crocodylus siamensis; assembly: GCF_052110815.1. Taxonomy (NCBI): domain Eukaryota; kingdom Metazoa; phylum Chordata; order Crocodylia; family Crocodylidae; genus Crocodylus; species Crocodylus siamensis. The sequence goes on from NC_143398.1 coordinate 115,059,379, forward strand.
GGACCTTCAATCTTGCCTGATTCATCAGGTTGGACATCTGACTGCAAGTTGCATGGAAAAGTTCAATCAGTTCATCAACAACTAAACAGTGACAGTAGAGCAGTGAAATTTTAACTGTGTAGCTTGACATTTTTAAGTAACACTATCATTTTGAACACAAGCCTGGTTACTTATCTGAATCTGCTTCAGGAGCAGCAGCAATAAATAACTTACTAGAAAGGGTAGCTTGCTGAATGACAACAAAAGCAAAAAAAAAAAGTTACTTAAGAGACAGATAACTGCTGAGATCAGCACAATAAAATAACCTGCATCTAAGTTATGAAGCATGTCTGCTAGATAGCGGTGGAGGGGGAGACCCTCTAAATCACAGCTGCTGGAGTTCTCAGTAGATTACTGTCTTTAGATCTGGTTTGGTACCAAAACCAGCCACTGTCCAGTATCTAGAAACTTGCCAGAAAGCTCCCCCACCCACACATGCTCAGATGCTTCAAAGTTCTTTTCTATACTCATGCTATAAGACTAATTTTTCTTACCAAAACACTCCAGCCACCCCAAAACCTCCCTTTATTGGACTCTGTTCTCCTGCATGGAGCTGCAGTGCTTGGTCAGCACTACTTGTTGCTTGAACAGTTTCAAGTTGCAGTTTACCAAGGAAAGCTATAAAACAGCAACAACACTGGGGCTGCCTGCAGCTCTAAGATTATATTGCCTTATATCACAGCCATGAAAGTTTGTTCTGAAGTGAAAGTCTGTATTCTGCAATACTTAGTGGATTAGCTACACCATCCCCATTTGCTAGGGGAAGATTTTATTTATATATCTATATAATGGCACGTTGAATGTTTAGGTGCTGAAGTAGAACAGGCAGCCTAAGCAACTTACATTTTCTTTTGTTGTTCAATTTGTTTCTCCTTCTTTTCATAGTACTCCATGATTTTCAGTCTCTGTGTCTGCACGAGCCGACCCTTCTCAATGTTGAACTCTTCTTCTGCCTATGGTGAGAGTCCGAGTTGAAATGAAGCTGACTCCACAAGAGTTTGGAAGGATGCTCAGTTTATTCACATCAATAAACTAGAAGCAGGGGGGATGAGAATTATGGCCCTAACTAGACAAAGCATTTACTTAAATCTCACTGTCGTCAAGGGGACTTAGGTGTATATTTTGCTAACGTAGGGACTTTGTCACTATTCTCCAAACAGAATATTGCTGAAGCCACACTATTTATTTTTTCCTCCAGATTTTGTTTCTAAACAGGCGAAGATATATAACTCAAGCATTACCTAGTGAGCAAATACTGGTGTGCTACCTAGCAGCAACCTAAAGTTCAGTTCAGGACACTTAAATAAACATAGGCTAATCTTTGGAACTGGAAAAGATATGGAAAATAGACACCACAACAGTATGAATCACACCAACGTGTGGTAATTTGACAGTTACTACAGCCTGTATAGTACCCTTAAACTGCTTACATTTAGAGGTTACTTATACAAGGCTATAGGCAGGAAGACTTGCTGCTTTTTTAGTGCAGTCCACTAACATATATGTAAAACAGGCCATGAAAGTGGGCAATATTAACGATATCCAGCTATAGATGTGCAAGGAGTCTCAACTGGTGACTAAAGAACATCACCTTTATTTAGAAATAAGGGGGGAAAGAAAAAAAAACATTTCTAACATGTATTAGTGTTTAACAATCAGTCTAATTTCAACAAGACTTTGGCATAATATAGCCAACCATGCATTTAAAAAAAAAAAAAAAAAGAAAAGCAAAAACAAAAGCTGCCATGACATTTTATGAATTTATCAACCTTTTTAGCACATGACTATGCCACACAAGCTGGCCACTATTATATTGGTTCATATGGAGAGGGTTGAGTATGCATTTGCTGAATGCAAGACAAGGTAGGTGCCTGGTTTTTGCTTTCATCCCTTAAATTTAAATCTGGTTTTAGTTCATCAACATCTGTAAGACCACAGCTGGAACTAAGAGGGTAGTTGCACAGGCTTATTGTTAATCCCATCGTGGTGCCTGTTTATACACCAGCCATCACCGAAATGAGGCAGCCAACACTGACTTGCATCTTTTTATTGCACTGCAAGTCTATAAGAACACATGGCTAAAAGGACCTTCTTTTGATTTAGAAGGTAGTCCCCCACTTAAGCCACAATGGAAAAAGTGAGACTGAAAGCCAAATTAATTTTCAGAAAGAGTTCTGGATAAATCTTAAATACAGCTTGGAGTGATCACATTCATTTGTTTAAGAACCAATAAATTTCAGAAGCAAGTAATTTAATCCCATCTGTCTGGGGCAAAAAGTCCCAGTTTATATCATCATCAGATCTCCTGCTGTGTTGAATCAAAAAGTGTTTTTCCATTCTAATACCTTCACATGTAGGCAATCACAAGGAGATGTGGAAACAGCATCAGCTCAATTAGTTTGATTATGCTACTCTGACATTAACCTAATTCAGTATCTTACATTCTGCTATGCAGTTACTGTGTGTGTGTGAAGCAAGTCAGTGGCCTCATGGAAATATTGTAGGCCTGTTTAAGGGGTGACTGGAAAGCTAGTTAGGACATCGCACATAATCCTTTTTGCTGTTCCACATGTGATATTTTTACCTTAGCATCTATTTCTTCAGCCTTTTCATTAGCTTCCTGCTCAATGAAAGCCATCATATGCTTGATCTGTAACAGCAAAAAAAGCAGTTATTTTTTGTAAGAAAGCACTCAAGAGAAGCAAGCTTTTTGCCCCATGAACTCCACAGTACTCCCCCCCTCTCATATATAGTAGCATTGCCTTCACAGAAAGGAAGTCTTCCCTACTGGCAAACACAAAAGTCACCACATAATTAAGGAACATTTAGATTAGAAACAAAAAACTGAAACCTGATCTCAACAGCCTCTATATCATTGCTCCAAAATAGTATTGGTACAGCCCCCCTGGGCTACAAGAAGGGCCAGCTGGGCAGTCTTTTAAGTGACAAGTGTCCATACACAAAGATGTGTTGAATCATTTGCAACCGCTTCCCATGTCTCTGGGTTGGTATTGGAATCATCACAAGTTAAGGAATTACAGTATTTGAGAACAGTTGATGTTTCTTAGCAAGTGCAGAGCTCCCCTCAGACCAAGGACAAGTTTTGACTGCTTCAGAGAGAAGAAAGGGACCTGCAGCGAAAGTGAAGGATTCATGAACTTTGAGGATCCAACCTAAGCTTGTAAGTATTTGAGAACTGATGGCAAGTCGCTGAGGATCCGCTGCTACAGGACTACAGGATCTGTCCCAGAACTTGGAAAAGAAACAGACCTTTGATAACACCAGGATTAGAACAGCTGCTCAGGGAACCATGCCTGCCAACTCAAGAGAGCGCAGGGCGACAGGGCTGTGACAGGGCTGAGCAAAGCAGGCACTACCTGTGACGTGGTGATGATCCCAGATCACAAAACACTCTGAAGTGTATTTCGCCTCTTACTGAAACACAAAAAGACCTCCAAAGAGCGAGACTCTGAATGATGACAGCCTTAACAAGTGCTACAAGGTGCATTCTTACAAGAAATTAGTTTCCGCTGAAGTTGGAAGATCTTTCACAGGAGAGTTTCCTATGGGAAGAGGACTAGTGTTCCCTCCCGCCACAGGAAAAGGGGCATCTTTCTTATACCATCCACAGGGATTTACATCTGCTATATGAGCTGCAGCTGGCGCTAACCAGGGTCTGCCGAACAAGGTAAGTAGGTATGAATGCAACTCTCCATGGAGAAGTACTGTGAGACGCTCTAGAAACCCTGGACACAGTTCAGAAGAGGCAGTTTCCTGCTCTGTCCCATGACCTACATGGCAGCGACATGGTCAGTTTACTGTAAACTGCATTTTCATTTCAGGGGAGGGTGGGGGAAAAAGGCAGTTACAGATGTCAGGTGCGCCTGCAGCAGCAGCTGCCGCTGGGGGCAGTGACCTCTTGGGCTCCTTTCCACAACTGCTGGCGCCCACTCAAACCCGTTTTTATTACAAAGGGCAAGCGCCGTGCTCAAGGCCTGGTTGCACGTTGATCCTGGAGAGTCCTGACGCCCCTCGCCCCTTTCCCCCCAGCCTGGTCCCGGTCCCGGTCCCGGCCCCGACCCCGCGCCGGCACCTGCTTCTGGACGTCGGCATCGCTGAGCGCCATGGTGAAGCGGACGGTGACGTCAGCAGCGGTTAACGCTGGGAGACAGTTGGGCAGCAGTTACGGACTCCAGGCCGGGTACTGAACGGAATCGAATCCGGTCGGGGTCACCGCTGCGGCCTGCGTCACGCCGACCCCGCCCACAGCTACGCGCGCCAATGGGAGCCAAGGGAAGGCGGAGCCTAGCTGCGCATGCGTGCTGCCGGCAAGGAATGGTTTCGCCCGCCTGCCCTGAGTGGTATGGCCTGCACGTGATCTGGCGGGCCTGGAGGGGAGCGAGGGCCGGCGTGGCTGGAGATACCATGGGGCGGGCAAGTCGGGAGGCTGCAGCCGGCGCGCGGGGGTACGAGGTATACCCGGCCAAGCACGGCAACGAAGCTTGTATCTGCAGAGCGGTGTTGCCAGGCACACGATAATTATCAGATAACTTCAACCCTTGTAGGATGTACCATCAATAAGTGTTCAAAATCGTGTTGGTGTAATAGAAGATATTATCTCTACTACGAGCCCTGATTGCTTTTTCCTCTAGACCAATATGGCTACAATCTGCATACCTGAGAAAACATAGGATATTTTTTGAGGCAGTGAATTCATGCAGCAGATGCAAAAACCAAGTCACTCAGGGAGTCTTAAATGACTTTTGGGCTTGCTGCCGGCACTTCCTTATGACTGCTTGCCTCAAAATAAAGAAGTGCTTCAACTTTTATGACCCGGTTCTCACTCTCTGGCATTTTACAACCAGCAATATAAAGTATAAAAGAACTTGTTTGCATAGTTGTCCAGTGTAGGTGATTTGTTCATCAAATATGAATCAGAACTCATGGTAGAGGTGATATCTTTTATTAGACCACCTAGATTTTTTTTGCAAAAAACAATTCTTTAATTTCAAGCTTTTGGGCACAAGCAGCCTTCTTCAGGCATCGAAGAAAATATTGTAAACATTCTCCTGAGTAGAAATGAAAGTTCATATTTCATAAGAGAGTTGGAGGTGTGGTAAAATCTCCTGTTTGGAACGGTTAATTTTATATTCAGCAAATATGATACTTTTGAGTTTCCAATGTGATGATTTCATATATAAGACCTAGCAGTGGTGCTGTCTGAGATGCCTTTAGGCCAAGAGATGCTGGAAAGTCCCAAGGAGAGAAGGAAGGAGGAGGAGTGATGTGGTTATACTAGGATGAAGAACTGCACGCTCTGGGTTTGCATGATTTACACCTCCAGCACCAGTCTCATCATAGCAGCACTTGAGGGATTTCAAAAAAATGCCTTATGTCTTGCTGGTATTTGCTTATTTTCAATCATTCCTTATCCAGGTTTGGAAGCATTTGCTGAAAGTTTGCCCTTGCTCAGCCTGTTCAGATTAGAAGCAACTTTTCCCTGTTCACCAATGCTAGTTACTCTGTTGCAGGCTAGCTTACTGGTCCAATTAGTCCAGCAGTGGTATTGTACACCTTGGTGAGGAATGGAGTGCGTCTTATCCCCCGTGCAGGGGGATGGGTTCTGTTTACTGCTTCTTTCTGGCAGTGCTGCCAAGCTGATTACCTTAATTCATCTAATGAGATGATCATGCAAAAGCACTTGGCAGCTATTTAAATTGATCTTGTTTACCTCTGTGAAAGTTACAGTAGTTGCCAATTAAAAATCGTATCTTAACAAGAAATCTTTTACAGGGATTGCTAATGTCAAAAAAGGGTGTTCACTGTAACATGGACATACGCACCATCCTTTCAGATAGGTGGTACTTAAGTCCTCACCCTCCAGAGTTTCCCTTGTCTTGCAGCTCTCTCCTGGTCTCATGTTCTGTCAGCCCCAACCTCCGGGCTGCCCCTTGTCTTTCTGTCCCCTGCGATAACTGCCAGGCAGGACCTGTAGGCAGCTGTATCCTAACCAGTCCCTCAGAGCAGCAGTTCTCAACCTTTTGCACCTTATGTCCCACCTATGTAAGGTCAAAAAATCCTGGTCCCCCCAGTCGAAGAGAGGGGGGTGGCCTAGGGGCCAGTCGAAGAAGGGGCGGGATCCCCAAACGGCCAATCGAAGCGCGGAGAAGCGAAACCGGAAATTCCCAGCGGCACTTCCGGTTTCACTGCCGCGACCTGGGTCTTACCGGTTGAGAAACCCTGCTTTGACCAGGAGTGGAGGCGGGGGGACCTTTGTTTGAAAACCTGTTTCTCTGCAGGGCTTTTTAATAAGATCACACAAGTGTTGCATGTCCTAGTCCCGCCCACTCCCCATGCATACACGCTGCACATCCCAGACGCGCACACAGGCGTGTTGTGTTCGTTCCCCCGCACAGAGACGTACTGAATCACACACACACACACACTCTCTCTCTCTCTCTCTCTCTCTCTCCCCTTGTCCCAATTCCGCGCACGCATACGCTCCTTTGCCCTTATCCGCTTGCGTTGGTCTGTCCAGAGGTTCCGCCGCCCTCCCACTGCACCCGTTTGTAAGATAACATCCATAGAGACTCCCAGCTAGCACCTCTACCCCACACACGCGAAGACGACGCTGCCAGGTCCTGAGCACGCAGCCAAGCCTAGCGGCACCGCCAGGAACATACGCAACAGCCAGGTCCCCTAGGGTAAGCGTGTTAAGGCTGCCACGTCCTGCAGGAACAACGAGCTACAGCACCGGCGCCTCACGCCCTCTCCTGGGCACTTATGTCATGTGCAGCCCGCGGAACTCGGCCCTTACACAGCGGCTCCCATTGGCCGCCGGCCGCAGTGACGCATCCGGAGCTGGAAACCGGCTCCTGGCACAGGAAGCGGGGGGGGGGGAGCGGGATTCAGCCGCTCCGGCACGTGCAGCTGCTGGGGAGTCACATGAGCTCTTCCGCTCCTTCCCCCGCGCCGTGGGCCGTGACGCCATGACGCTGAAGTGACGCCATCTTCCTCCTCCCCCTGCCCCCCCCATCATGGCGGCGGCGGCTGTAAACTAGGGCAGCTTGCAGCGCCTGCCGCACGCGCCGGCTCGCGGCAGCGCTCGCTCCCGCCGCCCCTCCCCCCGCCCGCCTACCTCGCGACACTCAGGTGAGGGGAGGGGACTGGGAAGGCGGCCTCGCGCGCGGGCGCCCTCCCGGGGGGAGAGAGAACAGGAGGGGCCGCCGTGGCGGCGGCACTCGGAGGGGGAGCCCTGCGCCCGTTGAACCGCCACTCCCTGCCGCGTGCCCTCGTGCTGCCCCCACGTGACTCCTGCGAGGGTGGGGGAGCCCTCAGGCCTCAGTCCTGCAGCGGACAGGGTCCTGGGGCCGCCCCCTCCCTAGCCCTTGGAGCACCCTTTGGGGCTTGGCACTATTAGGGCAGCCTTGCCTCGGGCCCCTGCCAACCCCCGGCCCCTGCCAAGGCAGTGGGCAGCAGGCAGCTGCTGGGTCAGGTGACACCTGATTGTGGAGGCAAAGCTGCCTGTTGTGGACCTCCCAGCGCCCGTGTGGCCGTGGGCATGTGGAGGCGCCAGCCTGCAGGTGGGGGCTGCCCTTTGCCCTCTCAGCTGCCTCAGGTGCACTTGGCTCCTGCGAGGTCCTCTCCAGGCTTCTGGATCTCACCTGTTGCCCAAATAACTCAAGGCGAGTTCCCAAAGCAACTCTGGTGCCAATTGGGAACCCACTGTTTGAGCTGACACATTCAACCAGCTCTTGAGAGGCATGAATGGCATCGCTGGCTGAATGAAAACTTGTTTATTTTTTCTGACGGTGCTGCCCTGATGAGCTTGCGACAGCTTATCAAGGGTGACAGTGTGGGGCCAGAGCTGGAAAAGGTTGAGAGCCTGTGCCTTACCTTCATCCTGCTGGTGTTTTCCCTCCCTCAAAAAAAAATCGAGCTTTGTTTATGGAATGGTGAAATGAAGTGAACATTTTAACTAAAATCACAGCCCAAAGGTGGGACTGCCATAGAGCCTTTTGCTCCTTTCCAGTATCTCAATCTATTAAGTGTCACTTGAGGAATAGTAATGGATGAAATATTGATTCATGTTTTCAGTACGAGCTGGGAAGTTTAAACTGAATTTTCTTAATGTCCTAGAAACAGTTAGCATATCTTAATGCCCATTCCAGGCAGTAAGTGGCAGTTCCTCGGAGGGGTGCGGTTACTTATTTTCTAACTTCTACATAAGTTGGCGTCATGAGGAGCCCTAGCAGAGGAATGAAATGTAGCAGTTGGTTTCTGAGAACAAGTTTAAACAAGTCCACACATGTAGTTTCGGTTCAAAATTTTTGTGCGTTGCTTCTAGTTAAACTCATAGAGCATTTTGCTACCTTGGTGTTTGTTCTGGTATGAGGTGTGATTTTTATGGGTGTTATATCGCCTGTAAAATTCACTGGGATTTGATACTTGGTATGTAGAAATGCCATGTAAGTACGTTTGTAAATTATGGGGAGGTGTCCAGTGTTATAAGTGAACTGAGAGTCAAACTAATTTCCAAATGTTATAAGGTCCCGGAATTGTGGAGTATTTTAGAAATGTGCTGTCCTGCTGTGTTTTCACTGCAAGGTTTAACTGCAGTTATCTGCTCTCCAGTTCACTTTCCTTGGCTGGCCTGGTTTAAGTGAGAATGGTCGTGCTGTGGACTATCACCCTAGCAGGATAGAGTATTATATTTGCAGTATGGAGTGATTTTTATTAGCAGCTGATGACTTGCACCAATTTGAAGTGTAGCTTGTATCCCCCTGACAGGACAGTCGTCTCAAATAAGATGCAATACAGAAGTTATAACAAAGTATTTTCTCAATGAAGGCTGTTCCAAGAAAATTGAATGGTACACTATAAGGATATTAGCTTTTTATAATACTTTGTGAACATGGCAACAAATAAGTGTATTTTGCTAGTTCAACTGTGTATGGCAGATCTCTGTCCCTAAATAGATACTCATGCATCTTGGTGCCATCTGGCATATTGTCTTTAAATGCAGAATATTAATACAGTTGTATTTTCTCTTGTAAATTATGGATGGCAAATAAGTAGCTGAAGGTGCGCTAAGATGTCATCCCATAGTCAGGGGCTAAATTTTATCAGTCTCTTTACCAAAAAATTATAGCTATTACATTAGAGCGTAGCTTTTGTATTTCCTCATACTGTAATTGATGCATGACCCTGCTGTAGATTAGTGTGTGACAGGTCGCATGAGGAAATGTCAGTATGACTGGCCAGCCAACTTTGCCTTGCTGAGCCATTCAACCAGCTTGAAACAGGTAAGAGGATTTTTTTCCTTTGGGCAGAAATGTGTTGTGAAAAGGATAAGGACACATTATCTTGAATAGATGTAGTGTTTTTTGAGGGATCCAGGGCATTCAGGAAATATGAGAGCCATTCACCATAATGAATTTAAGCCATTTATTTTGATAAAGAGTTGTTGTTCTTGTGTGACTCACTTGCACGAACTTCTTGTCTTTGCTTTTAAGATATATGTTACTTATCTCCCTTTGCTTTAGCAATGATGTCAGTTTTGATAAACCTTTTCTCTCTCCTCTAAGTGTATCTATGCTTTTTCTTCCTGTCTATGCAAGGAGTGCTCTCCCTCTGTCTTCTAAGTTGTTTGGCTTGTCTTTAAAAATCATTTCTGAAAATTGACCTTGTCTGAAATGCCTACTCTATAAAATCAATATTTTCTGTGTTCTTTGCTCTGTAAAAAAAAAAAAAAAAAATCTTAACTAAATCATCATGATTAAATTGAATAACTACATTATTGCATTGTAGGCCATTCTCAGCAATGGCCAGTGGTTCTGAAATATCGCTATTCTCTGAAGACTGAGCCTGTCAGTGAAAGCTCAAGATTTTTATTATTTTTTATGCAGCTGTTTATTCCATCCTCCATTCCAGTATTTGAGCATTTTCCAGGAATGTCTTAAAATAATTAGACTCTTTCACTTGTAGCCTATTCTTTTTCTCATGTATTTATTTATTACATCTATGCTGTGCTCCACAAAAAGCCATGGGGAAACTTTTTTAACTTTTATCTGAACAGCCTATGTCAGAGCTGTGTAGCTGAACATACTGAAATATTTTTGAATTGGGTCTCAGTCTGATTCCAAACGCATGGAGTTACCTGTGTTTGCTTGGATTCCTGTTTTTTGTATGTCAGTAGGTTCTTCCTCCTTTCTCTTTGTTGATCCAAATATTTAGTTTAAGGACAGTGCTTTGTTACTTGTTCAGAATTGCTTTTGGATAATACTGAAGCACTATACTATGTATTGGAACTGTATTGAGCAAAGACTCCATAATTTGTTGAGGTACATTTGTTTGGTGGAGAGTGACATCTTTCACGATAAGCATAAAAATGAAGTCCTAAGAATTGTTTGATGTTAAAAGAGCCTTGGGATCTTTAACTAAAAAAATACAGTTTATAGTTGGTGTCCTGGCCTAATTCAGTTAAGCATGTTTTTGCTTACTCCATTTGCTTTGCAGTTTCAGTTTGCTGTGGTGTTTTTTTTCATCTAATGTAATGTACCAAACTATAGCAGCATAGTGATTTGTACTGCTGCATCCCTAAAACAATGGAATTTTATTGGTGGATGAACATTATTTAGAATTTTATCTATAAAGCACTTTCAGATGAAAGGTGCTATGTAAGTGTAAGAAAATTGCTGTGAGACGAAATATAACTGTTGAGACTCAAAAGCCATTAAACTTATATAGTTTGGTTAGAATCAAGTGAGCAGCAGAGGAGCCAGTTATCAAATATATCTTTTAAAGGATTTCAGGATACTATTAAGTACCCAAAAAGAAGAATTGTATAGTTGAGTCTAGAGGTGCACCAATATATTGGTTGCTTATCGGATCAGCACTGATTAAAAGGACATGACATTGACTATTGACTTTTTTTGCTGTTGTAGCTAATAACATTTTCCAATAATTATGCCTTCTAGCTAGGGCCCCAGATGCCTAGGTTCCCTCTTGCCTGTGGGGCTGAGGCCCCTGGATGCCTGGGTTCCCTCCTGCGACCTAGGGTGACCCTGGATTCATCTCCTCACTGCCGGGCTGGGCTGGAGTGGAGTGGAGCAGCTGCTGTGGCGTCTCAGGCACTGGTGCGGCACAGACTACAGGCTGGGGCTGGGACAGGCACTGTAAAAGGTGCCAAATGCCACAAAGACGTGACTGAGGTGGAGCTGACTGGCCCAGCTCAGAGTGACTTAACCCGCAGTGCCTGGAGGTTTGTGCGCCAGGGCCTGGGGGCAGAGCCTGTCAGGGACCGAGGCAGCTGCTACCCTTCCCCACCCCCCCGTGTGGAGCAGGGTTCTTCCCCGGCCTCTCAGCCCAGCTGGGTCCTGCCCTTCCCAATGCTGGATCCATTCAGTCTCCCATGTGAGACATGAGAGCTTACCCTGCCTCTGGCAGGGCAGCACCAGGAGTGGAAGGGGCCGTTCCCTTGCTGGAGTCCAGCTCCTAGGACCTGGGTCCCGACTGTGAGGAGGAAATTGCCCGATTTCTCCAGGCCTAGAATAATCCTGCAGCCTTGCCTTGGGCAGACGAAGGAGAGCGGGGAGCCTGACCCAGAGACCACCCAGTCTGGCTGGGGTGGCCACCATTCCAGTACTCATTCCACATGGTTCCTGGAGCAGCTGCTGGATCAGCTGTGCTAGGGGAATGAGATAAGGTCTGTGGGCCCAATCTGGTCTGCATACTGGCCCTGCACTGATGACTCGGGGGCAGTACTGGGGGCCAGATGGTAGAGCTCCATGGGCCAGCTCTGGCCCTTGGGCCGTATGTTTAACACCTCTGACCTAAAACTTAAAAAGTTCTGTTTCAAACCTTTTTTTCCCCTTTCTCTTTCTTGCCTTTATTTGAGGTCTGACTCTTCTTTCTGGCCCTTCTTGGGTGTCTTATTTTGGCTCTTGACCTTCTGTTCTTTGCTGCTCTTCTCATCTGACTGCTTATAAAGGGAAATATATAAAAGTGCTAGGATAGGGGCGGGCAGTTATTTTGGGCAGAGGGCTGCTTACTGAGTTTTGGCAGGCCATCGAGGGTCACGTGACCGGTAACCGGGGCAGATAAATATTAATTTTCTAAATTTTTTTTAGGGGTCCTGCGGATCAGATAGAATGACCTGGCGACCCACATCTAGCCTGCGGGCCACATTTTGCCCACCCCTGTACCAGGACATGGAATGTTCATCAGTCCTATGTCACTGTTAGAGAGATCTGCATTTCTGTCTTATCCATTGGTACTAAGGGACAGTGCCTGTGTAAGAAATCCAGTTTTCCTAATCAGCTGCTAGAAGGAAAATTGTTCTCCAGGGCTCCCAAAGAAAATGGTATTTCTTTTCTCTTTCTGACCATGTGCTGTCTTCTGCTTCTGTTAGATCAGGGGTTTTCAACCTTTTTTAACAAGTGTCCCCGTTCTGGTGGTAGTGGCTGGTCATGGAGCAGTGGGGTGGGGAGGGGGGCTTTCATGTGGCTGCCACTGCCACCCACTGCTGCTGCACACCACTTTCCTACAGCCAGTCACATGTGTGGCTCTGCGGGCTGCTGATGGGCTTTGCAGCAGCCTGTGGATCTGCATGTGTGACTGACTGTGGGAAAGTGCTGTGTGGTGGTGGAGTGGGGCAGTGCATGGCAGTGTGGGGTGGTAGCATGTGAACCCCACTGCCCCACATCTGTCTGAAAAGAGGCACCACTGCCCTTTACCCCCCCGCCCTGTTCTTGAGAGCAGGCACAGAAACACGCTCCCACTCACCCTGCTATTCAGACCCTTTGCGCCTCACTGCTCTTGCAGATCTGCAGGCAGGGTGTGGCCACGATGCCTCCTCGCTATTGCGTATTGACTCAGGGCAGCAGCCCAATGGTCAATCAGGAGAGCGAGCTGGGTTGGGAAGGCGTGGTAGTGTGCTGTGTGGGGCTGGTGGTGCCTGGCGTGCCCCTCCCTCACGCCTGCGCAATGTGTGGGAACGTGTTGGGGAGACACCGCTGCTTTGCCCCAGGGCATGCTCCGTCCCTACCTGTGCATACCCCCTATCACCTTTCCAAGTATCCCTAGGGATAAGTGTATCCCCAGCTAGCGCCCCCTGTATTAGATCATTAAAGTTAATCTGAATGATAATGGTCAATTTGTGTAAAAGGTATGAACATCAACCATGCTGGAAACCCAAGAAAAATAGTAGAAACAAAGGAAATGTTTGACTACTGTCTAGTGATTAAGGATGGGGAGAGAAACTCTCCTCAGGTTTCTAGTTGACTTTGTCCCCTTTGCATATCTCTACCTGGAGAAACTTTTGTTTGTAAGGAAGATCAAGGTATCTTTTACCCCAGACACATGTATTCAGATGGTATGAAAGGTAAAGGGAAAAAAAAAAGTCTTCTCAACTTGAGAGGTTCATTTTGCTGTAAGGTGTGAGGCTTTGTATACTGAATGCCAGTGTATACATTTTCCATAGGTTATTCAGATAAAATAGGGCTGTCCAGTTGGCAGGCTATGTGCAGCCCACTGTGCCTGTGGTCCCTAGGCTCCTATGCAGCTGCTGCATCCTATACTGCTCTGGCTGCAGCAACAGCCAGGATCTCTGGGAGGCTTCTGCTTCCTCCACTGCACCATGGGGCAGGATGATGCTGGAGAAGCTTGCATATGGTGGGAGGACTGCTCTTGGATGTGGTGCAGCAGTGAGGGAGTGTGTTGTCCAGGTGGTCTGCAGTTTGAACTGTTGAAGGCTGTGCAGTGTGTGGCCCCCGCTGGTGTAGCCCTCATGGGATGCAGCCTCCAGCTGCTTAAAAGTTGGACAGCCCTGAGATAGAACATTGTGTTGATGTTTTTAAGCAGAATCCAGTGTCATGATTTCTCTTACTGTAAGATAATGCATGGCCTTCTTCCTTACAAAAATTACTCTTTTTTTCTTTCAGTATTCACTTGCTAACTAGAGGAAAAACTACGTGCCCCTTAACTGTAGAGCATTACAAGCCAATTCCATGGCGTCCTCTGCTGCTGTGCCTGTAGGATTTCACTATGAAACAGAGTATGTTGTTCTCAGCTACCTGGGGCTGTTGTCACAGGAGAAGCCACAAGAGCAACATCCTCCCTCAGTTCAAGGTAATGTACTGTATTTATATCTGAGACTGCTTTAGCAATTAATTTAAGTGCTGCAAGCTTCTTACTGTTGTATCTGTAAATGTAAAGAAAACATTTAGAATTGTGTATTTTATTCATGTGGGCATTCCTAAAATAAAAAGAAGAGCTGACAGTGGACAAAAATAATTTTGCAACTTCTTGGAATATCATTGATATCTGTTATCCTTGTTGAGAGCTGTCAGAAAGGGCTGTTTGCAGTAGCACTTTTTAGGCAACTCTCCATTGTCACTTTACAAATAATGATGGTGTAAATAGGAGGTCAAGTGATTTTTATCGCTGTATCTAAGTTTCTGCAGTGGTTTTAGACAACGCCATGGTTTCAGCGCTTGTTCCTTGTCTACATTATTGTTTTCACTGTTACTGCTGAAGAACTAAAATGTTTTAAAGTTTATTTTATATTTTACGGTAAGTAGCCTTGTTAGTGTGGGGCTCAGGAGTTAATGCTAGGCTTATTTATCTCTTGTACTGGTATTTGGAGCAGTCTTTGACTTGTGCACTAGCTGCTTAACCTCTCTCTATTCACATCCTTTTTAAACAACTCCTCCTTGAAGATTAATTGTTAACCCAAACTCTAGGGAGACAGAAGCTATGGGGAAAAACATATCCTATTTGAAGAGCTGCTGCTTTTCCTTCATTAGCTTGTAATGTAATTATATATAGTAACTTCTAGGGCGAAACATCTCTTATTCTTCCATGGCAAGTACCAGACAAACATTTTATTTCATGCAACACCCCCCTTCATCCTCCCTTCCTGCAAATAAAGCATCCACCTTGATTTTGGAAGGCAGAATGTAGCAAGAAAGATTATTCCAGTGTTATGGTTGACTGTGTGCTGTAGAGTATGTCCTCCTGGAAATGTAGTGTTCAGAAAGTGAGACATAAGGAAATTCTTGGTGTGGCAGATTGTTTTCTGCAGTGTCACACTACTGGGACATTGTTTCTAGAAGAACTTCTGTCACATAAGGTTAGGCCCCATACACTTGCAAAGAGCAGTAGCAAGACTGCTACTTTATTGTAAGTAGTTCTTTTATAGAAGTTCTAGTAAATAAAGTGCTATTTCCAATCACAAGCCTCATCAAGATACTACCAACAACTTACTCCTGCTTCAAGTACAAGCTGCAGTGCTCAGCCAATAGCTACAGCTGTGAGCAGGTTAACACAAGCCTGTGCCCCTTCAGTTTGCTGATCAGAGGGCAAAATCTGTATAATCTTAACTGTTGTATCTTTAATGAACTAAGAGCCCATTTTATTGGACCGACTTCCTGGTTGGAAGGGATTTTAGACAAGTTTTTGAGAAAACCTTGCAATTCCTCAGGTCCAAAAGCTTGTCCAAAAAAATATCCCTGCCACTCGCATAATTTATGGACCATCACAACTACCAGACCACACTTTGACCAAGACATATCGGTTAAGAAAAAAAAAAATTAATGAAAGAAAGACAGCTGTGTATGCTAAAATGTAAGATTGAAATGGAAATGTTTAGTTTTTAGTCTCTTTCTGAAACAATTTTTCAATATTTAAATATAAAAAAAAATCCTTTGGGAGGAAATAGAGAATTATGTAAGAAGAATTTTAGTTAAGTATGATAGTATTTCAGTTGACCTGAGGAAAGTGCTGGTAATGTTTCTGTATTTGGTTAATGGGACTTTTGAACTCCTGAGTAAAGATTGCTAGGTATCAGGTTTGCTAGATAGCATAAGAGATGTTTATTTATACTATAGAAAGATGTAGTCTCAAACATTCTGTTTATTTATTCTAGGATAGTAACACTTAAAAGAAAAATCTTTTTTTCCATTCTTATTGCTTTAAGCTCACCTCTTTAAAAAAAAAAAAAAATTCCACATACAGATCATCTTTGTCAGATTTTATGATGTCTCCCATTTTCATCCCCACACCTTCACTACCTTCCTAAACGTCAACATACCATTCCCACTTAACTTCCGCTCTTTTTGCTTTGCCAGTGTCACTTCACATTCATCTTGTTTTGAATCCTTTTGATAACTTTCAGTTTCTTACTGTTTAATTTTTTTATTCTTTACTAGGGGTGCACTGATATATTGGTTGACTATTAGATCGGCACCGATAAAAGGAGAATTAATATTATCAGATTTTTTTCATTGTTATAGCCAATAATTACCACCGTGTACTTGGAGCGCTATGGTGAGGATAATCCAGTCCCCATGCTCCACTGCCATCCTGAGCCCGTGGCAGAATACAGGTCCCAGCGAGCAGGGGGAGGGAATGCTGGGGAGTGGTCAGCAACAAAGAGACCATCAACCCCCTAAGGCAGGGGGTCGGACTAGATGATCTACCTAGGTCCCTTCCGACTCTAGCTACTATGAAACTATGAAACTATGAAACAGCTGCAATGGCAACGCTGTGCACATAGGGCCTGAATACCAGGGCTGCTGCAGAGACAGGCTGCGCGTGGGCAGGGTGAAGTGCCTGGTGAAGGGACATTCTGCTCCGCTAGAGGTACCGGCTGTCTTTGCAAAAGCAGCTTCTCCCTGGCAACCGTGGGAACTTGGCTGTGTGGGGTCCGTCAGCACTGAGGCAGTGGTGTGCTCTGTGTCTCCAAATGTGCCCAGTACCATTGTCTGCTCAAGGGTCCACCCTGCCCGCTCAGGATAGCAACATAGCCTGAGCAGGGCTGTGGGCAAGGGGGCGATATGTGGAAATAATGCTGTCATTGCCTTCCTCATTGGGGCTGGAGCAGGCAGGAGGCAAGTATGTGTGTATATCTGTGTGTTAAGTGCAAAAGAAACAGTAGTTTTAAAATGCCTTGCACTATTACTAAATATCAGTTATCAGATTGGCTGATATGGTTGCTTAATCATCGGCTATTGGTATTGGCCAAAAAAATCTTTATTGGTGTACCCATATTCTTTTTTCTTTTTTACTATGTATCCTCACTTTTACGCCTTTGCACAACTTTGCTTCGCCTCATGTTTCCTATCTTGCTCTTAATGTCTTTGCCTCTGCTTTCTATGTTTTCTGTAGTTTTTAATTTATCTTGAAATATGTTATATAATCTCTTTCTCTGAAACTTTTCTGAATTTCTTTCTATACTCATTTTGACTGAAAAAGTGTGTTCACTCATTTGCCTTTGGTACATGTTTCTGAGTTGTGGGACTTGCGCTTACAAGTATGTATAACTGTTGTATTACCTTGCAGCTGCAGTTCATGTCAGTGTAGGTCTGGCATGTAACACTGGGCAAAGTGGTAAACTAGTTAAAAAGCACAGACGTAAGCAATAAGCAGATGGCACATGGTTTTACCTGTTCTTCAGAATATGAGTAACAAAGATTAAGTGCTTGTACAAAAGCAGTACGTGGTTAAGGAACAGTTAGTAGAAACTGAATCTGAGCAAATCAAAGGCAATGCTGCTGGGCAGGGGAAAGCAGTTTTAAGAGTGCAATCATTGCTCAGTCTCTTTTGGTGAATCAGTCAATTCAGTCTGATTTTAGAGGTGCTCTCGAACTTGTTGACACTAAGCTTTCATACTGAAAACATTACCTTTTGGCTACTGTTATAATTTCTGGCTGGTTAGGAGGCTGTCGCCTCTTGGCAGACAAGTGCATGACCTCGCTTATTTACATCTCTGGCAATTCTTGGGTAACTGTTCCCAGGCATGAAGCCTTCAGTCATTTGTAGGATGACCATATTAGGTTTAAGGAAATCTGGGATACTGCTCCCCCTTGCCCCCACACAAGTTAGTGCTTGAGGCAGAGGCAGGGCATGCAGGGCAGTGTGGAGGTGGAATGGCATTGTGTGCCTGGTGGACAGCCAGGTACTGTTGGAGCAGGTGGTACCCTCACCCACACGTGTGGAGCCTGGCTTCTCCTGAGCAATGGCTGGAGGCTGGGCTGGGCTGAGCACCACTCCAGTCCCCCTGCCTTGCTTCCACACAGCCGCAGCAGTGCTCGTGTGCCTGCTTGTCTGGCGTATCATGCTGCTCTTCCTCTCTGCTGGACTGTGTCTGAGGCCTCTGTGATTGCAGGACTCTTGATTCGATTTTCAACAACTGGTAGGACACTGGGATAACCCACGAAATCTGGGACTTGCCAGCCAAACTGGGGTGTATGGTCACCCTAGTCCAAGGATGGGCAAAATACAGCCCACAGGCTGGATCCAACCTGCCAAGGGATTTTTGCCCAGACTGCAGGAGGTTCCTTTGCCCCACGCAGGCTGTGGCAGATGTGACCAGTCCTACCACCTCCTGGCACTCAGTGGGGCTGGGGTGATATGGTGGCTGGACCTCCCAGCAGTCCCACAGTGGCAACTCCTTACAGATGCCAGTGCCAGTCCCTACTGCCACTGCCGGACTCATCCTTTCTGCCCTGGCACCCTGGCCCATCTGCCCTGCACCCACTGGCCAGGGCGCACAGCCAGACAGATGGGATCGAGCTGCAGGCAGAGAGTGGCATCCAGGAATGGGACAGGTGAGTGGAGCCAGGGCTGTGATCAGGATAACGGGGCCATGATAGTGTAGGGCTGAGGCCTGGGGCAGAGCCATGATCCATTGCCCACACGTTCCTGCAACGAGTGCTGCTTTTGTAGGTAGGGGCATGCAAGGAGCAGATTGCAGCTCTCCCCCAGGCCACTGGCCCTTATGGTGGGCCAGTAGGGGGTGCTCCTGCCTTGAGCCACCCACCTCACTGCGCCTACCTTCCAGGCTCCAAGTGCCTCCCTGGGGGTGCTTCACATCTGGCCAACCCCCAGGGAGCACAGGTGTGTGATGCCAGTCACGTATGCAGAGGGAGCAGGTTTTCCCCCCTCCCTCAGGAATGTATCCAGCTTAGGTTACCTAAAGAGAAAGGGTAAAGTGTGTACCCTATGCAGGGCCCATCTTAACCAAATTGTCACAGAGCAGAGTTTTTTGGGAGAAACAGAGGTGTCCTTCTGCCACATGCTCTACGTAGATGTCACGGGACCAGCAGTGTCGGACACCATGAGGCAGTGCATTAACTTGCCGTAGCGGTGGGAGACACAGCAGGCATGCAGTTTGCTCTTGTTGGGGTCCCAGGTGCTGAGTGTTCCCACGATGAGTGTGTCAACCGTACTGTCATAGCTGCGGCCCCTCAGACTGTTGGCCAGCAGGGTGTACTTCTCCCATTTGCGAGCCCAGCCGTCAGTGAAGGCTTGGCGCTTGTTTTTGAGGGGGAAGATGATGTCCATGATCAAGATCTTCTTGGCCTCTTTGTTCATAATGACAGTGCCAGGGTGCATCTGGCTCTCGCAGCCTGGGAAGGTGCAGTTTACAGAGATGTCTCCCACTGCAGCTGGGATGGCCCTTACCAGGCGGTGCTGGATGGTGTTGTGGCGGAGCTGCTAGGCTCTAGTGTGCGGCCTGCAGCTACACAGCATGTGGGGGAGGGTCTCTGCTGCGTAGCTGCACCGTCGGCATTTCTTGTCCCCGTGGCCAAAGCGCGCGGCCCCATTCGGAGGCAGGCAGTTTAGGCGGGTGCGGTGGAGGAAGTGCCAGTCAGTGAAGCACGTGAAGCTCCCGCTGGGTTTGAAGTGGTTCTTCAAGTCCCACTTTGAAGTAACATCAAAGACCTTGCCCTGGTCGGGTTTGGCCCTCCGGTTGCCGGTGTACTTGTTGCGGACGGCGTCCTTCAGGAACTGCTCCAGGAAGGTCCTCATGCAGAGCATCATGGTGACATGGTCGGCATGCGGGGCTGGTTGCAGGGAGACTCCCAGCTCCTCGGTCCACATCCAGGCGCAGCCAATACGCTTCCCGAGGCATGGAATTGTGGGCTTGGCTCTACAGAGAGGCCAAGTCCTTGCCATCTCTGCCAAACTCCAGTGAGCCACTGAGGAAGGTGGCCAAGTCACATCTGGTAGGTTGCTTTGTGATCCTCTTGCGGGTGGCCTCATCAAGGGTGCTGGCAGCAATGATACTTACCGGCAGGTCAGGAGGTGGAAGGTGTGTGTGGCCACGCTGTCCTATATCTCCTGAATTGTATAGGCAACCAGGAGGTGTCTCATACATGTCCTTCACTTATTTCAGACTCTCAAAGAATTTTGAATACAGTTAAAGATTTTGGTTCTTATCTTTAAAGTATGTCATGGCCTGGGCTCAGGATGTGTAAGAGAGAGATGAAAACTCCAGGATGAGGACTGTGGTTGACAGCTTTGTTTCTCTAGTGTGATGCAGGTCTTTACATGGGAATCAGAGGGTCAGTTTGAGACTGAAATGAGCTCCCTTAGGAATTCACAAACCTTGCCATCTTTTGTTACAGATGTAGGGCCACTTCTTCAAACTTGTATTTTCTAACAAAAAACATATGTTCAGGCCACCCCCAGAACTCCTCCTAAACCAAAAAAACTCCACTATACGTGCTGCTGTCTTGGGGAGAGGGTGAAAGAACAAGCCATATATCATGGATATTAGTCATTTTTCATAGTCCAGTTCTGACGATGCTCAGGTAGTATAGTAATGAATATGGTATAAGACCAGGGTTGGGCAAAATACAGCCCATGAGGCCATTGTATCTGGTCCGTGGGGCCCCTAAAAATTTTAGAAAATTAATATTTATTGGCCCTTGGTTCCCGTAAAAAAAAAAAAAAAAAAAAAAAGACATGAGCCAGGGACAGTAGGACCCAGGGGAAGCCCTGGTGGGCTCCTGCAACAACAGGGCCCACCTGGCCTCACCCCCTGAGCTGGAGGCCCCAGCCCAGGGGCTTCTGGCCTGGGACCATGTGGCTGCATCATGCTGGAAACTCAGGTAAGGGGTGTGGGTGGGGGACAGGCAGGGGAGGACCCTGGGGAAAAGCTGAGCATGGGGAAAAGCAGCTCTTCCCCCACCCCATGGCTGGTGCTCCCTGCTGCAGCTGCTCGCAGTCTATGCGGGGCTGTCCTGAGCAGGCACAGGCAGCCCCACGTGCTGCAAGGAGCTGTAGCATGGGGTGATGGCCACGGGGCAGGCGAGGGGCCACTTTTCCCCGTGTTCAGCACCAGCTTGTAACCTGCCCCTGCTGCCAGCCTGGGCCCTGCAGCAGTTCTGGGCTTGCTTATTGGGGCTGTGCCGCAGTGGGAGCAGCTGCTCAGCATGGAGGAAAGCGGCTGCCCTGCTTGCCGGCACTGTTTGCCACTGCTGTCTCTGGGCTGCCCAGCGCGTGAGGTCCGGGTGGGCAACAGCAGCAAACACTGTCCAGCACAGCAAGTTGGGGGACTGCTGTCCTCCAGCTTGAGCAGCTGTTCCTGCTGTGGCGCATCCCTGATGGGTGAGCCTGGAGCCAGCATGGGGCCCAGGCTGCCAGTGGTGATGAGTTACAAGCTGGTGCTGAGCACAGGGAAAAGGAGCTCTGTGCCCGGTGCCCCACACTGCATCTGCTCGCAGCCCCACGCAGGCTGCGAGCAGCTGCAGCAGGGAGCACTGTCCGTGGGGCAGGGGAAGGGCCACTTTTCCCTGTGCTCAGCACCAGCTCCTTCCCTGCTGGCGAGCAGGGGTCAGGGCTGCACGCTGCCCCCTTCCTGTACCGTGGGTCTAGGGGGCACTGGGAGTGAGTGGGCAGGTAGTGGGAGCATGTGGTCCGCACCGGTGTGTCCTGGGGCCAGCACCAGGTGGGCCCAGAGCAAGGCAGCAGGAGCACAGGGTCCCGGCCAGCAGGGGCTCTATGGGGCCAGGCCAGTTCCCCCTCTCCCTGCTGGTGCAGCGCAGCCCGGCTCCACAGACCCCTGCCAGACTGCGCCCCACTTTGGGCCCCACTGGTGCTGGCCCTGGGACATTGGTCCCAAGATGGTGACCAGGGGGCGGGGTACCTGTCACAGGGTGAGTCATCTGTCAATGGTCAGAGCTACCCATGTGGCCCTCAACAGCTTGCCAAAACTGGGTAAGCTCTGCCCAAAATAATTGCCCATCCCTGTATAAAACCATACAGTTCAGTAAAATTGTGGTTTGAGAGTTAGTAAAAGTGAAAATAGGAAGCAGTTGCTTGTAATCCCTCCCCAGATAAGAGTATGTACCTTCACTTTGCAGGAATGGAATATATCACTAATGTCATATCACAGAGATCGAGAATGGACATTCAGTTTCTCCTGGGAGAATGGCTGATATCCCAGGGGAAACCACAAGTACACAGATTTTTCTCCCAGAGTAAAAATGACTGCTCCAGGAGAAAAATCAATCCTGGGAACAACCAAGTTGTTCCTCGGAGAGTTCTTCCTGAGAGAGCAAACGTACACATTCTCTTCTGAGAGAAGCTACGGCACAGTCTTCCAGTATCCCAAGATGCTTTGCTTTCCTCTCCCTGGTACTGGTAGTGGCCTGCACACACAGCCCCAACTCTGGCCTGTCCTGTGCCTTACACCTATCCTGAGCAGCAGCCAGACAGAAGCTGTTGCTGGGAATTGGGGGGAGGAGCAGCTGCCTCCCCCTTGCCTCTGCAGCCTGTGCCTGGGCTGCCCTGCAGCTCCTCTGCACTGCTGTCACCATCACCTCTGGACCACCTAGGGGGCAGTGGTGGCAGTAGAGAGGAGCAGCCGGGCAGCCCAGATGCCTGTTTGAGGTGGCTGCAGAAAGAAGGGCCTCATAGCAGTGAGGGGGAAGTGGTTGCTTTTTCCCCATGCCTAGCAGCAGCTTCTGCCTGGCTGCCATCACTGTGCAGCATAGGCAGTCAGTCCAGAGCCGGCATAGGGCATGCTGGGGTCGAGAGTGTGAGTGTGGGTTTCAGCTGGTCTGGAGCTGGTCCACTCCAGCCAGGGTGAGTCGGGAGCGGGTGCAGAGTGGGCTGGGGTTGGGGTTGGGACTTTGCTCAGTGGCTGCTGAGCACTGGTAGTGGTGGCAGGGAGGAGCTGGCAGGGCACGCAGGCTGTAGGCTGTTGCAGGAGGGGAGGTGTCCTGACTGGCCTGCAACAGCTCTCCGGAGTTGCTGTGTATCCTGTGGGCCCAAATAATTGCCTGTCCCTGGTCTAGCTCCATCTTGTTTGGAACGATCCTTCAGGTAGTCATTGGACATTGCTGCAATATTTTGTCACAAAATATGTGATAGTACAACATCAAAAACTGATTTTTCTAATAATCTACAACTCTTTTTTTCATCAGCACTTTACAGTTGAATACCAAAGTGTTGAAGAATGAAAGGATTCTGATCTTGTACATTAATGTGTAGTTACTGTCACTTTATCTTAGTATAAGCAACGAAACTTGCTTGAAGTGTTGATGGATCTTTCAAGGAAAACATTTAATGCTGTGAACATTTAGGTGTTCTGTTATCTCATGACTGAGCATGCTTTTCAATCTTATGTAGTGTAGTCATTTGTATATTTTTATAGAGTACTGACTGATCAGTGTGGATGTTGTTGCTCTGTCTTGCTTTGTAGCCAGGTAAAGCAGAAATGGCATATCAGCTTTAGCCTGACATTCTAGGGAAACAAAATGATTTTGCAAGTTCATTTTCAGACGCATCCAAGCTGTGGTCCACAACAGCAGACAGGATGTCCTGGCACAGTTGTCTGAACCAGGAAACGATATATATGACTTAGTGAAAAACAAATTAAGATGCTGTAATAATGGTTTTGAATGCGTAACATGTCTGCTAGAGGAAGACAACAGTTTTAGGTCATGCTATTTTATGATGCAGAAAAACTGGAAATTGCACCTTGGTGTATCTACCTTGAACTTTAAGTATTCACAACAAATGAAAATTAATTTAATTTTTAGAATTTTGTAAGCATCCCTTGTTGCACAGCAACTAAAAACAGGTTTCTACAAATGTATTAGTCCATATCTTAAAAGAAAAAAATAATGGGACCCCAGGTCCAGCTGCTAAGAGATGTGGACACCACCTCAAATGTTAGATTTTTTTTGTTTTTCTTGTTTTTTCCCCCCTAGTATTCAAGAAATGCTACTGATTGCCAGAAAGTATTTGTACCTATAGCAGGTTTCTAGACCTTGGCATTTAGACCATACTTAACTTCATGGCTACGTGATCATTCCTTTATATAGAATAAAATCTTATGCATTGAATCCTATTTGTAATTTTATTGGTGAACAAGTTTTGTAATATAGTGTCATGTGTTTTTAGTATTATCCTTGTTATGGCTAACTTATAAAAAAGACCAGCACACAATGTTGAATGTTTCTGTGGCTTTGGACTTAATCTTTAAAGTTGTTCTTTGGTTCAGAAACACTTTATTTAGTTTTTGTTTCCCTTTCAAATAGGTTGTCAAGTAGATTGGCTTTTGGCAATAAAGTAAATGTTGTTATTTATGGCTATTGGACATCTTAAAACTTGTCTACATATGGGGCTGTTCCTGAATTAAATCCATTTGCACACAAACCCTTAGGCAAGCTTATATAAAAAGCCATAGTTCCCACATGCCTTTAGTTCCTTCCAGCTGACAAAGCAGCAGTTCAAAACTCCTGTTTTTTCCTCCTTCCCTGGTCTACTTTCTTGTTTTGTTTCCCCCAGCTATGAGCTATTTTGATATTTTTTGAATATTAGAGTTGTTAGCTTTTAGTAATTTCTCCTAAAATAAGTTTTATAAAGTTTAAGTAACTTTGATTCCATAGGCCCTACTTAAACCTTCTTAAATTACTTAGCTGAGGAGCATTTTCCCTAAGCTCCATCTGACTGTAGTTTTTTACTTTAAGCCTTTGACAAATGAGTCTTGATTCCCTTTTGCTGTTGGAAGAGGGTCCCAGGTTGGGCTTGGCACTGGTTCGGTATTCTTCTTTGGGACTTCATTTCCAGGACAAGTTCATCTGGTCTCAAGGTGTTTGAAAGTTTCAGAAAACCAAGACTAGCTTCACACTGCACTGAAAACGGTTGCTTTTGTTCAGAGAGAGATGAGGGAAGAGAAGGAAATGCTATAATCTTTGAATCCCTCCTCTTAATGCATGTAGGAACAATGAATCCTGCATAGTATTGACACACAAGGTTTAGTGCCATGGCTGGACATTGAGGGAAAGCATTTCCTATTCTAGGACAGGCGTTATAAAGAGGGGAGGGCTCTATACCTATAGATCAAATCTGTGTAGTGTCTAATGGTCAAACTTTTGTGAGAATTCTGGGATTTGCAGTGGTGCACAAATACAGTCCAGTTGGATCTCTACTGAAAATCACTTCAAGAGCTCTAATTGCCAGTGAGTAGCTTCTCTTTCACTAATTTCTCTGTCCCAAGATTATATTGAGAGCCTGCCTGATATTCTAGAGCAGTGCCCCAAGAAGTTTCAATACCCCAATTGAATTAAGGCAGGGGTGGGAAAATATGGCCCGTGGGCTGGATCTTGCCTGATAGGCAATTGTATCTGGCCCGTGGGACCCCTAAAAAATTTAGAAAATTAATATTTATCTGCCCCCAGCTGCCTGTCAAAGATGGGACCCAGGGGAAGCCATGGCATTCTCCTGACCGGAGCTTCTGGTCTGGGACCATGGGGCTGTTTGTGCCTCTCTGCCCCAGTGGGGAATTCAGGTAAGAAGGAGGTGGGGAGCGGGAAAAATGTTGGAAAAATGGCGGCGGGGATGGGGGGAGTGGATGGGAGTGGGTGTGTGGGAGCATGGTGCCTACACCAATGTCCCAGGGCAAGCACTGATTGGGGCCTAGAGTGGAATGGTAGAAGCATAGAGTGCTTGCTGGCTAGGGGTGTGTGGAGCCAGGCTGCACTGTACCAGCAGGGAGAGAGGGCAGCTAGCCTGGCTCGATAGAGTCCCAGCCAGCTGGGACCCTGTGCTCCTGCCACCCACTCTGGGCCCCACCAGTGCTGGCCTCAGGGCACCAGTGCGGGTCCTGTGCTCCCGCCTGGCTGCCGTTTGCTGCTGTGTGCCTGCTTACTCCCAGCCCTGCCTGCTCCAGCCCCGTGGCACAGGTGGGGACAACCAGAAGCAGCCCTGACCCTGTGTGCCCTTCACTCACCCATCCAGGCTGAGTAGTGGTGGTGGGTAGGGAACAAGCTGATGCTCAGCACGGGGTAAAAGCGGCCCCTTCCCCTCCTGCTGCTGGCACTTCGTGGCAGCTGCCCAGAGCCTACACAGGGCTGTCCTACCTCTGCTGTGTCCCCAGCACCCATGGGGCAGTGGTGGCAACAGAGAGTGGGCAGAGGCAGCCTTGCGTGGGCTCCAAGAGGCTGCTGCAGGGAGCACCAGTGGCTGTGGGGACAAGTCGCTTTTCTTCCACCCCTGCAGCAGTTCGTGCCCTGCTGGTATTGCCGCTGCCGCTCAGCCCATTGGGTGAGCCCAGAGCTGCCACAGGGTCCAGACTGGCAGCACCAGTGATGAACAAACTGCAGCTGAATGTGGGAGAAAAGCACCCCCCTCCACCCTGCTGCTGGGCAGGCTTCCAGAACCCACTCCATGCACACACATCCCCACAAACCCCCACACCCACCCCATATCCCCTGACACCCATGCACACCGCACACAATTTACAGGTAAGACTGCATTTTGAGCTTGTATGCAACCACTTCTACATATACAGCACAAAAGCACAATAAGATCAAAAATATATATTTTAAATTAAATTAAAATACATTATTATGGGTGTTTGATTTTTAGTATATAATTTGTTTTTTCCCCCCTAAGATGGCAAACCATTTTCCCCAAAGGAGTACTTCTAGGGGCAAGGGAAGGGATTTCTAGTGGCAAAAGTCAGAGTTTAAGGGGTGGGACTTCTAGCCCCAAGGTGGCAACCAGGGCGGAACACATTTCAAGGGTCAGGGCTACCCATGCAGCCCTCAACAGCTTGCCAAAACTCAGTAAGTGTCCCTCCGCCCGAAATAATTGCTCGCCCCTTAATTAAGGTGTTCAATGATTCGGACAATCCAGAACTACTGCTCTGAAGGAGAAAGCAAGACTGCCTTTCATAAAATTGATGTGCTGTTGTCTCTATAGTGAAACTATTAAGAGAAATTGAAATTATTTTATCCAAACATATGCTCTCCCACCCTCCTTTCCCCGTACTCCCCCTCACCCCCCCCACAAAAAAAAAGGAAAAGAAAAAACCTTATACAACCTCCACATTAAGCGTTTTGGACGGATGATTCCCAGAGGTAATCCTTCTCATAAAGAGAAGGCTCAGATCATTGCGTGAGAGAGATCTTGCTGCATCTTTTGTTTTTGATATCTCTAGTATAGAGTGCTGCTGTGGCAATTAAAGAGCTGCTATCCAGGATGGGGGTAAAAAGAACCCACTGCACTTGTCCAAATACTTGGAAATTATTTTGTAGGACATAAACTGTCATGACACCAGGACGTCTAGAGCAGTGGACTCCAAAGTGGGGTGCATGTACCCCAGGGGGTGTATAAGACGATTCGTTGGGGTGCGGGAAGAAAATATTAGAACTTCTATTTATATTTATATTTATATACATATATTGGGGGGGGGGTGCTCAAAAATTTTTTACTGATGGGGTGCACGAATATAAATCTACGTATATTTCATAGACATTAGGGCTGGAAGGGACCTCAGAAGATTGAGTCCAGCTCCCCGCCCGAAGGGCAGGAAGTCAGCTGGGGTCATAGGATCCCCGCAAGATAAGCATCCAATTTGCTCTTGAAGGTGTTCAGTGTAGGTGCTTGAACCACCTCCTATGGCAGGCTGTTCCAGACCTTGGGGGCTTGGACAGTAAAAAAAAATTCTTCCTTATGTCCAGCCTGAAAAGGTCTTGTAGTAGTTTATGACCGTTTGACCTCGTCATCCCTTGGGGCGCTCTGGTGAACAGACGTTCCCCCAGATCCTGGTGGTCACCCCTGATAAACTTATAGGTGGCTATCAGATCACCCCTGAGCCTGCGCTTTTCCAGGCTAAAGAGCCCCATGGCTCTCAGCCTGTCGTCATAAGGTCTGTTTTCCTGAACCTCTGATCATGCGCATGGCTCTTCTCTGGACTCTCTCAAGCTTCTCCACATCCTTTTTGAATTGTGGAGCCCAAAACTGGACGCAGTACTCCAGCTGCGGCCTCACCAAGGCCGAGTACAAGGGGAGAATGACATCCCGGGATTTGCTCGAGAAGCATCTATGTATGAAAACCAGCGTTTTGGTCTCTTTAGTAGCCGCAGCATCGCATTACAGGCTCATGTTCATCTTGTGGTCAATGATGAGCCCCAAGTCTCTTTCTTCCGTAGTGCTACCCAGCATAGCACTGCGGAGCCTATAAGGATGCTGCAGGTTTTTCTTCCCAAGGTGGAGAACTTTGCATTTTTCAGTGTTAAACACCATCAGGTTCTCATCCGCCCATTTTCTGAGCCTGTCCAGGTCAGCCTGGATCACCCGCCTGTCTTCGGGTGTAGATGCTTTGCCCCAAAGTTTGGTGTCATCGGCGAACTTGGCGAGTCCGCTCCTGACTCTGGTGTCCACATCATTAATGAAGATGTTGAACAATATGGGTCCAAGGACAGAGCCTCGGGGGACCCCACTGGTCACAGGACACCATGATAAGTGACTTCCATCAATTACTACCCTCTGGGTCTGACCATGGAGTCAGTTTTCCTGCCAGTGGATCATGGTGGACCCAAGGCCACAACTGGCCAATTTCGCCAAGAGGTGATCATGGGATATGAGATTGAAGGCTTTTTTTTGAAGTCAAGATATATGACATCAATCTCTTCTCCCTTGTAGGTGATAGGTCACCTGGTCATAGAAGGAAATGAGATTGGTTAAGCAAGACCTACCTGCAAGAAACCCGTGCTGGCTATCCCTTAAGATGTTGGCGTCAGCCAGTTCATTAAGGATGGCCTCTTTAATAAACTTTTCTAAGATCTTCCCCGGGACAGAAGTCAGGCTGATGGGCCTATAGTTAGCTGGATCCACCTTCCTCCCTTTCTTGAAGATAGGCACCACATTGGCCTTCTTCCAGTTCTCGGGCACTACACCAGAGTGCCAGGAGTTTTCAAAGATCCGTGCCAGCTCCTTGAGTATCCTGGGGTGTAGATTGTCAGGGCCGGCTGACGTGAAGGTATCCAGCTTCTCAAGGTGTTCTTTCACGAGGTCAGCATTAATGGAGGGCAGGGGATCTCCCCCACCCGGACCTCCCTGTCCTGTTGCGGGCATGGGCATCCCATGGAACTGATGAAACACTGACGCAAAGTACCCATTTAATAGGTTGGCTTTTTCCTGGGTGTCAGTTGTCAGTTGTCCCATCTGGTTCAGCAGGGGTGCAGTATTGCCTTTGCTTTTCCTCCGGCTCCCCACATATCTGAAAAAGGACTTTTTATTGGCCTTGATGCTCAAAGCTAGTTGGAGTTCAGTTGTAGCCTTGGCTTTCCTGGTTGGCTCCCTGTGGGACCTGACTAGTGCAGAATAATCCTCCTTGGAGGTGAATTGCATTCTCCATCCTTTGTAGGCCTTTCTTTTTAGCCTCAGGAGGTTTGCTAGGAGGTCCCTGGAGAGCCAGGGGGGCTGCTGTGCCCTCTTGCTGCATTTCCTCTGAGATGGAATAGAATTAGCTTGTGCACTGAGGATCACTCCCTTGAGGAGCAACTACTCTTCTTGAACTCCCCTCTCCCTGGGGTCGTGGTCCCTTAGGGGCTCACTGACAAGCCTCCTGAGGTTGTCAAAGTTGGCTTTCCTGAAGTCAAGGACTTCCGTGTTGCTGACTGACTTTCCAGCTTTATGGCGGATGGTGAAGGTGATGAGCTCATGGTCGCTGTCTCCCAGCTTCCCATCGATCACTAGGTTGCTGATTACGTCATCCCCAGTAGCCAGTACCAGGTCGAGCAGCACTTTGCCTCTTGTTGTCCCATAGACTTCTTGAGTCTGGTAGAGGTTATCCATGCATAAGAGGAAGCTTTGCAACCACTCAGATTTTGCTGAGTGATCCTCCCACGAGATGTCAGGTAATTGAAGTCACCCATGACAACCATGGTCCTGGAGCATGCGGCCTCAGCCAGTTCCCGGGCAAACTTCTGGTCAAGCTCGGAACTTTGTGTGGGAGGTCTGTAGTAGACTCCCACCGTTGTGTCCCCTGTGTGTTCCCCACGGATTTTAACCCAGAGGGTCTCCAGTCATCTATCCTGTTCGCCAAGATCAGCTTGCAGGGATGCATAGCTTTCCTTAACATAGAGAGCTACACCCCCGCCTCTTTTACACGATCTCTGTACAGGGTATGGCCATCAATACCCATGGTCCAGTCATGGGTGGAGTCCCACCAGGTCTCCGTTATCCCAATGACATCATAATTATTTGCATTGAGCAGGAGGGCGAGCTCCTCCTGCTTGTTCCCCAAGCTCCTGGCATATGTGTACAGGCAGGCAAGTGTCCCCTTGGGGGCTCTTGCCTTGCCCACAGATTGTACCAGGGCTGGGGTGGGGGTGGGCTCCCTTAAGTGCCTTGGCCTGCTCAGTGGGCCAGCAGTGGCGGTAGTCCCCCTGGTCCCCAACGGGCTTAGTTTAAAGCCTGGTGGAGCAGGTCAGCCAGTCTGGCTGAGAAGAGCCTCCTCCCCAGGGGAGAGAGGTGGAGGCTATCTCTTCCCAGCAGCTCGCTGCCTCTCTCGCCAAAGAGTGGGCGGGGTCATGGAAGCCAAAGCCTTCCCGATGAACCAGCGCCGCAATCTTTGGTTGACTACATGGATCCTCCTCTCCCTCCTCAGCCCATAGATGGAGACTGGGAGGATCGACGAGAGCACCACCTGTACCCCCAGACCCTTTAGCCCTGCTCCCAGATCCCTGTAGCACCTCATGACCTGCCTGGGAGCGCTCCGAGCTGTGTCATTGGTGCCCACATGAATAAGGAGCATGGGATAGTGGTCTGTGGGCTGGAGGAGCTTTGGGATCTTTTCCACAATGTCCCAGATTCAGGCCCCCGGGAAGCAGCAGACTTTGCAGGCTAAGGGGTTGGGGTGGCAGGTTGTCACCTCAGTCCTTCTCAGCGTGGAGTCTCCCACAACAAACACCTTATGTTTTGTCTTGGGGAGAGTGAAGGCGGTAGCTGCAGTTAAGCCCATGTTGCCCGTGGAAGCTGGCAACTCAACAGGCTCTGAGCGGGGGCATAGTGGGGTTTCACCTGTGTGTCTTTCACCACTCCAGAGTCTAACTGGACTGCGTGCTCAAAATTTTTTTACTGGTAGGGGTGCGTGATCAAAAAAGTTTGGAGACCACTGCTCTAGAGCACTGATTTTCAATAGGGGTGATGCTAGAGCAGGGTGGGCAAAATCTAGCTCATGGGCCAGATTGGGCCCATGGTGAGCTCCTGCCCACACAGCTTCTGGTTGGTCTCCAGGGAGACCCCAGGAGTGTGGGGGCATGATTGTGTGAGGCTGCAGAATTGGGGGCTCTGCCCTAGTGCAGCCTGGCTCAGACCTGTGCTCCCAGGGTCTCTATGGACAGTGGCCAGGAGTTGCACGAGCAGGGCTCATGGCCAGGTGGGGAGCTGCTTTGAGGCCAGGATCTTAAGGTGGGCACAGGACAGGACCAGGGTAGATCTGTGATCTGCTCCATACACATCCCTGCCCATAGACCCACGCTCATCACAGGGGCATGTGGGCAGCAGATTGCGGCTCTGCTCTGGCCCCGTCCTGTGCTGTTACTGCTGCAAGAACCCGACCCTAGCCCTGGAGCAGCTCCCCGCCTGGCCACGTGCCCTGCTTTTTCTAGGGGATTTACCTAGAAAAGAAGAAATGAGACCCTTCAGATTGAGGGAATCACAGGAAAGAGACTGAAAAAAGGAAGTCTTATAGTAAAAATACATACTTGGAAATGCCAGGATCATGGGCCTGTGGCAGCATGGGACCAGGCCAGGCTGCGGCAGAGCCCCGGTTCTGCAGCTCTGTCCTGTTGTAGCCCCATGCTGTCATGCCCCCAGTTTCTTGGGCTCTCCAGGAAGACAGGCTGGGAGCCATGCAGGCAGGGGCTGCTATGAAATGGAGTCCAGCTGCCGCCCGGATTGACCATTTTCCCAACCCTGCGCTGCCTTCTGAGGGTGTTGCAGTGTGCAGCCCCTATGTCAGGAGTTAAGGAATTACTCCTCCTCTCTCCTGCCAGGTACCTCAGTATCTTACAGACGAGCAGTGTGCTGTGCTGCATGTATACATGGACCCATGGCCATAGGGCTGCAGAGCTGCACTTTGTAGCCTGGCTCATCTTCCATCCCTTCCCTTGCCTTCTCCCATGCTTCTAGGGCCAGTATGATGGGCTACAGGTGCACACGGCTTCTATTGTCAACATTCAGGTCCCTGGAGGAGGAACGCTTGCCCACTCATATAGCACTAGGGCCTGGAAGGGAGCAGCTGGTGGAAAAAGCAGGGCACAGTGGGGTGAGGACCTGTTCTGGCCCATGCTTACCTGGCATGTACTGAATTCTAGATCAGTGGTTCTCAGCCAGAGTGCCCCTGCATTCCAAAAAAAAATTATAAGGAGTTGTCTTGAAGTGAAAAAGTTAGAGAACCACTGCGTTAGAGGAATAGATCTAGCTGGAACTACATAATTTCTTCTTCCAAGAAATATCCTGGCATAACTTCAGACCCAACTGATCTTAGATCTGTGTCTAAAAATATTTGGACAAGTTCTTACAATGTTGGAAAACAATTGAATATGGGGTGCTTTAGAGCAGGGATGTCAAACCTATCTGGCCTGGGCCAGATGAGCAGAGCGGATTCGTGAGCTGGGCTCATGAACTGTGTCCCCGTTGTCCCCACTATCATGGTGGTGCTCTGCTGCCTGCTGTCCATAATGCTGTATTCGCACTCTGATTGGCTGATATATACATACATATACACACTGCATTTTCTATTTTAAACACTTCACCCATTATAGTGGGAATCTCATAAATTCCAAAATGGCCAGCTACAGGGTGTAAGTTGTAGCCGTGTTGGTCTAAGGACATAGGCAGACAAGGTTCTTTGGGTGAATCTGATATGTTTTATTAGACCAACTTAAATAGTTGGAAAACAATTATTAAGCAGGCTTTCAGGTTCAAAAACCCTTTGTCAGGCTAAGGAAGTTTCAGCAGTTAGTGTGTGCTCTTCCTGGATGGAATGAAAAGTAAAGAAGCGAGAGGCTGGTTTAGTTGGCATTTTGGAGAAGAGATAAATATCACAATTTATTTGTCAATAGGTTGTAGTTCAATTCAGTATAGGGGCTACCTAATGCAGTAGTCTCTCAGAGTAAAAGTTGAGAAACTCAGCAGTAGGCCTCTATGTGCGTACAAGTATTAAGTGGAAATCTGAGATCTATTGTAGAAGGCTAGGGACAGTCATTCAAAAAGCTTGAGGCTGAACTGATTCAATCTTTGAAGTTTATTCTAACCTGGCTAGGCTGAACCGGTTTGTAACTGGACAGACATTCTCTCTGGACTAAGGAAATGCAGCCATATGCCTGCAGTGACTCAGGTTAGAAGCCAAGGGGTGCTAGAACAGCCCTCCCCTCCCTTCCCAGAACTGAGCTGAGTGGGGGTGTGACAGAACCTCTGATTAGGGAAGTCTGCCTATACCATCCCAGGCTTTTCTTTGCTGGCTGCTCAAGGGGTAGGAGCTTGACCTTCTTCCAAGAATGCTTCATGGAAAGCCTCGCATTCTCCCTGTCACTGTAGGCCAAAGGGAAAACCAACACATTTCTCAGCACTACCTCCTATGTTGGCTCCTCCTTCCATCAGAAGACCTTCCGATTTTATCTGAGACAAGTCACCTTCTCATGTTAGCCAGTAATGTCATCATAAATAGATATTTTGACTAGGGACAGACATTACACATAAACCAGTTTAAGTGATCAGAAATTGGTTTAAACCTGTAGCAGAACAGATGTTCAGTGCACATTAACCAGCTTGAAAATGGCTGAAACCAGTTTGAGATAAACCTGGTTAAATGTAGTATCAGACTTAGCTGATTTGGATCAAACCAATTTATATCTTGTCTGTGCCAGACCTCTTGCTGGTTTAAGATAAACCAGACACCCCCAGCATCCCAGCATGCTCTCTGGGCTGGGCGGGGCTCTCTGCTCCACAGCAGGGCTGGCCCCTCCCCTCCCCTCCGCTTCCTGGATGCAGTGGAGTCCATAATTTAAGGTCAAGGAATGTTTTCACTCCTTCAGATACCAGCAGAAGTGGTCAGACATGCCACTTTTAGTTAGTTATTCAGATTGACTTCACCACCAACAAAATGAAGGCAATGTCAGACAAAGAAAGTGTATGGAAGCAAGGCTGACAGTTGGTTTCTCAATTGTATAGCAGTCGGACTGAAGATGAGACTGGCTTAACAGTCTTTTGGAAGGAAGATTCTATTTAATTTCACTGTTTTCCATGTTATCACCTTGTATCTGAAAAATAAACCCTTAACACTACAGTTCTATAGTAGGAAAATATTTATGCAGCAGGGAACAATTTTAAAGCTTTCAGATAATAAGCAGAATACTCTTCCATGACTAACTTTGTGAATTGGAGTTGTGGCATTTGGGGGCTGGGGAGGGGTTTTGAAGGATCCATTTGTCATCTAAGGTTTTGCATTAGGCTGACATGTTCTTTCAAACAGAGATAGTTGTTTGACTTCCTAAGGAGCTGGTTAGTGCGAATTCTGGTCAGCCAAGGGATGCCGTTTAAAATCAACATAGGATGGTGCTTTTTCCTTTTGCTCATTTGCCAACAGCTTTGGAAGTTACTTAATTGGGAAAAAGGGGACTGGCCTAAGAACTTTCCTGTATTTTAAAACTGGGCATTTCTTCATATTTTGAGGGTCAGAAGACTGTGGAGTTGCAAGAACCTGAAGTCCATTGATCTCTGCTCTAGGTGCCCCTTCTAAAGACACTGAAGCAGAGCATAGGTTTTTTGTGCCCAGGCATCACTGAATGGTTGCATATTGTTGGAATTAGCAGCTGCTGCAAAGCTGTGGGTGTTACGAGATGGAAACCATTGACTTTGCAGCATTGGTTATCTAAACAGCTCTTTTGTATGCTGGCACCAGTGGAATTCTCATCCTCAAATTTTCCACATGACTTGTTATCAAGTATGACAGCCTGTCATGTGCGATCAACATCACATTAGTCCCGTGAGAATGGGTGGCCTTCTGAATTAGCTGCTTCCTTTCAACCAGGGCAGGGTGAGGCTTATGTTAAAGCAGGGCTATGTATGTGTATAAACTTGTTGGGCTTGATAGTGAAGCAATAATTCAGCCATTTCAAGAGGAAATGCATGAATTGATAATGCATTAGTGTGTGTCTCTTTGTTACCTAAAATGGGAGATGGTACCTTTCTGGAATTTTTGGGTCAGGGTGGGAGAGAGCGAGTACATCTGAGGCAAGAAGGGAGTCTCAGGAGCCAAGTAAGATTGCATCAGTCAAGAAAGAACAACTCTACTAGCCCACGATTTAGAGTCTTGGATGTAAGGTTAAAGGAAAGGGCATATTGTGTAGCTCCCAAAATTTACAAGAATTGTTTGAGGAAGATGGGAGGAAGAATGAAGTAACAATGCTGTCTAGACTGCAAATGTTGATGATGGGGGGGAAAATCAGGGGAAAGGGTTAATGATAGCAAGATATCCAGGAGCAGCAGTATACAGGAGGGGATTGGTGGGGAGTAGAGATGGAGTTCTGAAAATTGTCAGCATTGAGAGGATGGCAGGAAAGAGTATTCAGAAATAAAATCATTATGGAAGGGACAAAGGTGAAACCATGAGGAAGAGAGAAAAAGGCGAAGTCCATAAAAGAATACTGAAGGAATAGTCAGAGATAAGAGAGCTAGGAAAACATAGTTGCAGATGCTACCAAAGCAGAAGAAACGAGGACAAATGACTTCAATAATAGGTTTGTTCAAAAAGAGATGAGCTACTGAGAGTAGCTTTGCAATCGGAACAGTTTTTGGATTGAGTGGATGTGAACCATGTTTTACAGAATGCAAAGAAAGTGGAGAATACAGTAGGACACCATTGACTTGGTAATTGAAGGGCAGGGGGCAGGAATAGAATTGTAAAATGGAATAGGGTTTTTGTTTGTTTTTTGGTTTTTTTTAACATCACAGGAAACCATAACTTGTATGAAAGTCAATAAGAAAGAAGTCAGAGAAGCGTTGAGAGTGGACTTATGAAAGTGATGTTTACATTTTTGGTCCTGTGGGTTGGGTGAATGGCATGGGCCTGGTCCTGGCACCCAGATCGGGCCCCGCACAGCTGGATCTGGCTCCGTACTGCCTTGGCCCTGTGCTTCTGATCTTAAGTACAGGACCATGCTCTCTGGCCTTCAGAGCTTCCTATAGATCCAGAAATCTGGCAGCAGGAGAGTGGCAATAAAGGCTGTCCCATGCCACCTGCCATATTTTCAGACCCTTAAGGAACTCTTTGGGCTGAATGACATGGTTCCATGGCCTGGACCTGGCCTGTAGGCTGGGTGTTCAGAACTGCTGGGTTGAGGGAAGGAAAAAGAGGTGAATAGATGTCAAAACTCTGAGGTTGAACACTCCTCCCAGACACCTATTTTTTATAGCTAATACCTTCCCCAGAGAGCAACTGTTGAGTAGGATTTTTGGATCTGTCCCACTTGAGACATTGACTTATTGTGAAAGGTATCCATAAAATCCAGCAGGCAGTTTCTGAATAACTTTAATATTTAAAGATTTTTCACCTATTCAAAGATGGATTCTTTCCTGGACTACGATCATTCAAATAGCTGGGATTCTGCATTATCCTGAATGAGAAAAATGCCTTTGGCATATCTAAAATAATTTGCTTTAGTTGCATTGCTAGAATACTTAGAATATGACTGGAAGGTTTGCATTAGATGATTTGTTGTTACATGTTGACTCTGTGAACAAGAGAAGAAATAAGGTAAGAAATAGTTAAAGATTTTGGGATTCTTCAATATCTGGAAAATGACACATCTGACCTGGTTGGCTAGCTTACTTGAAATTTGCGTAGCATTTTGCAAAGCTTTTAGTCTTGTATTTCACATACTTTTGATGCATTACTGCTTTTACATAAGGCAGGTGGATATGAATAGACCAACATTGTGACTTCTTACGTGGTCTGCCTTGATTTTAGTGTGTCTTGATATTTCATAGACATTAAGACTGGAAGGGACCTTGCAAGATCATCAGTCCAGCTCCCTGCCCAAGGGGCAGGAAGTCAGTTGGGGTCAGGTGATCCCAGCAAGATAAGCATCCAGGTGTTTCTTAAAGGTATCCAGAGTAGGTGCTTGCACCACTTCTGGGGGGAGTCTGTTCCAGACTCTGGACACATGAATGGTAAATATTGATTGATTGGACTCATTGTCATTAGAAACCTATTACTTGTTTGTTTCTTCTGATTTATGATTATGCTCTTTAAAAACAGCTTTGCAGCTCATTTTTGGATTTAAGGTAGTTTTCATTATTTTGTTCATGGCCTTTCTTGTACTTGACTTGTTTTAGATATCATTATTTAAACATACATTCTATCTTGTGCACATCAGAGTGCTTTATTTTTCTGAGTGCATAATAAAACTTGTAAACATTTGATTTCACATTGTTGTGAGAAATTTAACTTCTATTTTTTCCAGTAAGAATGCTTTCTATTTTAATATCCATTAAATGCCTCCATTAATGTATCTGTCCTACAAACAGCATGCTTGACTAACCTTTCTGGCTTGTTTCAGGGACCCAACCGACAGTAGCATTACAAGCTTTGGAGAAAGAGATGCTAGAGAAGATTAAGACAGAAACTGAGGAGAAGCTAAAACACCTTGATGAAGAAATTTTGGAAGGTACATTGGGATTTGGACTTTTTCCCTAGGTCATTGCAATTCATAGTTTCTAGGGTCGGAAGGGACCTGAGCAGATCTAGTCCGAACCCCTGCCATGGCAGGAAAGAATACTGGGGTCAAATGACCCCAGCAAGATGTTCATCTAGCTTCCTCTTAAACACCCCCAGGGTAGGAGCCTGCACCACTTCTCTTGGAAGCTGGTTCCAGACCCTAGCCACCCTGACTGTGAAGTAGCGCCTCCTGATATCTAACCTAGACCTACCCTCTGCCAGCTTGTGACCGTTATTCCTGGTCACTCCTGGTAGTGCTCGGGGGAACAGTGACTCCCCCAATGCCTGCTGATCCCCCCTGACTAGTTTATAACAGGCCACAAGATCCCCCCTCAGCCTTCTCTTTTGGAGGCTGAACAGGTTCAGGTCCTGTAGCCTCTCCTTATAGGGCCTGCCCTGTTGTCCCCTGATCATACGAGTGGCCCTCCTCTGGACCCTCTCCATGCTGTCCACATCCCTCTTGAAGTGTGGCACCCAGAACTGGATGCAATACTCCAGCTGCGGCCTGACCAGTGCCGCATAGAGGGGGAGGATCACCTCTTTGGACCTGCTCGAGATGCATCTGTGGATGCATGCCAAGGTGTGGTTGGCCTTCCTAACTGCCTCCCCACACTGCCGGCCCATGTTCATCCTGGAGTTAATGATGACCCCCAGATCCCTTTCTGCCTCTGTGCTGACAAGAGGGGAGTTCCCCAACCTGTAGGTATGGTGCCGGTTGTTCCTCCCGAGGTGCATCACCTTGCACTTGTCTGTGTTGAAACCCATCCTATTCTTGTCCGCCCACCCTTGTAACCTGTCTGGGTCTGATTGTAGCCTGTTGCATCCTTCCAGTGTGCCCACGTCCCCCCACATCTTAGTGTCTTCAGCAAATTTGAACAGGGTGCTTTTTACCCCCTCATCCAAATCGCTGATGAAGATGTTGAACAGTGCGGGCCCGAGGACCGAGCCCTGCGGAACCCCACTGCCCACGTCCTTCCAGGTTGAGAAGGACGCATCCACTACCACCCTCTGGGTGCGGCCCACCAGCCAGTTGGCGACCCATTTGACTGTGTGGGTGCCTACACCACAGCCCCCCAGTTTCTTAATGAGAACGGGGTGAGAGACAGTGTCAAAAGCCTTCTGGAAGTCCAGGAAGACTATATCCACTGCTACCCCTGCATCTAATGTTCTGGTGATCTGATCGTAAAAGGCCACCGGGTTGGTCTGACAGGACCTGCCACTGATGAACCCATGTTGGTTGCCCCTAAGCATGCAGTCCCCTGCTGACCCCTCCTGGATGTGTGCCAGCATAATTTTCTCAAACAGCTTGCTTAGGATCGAGGTAAGACTAACCGGCCTATAGTTTCCCGGGTCCTCCTTCCTGCCTTTTTTGGAGACGGGGACCACGTTGGCCCTCTTCCAGTCCTCCGGTACCTCACCAGAGCACCACGAGTGCTTGTAAAGTTGTGCCAGGGGACTTGCAATGACCTCGACCAGTTCCTTTAGAACTCTAGGGTGGAGATCATCTGGGCCGGCTGACTTGAATATGTCCAACCCCTCCAGAAGCTCCCTAACTAAATCCTTGCTAACCCGTGGCGCAGGTGTGCCTCCCTCGGGGCCTGAGGGGGGCCCAGCAGGGAGGTGGCTGTTCTGGTCTCTACTTAGGAAGACGGAGGCAAAGAAATCGTTAAACATGTTAGCTTTGCCATCTGGTGTGACGACCAAATTTCCCATGGCGTCCTGCAAGGGCCCCACATTACCTGGGACCTTCTTTTTACCCCCTACGTATTTAAAAAAGGACTTCTTATTGTCCTTAATCTGGGAAGCTAGCCCCAGTTCCATCCCTGCCTTGGCCTTCCTAACTACCCCCCTACATCCCTGAGCAACTACAGAATAGTCCTCCCTGGTGATGACCCCTTCTTTCCATTGGGTATAAGCCTCCTTTTTAGCAAGGAGACATTCCCGGATGCTTTTGGTGAGCCATGGAGGCTCACCAAATTGAGGCTGACTGCATAGCATGATGGCATTCAAATTGAGGCTGACTGCATAGCATGATGGCATTCAAATGATAATGAAAGTCTTTTTTTGAAGCTTTTTAAATACTTCTTTGTCTTAATGCTCATAAATTTCCCATTTTCATTTCCTTGATTTTCTTTTCCTGTTTGTTCTCCCAAAAGTAGTTGGAAAGCTATAGAAACCTTCTTTCATCGTTTTGAATTATTAAAAAGTAAATAATAATAGTTATACATGGGCAAATTAAGCCAAATAACTACACTTTACCATTTGGAACTGGTTAAGGTGTGGCACAATGTTCACTATGTGTCAGCAACTCAAGTTGATGTGGCAGTCACTAGTAGGCTATTATGAGTTCTTATCAGTTAAATCCGCATTTCAGCTGCTCTGATTTATCACGGGAGCTAAATCATCTCTCAGCAACTGAAGGATTCAGGGCAGAGCAGTGGTTTTGCCTCTCCTCAGGTGCACCCTTAACTCATTTTATTGGTGGTTGGCCTTTAAGGCTGAATTTGTAGATATGCACGTTTTTTATTATGTAACTGGAAGCACCTGGTGAAGTCAGTAGGAATTATTGTTTTCCTTTTCATTATCAGGAAGTTAAGTAGAAAAAATTACAAAGTTACAATTTAAAATGCATCAAGGAAAATAGCTAAGTTTTGTGTAACCCCCGTTTGTCCAGTTTGTGCATGAAGGACCTGGTTTGCTTCTGGCCAAATCAGTATGTACTACCAAAATCTAATCTTGGGAGGGATCATGTCGTCTCTTGGGCTGTACACTATTTTCTGATCATCATTGATTATTTTATTAAAATTCTAATGACTATGCAGTGTATTATGAGGAAGAGTGCTTCACCGGCAGGAGTGACTCGATGATTCAATAAAATCAGGAGATGAAAAAGACCTATAAAACAATTGTTTTAACAATTGGTTTTTGGTACTGCTGCAGCTCTGTCCATGTATGGCCAGATTGCACACTATGTGAGTTATGTTATTTTTTATTTTATTGTCTGTCACAGAGTTGAAATTGTATATGCCAAAAATATATGCAGTTTACTTTTACTCACCTGTGGTGGATCTTTCTGTTAAGAAAGACATTAGAATGGAGTTATAACTCAGACTTCTACAGCTGAATTTGGCTCCACTGCAGTCTTCCTGAAAATGGTATACAAGCGCACTCTTCCCCTGAAGTGGCATCTCACTGCCTAAAGTAAACTTCGTGTAACTAGTGAGTTAAAGCTAAATAAAGTTAGCCTCAGAATTTTTTGTTTTACTTTATCCTTAGCCTTCTCCAGCACAGGGTTTGACTGCCACACTTCCCCTGTATTCAGTCCTGCTAATCCAGAGAGCTCAATTGAGGATTGTCTAGCTCATCTTGGAGAGAAAGTGTCCCAGGAATTGAAGGAACCTCTACACAAAGCACTGCAGAGTCTGCTTAGCAAGTAAGTTACCATCTGTTTCCTCAGATGGCAGGCACACCCTCTTCAAATGCTGTGTGTTGCTAGAATGCCAACAATTTGACTGAACTGCCTTCTGGTATTTATTTCTTTTCTGATCTTCCTTTACTTGCCCTCTTTATAAGAATACTACTTTGCTGTATTTAACATTACATTGGGGAGTATTTTTCAGACTATTAACCTTTTAACTTATGAGCACTGAGCCTACTTGATTGAGTTGACATGCTTGAAACTGCAGGTTATACTGGTAGCTGACAGTCACCAGATTTGCTGGATGCTGGAGTGTAGCCAGATTTGTTTTCCCTACCCTACAGTTAAAAGTAATGTTAGGGCTCTGGATGTGGTATTACAGTACTAAGGGGCTAATGTTGTTGATATCTCTGTATTTTAGGTACCCCAGATGTTGTTAAACTTGTCTTGGGTTGCACATCTGCCAATGGAGTTACTTCCACATTTTCATAGTGGGAACCTACCTCTCAGCCTGTCACACTCCTGGCCTTTAAAATGAGGGACAAGTAGGAAATAATAGAGAAGTTACATTCAGGTAGCACAGAAACGTGTTTAAATGTAAGTCAGTTTCTTTTTCTTAAAAAAATATGTATAATTAGTGGGGGGTGGGTTCTCAAGGAGCTGGCATAAGACAGGAATAGAGTTTTGACATGCTGATTCACTGTGTCTTTTCAAGTGAATGTGGGCACCTGTGCTACCCATAGTGGCAAGGACTGTGGCCTTTCATTGTAGTGATGATTGGCTGTATCTATGTGAGATGCTGACTGTGCAGGCGTTCAACACT
Organism: Crocodylus siamensis; assembly: GCF_052110815.1. Taxonomy (NCBI): domain Eukaryota; kingdom Metazoa; phylum Chordata; order Crocodylia; family Crocodylidae; genus Crocodylus; species Crocodylus siamensis. The sequence continues at coordinate 115,101,475 of NC_143398.1, forward strand.
TGTATAAACAAGTACAAGTTCATACCACTTGTAGAAACAAGTACTAAATGACTGCACGGTAGCCGGAGTTACTGAGTAGTAGCATTGCCAAATGGCTTTTAGGTGGTGCTGATTGTACAGTAGCTCACTACTATTGCACAGTAGCATAGTAGTATGCTTCCTACCATGCCATGTTGGCCATTGTCTATTGGACTAAATCCTTGGCATACTTGTCTTGATTAAAGTGGTTGATAGTCCCAGTAACTCTACAGTGCCTGTCATTTTTCCGGTATGAATTATCAGCCTGGGTTTCGAGTGACTTGGATAATTTTTTTCTGCCTATATAACATTGCATTTGTTGTCCAGAATTTGTCCATAGAAAGCATGAGCAGAAGCAGCCAGTTGTCAAGGCTGTATATAAAATACAACTGTGAAGGCTACTGTAGAAAACTTAGCTTGGTTGTGCCTGACTTGTGTGTCTAACTTGTGGATTGATAGCCTCATGTCTCTGACAGTTTTAGTTGTACTCTCCCCAGATCTCCTCTCCTATTCCTGTTCCTGCAGAGTTCAAACACCTTGATATTGAGATCCTATAGTTCAATTGTATAGCTTAAACTTCAGTTCTCATAGACATCTTGTTCCTAGAGGGCATATCTGTGCCTTAATAAAGGCAGTAACTTCGAGCTTTAGTGAGTTAATGAAATGTGTAAGTAGTTCCTTGAGCAGTGTTTTGCAGTGAACCAAGTGGCACAGCTATTTTAAACATGAAATTGGTGTCAGTGGAGGGAGAGTGGGAGTTGCATTTTCTTGGGCATGAAAACGGTGTCTGAATTTATTTGTTTCTTGGTCTATCCAATATAAGTATATAGTCATCCATCCAAGTTTCCCCTTGGAAGCTCCTAATTGCAGTATCTGCTCTTATGTCCAGTTTGCATTGCTCATAGAAATGAAATTCTGCTTTGTGCATGATGGTTAACAGAGCTACCTCTATGCTGTTACACTAGGTTAGGTGGATAATTATAATTTCTTTCTCTCATTATCTTCTTTTGAGCAAGAATAATGAATACTAGCTACTTGGTTGGTTCCACTTTAGCACCATGCATCAAGAAGAAATTGAGAACTATACTTATAAGCTTTCCACAGGTTAACAGTGACTTTGGATTACCTCTCTCAGAGAATCATAGACAAGTAGGGCTGGAATGGACCTCTAGAGGTCATCTAGTTCAATTCTCTGCCTGAGGCAGGATAATCCCTATCCAAACAAGCCTGTACAAATCCATAATCTAACACATTATTAAAACTACCATCAACAAAAACATGACGTAACCTAATTTGACATAGGTAAATGAGGTGGACCGTGGCAGCCAACATCCTTCCTCTGTGAAAGATTGTTAATTTATGCTCAAGAGATCCCAGGAAGAAGGTCACATCCCCTGCTACACAGGAAGGCAAAAATCTGCACGGTCTATACCAGTCTGACCATGAGATAAAATTCCTTCATGATCCCAAATATGGCGGTAGATCCAATCTTGGAAAAGACCTCCTAACCAGGAACTTCCTGATTTAAATCCCAGCAGAAGCAATGGCACACCCTAGTCAAAATCCTCCACCTTGGCTGCAGCCAACACCCAAAGGTAACTCTGCACACATACGGAAGTCTTGTGGATCTTTCATTTGTGTGGTAAAAGCAATCTGCTCAGACAGTCTTTGTTGCAGGTGTTTACAAATTGTCAAAACCAGTTGACCCATCTACATGCTCCTTTAAAAATACACTGTGACATGTATTTTTCATGGGATGCCCTTATAGAGACAGGGAAGTTGGTTTGTTTGTTTGTTTTTCCTTGCTTTTGATTTCCTTTTTTTTCTTGATAAGAGGTAATGAAATGTTTTGCCAGGGAATCATTTTCTTTTTGTAAGATGATAGGCTTTTCCCCTCTAATTCCCTGGAAGTTTACTTTGTTGTACCTAGAGAATTATTGGATTATAACACTGCAGTTGACTTTTGACTTTGTTGACGGTTAAGAGATGCTTTCATTTTAAGCTTTATTTTGACATGCTTATTGTAACTATTTAAAAAGTTACCCTTTGATCTTAATTATCTTATGCTCTTACTTAGTGATAACAATGCCCTACACCTTTCTTGGGAAGGCTGGTCAAATTCTTATCCAAGAATGAGAGACAATAGTTTCAGAAATACTTTTTTTAAGGATAAGTGTGCTCTGGGAGCATGCATTGATTTTAAAAAAGGAAGATAAAGGTTTGTAGTTGTGTAGGAGGTAGTTCCTTTTGACACATTTTAAATTGCTTGGTGTTGAAGTAACACAGGGGTGGGCAATTATTTTGGCTGGGGGACCACTTAGGGAGTTTTGACAAGTTGTTGCTGGCTGGTTCAGCACCCCTCTGGCCTGGGGCAGAGTTGTGATCCACTCCCTGCATGGCCCTGCCTGTCCTGCTCCCAAACATTGCTCCCTGCCCACCTGTGGCCCCATCCCATCTGTCCAGCCAGGCACACCCTGCCCATGGTAGGTCCCAGGTTAGTCTCCACAGAGGTCCCACGTGCTTGCCTGCTCCATCTGTCACCCCTGGTGGTGGATGCAGGGTGGACAGGCTGGGGTACCCAGGCAGCAGGTCTGGGTCTGGTGTCAGCAGAGACACTGGCAGCAGAAGACAGAAGGAGCTACCACCCCTGGGGTTGTCTGCAATTTGAGTCCAGTTGCCATGCCACCCCAGCCCCACTGTGTACACAGGCATGGTGGGACCAGCCACGCATGCAGCAGCCCAGGCTGCCCCCCCACACCTGGGCCAGGAGGCAGGGGTGACTGGTGTCTCCTGAGTTGTGGGGGAGGGGCACGCAATTTGTGGGTGGGCCCGGGGTGGGCCAAAAGCCCCATATCCACTCCTGTACTTATGTACCGCAGCTTAGTGCCCCCCAACATGCCCCTTGGCCCGTGCGGCAAAAAACTGCCCGGTGCTGAGTTGGTGGCTAATCTCGGGGGGGCACATACCCCCCCCCCCCAGTCGCCTGTGCCAGGAGGGGCTGAGGGACCTGCCATGGTCTGGATAAAATCCCTTGGCAGACCAGATCTGGCCTGCAGGCCATATTTTGCCCACCCCTGAAGTAACACAAAACACACAAATCTTAAAAAGAATACATAGCAAGCTATGAAGATCTTGGCATGAGTTGTTAATTTGTTTTCTATATCCTAGAAAGACATGCAAGTAAGTGATTATCTACATCTTTGGGAATCTAGAGGAGCTTCTACCCGCAAGTGATTCCATTCAGTTTTACAGTGCTGATAAGTCATTATATGCTGCATTACAAATTTTAGAATATCTTCCAAACGGTTTGGACATTTCAGTTAAGGTACTAAGCTCAACAGCCCTTTCCTGCAATGATTTAAACCTATTTGTTTCTAGGGAAGAAACTTAGAACTTGTCACTTTTTCCAGAGCTAACGTACTAAACTCCACTAACAGTATTGTAAGTTTATAAGTACATCCTTTGGGGTCATAGCATACGGGATGTGTGCATGGCAGTTGAAGGGGCCTTTCAGTGTATAGCTATCAGAATTGAGAGATTTATCTTTGTCTGAGACCTTTCTTAATTAAGCATGTATTAACTGAGTTAGTATTTGGATGGATGATCAAATGAGAATACCTGATATTCTGGGAGAGCTTGTTTTTTCTCATGGCAAAGATTATTTTGATATAGAATATTACCCAGTAAATTCAGTTACTTGTAGTCACTTTTCTCAAATGCCTAGTAACATGCCTAGTGTACAGTGTATTGGGGAAAGACTGGTTTTATCCCTACCACTGTTATTTTGTCCACATATTAAAGTTGGATAAAATCAGAACTTCTATAGCCTGCAGTCATATGACCACAGAATATATTTGAATCCCTTTTCAACTTAAACAAGTTTGGAATTGGTAGGAAAAGGTGTACCACATCAGGCCTCTCTAAACAGCAGCTCCAGTCTGGTACATAATCTCCTAATAATTATCTTTCTGAAGTTGATAATACTCTTCCTAACCTACTGATTCATTTAAACTAGCTTAAAAAGGAGCCAAAAAAGTTAAGGCATTGTATTTAAAATAGCAAGTCATGCTATTAGTCCCACTGTGAGCCTTAACTGGTCTTCTACTTGTGCTCACTACAATAATGGTTTTAGTTACATGATCATATTTCATTGGGTAATATCGGATGCTATTTTGCAAATGAAATCAAATGAAAAGGTAAAACGTCTTTTGTTACCACATACAAAGCATAATATATCATTAGATCATACAGTGCTACCAGCTGGATGTAAACAAGAGGTTACTGTTTCTGCTACCCATGGCCAGAATCTTTTTCTCTGTTTAAACAAGATCCTGGCCTTTAACTTGCCCTTGGTATTGCTGTGGGAGCAGTTTCCCTGAAACATGTTGGTCAGTGCTTCACTGGTTTTACCTGTATGTCAAACAGAGTTTCCTCCAGTCACAAGAGGGAAGAATTGCACATGAGGAAAATTTGTTAGCATGTCCACTGGCTTTAGAGAGAGATGGAAATGCTCCTGTGTTCCCTGAAAGAGCTATGGTAGGTAGTGTGTCACTTTAGCAGAGGTTATGTTTTGTAACCACTTCCCAAACAAAAAAAAATCCTTTTTCCCATCCTAAAATGGAGAGACTACAAAAAGTACATCATCCTCATCCCAGTATTTAGAAAGAGAAGGATTTAGCAATTCTAAAACAAAAGGTCCTAGGGCATTTATGTTTATATGCAAAAGGTTGATAGTGTAATCAAAAGTACTTCATTTCCCATGACTAATGATTTAACCCTAATGCATCATTAACATTTTTCAAATAATCAATGCTTCTAAGTAATCTTTTACTTGCAAGTCTCTCTGGTTAAACCTCAAGGTGCAGCAGATTTTATTAAGATTTCCTTTTAGAGCTTCATAACCTTTAGAATCAGGAATTCCCTCCAAAAGATGTGATACAAAGGAAAATGGGCACTTTTATAGCAGGTGAGTGGGTTAGTAATTCAGTGGCCTGTTTCAGATGGTAGTCTGCATTGGGTTCTTCATTTAGTAAAAGCCCTGTGGCTCATCTAACTGAGTGAATGATATGATGGTATTGACTTAGTGGAATGTCTTCTTGACCCCATCTTGGTCATGATTTATATCCTCAAGCATGAGATTCGATAGGCCTTGGAATTGTCTTCGCTAGTATGATAGCTTATGCTTGCAGTGAGTGTGTGACCATTTAGGCACCTGAGAATAAGAACTCTTATAGGTTTTTTCCTCCTATTTTTCTCTGTATAACTTTTAGTGTTGTTTTAATTTTTACAGACCAGTGACTTACCAGGAATACCGAGAACGTACTCAGGAGGCAGCTGCTCATGCCAGTGGATGGAGCAAGGTACTAATCACATTGTCTTGACTTTAAGGTCTTAATAATTTGAAGCTAACTGGGAGGCCTTTCTCTAAAATAGTCTCATTGTAGGGTAAGCAAAAATTGTGGACTTCAGATATTTAGGAGTAAAATAGGGCCAGGACTAAACAAAATACACTTGGAAACTTTTGTCTGATAACTTGCCCTTTGAAATGGTAGGTCTTTAGTTGTTGTATAATTTTTAAAGTTTTTGTTAGACTTTATTTAATAGATCTGGTATTTGTTAAATTTACCACTTTATGCCACAGTATTGTCTAAGTACTATATTTACTTGAATTGAAGATGACCCTCCAATAATTAGATTCTGTCCATGGAAAATTTATACGTTTTCCAATCTTTTTCCACAGATAGAATCTAATTATTGGAGGATCATCTTAAATTCATCCCTGTCACAACTGCAGTGGAGAACGTGGTGGTAGGGGGCAGGCAGTGAGGGAGGCAGTAAGGGGATAGGCAATGTGAAGAGGAGTGAGGGATAGGCAGTGCACGGGAAGGCAGCTTGCCCCCTGTCGCTTGTCTCTTTCCCTGCCGCCTCTTTTCTGTCGCTGAAAAACAACGTAGTATTGGCTAGACCACTGGTTCAGCATTCATCTAGAAAGAATGCACTGCCTATTAAACCATCAAAACCACTTTCTACTGTATTAAATGATGGTGACATTGAGACATTTTGGAAGATTTTAATTTTTTTGCTTGACCTTGAATAATCTGAGGTTTTATGGGATTATTAAAATACAAAGACCAGGAAGCTAGAAATAAAATTTCCAGACATTTATGTTCTGAATTCCTAACTTCTACAACTTAAAATCTGAACAATAATATTGTACTTTCAATATAGTTTTCCATTAGCTGGTATGAATAACACTGTTTAAAAAAAGTCTTAATGAACTGTTTGGTACTTCTATACTTATAGACACCTACTTTTTGAGCTTTTATGGTACCTGAGATTTTATGTTGAAAACTGATGAATCTCAGATGTAGAAAAATAAATTCTTTTACTATAATGTTTGTAGGCATAACTTTCTACTGGAGATCTCATTTTTGTCTGAAAAGACCATAGATTTTCCTAGAAACTGAAAAATGTTAAAGGTTGCCTGCTCTAAGTCATCTTGCCATATATTCCCTGCAGGGCTTTATCTTGTGGAGTCGCATGAGTCTCTTAACCAGAAATAGGGTATTGTCAATAACCATCTTTTTCTTAATTTTAATAATCTGTCCCTCAAACACCGTAATCAGAAGAAAGTTAAATATTGCTTTCTTCTGTACATGTGAACTAAGAAATAGAAGAATGAGTGTTGTAACCCCAAAGTTTCACAAAATGTAACTGTCTCGAATGTAGGGTCTTTAGTTTTTTAAATTTGTAGTAGATCCTATTGTCTTAGATGGAAATTTCTCTTAGCCAACAGCTAACGGTTCAACAAGAAGTCTTGTGTCTGACACTAGGCATATTGTTTAAAATACAGTACTTCTAAGCATGTACAGCATTTCAAAGTATTAACCAATAGGGACAGAGAGTTTGGATTATAGCGCTATGGTTTAATGTAAAGTAGAATTATTACATCAAAGATGCTCCAGCAGTCTGTGCATCCTCAGGACTGGCTGATTGCCAGACTGGGAATCAGTAAACCAGTCCTTTTTTACTTTTGTGTAACACTTTCAGAGAGAGCATATTAAAGGGGATTCAATAAGAAGGCCTCTATGTAGACCTAGAGGCCTCTAGGTAGACTCTAGCTCTAGAATCTAGATTTATGTTCTCTGCTTTCCTAGACAGCTGCCTCTAGGAAAGGAGAGAACAAAGAATTTATTTACAAGTTTAATTAAAAAATACTTAGTCATAGCAGTATAAAAGAGTGAACCAGTCTTTCTGAAGTAATTACCAAGAAGTACTTTAACAATTAACTAAATTTATTTAAAACAAAACAAAAACTAAACCTGATTCATTAATTGTGTGAATATTTTACTTTCTTTAGTGGATTTCTCCTCACCAAGTTTACTTAAAATATGGGTAGTCTTCAGCTGTAAATTACTAGAATTGAGACTTGCAGCCATAGACCCTAGGAAATATTTTCTACCTTTAGGTCATGTTATTCAGCCCTTTCAGCCTGTGTAGCTCCTTCTGGTCTGAGATCCCAGTCCTAGTACAGCTTCAGCTGAGAATCCTAACGAAAAGATGCTTTCGATGTCTGTGTTTTATGGCTGTTCAGCCAAACATTACATGGTGCCTGCTGGTGTTGGCTTCCCAGAACTGTCTGATTTGTTGCAGTGCAAAACTTTTAAACCATGTGGTAATATGTCAGCAAGCAAGAACCAACATTCTGTAGAATAAATACAAAATATGCCCATGTACCATCTTTATCCTCCAGGAATATCTGGCAGTTCCTTTAATAATACTTTTTTAAATAAATTGAATAAAATTGTATTAATTTCATTTCCTTTTAAATTCCTCTTCCCTATCCGAGGCACATTTTTGTAACAAAATAACAGGATAGTTGAACACCAGAGATGCCTTTTGCTGCAGGCTCAGTCTTCCTTAGTTGACTTGTGAGAGAAACAAGGCTACTACAAAAATAATTTTTAAGAAGGATGTAGTTTTAAACTGAGGAGACTTGTTAGGCCTAATTAACAGGTATACTGCAGCCAAGTATGGGACTGGGCTGATAAGAATACTTTTGTCATTTGCCATGTACAGTATTAGGGTAGAGCCTATTGTAGCCAGAGACCCTGGCGAGTTGCCAACATAGGAGTCTTTGAAAAGCCTTCCACTTAAAACATAATTCTTCTGCTTTGACAGTTTTCCTCTGTCTTATATTTTTATTATCAGGAATACTTTGAATTGAAATGGTAACAGTGTCCCTTTATCTGGTCCAGATGTTCACTTTCCCAACTGAAATTGTTGCTGCAATGACAGCTGTATAAAAGGAAAGTCAGCAGTAGGAACAGATACATTTTTTAAGTGGGTGATGGCTGCCATTTCCATAGAAAATATACTTTAAAAAACTGAGAAAAGAGATCTATCTATATTTTTTTTCTAAACAGATTATTTTCTCATACTGCTGTAACTGCAGTAATGTTAAGTCTTAAATTTTACTTAAATGTCCTGTCAAGTTTGCTTTTGCAAGTTTGCTTGACAGTGGCAGAGAAAACATTTTAGTTAACGTATCGAGTAGTACTATGTAAATTAAGAAAATGGGAACTCCGTCTAACTTGACTACCCTGCAAACAAAAAATGCACTTTTTCCTACATGCTACTGGGAGGTTTCTGTTCCAGAGAATTACATGGAATATTAGAGAACCATATATATACAGGAGGTGCAGTAGGGAACTGCTAATAAAGTGTTATACCCATGAATTTTCTTTCCTGCCTGCTTAATCCTGGGTTCCTCTTTTGATATGATTTTGTGATTAATTTGGATTAGAAGAAATAGAGTATCTGGAGCTGGAAGGACAAAGTGTTTGGTTGTTTTTTTTTTTAAGAGAAGAAAAAATCAAGCTGCCTCCTCCTATGTGCTCAGTTTAGGACCTGACAGTTTGCATAGCAAAAGGCTTTTCTTTCCATGGATAGCCTGTAAAGTAGTACAGAGAAATAAAACTTTAAAATCAAAACAGTGTGTCTGAGCCTTCTGTAACTAGATGAAAAATGGTATGATCTCTTGCAACAACACTGTACTGATGTGAGGAAGAAGCTGGTGGCAGAAGTAAAACTTGGTTTGATGCATATTACCTGTCAGAAAAAGCTCAAATACTGATTCCCCCTCCCCCCCCAATCTTTTGAATGCCTTTGACCCTAAAACACTTTATAGTGTCCCTATGAAGTAAGTAGTGCATCTTTTTTTCCAGAGGGGGAATCTAGCATAAAAGTTGAGACACTTAAAATCAGCAACTTTGTGACAAAGCTAGAAATGTCAGGAGGAGTTTTGACTCCCTGATCCTGATATAAGCTGTTGGTTTAGTCACATTTTTCAAAACTGGGGTATGTTTCTGGTTTCTGTCCTGGAACCGACATGTTAGTCTAGCATCCAGAAAGTACTGCAGCTGACTGTGGGAGAGTTTCTTTAGGCTAGCTTCTGTTTCTTTCAGCTCCTGGCCAAGGTGCAGATAGGGATATTTCTGTACTGCTCTGTTCTTTGGAGTTTGAACTGTTTCAGGCTATCTTAAGTGGGATATGGCTAATTGACATGAAGAGCTGCATTGAACCCCTGATGGGTCCAGAGTCCAGGTCACACACTGGAGATTCAGAGTAGTTTTCTTGCATGTTTACTGCAACCTGTCACTGTGAGAGAAGGCAGGATTTTTCCTGTTGTGTTGAATATACAGCGATCAGATTATTTGATCAAGGTGCAATTATGAGCCGTCTAGTTTAGAGCTGGAAATGTGCCAGGTTTAAAGAATACAGATTTTCACAGAAATTGCTGAATATGCACAAATGGGAGAGAGACTAGTACTAAATATAATGGCTATTTTCAGTAAAACACACTGGACTATTTCCAGTATGCCTTGGCCTATTTGGATTGCTGAATCCATTTATTGGCTAGTGACTGGAATCTGAATGAAAGCCTTCAGTCGTAAAGAGCCAGGTCCAGGAAAGGATTTGGGTTCCTATATCCAACCAGACAATTGACAAATACCCTGTTTAACCCCTTAGGCAGCTGTAACAGTTTTTTCTGTTAAAAATATTACTTTAGCACCTAAAGAAGCCAGAGGTAGGACAACAGAAGTATAAGGATCACAGCTAAAGGTTATATGTGGTATGAATACTCTGTGTGTACTTTACACAAATTCAGAGCTGCTTTAGTTTTTTCCTGTGTGGTTTGGAATGAGCCATGAGTGGTATTTGGATTAACTTTTCTTTTTTGTTATGCAGGTACAACCTTGCTGAATTTGGTGGGATTCCAGTAGTGTAACCGAGAGTATATTTTGCCTCATTGTTCTAGCTAATCAGAAAATTTGGGTGACAATTTTCTGGAATAAAAAAATTGTTGTTCGGTCCTTTCCATTAAATTTTCCCACCTGTCTTCATTTTTTGGCGTGCTGTACTTAACTAGAACATGTTCTCTGTGAATCAAATTGTAGATACCCTGTAGCATTATTTCTTAAGATATACTTGCATGGTCTTGTGAAGAAGGGTCCTTTTAATGTGTCTATACAACAGAGAAAAGAATTGTGATTACTTATGGGGTTTTGCAGCTTAAAGTTTTATGTTTGCGTAATTAAAATTTCAAGTTTGACTTATGTGTTCATGCATCTTTTGCTCATAATAAAACAATAACTCTCTGGATAACCAAGATAAAGATGTTGTAGGTTTTTAATCTGTTGGACAGCCTTATGCTACCACTAGTCCAGCTGTTCTTGTTCGTGAAGTCAGTGACTCCATTGGGAAAAAAAATCAGGCCCTACATTGAGCTGGAGATCAATATTTTTATTTGTTCCTTTGTTTCTCAGTACTGCAGGGCCTGACTGAGGTTTAGGGAGCATCTGGAAGATCAAACGTTTAAATTGGCAAGGGAAGAAAGACATTGTAGTACAAAATACTAGCTTCATTTCCTTACCAGTCTCTTATGCCTCCAGCTTAAAACACACATTTCCTTCCAAGAACTATCCGTATGTCCTGTTGGAGGTTTAAAAATGTGAACTGTTTGAGTTGTGTGGTGTACCCACAGCATCTGTAGAAAATAAAGCGTTGATCATTTATTTTATGCTAATTCCTTCCCATGTATGCTCTGTCCCTTTCTCTCTGGCCAGGAATAATGTATGAGAAATTTTAGTTTAAGATGACAGGAAATATGTGAAAATGCAGTTTTAAAGTAAGAGTGTTGTCACAATTATGTAATCAGTTATCCAGACTGTAACAATATACACTGTTGTGTTGTGGACAAGACCTCTTTTGTCCTCCATTTTTCAGCTCCTAGTGATCCAAAACATGCTACCCCTCTCACTGGTGGGCTGGCATCTTTATGCTCTCCATGTACATTTTCACAAGGCTTCATCTGTGTATGTATCCATTCCATGGTCTACACCAGTCTCTACAATTTTTCTACCTCTCTCCTGCACTTTTTCCCCCTATACTGCATCCTCTACTTATGCCTGGGATCAGCAATGGGAAGAAGCTGCAAAACAGCGTACTATGAGGGAGACTAGCAAGGCATTTATGATTCATACTAAGCAACATTATCAGCCTGGACTGTACCTTTTTCATGAAGCACTCCAATGATCCTTCCTGCCCACAGGGGATTGGCTGGTCCTTACAGAGAATAGATGTGAAGTGCATTTATTGGGTTCTTTAAAGCATTAATATTTTTTCTCGTATCTGCTCCAAGAGCTTTTTCAAAAGTTAATGGCTCTAATTCAAACCATTTTTTCCAAAGTTGGCCAAATCCTGCTTGCAGCCTTGGAACTGAGAGATACTTGCATGCTATATGAGAATAAACTCCAAGTTTAAGAGTTCAGCTGTTTTCCTTAACCAAAGGCAGTGTAGGGTATTTACATCATGGAATGTCTGTATGTGTATCACTTAATACCTTATTTGACTCCCTTTCTCTCAGACTTCTCAAAGTAATTCACTTTTGAGGCAAGAGCAAGGATGCAATTGAAAGACAAAAGGAAGAATTTTTGTTGGATAGTTATGAACATACTGAAATGGGCATAAAAGAGGATTTTGTAGCTGAGACACCTGAAGACTTAGGCCATTAATTTGTAACCTATATGAACATTCTCTTCTCATCTGCAGTAGCATCCAATCTAGGAAATGTTATCATTTTCAATCATTGTCTTTTGAAGGTCTTGGTGCCTCTGATTCTGCTGCAGCAGTTCTTGATGGAGTTGACAAAACGGGGCCAGGAGCCTCTCAGCGCACTTGTGCACTTTGGAGTGACATATCTAGAAGATTATTCTGCAGACTATATAATCCAACAAGGCGGATGGGTAAGAAGGCAACAGTAAATTTCATATCCCTTTGAGAGTGTGATTCCAGATGTATGGTTTGACGCATGCTCTGCTAGTCATTCTACAGTGAGGCTGAGAGGATTTGCTAGTGGTCAGCATGTGAAGTTGAGAGCAGGGATGACGTGGTCTCCAGAAAAAAGGAGGCTTAGATTCTTAAGAGGAGATATGGCTTGGGTTGGGTTTACAAGGGCTGTCTGAGTTGAAGAGGGGTTCAGATGGAAAATACTGACTGGACCTTGTACTGAACATATTAAGACATAAATGTTGCCGTTGTGTGGCTGGCTTCTGATGAGATGCTTTTTACTTCTGGTACATAGAATATTGCATTTTAGAAGCAAGTCCAATGTCCTATAGTTCCAGATACGTTGAGCCACAGAGGTCAGTCTGTATAATTTTATTTTCCCACGGTAGATGAATGTTGGACATTGTTTGTATAGTATTTTCTCTCCTTTCACAAACTTCAGATTGTCTTTGGCAGAGGATGAACAAGCTCAGAAGTTCTGCACAGGAAATGCAGTAGGTGTCAGATTTGCCTTTTTTAATATGCCATGTTAATCAGCATTTTTAATGCACTATTGGAAAGCATTCAGATACTACAATGATAGGGGTTGTATAAAAATCTGTGGAATAAGCAGACCCCCTTGTAGCAAAATCTTCTTGCAGAAATTGTGTCTTAGATTGCTGTTTCATATTCATGGCAAATTGAGAGTTGTATTTGAAAAAACATTCACAGTGCTTGTATTGAAGTGAGGCAGGTCCAGTACTGTGAATCTACCAGAAATATAGCTCCTAATCCCTGCAGTTTGCATGTGGCTTGTTGATGTATTGGCAATTCAGCTGGAGCTGTATTATGACAGGATGGGCTTTGAGATTCATTTGTTTCTGGAAGGTTGCCAGATTTAAACAATTAATCTGGGATTAGCGAAATGTTAGTTGGTCTTATTGTAGAAGTAAAGCTGGTCAGGAAAATCCACTGATTAAAAAGTCCTAACAGGAAAAATTATGTTTGGATAGCTTCTCATTTTTCTGTATTTTCACTGGAAATTTCATGGGGCAGTGGTTTTCAACCTTTTTAAACTCAAAGGTGCTCTTATTAGACTCAAAGTACCCCTAGGGAAAGGCCAGCTCTTAGTTTTCACTTGCTTTTTGACTACAGAAAAATAATAGAGCAAGTCTTCTGTTGCAGAAGAACTCACAAAGGCTGCCACAGGTCAGAATGGTTTTAATGCTCTGAATTCCTATTAAATCCCTGGGTTTATCTTGTGATTCATGTTTGCATAACTGACAGTGTTGATATTGTATGATGCCCCCACAGCACTCTTGAAAGGCTGTCAAGGAATCCCAGGGTGCATAGCACCCTGGTTGAGAATCATTGTTTCAGGGAGCAAACTGTTTCATACATTCATTCCCTGACTTTTCCCTCTTCTTGGCAGCAGGGTTTACTGCTTCTTTCTACTGGTACTGTTAGGTTGCTTTCCAGATGTTTGTCTTTCAGTTTTTGCCAGATGGGCAGGACTGTCATCTATGCATTTCAGGCCTTAATTAGATACATGCAGACATTGGCTTTGGTTGGTTAAGATTCCAGTTTGCAGTTTTAAGGCAGAAGAATGTATTGGTATCATGCTGTTTATAAAATTGGCTTTTGGTGAATTGTCATTAAATAGGCTCATGTTTGTTTTCCAGCTCCACTTTTAAAGCCTTTTTTATAACCATACATTACAGAACAAAGCTGTTGAAAGTGGACAGCTTCCCCCTGTGGCTCTGGAGGGTGGGAGCTTGTGCTTTGTGTTGGCTGTGGGCTCATGTATGTGGCTGAGTGGCCTATGTTCCATGGGCTGTGCTCTTTCTGTATATATCCATTTGGGCAAAAAAATCAGAATGACACAAGCAGTGTAGTAAACAAGCCAGAGCTATTTTTGAATCAGGAGAAAAGGAAAGAAAACTAAACAAAGTGGTGAGAAAAAAACCCCTTTCTCGCTGAATAGATGTGGCAACAGTAACTCCCTCAGCTGTTCCCGGGTAGGGGCAGGGACCCTTATGTACATGGTTTCTGTAGAAGGGAATGAGTATGGTTTTATCCTTTGTTTCCTGTAAGGGAAACGTTTGGTTTTATTAGTTGATATCTGCTTTTTTCCCCTTCCGTTTTGGATTAGGAAGTATATAATCCACACGATGTGTGCCCCTTTATGACAATGTGGTGGGTGAGGAATGGGGTATATCATCAGATTCTGGAATGAAGGTAGGACATTTTATTTATGTTTGAAGTGAACAGAACTGCATACATGCATACATAAGAAGCTGTTGGGTAAAACCTGTTTTATGGCTACTTCTAAACAGAACCTGTGGGAGTAGCTCTATGTGGATTGAAGCATATTACCTGGGTTCCCATATGCTGCAGCTGCGAGGGGATAGCATTGCCCTGGCTATTTGCAGTGAATTATCATGGTGAAAATGCAAGTTGTGCCTCTGGCTGTTTGCAGTGAATTATCATGGTGAAAATCCAAGTTGTGCCTCTGGTGTGGTCCTGGAACTGTGTGAAGCAGGTGCAACCAGGTCTCTCTAGTTGGTTATTTTTGACATCCTGAAGCTGTGCAAGAGGAACAAGCCAAGTGCAGCGCTGCTTAGTTTGAGCTTGTCTAAAACTGAAGAAATGGCAAAATGATCTCTGCCCGTAGTCTTGGGCAGTCACAGCAGAGGAAGGGGTTTAAGAGATTTTTGTCAGCACGACTGTCTCTCTTCTTAGGATCACCATGTAGGCTAGGGTTCACTCTTAATTTTTCAAAGCAGAGGGTCATCTTTTAAGTTGGATCCAGCCTCTTTCAAAAATTAGATATTCAGGATGTTGAGGAGATAAGCTGAGCCTTCCTTCTCTATGATGACTTCCCATGGAGCCAATATTATTCGGACACATGAGCCAATCAACTTCACTCTGCTGCAATAATAAGGATAATGCTTTTGCAGTCTCGTGCATCCCCAGAATGTGAGCAGTTTCTAGTTTTAGACTGTTTTGAGGGGTTGGGAGATGTTTGGGTGTGAGGAAGTGGCTAATTCAGTGGTTGTGAACCTTTCTAGAGTTGAGGCACCCCTCTTCAGATTTCAGACACCCATTGGAAAGTGCTAACACTTATTTTTCATTAATTTTTTAACTACAGAAAAATAATAGAGCAAGTCTTCTGTTGCAAAGAACTCAGAAAAACCACGAGACAGAATTATTTTAACACTCTAAATTCCTATTTCAAATCTCAGGGCTTATCTTGTGAATCATATTTGCACACCTAACAGTACTAACGTTGTGTGGCATCCTGCAGCACCTTTTTAAAGGATCTCAAGACACCACAGGCTGCCATCGCAACCTGGTTGAAGATCACCAGGCTAACTGAACAGGGGCTGGGCTGGGTAAGTGTCAGGATTGAACTTCTTTAGAAGCTAAATTGAAGTTGAAAATCAGAGCTTCTCATGGAGTGTGGTGGGGGGAAACTGCCTTTTACTACCATGAGAGCCTCAGACACCAGGGCTAAGAACAGACGGTCAAAAAGCCTGAGGCTGAATTGATTCAGTCTTTACAAGTTAGTCTAAACTGCAGAGATTAAATTGAAACTGAAGTGAACAGACATTTACCTTTGATTCAGGAAATGCAGCCACATGCTTGCAGTGGCCCAGGCCAGAAGCTTGGGGGTGCTAGAGCTGGGGGGTGCTGTTTTCACTTCTTGCTGCCCCCGAGGTCTGCTGGGTTGCTGATTTAACTTGAACCAGGAAGGGGTCTGGGACAGAAGTTTCATAAACCAGTTTGACTCAAATCAGCTAAGCCTGATACGACATTCAACCAGGTTTATCTTAAACCTGTGTCAGCCATTTTGAAACTGGTTTATGTGCACTGAACTTTTGTTCTGTTACAGGTTTAAACCAGTTTCTGATCATTTAAACCTGTTTATGTGTAACTTCTGTCCCTAGCCCAGAAGTTAATTTCAGATTTCCCATCTTTCTCCCCAGTAGAAATATGGGCAGACAGATTCTGATCTTGGAAAAGAGGTGCAGGGGAGAGCCTGACTGCTTTGCCTGCACATTGCATTCCTTTCTCTTGCCCTTGAGCCTGTCTTGTTTTTTGTCTGTCTGTGTGAATTCTTCATCACAGGGACTCCTCCCTGTGATGAAGCATCTTTGACATTTTAGCTACAACTGCCACATGAATTACCCTGTTTACTCAAATCCAAGACAAGGTTTTCTCTCCCATTTAACATGGGAACCCCTTGTCTTGGATTCATGATGCTTGGGGAGCAGGCAGCTGCTGCAGCAATTCCAATGCTGGCCTCAACACAGAGGCAAGAGTCAGAGCTGTACCACCTCTGCTCTCTGCCTGCCCCTCTCTGTAGCTTCTGTTCCCCTTCCCCCACTGCTTCCCCCTGCACTTGTCTTCACACTGAGGATAAACAGCAGTGGGTTGGGGAGGGTAGAGGCTGGGGGGAGGTGGGAGCAGGTGCTGGTATGCACAGGCCTGGGTTGGGTAAATGTGGGGGTGCAGGCAGCAGGGCGCAAGGTGTGGTGGAGCAAGATGCAGGGGTCAGGCCACTTGACTCCTGTCCCTTTACTGCCTTCCCACTGCCTGCCTCCTTGCAACTGCTTTCCCCACTGCAATGATGGGATGATGGACAAATTTAAGACAACTTTCCAATCATTAGATTCTATATATGGAAAATTGTAACATTTATAAATTTTTCATGTATCAAATCTAATTATTGGGGGTTTGTCTTGAATTCAGAGGTGCCTTTGATTTGGGTAAATATGATATATTTATGAACTAAACAGTAGCTGAAATGATTACTTGATTTGTTTTGCAATCTCCAAAAGCCCTGTCTTCTGAAGGTACACATAGGAAAACGGGAAGAGGCTCATTCTTTCCTGTCTATTCAACTATTAACACTAATTATAATCAACGTTAAATTTATGATGGATTCCTTCCAGAGCTGAGGGGCAGGCCTGATTTTATATAAAGGTTTTCAGACAGCTCTCTAAATGGCTTGCAGTCATGATTTTTTCTTTCCTGATGTTGTGCTTATTGAAGCCTGAATGGTCACACAGTGAGCTTGTTCTCTTTTTATTTTTACCCATTGCAAAGCATTTGCTAGTCTCATTTGGCAGCTTAGCCCTTCTGTTTGCCCTGAAGCTATATAAGGGCATAAACAAACTGACGTGTAGTATACGCGCTTCTCCCGTCCTTCCCTTTGTGTCTGGACTTCTGTAGCCTTGATGCTGCTGCATCAGAAGCGACTGTTGATCTCCTGGAAAAGTGCACAGTAAGACTGTCAGCTTGGTAAGGCTTTTTCTTTCAAGGCAATTTTGTAGGTACATTTCAAGCTCAGCCTACCTGTTCGTCAGGGCTAGCTTTCATTCGCATTGAAAAGAATCTTTAGGAAAGCCTGGGGGAAGAGCTGCAAGACTGTTTTTTTGAAAGGTAGCTACTGCTTATTCTTTCTCACATTTACTTTCTAGTCCCACCTGCTTTTGGCTTTTAGGAGGGATGTGAATAAGAAATATATGCCAGTAAGCCTTTTCTTTTTAAATACAAAATATTACTAGAGTTATTTAAATGTAAATTCCTTTCTTTCTTCTGACTTGTTAAAGATTAAAGCTGCAGTGTGACCCAGAGCTAGAATTATTCTCCCCTTTCAAGGTTGGGGCTGAATTTGTAAAAGACTAGCTCACGGCAAGGGACAGGCTCGTAGCATCCTACTCTGAGTTTAATTTTTTAACAATAATTGTACATCTTCTGTGGAAAGGCAAATACTAATTTTGAATTGTTATATTTAAATGTTAGACTTTAAACTGCTACTAGTATTTGGAGCTCTTGTGTGAATGAGGGAGAAGAAATTTTGTTCTTCTGTCCCCTCTTTCTTTTTCACTGTATACAGCAATACAGCATTTTCCATTCTTCTGATGCATAAATATTTTGTACCAGAGTTGTACCCTGCCTTCACCCTGGGAAAACAAAGTAATTAGTTTTCACTGAGGGACATGAATGTTTTTTTCCATAGGATCTCAGGATTCTGCTTTGGGATGACAATGCAAGAATCTACAGACACAATACTGCATTGTAGGAAAGATAAACATGTTTAATGTGGTGGAGCTGGGAGGAAGGGGAAGCAGGGAAAGTTCTCTGTATGGTTTTTTTTTTTTTTTGTTTTAAAATCATTATAATTCACAATTCTGCAGTGTCATATATCGATCGAACATTCACTTCTCCCTACGTAACTTCTTCAGCACAATAGTAGAAAAGATTTGTTCAGGCAGCTTTTCTGTGATGATACTGCATCTGTGTGCTGTGCCTCGATGGAGAATGGTATTTCAACACTGGGCAGTTACAGAATGCTGGGTGGGCAGTTTGATCTCATCGAGCTAAAGCCAAGTTACGTGTATTCAGACTATCTCAAACTGATAGAAGTGAATAAATAATCTTTTAGCTGTTGAACTGAGCTGAGGAGCTTAGCTAGCCAGGGCAGCATCTTAAAAGTTTTGTACATTAAAATTGGCTTGCTGCAGATGGTGGAAAAAGGGAGTGGAACAAGCTCACTTTGAGAACATATAGCTACAATATCATTGGAATGTGGTGGGAGCAGTGGTTGTATTGTTGGTGTGATTTGTTTTGTAATTGTTAGACATGATTTGTCTTTGTTATTACAAGTCAAAGATAAACTGCTCAAGTCACTTTAGGATCTGTTCCACATTTCCAAGGGAACTGGATAATGTTTCTTATACTCGTTGCAAACATTTTGTCCCTTCCTTCCCATCTACCTTCTTTTTGGGCAGGAAGGTGGGGCACACATTTTTTCTTGTTTTTAATCAAAATCTTTCTAAACTCTGTTATCTATTTAAATGACTAGAGACCCACAGATAGTAATGGGTGTGTATGAAGGGGTCTTGCACAAGCTGCTCTGTATTGTGGATCAGACTTCCAAATGTTTGCAGCTTGCTTCTGCAAATGCTCTGTCCTTGGGGGTCTAACTGGCAGGATCACTGGATCTCAATCTGTCAGTTTGATCTAATGTTTTTATTTTCTCTGGATCATTTTGGACCTCCTACCTTATCTGAAATTACCTTTGGAGGGTACCTTTATTTCTTCCTGTTTAGTGTACTAAAGCATTCCTATTCTTAGAGCTATAGATCTTGAAATGCATAACTTAGCTATTAAGAACACTGAAAAAAGGCTGGTAGTGGTCTCTCCCTTTTTTATGCTGTTAATGTAGGAATGTCACTTTATTGCCACAGATTCTTTCTGGCTTACCCTTGGCTCCACTTATTCCAGGAGCTGTTTCTAACCACATATCATAAGCAATGTATCGGTAGCCTGTAAGAATGGATTTTCAGCTGAGCAGTGCTGGTTGACCCTGGTGTAACCTTTTTCTCTGGAGGAGTATAACTATTAGTGACGCATCTGGATTTAAAAATTGGTCTGTAAATGTACTGGCATCTGGAGAAACAAAATATGTTGATCCATGGAACATGTGACACAGTTTAAATTAATTCTCTAGTCTGAGGCAGCTTAGGCTAAAATGAGGCAGCCTTGATTATAGCAGAATATATACATGGGTATATTCTTTCTTTCTTCTTTTTTTTTCTTTGAATCAGCTCGGAGCTTCGTCAGTGTGAAGATTTTGCTGTGTTATAGACCTTGAAAGCATAACATGCATTGTTTCTATACCTGGAAAAAACTAATTATGTATGAGAAATGTTGGTGTCATAGAGGGAGACTTGTTAAGATTGTCATAGTGGATAGTAATCCATAACGTTTTGGTGCTTTTCCCCCACCTTTGAACAGCTCGATCTCTAGCCCAAATGCATCGCAAGTTAAAGTTTGTAACTCAGACCGTTAAAACTTCCTGACTGACATTGTAGACCCTGGGTTTTGGGGTTTTTTAAAATGAAAGTAAAAAAGGGGACTGGAAAGTCCCCCACATGCAATTTCCTTGCTGAGACCTTTGGCTCTTACCATCTTTTCTTACTGTCCTCAGAGGTATTATCCTCCTTGAGATTCTCCATGGAGTATTTAACTGCAGGGGGTCCAAGGGATATTAAAAATACATGGGTGTCTCCACAAGATGGCGCTCCTGCATGTCTGACAAACAATGTCTAAAAGATTCTAGTGAGAGTTCAAGTTTATTGTTTTCATAGCACTACCTGATTGTCTACAACTAAACAATCCTACCCTCTGACCTAGTCCCAGAGCTCATGACTGATAGGGCATAGTCCCATCATGACAGGAGGTCAGTTTGAAGTCTGGTTCAGTGGACCATGTTGTTTGTGTTTTAGTTTAGACTTGGCAGACAAGGTTCTTCGGGTAAATCTGATATCTTTCATTAGACCAACTCAAATAGTTGGAAAAATTCTTCTTTGCAAGCTTTCAGGTAAAAATACCCCGAGTCAGGCTGAGGAAGCATCTGCAGTTGGTCTTGGGCATTTTTTGGTTTGTTTCTGGAAAATGAGTTTGAGACCATTTAACACTCCCATTATCTGAACAGATCATTCTTTGCATTTCAAAAGCAAAGTGATCAAAGGGCTAGATACCAGAGCAGACCATCAGTTGCTAGTTTAAACTTTATTAAGTGCTGATCCAAAGAGACCCACAAGTTTTTTTGGAACACATTTTACATGAGTTTCGAACTATTGGTGTGTTTTGAGATTTGTTGTACCTTTCAGCTGAATTTGGTGCAGGGATTTGTTTCTGATTGAAATCTAGTGTTTAGAATGCTAGGTTTTCCTGTGGTGGGATAATATGGCATCAGCTAACAGGAGAAGCATGTGACGTGGGTGGATGTCAGCAGTGAGCTCTAGGAGACAGGGAAGAGAAACTATTCAGTAGAATACAAATATGCACTGATGCTATTCACCCTTTGCTGATCAAGTCAGCTCATGGGTTCAGAAGAGGGCTGGTAGAGACTTACTGAGCAGATTACTTTCTGTGCGGCTGCAATCCAAGTCCTTGCACTGCTCCCTGCACGTGCCATAGTCCATTAGCACAAATGGCTAGATGTGAAAGGCAGCTATCAGCCAAAAGCACTGCAAGCGTGGCTTGAAAGATACACGAGTGCTGGGCACCTGTGTAAGCAAGTATGATGGTAAACCTCTGTGCAGTGGGGGAGAGGAAGCTGAAACCATTCACGTGCCCATTTAAATTGCATAAATAGTTCACGTGCCAATCTGAGGAGTGGGGTCCTAAGAGGCCCACCCCTCCAAACTTCCCAAAGTCCAAATAAATATGTTTTTCCTCATCTTTTAAAAACGTAAAGAAGATGTGAATGAGTTTGCTGTATGATGTTGTGCTGGTAGCCTGGAATAGAACTGTTGCTTCCCAGTCCCTTGTCCTAAATCCTAGATCCCTTCCCCTTTTCCCATTCCAGTTTTATTTCCTACACTGAAGTGCATAAGACAGAGGTAAGATTTGATTGGCAAAAACTTTTTGGGCCACTTTCTTTAATTTGCTCAAGTATAAATCTGTAACTTTGCTGCTTCAGTCATTAATATGCTTAAATGCTGTGTGGGGTCCTTCTGGGTCAGCCTCCAAGATACCAGCATTCTTTATTCTGACCACTTCATTATTTTATTTTTGGTGAATTTCTGGAAAGCGATGCTTGCTCTCCGTTGCGTCATTACTTTGTAGATGCTGTCACCAGAATTATGAAACTCAACAACAGAATAATAGTATCAAAGATATGATACAAGCAAGGACAGATAATACAAAAATCTGTTGTTAGTGGTATTATGGATTCTGGTCTGAATAATTGTACAGAAGACTCTCCCCATGCCTGACAACCAAATGAGCCCATGATAGTTGTTAGTTGTTTAAATTTCTTTTCTTAGAGAATTTTAATGATGATTTCTACCTTCCTTCCCCTCTTTTTCTTCTGGGGTAGATTGCTTCCCATGCTCTTGAAAAATAATAGCAACATTTTTTTATTTCAGCTGGCTGTTCACGTTGAGTAAGCCTGCATTTTTTTTTTTTTTTTTTTATCCTGGCCTGCTACCCTTAGAGGTCTTCAGTTTTTGACAGCTGTTTGATTTCATTACAGCTCACATAGTGAAAGTGCTCCATTAACCTCACCATTCCAAAAGGAAAAATGACAATATTTTTATGTTTCTCTCTTACTGGTCAAATTGGAGCGACAAGCAAAACTTGCTTACAGGCCTCCTTAAGTTTTAATACAGATTTCTGGTATCCCTTTTTTCGCTATCACATCCACTTCTTGTGCCCTTATATCAATACAGACCTTGCTGAACCTTTGACCCAGGTTACCAGTTTCTCTGTATTCTTTTTGTTTAATTTTCTCTTACCCACTAGTACTGAGGAAATTCAGCGTTGTCTCTCTCCCCTGGCATTTCATGTGGTCTTAGAGTTCTACTCTTTCCTACTTGGAAAAGTCCAGCATGTTTTAGCCACATTGGCCTTCATTTCTGATGGTTTTCCAAGCCTTTTTTTCATCATCAGAAATAGAATCCAAGCCCACCAATATGGAAACCACGTTTCAGAGGTGACATTACAACTTTCTTCTCTCATCTAACCCCTGATTTTACACAAGAGTGAGGAAAATTCAAGGTATGGCTTGCCCAGCAACTGTAACATGCCTCTTTGAATGTGTGTTGTCTTCTGTTCTCTGTGAGTGGGGTTTTCAAGCTCTTTGTAAATGGTAAACTACATTTTGCTAGACTTTTCATGGATTCTTTCCCTTCCATTTACTGCTGTGTGGACAGCCTCCCCAGTCTTTTTCAGATGCAGAATGTATCTCTGGTGCATGTAACAAATATCTGTAAAGAAAAGTAAGGTAAGGATCTTGATGTTTTCTTTTTAATGCTGTTTTTAGGTAAGTGTGGAACACTGGAGCGTCTCTTCATGTTTTGTCAGTCAAGTTTGTTTAATTAAATAACGATAAAGCCATCTACTATGTGGACATCTCATGGGAAGAGCACTTGGCCAGATCCAAATGGTCACAAAGCTTCCTCGCGTGTGTGGATGAACCCTACCTGACTCAAGAAGTTTATGGACCAACGAAGGGTAAAGCGTTGCTGGACCCTGGTACTGGCCAAAGGAGATGATCTAGTCGGTGACCTAAGAATCAGAGGAAAGCTGGGAGATGGTGACCACGATCTGATCACTTTTACTATCCATCACAAAGCTGGCAACTCAGTCAGCAATGCAGAAGCCCTTGACTTTAGGAAAGCTGACTTTGGTAAGCTCAGAAGGCTTGTTGTCGAGGCCCTAAGGGGCCATGACTCAACAGGTAGAGGAGTCCAAGATGAGTGGTTGCTCCTTAAGGGAGTGATCCTGAAAAGACAAGGGATGTCCATCCCATCTCAAAGGAAGGGTAGTAAAAGGGCACAGCAACCCCCTTGACTCAGCAGGGAACTTGTGGATGTTCCGCATCTAAAAAGAGAGGTGTGTAAAAGATGGAAGATGTGAATCACCACTACGGAGGAGTATTCTGCACTGGTCCACACCTGTAGGGAGCAAACCAGGAAAGCCAAGGCTGCAACCAAACTCCAACTGGCTACACTTATCAAGGACAACAAAAAGTTATTTTTCAGATATGTGGGGAGTCGAAAGAAAAACAAGGGCAACACTGGACCCCCTGCCAAATCAAATGGGACAACTGACACCCAGGAAAAAGTTTTTCACCAGCCCAAAGGGACCACCCAGCCTATCATGATGTAGGACGGCCAGGGTGAGGGTGAATTTATACTCGGCATCAGAATAGTTCTTATAATGGAACACCTTTAGAGGCTGGACACCTTCAAGTCAGCTGGTCCTGACAGATTGCACACCAGAGTACTTATGGAGCTGGCAGGCATCATAGCCCAGCCACTGGCAAGGATATTTGAAAACTCGTGGCACTCGGGTGAAGTACCCAAAGATTGGAAGAAGGCCAATGTGGGGCCTGTCTTCAAGAAAGGGAGGAAAATAGATCTGGGGAACTACAGGCCAATCTGCTTGATCTCAGTCCCTGGGCAAATGTTGGAAAAAATTATCAAAGAGACCGTTCTTGACAAGCTGGCTGATGGCAACATCCTGAGGGACAGCCAGCATGGCTTTGTTGTGGGTAGGTCTTGCCTGATCAATCTCATTTCCTTCTATGACCACCTGGACAAGGGAGAAAAGATTGATGTCATATATCTGGATTTTAAAAAAGCTTTTGATCTGGTGTTCCATGATCTCCTCATGGAAAAATTGGTGAACTGCAGCCTTGGCTACGGTCTGATAGCTGGGGAATTGGCTCTGAGGTCAGATCCGGAGAGCGGTAGTCGACGGAAGTGAATCATTATGGGGCTTTGTGACCAGTGGTGTCCCCCAAGGCTCTGTCCTTGGACCTATACTCTTTAACGTCTTTATTAATGATGTGGACATTGGTGTCAGAAGTGGACTAGGCAAGTTTGCCGATGACACCAAACTTTGGGGTAGAGCATCCACGCCTGAGGATAGGCTGGTGGTCCAGGCTGACCTTGTGATAGGCTTAGGAAATGGGCGGACAAAAACCTGATGACATTCAATACAGATAAATGCAAGGTACTCCACCTTGGGGGAACCCGCATCACACTTATAGGCTCGGCAGTACACCACGGCCGAAAGGCTTGGGGGTCATGATTGACCACAGGATGAACATGAACCACCAGTGCGATGTTGCAGCTGGTAAAGTGAACAAAGCTCTGGCTTGCATCCATAGCAGATCACAAGATGTCGTCGTCCTGCTGTACTCAGCCTTGGTGAGGCCACAGCTGGAGTATTGCATCCAATTCTGGACTCCACAGTTCAAGAAGGAGCTGGAGAAGCTTGAGAGTGTCCAGAGGAGAGCCACGCGCATGATCAGGGCAAGAGAAGAGGTCTTACGAAGAGAGGCTGAGAGCCATGGGACTCTTCAGCCTTGAAAAGCGCAGACTGAGGGGGGACCTGGTGGCTGCCTGTAAGTACATAAGGAGTGTGCATCAGGATCTGGGGGAGTGCCTGCTCACCAGAGCGCCCCAGGGAATGACAGGGTCCAGCAGTCACAAACTCTTGCAAGACTGTTTTAGGCTGGACATAAGGAAAAACTGTCTGAGCCCCCAAGGCCTGGAATAGACTGCCTTCAGAGACAGTGGAGGCACCTACTGTGGACTTTTTAAAGAAACATTTGAACCCTTGTCTTCCTGGGATCCTTAGACCTTAGCTGACTTCCTGCCCCTGGGGCAGGGGGCTGGACTTGATGATCTTCCAAGTTCCCTTCCAGCCCTAATGTCTAAAATCTGAGTTTCATCTAATATCTGCATTTGATTTGTAGTACTCTATTCTATAAAAAGAGAGCCTTTCTTAGAAGGGGTACTTCTCCTCCCATACTTGGACCCAAAAAATAGTTTACTGCTTATGCATTTTAACATTCGTGACAAGTTGATTTCCTTTTCCAGGGTTTCCCAAGTACTGCAGATGGTCATTATACTTTCTGGCCGAGGATGGAGTGCTGTCCTGCTGAGTGCACTCAGATTTTGGCCTTTCCTTCCCCAAAGAGTTGAGGGAGGGACTTGGTGGCAGTATGGCATAGGCCAAGGGTCTCAAACTTACTGAGACCACAGAGCTCCTTGTGGGCTGGATCTGGACACAGTAGCAGTGGCTGTGGTGGTGAATGCAGCCATTGCTTAACCCCCACTGCTGACATGCATGCCCAGTGCGTCTCTATACAGTACTCCAGATTTTGGCAGTGGACTCCTCCCCCAGATTCCCAGCCCCGCTAGGAGCCAGATGATGCAGCTGTGCAGGCCACATGTGAGATGCTTCTGGCCTAGGGAAAGACTTACTTGCAGTTCCCTGAGTCTACCACGAGATGGTTTTAGTAAGCTTTTGCCTCAAAATATGGAAAATGTCCATCTCTCAGCTCTGGGGAGCAGGGGTTTGAATTCAGAATAGACAAAGCTACGAGTAAGGAAACAAATTTTATCATCTTATTTAATTTTTATATCTAAAAAATGCAGTTAATTTTAGACTTTCCATCTAGCCCCAGTTAATCTAGCTGTAGGAGCTCTGCTGCAGGGTTGCATCTGTCGATGAATTGACAGAATTGCTCTAAATGTTATTCATTTTCTGCTTTAAAAAAACCCTATGAAATTCTAGCTTTATCCTCTTGATTTTCAGAATAATTTACTAAGGCATCACAAAAACTGTTGTTATTCTTGTGTCCTGAATAATTCCTCACTGTGTTGTATTTTCAACTAAAACTTTGGACAGAGATTTTCAAACAAATAAAGGAACAAAATTATGATTGGTTTGTACCTAAATACTTAAGAGGTCCAGTGCGTTTTCAGCTTGGGACCTGAATGGGACCCTTGATTTTACCCTTCCCTTCATCCATCTCTTTCTTCCAGCATTGAGTGTGACATGAAGAGTGTGTGTGTGTGTGTGTGTGTGTGTGTGTGTGATGCTGCCGACTTCAGTGAGCTGGTCCGTATAAGTCTATGACATTTGTGGGGAAGCTGACCTTCCAACTTGAAGTATTTTATTTTGTGAGTTAAATCTTTGCAGTGCAGGACATGAAACTTAAGCCTTTCCCATACCAGTGCCATTGAGTTTTCTATCACTGAAGACCTTTAAATCCTCAAGATCTGTCCAGCTTTTTCTTTTATTCTTTATTTTCTCCCCATCCTAAAATATGCTACGATTTTTCATAGTGTACATCTAGGCCTTGCTTCTTTGTTCTCAGAATTAATATCTTCAGAGAAATAGATGAACTTCTGTTAAAGCATATGGCTTCCAAAAAAAATCTGAACTCTGTTGGCACAGGCATGAGGGAACCAAACTTGCACAATGAAGCTGTGATCCTCTGCATATATTAATGCAGTCTAGTGTTACTAGAGGCCTCTCATTCTGATTTTTAATCATTGAACCAGCTTGTGAGGCTTTATGGCTAGTCTTAACATAGTTAATGATGGCTGCAGTGGTGTTCTATTCACCTTGCACTTTTCTTTGTCAGCCTTGTACTTTGGTAGTTGGGAGCAAGCCCATGTCTCAGTTTTAGTAGCACCTTGTCTGTTGTGAGCATCCTGATGGGTTTATTTACATAATTTTTTGTAAAACAACCTCCTATATATTTTTTTCCTTGTAACTTTGACTGTCCTTAGTTGTGATCTGAAGCCTCTGAGAAGGAGTAAATCAGCTGAAAATGGTGGGGGATCTAAGGGGCCGGATTATGACAGGGTGGGGCCCTGAGCTAGGGGTTCCCAACCTTTCCATGCAGTAGGCCAGCAAACTGCAGACTGGAAGCGGCTTTGGCTGCAGCCAGCAAACTGCAGAGCCCCATGGCTGGAAATGCAGGCCAGAACACAAAGTTACTTCCAGCCCCTCTGGCACGGGGGTGGGCCAAACCTCAACAACAGGCCCTGTGTGAGGAGTCACGGTCTCTGCTCCCGGCTCTGTGGGGCTGTGGTTTGCTGGTCCGTGATCACTTCTGGTCCGGCAGCTTCTGCTTAGAGGCTCTACATAATGTGAGGCCCTAAGCTATAGCTTGCCTTGCTTGTGCCTAAATGTGTCACTGGGGATGTACCGGACTCCAGCAGATGCAGGGCGTCTGGTGGAGTTGGAGAAAATGTAAATACACATTAGGAGTGGGGCGGGGTTTAGAAGAGTTTTGGTTCAAATTTTAGAGATGACAGTTATACAGGGAGACAGAAGCTAAAATATTTTGTTCAAATTCTTAACACCAGACACACAGCTGTTGAATCTAAGCAGCTACCAGTGGTGCATTAAGAAACAAGACTAGATACCTGTTCCGGGGTAAAGGGTTGGCAGGAGGAATGATATATGGATGGGGTTTTTTGGGCAGAAAATTGATTGCAGCTTGGAGAGCTGGAAGCTCATGCTGGGTAGAGGGAAAGGTAACCTGATGCATGAAACTGAGAAGAGGCTTTGGCTCATATTTAGTTCATCTGCTAGCTTGCAGTTCTTCAGGATCTGCTGAGACTCAGCCCCTTCCTTACGTTCAGAGATGGATATCAGGGGTTTACATACTACCTTACATTACGTTGCACATGCTTTCTTTATATGTTACCAGTTACAAAGTGATGAAGGTCTGGCAGTTTAAACAGCAAGTGTACCAGCACCAAAATATCTGAAGAGTAGGTTGAATTTCTTTGTCTTCCCAGACAGGTGAGTTCTGCCCTAAGTCACTTTGGTTTTTGTGCTGAGGTGTCACCTGAATAGGACAGAGCGATCTAGCGTCTGGGGTTGTGCGCTTGGATGCGTCTGTCAGAGTTCCCCTGCAAACAGGTTGTAGTAGGATTTGATGTAAGGTCTCTTTCTTGGGTCACATCATCTTTAATTTTCCCCCTCATTCTTCAGTCATTTTTTCTATAACCCTCTTTTTGGAAGAGTAGTTACTTTTTACTGGGCCACTGAGGTCAGCTTTATTGGCCAGTGCTGGCTGGTCATTATTTTTCAAATTAATTATAATTTTAAAATATTAAACTAAAGTCTTGCATTCCTGAGTCAGATTTACATTCAAAATTCAGAGTGTTTAAATTTATTTCTCTTTCCTTCCCAGTCATTAAAGGTGTTGAATTAAACAAGGCCTTGTGAAGATCCCTGTATCACTCAGTGTGTCCCTTTATCCATTTTCAAATTCTGCTTGATTAATTTTCCTTTACTGTTTTTTTTTCTGAAGTCTGTTTCAGTTAGTCTTTAATCCAGATAATAATTTTAAATGTGTAATTTAAATTGAATTTCCAGGTAAGGTTTCTGTCAAACACCAAATACTTCAGTAAAGTCCTAAATATTTTGCAAGATTAGTAGACAAGGGAAACTATATTTTTTAAGATAATAACCTGGTATTTGTTCTCTTACAGATCCAAGTTGCTTATTTTCTTATGTGTGCTTTTGCTCATTCCCTCACAGTAGTATCTGAGTGCTTCACTGAGGTAAAGAATTGTTGGTTACCAATTTATAGGTGGGGAACTAAGGCACAGCAAGAATTAAATGACTTCCCAATAGTCGTATAGGAAACCCATAACAGGAACAGGACAGGAACTAAGCCTGAATTCCTCTAGTCCCAGTTCAGTGTCCCAACTCCCCTCCGCCATTACAGTTCCTTTTGACCATAAATGCTAACTTTTATTTTTACCGGTGGGTGCTTGCAGATGTAAGAAAACAAACAAACCCAGTGCTCAACATGACTGAAATCAATAGTACTTTAAACTTGGAACACTCCTGTGCCAAACTCTGCACAAGCACAGAAGAGGCAGTGCATTATTTCAGCCAGGCTCTGCAGCATCTGTAAAGGTTGGGCACTTTAGTGGGGCTTTTTTGACACTTTTATCTAATAACTGATTGAATTGGTTCTAGCTAAATGTGCCCAAAAGCCCTGCTGAAGCACCAAACTGGTTCTTGACAGACACTGCAGAGCCAGATTGAAGTAATGCACTTCTGCTTTCAGTAAAGGATGTTTGTTTGGTTTTTTAACGTCTGCAAGCAGAAAACAGCTGTGGCTTGTGAGTGCTGAGCACTTACTAATATTTTGGGTGGGTGCTTGAGCCCTGGAGCACCCACGGAGTTGGTACCTATACATTTGACTTTCTGATATACTTAAAGAAGTTTTTAAACTTTTTGTTAGCCTGATGAGGAGAGTAAGAAGAGTCTTTTCCTTTTTGGCTCAGTGTGAATAAGCTCTGTGGTTTTTTGACATGCATTGTAAAGGTTAGAGTGCTTATCTGCTGATTTTTTTTCTTTAGGGAACTCAGAAATGAGGTGTAGTGTGTGTAGGGGGTCAGAATA
This sequence comes from Crocodylus siamensis, assembly GCF_052110815.1. NCBI lineage: Eukaryota > Metazoa > Chordata > Crocodylia > Crocodylidae > Crocodylus > Crocodylus siamensis. The sequence continues at coordinate 115,131,586 of NC_143398.1, forward strand.
AAGGGTGTTACTTGCATCAGAGTGGTAAGTTAGGGGCAACTTGCAAAACCTAGTCCTTGAGTCTGCCACTAATGCTGTGGTGCTGTTTTTGTCGGGCTTTGCAAATGTAAACTGGGATGGGGCGTTGGCAGAGAGAGTGGGATGCGCTAAGAGAGAAAGTATGTTTGCAGATTTAGTAAAGGAACAATAAAATATGGAAAGAGATCAGAAATGGGACAAAGTACTTGGATTCATGCATCAGGAGAAATATGGCTCCCTCCCCTTCCCCCCCAAGTTTGCCTATGCTATACATACACACTGAGCCCATCAGCTGCTTGGGGCTTTCGCATACTCTGGAGCCCAGGGGGTGAATTGTGCTGCTTTTGGCCTTTCCCCTCCTTCCCTCTCCCCTTTGAATTCAGCATCAGGGAAGGGAGAGGATGAGTGGCAGCAGCAGCTCTCATCTTTTGGGCTCTGGAGCTGCACAGAAGCAGGAGCTATGACCAGACCCTAGGCCAAGAGTTCACATGTGGCACAGCTGAAGGGATGCAAAGCAAACATGCCATTGCACTCCCTTTTTATCCACCCCATTTGTGAGGAATGGAAGAGGCTATCTCTGAGGAAGGTGGGAGGGTGGAAGTTTTTGAAGCAAGACATTTCTGGGAGCAGAACTGGAAAGGTTACACCTTCTAAGTAACAATGGGCTTGTCTAGGCAAACTTGATGAAGAGCAAGTAGGATTTAGTGAAGAAGCTAGACGGATTAGAGATGGATTTAAGTGGAAGTGAATGAATAACAAAAGTTGAAAGGGACCAGTGCTGTAAAGCCTGCCAAATACCCTTTAGGCTTGAAATTACTTTGTTTGGGAGCAGAGGAAACAAACCGAATCTGTGCCTGTTGCACATACTTTTTATTGAGCCAAATGTCACATGGTAAACAGTATTTTCCATCTGTTCTTTTTCAAGTCTCATTTGTAATCACACCCATCTTTAGGTGCACACTTCATTTTGAAGATGGCACCAAGCTGAGTATGTGACAGTAGGGTAGAGGGCTAGGATTCAGGATGACTCATAAATTGGAAAATGGTCTGAAATAAACAGGTAAAATTCAGTGAGGGGCTACAAAGTACTGTGTTTAGAAAGAAGCAGTGAAATACACAAATACAACAGGGAACAACTGCCCAGGCTGTGGTTCTGCAGACGAGAACTTGGGGATTATAATGGATCACAAGCTGAATGAGAATCTATAATTAAATGTGACATTGTTGCAAAAAAAGCTAGTGGTTTACCAAGGTGTATAAAGAAGAGTATCACATATAAGGCAAGAAATATGTTTTTTCTGTTCTAATGAGGCCTTACCAGCAGGGATCTGGGTTTTCTGTTTGCCACAGTAAACCCAGATTTTCTTCTTTTAAAGGAAAAAAACACAGGAAACGGTGGGTTTCCCTTTGCAGGCCGGCAGAGTTCCAGGGGGCAGCTGGGGCTTGGGCACTACTGCGGGGGGCAGGGGGCTATAGATCCAGGTCTTTGATCCTGTAGCCCTGGTATCTGGGGGCCCCCTCTGGCAGGACTGGGGAGTGAGGGGCAACAGCAGGACTGGGGGCCTGTGGCTTGGGAGGGAGAGGCAATGGTATGGGCAGGGCACCAGCATATCAGGGCTGCTTAGTGCCACAAAACAGTGGTGGGGGACAGCTTTAGCTAGACCTGTGTCCTGGTGAGTGAAGGGGGCAGGGGGACCTCTGATTTTCCATGATAAACCCAAAATCAGATGCCAAAATGTATGGATTTACAATTTATTTTATTATAGTGATTGAGGCCCTGGTAGGCTTCCAAATTGCTTTAATATTGTAAATATATCAATATTTAAAAGTTATATTCAACTGATACATACGTGTGTGTGTGTGTATGGGGGAGAGAGATATACACACACAGTGGAGTTTCATTTTAATCGCAGATTTGGGTTTTTTTAATCGGAGAACCTGCAGGGTTTTTATCATCAGTTGTTAAACAGAGAAAACCAGGATCCCTGCTTATCAGGAGTGTTGTGTCCAGGTTTTGAGTACTGCACTTCAGGAAAAGCAAATTGGCAAATTGGCTGGATATCTAGAAAATATGATGCATGAGAACAGGTTGGACAGAGGGAGATTTATTTAGTCTAGAGAAGGTTGAAGATGATATGGTGATACATCTTCAAATACTAAAAGGGTGTTTTAAAAAGGTTGCCTATGAGTTGTTTTTTTTATGTCTGCAGGTGACATGACAGAAGTAATGGGTATAAATTGCAATAAGGGAGACTAAGAATTTTCTAATTAGAAGGCTGCGTAAGCACTGAAACAAAGACACGTAGTGAGGCTGTGGAATCTGTCAGTGGGTTTGACATGCAGGTTAGACAAACATTTGTTGGTGATGTTTTAGAGGTGATCTTGCCTTCATCAGGCAGTTGAACTAGACCAGGGCTGTATAACTTTGGTGCAGCCAGACATCACACTCAGTTTCCAAGATGCATAACGTGCAGGTTACACACTGTGGGTGCGCCCACTCCACTGGTGCAGCATGCGAGCGATACTGGAGTGCAGCCAGTGGCATGTTGTCCTTCGCTTGCATAGACCTTCCCCATGCAGCGGGAGAGGCAGCCACTGGGGCTTGTTTGTTGCATGTTAACCACTCATGGCCTGCAAGCCGCCAGTTGGACAGCCCTGAGATAGACAACCACTCAGGGTCCACTTCAGCCCTTTTTCTCTGATTCTGTTTTTTTGTTCTTAAACAGGGTGGATTTGATTTAGATTTGATTTAAATTCCCACTTGCAGGGAGCCTTGATTTAATCATTGTTTTCTACAAAAAGTACAGTCTTGTTGTTTGATATAACCTTCATTCAAATATTCCCAAACAGTCTGTTTTATAGCCTGACAAACCTGCTGCCATGATGGGTATTCCCTCACTAGATCTCAAATCAGTGGAGAGGCTATATTCAGAAACTTATCCCTCAGAACTTGTGGAATATTCTCAAAATGTTTCTCTGTTGCTTCTGCTGCCCCTCCCTCCTTGCATTTATCTCCAACTCTTCCTCTTTGCCCAGATCTACTCCACCCCCAACAATCTTTTATTCATTTAACTTCTTGAAACTGCACTTTTAGAGACAGGCAAGGGCTTGACTGTGTACGCAGACTTGCAGAGAGACAATAGGGCTGATGGGTAGGTAATCAGGTCTGTTGTCTCTCATCTCCATATACTGCTGTCAGCAAGGATGTTATCTTTGGAGACACAAGTCACACAGATTGAGAACTGAAACTAAGCATCACAGAGATGCTTAGTAGGATCTTCTAGACTGAGCACTGAGTCCCACTGAGTTGAGTGGTTTTCTTTAATCTTTACTGATCTATAGAGGATCCTCTGGGAAACCCATAACATTGGGTCCTTAGTATAGTCCATGGCCTGTTGTGACGCATTTATAAAGCTTTTCTAAAAAGGTTACATGAATATATTGTCTCAAACAGTATATAATTAGAAGCTATAATCCCAATCCCGTGATAATATCTTTGAGTTCTAACGTGTCTTAAATTAAAATGATTTTTATATATGTTTATTTTTTGAAAGCATCTTAACAAAAAAAAAACCCCAAAATGATTTAAATACAAAATTTGATTTACATTAAAAAAATCAATATTTTAAAAATTGTTGATTTTTACCCAGCCTGTTCTTAAAATGAGTTTACTCTTTCAGTTTCCCCCTCCAGATAACAGACACCTGGACCATAGAGCAGTGGTTTGCAGCTTCTCAGTGGGTGGTAAATGGGAATCTGTAGAGCTGTACTTGCCCCAGCGGGGAAGTGTCTGTTTTCATGTACCATCTCTGTCTGGGAATTGTAGCCCTGTACCAGGCTTTTACGATAGGCATAGTGTATTTTACTCAAATAAAAAAACAGCTTTCCCTCTTCACTTGGCATAGCTTTTTCGTTGTTTCTGTGGTTTAATTTAAATTATGATCAAACTTGTAGGCGATACAAAAAGTTGGATAGTTAACAAACTGAAGGAAGTTACGTACAGACTGAAGGAAGAGATAAGAGCAGCAGAGTTACAGGTAGCATAGCGAGATTTATAGTGTTAATAGAGGTGTAGAGGTAGTTCAGCACTAGACAGTACATATGCTAAGCAAGCAGAAGGTGAAACCCATCTCTTACACATTTTTTGTTAAAACAAATTAACTTACTTTCATTGGTTTCTGTTTTCTAAATATTGCAGCTTACTAAATGCTGCAGGGAAAGGCGGGATCCATGGAGGAGCTCTATCTCGAATGATCCCAGTTTTCAAAAACTGCAGTAGGTTTGTGCAGACAAATTACCCCCTGCCTGTTGGTTTTGTTGCAAAGCCTTGTGATGCTTCCAGTCTGCCCTGAACATTGTTATTTATCAGTCTGATCTGTGTTCTTATTTCTCCTAGGGGACTGTCTTTAGTTTGGATTCTGAAGAGGAAGAATACCCTGGGATTGTAGCGGAGGACAGCAATGACATCTACATCCTAACCAGTGACAACTCTGGTCAGGTGAGCCCCCCAGAGTCTCCCACAGTGACTGCATCTTGGCAGTCAGAGAGCCTGCCTGTCTCCTTGTCAGCTAGCCAGAGCTGGCACACAGAGAGCTTGCCAGTATCCCTTGGACCTGAGTCCTGGCAGCAAGTAGCTATGGATCCTGAAGAAGTCAAGAGCTTGGACAGCAATGGAGGTGGTGAAGAAAGGAGTGAGAATAACTCTTCCAACTCTGACATAGTACACGTGGAGAAGGAGGAGATACCAGAGGGGATTGAGGAGGCAGTGGTGTCGGCTGTGGAGACTGAGACTGCTCAGGAGGTCTTCCCAGAAACCCCTGTGTCTTTGCTGGAGGTAGAGCCTGAAGCTGTAATTTCTGCTATTGAAAAAGCAAGACCGATGGCACCTTTGCTTGTGAAACACGAGGAAGAGGGGAAAGTAGCTGAGGCACCTGTTGAACCTGAAATCCCTGTGTTAAGTAAATCTGCCCAGAAACCAGTGTTGTCAGAAGAAAAGGCTGCTCCAGAACCTGAGAAAATACTGCCTCCAGGAGAGGAAACAAAAGTGGGAAAGGAGGGCCACTTGGAAGAAATGGAAGAGAAATCTGCCACTGCAGAGGAGAAACCCATCCTGTTGCCAGAAGGCAAATCTATACTGCTGTATGGAGGGGCCGCTGCAGTGGCCATCCTGGCTGTGGCCGTGGGAGTAGCACTGGCGCTGAGGAGAAAGTAGCAGGGCTTCGAGATGGAGGCGGGGAGGGAGCAGGATCCAATTTTTCTAAAGGTTGAGCTGCCTGCTGTTAATTGAACATTCATGTAACTTAAATGGTGATGGGGTGAGGGTATTCAATGTGCCCAAGGCTATGGACAATCATGTTTTTAGTGGAATCGAGTGGGGACGGTTTTTTCCCCCCAGAATTAAAGTACAGGGGTATTTAAAAAAAAAAAAATCTGTAAATTTAAGAATTGTAAGTGCGGGTGCTGAAGAAAGGGGTGCTTGTGTACTGAAACTGGAAGAGAGAATTCCCGGGAAGGAGAGAGCCAGCTGCTGCTAGCCCCTGGGATTTTTAGCTTGCAACTGACCTGCTGTTGCAGTTACGCTGTCCTGTCACTTCCTTTCGCACCTCCCGAAAAACAAAACAAAATGACAGCTTATTCCTGTAGCGCGAGGCTGGTCTCCCTTAGGTCTCAGCTTCCTCTCAGGTACTGCACTTCTCCTTATAACCTCCCAGGTTCCTTTGCAACCCCAGTTGAGGAGAGTGCTTCTTCTATACCTCTTTGATCACACTTATTTAGCCCCAGATACTTCCTGAAGCCCCATCTTGTACAGATGCTGCCTCTCTATCTGTATTATGTCTGAGCTCTGATGATGTCTGGAGAGAGGTGCAGAAGAGTCCCTCTGTGCTGCCAGCGGAGCAGTGTGTGCTACAACTGTTGGTCTGAGGACACCTCTGCTTCCCCGGCCCACTTTACTGACACAGTTCATTTACCACAGACATGGCTCTTGTGGGAGTCACTCCGCCATTTGACAATGATTTTGATACAAGCGCTCATTCAGCAGGTAGAGTATAACAACCTTATAATTGCATGAAGAAATCTGAGCAGGAGGTTGAGGCTTGCCGGCTGATGCACTCGGTGAAGCTGAAAGGTTAAATGGCTACTTTGTCCTTACCTTGTGCCCTAGCTTACTGTTGTCTTTCACAGGGTAGGTACAGAGGATTTTTATAGCCTTCACTCAGCCTTGCTTGTGACAAACAGAGAGAATCTCAGTTGTTCCAGGTATAACTAAGGCAAACAGCAGTGAACCTTTCATTTCTGGCCTTGGCTCCTGGGCCTAGGGGGAGTCAGCACAGTGCAGTCTCATTATGCAGCTCGTGGACAAGACAGAAAGAATCAATAAATGTAGCTGATGGGTGAAAATAGTGACAGTGCAGTTACTTTGGAATAAAATAACCTAGCCCGCTGGTCACAAATGTTGTTTGTGAATAGTGAAGTCTATACTGCAACTTTACAGATGTAGTCTCAGAGTCCCCAGGTAAATCTACTGCCTTCTTTTGGAAATTTATCCTGGCTCTGCGGCTTAGACAGGTGAAGGGAAACATGAGAAAGTAAAAACAAAGCCTCATGCAAGCTAAAGTGTTTTTTTTAAAGCCTAAAAAATGTTATTTCTAATGGCCTTGATCGCTGTCCTTGATGCGATACACCTGTTTCTGTTTCTTACAAATAAGTGGGCTGAGAATGAAGAGAACATCATGCATTTCTTATTTTATTTGATGTTTTCAAATGCAATTAATTCATATCCCTTTTTCTTTCCACCCCTTTAGGGCTCCTAATGCTGGCAGTCCACAGGAACCCAGCAGAGTTCAGGGATTTTGTGCTCTAAACTTGTGCTAGGGTGACTTCTCTTGAGAGGGCTCCAGGGGTTGGAGGGAAGTTCTAGGTTAGGGAAACTTTAGAGGGAGAGAATCTAGTGGGAAAGGGATTGTATAGCTGGTGCCATTGCTGTGGAGGGGGCCTGCTTAGCTCAGGAATTGTGCACTCTTTCTGCTGATTATTACGGTCTATAAGCTGGACTGCTTTTACCCCATGCACAAGTGGTGATAAGCTGGCCTTAGAAATATTTTTGCTGTGTTGTAAAATTAACCTAGTTCTTCCTCCTTCCCTTATCTTGCCACATCCTGGTGAGATCCTCATTGCTGTGAGTGTGCAGAATTGTCATAGTATGTTCTTCCCTGTCTTCTCTGTTTTTTCGTGGTACAAATGCAGCAAAATGGCACTGTGGCTGTATTCTTGCCATAGTTGCCTCTTCTGCTTTTCCCTGTAGACCAGTCTAGTAAGAAAGGTTTCAGGAATCCTTTTGTCACAGATGTGAGAGTGGTTTTCAGTTTGTCTTCGTTTAACTGAACTAAAATTAAGAACATTTAAAATGATGACAGGAGAGTTGCCATTTGGGGTAGTCTGTGCCTAGCCAAAGTGGGGATTTGCTGTTCAGTGTCTAGTGTGTCTTGTGTATCAAAGGGTGTTTTACGTGTGGGGTGGGCTCAGTACTCTGCCAACACCAGGGGAGTTGGATCTGTTCTTACATCTGGGCTGGTGACTCCTGCTCTCTCTGGGAATGATGTTCCTTGGGTGGGAAAGCTCCTCTGTCCTTATTCATGCAGTGGGTCCTACCACTGTGTGGTTTGCTTCTGACCGCGTTCTGAGTATTTGTGTGGAAATTATGAAATGTCTTTTTATCCCATCCTTTACTCATCAGTCCAGTAATAGGGGAACAGAACACAGATTACTGATGGGGGGACAAAAGGTAGAGAGTATTTCCTTTCAGGCCAGAAAAAAATCCTTATCATGGTGATATTCCCCTTGATGCAAGAGTCAGACAGGGCTGTGAAAGTGGAACAAAATGTCTTCCATCACAGTCACACAGATTCCCCCTTTTTGGTTTCAGCTATGAAGATTGTTCTCCATCTTAAGCTCTTATTGGTAAATAACAGTTAAAAAAGAGTATGACTTCCTCTCCCCCAATGCTTATACTTTATATTTATTCTTTTATATTAGTGTGTTCTAGGATCTCCCCATCAGCTAGAAATGGCCTGTTATGGATTTGGGTGTCTGAGGGCTCTACTGACTGCTACCTTTGAGGTCTGATGCAGCTGTAGCCAGCACCAGCATGGAAATGACCCAGAGAGAAGCAGGAAGTATAGTGTTACTGTCACCATCTTGGAGGACCACTTATTTGTTGTAAGGTAGGTTGTGGTTTAGGAACCACACGCAGTTCTGGACTGCAGGATTTACCGGTCTGTCCAAGTTGTGCTCACCATCTCTTGGTAGTGTAGTTCTTAGAATTGGTAGAGGGGAGACACTAGTTGCCTGATTTCATACAATGCTCTGTTAAAGTACCATTTGTTTTGCTTGGACCTCCCCTTCCTCCTTTCCAAAATTAAGTGCCTCAAAATATGTCCCAGAGTGGACTTTACCTTAACGAAACTTCTATCTTGAACTCTTTTTTTCCTTCTCTTTACCCTTGTCTGCTGCACATCCTTAAGTTGTGATAAAATTGCTAACCCCTTGGAGTCAGATCCACAAGAAGGGCTTCCACTCCTATGTTCAGGATTGCAGGGCCTGACTTTGAGGGTGCCTCCATGCCCCTAGCAGATCTTCCCACTTAGCAGAATCTGCAGCCCCAGGGCTCCCTGTCAGTACCTGGGGAGAGTTGGAGGCTGAGGAATGGGGTCTTCACCAGCTGGCATGTCCACTGAAAGGATGCCCTGCTTTACAAGTTGGAAATACACGAGGCAGGGTCTGATTTACCCCTACATCGGGCTGCAAGGAGGCACTTTCCTCTACTTAAGCTTAAAGTGCTGTGACCTCTCTGAAGGAGTTAGCACATAAGCTAACCTGTTCTCACAAAATACAGGTGGAGGAAGAGAAGTAGGTGCCTCCCTTTTTCTGTCCATTAAATAATCATGGGAAAATGCATTAACAGTTCAGGGACCAGAACCTGGGGCAACCCCAATGAGTGCCCTGGCCACTAGGGTATAGGGATATGCTCCTTGCCTCCCCTGAGTTGTGAAGTACCCAGTTCTGGCAGCGAGTGTGCAAGATGTGCTTTGAGATCACCTACCAGATTAGTCCTTTACAGCACTTGGATCCAGAAAGCTGGCATCCTACCACCTCAGGAAAGATTAGGTGTGACCTCAGTACCAAGCTACTCAGCCCTGAGCAGAGCTGTGGCAGTTCTGGGCTTGACCTAAGCACCTGAGGAACTTTAATGTCAAGTTGTGTGGAGTTTAGGTGCCTCAAGGGCTGGGCAGTGGCTGAGCTGGCACTTCAGGGTGACAATTTTGGACTTGGGGGTACATCCAGTAGAGGATTTAGGTGCCCAAGTGATTTGGTTTCAGTGATAGGGCCAGGAATATAGAACCCAATGCTTCTGACTTCTAATGCATGTTTGCTCACTGGAGCCAGCTACAATGACAAGAATTCAGGTACTTGCTCAAGCTGCCTCTATCTGTTGAGTAGAAAACCCCCAACAGATGGCTAGAAATTACTTTTGGAAGTGTTTAGTTTTGCAGATAACAATAGATGCTTACCAGGGCTGAGGTTTAACCAATACATAAATGACATTGTTTTGGAGAACTAGGATGACCATCCTAGTAGAAGAGGAATTCTTTCTTAATTTGGTGAGGAAAATTAGCATCACCATCTGCTGCATCTACTTTGAATGTGCAGATAAGTTCACAAAGTGACTGCAAATGTGGGGGAATGGGAGTAAGAAGGGTGAGGAGGGCTACTGTTACAAACAGGGCAAGAGGCTGTTTTTTTCCAAGCCTCCATCTAGAGAACATCTCGCTGTTAGAATATCTGCTGTCTCTGCTTAGAGAAGGAATTTCACAAGTTAGCACAATCCAGTTGCTCTTCTTTCAAGCATCTCCTTACACACAGAAAAGTAGTGCTCTATTACCCTTGATAAAAATGAGAGACTTAGTCTTAAAGGAATGAAATTCAAAGTTTAGCATTTTTATAAATGATAGTAGTAGAAGCATGATACCTTCCAAATACTTAAGTCTTCTCTACACTTAAGTTTTGCTAGCCTTGTTATCATAGCAGCAAAACCCTCTCAGAGTAGGTGTCACACTGTTCAAAGCACTTTTTTGTCAATGCAGTTTCATCAATGAACTCAAACAAGCCAAAACTCCAAAAGCAGGGTTTTGGCATAAATGCATCTCCACCAGAGCTTTGTTAGCATAGTGCTCCCCTGCACTGTTAGGCTGCCAAAACAAGTGTAGAGTTGGCTTTTATTCTTCTTCCTTTTAAATATGAAACCTCAAAGGACTCTCTCTACCTTGTCCCTCTGGATTACATCTAGCTGAATGATTCACTTGTGTATTCTCTCCTCTACACATTTCCCCTATCCTGCAGGTTACAGAGGGGAGGAATGTCAGTATTGTTCACTTCCAGGAGGGTAAGGCTGAGAGCAGAGGCAGCATGTAGACTTGGTGAGATGTAGCACTCTTGGCAATGAGAGGCAACATTGACATTGCTTTGAGTCTGGCTGTTTTGGCACTGTGCTTCAGAGTGCAACTGAGGTATTACCAGAAAAGGGCTAGTCTGGTTTAACTGAAGCACAAGCCAATTTTTTCTGATCCAAGTAGTTCTCAGATCTCTCACAAGGCAGCTACTGAACATAGCATATTGGAGCAGGTAACTAAAGCACTGTTGTAGTTATAAGCAGTTGTTCTTGGTTTGCTGTCACATCTGCTAAGGTTAAGATAGAGACCTGTTGATTAGTTATAGCTGGGTAATGATAACTACAGCAGCTTGATATACGTCATCTCCAAGAAAACTGAATGCTGGTTATATAGTTCCTGGCCACTTTTTCTTTCTAAAGGATTGTATGACTTTAACATACCTTCTATTTACAGTTAGCCTGTTCTAGGTCTCTTAGGCAGAGTGACTTGCTCCCTCATAGTTAGTAGCCTGAATTTGTACTGTAAAAGAAATGGGAGCTGTAGTTAAAATTTGTATCAGAAACTCCTCTTGATGTGCTGTGGGTAGGTGAGTTGGTGAGAGAGGAAGGGTGAGGGACAGTGGCCATATGGACTGAGCAGGCTGGAAAGCTTGCATTATACTGCTGCTGCATGTTAGGGGTTTCCTCCTGGTTTTCCAGCTTCACAGTAGTAAGCTCCCTTTCAAATAATGAAAGGCTAAAAGTCTACCTGGACTACAAGACTGCCCCTTGAATAACAAACCAAGAAGCAAAATGCCATGTCCATGGATTAAGAGACTATCTTCCACTACATTTACAGAAATAAGATGGCAGTCACTTGCCTTGCAGGAATATCAGGCTCTGGGGCTGGGCTGACTCGGTATGAAAAGATGTCCTGACATCTAGCAGTTGCTGATTACTCAAGGAACTGTTTTAGGTTGATTGTTCCTTTAATATGCAAGCGCAGCACACTACGGGGGGAGGGGGAAGAGCAGGGAACTGAAGCCTCTTGTGCCATTTGGTTTATAAAAGTGTTTCCAGAACTAAAGGAGTTCTCTCCAGCTCCACTGGTTCTTATTCAGCGTAATTGAAGGGGGTATGTACATTTTCCTCCCCAGTGGGACACCAGTGTAAAACCATGACCCCAGGTTGCACTTTAATAAATGGTACGGTTTTCCAAAAAAAAACCCCCAACCTAGTGTGGACTATTCTTGTATTAATTTCCTAGAACATTATAGGCACCAAGGATGATAGCAGATAGCCAGAAAGGTGCTTCAGTAACCTGCATCTAATCACACCCCAGTTAATGTGCAGGTTTAAATAGCAGACTTTTTCATTTAGTTTCATTACTGCTAAAATGCATCCATTCGTTCCTTGTTCCCCTCACTTGGTGCCTGAACAGCAGGGAGTCCTAGGAAAAATGTGATTCAGTGCCAGTAAATGGGGTGACTTCCCTTTGTAAAATCTGCCACTCGTTATTACCATAGATCTAAACCCATGACAGCCTTTAAAAAAATGCAGGAACATAAAATAAGTTGAGGGAGTTGGGGATTCAGGACAGTGGTTTTAATAGTACCTTAAAAGCATGGTTTAAAGACAGATGCTTCTGCAAATTCAAACTCTGTTCCACAGCTACATTTACAGCAGAGCTGACAATTTTATTTTTAAGTTAAGATTAAAGACAGTATTTACAGGCAGTGTAGAAGTTGTGGCCTAGCTTATAGAGAACTACTACTTCAGGGTGAGACAGCCTTTCCAGTAAGCTAAGCAGAGGTGCTTAACAGGATGAAAAGAAGCGCCAACCTCCTAGTTTCCCTCTCTTTACAGTAAGTGGCCACACATAAAGCTCAAGTGTGTTCTGCTCAAGTATATGCAGCTTAGTTCACCCCCTGATACAGTCTGACCATCTTACAACCTGCTTCTCCCTTGATTGGGAAGCTTGGTTTATCTGGGCACAAATTTGTGGGTAAAAGAGAAACACCAACTGCTCCAGCAGCAGCAAATATCTGCACAAGCTTTTAACACACAGGGGAGTAAAACATCAGGAAAAAAACAGGGTCTGGGAAAGGCTTTGCAGCATAGCTGCTCACTCCCACTTCAACTCAGGATGATGCAGCTACTTAGAGCCCAGATGATTGGTAATGCATTGGAAATGTGCTGAGACTTCACACATCCATCCTCCCCTCATGCACAGGAGTTGCGCTAGGTTCAGCTTCAAGGAACACCTGAGCGTGATGCCAACTGGCATTTTTTCCTGAGATATAAAGATCTGCACCTGCACTGAGTCTGTTGTAAAAAGCACTGTTTTTAATACTTGGTAAAAAGAAAGGGCAAGCACTAGTCTTACATGTCTCAGCAGAACAATCATGCAGCTAAAACTACTGGTGCTGCTTTGCTACTCTATGAAAGTCTAAGAACAGAATAATGGGTTTCTATTGGTGTCTCTCAACAGGAATCACAAAGAGTGGTCCTTTTTGAACAAGTCCTTTAGAGTTCTAGGCTGTAAACCCCTCCAGGCCTGTGAGCGGCACCAACTTCTCTCTCATCCAGCTCTAGAGAAACAGAAACAAGACAGTGGTTTGGTTAGCAAAGACAAGAAGTCAGGACATTTCACTGAGAAGGGTGCACACTGTCTTTCTCTAGGAGGGGTTCTGCTTAGCCAGAGGAGGAGCAGGTCACACCAGTCAACAGCAAGGGAGCTGAGAAATTTTAGAAAGACTCTGTCAAACCCTTTTTTGCTTTACCTCTTTGTGAAAAGGGAAGAGTTTAGGTTTAAGGCAGGCTCCCAATGCTTCATTGCTGTCTGTGATCTAGTCTTCCCTGCAACCCATTTTCATTATCCTAATGAAACAATTTACAGTGCTTTAGTATGCTTCATGCCAGCACACCAGATTTCTGTTACTCTGACAGCATATCTTTTTTCTTCTGCAGACCCCTAAAATTTTCAAATGGAGGTGTGGACCCCTTTGTATTTTATAAGTGTAGGTAAATAGTAAGTGTAGGTATTCACTTACTTTTGACTGATCATACTAATCTTTCATGGATCCCTTAGATGCAGTCTGCAGACCCAAGGGGGCTGTCTGTGGACCACAGGTTGAAAACCACTGCTCTATGGCCTTGTCTATGGGAGTTTCAAATGCCCGATGGAAGAACAAGCCCCCTCTTGAGTAGCAGCAGTTACACTGGGGACTGTCCTTTTGCCATTACAGCTCACATTGACCAATGTACTTTTGCAGGCTAAGATGCCTCTCCTCTAGGCAGGTTTGGCACTAGAGCAACAGTGCATTTTCAGGTCCCTCCCAGAGATGCTCCTTGGCAGATACAGTGCAAACCTGGGTAAGTCACAGTTCTGTTCCAGGCATAAGAACCACCAGCAGTTAATGAGCAGGTGGGTCAGTAACCTACCTGCCTGGGAGATGTACTGGTAAGTTAGTGGCATTCCTCCAAGAGGACCTATTCTTTTAGGCCATGGGCCAACCTCACAAGAGGACTGAGGACTGCAATGCCCAACTTCCCTTTGTCATGGAATCTGTTCCCGTGACAAAGCAGTCCACCCCACAGTGCAGGAGCCATGGCTGGCAGCATGGTGAGTGGGGAGCTGCTTAAGGTAACAACAGGAAGTATTGGGCAGAGGGACCCTACTGAGAGCCACAAGGCCTGTATGTCTAAGGCTTTCCATTCCTGATTGCCTCCTGCTCACTGTTCTCGCCATGCTAAAGGCAGAGGTTCCTCCTTTTATGCACGTTTTACTTATTTTAAAATGTTCATGCAATCAGGAACTAGCCCTCTCCTAGGTGAATGTCATTTTTTCCCTGCCCCTACAAGGCCAAGACCGCAGTGTCACTTCTCCTGGTTCACTGTATTACCATGCAATGTAGAACAGCTTTCACAGAAGAGACTCAGCTGAATGAACTCTACTGTTCTGGCTGAGGTCTCAGGCCCTTCCAGGGAGATGCAAGTTCAGATTCCTTCAAGCAGAGGAAACAACTGAATTGGGTCCTTGCCCTCTTGGGTGCATACACTCACCAGGGAGCTACTGTATTAAAAAGCAACACCCCAGCCCCTCTGCCCTGGGCTCAGATAGCCTGACAGCTGAGTAGCAAGGTGTTCTAGGAAGACCGCTAGGCTCCCAGGGAAGTTTCACTAGCTAAATTTTGGAGCCTTTTACATCCCTTCGTGCATCTAGCCCCTTATGCTGCAGCTTTTCAGGGTCAGCAGGCAGGTGGCCTGAGATCTGAGACCTCAGCTGCACTTAAATGAGAGTTTAGCAAGTCGGCCTGGCCTGTGCTATCTGAGCCCAAGTCCTGGAAAGAGCACAGCAGGAGCCTTTACACCTATTAGCACCAACAGCAAAGGGGCTACAGTACTTGCCCAGGGAACTGGAGACTCAAGTTCTAACCCTGCTCCCCCAGAGGGAGTTTGCACCTACACCGTTCCAGCCTCTTAGCACACTATTTCCACCAGCATGCTACAAGCTAGTGTAATGCAGGGCCTTCGTTGGGGCTCTTTCTGAGCACTAGGCAGCCATGAGGGGGAGATACATGGAGTCAGGATGAGAACAAGCCATAGGCTGGCTCAATGAGAAGGATACTTCTCAGGAGGGAGCATATTCCTAGGGGGAGAGAGATTTTCCCCCCCACTGCATGGCCTCCAGCTATATTAGCCAATGCAAGGGGCAGTGACACAGCACTGGAGCAGTCTGGGGATAATGCCTGCCCTGTGGCATGGGGGTTAGAGCACCCCACTGGGAAAGATGCTGTTTCAACCTCATTGTCTGCCTGTGTCAATTCTTCCTTTATTGCTGTTAGCACTGAGTTGCTCTTCATGACATGACATTCTCCTACTCATTCACTGCTAAGCAGCAGTGGGTGTAACAGAGCTGAACCATCAAACACACAAACACCTAGGATGGGAATGTGTGTCAGCACTGAAACTAGGCTCTTCACTGCCAGAAAAACTGGTAGTAGAATAGGTGTCTGTCTGTTTGTACTTCCCCCTCACAGCCAAGTGCACTGTGCTGAAGTCTGACTTAAATGAGAGAGAACTGCAGATGGCTAATGGAGTCACCTCCTCCATACCAATTACCTATGCCTCTGGCTGCGGCTGGCTCAGTTGCCAACAGCACTAATATCTCAGCAGACAGACTGCAGCCATTGCCAGCTCTTGTGCCTATGCTGCAGTGGATAGACCCCCATGTTCTCTAGACATGCAGCTGCTGTAAGATGGAAGAGCCATACTAGGTCACCCCCAGCCCTCTACCTGGCCAGGACCATTCCCTAAAGTCCTGTGCCCAGTTTGCTATGGTCTTTGAGGGACTCTCCCATGGTTGGCACAATGGTCCTTACCTGTCAGATCATGTTACGGATGTAGTCATGGAAGTACCGGTTCATGTAATTCACAGTGGTACTGAAGACCTGCTGTAGGAGGGATGGCATGTTGTTTGCTACTTTTTTGGCTAAAACCATTGCTAGCACCAGCTGGGTTCTCTCCTGGTCCATGTCTGAGGGGACACATTTCAGGAGCTGTTCCACCACCTGAGACAGACACCTTGTTATTTCCTGTGCCAGGAGGAAGGAAGACTTGTGTCACAAGGGCACCAGTTTCCACATAGTCCAAGACAGCAACAAACATTCCCCGCTGTGCTGCTATCTCAATTCCCTTTGCAACACAGCCAGAATGGAGCAGGCTTTCAGCTTACCTAGAGTGAGAGGTTGCAACAACCCTAACAGAAACAAGCTGACTTGACGTTATCTTCCAACCCTTCTTGCTCAGCCACTGGTGTGCAGGGTTTGACCAGCCTCAAAGGGCCTGCAGGGTAAACCCCCAAGATGCCATAAGTTGCAGCAGAAAAGGGCTTGGGAAACTTCTCATCCCAGACACAAATGGCTGAGTAAGCCAAAGCCTATACACATGGTCCCAAGAGGACAATGGATCCCCATGGAAGCAAACAGAAACTTGCAGCTTTAGATCCTTCCAAGGAGGAGAAGGAGGGTCTGATGTCTCCAGAACAAGAGGAGAGCTTGGTTCTGCTGCAGCACCCAGCCCTGTAGTGTCACAGGGCTAACAAACGCATGTCACTGGTTATACTGGTTAAAACACAGGCTCAGCTATGCATGTGACAGGAGCAGAGGTACAGCCACTGCTGACCCTTGCCCAGGGTCCAATTTCCACCTGTTTCACATAGTACTACAAGCACTCAGTGCATCTGACAGTCACCCAGCAGAGCTGTAAAAGAAATCTGCTCAGGACCACATGCAGCACAAGAAGTGTTTCAAAATGACTTTGCTGAGTACATTTAGAGGGACCCATGCCATTTTTATTAAGTGAAGAATTGCTTGGCACTAATTTACCTCACTGGAGAGATTTGCATTCAGGAACTGCTGCACAAGATCATCTACTGGTCCCGCCTCGATCTCGGCAGCCAACTGGTCCCCAATCTCAGCCAGCTGAGCGCCAATGATTTGGTAAATTTCCCCCATCTCAGAACCTAAAGTCAAGATTTGAAGCAGGATTTAGTTCACATGCGGTTGTCCCCAAATTAAGTTTGGTGTAAACAAGCAGATGCAACAGACTGTTGCTGTCAGCTTCACACAGCACCACTTCACATCAGCTGTTGTATGCAGCATGTCAGCCACCTCAGGAGCAGAACACACTAGCTCTTTAATGGGAGTACACTAGTGCCACACAACAGCTCTGAAGAAATGTACACCACTCAGATGGCACTGCCAGAGAGTAACACATAGCTATCAAACTGAAATTTGGCAGACTGGCTTAGAGGCATGAGCTTTTTCTCAGATGCAATATCATCACCTGCTAGGTAGTTTGTGCACTATTCATAGCACCTGACAGTAGGCTGTTGCCAAAAAAGTGCGTGTCTGAGCCAGTCATAGCAACTGACCTGGTCTCAGGTGCTATGCTGCCCTGCCTTTAGACTAACAAGGCTACCTACCTCTCAACAGAAATTTAGCCTAGACACAGCTTCTCATAAACTCATAGTCCCTGAAGGAAAAACAAAATCCACATGATCTTTTATGACCTCAGTCAGGCTTTTACCTCACATCTCTTCTAGATGCACCATCTTTGCCTTGCAAACTTTCCCCTGATGCTGCTCTGGGACATGAGTTCAAGGCTTATTATGAGGGCTGAGTGCTGCATACTGCAGGACCAAATTTTCTGAAAAGATGATCTGTCCAAGCAATGAGCCATAACCCAACCCTGCTCAGCATCCCAGTCTAAATAAAATTACAGCCCAAGGTGTAATTCATGGCACTTGGAGGGAGGGGGAAAGTCGCTGCATCACAGCCCTCTGCTGTTACCATTCCTTATTTTTCCACTAGCCATTGCACATCGCTTGCCCGCCATACAAGCCTACCAAAAGGGGCCAGCTTCAGCCCCAGGAGTCCTTGCTTGGTAGGCCAGCTCCTGAAGTCCTTGTTCCTAAACTAGGAAGCACGTGCCAAATATCCAAACCAGTGGCACAACTAGGGCAGAGCAAAAAAAACAAGGGCTGCGAGTGTGGGGGCAAAGAGTGGCAGCTGCTGGCTACCATGCAATCACAAATCACAAGCAGTGGCAGCCATCCATTGCCACTCCCCTGCCCCCGGTGTCCCAGGTGCTTGCCTGCATCCTTACACTGCTGATCCAGTCACTTCCCGAGGCACAAAGCAAGGCTTCAGGGAGCACACCCCTTGCTTGAAGCAAGACCACTGCCTTAGCCTCAGGCTCCATTTTAACATACCAGAACGATGGGGAACAAAAAAAAAAAAAACCACCCAAGGCCTGTGATTAGTGGTCTAGAAATAAAAGGCACAGGTGCCAAACACCAGCTGAACAACCCCCATTTGACCGCATCAAGAACAAAACAATTGCCAGTGGAGAAAACACTCTCTGGGTCAGTCTGCTACAGAAGAGACAAGCTGTGCATATGAGGGCAAAGGCACTGACCTGGCTCGCCATTTTGGAAATGGCCGCTACGGTTCCCATCTGTTTGAAGCTCTCCGTCATCGGAAAAAGAATAGGGTCTTATATGGGACGCACACTCGACTGCGTGTCTGCAGCTCAGAGTCTGCAGCTTCTCCTTGAAGGCGCAGTCTTGGGAGTTGTCCAGGAAGAAGTACAGGAGGAGGCTCTCCAGCTGGCCGAATCCATCGCTGCATGTGTGCTAGAAATAACCAGTCAGCGTTAAACCAATGGGCAAGGAGGCAATCTGGCTTGACATGAACACGGCTGCCTTGTGACCTCCTTCAGAAACCCTGACTCATGTTACCCAGTGAGACCGCAGTCACGTGGCAGCAGTCCGACTGCCCTGGCTCCACGTACTGGTGGTGGAGGATCACAGTCCTGTGCGTTCTGGGCTGCAAAGATGACGTGCCTGGTTAGAGTGAACCATTAAAGATGAACCACATGTGCACACCCACATTCCCAAATTCAAGGTTAGCAGCCTCTTAGTGTGCGTATCAATTATGCAGTTTCTTGATATAAACAGACACCCGTTCAGTACAAGCAATGTTAAGGGAGGATTCGCGTTTCTGAAGAACAGACTCTGAAGTTACAAGCCTCCCTGTTCATGCCACCATGTGAAGGGGCCCAGCCAAGTCAGTAATGACTGTGGCCGCTAGCTGGGACAGTGTCAGGCAGAGCACTTTGAATATGACCTCACACATGTAGGCCTGTCCTTTTCACAGGGCAGGGAGCACTCTGCCTGCACATATGGCCACAGGAGGGCATGGAAATGTAGTGCTTGAAAAGCTCAGCTACAACCAGGAGCTATGAAACAAGGGCACAGACATGGCTCCCCTCCTAATGTTTAAAGGCTAAATGCACTTTCTGCCTTATAATGACTAGTGATGCTGAATGCAAAAACTGAATTATCCAGAAAGTAGGGATCAGTCAGCACTTTCTAAAATGAAGGCCCTTTAAATGGCCTCAGTTGGGACCCCAAAGCTGAGGGCTCCTCAGAGGTGACTAGCGGTCTTGAGAAGTTGGCTGTGTAGCACTGAGAGGCACAGCCTGTATGGAACTGACCTGGTCCATGAGGGCTGCTGGGATGGGGTGGCTGTGTCACCCGTTGCTTTCTGCCCACAAGCTCTCTTCCTACAAGAGAAAAAAAGAGAATGCCAATGTGTCTGCAAGCCCCTCAGCTCAGATAGCCCCATTGGGCTGGCAACCTGGCCCCACTTTGAGTCTTCCTGGGATGTTCAGGCAGGCTTCCCCATTACAGTCTGACAGTCATTGGTAAGGCTGTGAACACCAGGCTGGTCCAGCACAGAGGCTCCTGCTCAGGGGTACAGAGGGTAGAGCTGTGAGGATATAGCACCTCTATCCTCCTTGAGCCAGGGGCTCTGGCCTTCCTGTCACATGGATGTGCATGGGAGCAAAAGGAGCCTGAGGGCTAACGGATAATGGCTGTGACGACAGCAAAGCCAGAGGTCTGTTCTCCTTAGCTATTTAAGAGCAAGCCTTGCCTCTTGGCTTCTCCATGTTGTGCAGCCCATCACAAGGATAATTTTGGCAGCCTAGCACTAAGAAGAGCAGTTGCCATTAGTTCTGCAACACCTGTTTCACCTGATGCATTTTAAAATAAATCCACTGACCAATTTTGTGCCTGAAGCTCTCAACACACTGGCACACCGCACACACGCACGCACACAAAAACACAGGCAAACAGAAAATAACCCAACAGAGAAGTTCCTGGCCTGGTTGAGAGCTAAGTTATTTGTGTCCTGCCGAGGGCCTCCAAGAACACTTAAACCGATGCTTCATAGCACAGAGGAGCCACAGAGAATCTGCTAGGGGAAAACCAACCCACCACCTAGTATCGAAACACATGGAGAAAGGCAGTCTCCCACACACCTACAGCTTCCCCTGCTGGAGCAAGAAGGGGATTTTAACGTAGGTTAACATGGATAAATGGTGCCACAACTGAGAGCACCCTGGAGACTTAAGTCTTTTGCCCAAAGAGCAGATGCTGCAGAGGTAGCATTGGCGTATGCTGACTTCCCAGTACAGACAGTGCACATCTGATGCAACCTGGCTGGACCCCACTGTCAGCTGAGAAGGGAACTAAGTCTTTAACACGATTGGCTCCCTGCCCATTTTGTTGAAGGTGCTGCCTGGGACGGAGATGCACATTATCCTGGAATGGGAAGGGGGTGGAAGGAGGACACCAAACAGTGATGAGAGGCTGAGTCTGGAGTCTGCTTTACTACAACAATCCCTCGCCTACATGCTGTCCCATCAGAGCTGGCAAAGTGGTGACCAAAGCTCAGCGTTGTAGTGATTATGTGAGCAAAAGGAAATGAAAGTAGAAACCAGTTAGTATCAAAATCAAAAGAAAGACCACAACAAGAGTCCCTTCAATTGAAGTTAGAATGAACCTTTAAAGATGAACCACACACACAGAGGCTAAAAAGTGGTGGGGGATCCCCAAGTGTGCACACAAACACTTTCACAGAAATACTCAAAATCACAGCTGTCTTGCACTGTTAAGTTAAACCAGGTGTATATCAAAGCCTCCCCCAGACCACAAAGGCACCTCCCAGGCCAGATCCAAGGGGCCAGAAGCAACTGTAGGGGGCTGTGTTCAAGCAGCAGCATGGGCCCAAGGCTGGGTGGCAGCGTGGCTCTCTGGCCAGATGACAGTGTAGAGCCAGGGGCATGCGATGGCACAGGGCTCTGGCTGGGCAGCATGGAGCAGGTGTCCAGAGGCATGCATGGGGGGGGGCTGCAATCAGGCAGCAGCAGGAGCCATTTGAAATGGCCATGTCTGTCTATCAGGGTTCAGGGACCCTGCACCTGAACACTGCAGCAGGGGCCCCTCCACCTTCTGGCTCCCACGAGCCGACTTGCAGGCCACATGGAATAGTTCCAAGGGCCAGATCCAGCCTGCGGGCCGTATGTTTGACCCCCCCACGCTAGATCACCACTACCAAAAAGCCAAAAGGTGCTAGCTTACTTGAGGCAGTGTCTTTGGGAAGCTGTTTCCACCCGTGAGGTCCAGTTAAACCCCAAGACTAACTTAACTTGCTATGCTAGCTCCTATCAAATCTACAGACTGCTGCTTCATCTTCACCAGACCTTCAAGTTACATCACTTAAGGTAGGAACCTGGCTCTCTCTGGTCATCAGTACAAAGCTGTGGCTGGCACATACTTCCCATTGGAAATGGCCCATCTCACAACCCCACAAGCATCAAGAGCACCAGAATAAAAGGAAGTGATTAGTATCCCCTTAGCAGTACCTCTTTTGCAATGTTTGCTATCCCTTCCTGGACTCCCACAAGGTTTGTATTGTATCAGCTGAGGGCACGGGGAAGGAAGGGTGCTGTGCAAAGGCAGCTTTCTAACATCCCACTTATCTTGGCACCCATGTCCACCGCACCGTGACCTCGGGCTCTCAGTGCAGTGCGGTCCCTCACCACTTCCTATGCACATATATAAAACTTTTGCCACAAGACTGGTGTTTTCCACCCAGGCTGCCTGGCCCATGCTGGGCAACAGCCAGCCCGCGTGCTGCCTCCATTCAGGCTGGTAACTCTTCCCGTCTGCAGTGTGAACCTGGGCCAAATCCCTGGGCCACTGCCACCCTTCAGCCCCTCCTACCCCACATGCCCAGGAGGGCAGACATCCCACAATGCACAACAAAAAGATCAGAGCAGCTGACTGAACTGCGGCAGCAAGACTTGTGCACCGTTCCCTCAGGAGACCTGGGGGCACTGACAGCAAGTGCAGCACCAGCGCCGGTGCACCGGTGCATGGCTACACAGCACGGTTGCTTGCGCGCAAGCAAGGCCCACCTGGGTGCTCAGATCCGCATGTGCCTCCCCAGCCAGGCCGCCCACGAGGAGAGGAGGGAAATCCCGCACGTCAGTGTGAGTGCAGCCAGGTGAGGACGAACCCCAGTTTGCTTGGAGCAACTGGCCTGACCTTCCACGCAGTGAAGGATGGAACAATGCAGCGCCTCTCCCCAGAGGCTGCCACGTATCCTGTACTTCCTAGGAAAGCCCGAGGCTTGATTTCACCAGTCCCGCTTGAAATTCGGGGAAAGCCTTCTGACTCAAGTGCAGGAGTCCTTCTCCTTCCACCCTGCCCCCAGCCTGCCCTCCACTCCACCCTAGAGAGCTCAAAACATGAGTCTGAGCAGCAGTGGAGAGGGCAGGCATGACTAAACAAGTGAGGATACTCCCTACCCCCACTTCCCGGCACACAAGTGAGTCACAGGAGCCGGGTCTGGGGAGACAGCTCACTCCACTCTGCAGCCCAAACCATTAACCATGCTAGTCGAAGTCAGGCAGAAGGCACCGCACCCAAGACCGGTTCAGAGAGGCCTATGCTTCTGTAGATGACAGCTTACTCTGTCAAAGGCTATGAACAGTGCACAAACTGGCAGGTGACATAAGAATTAGAAGCCCTATTAGCCAGAGGCTTACACTGGAAAGCCCTGGTAGAGCTGAGTGCCAATGATAAATTTTAGAGGTCTCTGCTTAAACAACCAAGAGTAAGTAACAGTTTAGGGCAGGGTTGTCAAACATGTGGCCTGCAGGCTGGATGCAGCTTGTGGAGCCACATGTTCTGGCCCGTGGGTCTTTGGACTGACCTCAAGTGCCATGCCCAGCCCCAGACCTGGTGCCACACACCTTGCCTGCAGCACTGGGCACTGGCTTTGGATCAGGCCATGCTGAAGTCAGCACATAGGGCCAGTCCAGCAGGGCGCCACATGCAGTGCGTGCCCATGCTGGCCCTGTACTGTGTGCAGCGTGCACGGCCAACCCAGCCCCACTTGTACCATGCAACATGCACCAGTCTTGGGGCTTGCTATGCATGTGGCACATGGGGCTGGCACAGGGCGTGCACTGTGCACAGTGCATGGGCTGGACCTGGCACTGCACACAGCGCAGGGGGTCTGGAACATGAGCTGCTGGCAGTGTCATGTCCAGCCCATGCCCCATACTCCATGTGTTGCATGTAACATTGGGTTCAACTGGCATGCCACGAGCAGCATGTGCCCCACGTGCTTTGTGCACAGCAAGGCTGAGGCTGGTGCGCAGGGGATAAGTCTGGGTCCAGCCTGCAGACCAGCCTCAGTGGAGTGGGGGGTAACGATACCTCCTGTACTTTGTAAAGAACTCTGAGAAATGCTAGGTGGGAGGCGTGGTGTTCCCAGCAGTGTTGATGAACCTTGGGGTCAGATGAGTTTGACAACCCTGGCTTAGGGCAACCAGCTTGAGACACCAGGGCTGGGGCAGGCGGCATGTTCAGAAAACTTGCCCTCTTATAAAGCGCCTCTTCCACTGGGCCCACAAAAAAAATTAAAGGCAATGCTGTATCCCCTTTCATTCCCGAATGCTCAGGGCACCACATTGATGGCCAGAGCTGGAAGCTGCTGGAAAACTAGGATCCTCAAAATGCCCACTGGGAGATCATTCATTTTGCAGTCTTGGAGATCATGAATTTGGAGACTTTAAGATTAATCTACATCTTCTGCATTGAATAATTTCCAGCCTGATGTTCTATGACAAGGAAATGGAGACAAGCCAGTAGAAGTGAACTGGGGGCAGAGCTAAAAGGAAAGCAAAAGTTCAAATTAATCCAGTTGTAAAGAATGGTTGTCACATTTTCCAATTTGATCTGTATTTTAATATATTAAAACTAAATTTTGCTGAAATTATCACAACTCTGTCTCCTCTGCTGTGACCCTGTCACCCCATAGAGTTTCTTTGTGCATTCTTGTGTTGCAGTAGCTAGGAAAGACCTCCACAGCTCTTTTATGTCAAATATTGTGAAACTGGATTACAACTGCAATGGAAGCAGTCACACTGGTACAATCCATGCTCTTTATATGTTCTTGGTTCATCTAATGCTAACGTCTTACCATGTTTCCCTCTCCATAAAAGGCACACACTATAGAAAAGCCCCAGGGAACTCTTACAAAACCCTTATATAATCAGAATTTTGTATAAACAACATTCAGCCTCTCTACAGATTGCATGCAGAGGAACAGAAGCAAATTGCAGGTCACCAGGTTAGTTAGAGTTTACATGCATGTACTTAAAAGACACAGAAGAGAAAAAGATGTCTGTTCTCCACTGGAAGCACCCTCAATTCTTTTGAAGAAATGAGCTTAAACCAGGGTGGATTTAAATATATATTTATTAAACACTGGATTTTTAATTTCAATCAGATTATTTAATTATATTTTTATTTTTTAAGTTGCTTTTTAAAAAGCACATATAAAAGAGCTTTAATTTAAGATATGTTAAGACTCAAAGATATCATGGAATAAGGATTATAACTTCTAATTATATACTATTTGAGACTATATTCATGTAACCCTTCTAGAAGTTTTATAAATAAGTCACAGCAGGCCATAGACTATATTAGGGCCCCAATCTTATGGGGGTCCCAGAGGCTCCTCTATAGATTAGTAAAGATTAAAGAAAACCATTCAACCCAATGGGACTCAGTGCTCAGTCTAGAAAATCCCATTAAGCATCACAGAGATGCTTAGTCTCAGTTCTCAAACCATGGATTTGTGTCTCCAGAGATCACAGGCAGACAAGGATCTTTGGGTAGATGGGATATATTTTATTAGACCAATTAAATATTTGGAAAAATTCTTCTTTGCGAGCTTTTGGGGACAAATGCCCTTCCTTCAACTGTATGTAGCGAGAGTTTGTGGTCTCCAGAGATAACATCCTTGTTAACAGTGGTATATGAAGACGAGAGATAACAGACCTGATTACCTACCCATCAATCAGCCCTCTCGTCTCTGCAAGTTTGTGTACACACAGTCAAGCCCTTACTTTTCTCTAAAAGTTCAAAGTTTCAAGAAATTAAATGAATCAAGGATATCAAACAACAAGAACGCACTTTTTGTAGAACCCCCCCCCACCAATGCTTAAATCCAGACTTCCTGACCAGTCATTTAAATCATGATCTAAATCAGTTTGATTTAAATCAAATCCACCCCGGCTTAAATCAGTCCGGAGTTTCGGACTGCACCTATAAGGCAGCCTTATGCATCTCTGTATGTGCAGCTTCTGCCCTCTACCATTAAGTCAACGGAAATCTCTGAGTAAGAATGAGATCAAACACAAAACACCACAAGACCTCTTTCTTGCCCTGCCAAAGCTGGACATGCTGCTCTACAAGGCACTAGATATAGACGCAAGGCTATAAAGCCTGTGTCACCATCAGAAGCACTGGCAGTCAGCACTTGTAAGATCCTGGAGACCCTCACGGAAGGGTAATACAAATTCTGCAAACGCACAGCAGCAAACACTTACCTCCTCTCAGCACGAGTATGCAAAAACTTCCTCAGCAAGAAGCAATGGGCGGCTTGCAGTCAGACCTCGTTTTAGTTGGCTCCCATAAATCTCTCCACACGTGTGCATGTGCACGCACCCACGGAGCACTTGCTCTCAGCAAGTGGAGACACCCCTTTCAACTCTATGACCCATTACTGCTTCCTCCGGCTAATTATAACTGCTTCCCTCCCAAACGCAGGCAATGGCCAATCTCTGCTCTGCTTCCTCAAGCTCTAACCCTCCTCTCCTGGCCCCGGCCCTGGCTGCAGCTGCACAGGCATTTGAGTCTGACTCATGGCTGTGCATTGCCCCACAGACCAAGGGTTGAACAAACAGGACTGCTGTATAATGCTGGAGGAGGAACCACACATGCCACTCACTGGGGCTAGGATGACGGAAAGTCACTCCACCACCACTGCCACAACTTCTTCAAAGGAAGAGGTGTCATCGCTGTGCAGAGAGCAAAGACCAGCAGGCCCTCCCACTGGGTGCCCCAAGGGGCTGGCAGCTCTCTGAAGAGCCATTGTTTTAGCCTCAGTCATCATTGGGAATATTCATCCTCTCCAGCATTAGACACTCACGGGGCCATTTGCTTCACAGATGGGTCTCAGTTCTCAAAAATATAATCTAGACAGGAGCAACTTCCCATAAAGGAGAGCAGTATCAGTTAAGGGTGCTGCCTGCTTTTTGTTCCCTCTGTCAGGATGCTTATCTTCCTCCTGCCACATTCACTTCATGTGCAAAAGAGGTTTTTAAAGCTGAAAACTGAAACTGCAGATCAGTCATCTGCAAGGGGAAATACACAAGATGTACATCACCCTGTTTGCAACTGAAGGATAACAGACGCAGCAAAAGTTTCTTCCCTCACAAGGGAGAAGTCATAAGCACTGCTGGGGACTTCCACTCAGCTCTCACCTAGCACTTCTCCAAGCTCTTCATGCAGTAAAGGAAGCATCATCCCCGCTCCACTGATGGCGACGCTGGGTCACAGCAAAGGAAAGTGATTCACCCAAGGTCCCTTACGAGACAAATGGCAGAATCGGGAGTAAAATCTGCATCTCCTGAGCCCTAGTCGCTGGACTGGACTGCTTTCCAGAAAGCACTTCTCGGGAGTGTATATACAGAAAGCAGTAAGTCACCAGAGAGAGGAGAGATGCAAGTAGATGGTATCCATCCTCACTGACAAAGTAGCATCTCCTGGCACTCAAAGAGTATAACAGCACCACAGAGCTGATAGTCCTAACCACAGGACTGTGCTCCTGACACCTCCCACACACACAAGGCTGCATCTTCATGAGCACCTTCAATGCCACCTAACAGAGGCACAGGAGCCTTGTGATGCTTGGACTCAGCCAAAGACGTCAGGACCTCTCCTTGAATGAGCCTATCTCACTTTAGACCACTTCCTCCAGCAAGATATGCAAACACGTCCACTAGAAACACCGCCGTTTCAAACCTCTTTAATCAAGGATCAGCAGCAGCTCACCAGCACGAATAGAAACAAATGCAATCACTTCCTCTTTCCTGGTAGCAGTTTCACTGCATGCACAGTGTTTCCTATACCCAACTTCCTCCCAACATGGGGAGCTCACAGGCATGTGCCCCTCAAACTCACTTGGCTCTCTGATCCAACCCTGTCACCTACCCCAGGGCTGGAGTATTCCAGCCTTGACTTCTCTGCCTCCCTGGGGTACAAAAATGAGCCCAAATTATGAGTTCTGTATGTGCTGTGATGTGAGCATTACCACCTAGGCATATTTGGTGGCGGTTTTTAAGAAAGCTACTTTTTTAGGCCCCCAGCAGATGTTAAAGGCGCGATGGAATCTGATGTGGGAACAGTGCTTCTTGCCATGCCACATGTGCATGGTGTGCTCCAGCTGGAAGCTCTGATCAGCTGTCAGCCCCTCCTGGCCTCTGGAGCACATGGGAGTCTTAAAAGTCTCCTGCATGCTGCAGAGGCTGGTAGCGTTGGGCACATGTGCCATGACAGGTGTGATAGGATCCAGCCACAAAGTTATTACACATTTTGTGTAATAACTGTGGCTTATTCCTGGTTTTACCATGCCGTTAACTAAATGAACATGTGGCTGGGTCTCCACTCAAGACATAATTAACTAGTTCATCACATCTTAAGCATAATGTCTGTCAGAGGTCCTAGTGACTTTGTGGTCTTCAGGAAAGGGCTTAGTCTGTTCAGTTTTAATGACCTCTCTTTCCCTTCACACGTTTACCTCCTTTGCACTTGTGGAAGGATTTTATTCCAGATGAGGTAAGTCACTGTACTGGGTTCTCTGGGTCCTCCTCAGTCTGCCAGGTCACATTTCCATTTCTTATTAAATAATCCCACTTGGGAAAGGAATCTTCCCTGTCAGACTTTAGTTTCATTTACTCTGCAGGCCCTTTCCCCTTCTGCTCTGTAACACGTCAGCGCATGAGAAAGAACACAGCAATTTAGCTGTCTTATTATGAACCCTCCTGGGGAAAAAAAAACAAAAAAAAGACTGGAGGCTTTCACAGCTGCGGTTTCTTACCAAAAAAAGACCGGGGGGGGGGGGGGGGGGCACGGAAAATGCACTTTACGGCCTCATTAAGAAACCACTACACAGATGCAGTTCTGCTTTTTTTGCTCAAATAACAAGGCAACAAAAAACACCTACCTGAACTGCTCCAAAGCCTGGGTCTACAGTTCTGGTTCAGGCAATTAGAGAGGACAGAGCCAGCTATGAAGTTAAGATATTGATTTGAATTTCCACAGAGCACAAGCTTCCTCACATCTGGAACTCAGGGCTGGCCAGCAGCAAAGCTGAGATATGGTCTTCCTCAAAACTCACAAACATTTTGTTCTGAGGTTGAGTTTGGCGCTGTCTGTTGGGTAGCAGAATAACTGCACAGCCAGGCGCATAGACAGAGATCAGATGCAAGCCAATCCAACAGCTTGCCCACACAGAAGTATGCAAAACTCCCGTCTCTTTCTGAGGGAGCCATATCTTGGGCCTTTTGACCCAAGAACAAGACTTGATGGCAAGAATCCCCCTCCTTCCTCTCCCATTCCACCCTAGAGGAGAGAGCTAAGAGCATCTGTTGAGCTAATTTGAGACCTATTGACCATGTTCCTATTGCTGCTATTAAAGGGATAACTGCTCAAGAGATTTCTTCCTCACAGCACAACTTCTCCAGAGTCACTCTACAGTGATGATATCGAGGTATATTCAATCCTGGTTGCAAATTTACACCACGGCCTATATACAATCCGAGGGTGAAAATGACTACAAAAAGCAAAAAAAAAGAAAAAGAAAATGACCTCATAACATCACAGTAGGAAGAAAAAACAAACTGGGAGAGAAAAGTGGAGCAGCTCAGTAACTCTGGCCATGAGCAAACACAGGATGAAAGTCTGACAGTCATAAATGATGAACAAACTGGGGTTTAAAAAGAGAAAAGCACAAAGGTCTCACTTAGATTAGAATCCAGAGTGAAGTCACAGATAGCGAGTACCCAACTGAGTACCACAGGCTATAGCACAGACATGAGCCAAGACTGTCAGTTCCTTGCAAGTGATAATTCACTGATTAAAGTGACATGGATCAACTAGCAAGAGATACAGAAAGTGATCATGCATAAAAATTGGAGCTAAGAGACTCAAGCCTGGTCATCCATTCGTAGGCTCTGCAGGAACAGCAGCAGGTTCAGCCCTGGGGATGGAGAGGACAGCACCTGAGACCACTTTACAATAATTTGAATTCAGGTGTAGCATTGACGAGCTCCTATGACAGCTGCTGGCTGGGCCAGGGACTATGACAAGCTCTAGGAGCTGCTATGCTCCCAACAGGCCTTGCCAACCTGTGGTTTCCCCACATGTATATCCAGAACAGTTCCCCATGTCACTCTAGTCTCCTGGAGGCATGTACTCCAAGATAGATAATCATTGGTTCTACTCCACACCACAGCTTATAGCCATCCACTGGGCACAGGCCAACAGTCAGGGATGAAATATGAAGCCAAGGTTCCTCTCCCCTGACTCCATTGAGTTACAGACCCTCAGACACTGATCATAACTCATGGTGCAACAGCCAGGCTGTCTAGGGCACTATCCCACCATTCTTGTCAGCTGCACCCATCTTAGGTTGCCCTCAGATCACAGCACATCAGGACACGAATTCCTGTCCTGGACTCGTACAATGATGCCAGGAATACTTTCTAAAAGAACAACAGAAGGAGTCTAGTATACTTATAGGACAATCAAACATTTAAATGCTGGGCCAATATGAATCACTCAAAACACATATACACACACATGTCATTTGTCAATGGAGGATGGGACGAGTGGCACTCGTGAGAGAGGTGTTGCTACCAGTGCTTCTGTACACCTCCACTGGTCTTCTTCCCCTCAGAGCAAATTGTCCACAAAATCCAGAGGGCCATATGCATCTTCTTTTGGGGCTCCAGATAGGAGAGAGAGTGAAGAGGAAAACCTTGTACTAGATGAAATGTACAAGGGGCCTAGGAATGCCAGATATTCTGCTTTTCCACTGGGCTAAATCTGCAAACTGGCAACTGGAGCAGGGGCTAAAACATCCTGCTTCATGGAGTATTTTGCCAGTCACATGCTGACACCGGGGGGGTATATGTACTGCTGCACATGAACTTACCTACCTGGGAACCACCGTGGCTCACAGAACCCTGAAGCAGTTCCGCAGCAAGTACAAACTACAGGAAGAAATCCCGACGACCCTAATGAACCACTGCAAAATGCAGGTGGTGCTGAGGAAACAGGATGCGGTGTCAACCACAAACTTTCTCCCCAAAGACAGCTGCCAGGCCACATGGAAGAGGATCTTCCACAAGGACCTGCAGAAAGAGCACAGACAAACTGGCAAGTAGCCTACCACGCACTCCCGGTGCAGGCGTAGCACTACATACAGGGGCAGTGAAAGCAAATACAATGCCCTAGGGAAACCTGCCCATAGAAAGCAGAGACAAATCAACCACCTCCTGTGGTACTGTCCTTTTCCCAAGGGGTTTGGAGGAAAATGTTTATATTCAAGATGATGAC
Organism: Crocodylus siamensis; assembly: GCF_052110815.1. Lineage (NCBI taxonomy): Eukaryota > Metazoa > Chordata > Crocodylia > Crocodylidae > Crocodylus > Crocodylus siamensis. The sequence continues at coordinate 115,162,425 of NC_143398.1, forward strand.
AAGGAATCACAAACCCTAACCAGAAAAGTGGCACTGTTTGGGCACCTGTGCAAGCAAAAGGGGACCCCAATGGCCCACCGTGACCAATTCATTCTCTCCTTTAGAAATGCCTTATGGAAGGCTAGGAGCCTGCTCCTATAAGTGTGCACAGACTCCTCAATAGAGGACTGTGTCAAGATGGGACTGAACAAGATGCAAGGGTACTACAAGGAAGCAGTGAAAGATGTCAGCGAGGAAATGAACGAGATCATCTGGAAGGGGATGGACTGGCACAGACCAGCTCAGGGGTGGGATTCCTGAAGATAGAGGTGACTATGATGATGATGGCGATGACAACAGTGACAGTGAGAGAGAAGCAATGACAGAGATGACTGAAAGAACTGGGAAAGAAGTAGACAAGGGCGGGGGGGCAGGGTAAGCTTAGGGTGTCTGTCACGGGCAAAATGATGGTGATGGTCACGCAGGTGCATGGACACGTAGGAGTGTCGTGCGGACACTGTGATGGGAACGTGTATGATGTAATGGCAATGATGTGTTTTGGATTGTCAGGCAAGCTATAGAAGCCACAGGACAGTTCTGGTAGAAGTACTGCGATACATATACATAGGAATATATATTTTTGCAAATAAAAAAAACATCTTTTAGGAAGAGCCGATTAAAGCTGAGGCTGAGTGCACAGATGGGAGGATCAGGAACATGCCAGATTTCTGGTTTGCAGTTGTTTCATTTCAAGGGAATCCTTTTCCAGCCAGGTCTCTAGTATCATTCAAGATGCTCCTACCCACTTGTCCAGTCAGAACCATGCACCACTGAGGCAAAAAGGAAAAAAGAAAGGTTTTGGAGGCCTGGTACAAAGATCAGTCACACTTGGAGCTGTGCATGTTTGTGGAACAGCTTCTCCAAAACATGAGCTTGCATTTTAAATGTGTTGTCACTGGCTTCCCCTCCTTGCCACAATGACAGAAGCAGAAAAACTATAAGCCTCGAGTTAACAGGCCAACTTCCTGCAGGTAGGAAGTAACAATCTATTAATATAGACAAGCAAGCAAGATGTTCCATGCGTGGGAAGAGTAACACAGGTCCCTTTGTTTAATCTGGATGTAGTGTAGCACAGGATAATCCTCCCATCCAGCACTTTTGAGGATACCACCCCAAGACTTAACAGATGTCAGGGTAAAAGAAAATAAAATTGAAGGCCAAGATTCTTGAGTGATTTGGGATGCAGGTAGACCAACCTGAAGCAGCTTAACAGTACTCAATGTCTGTAGGACAAGCACTTAAGAGTTATAAAAAACAAACAAACCAGGTTTCCTGAGCAGAACAGGAATTGGACAGCCAAGGATTGAGGCACCCAAAAAATCAGTAGTTACCTCTGACAAATCTTAACTGGAGCCCACTCAACCACCTCTCTCGAGTCATACTTTTATAAGGAGCTGGGAAGTATCACCACTTTCAAATTCCTAACAAGTTGCAGAATCTCCACCTTTCACAGAATGGAAGTGGAAGGTTCTTGTGTCCGACAGGGATTATTTGGCTGGCTTTGGTTTCACGGAATGTGCAAATGTTATTGCTAAGGCAGCAGGCAGATTTATGCAGTCACACAATACAGTATATCCCAACCTATCTTTCCATTGATACCACTGCATACTATTTTCTTCCAGTTATGACAGAGTGATATAAAAATCTGAAGTCCAAGGAAGAAATAAAAATTGCATAAGAGACCAGTGGTATTTCACTTTCACATACAGCTCGAATGCAAGATGGTATTACAAAGAGTTCTTCAGCAATCACCAGGGCATTAAAATCTGTTGGGCCCAAAAAGCAAAATATGAAACCAAAACAATCAGTGATCACCTGTCCCAAGTGGATTTGTTTCAGCAGAGGCAGCCCTGCTGGGAAGCATTATGTTAAGTGCTAGCCAGTGCCTAGGACACTAGTTTCAGTGGCTGCAAACTGCCCTAAAACTTCCCACAAGGATTCAGAGCACACTGTTTCTGATACCAAGGCTAGGCATACACTATGATAGTTGTGTATATACACCATAGCATATGCCTACTCTTTCATAGACAGCTTAACTGGCAAAACCTGCTAGGGTGTATGGAGAGGTCACACCCTTCTGCCTGCACAGATGTCAGCAAAACCATAGAAATCAGAGAAGTAGGGCTGGAAGGGACCTCTGGAGGTCAGTTCACTCCCCTGCCAGAGGCAGGATCATCCCATTCCAAGCCATCCTAAACAAATTCATAATCTAACCTCTTAGTAAAAACTACCACCAACTATGACACAACACAAGACAACATTCTAACTTGGTAAAGAAGGGGGACCACAGCAGTCAACATCCTGTTTATGTGAAAGACTGTTAATATAAACTCAAGAGATCCCAGGAAGAAGGCTGCTACAGAGGGCAGAAGCTCCCACCTTTCCTGACCACTAGGTAAAACTCCTTCCTGATCCCAAATACAGCAATTGGTCTGACCCAGAGCCAAGGGCAAGACCCCCTAGCCAGGAACTTCCATAAGGTCCCTGCAGGGACATCAGAACACCCCAGTCAAAATCCACAGCCTTGGATGCAGCCAACACCTAATGCCTCTGAGGAAGGTTTAAAAGACAAAAAAAAAAACCTGACAAAGCAGAACGGCAGAGGGGTGGGGGGCACAGGACTCCCTCCCAGCCCCATGTGGCAACCTGCAAAGTCCAGAAGCATGGGAAATACCCATAGCAGAACTGAGGCATAGATACACTTGCGTCATCCCTGACCAGTGGTTGTCCAACCTTGTTGAATACCTCCAGTAGTGGAAAGTTTGCAACTTCCTTAGGCAGTCTATTCCACTGACTTCGTTGTTCCAACAATGAAGACATTTTTCCTGACATAGTCTATGTCTATGAAAGTAAATTTAAAGTTTCATAGTTCTTAGGGTTGGAAGGGACCTAAACAGATCATCAGGTCTAACCCTCTGCCCTGGTCAGGAACGGGTGCTGCCGTCATATCAGCCCAGCCAAATATCTGTCCAGCCTCCTCTTGAAGACTCCCAAGGTAGGAGAGAGCACCACCTCACTTGTCATTGACATTAGGGCTGGAAGGGACCTCACAAGATCATCAGGTCCAGCCCCCTGCCCAAACAGCAAGAAGCCAGCTACGGTCAAAAGATCCCAGCAAGGTAAGCGTCCAGGTGTTTCTTAAAAGTGTCCAGAGTAAGTGCTTGCACCACCTCTGGGGGGAGTCTATTCCAGGCCTTGGGGGCTTGGATAGTAAAGAAGTTTTCCCTTACATCCAGCCTAAAACAGTTTTGCAGGAGTCTGTGACTGCTGGACCTTGTCATTCCCTGGGGCGCTCTGGTGAGCAGGCACTCCCCCAGATCCTGATGTACACCCCTGATGTACTTATAAGCAGCCACCAGGTCCCCCGAGCCTACGCTTTTCCAGACTGAAGAGTCTCATGGCTCTCAGCCTCTCATCATAAGGCCTGCTCTCGTGTCCTCTCATCATGTGTGTGGCTCTCCTCTGGACTCTTTCAAGCTTCTTCAAGTCCCTCCTGAATTGTGGAGCCCAGAATTGGATGCAGTACTCCAGCTGCGGCCTCACCAAGGCCGAGTACAGTGGGAGGGACATTCTGGGTCTTGCCTGAGATGCATTGGTGGATGCAAGCCAGAGTTTTGTTCGCTTTGCTGGCTGCAGTATCACAGTGGTGGCTTACTTTGCTCCAACCGTGGGGTGGAGGCAGTTACTCTGACAAGGGAGACAGCTACTCTGACAACTTGTCAGCTTTGCTCCTGAATACAGACACACATTAACACCTGCGTCTGGATGGGATGTCATGGGTATATTACACCTGCATCTAGATGGGATGCCCCATCAGCTATATTCCTGAGTAGGTGCTCAGTGTAGGCATCATTACAATGCCTCCATATGGCAATAGAGGGGGAGAAATTAGTAGCCTGTTTGCCTATAGAAAATGGCTATCCTGGGGCACCTCTGGATGCATACTCACAAGGACATAACTTTCAGCAGCACAGTTCTACCCTTGATTTTTTTTCAAGGTAATTCTACACTGGATTCATGCAAGTCAGAGCTGTACAACTTCTGGATAGTGGCGGGATTGCATGGTGCGCAGGTTGCAGACCCCCGGGGTTTCCCTTGCCCAGCTCTTCCCCATGTGTGCAGCCCAGGCAGCTCAGCTCTTTCACTGTGTTCACAAACAGCAGACTCACTCACATGTGCATGGTTCCCCACTTGCAGCATGGGCAGCCCAGATTTCCCCCTGCTGCATGTGAAACAGCCTCCTGCCACCCAGCCCCACCTCAGAGCAGAGGTAGAAAGCAGAAACCAAAGGAGGAAAGGGAGCCTGGTCACCAGCCACCAGCACAGAAAGGTGGGGGCAATGGCAGCAGCTGGGCAGGAACTTGGGAGCTGTATGTTAACCCTTTTGCGGGGGATGTATGCTGCTGCAGGCTGTCAGTTGCATAGCTCTGATGTAAATTACCCTGGTGCAAGTCAGAACACTGTTTGCTCCTAGTTAAAGCTGGTATAAATGCCTCTTGTACCCATGTAAACGTGTCATAGGTCAAAGTCCTTAGCTTATGTTGGTTGAGGAGATGGGGTAGCTACTGGGACAGAAAAAAACTGTCAGGATACATTCAGTCTACATTAGGGAGCTCTGCTGAAAACTACAGCAGCAGAGTCCGTGCAGTGGAGACAGGCTGTTTGTTTTGGGGCACGAGGGAGGGTGAGAGCAGCTTATGCCGAAAGAGGGACTTAACCATAATGATGGCAGCATATTTTTGGGACATTCGGGACATTCTGGGGTGTTACTGATGTGTTTAGCCTCTTCCTCAGGTTCACATGGGGACTGAACTGCAGATCCTAGCTAACTGCAGTGTAGAGCTGGATCAAGCCCAGGCAGACAAATTGGAGGGAACAGGAAACTGGGCTCTGTAAATGCCTGGAGGCATCAGACTTTGTTAGCTTCATGCTGGCACCTGTGCTTAGATTAGTTCCAGGTGACACAGAACAGGGAAGACTCTCAGGAAAGTGGAACAGAAAGGGGAGTTCACACCCAGCATTGAGCACATGCAGAAAAATAAGAGGGTGGGGAGATCCACTCAGACTAGCTCAGCAAGGCAGGGGGGAATGGGGTATATAACAGGCCATGTGGGCTGGTCCTCTTTTAGGCAGAAAGGCAATGCAGGAAACAGCAGGCTCCTAGGTCATGTGCCATTGGATGTCTCATGTTTGAGTTTGTTACAAAATCATTAGTGGCTTACAGGCACGTCCATTCTCAAACACAAGAGTCACATTGCACACTCTCTGCCTGAGTCTGGGTATTTCAGGCTAGGATTCATTTTTCCACATTGCAGCTAGTCTTCCACGCAGGAACTGAGCCTCTACTCTCCAAAGCACCAGCAAATTCAAGCAGGAGCTAGAATTCAATATCCCCATGCTGAAAGGGATTCAAACTGGAGCTTCGCAGTGTAGGAAGCTTCCTTTGTAGCAGAACTTACACAGCTTTGCACAAGACTTGGCTCTGAAGACAACTCCTGTGTAACAGGGAAATTAACGCTCCCGTTACTTTTAAGGGAAAAAACCTCACAGCAGAGAGAGTCCAGGCAGCTGAAGAGGCACCTGAGAAGCCCCATTACTTGGGCAGAGAGTTGCCCATTAAGGCACTCTCCTGGCTGCAACGCAGGGCGCTGGCCATGTGGCAGGTGAGGGGTGACTTCCCTGTGCTCACCACCAGCTTCTTCTGTGCTGGCAAGCACGGGGTTGGGGCTGTGCACTGCACCCCGCCTGTACCACGGGGCTGGGGGGCACTGGGTGTGAGCGGGCAGGAAGTCAGTGGGACCACAGGACCCACACTGGTGTCCCAGGGCCAGTGCCAGTGGGGCCCAGAGCAGGGTGGCAGGAGCATCGGGTCCTGGCCGGCAGGGGCTCTATGGAGCCAGGCCAGCTCCCCCCTCTCCCTGCTGGTGCAGCCCAGCCCAGCTCCACAGACCCCTGCCAGCCTGTGCCCCACTCTGGGCCCCACCAGTGCTAGCCCTGGGACAATGGTCCCAAGATGGTGACCAGGGGGTGGGGTACCTGTCAAGTGGCAGGGCTACCCATGTGGCCCTCGACAGTCTGCCAAGGGTAAGCGGCCCTCCACTCAAAATAACTGCCCACCCCTGGACTAGCAGGAGTATGGAGCTGGGGTGGAGAGGGTGTGGGAGTGACGGTGGCAGCCATGGGGACCTCTCCCTCCCACACTCTTTTCCCCCCGCCTGCCCAGGATGCACAGCTCCTGCCACCAGCAGCAGCAGTAGGCAAAAGGCACTCGGGGTGCTCATAGCCTGCTCGTGCATTATCACCTGGGGGCATGCAGCTCTGGCCAGTGCTGCACGAGGTGGCAAGGAGTGCAGCCAGGCTGACTTGCCTCAACTTCATGGGGCTCCCTGCAGCACACGTGCAACTCCCAACACTCATGTGCCAATAGGGGAAGCCCCTCTGTCGGAACTGGAGGCTCCATCGCACAGGGCTTCCTCCGGTGGCTTGCAAATGCCGGGAGCTGTACATGCACCCCGGGGAGCCTGGTGCAGTAGAGGTGGGCCAGCCCCACTGCACTCCTTGCCACCACATGCAGTACTGGCTGGAGCCGTGCGCCGCTGGGCAGCAGCACCTACATGCGCCCCAAGCGCCACCTGCTCGCTGCCGTCACTGGCAGGGGCTGTGTGCCATGGGGAGGGAGTGTGCGGAGGGGTCCCCACACACCCACACCCTACCCCCACAACCCTGCCACAGGTGCATACATACCCCATGCCCCCCCATGCAGCCACACCTCTTCACAAACCCCACATACACACCACCCCATGACCCACTGTACACATACAGCCACCCTAACCACACCCTACACCCCCCCACACAATATATGAGTAAGAGTATTTTTGAGTTATTATGCAGTCATCTTACAGATACATATACTACACAAGTCATGACAAATTTTTGTAATAAAATTAAAATGTTATAGTAGGTGTTAGACGTTTAGTGTATGATTTGGTTTCCCCCACCCCGCAATTTGAAGATAGCAACCCTCCCTCCCAAAAGGAGTACTTTGGTGGGTAAATGGAGGGACTTCTGCTCCCAAAATGGTGACCTGGGGGTGGGGCACCTGTCCAGGGGCAGGGCTACCCTTATGGTCCTTGGGAGCTCACCAAAACTCAGGAAGCAGCCCTCCAGCCAAAATAATTGCCCACCCCTAGATTACAGTCAAGAGGAACAGGACTTGCATTAATACCAGCGTGCTTATGTTTGTGTTGGAGTTGTTACTGGCAGCTCGAGACTGGGACTGAAGGGGAGATCAGGGGATCCCAAGGGTGCCAAGGAAGCACATGGCAGTTATGGGGAGCCCTACCAGGGGGGCAGGCCTTGACACACAAAGCAGGCTTCTGCTAGGAAGATGAGGGAGGGTGACTTGAATATCCTGCCTAAGAAGGGTGGTATTGGGGCCAGGGACCCCGTAGCCCAAGAATGGGTGGGATCCTAGCTTGAGAGGGGGGAGGCTAAGGGCCCATAGCCTAAAAGGGCTAATGAATATAGTCTGAGAAGGGCAAGAACCAGTGGACCGTAGCCTGGGAGGGGTGAGATACATAGCTCCAAGTGTGGCAAGGATCAACAGGGCCAGGAAGCCCATAGCCCAGAAGGGGCAGAGACCAGTTAGGAACATAGGAACCTGAGCCCCAGGAGGGGCAGACAGCTGAAAGGCAGAGAGGCCTGAGCCCCCAGAAGAGGCAGACTGACACAGGCCAGGTCGCCCAGACTGATCAAGTGGAAACTGGGCTGAGCACCCACTGATGAGTGATTTGGTAACACCTATGGGGTATGTGCATAGGCGAAGTGGAAAGCCACAGAATTAGTGCTTAAGGCAATTGTCGCACTAAAGCACCAATGGGCCAGGATGGCCGACCTAACGCCTGAAGGGTGAGTTTGAGACCTGTGGAGTCTGGGAGGGAGTCACTAGTTACAAGCACAGACCAGAGCTCACTAGGATTTTAGGACAGCCTCCCTTTCCATCAGTTTAATTAATTACAGTGGAGTCGCATCATACGCGCATTTAACTTACACAAATTCAACTATATGTGCTCGGCAAAAAAGAGAGAAAAATAACGATTTGAATAGTGTGGGTGATTCTGCCCGCTATTCCACTCAATGAGCATGAGATGGGAGACGTGAATCTGCTGTTCCCTCTGTCGGTCTCAGTTCCAGCTTGCCTCTCATAGTGTGAGTATCTCGCCGTGCTGAGTGTGATTCTAGAGTTTAAAGATACGTATTTTTTGTACAACCTGGTCCCTAAACGCAAGGTAACTACTTCATCTGGTGCTCAACCAAAGACACGGCGATCTATTACAACACTGGAGGAAAAACTGTCTGTGTTGAATAGTGCGTACATATGGCCACAACGAATCTAGCATCCATGCCATCATTTTGACTATACGCGATTTTCGCCTTACACGCTGACTTTAGAAACTAACCCCCGCATAAGATGCGACTCCACTGTACAAGGCATGCAGACAAAAGGGAAGGATGGGGAGTCAGGGCGAGTACAGGAGCTGTGTGATTACCAGGGGGCGTCACAGCCACCCCAGCCACCTAGCCCAGCTATACCCTGCCCAGGGGTTTATAGACTAACAGACAACAATAACATGGTTTATGGGGAAAGGCAAGTGCTATGCAAATAAATCATACACTTCCCTGCAACTGTCTGGGGAAACACCTAATACATACAAATGAAGAGCTCATTTCAGTCAGTCAACTCACTTGAGCAGGGGATACAGTCAGATGAGTTGTGTGCTCCCTGCCAGAGATCAGCTCAGTCCAAGAGAAGAGCACTGAACTGTTCCAGTAAAACCCAGGATCTCACACCAGCTGCTTAGATAAATCAGAGAGCAATGCTTGGGCTGATGGTCCCTGTGCAAACTGCTCATTCAGGTCCCCGTTCCTTTTGAGCATATGCTAGCTACAACATACAACAGCACTCCAAGCCTGGTGACTTTAAGCCCTACCACAGCAGTCAGACACAGACTCTTGTCCTGCAGGTGCTGCTGCCGCCACTTCCCTCACCACTGCTTCCGCTTAAAAGACATGATGGCAGGATATGAGAGTGGCTGAAGTAGTGAGGCTGTGATGCATGTATGCTCCCCCCCCATCTCCTTGATACCATTCATGCTTCCTTACATGAGGCAGGGCCCACAATTTGGGAAGTGCTGCAGTACAAGCATGGCCCCATAGCATTGAAGTATGTTTGTATGCTAAAAAGCCCTCCCAAAATGGCACTGTGTGGCTCCTGAGTTGATATGCTTCAATGATAGAAGAACAAATGTGCTCACTCTTATTAAGAAAAATCAATAAATAAAACTGCCTGCTCTTCAAATTCAGGCTGCAACTCATGAATCAAACCAGGTGCTTTCTTCTGGTTGCACTGTCATCTTTCTTGCATAAGCACAAAATAGCACAAGGAAACAACATAGACATAAATGTGGTCTCAAAACCTCATACTTGCTAAACACACATAAACATGCCAGGCACAGCCAGATGTACACTGCTGCGCTGATGGGTTTCTGTCAGCTTCTGTGATCTAGAACACAGCGAGTGCCTCTCCAGCACCATTTTTCAACCCGTCAGCCGTGACCCAAAAATGGGTCACAAGAATATAGGAAAGGGTCATGAACTTTAAAACAAAATTTAAAAAATGGATTCTCCTATAAAAGAGAAAAACATGGGAAATGGTAGCTTTTCCCTTACAGGCTGGTAGAGTCCTAGCCTGATAGGAACTGCTTGGGGCCCCCCACCCCACACACTGGGGGGCTGCAGCCTAGGGGCAGGGGGTCAGGAGCGAGGGGCACTGGATAGGGACTTGCCATTGATGTTTACAAATGGCTCCTAGCACAAAAAAAGGTTGAGAACCACTGCCCTAGAGGACATGCAAACTATTTAAAAGGCTACCACCTTGTTTCTATTTATTGACAGAAACCTTTCCTAGGAAGAGCTTCTGCAGGCATCGCAACACCAGTGCACCGTGTTCTGCACATGGGCAAAACTGATTGGACTCTGCTAAACAAGTCTGCTGATAACGCACAAGGAGGCATAGAGCCCAACTCTCCCTTCTCAGCTGTTCATTTCTTATATCATCTCTAAATTCAAACAGATTATTACACAAGCAACATCAGCTGAGGAAAGTGCTATTTTCATTTAGCTACTTCTTAGTACAAGCAACACTGCTAAAAAAAGAGTGCAACCAGAGCTATGGTTGGCAAAGGCAAGTATGTGGGAGGACTATGTGCCTGCACAAAACCTGCCCTGAAGCATTTGCAAACTGATGCTACAATCTACCTAGACAAAATTCCTGGCTGGTTCCAAGCTGCTGCTGTAACAAATAACTAAGAAGGATAGTAGATATGAAGGAAGGAGAGACAGTTATAAACAATAGCAGGGAAAAACAGAAAAAGGGGTAGATGTGGACTGCAAAGTGTCTCAGAGCTAGATACTCAGATGGTATGCACACTTCTTGTCCTAGAAATCTTTCCCACTGTGCTTACATAAACTTTGCTGGCACAGGAAAAGCCTACTGTCACTTCGTAGTGGCAGTTCTGCTGATCAGAAAGCAACTTCTTTTTCACAAAGTCAACATATTTGTTTTCACTGCGATTCAAGTTTTGCAATTGAACAAGCAGAAAAACACTGAAATGACAGTGAATGTCATCATGAAGTGGGGGTGGAGTAGGGAATAGACAATCAAGCCAATCAAAATAGCAAAACAAAACCAAACTCAACAAGCCCATTCGTCCAAAAGAAAAGTTTCAGCCACCTCTAGGAGTTACATTAACAGTCTTCTACAATCAGCACCAAAAGCACTTAGGCCAGATACTCAAAGATATTTCCCTGATGAATGGGCCTGGCAGAATTCAATGTTTATGTGTTAATACATTTCAGCAGCTACAATCAATGCTTATTTTTAAGCACTTATTTCTATTTTTACTGATTTATTTTCAGGATCGCACAAAATTAGGAGTGTGGGGGGCAAACAATTTAGTAATGACAGTGTACTGTTAAAAGCTTTATAAAAACATGTGTCAAAATATAAAAAGTAAATATCCCTAAATCAATCAATCGTACCCGCTTTAAATAGGTATTCATTCATCAGGAAAAAGCTGGGCAGGGACCAGAAGAGGAAGGCAGCAACAGTCCCAGAGCTCTGGGAACACCAGACTGCACTTAGCTGGCCTGCCTGGGCAGGTCCCTGCTGCCACCCAGACTGCAGCCTGCAATACTCTCCCTCTCCCTGGCCCTGCTTTGGGTAGGCGGTTTGTTTAAGTAGTTTATTATCCTTCCAGCCAGTTTCCCCACCCCTTGGAAGGAGCAGCTAATTGCTTGATGAGTCATTAGATCTCCCATTGTTTCCCTCTTTAACCCCACCACCCTCTGTCCCTCCTTTCTTTCTCCACTGTCCAGTAACAAGGGTAAGAGTTCTCTGTTACAGTCCCCTTTCTACAAATTGTGATTATTACCAATAGAAATAATAATTGAAATAATTTGGCTGAGATGATATAGTTGGGGATGGTCCTGCTTTGAGCAGAGGGTTAGAGTAGAACCTGAGGTCCCTTCCAACCTTAATTTTCTATGATTCTATGAAATATTTTCCCATTGGTCTGAAGTGAAATTGCCATTTACCAATGTTTATAGGTAAAAAATCAAATCCTGTCAAGCCTACTGATAAAGCACACGCAGACTTGATTGACTTGGAGCTAGGCACCTACATATGTCTGAGGATGTAGGTCCAGTCCTTCACCTCAAGCTGCAGATGATGATTCCAGGTTCAAAGCCCACGGCCAGCTCTGACACCTCACTCTGTGCACCAGCATACACACTTCAAAACCCTTTCTGGGGCTCAGCTTTTAGCTACTCTTGCCACACAAGCCAACCCCAGCCCAGACATGATGCAATACACTTGTATAGAATATAAAATATAATTTTGTTTTATAATCATATCGTAAGTAAATCCATCTTGATCATATAAGAAACAGCTTAGGCACCAATTGAGGGTTACAGTTCTAGCACAGACATGGGCAAACTGCGGCCTGGGGGCTGGATGCGGCCTGTCAGGCCATTCTATCCAGCCCGTGGGGCCCCTAAAAAATTTAGAAAATTAATATCTATCTGCCCTGGGCTACCTGTCATGTGGCCCTCGATGGCTTGCCAAAACTCAGTAACTGGCCCTCTGACCAAAATAACTGCCCACCCCTGGTCTAGTATGAGAAGTCAGGTGGCAGGGATGTTCTAGGCCAGTGGGCCCAACTTTTTTGGCAGGCATGCTACAAATTAACCCTGCACCCTTCCCAAGTGCCAGAATTCCCTTCCTCTGCCTGATCTTCTGATGCTCTGCTTTCTGTTCCCTGACCCACGCTCACAAAAACTTGTGCAACATTTTATTTATATGTGTGTGTGTGTGTGTGTGTATATCCTGTTATATACACATACCTATATATATATACACCACACACACATATATGTAGAAAAGCTTGAGCTATTCTAATATATATTAAAATATGTTATAGTAGGTGTTTGGCTTTAAGCACGTGGTTTGGGTTTTTTTCCTGGTTTGAAGATGGCAACCCTCCCTCCCAAAAGGAGTACTTCTGGGGGCAACAGAAGGGACTTTGGGTGGCAAAGGTCAGGGGTTATAATATATATAATAGCACAAGCTTTTATATATGTATGTATACGTGTGTGTATATATATACATATATACATACATACATACATATATATACACACGCATATAACTGCTTAATATATAATTAAATAAAACACACATACACACACATTTCTGTTAGTCTATAGGAAGCAAATCTACCCTGCTTCATGCTTCATCTCTGTGCTCCCTACCCCATCTGCTGCTTTGCTTTCTGCTTCCTACCCTATCTATCTGTTCTTGTGCAGCCTGTCCCTTCCCTGATCTGCCATGTGCCACACACAAGAGGCCACTTGTGCCACAGGTTGACTACCCTGCTCTATGCAATGGGTTTAAACTGCAGCAAAGCACATTTTGATCAAGTCCTGGAAGCAGCTCTGGTTGGCTGTCAGGACAGCAGGACAACGGAACAAACTGCCCAGGGAAGCCGTGGAATTTCCTTCCCCGAGTGTTTTCAAGGAGAGGCTGGGCAGGCATTTGTCTTGCATGGCTCAGAAATAGCACAGCCTGCATTTGTGCAGGGGTTTGGCTGGGGGACCCTGGAGATCCCTTCCAGTCCTATAATTTAGCTCCTGGTAGAGAAAAACCTTTCAACAGCAGCTCCAAAAATTCCCATCTTTAAAGGTTGTCATTTGCTTTTATTGGAACTGCCACCCGCAGATGCCCCCGCTGTGAGCCTGGACAAAACACACCTATGCTGAGGAAATCCAGAGACCAGCACTTTGCTACACAGCTACCCTCAAATATCATGCACACTCTTCAACTGAGTTAACCCTTGAGCCTCCCCTGCCTGAAGTCACAACTCAGTGCTCTCTGTGTCCGAGAACACTTACCATCCAGGAAGCTGGGTGAAGCTCTGGTTATGCTGCTCGGGGCAAGAGAAAGCAAGAAAGAGGTTGTGGCATCAGCAGGAGAGGTCTTACTGAAGCAATCCACGGGGACAGCCCCGTTGTAGCAGGAAGTGATGAGAAGAGGGGCCAATTTGGCAGTGGCTGGAGGAAGCAGAAGACATAAGAAAGAGGAAGAGATCAGGACAAGGGACACAATCAGGCCGGATGGATACACACTAAAGAACAGGAAAGTGTCTGAGAGAGAGCACAACCGGAGACTGCTCTGCCAAGAGCAAGTGGAAGCAACTGGAAAAGAATAGGTAGCTCCACCCTTTGAATCTCTTTACCTCTGTTTTCCCAGCACTTGTCTCTGCTCTTGGCAAATCTCTCTCTGGGTATGCATGTGTATAGGTGCATGTGTGCATGTCTGTATGTGCATGCATGCGTTCACAAGGATGACATAGTTGGGGATGGTCCTGTTTGGAGCAAGGGGTTGGACCTGCATGTCCACATGTGTGTGCATGTGAGCACAGGTATGCGTGAATGGTTATGTATACGTTCATGCAGGTCTTTGTGTATGTGAGGGCATACGCATTTAGGTCTACATATATGCATGCGTGTGTGTGTGCCTGCATGTTCAAGCACACGGGGGACTTGCATGTGCATGCTCCCGTCCACCTATATCCACGTGCGTGCATGCATATTCGTGCACGTGTGTAGCGACCTGTGTGCACCCATGAATGTGGACTTGTGTAAGTCCTGGCACGTGTGTACGTATGCATGCGTGTAGGCATGTACATGCGCGGCGGGTCTTGCACGGGCACACCCGGAGAGCCGAGCCGAGGGAGGCGGCGGGCCGGGCCCCACAAGCGCGGGCCTGGGCCGGGTCGCGACGCCCCCGCAAGCCGCAGCGGCCCCGGCCGGGCAGAGGCGGAGGAGAGGAGACGGGCCGGGGCCGGGGCCGGGGCCGAGCTCCCTGGGCCTGTCCCGCCCGCCCGGGGCCCGCACTCACCGCGCGCCGCTCCCGGCGATGGCGCTGGGCCGGGCCGGCTGCCCGCGCCTCCCCCTCGGCCTGGGCGGGACGCGCCGCTCGCCGGGGTCGGGCTGCCACGTGGCTCCTCCTCGCCCGCTCGGGGCCGCCCCTTCGCCCTGGCGCGCGGGCTCGTCCTGCGCCGTCCCGGGCTCGGGCGGGGCCGCCCCGCCCCGCTCGCTGCTCCGCGAGGCGGCCTGGGCGGAGGACGCGGCGAGTCACGGAAGAGGTCATGGCGGAGGGGCCGCTGGAGGGCAGCCAGCCCAGCCCCCTGCTCAAAGCAGGACCAGCCCCAACTGGAGCACCCCAGCCAGGGCTTTGTCCAGCTGGGCCTTAAATCCCCCCAGGGATGGAGATTCTCCCCCCCCCCGCGCTAACCCCTTCCAGTGCTTCACTGCCCTCCTCCTGAGAAAGTTCCTCCCAATATCCAGCTTAAACCTTTGCCTCGATTCAGAACCCTGCGGGGTGAAGAGAATCCCGGGCCTTGCTCCCAGCCTGCCCCTTGGGATGGGTGAGGTCAGCCGGGCAGCAAGCTCCAGGGCCGCGTTGGTACCACGCCTGGTCCGCTCCACTGGCGTCTGTCCACGACACATGCTCCCCTGCCTTCTGGTGCCACCAAGATCCTGGGGCTCCTGGCCAGAACCCTGCTCCACCCACTCCAGTCCATGCAGCACCCAGCCATGTCTACATATTCATTAATGCACAGTAGGTACTGTGCATTTAATTTGGTACATTTAATGTAGTACTTGGTTAATGAAGTACTAAGTAAATATGCAGGAACTACAGTTACTGTGCATTAGCAGCAGCACATGCTTTTTTTAGTGACACTGCTGTGCAGTAGTCTACTAATACTGCACAGTAGTATATTAGCACTGTCCACGCCATACTGCAGTGTTATTAGGCTACTGCACATTAAGCATCTCGTGTAGCTGTAGCCTCTGGGACCCACAGAGGCATTTGTCTAGCACAAGCCTGTTAGAAATATTATTAAAAATGCATTATCAATAGTGTTGTTAGAACAGCACAGCTGCTAGCTCTCCCTGTCTCATTGGTGGAAGAAGCGGGGTTGGAGATTGAAAAAAAGCTACTAAGGGCTCTTTGTATTAAGGTATCACTCTCTCTTTGTTCTGCAAATTTACTATCTCTTTGTTACACTAAATCACACTTCCTTTCATGCCCCCTACATTTCTCAGGGTAGATAAGAATAATTGCTATCTTGTCCTTGAGTTTGAACTTCTTGTAACCTAAAGTACTTTCTGAGCAAGCGCAATTAACTAATACATATAAGCCTATCCGCCCCGCATACTTAAGTAGTTAATTATAATACACATGCAATGTATGATGTGACATCATTTCATATATGTTTGTATGAACCGAAAATGAGTTATAAGAGTTCCTGCTTCTGTACACGTGCTCAGGAGAGAGGGGATAAAAGCCTGCTAAGAAGTGTTCCCTGCGGGCAGAGAGTTTGATCTTTTGTCTTCTCTCTCTCTGACCCTATTTGCAAATATATACCTTTTGTATCACCAACAATGTGTGCCTGAAGGATCATTAATATTCATGAGCCTCCAAAGAAACGAACCGTGATTTTTACATCAAGCCTGTCACCCATGGGACTCGCTACTAGGACTTCCCACTCAGCACATGGGTGGGTGATGGAAGCCAGAGAGCCAGCTGCTCAGTAGCTGCTTTTGGTGCGAGACAATTTCCCTTTTGTTATCGCTGTGATTGTTATTCCCAGAAAGTTACAGGATGTGGAGATAAATGGTGGGAAGCAAGGAGCAAGATCTTTGGCTTTATCCAATCTCAGCACCTGGAGGACAGACCCCCGACATGCCCGCTCATTACCCCAGCACTGCTGTTCCTTAAGCCAATAAGTGTACCTCACTGACTGTGGCCTCATGTGCCAGTCCCTGAACTCATCACAACACAACCCAGAAAAAGCCCTACCTCTCTCCCTTGCTACATATTGTGACTACAAGCACCAATACCATTGTAACATTTTCTTTAGTTCTTTGCCTTGTCTGCTGAACTTCAAGCACTTGGATAGCTCCCAGGCTCCCATTACTCTCCCTTGGCTTGGTTTGTCTCTCTGGAAAAGGCACTGGCAGAGTGGGGCTGAATGAACAGTATATCCTCACGGATGAGACAATGGAAGAAGTCTGCAGGGGAAAACAGACAGAAGATGTAAACATGTTACCCTTCCCAGATTGCTCCACTTCATTTAAGTATGAAGTAAAAGCATCAGACTACCAACCCTGGGCTCCCTGATAGGAGACCTCTGTTATTTCATGGACAGTCTTACAGCCTCAAGCCTAACCTGCTGTGGACACAGTGTGTAGCTTTCCCTACCACCAGGGCCTGCCAAGACAAGGGCTAACTGTGATGTGGGAAACACTCGGAAGGCTCAAATGAGTTGCATTTCATCATGTGTATAAACATATAACATCTGGAGCCCTGTGATCAGGGCTCTGTTGTGTTATGCGCTGTACAGACATGTAATGAGAGACAGCCACTACCCCAATTAATTTACAATCTAAACAGGTAAAATGGATGAAGAGTAGGAACAGGCAGATCTTTGTTATCACAGATGGCTCCCTGCAGTGCCTGAGGGCTAGCGATTTGCCTGCTGTCACAGAGCAAATCAGTGGCAGAGCTGTGCAATGTATGCCGCTCTCCCGAGTCCCAGTACAGCGCCTTAACTCAGTGGCATAGTTAGGGTAGGGTGACAGGGCCAACTGTCCTGGGCACTGATGGAGGTGGTTAGGGGAAAAAAACCAAAACAAAACCACTTTGGCTGCAGGTGTGTGATTGTGATTGTGGCAGCAGTGGCAACCAGAAGCTGCTGGCCCTGGGTGCAACAGCCACCTGGGCACCCTGCTGCCTTAACCAGACCATTTTCTCTATCCCTCCGCATTTGGGCAAGTGGGTGGAAGTCACTGCAAGCCAGAGATAACTCTGCTGTTATCACCTCCGGGGCCATCAAGATAGGCAGGGTCAAAACATCTGACAGCCTTCAAAATGTCATCTGCTTATAACAAGAACTTGATCTGTTTCACTTCTGCCACCCAGCGGGCAGAAGTGATGGAAATCCCAAGCTGACTGTGGAAAAAGGACAGTGAGAGAAAGAGCAATAAAATATCCCATCAGCAGAAAGCAAGAATATCCTTTCAGTGTCATAGGGATAGTAAATTAACTAGAGTTTGCCACAGTAAGGTTTAATTACTCATTCTGAGAAAGATTTGTTTGCATAAAATGTTTTAAGATTCAGCACTTCAGTTTTCCCCAGTTGGGTTTCCCCTAGATAGCTTATACGTTTCCTGCTGGGTGAACAATGCATAAAGTCTGGTGACTTGCAAACCTGCCAAAATGGGCTCGCTCATGAAGGGGAGATTACAGACCAATCAGGGCAAAAGCTTGTACATTTGATTCAGGTGATGTCCAGAAAGGGCTGTTCCAGTCTGGAGATTAAGGAGCTGCTGGAGTTTAGCCTGAGTCCTTCCAGAGACAAAGTTGTATATTGAGCATCATCCTTGAGGCTGCCCAGGACAAGGAGACTGGGAACAGAAGTGCACTGGTGCAATTTTCAGCATTTTTAGGTTTCATACAGGATGGTGGTTCATTGTGGAGCAGATTCTGATGACACGTTGAGTTAAGGAGAATGGGGAACAGCCCACACTGCTATTGCAGGTAAGCAGATGGAAATGCATTGCAGTGATGAACACAGGCATTTGATGCAGTGACAACACATCACTTGCTCAATGGCATCCCCTATGGCAAGAGAATGGGGACAAAGGCATGCACAAGCACCACATTAAAAGGATCTTTGATAGAATAAGGGCTGAGCCTGGCTTTTTGCCAGGTTACCACAGCTTTAGAGGTAGTGCTGCTGGTTTCAGGGGCTCTGTCACTATGTTAGTGCAACCGCAGGCATCTTCCAGGAAGAGGTGTTGTACGTGTTATGGCCCAGGAACTATGCAAGAAGAACGATCTGTTTGGTGACGTGCTGACAGCTTCTGTATTTATTCTTAGACTTAATTTGCACATGGAATTGCACACAAGCCATTGTTTTATCTGGTAATTAAACTTAAGACTTTTTCTGCTTCTTTCCCAGACCTAAGGCACTTTTGTGCTCAAAAGCTTGTCTAACATCTCTCCCATCTATACAGTTGGTCTGAATAAAAGACACCACCATAAAAACCATTGCCTCAAAGAAATAAGCAAACAAACAGTTGTTTCACCGGCGCAAGCATCATATCTGCTGGATCCATTGTGCTCCTTGCTCCGTTAAGCACGTGCCCTCTGTAGCAACTTGAAAAACAATGGTAATTTCCTTTTAAAATAATACTCACAACTGGCAGGGGTCTGGGATGTGTGTTCCTTTCAGTCCCAGGATTATGACTTAGTGCCAGTTCTTACTATTCTGGCTGCTTCTCCAATCCCTCTCTATTGGCATCTTCTCGGCTGCTTCATCTTCTGTCCTTGCTGGCTTCTCTGCTGGAGGAACTGAGGAAGCAACATACAATACTGAAAAGATGGAGCACTTTGGCTTTATCAGAGTAGCAGGCTTGTTTGCCTTTTCAGCAAAAAGCCCCGATATATTTCAGCTGGACACAAGGATAAGTGACTCACACCCAAGTCCCAAAGTAACTCAAGCACAAACAAGAACAGAGCCTAGACCTCCTGATTACTAGGCCTGTGTCTTACCAACAGGATCAGCCTCCCTCACTCCCTGGGTCTTGGTTAAAGTCCATTTTGGGAGCAAGTGGTGACTGAAACAGACAGGAACTCTGACAACCAGAAAGAAAAAAAAAATAATTAATAACTTTATTTTTTTAGTTCAGTTGGCCACCTGAGGTGCTTAAATCTCAATACCAACAAAGCAAGTGTGCATAAAAACGAACAATAAAACACAACCAAATGGAAGAAAACAGGCTGGAAGTTTTATACATGTAGGGTACACTGTACATACTTTTCTATTAACATTCCATACACACCAATGAAAAAAGCCTGGAACAGTCTGAATATCAGTTTCCTCTCATCCCAAGAGGAAGGTGCCAAAGCAAAATCCCTTCACGTGGATTGCACTTCATACACATATAGTTATTATTTAAATTACTGCAATGTCATCACACATGGCATCTGCCTCTCCCCTTCACATCTACACCCTTAATGACATCCTCGTCTGCCAAGCTACCTTACCTATGATGTCATTCCCAAAAGCACAAATGTTTGGGAAACTTCTGGTGTCTTGTGTTGTCTTGCATCAATCAAGGAGGATTTAATCTCCTTCTCTGTGAATTATATACAGGCTGGTTCATGGTATGTTTTGGAGTTCTCTTTATTGCAGCTGGTAACAGTTTCAGCTTGACACAGCCACTGTGGCTTTTCACATTTTTTTTTTTAAACATTTCATGATGTAACACTTTCCTCACACCAGTGTCTGATAAACATTTATCTGAAAATTCATTTGAAAAGAATTTAAAAAAAACAAAGTAGTGGTGATGAATGTTTTAGGATCAACTGATAAAAAATGGAACCAACAGCTGTTCTAGATCATGCAATCTAGATTTCTCCAATGCTCCAAGATAATTTCAGTTAGGACATATAAAAATATTTAAAAACCATTGGAGTGCACACAAAAGTGCTTGGCTTTATGCAAGTACCATATTCTAAGGCATTGCCCAAGAGTTTGATTCCTTGACCACAAGGGTAACCCAAGGATCCATTAGAGTCTTTACAATACACACACACACACACACACACACACACACAAATATTTACATTAAATGCTGGGGGGACAGGGAGGAGGAGGAGGAAGAGCAAATTAATGTTACTGCTTTAAAAGCTGCTGTGTGCTCTAAAATTCTGTGTGTTTGCTACTTGAGTTTGCAACAAGAAAAGATACCTTCTGGCACCAGGAGGACAGTGGGGTTCTTAAGTTAAAGAGGCAAAACTGTATATGGAAGTTGGAACCAAGACAGTCACGTCCTTTTCACTATTCTCCCCAGGTTCAGGATAGGTGGGAAAGGAAACATAAGCCCTTGGTTGGGTTTGGGTCTTACCAAGTTGTGCTAATATAAGAAAGATCTAAATTGCATAAGGCCCAAATTCAGGTTTGCACCACAGGCTGACCTTGTTTCACTATCATATCTCTGTTGGCATAAATTGATCTGGATAAATGCAAGCTGGTCTGACTTCTGTTTGACCCTGCCGATTATTTCAGGGTAACCCCATTCTATACCATGAACAGGGAAACGTAAAACTTCTTCCACCTTCACTCACTGCCATTTCACAATAGGCTGGAAAATGCTGTCCTTCAGCTCAGTCCACAATGTGCATTAAGGAACATAAAACCATTATCCCCTGTTTCCCCTAAATCCTAAGAACAAGAACTGCAAAACTGCAGCAGGTAAGAAAACAATCCAAGTAGACCAGACGTCTCTCCATCCAAGAACCAGTGGTTCTAGTTTGTCCACAGACTGCATCAGGTGCTGGTTTTTATCTTCCCTTCTCACCCTTGAACACTGAATTCATGGCATCCCATCAAGCCATCTGGCATGGTCATATAATTTCTCTGTACACCAGTTCCCAGGGCAGCAAGTTACCACATGAACTCCAGTTCATGCTGGCAGTGCTGTGCCAGAGCTGCCATGTTTCCCAAAGCAAGGGACCCTTTGCTATACTGTCTCAGGTTTCAGATATTTACAAAGGGAAGTGGCATGCAAGGCTTGGAGGGGTTATTGAGTGGGGTTCATGAAAATTTAATCTTGCAGGTGATTGGGGAAAACACTCTGATGCAAAGAGACTGGAGCACATGGAGGATATATAAAATATCAGCACTCAAAGATGGGGAATTCTTACTTTCATTCTACCCTGGACAAGAGAATAAGGGGGCAAAAGCATCTGTCATGCATATAAAATCAGAATGACTTAGCCTAGTGAGGGGAGTGGAGGCTTACAGGTTTCCTGTGTTGCTGTAGATTAAGTTCCAATCGGGTGAATACTGGATTATAGCACAGTAATGTGAACTGGGTGGGAAGAAGTGTTTGTGACTGGTCATAGGAACTAAGCATGCTGCCATCAATATCTGTATTTTTAATGCCTATTTTCAGGCAGCAGAAATAAACTCCCCTGCAATCATTGGAGCAGCCTGCAGAAAGTCAGGCAGCACAGCAGATAGTGTTCTCCAAGCAGAGTGAACATATCTGAGTCACCTCTCTAACACCAGACTGTCTATGGTAGGAACTGTTTTTGGAAAAGTACAATAACATATGCATTATCTACACTCAGTGCAAAGAGTAAATCAATGAAAATAATGTGACATCATCTTCCAACTGAAAACGCAATTAAATACCAAAAAGGAAGACACCACCATCTAGACAACAGTATGGATTCAAGTCAGATTGAAAAGATCAGCACTGCCTCTGGAAAGTACAGCTAGGCTTCAAAGTAGCAATGGGAATTTTATCTTTTGAAACTGAAAGAAAAAACTTTCCAGCTCTGAAACACACCCATTTTGGTGCTTTCTACCAATGAAGCTAAGCCAGTCCTACTTTGTGCCATCAAGTAAGATCTCAGTGGAGAAGCAGTATGAATATAGCTGATACCATCAAGAAGGGTAAACCCTACATGTGGGAGACACCAGGCAAGTGACAAGGATCATTAGCAGCTAGAATCATCTCCCCTCACTCCCTAGGAAGGCTTAGCCCTTCACATTAAATTGAACATGGGCTAGATGGTCCCCCCTCCACATCCAGACAATTTCATACCCAGGTTGGCCGGATGTTATTTCTTCATCCCCAAGGAAACAAGGCCTCTGCTTCCTGCATGTCCTCTGTCTGCGGGCTTAGGAATAGAAACAGAGCTTGGGTTCTAACTGAACCTTTACTCCATTGCACAGTGCTGCACCAGTCCAGCACAGTCAACACTATCTATGGCGGCATGAATCAGTACTAATACCAGCTCACGTGTCATAGGTTAAGGGCCTCTGGCTTTATTTACATGCAAGACAAGCATGTCACTGATTACATGCCGACAGTGCTCTATGTGTTACTACCCAATGCTGATGGCTCCAGTCCAAGAGCTAGAACATGCTACTCCAATTGTGACACAAATATCAACAGCTTGGAAATAGAGGTTCAGATGGTTTCATGTCACAAGAGTCACTTTTCATTAAAAAAATTGTAAAATATTGAATGTAAAACATGTATTTAAAAAATAAACTAGTGGTTATGCCATTCGTTTTTTGAAAGGTTTACTTAACAGCAAATACATATTGTGCCTTTCCTACTTTTTCTGATATAAAAGGCCTGAGTGTTTGTTTTTAATTAAACTTCACATGTTTTCCCATATTATGTGCAATATTTACTCTTCACTTCTCTTCACTTGCACCCTTTGTGTTGCAGAACCCTAATGAAACCCTTAGGGCTGCAATTTTAGAAGATTCACTTACTCCTAGTTCAGGACACAAAAGTCCATCACTCATTACTGCCTTGTGTGATAATTGCTACCCAATAAGTCTCTTCTCTCTCTCTCTCACCTAAACAAGTCCTAAAACAGTTACTTTTTCACCTGACAAATCTTGTTTCTCTCATATCCCTAGATCATCACAGCTACAGCAACACTACACTAGTAGCACTATTCAAGTCCTCCAAAGAGCTGGCCAGTGTCCCCCAGCATAGAAGGGAAAGGTGTGGATCTAATATTTCCTCTGTGAAAAACAAGCAGAAATCTTTACAGCATGTTGGTAAGAGGCCACGTTTACACACAAGGAGGGAGAGGGATCCTTTTCTTTTTGTTTTTGCTTTGCAGTTCACATTTAATGATCTTCAGTTCAAAATCAGCTATAGTCTACATAAATATATGGTGCACCTTTAACCTGGGGAGGAACGTCCTCTGACTGAAAAACATTTACAGTTGCAGCATATTTCTGGTCTAGAATTGTTGTTCCATAAGAGCCGATGTATTTTATGGGGAACTCCAAGCACACAGTGTGTAATCTCCCACTGCTGTTTCTGCACCTGCAGCTAATACATCTTCACTGCACTGGTTTGTAGAGAGACTTGTTCTATGTGGAGACGCTCCATTAGTGTGCCAGTACCTTGAAGGTATTTTTATGGGTGTCAAACAAGTCTTGTTAACATGCACACCTTTAAGTGACATAGTAGTTAGCTCTCTGCATTGCACCATGAGAACTCGGGTTTAATGTTTGTTTCTTTACTTCTAGGAAAGGGAAGGAAGCACTGTAGACAGTTTGTTCAGGCCATGCTAGCTGGGGAAGGAGCATTGGGTTAATGTGGAAGAAAGCATGTTTTCAACGCTTGCTAAACAGCATTGCTGATACTTCTAGAGAGCATCCCATCCCTGTCTCTTTGGCTGCAAATATGGTGCATGGGGAAGGTCCTTGAGGGTGGCATATGACATCAAGAAAACTTAGGTGTGGGGCTATTTAGCGTTTCCATAGGAGCATACACAACTTTTCTGGGGAATGTAGATAGCCAGAAGCAAGAAACCATATTAGTCTCTCCATCATTATAAATATAAGAAAAAGCAAGTAAAGGACTTGCAGCATGATGCAGCAACAAATTATAAAAAAGGACCCCAGGGCTTCAGGTATCAGTTTCATCAACAGTCTGATATCCACTTTACAGGGTTAGCAGTCTCAGTGGTGCTATGTAGATTTGTTTGGGAGTGACGCTATCACTCACACACAGGTGAAGAGCAAGCTGAATATATTTATCAGTTACCATTAAAACAAAGGCTAAATAAAGCCCATTAATGGTGCAATTCCAACCAAACTCTTCTGGGTAATTCAAAGTTAGAGTGATGCCTGGCATCAGACATCACACCCTATGCACAGTACTATTTAAGGTAAGCCCTGTGGGATCAATTTAAGTTTTGGGAGTCTAGTAAGTGGTCTTTCCCGGAATTGTGACTGAATTGCTGAGTGTACATCTGCTTGCTACTGTGTGTAGGAATACAACAAGCGCCCTCCTAGCTCAAACACAGCAGCCCTAGTAATTAGGCCAAAAAAAAAGCCTCCTCTGGCAGACACTGCAGTAACTGTGCAATTTCCTTATGGGTGGATTGGACAGTGAGAGGGCTCACTCTTTAGGTGGGAGGGAAAGATGGGGGAAATGTTCATGTCACAGTTTTGACTTGTTACAAACTTTTAATATTTAAATAAATTATAAGATGGTTAGAGTTTAGAGAAGAATCCTGAAATGCAGAGGAAAAATCTGCTAGGAACACTACCAGGCTCTCACAGTCCTGTGGATGTCCAGGCAACCACAAAGTGGAGGGCAGGACAAGATACAAATGCAGGTCCACAAATACTGCTCTCTATGTGAAGCAGGGACCAATCTGCAGCAGTGTCTTGTTCTTTTGCAGTTAACACCTTCCCTCCCCCAATGATCCAAGAAATGTAACATTGACATTATTAATCAGAACGCTAATAAATAGACACAGGTAACAACAGTCCAGTCATTTAAAGTGGAGGTCGTAGGATGCAGCAGGCACACACCCAAAACTTGTCCGTTTCTTAAAAGGTACAAAAATGAATCTTCTTTCAAGTATTAAAAAAATAAGTTAATTGACATAAAAGGGTCAAAGTGACTAAGGGCCCAGGCAGGTCTTAAGCTTCATTTCCAATGTGCAAAAACAAAATAAGGAGGAAAAAAAATAATCAAAACAAACACTGAAGTGTCTCATCAACAAGTCACCCAACGATGGCTCCTGCTTGGGGTTTAAAAGTCAGAGACTTCTGTTTGATGATCCCCTCAACACACTTGCCACATCTCACAAAGTCAATATGTTCCAGTGTCAAAACAGTTGCAACAACAACAAAAAAAAACAACCCGAAATCCATTAGCCTTTCAACTGTGGCCATGAAGACAAGGCCAGCAGTGACTGCCTGTCCAGTGTGTAGCAACATGTAGGGAGATATGGGAGTCTTCCCCACTTTTTTGTTCTTTTCTCTCCATAACAATGGCAGCATTCTGAAGAGTATGATGGAAAGAGTCCTCCAATACCCAAGTCTCTGCAAAAGCTACAAGGAGCAGAAGATTTCAGTTGAACAGACTACCTACATTTCTTTGTGTCCATGCATAATGTTTAAATTCAGGTTTCTTTGGTGGGGAGGAAGACTAAAACAATGAAGGTGCTGTTCTGGAACACTGGCGCTGTCCTTTGGATGGTTAACTCTTCCACAAGTGCTGCTACAGGCTGCTGTGGTTTTCAGGAAGAGGGTAGCCACTCCCTCCCTTTTATTAAAAATCCTAGTATTGAAAATGGGGGGGAACATAACTGCAGCAAATCCAGTCTGGTGAAGGGTTACTTCTCTAAAAGATAATAACCTCTTCCTCTGTCCCCAAAGTTTATTCCTCTCCCTCATATTGTAAAAACACAATGGCCCCTTTGTACCAGGCCCTAAGGAGGCTGTGCAGTCTTAGTCTTCGACTTGGTGTGCAGGCATGTGGAACTGAGGCCTTAGGAGTTAATCCCAGTTATCAAAAGGCTTCTAGGTGCTTGAAACTGAATCCTTGCGTGCTGTAGGAATCTTATGGTTTCCTCCTCAAGATCTCCTGAGCCAGGTAGTTCTGGCGGACTCAGTGTAGGCCAACTGGACAACACAAACCAGCAGAGGTGGGTGTTAGCTCAGGACCAGTTCAAGCTAAAGCCTTTGGAGAGCATGACCGCTTCTAGGTCCTTGTCCTCCTCCTTTTCTCGTAACCTCTGCTCCTCAAGAAGGGCTACTAGAGAGTCTCTCTGTTCCACCACTTCCAGCATCTCATTCAGGATCCTCTTTTCCTCTGATAGCTCCTCATCTGTCTTTAA
This sequence comes from Crocodylus siamensis, assembly GCF_052110815.1. Classification (NCBI taxonomy): domain Eukaryota; kingdom Metazoa; phylum Chordata; order Crocodylia; family Crocodylidae; genus Crocodylus; species Crocodylus siamensis. The sequence continues at coordinate 115,188,838 of NC_143398.1, forward strand.
GTGATCTGGAGAGAAATCCAAAAGTGTAAGAGCAACCAGGACTGGAAACATGCACACACTCCATAAAAAGTTGCCTCTCTTGATACTCACCTTCCACTGCCATCCTTTCCCGGAGCTCCTGCTGTAATCGGCTCTGCCTGTCTTCCAATTCCAGCTCCCGAGCACTGAATAGAGAAACAAAACAGAAGACTACATAAGATTCAGGTAGGTTCAGATGTGTTGGCTGGGAGACAATCCTCATTCAAATCTGGCCAAAGATTGTTGGTGCTGAATCATTAACATTTTCCATTTTTTAAGTGTGGAAAAAATGGCTGCATAGGTCCAGAGATGTTCCAAAAGACATTACACAAAGGTACTGGAACAAAATCTGAGAAGGTAAATAGAGTTGGGAGGATTAAAGTCCCAAGTAGTGGACAGATGGAAAAAAACAGAACTTTGGGGGAGAGTCTCTTTTTCATGTAGTTGGGTACCAACCAGCCCAGCTGCTCTCTCTCAGTCTTATTCATAGTGTTAATACCTACACTTAAAGTATAAGATAGGGAGAATGGGAAGGAGCAGATACATCTGCAATTTTTGCAGAAGACACAATTTACTTCTTTGCAAGTAGTAGGGCCAAGTGATGAGGGACAGGAAATATACGTGTAGCAAGGATTGTTTTTAGAGACATCTTTCACTGGACCACCTGGATAGTAGGGAGTGGTGCTAGAGAATCTTCCAGGCACAAATTGTTCTTCAGGTCTGGGAAAGAAGCAGATATAGTTTGAGCTAGAAAACAGAAAGCTCAAGAGCAGTAAGGAGAAGTGCAGTAGAACAGATAAAAAAAAATAAGTGGACTAAAACCAGACAATAGCTTTATGGCTCATTGCAATCTAGGGGCTACCTCTGCTAACCTCCCTTTACCTCAAGTGTAATAATGATTCTTGAATGATCTTGCTCTGTAACTAATTAGGTTATCTAGTCTACTGCACTTCTCTTGTTTGAAGCCACTGTCTTTGTTCCTACTTTACAGCTCCCCACCCCCCACATTCCCTTAAGCATATTGAAGGCAGAGTAGAGATGCCCCTTACAGACTAACTGAATCAGAGATGCATAAGTTTTCATGAGCAAGAGCTCACTTCATCAGATGCAGACTGTTTGTCTTTGTACTTAGAGTTGTATACATGCCAGTGTTTTGTTACTCAACTCAAGTTGTCTGCTTCTTTTCCAGACCTGAAGACAGACAATATCTGCCCAAAAGCCTGTCTGACCTCTGTCATCTATGCAGCTGCTCCAATAAAAGCTATCACCAAAATAATCCTTACCTTCTGCGCATGTGCAACTCCCTACATGTTACACTTAAGGTGTGATTAACCAGTTACTCACACATTAAGTTGTGACACAGCTATACATTCAACCAATTGATGGAATGATAAAACAAACAATAAACTGCAAAACTGTTCCACAACAAATATGTAATAACTTTGTTAGCTTATTCTAATCTCACTATTAATTGAACGTGTGGTCAAACACACTCCTTTGGGGCTGGGAGCACCAACAACCGAGGAGCTAGGGTACACCACCCGTTGCCAGCCCCACAGTTGGCAAGGCTTGCAGCGGCAGTAGCGTTCCCAGCGCTGCCCCTGCTGTGAGCCTCTTTAGCTGTGGGGCTTGAAGTGGGGAGAGTGTTATCAGCTTCAAGGCTCACAGCAGAGGCAGTGGGGGGAACGCTGCCGCCATTGTGAGCCTCCTCAGGTGTGGGGCTCACACAAGTGGCAGTGTTCTTTCCACTGTCCCTGCTAGAAACCCCACAGCTGACAACACTGCCCCTCCTGCAAGCCTTACAGTAGGTGTCATTGGCTGTGGGGCTCATAGTCATTGTGATCCTGGGCTCCCCCTGCACCAGCAATAAGGTGTGATGGGATCTAAAGCACAATTGCGCAGATCTTGTATTAGATGCACTGTACCTTTACCTACATGGGTACAGGAGCCCTGAAGAAAAACTACTTACCAACTAATGAACATCAAGGTGCCCTACCTCCTCAGACACCAGCCTGAGTAGCACTTTGTTACCAGAGCTTCTGAAACCCCAGAGTCAACCTGTGCCTGCTCAGAAACTAGTTAGAATTGCATGCAACACATCGTTGGCCATAAATACTGAGGAAGAGCTGCAGCATCTGAGCCCAGATGAAAGGTCATGGGACGTGCCTGAAGACTAAGAGGGCTATTTGGGAAACATGTCCAACTAAAAAAGAAGGGGTAGAATGGCAGCCAAGATGGTTACATTCATTACCTTCCTTAAACCAGGAGAATGTTGACTCATTCTCTCCAAAGACTATCCACCACTGAAATTACAGATCAGAATTTAGGGATAAACTTGTGAGCATGGGGTGCTTTGTATGGGAAATACTTAGGAGGACTGTTACAGGGCCCTAATCTTTAATTAAGTTTCCACACTTTTGGACTGACTCAAATCTTTTGACCTTTTGTACATCATTAGTTCTTTTTCTAGTAGGGGTTTTTCCTAATGTACCCTAGTTATTTATTAGCTGAGAATCTGAGACGCTTCTTAATGCATAAGGTTGGGCAGACTAGGTGTCCTGAACCCCGGACACTGTCTGCTAAACCATCAGCAAAATCTTGGCTCAATAAGGCCTCCCTCCCTGCCCTTCTCCTGATTTTAACAAGGTGTTTGCTTCTAACTAAGCTCCCCCCTCTTCCCCTTTCCCTTCCTGGAAGATAGTATTACATTTGGCTAGACTGCCAAAATATTATTAGCAGGGAACTTCAATGGCTTTGTCGATTGCACCTGGAAGATAAGTCAAGTGATATTTTCCAGGAAGACAGAGGTGTGAAGGAAGGTTTGACAATAAGGGGACATCTAAAGTGGTAAAATAGGATACACCTGCATAGGTACCCATATGTTAACTGGTTTTACTCATATGGTAACTGATTTTCTTAAGCTGACATTAGAATCTGATTTTTTAATAGATATTCAATGTTTAACAGGTTAAAAAAAAAGTAATTTGTCAGATACGTAAACCCTGAGCACTTACCCTCTGCTAGCCAGTCTGATCCACCAGCTGACAATGATTAAAGGTTCTCTAGTTATACTTGCTGGGCATGTCTACACGTTCATTAATGAGCTGTAATTACAGTGCATTTAGTTAGTATCTGTAATGACAAATACTGACTTAACGTGCTGTAATTGGCGCTACAGTGTATTAGCTCAGATGCACTTTTTTGTGATGCTACTGGCATTAGCACAGACTTCCCCACTGTGCTAATGTGCAGTATAATTAGTCTTCTGTGCATTAAGCATCTTGTGTAGAGGCACCCACTTTGTCATTTCTTTAAGCTTAGTAAGTACTATATGAAGTAAACCAGGGAGGAAGTTGAGCAGTGCAGGGCTGGGGCCCAGCGAACCCAGCTGCTCACAACATGTTATTGGCCTCCTGGCAACATAGAGAAGATAGTGCCAGAAGCAGGCCCTCCAGCACTAGTTGTGTATAATGTCATCTTTGAAGCTGTACTACACACTGTGAAGAAAGCCCTTGTTCACTCACAAGATCATCAGCTCTGATTCATAGCGAACCAAGGCATTCTTTTCTTGCACCAGCTTGAACCACTCCTGCATCAGCTTTGGATCGTCCTTCTTCCCCATGCCTGCAAAGACAAAAACTTCTTAAGCATTCAGCTGATGTCCTGACATCCCTATGAGCCCAAGAGGCAGGAACACAAATGGGGGCAAACTGTGCAAAGAAAGCCAAGCAAGATGCTGCCAGAGCACTCCCAAGCCGGGTCCATTTAGTTTGCCCACAGCACACAAAGAGGAGGGCACAGAACTGTGGAAGTCACCTCCTAAAGAATTCTCTCCTCCTTGGATATTTCCTGAATCCCTTTTACCACTGCTCTCTTCTCTTCCCACTATCCCAAGTCCATCATTTTATGACTCATATCTACTTCACTTTCATTTGATGAACTTTGCTAACGCTTCTAGTTCTCAAGCAGTTTACTGACTGGTAGATCTCCATCCCTACAATTGTAGCCTTTTGATGTACTTTTCCTTTCCTCAACCACATAAAATTGAATCAGTGCCCTTTTGTCATCGTCTAATGAAAAACTTTCTTTTCACTGGCTTCTCCATTAGATGTTTTTCCCATATATCTCTGCCCTTTTTGGGAAGTCTTCTGTGTGTGCAATCTATTAACAACAGTCCACAGTATCCTATAAGTAAGTTTTCCCCTACAGTATTATTCATCAGTATTAGAATGAGACACACTGAAGCCTACCTATTCTTGCTAATGTAAAAAGGGGTAGGAGGAAAAGAGTGCTGGGCCTTGATGACCCAACTTACTTCTCATTTTCTTAAATGTACTTTATCTTAAAAGGAACAACCTGCCCTTATCCAATAGCCTACTGACAAAACTCCACTTTTGTCAAGAGCTATGCAGATTGAATTGCCATACTATGGTTCCTTAAAGTCTCTGTAATGAGTTAGGTGCATGTCAAACTCAAGAGTACACTCCTTCAAGGCAATTCCTATTCTGGGTCTTTGATTCAGCCATGAACCAAGTACAGATGGATCCCTATGACTGCATGCAACCGCACTTTGGTTGTAGTGGTCTGCCTGCCTGCCTGCATGGAAGTTGTTGAAGGTTTGGGGCTTTAAAGATGAGAACTAGGATGCAGGGATTTAATTGACAGCTCTGACTAATTAGATGTTATAGACACAGAACATCCATGTTAAAAGCAGCTTCTCTTGGTTTTAAAGGCAGTCTGTTTAATGTGCTAGAAACAACCAAGCAGCAGGTTTTCTATTCTAATACCAAATCCTGCAAAAACTGGACATACATCTCACTCCAATGGCCAGTGAACAAAATCTGTGGCCCTCCTCCATCCCTAACTCCAGTGTTCCCTTGGAGCCAAACAGTAAGGTCCTGTACATCCTGCTAAGCAGTTGTGAGGCTGTTGCATAGCTTAGTAATACCTGCAGCTGAAATACAGAGTCCGTGAACCCTTAGGAAATGCTGCCCCTCATCCACACCCACCCACAACAGACTCTGGCTCTCTGGATTTTATACCAGTCTGTTGCTCAGTTCTAAGCATTCCTTTCTGAGCATCTCTGCACAATATGCCCACCTGGCCATGGGAGAGGGGAATTTATACATGCAGATATCCAGTTCAGGGGAGCCATGAAAGCACTGGGAAATCTCCCCACCCTTTCCAGTGCCAGGATATAAAGAAAATAAAAATCTCTAAGAAACAGCCAAATACACATTGCTACTGCCCTGTGAAATAGATTGATTTTTGTTTTAAATAGCCAATGAGCACAGGAATGTGGGAGGGGTGGGGAGGGAGGGTGGACAATTGATGTGAGGGAGCACTATGGAAAGCAGAGTAAGTGGTTCGCAAGAAACTACACCATGATCACATCCCAATCCCTTCCCCCATGCCTTGGCAATGGAAACTCTATGGCAAATTCCATTTGGGACAAATTCAAGAACGCACTCGCAAGACACGGATTATGGAAGACTGGTCTGGTTTAGGTTGGTTGGCTATTAAAACTCAGGGATATTTTGCAAACCAGTCTTTGTAAGGACACAGTATTCCTTTAATCCATACATACAAATGAATAAGCCTGTTAATGAAGGAGATTCTCTTCTCTCACCCCCATCTCCCAGACACCCTTCATGAAGAATAGAGAAAAATCACCAATGAAAACAGGAGCTTTGCAGTGTGACGCTGCTGCAGCCGCGATTGTAAATCAGTGTCCCTTGGACTTTGAGACGTCTCTCCCCACAACTTAAAACAGAAAAAGGGATACTGTACCTTTAAGAAATTGCCATGTGTTCATACAAACTTGTTACAAGATTTCTACTGAGAAGATTAATTGAAGGAAAGAAAGAAAGGAGTTTGGGAGTTGGGTTGGTTTCTTCAGTCACTAGCTGACTAGTGCTGCTATGACAATTCAGCTGAGGCTGAGGGGCATGGGGTTTGCATGAGGTTACATTACCTTCGTGGGCACAGCAAGGGCAGAAGGAGAGAGGTCTACGACGTGGTGTCCCGGCATTGGGCTCAACTTCAAAAGGAGCAAACGAGGAAGAGGAAAATGGGGGAGAGGAAGAGGAAATTGGAAGTGGAGAGGAAGGGGGGAAGGGGTGAAATAAAAGACAAGCAGAGGACAAAAAGCATAAAAGAGTGAGAAAGAAAGGAAACAACAAGAAGAAAAGAAACGAAAATACGAGAAATGGAGAAGCAGAAACAAGGGAAACAATCTACAGATGAATAAAATCCCTCATTGGCACAGATAACGGACAAAAGCAGACTGAGGCACTGGGGAAAACTTACTGAGCTACATATCTTCCTGGAGACAGATTACTTTTGAGTTTTTCCCTGCTCATTGCGTACGTTCAGTTGCATTGTCTTAACTCTAATACCATACCATATAGATGAGATTCCAGGAAACCAAAGTGAGGATGGGTGATTAATTACCTTCAGCAACATTGGTTTCTTAAGTGAAGTTACAAAAAGTCCCACTTGTATCTGTATGGTACCAACACTAAACAGCAACCCTACCTTAAAGATTTATCATGGTAAGTTTATCACAACAGCTTCTACTGGTAGTGAAAATGTTCCTTTTTTAATGGAACAGAGGTCCCTGAGATATAGGGCTGTGAAGGGAAAATTTGGTTAATATATGTGGGATGTGGCATGTGAGAAGCTGTTGGCTAGGATACTCTGTCTCAAACATTGGTAAGCACATGTATTTGTTAGTCTATCAGCATTTAGAATCAGAAACAATACCTAAATAGGCAAAAAATGACACATTTCAGTATGTGTGGGAGGGAAAAGGTCACCCAAAACTCATTTTAGCAGTTTGTAACAATAAAAAGCCAGATTATTTTTCCCCTATCAGCCACCAACATGCAATTCTATTCCACCCTGCTTGAATACCTGAAAATACGTTAATGTATTAATGTAACAACTTCCATAACATGCTAACACTTTAGCCTTAAGTCTCAGTCACAGAAAAGGAGCAAGAAAGTGGCAGACTAGTCCATCTTCTGTGTTCACTGTTTTTCAAGGACTTGAACCAGGGTGTAAAAGGAGCCAACACTTGAAAAGTCAACATTCCAATTCCCACCTCACAAAGTGAGGCAACGGCACAGGTCTCTGAGGCCTGTTACACTGAATCCTGCATTGGTAATGGTAGCATAGATAACACAGTAAGTCTTTTTCCTCTTTTCTATTGGTATCTGATGAAAGAAACATGTGTCTTGTACAGAAGAGCTCAACTACTTGAACACTGAGAATCCGCTTTTCAGCAGCACTCAATATTATAGGGACTAGGACATGTCCACCAGTAATCACTGACATTTCTGAAAGTAACACAGGTGACCACCTGCAACAAGAAGGTGAAGTCCCTGGATGCCAGAGCTGGTGGTGTATGCCACTAGCTACTCAGAATGTACAGCTGTAGTTAAAAAAAGGAAGGAATGCCTGTGTCAGTGGAAGGCATGATTATCTGATGAGAAGAATGCATAATGCACAGACATTCACAGAACTCTGGTTGTATGATTGAGAGTACAGCCCCAGAATACCACCGAACTGGGAGAAGTTTCAGAAGGGACCATCACAGAACTACAGCAGCACAGAGGCAGTACATCAGCTTGCAATCCTGTGGCTGAGCAGTGTGGTTCTCAAACACAGGAAAAAACTTTTGCACTGGGAGTAGGAGGGGTGACATTAAGGAGGGGTTCCACAACTGGTTGCATGATAATTACAGCTAAAGCATCAGATCAGCCTTTAATGACATTCATATTCTCAAACACTTATTTTCAGTCATTTAGACCTTGCTTAAAAATTACATTTGCACTGAAATCTCCTAGGGCTCATCTACAAGTGCCTTTTTAGAGTTACGATTAAAGTGGATTCACCTAAACCACATAAAGACACCTCTAGTGCAAATGAAGAGGACTCCCTCTCCCTACCCCAGGAGTTGGTGCAGAATAGTCATTGTACTTTACAGCCAGACCCCGTCTTACTTTCAGTTCCCTGGGTGGAAAAATCTTGACACTTGTTTTTCAGTCAACAAGTCTTTTTTTTTGAGAAATCCTCAAGCAATCAATGTAACAAAATGTTTAAGCTTTGGAGAGAGAGAGAGAGAGAGAGAGAGAGAGAGAGAGAGAGAGAGAGAGAGAGAGCATGTATACACGTACACACACATGCGGGAGGGCAGTCTCATAAAAAATGCAGCTCTGTTTATTTCATTATTAGTGGTTCTGTAGGCCTGAATATAAAAATAATGATCTGCCTTGTTTGATTTAGAAAGAAGTACTCTAGAAGTAACTGTAACATACACACCATCTGAATTCTACCTCCTCACTCAAATCCCTGCCAGAAGGCCATTTCTGTAAGGAGTCAGAGTGCTAAGCAATATCTGTCTCTATATGGAAATATTCTAAATTACCATAAGGGTATTTTCGTGCTTGAATTTTCTCTTTTACATTGAGAGTTTGCTGAGCAAAACAATTTTTTATGGGTCTAACAAAGCATTGAGCACAGTGTCAAATGAGTCAAAACGTGCAGCAAATTATGCTGTGAGAATGTTTCTAGTTACAGATGCTAGGAAGATACTATGTCACTTACAGGTGAGTGCAGAATTGTTCCAAGGCAGAAGTTCCCAAACTTTTTCTTATTGTGCATTCCCTTCCAGATTTACCAGTTGCCTGTATACTCCTACTCTACTATCATACATTTCATATTTTAATCCCTTAAATGATAATTATTATACTGAAAATTAAATCCACCATTTACACAATTTATCCCACATACCCCGCCAGAGATGTCTTGCATATCCCCAGGGGTACACATACCACAGTTTGGGAATCTTTGTTCTAAGATGACAAGGAGTTCCTGAAGTGGCAACTACAGACAGCCTAAATTTGTATTTACTTTGACTGTCTTACACAAAAATCAATCAGACCTGGCCTGATATGTCATCTGAATAGGCTTAACTATGTGTGCACAACTGTAGGCTAGTAAATGTTTTCACCACTGGAGCACCAAACAGTGAGATATCAGGAGTGGGTATAAACATTAGTCTCCTGAAAAACACCATGGAACATATAAATCTAGCAAGAATAAAATGCAACTACTGTTTTGCACCTACAGTATGTTCAAACTGCAGCCTTTTTCTTATCCCAGGTATAAACATATTCCAATACGTACACATATCTGATAATGTATCGAAGTGGCAAAGTTACAGCGTTTCTGGAAAACTTGAATCTCCTGATTTTTGCACAATCAAAACTCTCACACCAGGCCTTTTAAAAAAAAATGCAACACATGTTGTATTATGTGCTGAATGCCACAAATTGCAAAGGGCAATATAAACTGCATTCCTTCCAGGGTTGAAAACTTACCTTTTAATATTTCAAAATGCCAAAAGTGTGCCAGTCTTCATGTCCCAGTAAATGACATGAGCTAGTCACAATTTTTATAAAAACCAGAGGTTCAGGAACAGTGCATCCAAACAATACTAATGGGGAATATGAATATAATGTTAAGAGCCTCTTCAGTAAGACAGTGCTGCAAAAATGTTGATGCCCATCTGCTAACTGAGCACTGGCACAGAAGTGTTTAATACACACTGATCTATCACCCTGATGTGGTACACACAATGCTGTCAAAAAAGGATTGTGTACACACCTTTACAAAACTCTCATCTCCCCCTTGGTGTCTGTATGACTCTCAAGGACTCTCCATATTCCATGTCTCACTTCTCTTTTAAAGGATCTTCTTTCTTCCTGATAGGTTTGGTCCTAGCTTCAACATTTTCCCAGGAACTCCCCACCACCCCAAAAAAGCAGTCCCACCTGCATTTGGCTCCATTACTACTTGCACTGTTCCTTCTTCACCACCTAAAATTTAGCTTGACTCCTTTTCTCAACTCCCATTTCACACCAGAACCACTGTCCCAGCCTTGGTGTTTCTTCGTATGTCACCCTTCTTTCCACACCCACAAACCATAGCCTTTACTGACTCTGCTGCTCCCCTGCTGACTCAGATTCCCTCCTAAAGGTACCTGCAGCCCTATCCAACTGCATCAGGGTAGGAATGAACCCTCTCTCCTTGGCAGCCTCTTCACTTTTTGGAATGCCTAATATTTCATCCTCCTGAAAAAGATTCCCCAGGCTCAGATATAATGAATGATTGAAATTGGCTCCAGACTTTTTATTAAAATAAACATGTCGATGCTAGAGAGTACAGAAGTGTATTCCCTGGCCTGTACTGCAGCAAACTACATAGCACTACTGCAAAGAATTATTATTGCACTGTTTATGAGATACCCACCATGGTGTTGTACTGCACAATATGATATTACACCGAACAGTACTGTGAGGCATTATTATACTGAACAAAACCATACAGCAGCTTGCACAACTCTGCTATCCCTCCTCTATTCAGGCACAACATTCTCCTCATATTCACTGATTCTGGTGAGCGCTGCAATGCTGGCAAACAGATTCACAACTAGATGTTTAAATCAAGATAATTTGATTTTTTAAAAAGGAAAATATTTGCATTATTCCGGGAGAATCAATTCCATTGATCATCACAAACACCAAATGTATTCTTCAGGTGGATCCCTTTAAGAAAAGGCCTCTTAACAGTTATTTAAGAAGACTATCAGGAACAAGTTAATTTGATAAATCAAGAAAAAAACTTATCCCTTTATCAAAGTAATTCTTTTAGGTAGTTCACTTATCCACATTTAAATTCTGAGAAGTATAATGTTTGAAAGCTAGAATTATTTACTTAAAAGCTCAGATTCCCATGGCCTATGCTTAAACACAGTGCTGGGCAGACTATAAGCTCTCTAGAAAGCAAAGCAAACCACATTATGTTCTGGCTTACCAAATGGTACTGAAGATTTTATGATTTGTCCTGACCTGCACTTGTTACATCTCCTACCACCCTCCACCCATTTGCCTTGTTGTTTCTCTCAAGGTCATCATCTTCCCCCATCATGCATAGCCCAGCTTCCACATGTGTGGCTGACACAGCTAGGCCCTATCTAGGTAAGAAAAAAATCACAACCTCCTTGCTAGAAAGGTACTAAGACCATTTCCCTAAGCAGTGCAAGGCCAATGGGACCAAGACACTTGGCTGATAAATGTAAAAAAAATCCACCCATCTTTAAACACTTTAAGCAAATTTCATACAGTGTAATGCTGGTGAAAAGTCCCATAATAGTCAGGTTTAGAAAACGATCTTTTCTCCCTCCCCACAGCATGGAAATAGAGTAGGCAGTGGAAATGTAAGCCTCCTCTACTCTTCTGCAAACGAGATACAATCTGGAGGTATCTAAAGATAAGAGGGAAGCTCCATTTCTATAGTCTTTGGCCTGTCCAGTGGGGCCACCATAAGGGTACTTATTGTAGCAGTCTGCACTCTAAAAAATGGAACAAGATGTATGAATTTTTTCACATCACCAAAAGCCCACGGATGGTAATACCATTTTGTCACTATGAACCTGAGCTGGAAAAAACAGGTCTTTAAATTAGTCTGCAAACTGATAGTTCCATATATGAGTTGATTGCTTCAGCCAACTATCAGCTAGGTAGGTACAAATCTCTGTGGTGGAAAAATTATTCACTAACTGCTAAAATACTGTCTTTGTTTCATAGATTTCATAGACATCAGGGGTGGAAGAGACCTCGGGAGATCATCGAATCCAGCCCCCTGCCCAAAGGGCAGGAAGTCAGCTGGGGTCATAGGATCCCAGCAAGATAAGCATCCAATTTACTCTTGAAGGTGTTCAATGTAGGTGCTTGAACCACCTCCACTGGCAGACTGTTCCAGACCTTGGGGGCTCAGACAGTAAAGAAATTCTTCCCTTTATCCAGCCTGAAACAGTCTTGCAGGAGTTTGTGACTGTTCGACCTAGTCATCCCTTGGGGCGCTCTGGTGAACAAACGTTCCCCCAGATCCTGGTGGTCACCCCTGATAAACTTATAGGTGGCCATCAGATCACCCCTGAGCCTACGCTTTTCCAGGCTAAAGAGTCCCATGTCTCTCAGCCTATCACTGTAAGATCTGTTTTCCTGACCTCTGACCATGTGCGTGGCTCTCCTCTGGACTCTCTCCTGAAATCCATACTATAACTTAAGAGTTTACGTGGGAGTTGAACTGAGGACACCTCTGCTTGTAAATGTTACAGAAAGAACAATTTTAGAGTTACCCATTTTATATACATTTATATATTTACATGTTTTATGTATATTAATACCTTTACATATGCAAGCACCTGCAAGCCATATTACAAGTCATTTTCCTATAACAAACTACTTTGTGACAACATTATACACAAAAATAGCTCCTGGCTTATGTCAACTTTCCCTTCTGTTTCTCTTTTACACTCTGAATCTATTCCTCCAAGTCATGCACTGTTGGAAGGACAATGCCCCACACTGGTTTCCTCCTGTCTCTGCTGTAAGATGCTGTTTCATAAACCCAGGAGAAGCAGAAAGCATGATTAAACAGGAACAAAGACAGCACAATGAAAAACCTGTGTGTGGCAGCACCTCAATTCCTAAATTAACCTGACCACCAAATGCAGCACCCCCATTCTGCACAAGCCTCATGCAATAGGAGTTGAGCTGATTTCCACAAGCAGTGGTGAGCCTCTGCAACTCACACCAACTTCAAACAGATACACTTCAAGCCAAATGGGACCAGATCCTTTGTGAAGTACTGCTTTGTGACCAAGGAATTAGGTTTGCATCCTGCTGGCTAACCAAGGTGGTTTGGCAATATGTGAAAAGCAGTTCTGGGCAAAACTCCCTCACAAATGCAGCATCCAGAGGGCTGGACTAAAACTTACTGGTAAAAATTGCATTAAAAAAGAGAAAGGGCAGCTGGAATACTATGAAATGGAGCACTATATAAAATACATCAATGGTTATACTTAGAACAGAGGAGATGAAAAGGATTAAAAGGAAAATCCAGGAAAAGAATCTGTTAAAGCAAAAAAAGCGACAATGTACCCATCCAGATGAGGTTTTGTAACCCCTTATCAGAACTCCTGGCAACCGTCAAAAACCAAAACAGATTTGTTCTGCAAATTCTTCAACTGCTCCTGCTTTTCTAAACTGGCACATTGTGTTTGCATTTGTGAGTTAAAAAGGGGATACCCCTTCCTAATCAGGGATGTGGCCACAGGCAGAAGGATAAAAGATGACAGGATTCTTTACCTGAGGTGGCTAACCAACATTATTTTGAAGTTCTATCTACTACTTATCAAGCTCCTTTCTTTACTTCAACCCTGTAGTGAAGGGAACTTGCTGCCAAATGACCTGAGAACCAAAAGGAATGAAAATAAGAGGAAACTTATTTATCTGACAATAACACTCAGTAAGAGTAACATTATATAAAGAAGTCCCTGTTTCAGCAGGTTTGACCAGTAAAATTGAATTTTTTTAAAGCAGATTAAAGGAGGGAGGCACACACCCGGAAAAGAATGAAAAGGCTAGGAAAGGAGACTGAGACTGGGACCAGGGTAGGAATGAAAGATGGATTGGATGAGGGACCTAGAAGGGACACTGGGAAATAACTGAACAAGTAAAGTGGGACCGGGAGTTTGAAGGAATGAGACTAGAATTTGTTAAGCAATGAGACTGGGACTGAGATGAGAAGCCTGAGGAAGGGAAACTGGGACTGGGTAGTTGATGAAAATGCAAATAGGTTAAAGAGACATTGGTAGGAAAGAGAGAGGAATGAGACAATGAGAGATCAGAGGAGGTGGGGAGAAAGGGATCACATTTTCATAGACACAGGCTTCTGGAAGGGACCTCAGAAGATCGAGTCCAGCCCCCTGCCCCAGGGCCAGGAAGTCAGCAGGGATCCCAGGATCCCAGGAAGATAAACATCCATATGTCTTTTGAAGGCATTCGGAGCCAGTGCTTGAACCACCTCCAGTGGCAATCTATTTCAAATCTTGGGAGCTCAGACAGTAAAGAAGTTCTTCCTTATGTCCAGCCTGAAACAGTCATGGAGGAGTTTGTGACTTGTTTCACCTTGTCATGACTTGGGGCGCTCTAGTGAACAGACGTTCCCCCAGATCCTGGTAAGCACCCCTGATGAACATATATGTGGACACCAGATCACCTCTGAGCCTGCGCTCTTCCAGGCTAAAGAACCCCACGGCCCTCAGCCTCTCTTCATAAGGTCTGCTTTCCTGACCTGATCATGTGTGTGGCTCTCCTCTGCACCCTCTCAAGCCTTACCACATCCTTTTTGAATACTGGAGCCCAAAATTGGATGCAGTGCTCCAGCTGCGGCCTCACCAAGACCGAGTAAAATGGGAGGATGACATCCTGGGATTTACCTGAGAAGCATCTGTGGATACAAGAAAGCATCTTGCTTGCTTTACTAGCAGCAGTATCACACTGTAGGCTTATGTTCATCTTGTGGTCAATCATGACCCCCAAGTCCCTTTCATCCATAGTGCTAGCCAGCGTAGCACTGCCAAGCCTGTAAGGGTGCTGCAGGTTTTTCTTCCTAAGGTGAAGAACTTTACATTTTTCAGTATTAAACACCATCAGGTTCTTGTTCACCCATTTCTTGAGCCTGTCAAGGTCAGCCTGGATCACCCTCCTGTCTTCAGGTGTGGATGCTTTACGCCAGAGTTTGGTGTCATCAGCAAACCTGACCAGTCTGTTTTTGACACCAATGTCCACATTATTAATGAAGATGTTAAATAGTATAGGCCCAAGGACAGAGCCCTGGGGGACCTCACTGGTCACAGGGCAACATGAAAATTGACTTCTGTCAACCATCACCCTCTGGATACTACCACAGAGCCAATTCCCCAGCCAGTGGATTTTGGTGAGGCCGAGGCTGCAGTTAGCCAGTTTTGCCAAGAGGTGATCATGGAAGACCAGATCGAAGGCTTTTTTTGAAGTCATGATATATGACATCAGTCTCTTCTCCTCTGTCCAGGTGATGGGTCACCTGGTCATAGAAAGAAATGAGATTGGTCAAGCAAGACCTACCCACAACAAACCTGTGCTGGCTATCCTTCAGGATGTTGCCATCAGCCAATCTGTTAAGAATGGCCTCTTTGATAATCTTTTCTAAGACCTTCCCCGGGATAGAGGTCAGGCTGATGGGCCTATAGTTTGCTGGATCCACTTTCCTCCCTTTCTTGAAGATAGACATTCTTCCAATCTTCGGGCACTTCACCAGCGCACCAGGAGTTTTTGAAAATCCATGCCAGGGGTTGAGCTCTGATGCTAGCCAGCTCCTTGAGTGCCCTGGGGTGTAAACTGTCAGGGCCAGCTGACTTCAAGGTGTCCAGCCTTTCAAGATGTTCCTTCATGCGGTCAGCATTGATGGAGGGTAAGGACTGGGCCTCCCTGACCCAGGCCTCTGTCCTGTAATGGGCAGGGGTGTCCTGTGGGACTGGTGAAAAACCAATTTTGGAGTGAATGGACCCAAGAGCCTGTGGCTACTAAAGACACTTCCCTCCCATGTCAAGTTTCCAGTCTCACTACTGCTGGGCTGTCTGCAAATACCTCTAAAAAACACTGACCAAATATCCCATCAATCTCTAGCACTGATCTACATCCAAGATGACAACCTGGGATTGCTTGAAATTATTCCATTAGCTCAAGTGGTAGAAGTCTGTATAGTGGACCTGTAGCTCTGTTAATCGCCTGTGTAGGAATCAAGATGATGTGGTGTGAAGACTTTCTGGGTTTTTTTCAATTTTCTTTAACCCCCCCCCCAAATAAATGACAAACAAAAACGATGTTAAATGAACATTAAAGCTGTAAAGTAAAAAACTGAAAAAATTGGGACATGCCAAAATTAAGGTTGTCTGTGCAACTTTAATCTGGCTGATTTGTGTATATGCATTATGACAAAGACATAAATGCAGACTGTATCAGGGCTTACAAAACCTCTGATTAATTCAATGCACAGGATGGAGCTGCTCTGGAATGACTAAGGTCTACTTCACAGCTGCAGAAGTTGGAAGTTGTATAGTGAATGAGCCAGGGAACTGCAGAAAAAGAAAGTATGTTAGTAGTTCCTGGAACAGTTTGTTTTCACAGCAATAAGAGATGAAGGCTGACTTGGAGAACTGAATGTGATACCTACCTCTTACGCAGAGTTCCTGTGTGGTGCTAAGAAAAATAACTAAAACTTTTCACAGGTAGTCACTAACTGTATGATGCTCAGTTTTTGCATGCCTGAGGTCTGATCTGCACAAGGGCTGAACACTTTCAGATAACTGAAGTCAATCAGAGCTGTCCTTTGAACAAGGGGAGTGCCATATCACCCAACATTCTCTGAAACCATCAGTTGCTAGAAATCTCAAATTGTGCACCGAAAATTGAAAGATCCTTTGAAAACCTTAGTTGTGCTGTGCTTTATTTCCCCTCTGCAAAATGGATTATTACCACTCCTTCACTTCACAGAGTCGTAAATTCATACAGATACCATAGGAAAATAAAAACTTGGCAATTCTTCAAAGAAAAGCTTCAGTAATTTTCACTATGTGGGTCCACATATGGAATGATAAGAAGAAAACAAATGACTGAATAGCTAATCGTAAAGTGAATGTTGTTCATGTTTTGCATGGAATGAGGCTGGGGTCCCATGATCTGGCAGTTAAAATTTGAAACTATGTATACACAAGAGGCTGAATTAAGGTTGCACAAGCTGCTATAACTTCGATATTTTCTAACTCCTTGTGCCTCACGTCAACATCTTTAAAACACAGTACAGCTTTCTGCTTAATACAGTGTGTGTGTGTGTGTGAGAGAGAGAGAGAGAGAGAACAGCTACCTACCACTGAAATGCAGCATCTGTTTAACAGCAACAATGCATGACATTTTAGAACAGGACGTGAAGAATGCGGTATCTAAATAAAGTGACAGTGAACATCTAGGGTAACAGAATGGAATGAAACAAACTGGAATTCAACCAGGATCCCAGGGTTAGCAATGAAAGTTGCTACGTGATTCATTATGCCTTACTGAAAAGTAACTCAGTGACCACGTCTACACGAGACGCTGACTGCACAGTCATTACCGGAGTTACTGCCCAGTCATGTCGAGGAATGGCTCTGGGCAATAGTCACAGGCTAATGTGCAGTTAGTGTCATGTAGATGCAGCCAGTGTTGCTAAAGTTAAATTAGTAAAGTGTCTTAATTATAGTAAGAGGTTTAACATTTAAAATTCAATTTATTAGGTTTTTTTGTTAGCAATTTTCATTTTCTACCTGGGGATGGTTTCAGTGGTCTCACCTGTTCCTCTGAGCTGGGTTCAGGTGTCAAAGGCAGATTTCCTACAAAGTTATCATTAATCCAGGTAGGAGCCCTAGCTATTAATAATTTTCTGTAGGACAAGAAAGCCCCATTCTAAGAACTGACAATCAGAATGGCAGACTGCTACACCTATGTGGTGCTCATGTGACTTCAGTGTCCCTTCATAGAGATACAGTGGCCCACCCTCACCTGGACTGAGGCTTAAATTCACTGTTAAACTGGAACAATACAGAAGATGAGTTTCTTCCATAAGCTTCAAAACTACACATCTCTTTCTGGCATTAAGTGTTCTGGCAGCCCCCAAAACAAGCGTAAAACAAATTACAAAGGTAACAAAAACTAAACTATAAATCCATATAACCCAGCAGGTTGTACTGATTCATTGCATTTAAAGGGATACTGCCTGGGACTGCATTTTGGCCTACTTTTAATTGTCAAGGAAAAATATTTTCAAGATGTAATATGAATGTCATGATTTATTAACCAAGAACATTCCCATGAAGTATTAAAAACTCAGACAAAGCAGACTTGTAGCATACAAAGTAAAACTGACTATAAATAGAAAATAAAAAGAAACAGTATAGTTCAGGGGTTGGCAACCCCTAGCATGTGCACCAGTGTGGCATGTGAAGACATTTTGCTTGACATGTGTGCCTTGGTATGGACAGTGGGGAACCTGCAAGGGGCCTGATCCTTGTTGTGACAGCACAGCTTCCTTCCCTGCCGTCTGCCCCAAGGTATGTGTTCTCCCACTGCCAGCAACAAGCTGGGCCAGAGCTCCGTTCAGCTACTTGCAGCTTCCCTGCTGCCTGCTGGCCAGCAGCCTGCTTTCCTGCCGCATGGCCAGCAGCAGAAGTCTGCCCAAAGCCCAGGTTTGTTGTGGCAAGCAGCTGAGAGGATGCAAGCAGCTGTACCAAAGTCTGCGGAGCCCTGGCCTGGCTCAATGCTGATGGCAGGTGTGCACATGCTTTGGGTCAGACAACGGGGAAGGAGGTGCAGGTGGGGCTGCACTGGCACAAGAATCGGGCCCCTTGCACATTCCCTGCCATCCAATTCTGGCACGTCAACTTCTTCCAAGTTGAAGTCGTGGCTGTTTCTGGCACTCTAACCAAAAACATTGCCAACCCCTGGTTTAGCTTGACTGACCAAGCTGAGAGAAATACAAAAACCAAACAAGCAGAAACTGTGAAAAGTAAATTGGGTTTTTATTTTAATAATTTGAGATTTTGTAGCACAAAAATTAGTTTTTTAAATGACAGTGTCCCTTTAAATGATTAATAACCGCATTGCTTTTAATGTTTTTAGCCATCATTAGTGATCTTGATGGGACTGTTGTCTCTATCTAGAGACAGAGGCATTAGGAGGAAGAGAAGGATAGGAGATACTGTGGAGATAGCATTAGACAGGAGTAAGGATCTGTTAAGTTTACTCAGCATCAACCCTTTTACAGCTCCTACTGACCACACAGGATGGTGCAGGGACAGAACTGATAGATCTGGGGGCTCTTCAAAATCTCTCAGTATATGATATTTCAGAAAAGAAAGACAGAGACTGATGTAATAAATGAAATACAGGGCTCCATGGAGAGAGAGCTGCATGAAAATCATCTCAAAGGATCTGGATAACAACTTAGGGTAAGAAAAGGGAGGGTTGGGGGGAAACCTTATGCACTGATACTTGAATATGGATGATGATTTTTTCCCCCCCGAAGGCATGGTGTATGATGTTAGACTGGAATTATCCTCAGTGGCTAGCTAGTCACATTATGGAATAGGGAAGCTAAGGCTGGGGGGACATCTTGGGAAAAAGTTTATGGAAAAAAGTGACAGTAACAAAAAAAAGCACACAAGCAAATTGAACTTGGAGAGATTACAATCAACTGAAAGACTCCCACTGTCTGCAATGGGCTGTGAATTAGTCCTAGAGTATATTTACTTGGGTAGCCCCATCCATCCTTGTCATACTGGAGATATAGACACAAATGTTTTCCCTACTCATAAATACACTTTGGTTTTAATAACTTAACATTCTAAAAACAAATGGAATGAGAGCTGGAGAAGACAAATCAAGTGAGCAGTTGGCTTTCTGATGAGTCCACATGGGGAATGCTGGTTGCTCACCAACTCTACTAAAGTAGATTTGGCAATCAAAATAGGAAATTGCCACAGGAAGGGGGAGAGGAAGCTAAAACAGCAAAGGAAAGGATTTTAATTTTCAAGGTGGGCAAACTATAGAAAAATGGAATTTACAATCTTATACTAAAACCACATATGAAGGGATCCAAGCAGCAGCATTCATCAAAGAGAGGAGAACTGGAATGTCAGAGGGATGATTTTAATCCCAACATCCAATAAAAAGAGCAATTCACTTTAATGTAGTTTTTGGCATGGTGAGTGTGATAAAGAATTAATATAAGAAGCTTCCAGATTAACATTCCAATGTTGCAAAGCAGGTCTTAGGGAAAGAGAGATCTGGATTCTGAGAGCAGACTCCCTTCTACCCTCCAGTAAAGGAAAAATGAGAGAAGTAATACCCCTCACTCACCAATGTTTCTGAGGTTCCTAATAGGAACCTTTTGTTCTTGTCAAGACATCAAAACATTCTGGATTCCTTTGGAAGAAACAAGAGGAGCCAAAGGAGAAGTAGGAGAGCACTGCCTCTGATTTATTTCCCCAGAGTGTGAGCAGCTCCTGCATTTTGCACATGCTTGTTTCTGTGTCCTTGTATCCTCTGGCTCACTGTATAATAAATTCTTTACCCTGATAAAACCTGGAGGGAGAGGCTGTCTTTGGGAAGGATTACCAGATTACAGAATTGACTTCTTACTAACAAGACAGGCGGCTGACATTCAAGGGCTAGATATTCAAATTTAGAAATTTAGAAACAGAATTAAGCTCTGTAAATCAGAAGAGAAGAGGGACAGACTATCTGGCTGTGGAACAAAATCTCTTATGAATAGTTTGTGGTGTGGGACAAGATCTCCTCTCCTTGAGCTGGAAAAGGGGTTCTGCTGTAGCCAATCAGTTATGTGCAAGACTTGTTTCTTCTTGTTGTTTGTAAGCCAAGGATGGGAGAAGTAGGTGAAGGGAAGGGTGGGAAGGAGGAGTGTCAGCAGGGTTAGTGTCAGCAGAGGTTCCGCTATACATACCACCCAGGTGCAAGTCGATGAGGTCACTGTAATAAGACTCTCCCCAATAGTCTACAACAAGGAAGTGGTGAAGAGAGTTATTGAGTCATATACCCACCCTAACACCACAAAATCAAAGCAATATATGACAGACAGACACAAGAGAAGGAAAGAGAGAGGAGACAGAGACAGAAATAACAAAAAATCATGCAGCCACATACATGTAAACATATTTTCACACACACACATTTTTTGAGTATGGGGACAGAATAATAATTCCCAGCAGGCAGGCAGGCAGGCATGGATTTCCAGGAGGAAAAGGCAAGAGGTCTGTACAGAGACTCTTCACCTCATTCAGTTTATACCAGGACTTGACACCAACTTGTTTTCTTTTCTTGCTGAGAAGGTAACAACTATTCTTATTTGCTTCCATGCTGAAAAACACGTCAGAAGGAAGCAATATAGTTTATCAGGGAAGCTGCAGAAGAGGTATAAGGATTGATTTCTTGGGAGGTGAGCATGAGAAGAGAGTGCATGGGTTCAGCTCGTGATTGTAGGGCACTGTATGCTGCCACAGCTGGCAACTGCATGCATACATGCATCTTAGGAAGACAAGGTATATGCATCTGCTAATATGGAGCATGTACAGGTGAAAACACATGTATTTTAATGTAGGTATATGCTTAGGAAAGAAAGAGTTTGTGTAGTTGTGCAAATGTGCAGTCATACAGTGTGTATATGCACCTCTGCTAGAGAAGGGCTAGCCAGCAGTCTGGTTCTACACTATGGTTTTTAGGGTAAGATGTATAATGTAGTTCCTTCTGTTTGGCTGAGCACATAATTTCCCACTGCAAGTAGTTCAATTCATAAAGAAGAAAGACTCTTTAATAGTCCTACAGTGATCTGAACGTAAGAGACATTGTCCTTGTCTTTTAAAACCAGCTACCCAAGATCACTATAAAGGAAGAGGAAGAGGAAAAAAAAGCTTCAGGAAATATTTAAGATGATGCTTCCCTCATTAGTTACTGATTTGAAATCAGTTAACAGAACATAAAACCTGAGAAGGAGCCCAAACCCAACCGGTTTCACCAGGCCAGTGAATTTATATGCAAACACTGCTAATACCTATGTTATGTACAGAGTGCCATCTTCCATGGAGCACTAGCCAGAAGGCAGAACAAAACCTTCAACACTGCTTATCTTCCTGTGCCTTAAAAAGCAGCAGTGATGCAAAAAGACGACCTAGTACCTCAGTACATAGAAATTTTTATCTAGAGACCAGAATGCTTAAAGGTATTGTTTCTATGGCTTGAATTTCATCTGTGGAAATATCAATAGGTTAGATTTTCAAAGACAGAGTAGCCTGGTATGCTATTAAGGAAACTAAGTAGCTATGGAAGGAGACAAATGTCTCCTAAGAATCAAAAGTAGAGTCAAATCAGAACATTAAACATAAGAATAAATAATTAAATATTCACATTTCTACAGGGCAAAAGAGTAACAGTAGTGTGCCTCATCACCTGTACAATAATTGTAGCGATCAAATATTTACTATAGATTGAAAAAAAAAGTGTGAACAATGAGACGGAAACACTGGAAGATAAAAATATTTATGCTAGTCAAAACTAAAATAGATCAAGGAACTTCTTGAAGGGCCAAACTAAACTAGGTGAATGGGCCCACATGATGGTACATGATATTCTGTTTTCATGAATACAAGGTAATGCAAATAGGAAGGAATAAACTGAGCTGTTAATTGTTATGGCTAGGTCCTAACTTAACCATAACTTCTTAGAGTCTGGCACCACCATGAGTGATGGAAAAATCTGCTCAGTTGCAGTCAATAAGCAAACAAAATGTTAAGATGTATATAGAATAGATTAATTGAAACTAGTTTAATGAATCATATGGGTAGATGAATTCTCATCAACAATACCGCAGTTTCTGTCACTATCTCAAAAAGATACTGCAGAAATATAAGCAGTACAAAGGTGGATAATAGGAAAAATTAAAGTCACAAAAAGATTTAAATTTTAGGAGAAATTTAAAATTCTTCAGGGTAGAAAAGAGATCGAAAGGGGACATAGAGATGATGAATGGTGCTGAAAAACAGATTTGGTGCTTGTTTGTTTATTTTTTATCATAAAAGAATAAAGGGGGAGGAAATCAAAAGGCAGAAAATCTGAAAGGAAATACTGCGACAATGTATGCCTTAGTTCATGAGACTCATTGCTACGAAACATGTAAATGCATACAAAGTATAAATAATAACTGAGAACACAAGAAGCATTATTCTTGGTCGGACCAGTGGTCTATCTAGCCCAGCATCCTATCTCTGACACTAGCAGGAATTGTGTGCTCTGGAGGGAGAACACTGAACCAGATATATCTGGAGTGATCCATCCTTTATTCATTACTATCCCTGGCATCCACCATTGCTGGCTCAGAGATGACAGAGGAAACATCTCCAACCATTCTGTTTAACCATTATTAACGGATCTGTCACCCAGGAATTTGTCTAGTCCCTTTTTGGACCTGGCTATCCTATCTGCCTCTACCACCTCCTGTGACAATCAATACCACAAGTTAACTATGCATTGTGTAAAAAAGTACTTACTCTTGTTAGTTTTAAACCTGTCTCTTACTAATTTCAGTGGGAGCCTCCTAGTTTTAATATTCTGGGACTTTGTGAATAACAGTTTTCTGTTCACTTTGTCCACACCCTCCATTTTATAGACCTCTATCATATCCCTGTTCAGCCTTCTCCTTTCCAAACTAAAGAGTCCTAGCCTTTTTAGCCTCTTCTTGTATGGCAACTGCTCCATACCTCTCATCATTTTGGTTGTCTTCTTTGTACCTTTTCCAATTTTACTACATCCTTTTTGAAATGCAGAGACCAGACAGTGTTCATGATGTGGGTGCACCATGGATTTGTAAAATGGCATGATGGTATTCCTGGGTTTTTTTTCCAATTCCCTTCTTAACAATCTCAATATTTTATTGGTTTTTTCTGGTTGCTGCTGAACACTGAGCTGATGTTTTTAGAGAACTATCTACAATGACTCTAAGGTCCCTTCCCTGAGTCATATCAGCTAATTCAGAATCCAGCACTGTGTACACATAATTAAGCTTATTTTTCTCCATGTGCATTACCTTGCATATGTTGACACTGAAGTTTGTCTGCCATATTTTTACCCACTCAGTTTGGTAAGATTTTTCTGCAGCTCCTCTCTGTCAGTTTGGGATTTGACTACCTGGAATAATTTGGTATCATCTGCAAACCTGGAGATTTCACTGTGCACCCCCACTTCCAGATCATTAATGAAAATGTTGAACAAAATTGTGCCTAATGTAGATCCCACTTTAGACCTCCCTCCATTCTGAAAAAAGTGACCATCTTTTAACCAGCTTTCAGTCCATGAGACAACCTTTCCTCCAACGCCATGGTAACTGAGTTTAAAAAAGTTTTTAGCAAGGGACCTTGTTGAAAGCTTTTTGAAAGTCCAAATGCATTGTGTCAGCTGGATCCCCTTTGTCCATGTCCTTGCTAGCAACCTCAAAGAACTCCAGCAGGTTGGAGAAGCAGGATTTCCCTTTACAATGGAAAGCTAGAAATGGAAAGTTTAAGGGGCAACTGAAAACAGCTTAAGAGTTCCATATTTTGCCTACCTTACCTGCATGCTTCTTCCTACCATTGGCTTGGCAGACTCTATAAACCTGAAGGGAGGACCAACATATCTAGCACGTTATAGGAACATCTAAAATTAATAACAATAACACCAATTTAAACCTTCATGTTTCAAAACAAAAATGAACCTGTAATTAAAGTTAGAAAGACATTTCTCCTTAGGACACACAATACTTACTACAGTTTGGTATTTTTCCCTGAAGCATCCAATGCTGGCTACCATCTCAGAGTATGACCAAGTTAAAAGGGACATGGAATTACTGTGTCAGTTGCTCTGCAGCAACTAGTTTCATGCATACTCTCACTCTGCAGTAAATGGAACTTGAGAACCAACATACCGAAGTTGAGGTTTCCCACAGAGTAAGAGCATGAACATACCCAGATACCACAGAGCAGCTAGCTGATGCATGGTATTCCCTACACTATTTAGTGTACCAAATAATCTGTTTGCCCTAAATCCTAAGAGAGGATGTTGGACTAGATGATCCACTGGTATGATCTTGCATAGTTATTTCTCTACATCTAGATTTCAGCTTCTGTATTGACAAACTATATAATAAAGCTGTGTTTCCTTCACCCTAATTAAATACCAGCACATTTTTCTATCTGTAGGAAACTATTAAGCAGAAGTGGTCCTCTTTAGATGTTGCATCAGCACCGTATACATTTTCTCTCTTTTTTAACCCCCTTACTTACAAGAATTCATTAAGAGACAGGCCTGATCATACATGACCCAAAACATAAGAGCAAGACTCAAGACCTTGCTATATAATGGCATTTGCAATGGTTTCAGATGCAGCAATCATTGCCAGGTGAGTGTCGGAGGCAATGCCACTGTCTCCATTGAGAAACAAGATGTATGCTGTGTTTAAGATGAAGATATATGTGCATCTGTGTGTGTGTGTGTGTGTGTAGTGTGTGTGTGTAAGTACACACACACACACACACACACACACACACACACACACACACACAGGGGCATGCTTGGGAAGTGGGGGAGAGAGGTTATGTTTTGACCTGTGTTTCATCCAACATTGGTTTAAGACTTTTTCTGGAATAGATGCATTTCCTGTTCATCCTCTGCAAAATTTGGAAGAGTCCAAACTGCTGAATCCTTTTTGATAAGATAAAACTTAACTAGAACAACCATTTGGTGGAAATAAGGTGTTTTACGAGCCCAGAACACCTCTTAGAGGCTGGCTGAAGCAAGAGTCTCTCTCAATAGAACATGGAGTAATGTGTAGTCCCATAATCCTCCTTTAAGAAATGGTCACAAGCATTCAAGGTAAGCCAGAGTTGGCTTTAGGTTTTTGTGAAGTTCTATAAGAAGTTATACAAGGCCCTAAATTTAAGTTCCCTTTCCCTTCATCAGATATCCAAAACCACTCTCAATTACTCCTGGACTTCTTTGATGCTTCTTCTAGATTGCAGTGGCACTCTCTATCTGGATGTCAGCAGCAGGAGGACAAAGAAGAAAGAATTCAGGATGAAAGAGAAAAAAAAAGGAATAACTAGAGAGGAGAGTTGTATTAATAAACTGCAATAACTGGTAATTCAGGAAAGACAGTAAGGCTATATATAAATGCAAAAATAGTATAGAGATAGGAGTGCCATTGCAGATGTGTTATTAAATCAGATAGTTTTTGAACCTCCACATTAAGCAGTCAGTTGGAACGTAAAATCCAGTGAAGTGGTCAAGCAAGTACTCCTATGCTGACCACATGACTCAAGTGAAGATCTTTGTTTTAATTAGCCACTATGAATTAAACTGTTTCTACAGAAACTTTCAGAATGTCCGACTGAGGTAGAAACATAAAGTGAGATGGCTGAGTAGTAACTAGAGAAGACCATGACAGATCTTTCTTTCAGTGACTCTTTAGCATGCAAACAAGTGCAGTCCTTACAAAAATGGTGGCTGCACTTTCACCATAATGCAAAGGCACCAAGCTGTGCCAACTTTCAAACAGCTCTCCAACTATTAACATTTCTGATTTCTAGGCCCTATGTGGTGTAGTGATCACATCCAGGCCTGCCAGACATATTCACTTGCATTTGCCTGTTGGGTATTTCTTATTGGACCTTTTCATTTTAACATGGGATTAGTATTGCTGAATTGGCGCTTCACAGGGAAATAAAGGTAGAAATGTATCCTTCAAAATGCATGTTCTCATATAACCTTCCACCCTGGGCTGGTAATGGTCATTTCATTTAGCCATACATATACTACATTCCCTTAACAACATGACATGGTGACACCTTTTGGTACGTGTGTGGATTTCTGCTATCTATAACTCAGTGAGAAGGTTATCAGTATGCTGGGCTGTACATTGAGGAGAAAGTACCTGCTGAAGCTGTTCTGTGATGGTCCCTTGAAAGGACGCTAACTTGGATAATACAACATGCTACAGAAAACACGCACACAGTTTCACAGTTATTTCTCCTCCCTCACCTATGGGAAATGGTGCTCTTCTTACTATAGCAGTTTTATGCAAGTCCCCACTAGAAAACCTCTGTGCAATTGGTCTAGGAAGCAACTAATATTCAGACCAACATATTTGGCTCCAACAATGAATAGACAAGCATTTCCTGAGTTCCAACTCAAGGCAAATGCATCAGAGACTTCTGATAGGGAGTAAAATGCCAGAGTTAGAAGATCATCAGGAAAAACTGGGTCTCAAAGTTCCAATGGGAAAAAAAGAACAGATTCAAGATCTGATTCCAGGATAAAATACTGTACTTGCACTTTCAAAGTGCACCCCTTGTCTCTAAAAACTAAAATTTTATGAACTTTTGCATAACTGTTATCAGCTCTTGCATGAGCATTTAATTAACAAACATTAAAAACAAACCAAATACTGTAAGATACCTGCTTCTCCCCTAAGGGCCTTTTCCACTGCAACCCCTCTCTCCTCCAGCTGTCTCTGCTTCTCTTCTACCTGCTCCAGCTGTTTTTGGATGATCTGTTAGAGAGTAGGAGGGGAGCACTTTCATCAGTATTTTCATACTGTCACACTCAGTCACTTGGGCCCAAATGATTGCTTCCTCCCCTTTCACCCAGAAACTCCAAAAAGAATGTTCAACTTGACATATGATGGTTTAGAGGCAGGTCATGGTTACTTCTGTTTAGGAGAGATGCGTTTCCTTCATAAAACTAGGGCAAACAGGCAATATTCCAACTCCCCAATGCAAGAGGTGGTGCAGTTTGCTTAGGATGACAACACAAATGGCAAGGGTGCTCAAATAATAAATCAATTTGGAAACAGCTAAGGCATCAAAATCTCACTACAACTTATCTGGCTAATACAATTATCACTATCATAGCAGAATCAAATATTATTCAGTCATTTGCTGTAACACTCAATTAATGGTGTTTTTATGCAGTGGTAGGATGTCCAGCTATAGGACGAGCCTATACGATGTGATATTCACAAATTGCCATTTTTCTTCCTCTGCTTCATCACAATAGCTTTGAGAAACTTTTAATGTTTGAGATAGGGCACCCAACGTGATAGAGTGAATGGAAGCAGTAAAATTATATTAATATAGAGGAGAGTAAGCTGCCCTGAGCTTCTAGGAAGAGGCAGCATGTAAATCTAATACATAAATACATATATAGTTTCCTCTTGCACACCTCTGCTGAGTGACTGTATAATGTGGCTTGCCTGGACAGTACAGAGCATGTCTTTCCAGGACAAAAGCATTTTCAGGTACTACCTGAGCTCTGTGTAACCGCTTTAGCTCCTCCTGCTTGGCTTGTCGCCGGGCAGCTTTCTGCACTCGCCTGGTGAGCTTGGCATTCAGTTCCTCCTCTGTATAAGTTCTCTGCAAATGGAAAAACAAAAGAAGATTTCACTTGCATACAGGTAAGTATTGGTGAAAAGGAAGGTCCCTCCTCTCCTTTAACCTTGCAAAAGAGCTGATCCTTCACTAGCAGCCCTTTCTCAAACAGTCAAGTTGTTCTAGGTACACAGGTGTTTGCAGTGAAGCAAGTGACACTTTCCAGGCCAACGAGGAGTGAAGAAGTGTGTGGGCCAACTGCAAAGTCTAAAGACCCAGTCTGCATAGAAAAATTGAACTCATTTAATTAAGTTTATTTCTAAAAAGATTTAAAGTATATGCAAATAAACTCTTTACTGAACATCAAAAAGGACAGAGCTTTACCACATAAGACCTGCTCTGTGATAGGTGGACATGTCCTTACCCTGCAGGAGACAACACCTAACCTGTGGTCATTCAACACTCTCACTGAAACAAACTCAATGGAAGATGCTAAGCTTTCCCTAAGTGAAAAGTGTGCACATAGACAATTACCACAGAGCAGCTGACGCATGGGAAATCCTTCCTTCTATCTACTTTGTGGTAAACAGTTTATCTGCACAAATCCTTAGTTAAAATTGCACAATCCCTTTGTGTGGACACTCTTAAAATCACTCTGTACTAACAGATTACAGGCTTGTCTATTTGGGAAAGTTATACTTATATAAGCTAAATATGAATTTAAATTGACTTGGTTCTGCTGGTATGACACCCCTCCACGTCACCTCACCACCATGTAAGCACTTTTATTCTGGCATAACAGTGTCCACATGGGGGAGTTAATCTGATAAAGCTGTTTTAGGTTAACTGGTAAACTTTGTAGTGGCTGAAGTTAAATTGGTGCAATTTCTGTATGTACAGTGGACTCGCATCATATGCACATTTAACTTATGCAAATTCATCATATGCATATGCCCCAGAGTGCCAATTGTGTGGATTCAGCCTGCAGCTGCCCCCCACAGCGCTGTGCACAGGGGCAAGCAGCTACATTGGGAGCAGCCCTGCTGGGAAGCTGTGAACCCTGGCAGAGCAGGAGTTTGGTGCAGGCTGCCCTGGGCAGGAAGGAGGGACTGTACCACTGGATGGGGGAGGGAGCAGACTGTACCACTGGGCAAGTCCAAGGGTAATTGTGACTATACATGATTTTCGCCTTACACGCCGACTTTAGAACCTAACCCCCATATAAGATGCAACTCCACTGTATAGGCAAGCTCAAAGAGACCTGAATGTAAGCATGCTTGAAAGAGGAACCAAGACTGACTGTAACAGCATGACTTGTCTGTGTAAAAGGTACAACCACCTTTTCAGTGATTTTGGCTGATTGTGTTGTAGCCTACATGGATACTTGGTTACAGGACTTAAAAGGGTTTCATAACTGTGTGCATATATACACACATACACACACAGATTCAACAATTAAGGGAAACAGACACTTTCTTCTCCATAATCAAAGACAATTCTGAAACTGTATCATCAGGACACATCAAGCCAAAGGTCAAAATGTTGGGAAAAGATGACCTAAGTTTCTTTTCTCTATTTTATCTAATTATCTGTCTCGTCTATTCTTAGTGAATTTATGCTATTACAAGTCCTAACTGAAAAGTCCATTTCTGTAAGCTAGTTCTCAACGTGTATCTTCAGTAGAGTTTAGTCAACAGGCAGCAACCTCTTAGACTTCTAAACCAAGAGGGATGGTATAGGGACCATCACCAGCTCTCCAAGGGAAATAAGTTAGTATTTTGCCACTCCATTCTTTTGCTCATAATCCAGAAAGAATATTCAAGTTAAAAAGGCAAATTAATAGGGACTGACAGTAAATGATTCTGTATGAGAGTCTAAGATTCTACCTGTGACTAAATTGGGGGTGGTGATGAAGTTTATGAAAGAGTGATATTCCTGAAAAATGAATGTAACTTCCGTCCTTTGAATTCAGCCCGAGGTAGAATTTCATTAAGATTTCAGGGGGTATCCAAGAGTACTGAAGGATCCTGAAAGCCAACATAGTCACTTGCTTTTGTATGGTGAGACTGTTCTTGAAACACATATTGCAGTACATGGTCTACCTAGCAAATCAGCAGATTATGAGGCTAAGGGTTCTAAAAGCACCTGAAGCTCCAGGATATCTTGCAGCATGATGAACCACCCTCTTTTTGTACTTCATATTGCACTGATTATTGCATGCATTCTAACAAGGCACAAAGTTTTGGGTCCTAGGATTCATTTTCCAGATAACAGATAATTTCAAGGAAGATTCTGCTGCCAATGTTTGCTAACATTTCATGCATGCACAGTTAAGGGTCATGGTGTTAGTGCAAATGTGGTGTGGGGCTATGGATTCAATGGGTTAATAAAATGGGCATGCATGCAACAATGGCCAGCTAATGGGAATGGAGACACTACCTTTGACGAGTATGATCTCTTGAATGCCAAGGCGTGTGGTACATAAATCGACTTTAAAAGGGGAATGATAACAGAAAAAAATAAAACAAACAAAATGGAGCAAAATCAGTTCAACATTGAAAATTAATGCAAAATAATAAAACAAAGCTCTTTTTAAATGCAACAAAATTGGCACAAATGATGAACTTGGTGCGGCTCAGTTACACACAATGGAAGTTGTCTCCTCACAAACCAATTTATGCACTGCTGAAGGTGATTCCCACTTACGGGAGGCAATTCAGCCTGGAGATCCCCTCAGAGGTTTCTGTGGCCCCAGAACACTATGGATTTAACCCCTCTCTGGCAATAACTATATGGAGATGTGTAGACAGACAAAATGCATGTTCAAAGTTTGGAATGACAGAATGAGGTGAGTTTGCTTTGAGGTTAGTTTGTTTGATATGAACCAGTTCAGTCAAGCATATACTGCTTTTAAAAAAATAAACACACATACAACCAAGTTCACTTAGAAACAGAAAAATATTTTGTTTGGAAAGACTCTAGGTTTGCCTGGTTCATCCTTTATTTCTTGCCAGGAACAGAAAATGCTTTCAGCAAATTTATCCAAAAATAACAGTGATGAATGTCTCTAAATCACAGGTTCACATTCACTAACATTAGTGTTGTGGTCATTTGCATTACATTAGAACCTAGGAACCTTAAGTCAAGGCTCAGGATCCCACTAAGGTAGATGCAATACAATTTTGTAACAATGAAGACTGTCCATTTCATGTGTAAATGAACAATTCCCTATTCTTTATTAAGCAAGTGCCATATAACTGGGTTTTGCTTTTACCTGGACTGTCATGTGACTCACGTTTCTGTGGGTGCATCTACACACGCAACAAAGTCAACTGAATAAACTCCAGCACAGTACGCATGAGAGTTTATTGCTGCCAGGCACTGAATTTACATGTGCACCCAGAACTGCAGCACACTGTGTCAGGTCAGAGCAGCCCCAGCTGGCAGGGGTCTCCAAAGGGTCAGCCTGGGGCTAGCTGGCAGAGGGCCTCCATACTGAAGCACCCTTGTGCTCTAGCCAGCCCCATCAGTGGGTTGCAGAGCACTAAATAAAGCCACCACAGGGTAGTACTTGTGTTAACACCAACCTATGGTGGTGCTCATTAGTTTACTATGGTCTAATAGGGCTGTATGTATAGACGCTGAAAAGTTTACTACAGACCTAATTTGGCAACTCCACAGTAAACATCTCGTGTAATTTCTTCAAGCTTTCAGAGCAGCAGAAGCTGCAGCTCTTTTGCTGTCTCAGTGACGCACTTTCCCTCATTTCTGTTTTACTGGCTCTCTCAGAAGTTCTGGGGCATATATCGTTTAAGTGTTGCCCTTTTGTACATTAAAAACAAGCTCTGGGTTCTACTACCAAGATCTTATTCATCACTTTGCAAGCTAGGGAAACACTCTTTGAGAGGAGGATGCATCTCATAAATCAATGGAAGCTAATATTGGCTACCTTAATAAGACATGTCCAAGGAGTTTTAGGGATAGAGATAGCAACACTTACTACATTGGTACAGGCTAAATCCTGATGCATGTTTTTTGGAACGTTTCACTGCAGAAAGCAAAAGCAATGGCTCACTGAGGAGCTGTGCTTAGAGTCAGTAATAACTGGCTCTTTTGTCTTGTAATTTCAACTCAAAAAGGAAGAAATGCAGTTGCTATCTCATCTATCCAAAGAATATAACACCACAGAGGTGAAGTGACTATACACTGCCTAATTTTTTTTAAGCAAGGTTAATTTCCATTGTGCAATGAGAAGCAGAGGGCACCATGCCATCCTGGGCAAAGTGCCAGCATTTAATTAAAATCAATCACAAATGAAAATCTGAAAAATATGCAAACTCTAGTATTTAAGCAAAGTGCCCACAACAGGAAAAGTGCACCTGATCACAACACTATGTACTGCACACTAACAATGACACACACACACACACACACACACACACACATGCACACCCCAGACGTATGCCTTTTAGCACACACCCCACAGGGGAATTACATTACCATTCTTTAAATGAGGCTTCTGTTAAAAGACACCAGACTAGGCAATGCCAAGATAATTCACTGCTGATCACTAATGCTGCTAAGGGCAGACTAAACAGGGCAAACCCTCTGGGAAGCAAGGTCAATACAGCAACCAAAGAAAAGCAGCATCAGCTGATTTTAGTCTACAAGGAGTTCAGATAAAAGTTATGTAGCACAAAGAAAGCCACCTCTTCCTCATAATAAGCAGCTGGCTGAGGCAGTTTGTAGTTAAAAGGCACAAACCCTAACATCAGTGCTGTCAATTTGCCAGATTAATTTCTTTCAGCAGTGCAGCATTCCCAGGTGTGGTATAAAGGCACATCCCTGGACATACGATCTCTTTTTAGGCCTTTGACTGACATCTCTGTGGTATGGTCCCTCTGAATGAGTGCATGTACTCCCAAATCACTGTTCCTAGAAAGCACAGGCAGGAACTGAGAAAACAGTTCCTTAACTGTCACTTCAGCAACAGCAAATGGGAGATTACTAGACAAGAAAACCATACCCTTGGCTTTTTACTGCTAGTGTGAAAGGGCTTAGAAAATTAAAAAAAGACTACGTCCATTTTGTTTGGTATCAGGATACTGAGAACACCTGCCAGCATCATCAGGCCCTGGAATGCTCAGCAACCAGGGGTCTGTCTTCTGCAAAAAACATGTTATATTATGGAGCTCTGTACAGAGATAGAAGGAAAATGTGACTATTAAAGACAGTGCCCCAACTCTGAGAGCAGAAATGTTACTTATTTCAGTCTTGCTTTTTTTCCCCCTCACAGTTAGTTCAAAAGTTGGAACAGAAACATGACTGTTATCTGAAACCTTCATATTGTATATTGTTCCTCTGTTTCCCCAAATACCTCATCCTTCTTCTGCATCTTGGGTACAATGCAAAACTTTTCATGAAACAGTTTGTGAGCATGCAAGGAAAGAATGGAAGAGAAAAAGAAAAGAAAGGAATCCAATATAAAAATAGTGTAGTTCTCAGAATAAAAACTTTCTCCCACCTGAGAAGGGCGATAAGCTCAGAAATTTGAGTAACCCAGGAAACAGTCCCTTTTACTTCAGTTCTGTAATCCCTCCCTAGCCCTGTTTATTAGGGCTCATTAATCCAACTACAGGTCCCAATGAAAAGCACCTCCTGGTGTGTTTCCACTTACAATACTACCAACCTGCCCAAATCAACCAAGTCCTTTCCCCCACTGAATCAGGCATCTGCTGTAGCCTGGGTTTGTGACTGAGGTGAGGGAACTTTTGACCATCTGAGTGGAGATCTACAACATTCCCCTGTAAGGCTCTTTTTTGCTAATGAGAGTTCTCCATTAAGAGCTAGGGTTCAGCAAAGCAGCAGCAGAAACAAAAAGAAAATCACTTGTTTATTTCCAAAACCATAGTTCAAGTCTGAGCTGGGAATTGGTGTACTGAGATTCAAAAAGCTGAACTCACTCTCCACACTCCAGTGCAGATCCAAGAATCCCTCAGAGTAGGAGAAAGATGCTCATATTTATATTTTAATTTTATTTTTGCTGTAACTTTTCCCTATTTCAACACTGCCACTGCCTCTAATTTATTTAAATAATAAATATAAATAAGCAATATGCCAGGGTTCCTGGCTCCTGGCACATCTTTTGATCACAGGTAAACACAGCTTCAACCAAATAATCATTAATTATGCCTAGAGAGATTATGTGAACATGCTGAATTCCCATAGATTCTTCACAGGGAGCAGTTACAAAATGGGAGGAAAAACAATTGCAGAGTAAGAAACTCTGCAGACAAAAAAATCATAAAGCACACTGCATACATCCCCCTTCTCCCAGAGGAAACAGGCACACACATACCACCTGCAGAACCACAAATTGGTTGTTTCCTCTTTGGTAGATGCCGTGTCCTGGCTATTCCTGGCTGAGTAACATCCTTGTCTGTAGTTTGTTTGGAATTCTGCCATATCGATCTACTGTCACAACAATGTGGCAGATTTGAAATTATTTTGGTTGGCTCCATTTTGGTACTGAAACCAGACCTTCACCTTACAGTGTCAATATTCCAAAAGCAAATTTCTAAGCAACTTTCGAACCACTGATATCTACTGCTGAGACATGACATTTCTGTTGCAATAGACTGTCAGCATTATCTTTACAAGAACAAATGATCCCACCTTCAGAACAAGACAATATACACATTTTTGTAAGGAAATGTGGCAGTCAGACAACGGATCTGCCACAGGATGGCACTGTGGAACCTTAACATTGTTGAATCTGACTGGCTGATTTCAGGTTTGATTCAACTATTTCATATGCACAGAGGAGGTAAGCTGTATTAGTCTGACATCAGGCAGAAGGTAGGGCAGGGTGGCACCTTAGAGACTAATTGGCTCAGAGGGGCATAAGCTGTCACAGACAACAAAGCAGGTCAGTTTGACAAAGTAGGTTGTTGCTTATGAAACCATAAGCCTTTCTGAAACAATAAGTCTCAGGGATGCCATCCTGCTCAACTTTCTGTCAGCCATTTCATATGAAAACCATCTGTGAGGCAGAAATAGCAAAAATGACAAAGAATGACCACATCCAAACTGCTTCTGGTCTGCCTACCTCTCGCTTGGATTTCTGAGAAGATCGTTCTAGAATGTCATCACTGGAGAGGTCAGAGTCCTCTGAGAAACTCAAGTGTCGACGGAGCTGCAAATCTGAGAAATCAGTAATAAGAATGAGATGATAAAATTAGAAGACTAGTAACTATAATTGTATTTTTTTCTCTCTCCACAGATACCTTGCACCTTAGCTGTAATCCTGACCGACTTAATCTTACGAAAAAAGTTAATACTATCAATCTTTCTCTGCTGCATTACCAGGGAACATAACGTCTACAAAAGCATTACTCTATGAACTGAAACCAAAAAATAAGACAAAATTAGCAGAATGGGAGCACCAGGTTCTCAAGGAAATCAATTTGAGAATTATATTAAAAATACCAAGACCTTCTTTCCTCTTCCCTGGATCAAAGTCACAGCTCCAGTAAATGGACCGAGCATTTAGATGACAGCAGATTTGAAATTATTTTGGTTGGCTCCATTTTGGTACAAGTTCAGAAGTCAGATGCTTAGCCTCTGTCATAAGGGTCTTGAATTGTCATTCAAGTGCTTCGATTATGCACTTCATAGCATACAAGAGGTCTGCATGTATGAATGAACACAGAATTCCTATTTTTAGACTAGTATAGAGATGGCAGACTACAGAGTAAGAGCAGAGGGCAGAAGAAATAGTTATGTTTTTCAATATCCATTTACTTGCTAGTTTATGAAGGAATATTCATGGTAATCTCCAAAGGCAGTTCATACTAGGTTCAGTGAAAGTAAATTCATGAGTTGGAATGGGAATTCAAATAGGATAAAAGGTGGTAATCACCACAGCATAGATTTCCTTTCTAATGAGTTAGGCTGAGTTACAAAAATGACTAATCCTGTAGACTCAGCCAAATGAAAAAGAAGTGGTAACTTACCACACTTTCTATTAGACAATCTGTTTCAATGACACCAGCTACTTATTCTATTAACAAAGGTGTACAGGGTCAACCTGATTTGCACAGTAGGTAAGAGAGAATGGACTCAAGCATAACGCAGCATAGCAGCAAGCTGGAATAACTTCTTTGCAAAGAATTTCCTGCTATAACAAAAGTATAACACATAGGTTAACAAATGTATTATACCTGCTGCGGTAACTAGTGGAAAGCCCTTGTGCTTTCCAGATTCCACTGTGGCACTACTAGAAGGAGTGCTTGGGCAGGATTTGTCATCAGTCTTTTTCTTCTTATCTTTCTTGTATCCAGAGAAAACAGATTTCCACAATGATTTGGGCTTGGTAGCTTCCTCTGCCCCACCATTGGATTTGTCAGACAGCTTGCTGTCATTCTTGGATTTCTTCTCCTTTTTGTTCTTACGAGGGGAAAAGAGAGAAGTTCTTTTCTTACTTTTCCCACTGGAGCCTTCTGATGAGGTGACTGACCCTTCATGCACACCCACATCAGCAGAGAATGAGGGGAATCTTTCATTACCAACATCATGTTTTAGCATGGGGCCCTCTGCTACTTTCAAAGCCAAATGCTTTGGGGACTCAAAAACCAGCTCTTTGGTTGTCATGGGCATAGTAGATGCTTTTCGTGTCTTGGAGGCTCCAGCAACAGCAGCCATTTCCATATCTTTCATCTTACACAACTGTTTAGCCATGGCATCCCGCAATGCCTGACTCTTCACAGACTTCTCTCTGGCTCGCATTCTTTCCTCAGCTAGTTCCTTGGCTTCTAGAGAAACTTGAGGCAGCATCCTTTTCCTTTGGTTCACTGCCCCGTCCCCTGATGGTGGTCCACCATTCTCTTTAACCAATGGCAGATGAAGAGGCTTCTCTGGTCTTGGCCTACTGGTAGGGGGTGTAAAGAATTTCTCATGAAGACTTGTATCCTCTGTCCTGTCATCATAAGTGTCCTCTACATCATCAGCAAATGGAATCTCATCCACACTCTCTGCAAATGACTTTCGTACCTCGCCTTTTGGGGCCTCAGTTGACTCTTTGGCAGAATGGCTGTGCTCATAAAGTGGAGGTGCATGGGGTGCTGGTGCTGTTGCTAAAATTGGCTTAGACTCTACCTCATTTTGCCAATTTGCCTCATGCCTTTTTCTACGCAACGTTGCTGGTTCTTCATTTTGAGGAGGTGGTGGGGGAGGGCTTGATGGAGGAGTAAGCATGGTGGAGTCAGAAGTGTTGAAGCTCTGGCTTGCCAACGTCTTCATGTTAGATGAGCTGCCCTGAAGGCCGAGTCCAGAGCTGCTGGAGAGATCTCTTTTTACTTCATTGGAACTCTTCAGTTCTTTGTCTGATGGAGATTTTGGAGTCAGCATAGATATCTGCTCACTTTCTAACTTGGGTGTAGTCAGCCTTCTTGGGACAGGTTCAGGTTTAACAAGATGGATACCCTCCTGCTCTGAAGCACTCTTAGTGTGATAAGACTTCAGAGGTGGTGATTCAAGGGCTGATATATTGAAATTAGGGTCTGACCGTTTATTTCTGTCCACTGGAGTAAGCCCCAGGCTCCTCCGGATTTCAGCACTCTTCATCCAGAACTCTTCTACAAGGTTATTCCGCTTCAGGGCCTCTTCTGCAGTAGTAGGACTCCCCAACTTTTCCACTTCACTATCATGGCTTTTTAGAGCAAGTTTGACCAGAGGAGTGGATGTTAAGGCTGGAACAGGTTGAAAACACACTGGAGGTTCGACTGGGGATGGAATGGATGCTTCAGTAGAGGGTAAAGGTTGGGAACAAATAGGGAGCTGAGTAGAGGGTGTCAGTGTGGGTGTTGGGGGCTGAGATTTCACTGGTGCTGCAGGTGTGATAGCTTCTGGTGATGCAACTGGTTGGGAGAGTACTGGAGAGTGTGACACAGAAGAGCTTTGAACCTTCTGATCTTTAGGAATTTCATCTTTTGTCTTTTCTTCAAGAACAACAGGCTCAGGAAAAAAGCGCGTCTCTGGAGATTTGTCCATGCATGTCAGCCCAGTGAGGGGATTCTTAATTTCCTATGGAAATAAAGAAGTAATCATTAATAGTCACTAAGAATTAGATTTCTAGTTCATTTCTTAGGCTTTCAGAGAAAGTTTGAGAGAGGAAAGACTGATGCTTCAAACTATGAAACAGTGCATTTGACATCCTTTTCCTCTGGAAAGCAATGTAAGAGCTGATTTATTGTTTGGTATATGTTCTAGTACAAGCTGTCTAAACTGCAAATTGATATGGCAAATTTAATTTTGGAAATAAAAGGGGTAAATTCCAGGGAGCTCTCCCCTTGCCTCACTCCAAGTAAACACATAATGGTAGACCCCTTCCCCAAAGTAGATCTGACTTCTTCAAGATTTCTTGACTACAATACCCAGAGTTGGCTGTGGTAGGACTGCTTCTCAGAAATGGGAGGCAGTTCCTGTCTAAAGGCTCGCTTATACTGCAATGCCAGGACTCCTCTAATGATTCAAGGGGTCATAAATTTCACGTAGATGAGTGAATTTCATTCATCTGAAGCACACTAATACAATTTCTGAATCTGATACGGCACTGCTGCAGAGGAAGCACACCATAACTTGACCATCACTTGAACAGGACTATTTTACTGCATGTAAAACATGCAACTCATTTTAGCTACACAAGCAAATGAAGAGGAGTACCATATTTATTCAACTCCAAGATGCAGCTTTTTTGGAGTACTACTATGCCTATGACAACCAAAGAGCTGGCTGCGGCTGCTCCAGCTATGGCTGACTTGGGGCTTGACCTAGACCTGAGGTAGATGGGGTAGGAAAAGGGGATTTGTCTTGGCAGAAAAGGAGCTGCCCTGACCCAGGCCTGGGGCTGCCACTGCTACTGCTGCCAGACCAGCACTGGGACTGGAGCCTGAGACAAATCTGCCACATATGGTAAACAGATGGGGTGGGGGAGGGAGGCAGGGAAGAGGTGGCAAGTGGAGGCTGGGGGCCAGGCACTGGTGCAATCAGAGGAGGCAATTGAGGGGGAGTGGAGGAAGACTGCAATGTGACAGGCACCAGAGGCAAGTAGTATGGGGACAGGCTGGGGACAAGAGGCAGGAATCAAGCCACTTGACCCCACACAGTTTGCTGCCTTCCAC
Source organism: Crocodylus siamensis (assembly GCF_052110815.1). Taxonomy (NCBI): domain Eukaryota; kingdom Metazoa; phylum Chordata; order Crocodylia; family Crocodylidae; genus Crocodylus; species Crocodylus siamensis. Next base: position 115,227,928 of record NC_143398.1, read on the forward strand.
CCCCAGTTTCCATGCTGCAGCTGTGTGGCTAGGGGGAAAGGTGAATTTAAGACACTCCTCCAAATAAATAGTTTATATACATATACATTTGTTATAATTTTCCATGTATAGAATCTAATTATTGGGGGTTAATTTTAACTTTGAAGCTGTCTTGGATTTCGGATAAATACAGAGTCACAAACCTAAGGGGTATATAGGGTGTCTTTTATGGTTTCTTGAGATTGTTTTACTGACACGGCATGTGTAGTCTCTACATACATATAGGTAATGTTAAGCTGCATTTAGCCTTATTATCCTCATGTTTATATGCACTGTGGTATTGAAATAAAATGCATTTCTCATATGTTATAATGGGGCCATGACTGCAAAACTTGATAACAACTTTCAAGTGGTAAACAATGAGTTTCTTTAGCACCGAAGGAGAGGCCAATGTAATCAGTATTTTACAGGAAAGGGGTGTACTCTCAGAGGCCCTCCCAGACAATAACAACTTTATACTTTAAAAGGAGAAACCCTAACATGTACAACCCCTAGGAACAAGGAAAACATTTTTTACTGTGGAGTAAATAAAGTGAGAGAAGGTATCTTATTTTAGGGGTACTGGACTAATAATCTCCATGTCTGAAAGAATGCACTGGTTTTAATTAGATCAGGAAACATTTTAGTCTGGTAAACACGTACCTTTAGGGAGGTGGGTGGGCAGGAAGTTATATGCATAGTATGCATGCCCTCCCCAAGAGTCCAATGGGGAGGTATGCAAATAGCCAGATTAGTAACTCTAATTTTACCTCCAGAACATAGTTTGGTCCTCAGTCCCCTGGGCCTGGGGAAACACTAGCAGAGGAGATGCCATGATCACCACCATGGTGGAAGCTAGTATCGGTCCAGGTGGTTTTGCTGTACCTGGAAAGGGAAATCCCCTTCTCCCTAATCTGTAATGTTGAAGGTGGAGACCTGTCCTTTGCACTGCAGGTGGGACCCCCCTACAAGAGTGTACTATAGCTTCCCATTGGGAGGATCTTAGTTACACACTATTTTATGGAGATGGAGGATTTCTCCCTAGCTTGATCCTTTGGTCTTTAGGCTAAGGGCAAACAAGACTTACAGGCACCTGAACCCCAAGACTTCTGGAATTGGGGCTTGCATGTAGGATGCCTGCTATGGATTTGGGAGTATCTGAAGCCCCAGGCTGAAGAGTCTGGGAGATAAGATACTTGCTGGTGGTAACACCATGTGGACCTCAAAGACTGAGCTCTGGTGCAGTCAGTCAATGGAATTTGGAACTGGTTTGGCCAATTTGGCCCGAGACATGAAAATAAAAAAATACCACCCCCTCCCCCCAAAAACCCTGGAGTCCATCAGCCTGAGTAAAGCAAGCTGGCAGGAGAAACTGCAGAAGGCCCTAGCAATGAGGTCAGAGGGAGAAGCTCATAGATTTGGAAGTTGATATCTAACACCATACAAAAGAGGGAGAGAGAGAGAGAGAGAGAGGGGGAGAAGCTGCTTCTTAACCAGTTGAAGCTGGCTAGGGACTGCATCCTTGGATTTAAATGCAGAGTAGGAACAGGTTTGTTCTGATATTTTCTTTTGTTTGTTTATTCTTATATGTCTCTCTGCATCTTAGCACATGGTTACTGATTCTTATGCTTTTTTTTTTTAAATAATGAATAATTTTTATCTTTTTATGCACTTAGTGTCAGTGTTAACTGTGATTCCAGAGCATTTGACCATATAGACAGGCCTTCTTTACAGAGATCCATCTTTCCTGAGACTGGACAAGGGTGAGTTCCTTCCAGAGGTCAAAATCCCTTCTGCTAAGAGCTGGCAAAGCCCTGGATGAGATTGGTAAAGTTGATGCACCACAGGCCAAGGGGCTGATTCCTGGCATATCTCAGCTGGTTCTCAGTTGCTAAGCAGAAGACAGCAGAGAGAGGTTTGGGGTAAAGGGCAACTCTGAAAGCACAAGAGTTCCCTGATAACATGTCTCAGATGCACCGGGACACATCTGGCGCTCGGACGTGTTACATATGGTATAAGTTTCTTCTTCATCTTTGATATATACAAAGTTAAAAGCACCAGTACCTTTCTTACCTCTGTTTGTTTTGGTCTGGGACTATCAACTGGAGACAGAGGAAGAACATTCTCACAGGGAGACTGGATGGGGAGGGAGACTTTGCATGGATCTAGAGAAAATGGAGAGCATGCATAAAAAAAACAAATGAGTCCATTAACATTGCAAGTCTGTATGAACACAATGAACCGCAAGCGAGCTGGCAGACTTAAAATTTTAGATTGGTCCATCTGGAACTTGCTTGAGAATCTGTAAGTGAAACTAATGATGCAGGGTGATTAGCCCCACATGTCCAAGGATCTGTTCATTCTGAAGATTCTTGCATGCTTTAAGAAGTTGTAGCTTATCATGACTGTGTAACATTTTTCTCAGAATTTAAATGAAAGTATGTGCCCAAGCCATGGGGAGTAATGAGGTTGTTCACATTTAGAGTATGTGGCTGCTTTTCCCAGTATTTCAGCTTAACAATTCAAATAATTAATTGGAGTGCAAGATAAAATGAATACAGCTTACCCTTTGTCATACAGTGATGGCTAACTACCTCTTCCTCCACTGCCTTTTCCTCCTCTTCATCAGAGACTTTGAGCTCTGGCTCTTCTTGATATTCAGCTTCTGCATCAGATGGGATGTCATCTACCATCATTGGTTTGGATGGGAAAAAGTAAAAGAAATAGAAGGGAAGAGGTCTTGAATAAGACCATGAGGAGATCCATACCTTTTCTACATCCTTCATCTTACTGCTGTTTACTCATAGGTTGATAATGACTGCAGTACCTGAGTATATAAATGTTTCACTCCATTATGCTAATAGGAATCACAAAAGAATATGGATGTCAGACAAATAAGTTTTTTGGTTTGATCCATATTCTTCTGGGTTGTACTGGAAAATGTCTATATCTTCTATGGCATGGGAAAGGTTTAGGCCCAACCTTAAAGCCTTTTTCTCTAATGAATTCTTGCTTCTTTCATTCAGTTGGACTAATGTGAGCAAGGACTGCAAGATGGAGCCCTCCAACAAAGTGGGTAACTCATTCTAATCAGATGAAGATCTTCAGTTTCATTTTACCTTTCAACAGTATTTCCCTCTCACTTATCTGCGGTGAGTTCTCCTATGCACGGATCTGCTTTGACTGAACTGGTCTTATACAAAATGTTTGCTGCCTGGCCATCATGATTTTGTTCTTGTAACAAGGTTTAGTGATGCATAATAGTACAATACCATCATCCAATTCTGCACCGGTATCTCCATCTTCTCCTGCTTCTCCTTCTGTATCTGCAGGCTCTGTGCACACTTCATCCTCCACATCATTCTCTTCACATGGGGCTAGAATGTATTGAAGTGTTGAGAGACAGAGAGACAGAGAGACAGAGAGAGCGCTCTTTAGAAGGGAAAGCACTGGTGTTATGCTACAAGTGGCCAGCATGGGAATGTTTATTCATCATTTCCAAACTACAGTGTTCTGAACTGTCAGCAGTAGTATTCTCACAGGCATATGCACACACAGGCACACGCATGCATGCTCTCACTCACACTTTCATCATATAATCAAATGACACTCCTGGGCTTAAATTGGAGTAGTCAAGGTATTTGTGCCTTTAGGTGAGTTTAGTCACAAACACTGGTGTTGCAAAGTAGTCACAGCAGTTCAGAGGAACAGGTCTAGTGAAGCACCACCCTCTTTTCTTCAGCCAAGATGTACCTGAGTGCATCATTAAGGAAGGATGAGAGGCAATGATCAAACCAGAATAAGCTGTTGTTTCTGCAATAAAATATTTTTATCACAAAGAAGCTGCAGTTACCACACATGCTAGCAGATGTGTGTTAGTTCAAAACTGAAATCTCAAACTTTATCACAACAGCTCACTTAGAGATGGAAACAGACATTTGAGGGATCTGAAATCTGACAAGGTAACTACCTAGGAAAGTTGACCATTAAGACATAGGAAACTGTTTAACTCTATGCAGCTACAACATGCTCGAGGACTAGGGTTAGCAACCTTTTTTTCCTACCATAGGCTGCACCTCTCCAGTGATCAACTGTGGAGGGCGTACGTAGAAGAAGACAGGTGCTACAGCAGAGAGTATAAACTGAACATGGGGGGAGGGGGCACAGGACCCTGGGTATACCTTCTCTACTGCTTTGACTAGTGTGCTGCTGATTTCCTGACTGCTGCTTGAAGAAACAATTTGAGCATAGTATGGGCTGCTATACATGTAAGCAAGACCCAGAATACACAGATATATACACATATTTTATGTTAATGGAAGCTGTATGAAGTCTGCTCTGTGTCAGAGCCCAGAGTCTATTTTAAATAATCAGTATAAAGGAGCATTCCTGAACTTAAAACCAATAAAGGCCTTTGACAATAGTACATGCAAAACGATTTCATTCCAGAAGGAACCATCAAGACCTACCTGTGTGGTATCTCACTAACACTTCACAAAAGCCAACAAACAACTTCTGTAATACTCACCTTTGTCTCATCTCAAATACTATAGGCCGAGCTACTCCTGTGGGTGCTCATTACACTGTGTTTAAGATATTCTCACAACTTCACATACAATCTAGGCTTTTCTTTTAAACAAAAAAGCAGGGGTCAGAGAAGTTTCTGTTGTGCAAAGACTATTGAGCAGTTTTTCATTTGTGTAAGAAGTTCTTACAACTCCATGCTCATATAATATATTAGACATTCAATTAAGCTGTTACAGGCCTAATTAATGTGAATGAGCACATACATACATAGTCACAGCGACTGTGCATGTAAACTGTGCACACAAATCTGGGCATATATTACATTATGATGTAAACAGATGCCAATGTTCAATATTCTTCCACTTAACAAATTTCATTCATAGAATAATGACAGTGAATAGGTACATAACTTATTTAAAGCGGGGAGGGAGGAGAGGGGGAAGAGAGAGGAGCAAGAACCCCAACAGTTGTTACCATCCCTTAGTGGAGTGACATGGTCTGTGCCCTTAAAACAATAAACCTCTGTAAATACCCAGAATCATACATGTTTCACGTGTAAAAGACCAAGGGCACAAGTACATAAGCTAAAGCAAGACACACAAGGATAGGGAATTACAGAATCAGATATTTTACAATAAAAACTTGTTTGTCGGCTCTTTTTTTCGTGGTAAATGAGAAATAACCCATGGCAACTTACCTGTTCAAAGAAAGAAGGCTAAGTTATAGCAGGTTAGCTTTCAACTATTGCATAGGCAAAAGGATGCATATAGACAGCTGCCCTAGACTAGAGAAAATGATATGCTATAAAAACCTGGCTTTGTTTATCTCCAAGTACTTTGTAAGCCTATTCCTTGAGTCAAGTTGTAAAGGTGGAGCTTCCCACTATGATATCTATAAATGTACTTAACTAAACCAAATCTTTGTCATCTCCTTTTACTGACCCGATTGTTGCTTGTGTGTGTGTGTGTAACAGCTACTTGCATTTTGGAAAGACTACTACCCAAAGCAAATCCCTTTAGCAAAGAATTAGCATTAAATGCAAGCAACTATTGCAAAATGTGTAAAAATGTCATCCACACAATTAGGAAAATCTGACACTGACTATATGCATGTTTTTCTTTCATCCAGAAATCATGATGTATAGTTTTCTATAGCAAAGGTTGAACAGATGACAATCAATTCTTTAAAATACTTGAACAATGCCCCCCCCCAGTACATTTTCAGATGTGCAGACAAGTAACATATTGGTGCAATGCTCATTGGAAGAGACAGAGAGCTTGCAGGTGGCTGGTTATAGTTATACGTATACTGTGCATATACATATATGTGGTTAGGATAAGGAGCAAAAGGCCAAAAGCTTCCACACAGTAACTTGAGAACTATATACTAGAGCAGTCAGAAACTACGTGTTCAGCATTCTGTCCATATCGGCCAGCAGCCATGACTTGCCGGGCTGGTATGCAGTTATTCTGTAAACACTGCTGCCTTGCCAAACCAGCAAATGAAGCAAAGTTTTAGCGGTGAGCTAATTACTTCCATATGTGAAGGTAACTCAGCTATAGGTCACACCAAGTTTCTGCAAGTTATCTCTGTTCTATTCTATTTCTTTAGGTCCTTTTTATAGCATCTACCTGCTACCTAAAATCTCTATATTTAATAAGATAATCTAGGACCATCTAAGAAGAACAATTGACACCTGTACTCTTTCAGCTACAGGCCAGTGAAGTACAACTATTTCCAGAACCATGCCTGGTCCCAGAGTTACCAGCTTTGTCTTGCAGATAGTTTTTCTGTCTTGTTTTCATCAACAGGCAGCTGTAATTCCTTTCAGATGCAACCTGAAGTGATCTCTCAGCTACTCTTCCCATTTTCAAGCAAGCCCCAAGTTCTTAGTGAAGAGGCTCAGGAAGGATGATTGAGCTATACTTCAGTTTGATAACCCAAGCCAAAAAGCTATAACCTGACTTCCTTCTCCTCATTTTTCCTGCTTGGCCTGCCTTTGAAAGGGTTATGATGAAAGTCCAGTTCATGCAAGAATGGACTGTTTGAGCAAGGCATGCATGCACGCACCCCCTTTCTTGGCATGCAATAGCGACAGGGCCATAGTTCTGGGGTTAAGGTACCATCTCAGCGGCTGAAGGCATGGAGAGGGGATGGGAAGGGTTATTGTGAATTGGTATAGATAGAACGTCACCAGACTACCTCCAGGGACTGTCTCCAGCCACGCCTGCACCGCCTCATGGCGTACGGAGGGAAGGTCGGATGCTGAATTTAAAAAACAATAAATGATAATAAATCAAAAGTGAGACATAAGAAAGTATCTGAAAATGAAATGCTACAGAGGGACAACTCTCAAAACCAAGAACAGGAATAAAACCTATGAGATGTTAAACAGCAGACACCAGACCTACAGGTTAAAACGGAGCTGACAAGACAAATCGTTCGGGACAAATCTCCCCTGAGGATCTCTCTCCGATATCATAAGGAAGAAGGGTGTTTCTGAAGACAGTATGTAGTCCTAAGTATCTTGCACACTACAGCTGTTGCAGTCAAATGAACAATGGCATAGGAGGTAAGCTAGAAGATGAAGCAGCACTAAGAGATGCCTAAGCAACAGGAAGAACTCCCATTGCAGCCCAAGATCATAAAAGATAGTATTTTCTGTTTATAAGCAATGTAGTCCTGGTCCTTTAGCTCTAATCATTTTAACTGTAGATGAAATCTGAATAACACACAACAGATGTTATTCAATTGTATATAGATACTGATTTCTGTCTGTCAAATTTGACTATGTATCCACATGTCCATGCTTTATCAGCCCTTTTAGAAGCAACTCACTACTACAGTTGAACACATCTTCATTGTTGCAGTATATCACAGTCCAAATGAAGTAGTTAATTCACAGACTGGAAGACTTTTGTCTTTCAGACTGGCCTGTTCTTTGTGGAAGGGAAGGAAAGGTTGTCTGCTTCCTGAAGGAAGTTAGAAATGCCACAGAGACAATTGTCTTCACTACTGAAAAGGGTCAGCAGAAGTATTCCTTCACTTTACTGGCAGCTTTTACAGTTTATCACGGAGACAGCTGTGTTATGGAGATAGGAAGTTAGGAAAAGACCTTTTGGTTTATTTTTGTTTTAACTTCTATTTGCTTGTATGTTGCTGGAAAAATATAAAACTAAATTGTAGGTGTAAAGGAAAACTGAAAATTATAGCACTTTGGTTTTGTACACATTGACGTTAGCAATGGAAACTAAGCTCACCTTAAGAGTGATAAGCTCAAGAAACAATATGAGGACTTCCAACCCAAAATTATTAAACTTCAAGCAACACCGTGCAGGAATATCTACATATAATACAGATGTGGTTAGGGGACAATAATGATCTCATACCTTTATAGATTAATGTGTTCCAAAAAAATCCCAAGGCATTATACCAAATGCTATTATAGAAAGAATCTCTCAAACATGGTCACCTTTGAGGTAAAAACATAGCAATGAAAACTCCATACAGCAGTCTGCAGCAAGAAAAAAGCTGAAACTACAAAGGAACCTTAGGCAGCATTCAGCAGGCCACAGCTTTAGGCATGTACCATGTGATTTTTAAGTGTTAGGGACTTTGCCTCATATCTGGAAGATAACACCTTCTGCAGCACAATTCTCCTAAGACCACTCTGATTTGGTATGGACTTAGGAGGGAAGACTTGTTAGCTTACGGTCTGCTAGCAAACCATACATTTGTTAAACCTGGCTTTACCTTCCAGGTTTCTAATATAACCAAAGCACCTTAGCTTGTAGGATGTGACCAAAACAGAGTCTAATGTGGTGTTTGAAGTGGAAGGCAAGCCACAGTGAGACTGCATGAGAGATGCTGAGGAGGGTACTAGCACACAGGCATTTTTTTCTGCCAAAGCTACCTACAAGTAAAGACAGCTTGAAAGGATTATCTCACTGAAAAAACACACTGTCCAATCTTAATACAAGGAACTTAAGCAGCTACTGGCTTAGACTATCTCCTTCCCTGAATATACCAATCTCTTGCCAGAGATTGTTATAGTGTTTAAAGCAGCAGTATCAAAATGTATTCAATATATAATCTAAATCTGTTCAAATCTTCATTGAAGCATCTACAGAATAAGTTACTTTGTTTTCCCAGGTTTAGAATCCTTAAACACACCCTGAAGGCTCAGTTATTTCCTTTAAAACTTTGAGCCTCTTAAATCTGTTGCCCGCCATCTCAAATAATTTCCATTTTGAAGGGGAATGTAAAACAGAGTCTAACTAGACACGCAGCCATGAAACTCTATAGCACAACCAGTATGTGGAAGCAGTCATTTAAAATAGAGTGAACTGAAAAGCAAAATGTTTAACCAGTGCTTGGTTTCAAGAAATACAGCCTGTCAATCATTTTTCACCCTTCTGAAAAAGGCTGCTCTTCAAGGGGATAAAAGCAACAGAGTTAAACAGCTGCAGGGGAGATTACCTCTGGAGGTGGAGGACTTTGAGGTTGGAACCATTTTTTCCTCCTCCTCTCTCTCACGGATGTGTGTCCAGTGCACATCTGCCAGGATTTCAAGAGGATCAACCGGATTTACAATCTGCTGCAGCCTCAGGTTCCCAGCTAGCAGACCAAGGACATGGCAGATCATATGTAGATAGGGGAGGAAGGAAGGACATGGAGGAAAAGGGCAGGAAAGTAGAAGAGAAAGGACACACCACAGGAAAGGAAATAAGGAAAGAAAAAAGAAAATATTACTTGCTAAATCAGTCTGAAAGACAGACAGAGCTTGGCATCGCGTGTGCACACATATACAAACACACAGCAAGTTCATCGTCCTGGTATTCCACTCCAGACCAAAGCAGAATAATGCCATTCCAAGGGCACGCTGATGCTATTTAGAGACTTCACAGCAGATTACCTCTATTGCAAGCAGCTCCACTGCAGCGGAAGATATTCTCTGGATAGCCAGGAGAGATCTGGTAGGCAACTGCAGAATAGATTTCCACCTTGCTAAGCCTGTTCAGCCTGAATAGTGCCACATATATTCTGCTGTCAAAGGCAGGGGGACAGTCTGCACTTAAGGTCCAACTCCATAAAAAGGAATTCCAACCTTTCATGCACAGGCCTAAGTTATGTGAGCCTTCTCATTAAGACCTAAAGAAATGGATCTTGGAAGGGGATTAGGTAGAATCATTAATGGCTGATCTGGCCACATGTTATAGCGTTTTAACTCTCCTTCGCATTCTGGCTGACTGTTCTCCATTAACAATACTCTTTGGCCAGCCACAGAGTCTCGCATAATTTTCCCTGCTAGGGGCACTATACAAACACAACTGCCAAGAGACTACAAGTGCTGCAGAGCACTCACACCATAATCCCTTTATCCCAGAGGCAGAAATCATAATACATAGAGATCCTCTCTCTACTGCTACTGGTATATAAGCATATTATGATTTTATTTCACAAAAGCAAATCACCTATGTATGGGGGCCAGGGAAAGGATTTCTCCCTGGCTACCTTTCCAATGGCAGCGTCTGTGAGGTGGGACTAAAAAAAGTATAAAACCCTCTGTTTCCAGCCCTTCTGTGCCTTTTCCAGCTTGTTCCCTGTCAGCAGCTGTGTGAGAGAGAAACACTGTGACTGAGACCTGCCTGCTGCTTTTTCATGTTATAAAGCAGTGGTTAGGATTTAGCTTAACTTAATGGAGGTACTTCAGGAAAATGTTCCAGTCTTCATCAAAAGTGGGCTGCTCACACTGCGGGGCAAGATGCTCAACTGCCATGCAAAGCAATGAGCAAGCCTTCATTGATTGCAGATAACCTACAATTCAGGACAAAATGCCAGACACTTTTTCAGAAGCTTAGAACTAGTGTATGGTAAAAAACGTAACTGGGGGAAGGATGACTCTGACACACTGGAAAAGCATTTGGAAATGAAACAATTTAGGGTGGCAGCATTTTGGGTTTGTGCCCATAATTCCTTTGCTGTTTTCTCTGAATGAGTTGTCCTCATCCCAGACTGGTTGGTTCTGCTACAGCATCATAGCACAGCACTTAGGACTTCAGTCTGAGGAATGATTGGGATGCCACATTTGACCTTACAAATGAAGGAGAAAATGACATTGAGAAATGCAGAAAGAATGTGTGTAAACACAAAATTATCTGGTAGTTAAACCAAATGGGCCAAGGAAACCAGGCAGACAAATGTGCAAAGAGGAAATGTGATTCAAAATTTGAGTTAAACAATTTTATCCAACAAAAGGATCCCTCATCCAAGCAGCAAAATCATATAAAAACATGACAAAATCAGAGCTACTAGATATCCTGGAGGGAACAAAAGTCGGGGTGTTCAGGAGTGGCTGATAGGGCTGGACTCACTGGCAAACAAGGGACACTGTCTTATCTTCCCTCACTGCACTCCAAGGCACGCACATGCAGGCCCTGAGATCAGTAGAGTTAGTATTTATACCACACACTTTTGTGTTAAAAGGATGTGGTTTACCAGAAGCAGCTGGGAATGGGAAGAAATATATGGTCACTCAGCAAGGCTCAGAAAGAGCAGGTCCCACCTGATCTGCACATTGTAATATGGCTCCATACGCTGACTATTGTGATTTAAAACAGCATGCCACCATCAAGGAAGGGCCCAACAAGTCACATGGGATTAGCTAAGCCTATGCCTCCATGTGTGTAGATCTAGCCTTTTTTTTTTAAGGAGCCAATTTTCAGTCAGCTTACTTTTCAATTGCATAAAAACATGAAAAGGCCCAACCATCTGTGAAGTGCTGTGGCTTGGCTAGCAGGCAAACTCAGCATTCCTCTGATGTTTGATCACTTGAGGACTGCAAGCTGATCAATTTCAAATAGCAGCTGCTGTGGGCTTCCCCCACAATTGGCTCCTAAACTTTACAGAAAGCTGGACCTTGTTTTCATGAAAGAGTAAGTCAGTGAATTTCAGAAGAACTATGCGTTTCCTCCTTAGCTTCTATGGTATGGCTGAACACCACAGTGAAGTGGCTGAACTGTCTCAATATTTAACTTTTGAATCAATATAGTAATGGGGAACTACCCCAGAACTCCCAAACCAGCTCCTTTGGAGCTGTGTCTAAAGCTGTTAAGCAACTAAGATAAAGAAAAGTTAAGGGAGAAAGGCAGACTTCAAAACTTTCACCTGTGCTCTTTAGCCATCTGGCTACTTTAAACCACCCTGTCAACAATGGTATATAGGAGAAAATTTAGCATCCTAGATTGAACTTCTGCAATAGTGAAAGTGACCCTGGAAATTCAGCCTGACTCAAGGGCCAAGAAAGTGTACGAATTAAATTAGAATATACTCAAAAGAGCAGAGAAAATTGTTGATAATTTCCTATACTATTTTCTCTTGTAACCCTATAACATCTTTCATAATATCCAGCATTAAAAAATAAAAATATTGTGTCTTGTAGCTGTGTGTGAGGATTTAAAGTGATGATTTTGGGGGGTTTCCTTGGATAAATGATTATCTGTGAATACAGGAAGCTGGACACAATGGCTCAGGAGACCCCTTCCAGTCCTATGCTGCCATGAAATAAGAAATACAGGAACTATATTATAATATAGCCATATGGTACAAGAGTCCTTGTTACAGTGCAACCAATACATTGAGTGAAGGTACTTGGCCTTTCATCTCACATATCCTAATTCATATAAACACACAATCAAGAAAGCATGAATGATTATGCTTATTTTGCTTCAATAAAGTAACCCTAAAATCAAAACTGCACTGCAGTGCTTTATGATAAACAGTGCAACTGGCCAAGCTGGAAGTTACCAAGCGTTTTCAAATCTATCTTACAATTACTTTAAGTATATCAGTGCTCTCTGAAGCTCAAGCAGATCTCCCCATCTGCCCATGTAAGGAACAGTAAATATGCGGTACAGTTCAATAACGTCCACTCTTAGATGATGTGAAGTAATTAACAATATTTCCTGCATCAACCTTAAGGAAATTGGTAAGCACAATTTAATAAAGAAACTTTTTCATGTGGGACCTGCTCTTTAAAATATTACCCCCTTAACAGGAAGCAGAAGTGGCAATGGTATAAGGGTACCTTTAAATGTACCCATGTCCTCTTCGTTTGAGAGATGTTGAAGCCAGAGGCCCTGCTGGAGCTCTCTCTCCCAAGGGCAATACTCTCCCTCTACAGCAGGGGGAGCCACACATCCACATTTAGAATCAGAGACATATGTGCACACATGAGTAATATAGAGAGACACAGAGAGAGTACAGAATCAGAAAGAAAAGTAGTAAAGAATGAAAATCCAGTAAGACTTACTTCCACTGTACTCAAAGCACCTTGACTAACAAATTGCACTCGACAGAGAAGTGGTCTGGGAACATCACAGTTCAATAGACTAACAAATAATGAACACTTTACTGAACCTAAATTGGTGCCTTTTTCTTGAAAGATTTCAGCTATAGAGTTCAATTTTTCATGTGGAAATATGCAGCCAAACAGTCTTTTTAAAAGGGATGCTTGCTACCTGCACCAATTGATTATAAATAGAATTGGCAGTGTTGGAGTGATGCTGCAGCTGTAATGGTCTAATAAATATGAGAAGCAAGAACATCTTTTTGGACCACTGCATGTTTGAGAGAGATTTTAAATAAGTTTTTGGGTACCAAATACATGAGAAAGGCTCCACCTCTCAGTAAAGGTGGAGCTCCATCTTCTGAACGCTGCATTAAGACACAAATTATCCTTCTTCATAACACATTGAATCAAGCATAGATTTACACTGATCCAGTTAGACTACTAAATCCAGAGAAAGCAGAGACAAGCATTATACACTTTTCTTGTATTAGACTACATTCATGCTGTACAGGGAAGCTATAAGACTGGTAGAGCCATGATAACACAATAATATTGTGCTGCCAATAGTGCTATAACTGCCACAAAGAAAGGCCTAACACCTTTTTCCAAAACTAACTTTAAAATTAAACAACCCCATAACCACGCGAAGTAACATTAACAGAAAAGTCGGAAAAAATGGATACGAAAGATGAGATGGCATTTGGTCTGACACCTCCAATTGAGAAACTCAGTGAATGGCTTTTTCTACTAACATAGTCAGACAGGAACACCACTCAGTCCCACCTAGATGTATTACTTCTCTCCCATCAGCCTGTAAGTGTTCTAGAGGAGAACAAAGATGGATGGAACCTATCCCAGCAAGGGGTTTCCTGTCCAGTGATAATGCTTGTCATTCTGTGAACACAAGTATTTCTTGACCCTGTATGAGAAAGGGAGGACAAATCAATATTTTTCTAACCTTCACTAGACTCTTCTTCTTCTTCCTCCTCCTCTTCCTCCTCCTCATCTTCCTCCCCGTCTTCAGCTGCATGGTCTTCCTCAGCTTCAAGCTCTTCCTCACTCTTTCCCTTTAGTAGGGCATGGATTCGCACAGCCTCTTTCCAAGGTACACCTCCTAGGTCTGAAGTGGGTAGCTGTGGCTGAACAGGTTCCTCCTCTTCCTCCTCCTCTTCTTCCTCCATTTCAGATTCTGAACTACTGCAAAAAAGTGATCCAGAGAAGTCAGTTAATGGTGTCTCTAAATTTATATACAGCTGGAAAACATTTCAGTTAATACAGATCAAAGATGGGCACTGAAACCCCCTTCTGCTTTCAATCTTCCATTGTTATGCTTTAGAGATAACATGACTGCAGCATTTGGTCAAGTCTAACAGCTTGTGGTGTGGGTTGCAGGTGGATACAACTGCTAAAACAGGTCCTCTGACAAGTTCCTTTTAATGGAGAGGAGCCAGAGGGAGGGTTACTTGTACCAGCTACTGCACCCATTGCCATAGTACCCACGTACAGGTGGGTTCAGTACAACAGAGGTGTGACTTGAATCATGTCACATCTTTTTTGAAGACATTAATATAGAAGACTAGTTGGAAGAATCAGCATATGGGAGTTCATGCCTTTATCAGGGAGGGTTACCCCTGGTGGGATTTTACAGTTTTGTCCCTCAGTGGGCGATGCCTTAATGCACACTGGACTGTTCTACTGAGCATTAGCATGGCACAGCAAACACCATGCTAACGTGCAGTAGAATTAGTCTACTGTACATAAGCATCACAAAAAAGTGTGAATTTGCTACTGTACTTTAGGCACAGCTACAGGGATTGACGAGAGTCACTTCCATGTAGTGATCCCTGTTAACGTCTCTGATGGCCAAGCGCTCTCAAATTGACAAAAACGCCAAAGTGCATAAAAATAAAGATACATACACCATTTTTGTTATATGAAAGAAAGAAATAAAAGCACAGCTACTATGCCTTTATCTAGTACCTCATATTAGAAGGACTAAGCTTAACGTGCAGTAGCAAAGGCACATTAATGAACATGAAGACATCTCCAATGAGAAGCTTTCCGAAAGACCTGGAAACAATTTTACTAGGAATTTTCCCCACTGCATGACAAATTGCTAAACATTGAGGAAAAGCACACTTATAGTCACAGAACTATCAGGACATCAAAACATATACAAATGATATAAACAGAGGAGTCCAAGAGAGCTAGAAAGCAGTGCAAGATTAACCCTCTGAAATTACAGAATGTACTATATCCTGTATAGGAAGCATGCATGCTGTATATGGAAGGCAAGAGACAAAATATTGTAGGAAACACTGGGCATGTCTACACGAGATGCTATGTTGCCATAGCAATGAGCTACGGCAATGTAGCTCATTGCTACAGCGACACAGCATCAGCACTAACCATGATGCTGCTGCTACTGCACAGCAGGGTCAAAAAGAAACCATGTGCCACCGGGATTGCACAGTACCAACTGTGCAGAGGGGTGCATGTGTAGATGCACACACTGGGAGGTAGCTATGTAGATCCCACTACTCTCAAATTGATGTCTAAATCAGAAGGAAACAAAATAAATATATCAATATTTTGGCAGTCATCCTATTTAATTCCAACAAGGGCAAGAAACCAAGTTTTAAAAAACAGATCTTGAAATATTTAGAATAAGGATTATATTATATGCTTGCCTGTGTTAGGAGGGGACGAAAATGTCCCTTACAGTTCTGTTCCTTATATTCCTAATTAAACATTACAAGGGGTCTGTTGCAGTATATCCCTTGGTTCTTCTTAAGAACCCCAGCTCAGAGGCAGCACCTGGCATGATCCAACTCTTTCCCAACCTTGCACTGGGGCAGCATCCAGCCTGCTAAGGTGGCCCCAGGGGGTGCTGCCACCTCAGAGGGAAGGACCAGTGCAGCTCAGGGGCCTCTTGGCCCCCTAGCAGCTTGCCCCCAGGCTGCAGATGAGGCGGGCAGGCTCAACCGAAAAAGATCAAGCCTCTCACTGCTTCTGCCTTCAGCAGGTACCTGATAATTTTTTCTGCAGAGCCTGCACACCTCTCATGCAGCCAGGGAGAAAGCTGACAGCTACATCAGGATGTAGTTTAGTTTGCAACAATGTAAACTAATTTAAAACCCCCAAAACTCCAGCACACCCGCAGCGTGATGTCATTAAGACAGACAAAGTGCCATTTTCATTGTGTACTTGGCAATGGTGTCACGTGTACAAGCGCTCTATGTTGTGGTCGGTGTCACAGTTGACACTGTGATAAGACCTCGTATGCAGGATGTTTCAGATGGTTACGCCTGGTCAGTTTTAGATCTAATTAATGCCAGTACCCTGATCTTGGATAGTTCTATGACTATTTTGTGATTTTCCCAGTGAAATAGGTGTTGGTAACACAGATTTTGCCTTGCACAAAGTTCTAACACTCACTGACCATTTTCAATCATGTTACCAACTCCGTGTTTGCCCAGAATACCAGGCCAGTTCTTAAAACTACAACCAACTCTTGCACTGAATTTGCCAAGTATTATAATAGTATTGTTTCTGTGCGTTTTCTCCAAATATTCAAATTGTTGTTAGAAAACATTCTCGTCTTTGTTGTTAGCTTGAAAGGTAGGTGCACAGGGTGTTTATACACATGCTCCAGGACTGGGGGAGGGTCTCTTTAATTAGAGTGGCTCTGAGAATCGCTTTAATTAAAAAGCACCAGGAGTGTCTTGTGTATCAGTGTCCCATGCTTAAAAATGGTGAAAGGGGTACTTTAGCTACATCTTGTTGAACAAGCTTTAGTTGAAGTGCCCCACTGTCATTTTTAAGTGCGGGGACACTGATACATGAGATGCTGGAGTCAGCTGGAGCATTGTAATTACCACACTCCAGCAAACTCGATGAATCAAGACTGCTTAATTACAGTGTATCAGAGCAGCATTGTATATAGGTGCCCATAGGCACTAAATGTGATGAAGGCATTCTGTGCATGTATTCTGAGCATCATAAGTCGAAAAGATACAGCAATGGGGTTTTCACAGAGAGATAGTAGGTAGTTTCTAATAGCAAAACCTACTCCCCAGCTCTCTCCTTTCTCCTGTTGGCTTCCCATGTCAAAATATGGTGTAATCATTCTCTTGGATAGACTGTATCTGAGAGCTGAATTTCTGATAATGCAGCAAAGTCAATTCCAAGTCTAACCAATTAATAGTTTAGTAGTATTGTTTTCCATAAATCAGAGTCTGAATCGAACCCAGGGGGTCAGTCTGAATGTTCCAGCCTGCAGGTTCCTTTATCACTTTGGCCAGCACAGATAACACCAAGATTTTCAGCATGTATGCCTAGGCAAGAGTATGGCAGAATAGGGGCTGCCCTAGACTTACCATCCCCCCCAGTTAGTCTCAAGAGGCTCATGTACACGCCATGATTTTTGCCCTTTCATGCACTGCAACTGCATGTCTGTTTGCACAAGCAGGATTTCCTGATGCTTTAAAAGTCTTTCTTGTGCATTAAACTAAAACCCCTCAGATGTAGCTTAGTTTAGCACACTGGAAATTAAAGTGTCATGTCCATGGATTCACTGCGTGCAAACACAAAGGTGCTCAAAGACATGTAATGAACCTCTTTGTTCACCAGATGGTGCTGAGACTTTTTTGTAGTCCACCCCTTCGAACTGCTTCCACTTCTTTTTTTTTTCTTGTGTGGTCTTGCCAGCTCCCTGCTTCCACAGCTTAGTGGCATGGGTGGGCAGCACTAGACCATCTTGCTCTTCTGCAGCGCTGGCCAAGGACCTGGTTGAATTAATCTGAAAACCCACTGCATGTAAACACAGATGCAATGCTCCAAAATAAATAAGTTTAAATTTTATAAAGCTATTTAATTTAATGAGGATTGACACCTGTGGTGTGTACAGGCACCCAAGAAGACTGTGATCATGTACCAAAAGGTAGAAAAACCAATACCTGACATAGACAATTTTTGTTACTTGGATTCTACGATCACCAGGAACCTTCACCTTCAGACTGAACTAACAACTATAAAAGCAGCTAAGAACTTGGGGCTATTACAGAAACATGCATGAAATAACAGCAAAATATCAGCTAAGATGAGGATGTGAATCTGTGAGACTTGCTTGCTGTCATCCCTGCTTTATGGTTCAGAAACATGGACTACATATGCTAGACATATCAAGAAACTGAGTACCTTCTGCATGATATGTCTGTGTGAGATCCTGAAAATAAAATGGGAAGACAGAATACCAAACACAGAGGTACTAGAGTATGCAGGACTAAACACACTTAGGAACCACTATCAGTTAGAGGAGGTTGTGATGGATCAGCCGTGCCAAGACAATGGGAGACCATATACTCAAAAATATTCTTATAGTGACATCCGAGATGGCTCTAGAAAGTAGAGTCGCCCTCTATGGGGTACCCTGACTCGTGCAAGAAGAATATAAGTCATTCAACATCAACAAAGAAAGCTGAAAGGAGTGTGCAGAATCCTGATCGATCTGGAGGGAACATCTGGCACAGGGTGCAGGTGTACATGAAGTGGTTTTGATCCAGAAGATGGAAGCAAAGCAGGAAAGAAGAAAGCAGCATGCTGCAAACTTGGACTCCAACTCAGACAACATGTGAAACTTGTAACAAGCTGTGTTGTTCTCAAATTTGGCTCATTAGCCACAAATGGATTCAGCAGGCATCTGACTATACCTCTTATGTGTACACCATGATCCAGAGGATCGACTTTTGCCTACTAAAAACAGTTCTGAAAATGCATTTCCACTGACTTAAACTGAAGAAAAAATAAAGCAATATTCTAACAATGTACACTGAAGAAGTGAGTTTCTAATTATGTAGCAAGTTTCCATTTGCTGAATCTCTCTTGGGTTATGTTTTCCAAAGAAATAACAGTTATCTTTTAAACTGGTCACTGACATCCCTGCAAAGAATTTTCAGTTCTTTGTGCAATTAAAAAAATTAATGACATATTTTTTCATCATTTTGTTTCTTCCACCAAACTCCCATGTATTTTGAATTTTGCAAACTTGGGTTATTAATCATGTCTTAGGCATCAGATTCAGAAACAGTTTGTTAATTGTCACTCTTAGCACTGTTGGAATATGCCCTTAACACATACAGCTTACTACCAAACATGGATTGACCTAGACTTTTCAAACTTGTTTTGTTAAAGAGTGAGTCATAAGATCTCATACAATGCATCAGGAATGATTACTAATTTCAGATCCCACTGTGATACTGCATCCTTCATTTGCACACATACCTCAGCGAGACCTTAAGAAATATGAAGGCAGCCGGCTGGGAAAATACTGATCCATGTCAAGTCTAGGGTTGACCCTACAAACTCATCTCTCTGCACTAGGCTTAACAACAATTTCTGTTGGTTGACTCTTAGGCCGCATAAAGAAGTTTCACTCATGCGTGAAGATATTCCAATGCACTTTATGGAGGGGGACTTTATATCAGCCAATCATCCAAATATGGGAGACGTGCAATCCCGTTTCCATAGATGCACTACACTTATTGAAAGCACCTCTGTTAGACACCCTAAGTGGAAAGCCTGTAGAGGAGGACCCTGTATGAAGAGTGGTCCTGTCCCATTACAAATCATGGGTAACAGCCTTATGAAAATGTAAAAATAGTCATTTTGTAAATTGAGAGATGCCAGCTAGTCCCCTTCACATGAAGACAGACTTACGGTGGCCAGCTTGAATTTGAGCTTGCAGATGAACTAGTTTAGCTTTCTTAAGCACCAAATAGGGTTACCAATCTCCCTTTTTCATTTTTTAATGGAACCAGAAAGCAATCTCTGTAAAAACACTTTGCCTTGAGGTCTCTGGGAACTTTCTTAAACACTGTCAACTTCCACAAGGAGTGGAAATCCTCCTGGAGTAAATTCTTACAAAGAGTATCTCTTAGAAGGCATGAAGAAGGCAATTTGTAGTAGATAGCATGTAGAATTGTGTGGCAAAACCATAAGCTCTAGCATGCAGGACCTAGCACTCCAGTGTTATCTAAGTTCAACCTGAACAGAAGTGAGCCAGTACGTTTCAAGATGGAAGAGGAAAAACAGCTGGTTATGTGCATCTCTCTACCACATCAAAATTCTTGACAGCTGGTAGGAATCTTGCGACTGGCTCAATCAAATCCTGAAATAAGGTATCAACCCTTGCCACTTGCCTTACCAAGTCAGGAAAATTACCATCATCCCTCCCTTCCCCAGACAGTGTAGCATGCTGGAGACAGGAGAGCTGTAGAAAAGAAAACCCACAAAAATCCGTGTGTGGCACCTCAGCTCCTGAGGACAGATGGGCCAGTTCTGGGCCTGCTGTCCTGAGCCAATTGAAAAGGATAAGATGGAGGGCCAGGAGAGCGGATAAGGAACTTAAAGCTTCGGTTCTTGAGCTGGAAAACCGTTCTATAACCAATAAGGGTATGCTGGAAAGGAAGGAAAACATCTCTAGTGCTAATGAGCTGCTGGCTGGTCACTACCCTGTAGACAAATAACACAATGTCTAGATCTTTTCTCTGGCCTGTAGAATCAAAGGGAAAAAAAGGGAAAGAGGTGGAGATTCTTACATGTGCCCCATGTGGGAACTAGAGTACGAGATGGATGTGGAAGAAGCTACCTCTGCAGTCAATGCTAACGTACTTGGAACAGAGGCTGAAGCACCAGGGCTTGGTGCCTGTTTGGTAGGTACCTGGCTTCCTTGAGGGGTGACCCAGGAAGGGGGGGAAAAAAACAAACAAACCAAAAAACCCCCCCAAAAAACCCCACACTTTGGAGAATCACTAGTCCATTAGGGCTGATGACCAGGAAGCAGAACATGGCTAAACAGTCTCTACAGTCCCCTCGAGGAAAATCAAGGGAGGTGACAGTAACAGTGAAGAAACTGGTAGCATCAATACATTTCAGTCAGATTTAGAGAGACAGAGAGCTTGGTTGTCTTCTCTTAATTAAACATAATGGGGAAGCTGAAGGCATGCCCAGTGTCAAAGGCTTGGTCCTCAGTGACAATGGTGGTCCTGCTGGACAGGTCCACTGTGATCTCAGTGCTATGAAGCCCAGGTCTCTGAATTTCTCTAGGAAACTATGGAGGGCAGGAAATCTCACATTCTGTTCTGTGACTCAGCAACCTCCTCAGGGAGGAAGTGATGTCTGCCTACTTTTGAAATGAGGCAATTGTTCATGTGTCTGCAGTTATGATTCATTACCTACTTCTGGAGTACCAAGGGTGGACCAAGTGCCTCACTAGTGCTGAAAAAGGAAGCCACTGTGGAGATACAGTGCCAGATGGTATTCAGTGTCAGGCTGAAGGCTTCATTTGCAGACCTGAAGCTGACCTAATGGCCTAAGAGGAACATTTGAAGCTTCATCTTTCTCCTGCTTCTCATCCTAATTTGAAAGACTTTGAATTTTATACCTTTCTGCTAGTAGAGGGTGGGATTCATCCACCCACTATGAGTAGAAGAAACAACTGTTTGAGGTGGAGGTACAGTGAGACCTTGGTGATACAAACATCATAAAAGAAAACTGGAGATTATTGTGCCTGAGTGATAATGATGAATAAAAATAAGAAGTGGTCACCAAAAAGAGAAAATGAAGGAGAAAATAAAATAAAAGGAGGTTTTTAAAATGATGGCACCATATGGCACATCTAAAATTAAAACCCATCAGTGGGAGAGGTGACAAGGATGACAAACAATCCAAGTCCAAAGTGTGAAAGCTTCTCACTTTGCTCCAAGAAGGCTTAGGGAAGTAGAGGGGTAACAAATAGAAGAAAAAAAATAGAAGACAAAGAATAAAAGAAAATAGTAAGGTTAAAGAGAAAGAAGCTGTGCATGGGCTTTGAACAAAAAGTAGGTTAGGAAGCAGAATGACAAAGAAAAGCTCAGACTCTCCAGGAAACTGAGAAGAACTGAAGAGCAGGAAATGTGTACCCATCCTTTAATGTCCTCAGCATGAGAAGTGTGTGAAGGGCAGTGCTGGAGGGCACACTATGGAAACTGCCAAGTCAAGAGGATCTCTGGGTAAAGCTCACACCCACAAGCAACATTGTGTCTATGAACAGTTACTAAGGAAAACCTTCCATTACACGTGCACAAACCCATGTCCTCAATGACACTTATACAAGTCTACAAAGCTTTTGATGAGTTTGCTCAAGTGTAATTGGTTTGGAACTAGTACACACTCCTCTTGAAATTTCACATGATGGCAAAGAATCTAGTTTATTCTTACTTATGTATCTGGTTTTATGGGGATAACAGGAAAAAAGTTATTTGTTTTATTGAAACAAGAATATAATTCAGAATATCTTCACGGTGAAGATCCACTGAGAAAAAAGGCGTCCTTTTTTGGTTTTGTTATAACAAGACACTAGTCAGAAAAGAAACTGTACTTTCTAAGGCAGTGTGCAAATGCTTCATGTCTAAGTCAGAACTGATTCAAACTCATCTGAAGCCATCATGATTTATTTGGACTTGGTTTAATCTTGAGGGTGTTTTATGAGGAATAATGGGTGCTCTCCTTTTGCTGCTTCTGTCTCACAGCAATAGCCACGTTCAACAAATGGATGCCTTTGGCAGAAACCTTTGTACACAGATAAGAAATGAAAACTGATGAGCTGAAACGTAAAAAAACTTAAATAATACATAAATCTGGAAAATATAACTTCTCCAGAAACATCAGTTTTTGACAAGCAGGCCTTCATTAACACAATCACACAATATGTGGGAAACTGATAATCCTTAGCAAGTACTAGATCATAATATACATTTCTTACAGTTATAGATAAATGAAATTCAGAGACAGAGTTCAAGTTAAATTTAGAACTATAATTTCCTATTTATATGTAAAAAAACTAAGAATTTTGTACCAACACATTCTTGCAAAATGTTATTTACCCACTTGCCTGTGAAGAATATATTTCAACAGAAAAGACAATAAATGTATTATATTACTACTACTACTACTACGATTGCTGTTGTTATGGTTATATCCTACTTTTCGTACTCTGTTAATTTTTGTGCATGGGCCAGTTAAGTTCTTTTAACTGTTTAGCAAGGCTACAACATGTCTTTTTTTTCAATAAGAATATGAAACTCAAATTAAACATTTATTTTTAACAAGCTCTGCTTTCTTTTAAAGGGTAAATTACGAATCAGATCACAAACAATGCCATGGGTCGGAGACTCAGCTTATCTCCTGAGAACGCTTAGCTTATCCCAGAAACTTTACACAGATGCTGTCATTGAGATAAAAAATGTGTCTGGCCATTCCATCCCATACCCAGTCCCCCATCCCACCCCCAGTTAATAGCAAGCTTTCCTACTTTTCACTATAGTAGTAAGTCTGACAGATGCTGCCTGTTGGGTTTTTAGTGTGCTGTCAATAAAGTTTACTGCTGTCCAAGATGTTGCCATGACTACTCCATGGATCCAGCTGCTGTTCTACAACTAACCTGCTTATCTTATGTAATATCCACAGCACAAATTCTTTTCCCCATAGCTCACTTTACTTTCTCTGGCACTTATCTGTACCACACTTCGGTGTTGACCTTTGAATACGGAAAAATGACAGGGTGGCTGAGTGAAAGGAGATGGAAATGTCTTAGTACACAGGTTCTTCCTTTCAAGTTAGTAGCTATGTGCCACATGAGAAAGTGCACTAGATAAGACATTTTTTCTGTTATCCAGTTAGCAGTGAAGGGAGCTGAGTTGCTTTACAGACTCCAAATACACAATTAAATACCTTGTTAGAAATATACCTATGTGAATGTAGTTATAACAAAACCCCCCAACTAAAGTCACTGGAGACTATCATCATGTATTAAGTCGCCTGTACAGAGCAACAGGTCAAGCTGCCCCCAATACAGTCGACAAGCAGGGGTGTGTGAAGTGGGCCCTATTTGATTTGGATTTGGCCTAAATCAGGGAGAGTGATTTGATTTGTTGATTCAGATCACTGTCCCTGATTCAATTTGGCCAAATCTGAAAATTCAATGGCGATTTGGAGAATCAGTGATTTGGACACAGACACAACTTTAAAAGTTTTTTCTACATACCCTGAGGTAGCAAGCATGGCTCATGATTGTTGCAGTGCTGGGGCGCATGAAGCATCCCACAGGAGTGTGGGTGGGGAAACTCCATGTGCTCAGTGGCCTCCTGGCATGCTCCCCGGCAGACCTGGAAGTGCTTTTGGTCCACTTCCCAGTTTGCTGCCGAGTATGCTGGGGAGCCCCCTGTGCCTCTGTGGGACACCCCATGTGCCCCAGCATTGCAGCGGTCATGGGTCATGAGCCATCTGCTACCTAGAGGTATGCAGAAAAAACATTTAAAGCTGTGTCTATGTCCACGTGGGGAAGCCACAGCACCACCAGTTTTCTGCTCTCATAGTGGGGCACAGGGCTGCAGCTGGGCTGGACCAGCTCAGCACAGCAGCTGCCTCCCGTTGGTGAGACCAATTGTGGGACCCAGCACAGGAGGAAGCACCATGCTGCCACGGTCAGGTGCAGCAGCAGTGGGGGCAGCACGGAGTCGTGCCCCCTGCTGCTGCTGGGCAGGTAGGGGGCACCTCATCTTGGCAGCACAGCACTTCCTCCTGCACTGGGTCCCACACACTGGGCTGCAGAGGTGACTTCTGCCCAAAGTTGGTTCAGCCCAGCTGATTTCTGCACCCTGTGGTGTAGAAATCTGGAAAAGGGGGCACATGCCCCCTGAACACATCACCTGCCCTGCACACCCACTCTGTTCCCCACATACTGGGGGCTAGGCCTGAGGGTAGAGGGCAGTGGCTTGGGAGTGAGGGGCACCAGTAGGGCTGGGAGGGCTGTGGCTTGAGAGTGAGAGGAAATGGCATGGGTGGGGGCAAGGGACTGGCATATCAGGGCTGCTCAGCAGCACAAAGCAGTGGGTGGAAGACAAGGACAGGACACAAGACGCTCCTTCTGGTGAATGAAGGAGGTAGGGGAAGCTCCGATTTTCCATGAGTAAAAATCAAATGCCACAATATATACGTATTTAGAATTTATTTTATTATAATGATTTAAGCACTGGTAGGCTTCCCAACTGCTTTAAAATTGTAAATATATCAATAAAACATTGTATTCAACTGATACCTATATATATAGTGGCCTTTTATCTTAACTGTGGAAAAATTTGTATTTTAGAGGTTTTAAATCAGAATTGGGGAGTTTTAAACAGAGAAAACCAGGATCCCTAAGAGTCACGACAGACATTCACAGTGGAGTGCAGGGCCCAGACATTAAATTTAGATTTTTGTCTATAGCATTGATGATAACATTCTGATGAGAACACTGCAATTGGGGTTTTTTGTTTTGTTTGGCCAATAAGCTATTTTTATTTCTCTAAAGTGCAAATTTTGTGTAAGGGTTGGATTCTACACATTTTAAAAAGAATTATTTTTTTTTAAACTTTTTATTAAACTCATTTTATTTACAAGTTAAAATAAAAAAAAATACCAATGAATATTGTTCAATAGAAGGAGAGAGAAAAAGGAAACTATACCTTAACTTACACTGTAACATCAGTACTGCCAAACTCTTTACAAAACTTAATACTTTAAACCAGAGGGTCCCAAAGTGTGGCCTGTGAGCCCCTCTGATGTGGCCTGACAGTACTTAAATCAGGGGTTCCCAAAGTGTGGCCTGCAACACACTTTGATGTGGCCTGCCAACCAAGACTGCCACTTTGAAATGTCCCTTCAGGGCCAAAGCTTTGGGAACTCCTTTAAACAAATATTGTTTAACTGGCATCACTGGGAAGAAGAATGGAGGGACAGGAGGAAGCAGTGCAAACATAACAGTTAATGTAATCCTTAGACAAGTAAAAAGGGGAATACTAAATAGATGTAGCAAAGTGATCTTGCCTATGTAGGCAGAGCTGATAAGATTGCTACTAGAATACTGTTGTTGTATTTGCACTTTAAGAAGGATGGGAAAGTATCAAAAAAAGTTCAAAGGAGCACCACAAAAATAATCTAAAGGCTGAAAAGCATGCCTTATGATCAGAGAACTTTTCATTTGGGCTGGCAAAGTTATAAGAAGTTGTAGTAACTACAAGTCAAAGGTAGACAAATTCAGCTTTTGACATACAATACAACTTCCTAAGAATGAGACTAATTAAGTACTAGAACAGAAATTATGTGGTTTGCTCATGTGCTGTGGAGATGGTTGCGATTCCAGACCTCAGAGGCCTTGAAACTATGAGCTATCTGTGAATTCCCTTCTTTCATGGGGCACAGGAAGAATAAGCAGCTCTGCACTGTCCTTAAAAAAAAACCCAACTCATAACACTGAGGCTTTTAAGACAACAAATGTAATGAAATCTCATGTTTCAGGGCTTTAGCCAGTTGCCTGTAGGTGTCTGAAGGATATTTTTCTCCTTAATACAGAGTTGGTTTGATGCACTCTGTTCTTTTCCCATCTTCCTCTAAAGACAGGATGTGGCACCAAACCCTCTCTCAGTTGTTCAGCTCACATTTATTATTCACATGTTCAAACTGATAGACAGATCTGGAGTTGGAAACAAATATTCTTCAGGTCAGATTGGCTAAGGTCTCGATGGTTTTCTGTCTTCCTGTATCATGCAGTGTGAATTGCTTACTAGTAGTATCGGAGCAAAATCAATGGCATGCCACTGCAGGGGCCTCCGGCACTGGTAGCACTTCTTTCTTCTGTTCTCTGCCTGTGACCATTCCTAGGCTGAAATGCTTTAGTCTAATCCAAGGTCCAGAGCCAATTAGAAGGAAGATGGAAAAATTGAATGACCTGTGATTTGCAGAAGACCTGACAATATACTACTCTACTGGTAATCTAGCCTTAAATTCTAAGAAACTACAGTATTATACAAATCTAAGGTATGAAATAGAAACTGTTGCCTGAGGATCCAAACTTATACATGATCCACTGACTCCTTTTTCCCCTGTTAGAGATCTCCTACTCAAGTAGTTACCAGACGCAGCTATTCTTGATTTATGTAATTTGCTGCATTCATGGCCAAAAACAAAACGACTTCAAAGCCAGTGAAAGCTGATTTAGTGTCTTGTGATCTATGGATGAAAAGAACTATGAAATCTACAGTATTAAGATCGATAGCAAAGTCAATATTTTTATAATTAGTTAAAACAACACTAGCTAGAAACCTACTATCCACTCTAAACACCTACTTAGGGTACTATCTTTCTTGTCTAAACCATCCCAGAAAAATGTTTGCCTAATCTGCACTAAATTAGGATTGGGGGAGGGAGGGGCAGGGAAGAAAGGAAAGGACAGCTAACATGAAGAAAACTCAAGTCTCCCACATAATACTGCAAAGAAGATCCAAATAAGTTATTAGATAAAAATAAAAAACAAAACACCTAAAAATTAAATATTGTTAAGAATGTAATATAACAATTAAGAAACACCATTACCATTACAAAAAAAGGAAGTTGAACAGACACCAGCTATTATCAGACATCTATGTGCTAACGTGATCTCAACTGTCCATCTTTTAAGGTCAGACAGCACTGGACCAATTTAAATCCAGGAAGGCTATCAGCCGCTAAGAGCTCAAAATGCAATTATGATAGTCCTATAAGTTATTCACCCAGGATACCCTGATTCCACAAAGATTTATAAATGTGCTTAATTTTAATTTATCAAATACTCCAAATGAGGTCACTTTCATCTCGTATAATTGAGGTTATTATTGTATTAAATTACTGCTGCAAAAATTATTGAGATTTCTACTGTCCATGCCTGTGACCTTTCTGACTCCTGCACTCACTTTCATTTCTTTCAAATGATGAACCAATTTGCAAGTGGGGTTTACTGTTTTACAACAGCCATTGCTATTACTTCAAACCGAGTCCTCTCAGACATGGCAACAGCATGGCAGCATTAAGCATGTCACATTTGAAGCTTTAAACCAAAGAGGATTTTGAGTTAGAGTGCAAGAGGCAGAATATCTCTCAGTGTTTGAAAACATATTCCCCTCTGATCATTTGTTCTACTCGCTGAAACAACACAGATTTTTTAATTAAAATGTTCCAAAAAATATTTTCCTTCTAAGACTGAAAATGAGAAACTGCAATGTAATAGATAACTTTTTAAGAACAATATTAAACAACTCAAATATTCAAGTCCTGATGCATCTCTCAAGCCTGCAAGAAAGGGTAGCCTTGTTTTTGCATATATATTATCAATCTGTGAGAGCAAGCTGACAAATCTGGCATGTGCAGGGAGGGAGGGGACGGAGGAGGGGGATTGTGGAGGGATATAAAGACATAAGCATTATACATGCTAACCTGCTGGGTACATCCTCTTCCGTTCCCTTGTCTAGCACACTGCTCAGGTTATGCTCTGCCAGAGTCTCTTCAGGAACCTCTTCCAGTTCTTCTTCCTGCTGGAGTGACAATCGATAATTCTCCAGCTCAATCCGCTCAGGTGTGCCACGTAGTCGTTTAGCAAGGCTGGGCTCCTCCAATCCATTTATATTAGGACCTACAGAGCAAACCAGTGAACAGACAATAAATCTGATAAAACAGTTTTTGGAAGCAATTTCAGAGCTGGGGTGTAAGACTAACACTGGAAAATAAGGCACAAGAGTAATTCACATGGATACCATGTTAGCCACTACTGAGAGAACTTGAAAGGAAGTCATAGTGTAAAATGGACAAGTTGTTACTGCTTTTGGCCAATGGACACTAACAAAATGTTACACGTTCTGATTTTGTGGAGAAACAAGAATATTCTAGTTGCAAAAGCCAAGGCCATGTTCAGGAAAGGACAGGGAGGCCTTTGCCATGGGGACTTATCTATTCCTCCAAAGATATGGAATGCCTCAACTAAAGGAGACAAGGGAACACTCCTACTGCAGGAAGCCAGAACTATTGCCACTGAAGCCACTTCAAGACAGCAGCAGGAGTGCTGCTATTGCTTAGGGAAAAGTCAGCCCCTGAGGACCCATCAGGTCTCCTTTGCTCTGGACCTAAACATACTTTCTCTCAAAATATACACAAAAACTTCAACCACAACTCTGTTAACACAATTTAGGTCTAACTTGCCCCTTTTATAATTCTAGGCTGGAGCCATATGCCAATGAACCTCAGTCAGAACCTGATTTTCCTTAGACAAAGGAACATGAAACCTGAATATATACTTGTTGCATTATCAAACCCAGTCCCCTAGTACCACACAAAATCATATTCTATAACTCTGTTTATACACTTACCAAGTTTCAACTTATAACCAAATTTTGGTTTCTTTCCCCACTGCTCCTTTTGATAGGATACTCCCAAATGTCAGGCTTCTGATGGTTAGACATTGTTTTCATTCCCAGCCTAGGCTCATTCACAGTCAGTTTACACCTGTTTGTTTTTGTGCCACTGGCTTTCATCCTAAATAGCTCTTGTCCCGTCCTGGGGTTTTCCCCCTTTCGCACACCCAATTTATTTATGAAGAGCGATCATTGTTTCTCAGCCTTCTTTTATGGAGGTAAACCAGCCAAGGCAAACTCTCAAGATAAGTTCTCCAATCCTCTGATCAGCCTACTAGCATATCTCTGCACCCACTCCAGCTTGAATTCCTATTATTTTTTATATGGGTGATCTGTATGTAGCATTTGAGGTGAAGACCTACCAATCTGTCTACAATGGCATTTGTACGTCCCTGTTTTTGCAGAAAACACCTTACCTGATGTATCCTAGGAACACATTTGTCAACTTCACAGCTGCATCATGGTGGCTCATAGTATCTTGTGATTCATTAATATACCAAGATCTTTTTATTCCCAGTTACTACCTAATGATCACTCGGTTTGTAACAGATTCTTGTTATTAGTTTCTTAGGGTACTTTCTACTATAAAATTTTATCCCACTTTTTCACTCCATTTCTCACTGTAAACCAGTTTTTCCTGTATGAAACTCCAACTCCTCTCTGTGTTGATGATGCCTCCCAAATTTGTGTCATCATAAAATTTCATTAGCATGCTTCTGCTTTTCTGTGCCAAGGTCATTAAACAAAATATTACATAAGATTAATTTCCAAATCAACTCTCGAGGAATTCTGTCAGTAACACATCATGCAATGTTTCCCCTTTCAGCATCACTTGTCATTACCCAGTTTCTTATGTACTTTACACAGTGCCTGAACTCACCCAAATCACCCTAATTTAACTACTGATTTCTCAGGCAACACTAGATTAAATGCTTGAAATCCCTTGCATCTCTCTTGCCTAGTAAATTAGTTGACTTAGTTATCAAATAGGTCTAGCACAACTTCCCTTAGTAAACCTATGTTGTATTTTATCTTGTTTTTTATTTACTTCCTATCTTTATTCTTTTCCTTGAAAAATTGTGCAAAGACTCATATTATTGAAATCATTTTAACAGATCTGTACTTGTCTACATTATTTTCTCCTCCTTACTTAAACAGGACTACTATATTTGCTATTTTCCAGCCCTATGGTGTGACATTTAATTGGACAAACTGATAAAAATCCCCCTTACTGAATCTACAATTTGATACGCCAGTTCTTCAAATGTTCTAGAATATATATTATCTGGTCTTCAGTCTTCCAGATAAGCTTGAGTTCATGTTCCTACCCAAGTGCGATCACTTCTATATCCATGTACTGCTTTTGCCTCCATGTTCATTCCTGCTGAAAACTCGGGCAAAATAGTAATTCAATGATCGAGATGCACCTAGATAAACTTCAGTGCCAACCCTATCCTCATTTCTCTTTCCTTTTTCTACTTTTATTTACCGGGTTAAAGAATACATTGCTATTTGCTTTAATTTCATTTATGAAGTCTAACCATAAGACTTTTGGTAAATCTCACAATCTCCAGGACACAGCTTTCTTTGCTGATTAAAACCTTTTTCAATTCCTTGTAGACTCTCTGGTTATTCCCACTATCCTTTATGAAGTGATTATTTATTTGGGATAAAACTTGTAGGAAAGAATCCCCTTGATTGATATACAAGTTTCAAATATTTTTTAGGGATACAGGTTTTAGCTGTGTTAGTCTACAGGCAAAAATATTCAGGACTTTTGGTGGTATCTTTTATTTATTACACCAACTAAAAAGTTGCAATATTTCTTTTTCTTTACTTGCAAGCTTTTGGACTCTCACACCCTTCCTCAGGTAAAGGAGAATGCACAGCTTGTAACATTTCTCCCAGGTAGAAATGAAACTTAAAATTGCACAGGAGAATAAAAAGATGTTATAGGTTCCCCTGGGTGGAAAAGTTCCTTTTAAGCAAATTAAGCTCAAATAAAAGTTCAAGCACTCTACATACTTCCAAGTTGTCTGATGGCAAGCAGGGTATAAATTTCCTGTTTTGCTAAGATGTAAAGGCTGATGGAATGCACATACCAAATTTTGGGGCAAAGTTAACATAGCAGAGAGCAGGGAACAGATCCAGGCGGATCTGGACAGGTTGGAAAAAATGGACAGAATGAAATAGGATGCTGTTCAACAAAGACAAGTCCAAAGAGCTGTCCCTGGGCAAAAAAGAGCCACCAACACACTTACAGGCTGGGGGATGACCATCTCAGCAACACAGCAACAAAAAAGGATCTTGGAGTCATAGTTGACTCTAAGATGAACACAAGTTGTCAATGTGACAAAGTGATCAACAAGGCTAACCATACTTTATCATGCATTAGCAGATACATAACAAACAGGTCTAGGAAGGTGATGCTTCCCCTCTACGCGGCACTGGTCAGACTGCAGTTGGAGTACTGCATCCAGTTTTAGGCGCCACACTTCAAGCAGGATGGAAAGAATCTTGAGAGGGTTCAGAGGAGGGCTACTCGTATGATTAGAGGCCTTCAGGCAAGGCCCTACAAGGAGAGACTGAGGGACCTAGATCTTTTCAGCCTTCGCAAGAGAAGGCTGAGAGGTGATCTTGTGGCTGTCTATAAATTCATCAGAGGAGGGCAGCAGGGAATAGGTGATGCTCTATTTACTAGTGCAACCCCCTGGAGTAACTATGAACAATGGCCACAAATTGATGGAGAGCAGATTTAGGCTGGACATTAGAAAGAACTCCTTTACAGGAAGGGTTGCCAGAATCTGGAATGGGCTTCCAAGGGAGGTGATGCTCTCCCCTACTTTGGGAGTCTTCAAAAGAAGACTGGACAAGCATCTAGCTGGGGTCATCTGACCCCAGCGCTCTTTCCTGCCCAAGGCATAGGGTCAGACTCAATGACCTACTGAGGTCCCTGCTGACCCTAACATCAATGAATCTCCTGGCTAAGCAGTTCTGTTGTGGGGAACTTGTTTTCCAGGTATGAAAATTCAGCTCAAACAAAAGGCTGGATGGAGCAAAGGTGGAACACTCCAGGTCTCTGGATGTTAGGTTTTTGCTTCTTTTTTGTAAAAATTATGAAGTTTTCATTTTATAATAAAAAAACTTCATAGTGATAATTTCTGCCAGTATTTCTCTCTCTAATTTTACGAAGATCTTTTACATTGCGAATGTGTCCAATGGAATGTGGGTAGGGATCACCATATTGCCATATGATCTAAACCACATAAACCTACTCAAAGGTCAGAAAACTGTCCTGCCTTTCCAAGGATAGTTTTGGTCTCTACCCTTTGCTGCAGCAAAAAGGTCTTACATTATGGCAGCATTTTAAAATTGTTTTTAACAGAACTGAACTGTTTAACGGCTAGGATTCATGCTTCAGTTCGTTCTCTGAGATGCCTAGATGGTGATACCACGTCAACCAAAGCTATTTTTGTAAGCTGTGTTACATTCTCCAGCTCTGTGTTTTCAGCATCAAGGGATTTGACCTGGAATGCTAATCTGCCAATCCTGGGCAACAGCAAGCGAAATGGATTATGGATAATGGAAAAGGACCATGTAAAGTCTATAGTGCATTCTCACAAAACAAGTTTTCCATACTGGACTTTGAAGATTACAGTGTATTCTAGTTAGATCCAGCTCTCCCAGCATGAACAGCTTTCACATGCTATTTCTGGCTTGTCCTCTTTCTTTTTTGCCTACTCTGCTTATTCTGCAATACAGCCATGTAGTTCAGAGATATAAGAAAGGATAAAAGGAATTGCTTCTCCACAGGTTTTTTCACCTTTTTTTCTTCATCAGAGCCTTGGTCTTCTTGTCAGATCCTCAGAAGAATTATTTTCAGAGTATGGTTAAGACCACTAAGAAAAACAAAATTTCACTGCAAAGATACAGAGATAAAAATTGTAGGAGCTTCCCCATTTAGAGAGGGAAACCAAACTGACATTTATACAGGCTAATGATAGTCATGTAAGCAACCCCCAGGCATGTGTGTTAGGTAAAAGTTAGTAGACTTGTACCTATAACTCTATCCCCCCAACATGCATAGGGCAAGGAGAATTAAAATCAACCCTACCACAGTATATGGGGACATATGAAGTGTCTCAGTGGAAGTGTCTATAGAATAAAGATAACGGATAAAAGTTATGTGTAAGCTGTATGACAAGGGAGTGTAGATAAGGTATGCCTGTGTGCCTCACATGTGTTATACTCCATAAAATCTCAAGAAAGTGGGAAGAACATTCCCAGATGCACTTGGGGAATTATGTAAGACTGATTTTATTCTTTATAGGTATGAAATTCAGAACAACTGGCCAGAACCCTCCATTTTATTTTGCATAGGAAAAATACAGTTTTCTATTAGAGAATAGGATCTATGAAGCTCAACTTACTGCTAGCTTGGAATACAGACTTCTAGTAGATAGCCCTAATTGGACACACCTTGCACCAAGGATTTGTTTTTAGTCTCTAAAAAATTATCAGGCTCCACTTGGATGTCAATAAAAACAGTGTCAGACCTGCCAATTAAACACAAATGTACAAATATTAACTGATTCCAAGCTGTCTGCATCATTAAATAGAGAAGGAAAATTGCTACTTCACAGCTTTAGGAGTACTGCCATTAATACAAGCAGCTTGGCTTATACTTGCTTTCTTACAAAAAAAATAGGTGGAGCAAGATTGATGACTGCTGGCCAGTTTGCTCAATTCAGTAGATTAATAACATTGCCAAGATTACGCCTGGTTCACTAGGGTCTGCAATGCTAGAGAAAAGAAAATTTAAACCTTCCCCAGACATTTCTTTCTTAGTGACACACGCTATTCCAGTAAATGGTTCCCACAGAACAGTGGTTTTTCAGTTTTTTTTGGCTACGTACCCCTTTACCTGCAAAGTATTGCTGCTTGTTGCCTCTTCACCTGACACTAATGTCACAGATGTCAATGTGTGCCAATGACATTACTCACCTTGTGTTCACCAAGCAGAAATAATGCCACCATTATTAAAATTTAGACGCATACTCCTTGGTAAGCCATGGCATGCCCCAGTTTTAAAAAAACTGCCAAAGAGTACTTGAAGATAACAAGGCTGCTGTTCAAGACATCAGTAGAGGAAGATACTGCTCACAAACAAGCATATAGCTACTCTATAGCAGTACCTGTAGAATACCTTTGTAAGGAGCACATTGATTAACCCCCACCTACCACTACATGTTCCCCCTGAACAACAGCTGCATGATGTACATAGACTCAATGTAGTCAAACTAGAAGCTGCTCACAAATTGATAGAAAGGGGCCAATGAAACCGCATATGATGAAATAAAAAGAAAAATATGTCATTAACCAAAAAAACACTAGGAGGCACCTGAATGCTAGAAGTAGCTTGTCACCCATCAAGGAATCAGCTCAAAAATCTAAAAATGACATCCTAAATAGGAAAAGCATTTTCAGGACCAGACTCAATGGCTCTGTATTTTAGAAGAGCTGCCGACTATGAACAGTACATAGATCATCCCTAGGGAACTGTTTTTCCTAACAGAATAGGCTGCTTAGCTGTTGTGTGAAAGCTGCCAGAGCTCCTTATTTATCTCATCCCTGACGCAGCCTAACTCTTGTAAAGAGCCCTGCATCCAGAGATAACATTCCAGTGCTGAAGTGCCCCTTGCCTTACTCTTCTGCATGAAAGCTTTCCTTCCTATCCTCTTATTTTAGAAACAATTGCGATTGCTGCTGGGGCCTGAGAAGCTTCCCTATCCTTCTGTCTTTCAATATGTTTCTCAATACTATGCCTAGCATAACTGGTCCCTCAATCTCAGCTGAGGCCTGAGAGCTACTATAATACAAACAAGGCTATCTACAGGAGTGTATATGCACAAGAGAGAAGGCATCAATATACTTCCTATGACATTTTTCATTCTGAATTCCTTGAATTCTTATACAATTTAAAACCTGAAATTGAATAGATCCCACTTGGGCATTTTCTTCTTTAGTAAATAAAAGTATCAAAACTAAGGCAACAAGAGAATATTAAAGGTGACGTACAATAGAGAAGGAACATGCGACCCTCTTCCAGGCACTTAAATAATACGGAGTGCACATAATTTATTAATAAAATTTCAGCTTAGAAATGAATGGAGAGAGAGAGAGAAAGAGAGAGAGAGAGGTAAGCCTCCATTTTCAAGCGTTTTAAATATAGGTATCATCCTCTGGGGTGAAATTTCTCAAGCTTGTCTGCAGCTCACCATGGATTTCTGATGGTGAAGGAGCATGTTAGAAGTATCTAATAAAATCCTTATTTAAAAAAAAAACAACTGTATATTTCAGTATCAAATCTTATTTTGTGAGCTTTTCTGGCACTTTTTTTCAGATGCCTTTCTAACCACTGCCAGTTGGCTAAGACTTACTGGTCTGTCTTGACAGATTCAGTTAGCAATCCCTTCCCCTTCACCCCAGTACTTCCTCCAACTATACCCAAGACCTAGGACCTAAGACCTGAGGCTTAATATCCTAGAGTGCACTGCATCCCAGACAAAGCCATAAAACAAGGTTCAACCCTGCACGAAGTGCCGTCTTAAAGTTGGAGGAACAAGACAAAGAGACTTTAAAGGGGAAAATGGGTAGAAGAGCAAGTCATCACTTCTCTTAAGGACCTGTAAGAAACCATGTAGAAAAAGAGCTCAGCAGGTTTAGTGAGTTCTTGCACATTCTCTCTTCATGCAGGCCAACTCCCACATTTCAAAATTGTGCATATGCTGTAGGTTCCATTGAACCGTAAATAGCACAGCTTTAAAGCCTACATATTTTGATAGAAATGAGAGATACAGATATTGCTCAAATAAAGGAGCTGATGCATTTATCTGAATTGCAACGTACAATGAACACCAAGTACCTATGTCATTCTGACTGGTCTCCCCAGACTTTTTTTTCTTCTTCCTTTACTTATTATGCCAGACAGTTATGTCCACAATGAGGCTGGCTACTGCTGTTTCCTGATGAAGCTTAGGTTCTGTTAAATGCAAAAACTTCAAATACAAGGAGCTGGGATGAGAAGAAGCACAACGTCATATGGGAATATCAAGAATACCACATACAGGATTCAAAACGAGCGGAAGTTTGCAAGCTGAATATCTCAATGGACAGCATCTAAAATTCTTCAGTCATCTTTTAAATACTCAGCATTCTACACAAAAAATGCATACCATGCTGAACAAGAGGAATGAAACTGCAGATTCTTCTTCATTTCAAGTTTTTAAAATTAAACCTGGATGGTTTTCTAAAAGATATGCTCTACTGAACCAAAGTTACTGGGTTTGAATTACCAATGAAAATCCTGTGTAATACAGGAGATACAACTAGTGAATCATAATTGCCTCCAGTCTCTTCTGGCTTTTAACATAAAATGAAAATAAAAGGTCTTTCCCAGCATAGAAAGGTAAACTTGGAATAGCCAATAAAGGCAAGAGTGTTTTCCACCCAGTGCCCAACATGTCAACACTCGCATTGTAACTGGCATGCCACAGCTCAGTGTTTCTCAAACTGTTGTGCAAGCAAAGATTCCTGGTACATCAGGAAAAGGCACATTTAGAGAAATGAGCATTGGGGATTGCAATGGTGGAAGAAGTTTAATAAGAGATCCCTTTATGCTGAGACCTGCGTTATGGAGGTGTTAAAGAACGAGCGCCATTTCCAAAGCTGTCCAAGAGGTTTTACAAGAAGGAATCTTCCTTGACTCAATACCTCATGTTGCAATCTGCACTTTAGAAAATAAAAAACTTGGTAAGATTCCTGTCAAAAACTGTCCCATCCCCCCAACCACTAACAAAATATAAAGTAAGTATTTACTCAGTTCAAGGCCAGTTTTCAAGTTCAGCATAATTCACAATAACTTTAAGAAAGGTCAAAATATTTGAGGAACTGGGAGGGAAGATTCTCAAAAGTTAATTGTAGAAAGGAAAGCCCTCCTCCATATACTCAATACCCCCTAGTTAGAATTAAGACCTTGCTATAAACAATAGAAGTTTGATCTCATTCCTGCTAAATTCATCAAAATGTTTTCATGTGACACAAGATATTATCACATTCTATATTTGCTTTAGAGATGTTATAATTTTGGTGCTTTTCTCAAACAGATTTAGAAAGACATTCAGAACAAAGCGATCCTTCTAAAGGCATAGGTGAAGCAAAGCCTGAAAAACAGGCTACTGATTCAAAGGAGTGTCTGTCTTCATTCTGTTACTAAAGATATGCAGACTATATTCCTGAAGTGAATATAGTTATATCAGTTTTATTTGAGGGTCACCTTTAACTTCTTCCTGTCACTTGAAAAAAAGCCAAAACCCACCCACAGACTTGCAGCATGAAGTTATGCTGAAGCTCTGAGGATGTAAAGTGCCAAACATTTTTATAAAGTAATGGAAAGTTAAGGCTCAGTGCGTGTACTTGTTTAACCATACATAAAAACTGCCTACTCTTCCAGAGTGGTAGAGAATAATCCAGGAACATAGCTGTTTTGACCCCTGGAAAGACCCCAGGGCTGGAGACAGAAAAAAAAGACATTAGGTCATCTAATCCATGCTTCAGAACAGTACAAAAACTGGTTTTCCCCACTGCACTTTTGGAAGAAAATCCTAGCATTTGTACAATTTCAGTTTTATTTCTGATTGTTAGCACACTACAAAACATTACAAAAGGTGAGGTCCATAATATTTAGGCGATTTCTTCAAGTAAATCATGAATGTCTAACATGCCCATAAACCTGGTATGTAGCATAGCTGGTAACAAATCACAGAATCTGATGAAATGAGCTTGGGCTTAGGAAACTTCATGCTATATATCTGATTTAGGCACTCTAAAAGGTATCAAAATTTACTTTGCTGTCAAACAAGTAATTCACCATTTTTTTAAAAATTGTATTTGGTATCCTCTGGGTTCTTGAACTCTCTACAGTAGTTTGAACATCCACATCCTGTTGTCAGGTAGTTTTAATTTCAAAAGGAACTGAAGCATGGGAAGAGAGCAAAATTTTTTTTTAGCTAAAGACAAGCATTGCTTTAAAGGCCTGAGTTCTGTACTGCCAGCTGTTTAAACTATCCTATCTCAAAAAAGCCACCAGGGACCCTACTTACCGTAGCAGAAATAGTGGACTGAAAAAAAACAAAAGCAGAGAGAAAGCATAGGCGTGATGCTTCATTTTTAACACACTGGGGTCCCTGTTCATATACCTTCTTTCCATGATTCTTATGATGTAATATTTATTAAAAAGAATTATTGTAATTATATTATAATGGAATTCTCCCGTGTCCAGCCTACTGCATCACTACAACTACAGATTCATGCATTTGGTGTTCATTTCTTGCTCCTGTCCCCCTGTCCGTAACTTTTAATTTTACTGCTACCAAAAATTTTATTAAATTATACACTCACTGAATTAGTCAGGCTATCATGATGCATAAAATTATCAAGAGTATTTCTAAATGTGCAAGTAGTGCTTTCCAGCAAAGAACTGAACATTTTCATCCAAAAGTATGTTGTGAAACTATTAATATAAAAGGCATGTCTGCTTTCTCTCTCTGAAATTGTTGTCTGGGTTCTTGGCAAATATTTTGATCTAAAGTATCAAAAATAAAGTTATTAAGAATTATACATAAGCAAAAGCCTTAAAAAAATCAAGTAATAAATCAGATCCATAACTTAGTTCTTCTATTCTGATGAAACCATCCATACAAATCTAGATCATCTCATCAATTGCAATTTAGCACTATTTCCACAATCAACCCATTCCAGGATGGTCTTAGATATGACACATCTTTGTCTGCATTATACCATTAGCAACTGCTACAATGCAGAGTGCTCTATAACAAGGGGCTACCTTCGATATCGTTCTCCTAGATTTTGGAGGAAATAACTACCTAACACCTGCAAACATGCAGTGTTTCATATCTTGTGACTAGTTTTCTGAAACACCCTAGAATTTTGAAAACCGCTATAATTTCAAACACAATTTTTCATAAAAGACACTTACTCATTAAAGATAAGGCACATATCAAATTTGACATTACACTAAACAAACGTACACTCTGCAGCAGTGTTATGTGGACCTAAAAAGAATTTAAGATCACCCCAAAGATGTGGCTAACTTCTGAACCAACCAACCAAGACTCATGAAAATTTCCATAAAATAAACACTGGGTTTTGGGATGCCAGTAAGTATAGGGAAATTCAGACTAAACACATTTTTGAGGCAAAATGTAAATAACTAAACAGAATGCTGAATGGAACTGCTTGCTAATCTTTAAACGTGCATCTGTCCAAGAAAAATACGACTATATTTGCAGTATGACCAAATCCCAGATTATTTTATTCTCAAAACTCATCAACTACATTGATTATTTTGGAAATCTGAGGACCATGCCAACAGGGTCAATGAGTGACTATGCAATGCTTCCTCTGAAGAAGTCTATAAAGTCCAAAACAAGGAAGGATCAGAAGGTATTTCTACTGAATAAAACACATGATGGGAGTCCAGAAGCAGTGGAAACTTCCTATGGAAAGATTTTGATGGAATGCTCTCATCCAGTTGATTTATACCAGTAGTAATGTTTTTTTGCCAGAATATTCTGACTTTCCTCCAGACTTTTCTCAGTTTCACAAACTGTTGATTATTCTATACTTTAAGTTTTGTTTAGTTACTGGCAGGTGATGATACATGCATCTACCATGGTACAGGTCCCCCTTCTATAGGGAAAGCGGATTATTTTTTTCTGTCTTAAAACATGCTTCACCATGGTAAGAAATGAATGACAGATACTATATCTGCGGCTTTCACTCCCTGCCCCCCCCCACTTTTCAGACCATTTCTCTCAATTGTCTCATGTAATGATTTTTTTTCCCTTATTACTTCTGCACATTACAACCAGTATTTTGAATTTCCTTTTTTATGCTATTTTTTCTTACATGGCCAAATATGTCTGAACTGGGATGAAGGGATCTCTGGGTGTTTCAGTTGCTACACAGGGCAGATGTACTTACTTACACATGATAAGAACATATATTTGGAGAAATTTTTAAAGAAAGAGAGAATTAATTTTGTATCTCCTCTTCACTGTTGCTGGGCTCTCGATAACAAAGCTGCAGGTCTAAAGAGAAATACAGAATTCATGGTATATAGTTTGTCCTCTACCGTATCTGACTCTTCTAGCTTTGTTTATGACAAATGGAAATGTTTATACTAATGTCTGTTTCTCTCAGGGAAAAAAGTGTTTCAGTCCAGCCTTTGGTTGGCAGAGTGATCCAAAACTCAAAAAATCAGTTTTTTGGGGTCCATGACCAAAAAATCTGGTCAAGGTTATTCCAACCCTTTCAAACTTAAAAGGTAAGCTTCCAAATCCCCATTAAGGGATGTTCCAGAAAAATGGCCTAATATTCCAAATGCTGTTGAATATCCCAATAGGCGAATCTAGGATTTTAAAGAGGGGGTGTACAGGAGCAGCAACCAATGCTGGAGCATCAACTAATGCTAAAGCAGGGGCTGCAGCCACTGTTCCCAGCCTTCTACCTGCACAAAGTACCAGAACACGCTGTGGGAGCAATGGATAGGCACTTTTTAAAGTCCCCCAATCAGGTAACCATCCCCCAACACCTATTCCCTTTCTTTCCATGCTTAGGGGCACCTCTCTTCCCATTCCTCCCCTTGACTTCTCTACTAACACCTCTGGCTATGGGTAAGGGAGACATGCCTACCATCACTGCTGTCCCAACCATTCCTCACCCATGCTGTGGGGACTGACTGCATGGGAGACAGGCACAGCAGAAAACTGTTTTCCCCTCCCCATGCCAGCTCCAGGACTGGTACGGAAAACCCAGGGTGACCTGGCAGGGAGAGGGAATCCACCATCATTGCTATTGCTGTCCCTGGCTCCCTGCACAGCTTGGCTGGAGTAGGATAGGAATAACTATGGAGCTCCCCCTGAACCCTGGTCAGCTGGAGGCAGTGGCAGCAGCAGGCAGGGAAGAGGAGATACTTCAGAGCACAGAAAGGAACAGAGTGAATGCTGAGAGCAGAGGAGATTATCACCTGCTGTGGAGATTTAAAGTCCCTACCTGCTGCTTCTGTAGCATGATCCAAAAGGCAGGGTGCAGCCATGCCACCACAACCCCTCCTATATCTGCACCTGCTCAGTTCCCATTGACTTCTGTGAGGTTCCTGATGGCTCAGTGTGCCAAGAGTCAGAACATTTTTACTTATGAATCTAAACTGAGACTTAGAAACCTAGTAGTAGGCACCTCAGTTTGAAAATATGACTCAAAGTAGGGTTTTTGGTTTGTTTGGGGGTTTTTTTGTTTTTTTTTTTGGAGGGGGTTGTAATGAAGCTCAGCTTTCAAGTTCAGCAAATGAATGTCAAGTAGCCAGTACCCACTAAGGACTCATTACAGATCACTCTAGTAACTAAAGCACAGGGGATAAGAGATGCTTCACAAGGTCTTTCAGCAGTATCAACATGAACACATCATTTTATCTCCCCACGCTTTTAACGTCAGCAAGAGATTAATGCTACAAATGACCTTCTATGGAGTTTATCCCATTTGGGTGACTACTCCAAAACCAGGTCATTCATGAAGCAGGGATAACACAATGCAATTATCACACAGAATTGGGAAGCAGGACTTCGCTGTTCTATTAATGGGTCTATTACTTTCTCTGTAACCTGAAACAAGTCAGCAAACTGTGGTGAGTTGTCTATAAAATGAAGGTACCATTTACCTGCCTGAGCACGTGTGTCAAGTTTTAATATAGCCCTTTAAAGTGAGATAGGTACTATCAACTGGAAGCTCATTATGTGCCTTGCTCTTGCACTAACATTCAATGTTTTCTCTTTATAGGACTGTAGATCCAGGAGGTAGGTCTGGTACACCCAAGTTTTCCACTTTCTCTCTTCCCTCATTCCTAGATTAACTGATCCATTTGTAGAACAATTTAACAAAAGTGATATCTCTGATAGCTTGATTCTTTGAGATTTAGTTACAGTACACAGGGTTTCTTCTTCACTAATAAATAGTTGTAACAGTCCATCCCACATTGTGGAGAGACTGATGTAAGGAGGGATAGAGAACTTGGTGAGAAGCGAGACCTTTTGCTTCATTTATAAACAGGATTTCTAAACCAGGAGCAAATTTGTAAGGGGACAAACATTGTCTGGAATGTTTCTACCCTCTCCATCATGGCAAAATGTAGAGCACAATTTTCATCATGCACTAGGCCTGCTTGCAGATGTGAACTCCCCACCCCCTATGGTGCTTTACTTTAAGTTCTGTGTGCGAAGCTCAGTGCATGCCTAGAAGAGGCATCACGTTAGTTAGACTTGGCTTGTCTAATGTCTGTATAGATCTGGTGCTTTACTGGGGTGTTTTTGGCACTTTTATCTAACAGCTGGTTGAATCAGCATTAGATAAAAGCACCAAAAGCCCTTCTGAAGCACCCAATCTATACAGACGCTGCAGAGTCCAGTCAAACTAACATGCTGCTTCTTCTGGTAAAGCGTGTTTTGGGCTGTTTTTTTTAAGACTGTCAGCAGTCTAAGATAACAGCAATACAATTACAATGAAAAAAAAAAATCACAGGGGAAACAGTGGAAAATGAGAAAGATCTGTGGAGACCTCACAGAAAAACAGGACACTGTCTCTGGGAATTATCCCGTAACACAAACTTATGCTCCCGTAGTTTATTTGAAAATATTTTGTCCCTTTGCAGAGAGAACATTTGACCTAACTTGTAATGGGGATGAGATCAGCCACTACAGGTTTTGAAACCCCTGAAGCAAGTGGTTGATCCCAAGAGGACAGACTAGAAGGGATGAAACCAGCCTCCAACTTGATCCTTTTGCTACATTGATGCTATCAGGTGACACCCCTCACATAATAATTTACAATGAACACCTGTGGATAATTTTCAGAACACATCCATTTCAGATTCTCCCTTCCTAAGGTACTTCCTTTAAAACAGCTCTCCAGAATAACCTGTCATTCTGTAATAAGAGAAAAAGGGAAGACAGGCAGTTTCATAACAGGTATCACCCATGTGGGAAACAATCCTATGGAAAGCATAGCTGCTTAGTATGGAGCTAAAGGAGAAGAATATAGCAACAGAAACAGTTTGGGGAGAAGAGAGAATCCAAATCACTTCAAAAGGTCCCAGAAAAGATCCAGGAACCCTGTTGCCCTCCAGCTGGCTCTGAATTCTTTTCCTACCACATTAAACTATGCATAATCCAGGGTTTCAATATGGCTGGAAGAGATCAAAAAGTGATTCTTAAAGCATGGAATGCTTCTATTTCCCAACAGAAATCTCACAGATTAGTTTCACATTCTATTTATAACATTTCAAGGTTTAAACCTATTTGCAGGTTAAACTCTTCTGGTTACCACCTCATAAGCAGTGGGGGGAAAATATTATTTGGAGAGGCTGAGCCCTGCCTGACCCCCAGCCCTCCCTCCCACAGAACCATTGCAGAGTGCTAGTGCTGTACAAGGCGGCAGAGTGGCTACACACCAAGCAGCGTTGGGCACTGCAGGATGGCAGCATCATGTTGTTGCTGCCATCACTGGCTGGTGTGAAAGGTGTTGGGGGGACCAAGCCCTGGCTCTACACCACCTATGCTACCACCAGCACAGCAGACATGATGTGTCTTTCAGCAGTATCAACATGAACACATCATTTTATCTCCCCACGCTTTTAACGTCCCCTCCACAACTAGAATCCCCCAAGCCATCTGCTGTTATTCAGTTTCAGTTGCCAATGATGTAATAAGTAGCATGCAAGGGAGGGGACAGATTGGATTCTTAAAATAGACTAATCCCTTACATGCTTGACAGCATCAAAACTACTCAGTGCAAAACTTCAATTCACTGTGTTGGTGGAAGTCAGGACATCACAGGACTAGTATCAGCAGGAGAAAGGGTGAAAGAAGAAAAAGACGACCACTGATGACACAGGTTGACTCCTCACCTTAAAAACATTTTAAACAACAAAAAAAAAGATTCATAAATGGACCCTTGAGGTTATTTAATCTAAATACTGACTTGCTTTGACAGCTAGCTCCCTTTGTAAATTCATAAAAACATAAGCTGCTTTATTTTTTCACTGGATCTTTGTCACAGCAGGAGAGAGCAACCCAGTTACCAACTGTCAGGATGACAGTTAGGTGTTACTGTCAAGTGCCACAAATACTGGCAGCTGACAGCTTGGTAGGATACAGGATACAAGGCTTGAGTAACTGGGTTAGAAGGAATGCTGGGAAGCACTAATGAAAC
Source organism: Crocodylus siamensis (assembly GCF_052110815.1). NCBI lineage: Eukaryota > Metazoa > Chordata > Crocodylia > Crocodylidae > Crocodylus > Crocodylus siamensis. Next base: position 115,272,463 of record NC_143398.1, read on the forward strand.
ATTTTCCTTCTGCTGCAAAGATAAGTTGGAAAAAAAACAATTTATGTTGAGCCCATTCATCCAAAACAGACCTTAGAAGGGCATCTCAGATTTTTTAATTCCAGCAGTTTTGACATATTTTCTACAGAAGTATGTGTTACTCTCTACCTCTGTATAAAAGGTGTGCAGTGAAAAGACTAACATGATAATGGAATTCAGGAGTAAATATACACAAAGCATGCTGCTCATCAAATCTATCTCCTGACACTTCACGACTACTCTCTGAATTTTTCTTTAGTACTTTCCAGTTACAAATGGTATACGTGATGGGGCTTCCCCTATCACTTCTTAGGTATTTCAGTTTGCTAGGTCTATTTGTTTCAATCTCCTCCCACCAAAAGGTTGTTCCCCATGCCCTTTCCTTTGCCAGAAACAAAGGAGGGAATGCAAAAGAAACACTCAGAAACCTGAAGATTGATTGGTATTTATTCCCTTGAACATTTCAACAAATATTGAATTAAATTCACAACAACATAGAAACCAGAAATTACATAATTTAAAGACACACACCCCAAAACAAAACAGGTTAAAAATAATTTCATAAATTAAAAAATTTAAAGCAGCTGTAAGTGGACATGTAGACCCTTTCTGGGCACCGATAATCTCACTCAATCATTTTCCATAAGAAAGTTAGTTTCATGTAAACTCCAGTTCCACTGAGTGAAGCCCAGCACCCAGGAGATAGTTATCAGATTCTTTTTTTCAAAGAGAAAAAACTTCCTTGATTTCTCAGGAAGTCAAAAAGCAGCAAGGTCTCTTTTAGACTGATTTGACATCTCTTTTCCTAAGGCATAACAAACGTTTTATGCAGTTTTTGAAAGTACCCAGAAAGATTCACATCATCTTTCAGAAAACACATATAATCACAAAAATAAACAAGTCATTCAGTGGAACAAGCCTACAGGTCTGAAAGCTAAAGAGAAGGACAGAGCTGGGAGCCCTCCTTCTCCCAAGGACAGTATTCTCAGCAGGATCAGGTTCTGAGCAAAACACATCAGTTTCAGCATTTTGGCATGTTTTGCCTCATCTCCAATAGCTTTTTTTGTATTTAGTTCTACCACCCTTATGTTAGTACCTCTCAACATATTTTGGACATTAAGTGCCATGTATCTCTTCCCTCTCTTCAGATTTTTTTTGTAGGCAGACCTGCTCTCCCATGGCAATCTCTCCTCAAACAAATCCTGGTAAGAACACTGAAAAGGAACGTGATGGACTAGGAACAGTCTGGCACACATCCTAAAAAGAGAACAGACCCAACTACAGGAGGAGAACATGATTTACTGATCAGGGACCTGGTTCTAATCAGTCAATCCATATCCTACTCGGCTTCCAGAAATATGGGGCATTACTCTGAAGTTTACATTTGTGTAGGTTGAAGAAGAGGGTAAAATTACATCAGCTTCTCCGAGTATACAGAACCCCAGAGAAGGATTTTACACAAATGTGTAAAAATGCAGACTACTACTACTCCTCCCAACTCCAGTAAAAGTTTAAGGCAAAAAAGCAGAGGAAGTCTTCTTCTGACCCCTGCCTCAAATCTGGATGTACCTGTTTTGATAGTGCACGCTGAAGCAATGACTTTAGGCAGTTTTTAAAAAACTGATTTAGAGACTGGTATGCTTAAAGAAGGTGTTTTAAAAGCAAGTGACAAACAGAACACTATCATAAGATTGCTACAGGTGGTGTACTAACATGTTTTAAAGTTTAAAACTGAAAAGCAAATGGGGCCAAATTTTCAAAACAAAACAGAAAACTAAACCAAACCAACACTGACTTTGTTCATGATTGTATACAATCACCTACAAACACAGGGTTCTGGTGTAGGTAAATTCCTCTGTATGAGAAAATAGGGTTCTGTTGGTGTGAACTGAGTTCACAAGTAAGGCATGGACAATTTAGGCAAAATGGCATGTGGACAACTTATAAAAGCAAAGTTCACTAGCACATTCAACTACACACAACTCATTTGTACTTTATTTACACACCCAAGCGAGATTCTATACAAGGTCCATGTGTGTGTTCACCAGGGACCATGAAAAGCTGCATGTGTAAAAAGATGGCAAGGGAAGTCCCTATGCATTAAGGGGTGCATAGGAAACAGCCATCCTTTTCTCACTCTTGAAATCATCAAAAGAGCTTTCCATATGAGCCAAAAACTTTGTTTGTTGTGTAGAGACTATGTAGAGTCCATACAAAAGAACTGTCCTGCACTCACTGTACATGTGGCATGTACATGAGTGGGCTTCCAGCATTTTTTATTGTATTCCTATTGTTATATGCAGCCAGTCTCCATTCATGGAGCTATATGGCAGGAAGTTTTTACCTCTCTCCCATACCTGTTGCAGGCAAGTGCTGCTCATTGTAGTTTATATTTTGTGTCCCAACATGTCTTTCATTAAGTTCAACAACTATCTTAAATATCATGGAATCTGTTACTACTGTATGTTGTCAAGCATCAGATGAGATTTTCCCCATAAGGCCTTTCCTATCTGAACCCTCTGATGTGTGTAGGAAAGGAAGGAGCTTACTGACAGAGTGCTACCCTACTCTAGGAAACATTTTACCCCAGAATCTCCTACTTGTCTGCCCAAAGACATCGAAAGAATCATTATCATGCATCCTGCCTGGGAAGAGACTGTTCCAAGTCCATCTGAGAGGGTACTAAAAGTTGGGAAATAAATTCTTACAGACCTTTAGAACAAACAGAGAAACAACACTTGCATATTAAAACTACATAAAAAAACTGTAAATCATATTTAAAAAATTCAAGAGACAATGGTTACAGATTATCAAAGGAAGAGACAGTTGAAAAGCAAGTGGGGTTTTTTTTCTTTGTTGGCAACAGCAATTTTGGCACAAAGGCAATTGCAGAAAGAGAGAGAAACAAACAGGCAGACAAAGTACAGAGAAGGCTTACAGATCTACCACAAGCATGCCAGAGGTCAGCACTGAAAGCACAGTCACCAATTTCCCCACCCTTCCTTCACAGGAGAGTCCTGTTTTTACTGGGAGAAAATGGCATTGACTGCTTAACACTTCATTACCATTTCCCCAGCTGAAGAACAACCTGTATCTTTCCAGCTTGTACTCTGAATATCCCCTGCAGAGTCCCTTGAGTGTGCCACATACACTCAATGGAAACTAGACAAGACCCTCAATGGAACCAAAAATTCTATCTGACAAACCACTCAACTTGGAGGTCAGGGGTTGCTTCCTAAAACTATAGCCATTGCAACACAAGGGAAGATAAATACATTTAATCCAGCTAGACGGTGTCTGCACTGTGAAAAACTGACACATTTAGCAAAGTTAACACATGCTGATCCAGTTAGTAACATCCCAAATGAAAGTGTTTAGTGTGACCTCATTGTACCTCTGTCAACTTAACCAGCTGAATGGTGTTCAAAAGTGTGAATGTCCCTTAGGCTCTACCTATTCACTCCAGCTAGTTTAGACGCAAAGAGTGTTGACAGACGTGGGAAAAAATACCAAAAAACTCCAAGCCACACAGCGCTTTACTGGAAGAGGAACAGGCTATCAATAAAAGTGCCAGAAAGCCCGGCTGAAGTGCGTGAGCTATACAAATGCTGGGCAAGCCAGGTCAAACTGATGCAATTCCTCTTCTGGGCATGCGCTGGACTCAGCACGGGGGCATGCCAAGCTGAAACTAAAGTGCTGGTTTCCCCTGTACCCATGTCTGTAAGCACCCATTGTGGCAAACTGATGAGTAAAGGAGATGTTGAGTGTAAACTGGCTAAGGTTGAGAGTGCAAATGAAGAAGTGTAAGAATCTGCTATTCTGTGAGAACCAAATGTCATCCCTGGCACAAACTGTTACAACAGTCTACTGAATAGGAGTTCTGCCTGCTTCTACCAGGGCTGAATCTGACCCAGCATTGTTGGAAAGAGGTCCAAAGGAAGTTAAGAATGTAAGGATTAGCAGTCCCACCACATCTCCCTGAGCTCCCTTCTTCCACCTTCAAAGTTACATTCATTTTGCACTTCCATCAAATGCACAGGCTTGGCATATTACACTTCCCTTCTTTTACTGATGTTGCAATCAGTTTACACTCACATCATCCCTGAAGTTGGTTTCAGATGTTTATGAGATTTGACACTGCTAATGCTGTGTGGCATTTAATGGAGTTTGGCCCAAAGGGAGACTTGGAAAAAATGGCTTTGACCCAGAGTTTCAATTTAGACAGGCACATGCTTACAGTACTGGTCTACTCTACAGTGTACACAAACTTTAATTAACACAATTTAATAAATTACAGATAGACATACACACAAGCACAAGTCATTTGTGCTTCAAAAAAAAAAAAAAAAATCAGGAGTTTAATGGAGATGTATCCTGCAACACCCCTATCGTTACCTGTGAATAAAACCCCAACTTTTTACTGCATTTCCCAACCTAGGAGTCTAAAGTTAAATCTCTTTTTTAAAGCAAACAAGCAAACAAACCCACAGAATCATAAACACTAGCCACAAACTTCCTGACCCAACCAGCAGGAACAGGATCCAAAAAGTAGATGGCTACACTATATATGGCTACAAAAGCGGAGAACTGACCTGCAGTTAATGAAGCTGCAGCAAGCTTTTCAGCACTGCTTTTAGCTAGCATCTTCCTGTTCCTTCTATTCTGCCCTGTAGAGCACTAAGATATACTTAGAATTTCCTTCATGTTGGTTAAAAAGGTATATGAAATCTCACCTGAAAATGACTTTGGTATGGGAGATAAAGTAGTGCAAATCTCTCTCTATTGCTAAATCTACATGTGAATACATACAAGCATGCAATGCAATGCTGCCCTACAGGCAATCCCGATGCTTATTTTAACAGTAAACTAACCTGGATGGGGTTTTTTCCCCCCACATAGTTGGTGCTATGCATAGGGCAACATGCATCTCTATGCTCCCTTTGAAAAGCCAGAATTTTACAAGTTATACAATAGGACTCCCTTTCAGTACAACAGCTGAAGCAAAGAGAAACAGGCAGACATCTCAACTTTTCTTTCTAGAGAAAATACATCCTGTTCTGTTCCTCTCATGAACTCAAATCACAGATCTGTCAATAGGGTCATGGCAGGCATGTAACAACAAATTCAGATTTTTATTTATTTGGTCATACGTGTATAGCAAAACATAGCCTAGCCTAATGTGTTATTTCTTTGCTATTTTCTGAATATCTGTTTACAACTAGAGTTAGTTAGTTTATGTATCTATTGCAATAATTACATCAGAGCAGAGAGCATCTCTGTGGGGGCTTGCTTTAGTAAAATGACTGACAAATCAGGCTTAGCCTTTCTTTTGCCTGCTTCCCTACACCAACCTCTATATAATCTTTGAACATCCCGAAGGTGTGTTCAGAGGAACAGTTATTTTTTCCATTCTTCATAAAGGCTAGGTCCCATATAAAAATTCCCCTTATTTTTAGAGAAAAGCCTGTTGTTGAGAAGAGACAGGATCTTTAAATGTACTTCCCTTTTTTTTTTTTTTTTAAAGTTAAAGCAGTTCTGGACACTACACCTGTCTGAGACATCAAGTCTATTTTTATGATTTTACTCTGACATTCTCCTTTATACCCTCTACTCTTTTGCTACATAGAAATCCTACATTAATGAAAAAGGAAACTGAAAAACTAGTTACATGTGACGTACAGTCAAATATGCAAGTAAAAAAAAACAAAAAAAATCTGTCTAATCACATTCAGCTATAATTTTAGGCATGCTTTGTAACAAAAATAAAAGCAGATCAAAGAATGATTTAAGCTAAATAGGTGTTAAAGATGTTTTTAAGCTAGCATTGTAATTGCGTATCTTTTGCTTGTCAAACAAAAATAAAACCAACCAATTAGTCCCACTCTCCTCGAAGAAACTGATTTAGTTTTTCCACAGAATTCTGGCACGTAGGCTGGAAATCAACTCTATCCCTCTTTCCCTTTCCAAGTACCTTAAACTGCAGTCTTGAACAATGAAAAACTGAGGGTTGGGCCAAATGTAGCATAAACAGAACATTTCTCCTGTGATAGAAGGAATCTGAGTTTTAACCTACAAGCTGGATATCTTTAGCAGTGAAGCACATGCTTTCACAACCCAGTTCCCAAAGCCACTGCCAGGAGTTTGTTCTGGCAGCAAAGGGAGAGCAACATGACCTGCTAGCACCAAAGAGCTCAAGAATTTAAAGATGGTTCCCTTTAGCTGCGGAAGACACCAAGAATCCTAAAGTAGCCACAATCCAAAAACAGCAAGGTCTTCTATTCAGATAGCAGATTAAATGAGCAGCTTGGGAGGATGAGGTACAGTACCTAGCATTCAGACAAACACAGAAATCCAATTTCAGGCATTACATTAGCCCATCAGAGAGACCTTAATGCTACTAAAACTAAATCTGCAGATTTGCAGAGTAGGCCTTTTTACTTGGGTCCAGTCCAAGAAAATCCTGAACTGAATATCTGTGTTTACCTAGAATGATTTCAGGCAATGCCCTTGAAAGAACTGGAAATGTCCAGGTCCCAAAGCCACCACGCAAAAGAACATATTCAAGCTTTTATACAGCATCAACATTTCACACAAGTTATACAGCTTACATAGTTGAATCGTTTTAAAGCTTTATTGGTCAACAGGCTGCCAACAGAACTCCCCCAGGATCTGCACAAGAACCTCTGACTGGACATAGAGAAAGGGAACACCAAAAGCCATCAACTGACACATGAAAAAGGAGTCCAAAGGATTTTGGGCTACCTGGTGCCCAACTGAGGAAACTGTACTTTGCAGGCGCTGGCTTGCCACCCTAACTCTGTCAAAGAGGCCGAGAGAGTACTGCACCACCCTGCCAAAGAAGGAAGCGGAGCTACCTGGGGTTCTCTCTGCTGAAGTGGCTGTGGAATTCGTCCGGCCAGCTCCATCACTTGCCATCGTGTCCTGCAAGGATCCTTTGCTGTCCTGTAAGATTAATGAAAAGAAAAAACAAATCAGAAAATAAAATGCATAAATCTTGAAATGATTGATTTTTAATTGGGAGCAGAATGTTTTACATATTGAACACAGTCAACTGCGAAGGCAGCCCTCTGGAACAGTGGCATGCATTTATTCATGGAATAAGCAGGGGATGGACCCAACAATCAGGTGGAGGATCCAGCCATTCAAATGCTCTTTCCCCATGCTTCCTCATCAGATTACTTAAATTCTGAAGATCAGTTTATGCATCTGAAAAACCCAAGAGATATGTCTGAAGTTTGAGACATCTTGCAATTCCTGTGAGCAACAAACAGTTAGGACTTCATTTTCTGCAGGGAAATGAAAATCACCTGCTCTATTTCAGTGAAACATTTTCAAACTAGAAATGTTGGTCAACTCTGTAATTCTTATTCTTCTAGTGTTGGCATACCTGTAGTAACTACTTCAGTTTACATGAAATTGATACCAACATCCAATATGGGATCAAACAATTGAGTCCCACAAAAAAATGACAACAGTGATTATAGGATTACTCTTAAATTTACCATTTTATAATGGCATGGCATTTAAAAAGAATAGGATATATTAATGAGTTTTCATTTTTGGCAAACACATGTTCAAAACCCTCAATCCAACATTTGAAATTGAAATAAAAAGTTACCTTTCCTGACAGAGGACCCACTGCTGGCCTCTTCCTTTGAGCATAACCAGAGAGTCGATAACAGTAGTGAGGTTTACAGTAGAATTTACCTGCAGACAGAACAAGAGAGATAAAAGTAATGAGGAAACCACAGCAGGTTACACAGTATAACACTTCATCTCCATTCCCTTTGCCCCTGCCCTGTTTACCACTATACTCAGAGTAACACACTGAAGTTTTAACTCAAGTCCTTCACTCCCCCTCCCTATAACAGCTTCTCTCCCACTGGGTGCCTGACAGCCATTTAGCTAACATCCAATCACACACCAAAGCAGAGCTGGGAGGCCTGCGTGGTATCATACACTAACAATACAGCAGTGTGTGTGGAACAAAGACATTGTCACATGAAAAGTTGGCAGAAACAGCTCTGGAAAAAGCAAGAATGAATACAACTGGCAGAGGAATGAGGGAGAAGACTATGTTAACTCCAAAGAAACCATCTCTGATAATATAGTGACTACTCCTAAAAGGAAAGTCTACCTAAATTGTGCCTTTCCAATCAAGAGGTTTTACAGGACTACTGAGCAAGCTAGTCTGTACTCACCTAGACAAAAAGTCCTACAAGCACTCTGCATGAACATACCTCAGTCCTGCCATGTGAATTCTACTGCTTTTCTCATTGAGTTACTACCTACACCTTTATCTTAATTTAAAGCAGCTTCTCCTAATCCAGGCTGGTCCTTTCTGCTTCAAAGTCCTCTCTGAGTCTGACCAGTTTTGCTTTTTAAGATTTGGGAGATGTTTGGAAGGCCTACAGCTGCAACTGCAGTTTAAACCCTTGTTTTTTTCCTTGCTTTTAAAAAGCAATTAAAAACGCATTGGGTTCAACTATTAGAAGTCTATAAACACCTTCTTTTGAGAGGAAAAGGTAACAGCATCTCTCATGCAAGAGGTCCCTGCTCAAAAAAAACCAAACAAACCATTTTTTTTTTTATATTGACAGTCTCTCTAAAAAGTGCTCTGCATCTAACCTTCCCTTTCAGGGTAACATTTCTAAGAAACACATGTGAGACAGCTCTGGAAACATAAATCCTGATACTTTCTTAGTTCCTTGCAATATGGTTTTATACCTGAGCACAGCATCAAGAATATTGGTCTTTTGACAGGTAAAATTCAGATAAAGGGGTACACAGTGTTTCTTTTATAGCTCCATAAATGCAGTTAATGTCATGGACTACAGAATTCATTTGTTAACCCAAACAGATGAGTAATACATTAATAGCTCTATTATTTTCTCTCTCAGAAAAACCTTAGAGTTAAGTACTGTATACTTTTTAATCTGCCCCAAGGATTCTTAGGTACTGTACCACAGAGTTTATCTGGATGCTCCTAGTCACTGGGTGTGTCTAGACATGCATTAATGTGCTTTTTCTAATGCACATTAAATTTAATACCTCCAGGCACCTATACACAAGCCCTGAGGCTTTTCTGATGTGCTGGAATTCCAGCGCATCAAAGCAGACTCTATTAATCCCACTGAAGCATGGCAGTTGCTGCGCTCCAGCAGCCTCCTGCATCTCATGCATCAGTGTCCCCATGTTTAAAAGTGGTGGTGGGAGTGCTTGAACTAAAGCTTGTTTGATGAGCTTTAGTTCAACCACCCACACTGTCATTTTTAAGCACAGGAACACTGATACAGGGGACGTGGCGGTGCCTTAATTAGAATGGCTCTGGAAGCCACTCCAATTAAAGCACTGCTTTCCCTGACCCCCAGAGCCCATGCAAGGGTGCCCTCCAACGTGAGGTACTAAATAAATGTAAATTAGGCTGCCCTAATGTGCATTAGCAAAAACACATGCCTTTTTAGCGATGCTTAATGTACACTGCCTATTTTACTGTACATTAGCACTTTTTTATGCAATGCTTTAATGTGTAATAAAATATACTACTGTGCATTAAAGCGTATGTGTAGACATACCCACTATAGATATAAAGTTGCTAGAAAAACCAAGAAAGCTTGGGTAACAATGGTACTGCTATGCAGAAGGGTCTCAACTTTGTGTTAGCCTCATTATACCTAGATGAAGCCAAGACTGGAGCTTGCTTAATTGCTGGCAAAAGACTGAGTAAATGCTTGCTAGAAACCATTTTTACTGTGGCAATTGAGACACCCAGTTTATTAGCACTAAAATTTCTAATCAGAGCATTCTATCACATACAGGCTACTGGTGAACGGTGAGTGTGTAGAAGTAACCATTTTCTTCATCTTTAATTACCAAATAGGCTGTTGGTTTGCTTTGTTTTTATGAGGATTTCAAGAGTTACCATTGGCCAATTGTTCTGACAAAGCAAGTTTGTGAACCTTCAGGCATGTTTTAGAGGCCTATCCATTTCTTACTGAGAAGCTGGCTTAAAGGTAGTAGTCCCTGTGAGGAAATGTATTACTGTCAGTGGCTACTAAGCAGGGGTGGCCAAACTTCTTAACCCAACCAAAACCCTGACATGACTGAAAGCTGTAGGACACGTAGCTGTCAAGATGCACACACAGATATTCACACAGCCTCCCAGCAAAAATAATTTGGTGTTAAATAACTTTTTTCAAGAGTCATATCTAAACTACTTGGGAGTCATATACGGCTCAGAAGACAGTTTGCCCACCTATGCTACAGGGTCTATCCCAAGGGTAGGCAAAATGGAGGATCTGGCCAGCAGCTGGACTCCATTTCCCAGAAGCCCCTGCCCACATGGCTGGGGCTGGTCTTCATGGAGACCCCAGCCCCAGCTCTGCTGTGATAGCAAGGCTGAGGTTTATGTTCTGCCTACTTCATAGTAGAATTGTTGCTACTTTATGCATGCTGTATATGTGTTCATGTATAGTCAAAACTAGATTGTCAGAGTCAGGGCAGGGGTGCGCGCAGGCTGCAGATCACAGCTCTGCCCTGGCCAAGCTGCCCCCACTGCAGGATCCCAGTGGCTCTGGAGGAGCCCCCTGCCCTGTCAGCATGGCTGGGGCTGGTTTCCATGACCACCCCAACCTTGTGCTATCACAGGGCAGTTGCAGCTGGGGTCTCCATGGAGACTGGCCCCACCCATGCCGGCAGGGGCTGCTGGGAAATGGAGTCCACTTGTTGACTGGATCTGGGCCATGGGCTGGACTTTACCCACCCCTGGTCTATCCACAACATGCAGATTGTTAAGTTTCAGGGAAAATATAACTGAAATACTGCTACCCTTATATGGTCTTCATTCATGCAAGCGCTATTTTTAGTCGCATACCAATGTGACATTTAGACATGTCTCCTTATGTTCTGTGGCAGTGTGTTCCACAGGTTCGGTAGATGCTTTCTCAGTCTAAGATTTTTGTTTTATTTTTGTATGAAAGGGACAGTAAGTAAGAGTAAATGTGAGTGCCAAGTTGGTCTTCTGCCATTTTCTATGGTTACCACATCTTCTTAAATATGTCTAGTATTTCATGACAACGTGCATGGACTCATGTACCATGTTGTTTTTAAACTGCCCTTTTTTCTACTGAGATGGAAGGACTAACAATGAACAGTGGTTAGAGATATATTATTTATGGCAGTTCTTACATAGGCTGTATTAAGGGAAACGAACAATCATGATCATGTTTCTCACTGGTCAGTTGAACAGTGCCAGAGGACCATGTCACTACTCGTCAGAAGGTCACAATTCATTGCGCATGTGATTTAAATTATATGTATACCTTGCACTTCTTGACATGAAATTTCATTTGCTGTTGCATCATTCAGTTCCTTAGGTTTGTGAAGATCTTTACAAAGCTCCTCTTCATCTTTTCTACCCTTGACTTTGCTAAAGTAGGTCAGCAACATGTTTTCGTACCTCACTTTTATGAGGTTTTCACTCATTCTCTCTCTTACGGAGGTCTCTCATATATAGAGGAGCAAACCCTGTGCTGTTCATTTAGTCACCATTTTTATACAGCATTTTCAATTTTTATATGCCCATTTATCCTTTGCTTTCCTACTCAACATTTCCATCTATAAACCCCCTCTCAAACAGTCTGTAAAAAGTTAATATATCCACAGATTATCAATCTTTTTTTTATATGTTCCTTTGCAGAAAGCGGTTTGTTTTTGTATTATGCTATCCAAATGTTTTTAAACTCTGGCTTAAAGATTCTCCTAGTTTCCTGGTATTGAAGCAGGACTCGAGGATCTGTATTATAAGATCACCTTAGATGGAATATCCATCTGGGTTCCATGGGCCAGATGAGTAATGTGGGGCCAGTCCACAAGGCCACACATCCTGGGGCAGTGCCTGGGGCTAGTCCAGTGTACACTGGGCATGTCTACATGTACAATTAGTGCACTCTGGAGCTTACTGCTCTGAAGTTTTTTGCTCTTAGGTGTGCCATTTTAATGTGTGCCTGGAAGCAAATAACTCTGGAGTTTATTCATGCACAGCATGTGGAGCCCAATCAGAGCAGTCCCAGGTAGAAGGGATTCCCAGAGCCTGGGGCTGCTCCGTCTGGGCTCAGCGCACTGTAGACAGACTAGCTGAGGCAAAAGAGTGTTTCAATGTAGGGCTAGCCTGCAGGTGGCCCCCGCACTGAAGCACCCTTATGTACCACCCAGCCAGGTGAGTGTCTACACGTGTACTGCTGCACACAAAAAATTCTAGAGTTTTACTTGTATTTACAAGTACTACCTTGCTGAGGAACTTATTAGTTGCATGAGCCCTAACAGGGGTGCACAGGTAGATGCTGAGACATTTACTGTGCAATTAATTAGGCAACTGTGCAGTAAACATCTTGTGTAGATGTGCCCACTGTGTACAGCACGTGGATTAACTCTTGAGACCTGGGGGAAGTACCAGGGGATGAATGATGTCACTCCAAGGGCTGTACCTTTAACACCCCTGCCTTAGATGTCAAACACAACACTGTTCTGCTTCCATTTCAGCAACGATTTTTTTAACAGTAAGTAAATGTTTGGCTAATAGTTCAGTTATAGTGTTGTTTACGTGAGCTGGCCAAAAGAGTGCAAGAATGAGCTCTATATCTATCTATATATCTCTCCCCTGTCTCTGAGAAATAACTCTCTCTCTCGCTATCTATATAACTCTTACTTAAGCTGTTAAGGAGATATATAAATATCTATAACTCCTTAATGGTTTGAGAGGTTTATTTTCAAGAAGAAAGATTATTCTCATTTTTTCACTCACCAAACTAATGGTGAGTGAAAAAATTGGCAGCCTTCCAAATGAGTGAAAGTCTTTATTGTATATGAGGAAAATTAACAGTAATTTTTCTTACCATCTTCAATATCGTAGGCATAGGAAGACAAGCGAAGTGTGGTAGCACAGTATTCACACTTGAAGCAGCTGCGATGAAAGAACTTGCCTTCGGCACTCAACCTTTCCATCACGTAGACCCGTTTACGACAGAAATAACAGACATCACTGCCTCCCAGGTTCTGGGGGAACTCCTTTTTGAATGAGCCCTGGACAGAAATGAGGCAGATTTAGAGTCACTTGTGTCCAATCACATCTCCACTGTAGGGTCACCTTTTTTCATTTCTGTGATACCATTTCTGATACATCCATTAACACCACTTAGCAAAATGAAAGCTTATGTACCAGTCACTAACCTTTCATGTCCATGGGGCAAGTCAAGGTAATTTCTGAAGTTGTGAGGAATAAAATCAGGAGCAAGTTACAACTCCCAGACCATTAGACCTATGGGCTGACAATTCCACACAAGGTTATTAATGGTGCTCTGGAGACAGCTGACTGAAGGAAATGTAAATTGGAAATCTTCTCTATGTCAGCTGAGACAGTTTACAGTTGTACTTCCAACCCTGCTTATATTCACTTGACAGAGGCTCAGGTTAACCTTGAAACCAAGTTTTTCCAAATGCAGCTCAACCCTAATAGTCAAAAACAGACTGGTCTGTAGGAATTCTTCCAGCAATACTGCTCTTAGCTCTACATTTCCTTGAGACTTATCAAGAAAGATGTTTTCTCCAGGACACATCAATCCACAGAAAGCCCAACTTGATCACATACCTTGGCTCTGAAATAGATAGAGCTGTATCTCAAAGCAGTCTCTCTGCAATGTGTAGGACCCTAGGATGCTGACAACAGAATTCAGGCAGATTTTGGAAAAAAGCATGAGGATAGGGAGAGGGTTTAGAAAAAGGAAGTGAGATTTACTAAAATTATTTAAGATGTTGTCAGCTTCTTTCAAGACAACTAAACACTTACAGTACCACAGACCTATAGAACTTCTAGTCACAAACACACATCTTCTGCACATCATTCTCTTACCCGTTCCTTCTTGTCTAGAAGGGTTTTGGGTTGCTCTTTTCTTTGAAGCTGATTGGCTATCTGCTCAGCCAATGAGCTCACTCCGCCTGTGTACATCTTTATATACTTCTACCAGATGGAAGGGATAAAACACAGGGAAGTGAGAAAAGAAAAAGATCAAATTAAAAAGATGACAAAAAATGATAAAGGTGATGAAAAGGTGCAGAGAGATCAAACCATGCTGAAACAGCGGACAACACAGGCAGAGTGACTGTGGAAAAACAGCAGAACCAGTGTCGTCAGTGATCACTAGCAAAGCCCAGACTAAAAGTAGCTAAAAGGGAGGTTTACAATTGGTCCCTTTACATAATTAGAAGGACTGCAATTAAAAGAAAGAAGATGAATCAAAGTCTCTTTTGTTTACAGAATATTTTGTTCATGAACGATAAGAACATCTACTTCCCCCTGCAGGGAGACGAAACCAAAACAAATTTTAGGCTTCAGGTAAAAATGGACATTGAGGAAAAGTGGCATAAAAGAGGTATTTCATATAACCAAATTCAAAGGTGTGATCACGAAGGTTCACTCAGTTTCTTTGCAATAGGGAACAACTAGTTTCCAAGGGAAGAGAAAAATAAAAATAGTTAGCTCAAGCAGAGCCACAGCAATTCCAAAAAAATTAATACCTCCAAAGCTGCATGCATGAGTGCTCACAACACACAAGGGGTTTCAAGACTTTACATGAGAAGAATGGAGGAGGATGAGCCTAGTACCATAACTATGTTTAGCTGAGCATGCAGCTTTATGCCTAAACTATTCTCTATCAAGGATATTTTTCCTGGGTACCACGACCCCAAGCATTTGGGTTTGATGTTAGGCTGCAATCAACCTTACAATATTGGTAGTCAGACATCTAGGAAGCCTGACACATCTCAGTGTAAGAGGTGGGAGATGAGAAATTTATAAGCTTGTTTGCTAGCTAAGTTTGGACACTTCATGAAAATGAGTCATGCAGGAAACACCCATGGCATTTGAAAATAATTATTTGACTGAGGGAATAAACCTCACAACCTAATAAAGATCCAATCTTAATGCAAGCACCACATATTGTCTCAGTGCAGCAGCAGACATCACCCTAGGCCATGTCACTTACCCAGATGAGGGATGTTTTGAATGCTCCAGAATTAAAAACAGGCATTTTTCAAGCCTCTTCAGCAAGTGAAGGATTAATTCTGCCTTCCACATTGAGACCACATGACTCTGGTCAAGTGAAGCAGTTGGGAAATGCACTACTCTGAAGCAATGAACTAGATTCAAAACCCTGGAAATCTTCCTCATTTGTACTACAGGGTTTCTATTTGAAAAAACCATTCATTGTCAAAGCTACATGCACTTACCTATCCCTGCACATAATTTCTATACTGTATTTTGCTAAAAAAAGTTTTAAAATGTATGCACCTATTATGGTGTTTGCTCTTGCATGCTTTGGTTGCTGTAATTATCAACAGTTTACAGATGTTTACATCTTCACATTTTTGCATGTTCTTCAAGAATCACAAAATGTAAAATGATCAAACTGCAACTAGTTAATTGGGAAAGAGCAGGGATTTGCACACACTTTAGAGTAACTGTCCCTATGACTTCTCTTACCACATAGTAAATGACAGCTACACTTGGGCAGCTTGCCCCACATGGAATGGGCTAAATTGCTCTGGTATAGCTTTCATTTACTCTGAAATACGAGTGAGCCATTACCCTGACAGCAGCTCCATGCAAGTGCCTATCACTTTTGACTTGTTTCAATTTTGATGGTTTGTCTGAACCCTAAGATGTTTGAGTCCCAATATTTAGATTTTAGCAGAAAATGTTAAATCTCTTAGGCAAGTATGAAATGTAACTATATAATCTAACCACTACACTGTAGTATCTTCATGCAGGGGTATATCCTGAGTCTGGTACAATTAAATATCTTCATTAACAAATTTGAGGATGGGACTGAAGGGCACATTTAGCAAATCTGTGGAGACAGTAAGCTGGGTGCAGTTGTAGACATTCTGAATGACAGCACTAGGGATCAGAAAGACCTTGATAAATTGGAGAAATGGTCTGAAATCCATTGAACAAAATTAAAAACAAAAACAAATGCAAAGTTTTGCGTTTAGGACAGAACAATCACATGTACAAATACAAACTGAGGAATGACTAGGTAGGCTGCAGTACTACAGAAAAGAACCTGAGGTTACAGTAGACCATAAGCTGAATATGAACCAACAATATGCTCTAGCTGTAAAAAAGACCAATAGCACACTGGGCTATGTTAAGAAGATTTCACTTACTAGTCAAGGGAAGTGATCCTTCTACCCTATTTGCCACTGGGGAGGCCTCACCTGGCTTACTGTGTCCAGTTTTGGTCCTCTCACTTCAAAAAAGATCTGAGCAAATTTAGAGTCCAGTGGAAAGTGACAACAATTATTAGAAGCCTAGGAAAAGTGACTTTTGAGGCTGGACTAGAAGAACTAGGATTATTTAGTGTCTAAAAGTAGAAAAACTGAGCAGGATTAGATAACTAATACCTAGAGGGTAATTATATGGTAGGTGGCCACAGAAAATAAATTATTTTCTATGGACAAGGCTAGGAAAAATGGTCTCAAATTGCAGCAAGTGAAAATTCAGGTTGAGCTCAGTTGAAGTTTATCACAGAGTGTGACTAGGCATTGGAATAGGCTCCCAAGAGAGGC
The DNA here is from genome assembly GCF_052110815.1 of Crocodylus siamensis. Classification (NCBI taxonomy): domain Eukaryota; kingdom Metazoa; phylum Chordata; order Crocodylia; family Crocodylidae; genus Crocodylus; species Crocodylus siamensis. The sequence goes on from NC_143398.1 coordinate 115,289,125, forward strand.
TGTGGAATCTCCATCACTGGAAGTTTTGAAGAGAGGTTAGACAAACATTTGACTGGGTGCTTTACTCAGGGAGGAACCTGCCCTTGAGCAGTAGGCTGAACCACATGACATTCTGAAATTGACCCCTACCTTCCAGGAGATATAATTGCAAACATGTGAAGGAATAAACATGATCTTTCTGTCATACTTTTCTATGATTCCTATCAGAAAGGCATTTATACCTTCTGCTATTCCAAGCATGCCTTGTTTCTCTAACCAAAACACAGAGCTCAGCTAATGCATATGCCTAAACTGACCTTTGTAGCTCACAACCTTTCCCACCTTCCTACTTTCTAATTTCATTACTCTTATGCATCACATCTCATCTGATACTAGTTCATAATTGTGGCTGGTCAGAAAATCCTTTATTTTTCCTCCCCCTCATAGAAAGCTTTTGGCAAAGAAGTTTCTAGTTTCTAGACAAAAAACAAAAACTTCTCAGGTTGTTCATTCTTGTCCATGGAAAGAAGTTTTGCCTTAAAAAAAAGTCCTGATGGAAAATTCTGGACTAGCCCTAAATTTCTCTTTGTGAGAGAAATTTTATCTTACTATTTGTCCATTACAATATTCTGGATCATTGAGCGTCTCAAACTAATACAGCTATGATAAGTTTAAGTCTTGCTTTCTTTCCTTAATTTTCAACTTCTGTGCTCTTTGACTTGGGTCTCTCCTGGGCAGTGGTTTTTAGCTTATGCAGAATCTTTACATTCTGTGGCATGGACAACCAATTTCTGTTGCCTGTAGCACAATCAGCAACCACTGTAATTTTCAAGTGATACCCACTTGTTTGGAATACTGAATGATTTCCCTCCATTAATCTCAGTCTTTCCCTTTAAAAGCATACATACAAACCCAAGCTATAATCTGCTTAAAGTTTTCAAAAGGGAGCAGGAAACCTTAAAAAATAGCTTGTATGTCGTTATAGATTATTCCACAGCCAGAAAAATACCATTGTTGGAAAGAAGTGATTTGAGGCTATTTAAGACTTCAAATCTGGCTTACCAGAACCTTTTCCATGAACACTCAACTTTAAGAATACTTTTTTCCCCAATGGCTGAATGGCCTGGAATAATCAAGATATGCCACAGTGCCTCTGGCTTCACACTTGTATATTTAAATGCACGCACCACATTCAGCCACATGAAAGAGGTGAAGCCTTGCAAGCCTAGCGATCTTCTGTGGCACATCCTCTGCTGGTGGGAATGAGGTGGGGCAAATAGGCACAGCTGAGTGCAGCTTGCAAGACCCAAGCCATGCTACCTGTCGAAGGGAATCAGATGAGGGTGAAGCAGGGCGGTTGGAAGAGCGGAGACTAAGGGAGAGCTCCCACTGGTCAACAAAGAATCGACGAGACGGTTCAGTCTCTGGCTAAAAAATAAAATAATAATCAAGCAAATCACAGAGGGATATGGACAAAAAATAAATAAAATGTCTTACAGGAACCGTTAAGAGCTATCGGAGGCAATCACCTACCCTATCTCTTCCATTTCCAGGTGACAAGGCAGACAATAAAGAAATTGCTCTTGCTATGGCCTTCCTTGGGCTATAAGGTTTTTTTTTACCACCCCCCTCCACCCCAAAATGTAATTTGGAATCAGCTATCTAATTGCACAGAAGCTCGGGATCCTGGGGAATTGCTGCTTTCTGCAATACAACAAAGTCAGTCATTCATGAAGATTCTAAAACAATTTCTGGTACTCTTACCCTCTCCTTGTGCTCTTAGGCAGGGAAACATCTACCCTACCCACCCATTCTTGGCTCCCATGTGTCAAACTCAGAAATTCAAAGCCACTCTGAAACTGCTCCCACATCTGCTCTTCAAACCCATCACGAGCCCCAGGAGGTGCCTTTGGAGGGACTTCACCACTGTATTTCCAGGTTTCGTGCATGTAAGCAGGAGTGAGTGTACAGGACATGCTCAAAAACATGCTTCCAAGACTGCTGAGAGATTGCTTTCCAGGTTTTAACTAAAAGAGATCCAACATTTATGCCTTTTTAGGAGTGGGGATGGAGAAAAGCCCTCTCACCCCTCCACTATTCAGCATCTTCATCTCTACTACAAGATCGACTACTAAACTAGCAATGAATTTTCACCTTAGAATCCACAAGAAACATGGGGTTTAATTTTAAATCACATTGCTCATCCTTTAAATATATGTTTCATTGAAAACAAAATTAACAAGCTAGCAGAAGGTAATGAGCTCTGACACATTCCTGCTTTCCAAAACAGGAAACAGGCTGTGGCGTAAGGCTTAGGCAGAGGAAGGAAAAAGCAGGTATAGGCATCTTTCCCTAAACTATGCCATGATTTTTTTCATGCTCTGTTCTTCCCACTCAGAGAGATACCTCCTATCTTTACTTGCTTACTTGCTGCACTTTACAAATTCCTGTCCCCAAGAGACAAGCATAGTTTAAAAGTGAGAACCAACAAGGAGAGTAACCACTAATTCTTCCTCTGCTCTTTCTTATCATACAGCATAGGCTAAATGCCAAAGCTGAAAAGCCAAATCTTTCCAAAATCAATTCTTCAGAAAAGAACCCAGAGATCACTAACCCAGCATGCACCTCTTAACCCACTCAGCTTCTGCCAGTCCATTATCACCATCTGCCAGGAAACACCTTTAGTATAGAAGCAGAACACAATCATTAGAAATATCACAATCCATTAGTTTCTGTCAGCTAGTGTAAGTTATAATCTGGTGGGAAAGTATTCAGAAGATTGTAAGAAGGTGAACATTTTAAAAGAAAAAACCCTAAGACAGTGACAGCGAAGGAATTACGTCACAGTTATTTTTATATGATCCACAAAAACAGCTGTTTTTAGACACACACAAAGATGGAAAAGATATCTGACATTTGGTAGCTTGAGGACTTAGTCCAATGGCAAAAAATATCTGTGCTACTTCAGGTCTTGCAGTTTAAAGGAAAATAGCAGTTGTGTCATTTTTATATGGGTACTTTTTACTTAACCGCAACTTTGAATCAGCTAATAGTTATTTAAAATATTTTTAAAGTCCCTAAAAAACAATCTCTAGCTTTTGCTATACATTCTTTCCTGCTTAGTATCACTGCTTCTTCCTGTTTTCTTTCCTTAACATTCTACATCATGGCCCATCATTCCCTACATTATCCAAGCATCTGTTTCCTGTTTTCCTCTCCTACAACCTACTCCTTTTTCTGCTTTTTTCTACTTTGTACTCTCTGCCTCTCCCTCTGTATTTTTCCACCTCTTTTTTCTGCTGCATCTTCACAGAAATCACACATGTCAATATCTTATCTCTGTCTGCAAATATAACTCCATATATCACTTCCACATACCCAGATAATTTAAAAATGTTGTTATCAGGCATCCAATAGCTACAGGACTAAACAACCAAGCCACCAAGCAGTACACAGAGACAGGAAGGTTGCATCTTTACACAAATTAATATGCTAGCACAATCTCTGTTGCTGAAATGTACATGAACTATGTTTGGGACCTTTAACTATAATACCCTTAAGCTAATACATTTGAAATCTGACCTCTCACCCAACTATCTATGGTTGCTTCCCTATCCATAGCCCACTAGCAGTTTGAGTCACCCCCAAACCAACAATACTTCTACTGATTCACAAATGTTCCCAAGGGCAACAGTCCAAAACTCTGATTCTTATAACCTTCACTCTGACACAACTTGGAAAAGCTAGCTACAACAGCAACCCCCCTGAAGCTGTCTGTATGTAGATTCAGGATTACACTACTGGATCATTTTCTGGTTTGGAAATTTAATTCACAACAGTAAATACAGGAAAAAACATTTAAAATAGCCAAGCTTCTTCGAAGTAGACATTTTTGCCCCCAAAACTTCCCACATGCCAAAGACTGTTAAAGATCTGATGTATAATGCAGAGGAGAGGTAGAGGAAGCCAAGTGATTCCAAACTAGAGATGCCACTGTCCAAAGCAGCAGGTGCCAAAAGGTCAGAGGTGGCAGGTGGAAGAGGAGAGGAGAAAGAGCAAAAAGGAAAAAATGTTATTTCACCAGCAGTAGCAAAGAGAAACTGCATAAACCACCAGCGTTACTGCTAGAAGCAGCAATACTGGAAGAAAGACAACAAAACTGGCCTATGTAGTGCCTTGAAAGGGGGGGGGAATGTGAACGTGTCTACTCTGGAAATTAGTAACTGAAATTTCCCAGTAATTCTTTCCAACTAGTACAGGGTCATGCCAGGAGATTTTCTTTAGTCCAGGTGGTGATCAGCATGTGCCCTGAAGCTTAGGGGTGATTGTTCTTGTCATTTGTATCCTATATGGTGAAACAGCAAACACCAGGCAAAACCAGGTAAGAACCAAGAAGTATGCTGAAAACTGGCAAGACAAGAAGTGAAGTGAAAAACAAAAAAGTTCTTGTGACAGTTCGCACTGTTCTTTTTTGCAATGATTGTTATATTCTGGTGCACACTTCTATCACTCTGATCCCAGCAGCCACACTACCTGAATCCTACAGAACTGCAAAACAGACAGAAGATGGCCAGACAAGACAGAGCAATAGTCACCTGATGTCTGACTGTTGGCTTTGGCTCCTGCAGGACAGGCAGTTGACATGCCCTCTGCTCAATGTTCAGTGCTTGCTCAGGCACTTGATCATCAGAAAAAACCCGATGAGATCTCTGCTGGATAAGGAATGGAGGAGGAAATAAACGAAACAGGGGAAAATATAAAACCAAAAAGGAACAAAAGTAAAACTCAAAACAAGGCCAGTGCCAAATAAAAGGGCACAAAAGCTCACATGCAGAAGAGACGAGCAAGACGACCTCCTAGATGAACCTTCTCTTCTATCTTCCAACATTATTCCAACTAGAAGCTCTAGATTTGGCCACTCAAGGGTAAGGGAGAAACAGATGAATTAAGCATCTTCTCCACAGACCTCTGCAACCAAAAGCAAGCAAGCAGCTTCTATTTTGCCATTCCATCCAAATAAAGTCATCCCTACCCTAGCCAAAAAGCATGGCTAGAGTGGTCAAAAACAGCTCTGTCCTTGGCATCAAATCTCACCCCTGGCCTTTTGTCAAGAGATCTGCTTTATAGATTTCCAGACCAAGGAACAGTCATTTTTATTTCTCGGCCTTTGTTCATTAGGATACTCATCTGAGAGTAAGGCCATCAAGAAAATAAGTGTGGGGAGCATCTAACAGCACACAACAAAACCAGGCATAGTGTGGTTACATCACTATAGAAGCTTCCCAGTTCTGTCCCAGCATATCTATTATCCCATCCTTCTGACTTACCTTCATCCTCCAACACAACTCTGTCAACAAGCCTTAATCATGATATGCTGAGCCCCTTTCTATTCTAGTCCAGGTATTGCTTGAGCAGATGTCATTCATCTGCTGTGTGGATACTTCAGTGACACAGAAAAGAATCTACTTAGGAGTGGCACGTGGCCTATTGTTGGAATGATAGGGGCATTAATCCATAATATCATTCAGCTTTCAGTAAGTCTTATTGTTTCGGGGGTGAAAAGTAAATTGAATAGGATGTATCCTATACAGAGAAGGCTCATACTTTGTCTGTTGACGGAATGCTGAACTGTTGGCTATATGGTCTAACAGATACATGTATTACAACAACAGAACACAAGACTGTTCACAACTAATAACTGATATATTTCTTCTTATCCCATTGAGACTGTACATCACCACTCTTCTCTATTTTAAGCAGCTTAATCCCACCTGTCCCTCCTACCATGCCATTTTTGTTACAAGTAAAGTTAACAAGCTGTAGACCCTTGTGCGACTGCAAAGATGCCTGTTAAGTTTCTGATGACAGTCAGAAATCATCCTGCTCACCTTACAGGATCATGGGACTGCTATGTAGGATATTCTTTGCAAGGCACAGTAATTTTTCTTAGCTGGCTCCTAGTTACGGTTTGACCTATAAATGGTTTTCTTGAAGAGGCAATTCATTAGTTAATAGGGATCCAAATCGGCTAACTGCGTGAAGCGTGACCAAGCTCCTGTATGCTTCTGGACTCTTCAGGCTAAAAGCTGAGAATTTCATTACGAAGAACTCTTCAGTCTTTGAAACTAAACTAGTCCTTATCTTCTCCTTTGTAACCTGGCCTGTAGAAAGCAGGATGGAACGCCAGTTGTTGAATGAACTGGAAAGCAAGCTATGGAAATGATGCAACTGTGTGCTCATGAAACAAACAAAAAACCCAAAAGCTTAAACTTTTTTTGTTCTGCTACAGCCACAGCCCACTTTAACAAAGAGGTGTAGAAGTGAAGAATGGAGAGAGCCAAAGTTCCAATCTACGGCAAAATAAAGCAGGTAGCAAACAAACACTTCATGAGTGCTTGTTAAGCAAGTAAGTATATAGACACTACACAAAATCATCATTCCTAACTAATTTGCAGCAGCTCCAGCATGTTAATAGCAGGACTGGGATGGACTGTGCTTCCCTCCACCCCTGTAAAGCTTCCTTGGAATATTGCACACATCCACTGCCACTTTTGCGCTACTTGCATCCATGCTGCTAGTTCATGCTCTTTTACCCTTTCCTGTCTGGGACTCTGCTCCCCATGGGGGTCAACACCAGGTTCCCTGTGTGTCTGTAGACAACAAAGTGTGAGCTTAAGAACAACCATCATCCAGATTTCCACTTCAGACATGCCTGATTTGAGTCATCTTACAACGTAGTCAGAAAAGAGACCATCATGCTGAAAAATGACCAAGTTGATTAACTATAGTTTTTTAAAAAAAATAAACAACCACTTGGATCCTTTGGGGGGAGGGAAGTAGAAATCAGGTCTCAGAAGTCTATTAAGGCAATTAACTAGTATATACCAGTTGCCCAAATAAATGCCATTAGTATGAGGAAAGTGACAGAAACACTTAATACATTCTTGCAGTGTGATGTTAGATCAAAGGAGAAAAATGGGAAGTTTAAAAGAAGTGGCAATTAGTGCATTAGGAGCACAGAGACACAAGTTTGCAAAAATTGTACTAGTGTACAAAAGATCTATGACCAGGGACATAGATCAGTGAAAACAGCTACAATGTAGGGGCTAAACAACTTCAGGAAGAGAAGCTGTTTTGAGGAAAAATATGCCCCCATTAAAGGTGCTACCCCCAAATTAATTCTTTGTATCAGCTCTATTCAGTAACAATGGGAATAGCCTCTCTATTTGTCAAAGGAAAGAAGCTGAGTGTATTCCAATTTTATTGAAGTGAAGATATGCAAAAAGTTCCCTGGATAGTGTAAGGCAGAAGGTGGTAAATCCATAAACAAACAGATACAGATCCATAAACAAACCAGCAGCCATTGCTAACGTGAGCAAGCAACTGACATAAGGAGGACCTCATATTTGGAAGGAGTTAAAATGGAGAGAAGATAAAAAACTGAAGGGACCTTTGTTTTATTTATCAATGTATGGACTAAACACAAGACTAGAAAATAAAATTCCCTAATTAGAAACTGATTCCCCATGTGAACTAAACAAATTGGCACCTTCTTGCCACTGTTTCCTCATCTGTATGAAGGAGGAAATACTTCCCCATCTTGGGGATACTCGTGTCAACTGTCTGACTCAAGACTCATAGTAATCAGCTAAGATCCAGTTCAGGTTTAAATAGCTTCCTTTCCTTCACTTGATTCTGCTATGCCTAATTGCTGCAGCACAGAACACATCTTTACTCAACTTCAAGTATGCAAGTGGTTCAAGGGAAACCTATAGAAATGCCTCTACAGGAACGTAGTTGTATGGTTCCTATCATCACTAGGGAAGAGCAGTGGAGTTGAGTGTGTTACCTCATGATTAGCTCAGGATCTTCCACAAGGAAAGGGAGTTTATTGCTACATTAGGAAGTAGTGACAGCAGCAGTTAACAAAAAAAAAAAACAAAAAAAAAACCGCAACACAGATCAACCACATGAGCTGACGAAAAACTAACCAGACTTTTGACTGTCATATGAGTTATAGGCCAACAAATCTGTGCGTCAGCAGACCTACATGCACATGACTAAGTCTTCTATAGTTTAAGAGTAACTGCTCTATCTGCACTGCAAATTCAAATTTAGACATATCAAACTTGAGCTGTTAGGGAGAATGGGAAGGACTAAGCGGCATATATGCCATTATGACAGTCCCAGAGCACTCAAAGAGAGTCTTTGAAAAAAGATTTCCAGACAACATCCCCTTAATACCCTGTTTAAAAAAAGAGAAGTGGAGATGGAGAGATGGGACTGAAACAGCAGAAAGGCTGCAGCTTGAAAATGCAGGAAGTTGAAGCTGAATGCTGAACTTCATTTCCCATCCCACACCTCCTAGACAAACCTCTCTTTTGCAGAAGTGTCCTGGGATGGTGAAATACCTAACTATAATAAATTCTCCTCTTCACATAAACATACTGATCTTAAAGGAACTGTGTATATGCAGTTAGAAGAAAACACTTGTTGATAACATTTTGCATCAAACTTCTCTGCCATCACAACACAAAACTAGAAATAGCTGTTGCCAACAAAAATGCCAATCAACTGAAATCCCAGGATTTTTTCTTGCGCCTAAAAGTATTATGGTTCAATTTCTGATACAATCTGTTCAGTGACTATTTGCATTTCTTATGAAGGAAAACTAAAAGGCTCCACCAAGTGGGTTAAGACAATGCCCCATTGATAGACTTGATTTGGTTACTCATCTAGCCCCTTTTGCAAGCAGGAAAGGAAGAGGGGAGAGAAGGGCAGAGCATGCAGAGTGAATCACCTGCTGGCTGGAAAACGATGGAGAGGAAGGTGGGGTGGAGGAAGAATAGAGAGTGATCACTTTTTTAGGGCAGGTCCGAGAACGATCCGTATTCCTTGGCTTGGTTTAAAAGGGAAGGGAAAAAAAGAGAAAAAATAAGAAAAGTAAAGCCAAAGGGAACCTTAAAATTGGCTTTGGTTAGGCAGAGTAGGGGTAGACGCTGACCACCAAAGAACAGAGTCACAGTTCAATACACAGTAGACAATTTAACTTTTCTGCTGAAATTAAAGATTTGTAATTAATCAGTCTGACATACTTCTAAGGACAACTACTAAATGTAGCATTTCATATTAATAATCAATATTTCTGCTTTGCACCCTCATCACTAGTGAAAACACACAAATAAAACTCTATATGGCACAGATAAAACTGTTCAGCATACATCTGGCAAAATTACCTGTCACTGTATCACATGTGGATTAAAAACATCTATCCCATTGGTCTAATTACACTTGCCTAAAGTTCATCAGTAATATACCTCAAATCCTATCACCAACAACTTCTATTTCCTCAGTTTCAACTCCTTCCCCACACCTGAGACAAATTAAACAGATATCCAGGAACTTCCTGGGGCACTAGGAAAAGGTAAGTAAAAACAGCAACAATGTGCAGAAAATATGATATAGAAATAATCTGGCTAATCTGAGCATTATATGATGAGTCTTTTACCTTTTCTTTCCTAGTACACTCCATTTTGCATTTTTAGATGCTCTTCATTGGTCTCCCTTTTATTTTCAAGCCACAGTGCATTCTTTTTCTGCTATGTATAGCCTTTTTATGTACCCCTTCTCCCCCCCAGTGTTTGATCTCTTTCTTGGTTTTTGCCTTTCTTTTACCTCATGTGCCAAGTACATCTGAAATAGATGCTTTACTAATAAAAGTACCTGTAGCATCTAACTAATGAGAATTTGAGATCTGAAAGGAAAAGTTACATATTTGTTTCCTGGTAGCAAAAGATAACAAACACCAAACAATGCAGAATGGAATGGGCATACACCCAGCCCTTCAGTAAAATACATTTCAGTGTATACAAAGACAAAAAGACTGTGGAAAAGAAGAAAAAGTAACCAAATGCAAACAGAAATTTGAGTACTAAAAACAACCAGATAGAACATATGGAAACTGAAGTTGGTATTCACTTGATATCTCAGCTCCTGATGAACCCCGGTCATCTCATCAGCTCAGTAATTGCATGTCTTCAGGATCTGAGTTCTTGTGGAATTATGGAAGCATGTTTTACAACTATCTCCTCCAGTTGACCATCCTAAAAGGAAAAATGTCAGGCCTCCAAATACATAGTAGACTTGCAGAGAAAGCAAGCAAACATGCAACCTCCACTATGTAAGCATACATTATATACCCGAGTGCAAACTCACTGGTGTATCACACACATACTTTGATGCTATTAATAGATCTATGAAGAGAACTGCTGAATGACCACAAGATGAGAGCCTGGAAACCCAGGACAAAATTAATTTTAATAGACTACAATAATTCACCATCATCAACACTGAGAGTAAGGACGTCTTCCCGATAGACCAGGGTCCCCAAACAGTACAATCTCAACTTGTAAGATACAGGAATGCCAGGGGCAGATAGCAGGGGAGCCACAAGGGGCCCAATCTTTGTTGTGCAGTGCAGCCCTGGCCCCTTCCCTGCCATCTGCCCCGAAGCACTCATGTACCCGCCACAAGCAACAAGCCAGGCCTGGGCTCTGCAGATCTTGGTGCAGAAGCTTGCAGCCTCCCAGCAGCCTACCACAGCTGGCCACGGCTCAGGGCAAGCCCCTGACACCCACCATGGAGCCCAGGCTGCTTGCAGCAGGTGGCGGGAAGATTGCAAGCCACTGCACCGAGGTCTGTGGAGCCCTGTCTTGGCTTGTTGCTGGTGGCAGGTGCACGCATACTTCCAGGCAGACAAAAGAAATTGTGAGAGACTTTATCTTTGTTGTGGCAGTGCAGCCTCAGCTCCTTCTCCACCATTCACCCAAAGGCACACATGCCAAGCAAAATGCCTTTGTATCCCATGCCTTGGCATATGTGCCAGGGGTTGCCAACCCCTGTGATAGACCATACTTCTTTCTATTGTTCCAGTTGTCACTGACATGAGTCCCTCTCCTCAGACAGCCAAACTGGCTTGGAAAGTTGTAGGACAAAAGCTACATAATGTATTTTACAGAATTAGGAGTTCACTTGATAAACCTCACCACAAAAAAAAAAAAAATCCAAATGAAACTACTATCCATGAGACACTGCACACATACTGCTTCATCTTATACATTACTAGCTGCTGTGAAATCAAAATAAGTTGCTGCAACTCCTACAGCAGGGTTATAGATATGTCATCATAGCCCTATGGCACACATCATCCAACCACATCTAGTCCAGATCATGCAGAAAATGCAGGACGGGCTAGGTATTGAAGCAGAGCAGGCAGGAAAGATTTTCATCTAATCGGGTACTTGAAGATTCACAGTTTAACAAGTCAGAACCCTGAAGCAGGAACAATTTTATGCCTTTTACAACTGCACTTCCCTCAACTACACTACTATCTCTGCTTCTAGACATAGATTTTTTTTCAACTGAAACACCTCAGGGATGAGTAAGAAGGGATCAGACCACATGTGAAGTTAGCCCTTTACACATATGAAGGGCTTTGGTGGCATACGGCCAAGTAACAAAAAGAAAAATTGCTTCAAAAACAGCCATTATTGGGACTCCTGTTCCCCATCTCACCCAGAATATTTCCTCTCCAGGAAAAAACTAATGAAAGACCATTTCACATCTCATTCTGATTGAAACTGCTGTCCAACTATAAGCTTTTCAGCCACAGGGCAGAACAGAGGTTGGCCTTGGCTGCTGTGGAGTATTACCAAGGCAGTCCACCCGACAGATACCAACCGATAACAGACCAGGACAGATGCAAGTGTTTTATCAACAGCAGACTTCCTCTTATGTGACTCTCTAGTTTTCTCTCCTACATCTCGCTTTGTGGCTGTTGGAGTTTTCCTCTGCCAAGCAGCTTCAAGATAGGGGACCAGATCTGACAATCACTGGGAAAAAGACTGCTTTCCTTTTCTGGAAAGCTCACCAGTTCATTCTGCCCATTGGCAATGGTACTTAATGATTCCCAGACCACCTGTTTTTCCTCAGCTATAAGGAAACCACTTTGCTTTCAGATTTGTTCCTTTGCTCTTCTGCTGGGCACTCACCACAGTAAAAGACATTTGCTAAGCCATGTAAGTCACACAGCTCACAAGATGCCTCCTGTGAGCTCTGGCAGCTGGAGAAGACGACTCTGCTTCTTCTATATCCAACAGTGGCTCATTTTAGTAATCACAGTCCTCCAAAGATCCTGTAGGTAGTGGCTGTATTCCATACAGCAGCTCCAGCAACAGGCTGGAGCCCTAGCCTCATCATTTGATGCCTAGCCTCATCATCATTCTGTGGTCCAGGAAATATCAATTCAGTTAGGAGTTCCCAGTAGCCAGAAAACTTCTTCAGTAGCGTAACAAGTTGTCTCTTCAGAACTTCCTGCAGCAAAAATTTCTGTCAAGGGGGTCCTCATCATAAGAAGCCAACTAGGTTGGCTCCTAGTCTCAGTTTGATCTTCCAAGTCAACACAGAGTCAATGCTCCTGTTAAAACAATCCTAGGGCTTTTGTCTTTCTGCAAGTGGAAACTGAGAAGATTTGTTCCCCCAGGCCAGCCATTTCCTCATTTCCTAGAGAATGGATGACAGCACAAATGACAGCACATATGACTCTTTAAGATTTTGCTTCATGAAACACAATGTATATTCTCCTTCTCCATCTCAACTGCCAGCATAGAAAGCCCAACACAAAACCTAGACCCAAGAAGCTCTCCTTCTCTCAACTATAAAACAGTGATTTTCAACCAGTGTCTTGAGATCCTTTAAAGGGTGCGGCAGGGTGCTGTGAAGCATTAGTACTGTTAAAATGTGCAAACAACTATACATGATTCACAGAATAAACCCAGAGATTTCAAATAGGAATCCACAGTGTCAAAAACACTGTGACCTGTTGTGGTCTTCCTAAATTCTTTGCAAGAGAAGAATTGCTCTCTTATTTTTCCATAGTCAAGAAACAAATGAAAGCTAAAAGCCAACATTTTCCAAGGGATGCCTCAAGTCTAGTTAAGAACTTATGCATGAAGAAAGCTATTCAGGAAAAGGCCAGTAAAGGTCAAGCATAAAATTCAGGGGCTGCGTGTATACAAGGTTCTGGTTGTTACTCTAGAAATAAATAAAAGGTTAAGTGATCAAAATTGGTATAGCAAAAAAAAACTGTTACAGTGCTGTCTACATAGGGTTCCATTGGCCCCAATTTAATTGAACCACTGGTGACAATGGGATTTCTTTCTAAATTGTCTAGGAGACAAAAAGTGAGCAAGCAGAATCAGGAAACCTATACATGCAAATTTAAAAGTGAAGCTGTTGATGAAGCTTTCGTGAGGCATAATTCCTCTCATTTGGTTCCCTTTTCTTGGAGAGAAACCTTAAGAACACCTGATATTGATGATAGTAAATAACTTCAAGGTAAGACATGGCTTGAGCCAAGGTATTTTTTGTTGTTGCTGTTTTAAAGAGTTCACTGTTAATCCACAGATTTGGAGGAAATGAACCAAACTGGTTTCTTCTCTTCCCGTCTCAAAAAGGTGTTCTTACCAGATTGTGATAAGAAACTGATAGAGATGCTAGATATAAGTGTCTACATCTTTGTATATCCTCATGGAGGTGATGAGGCCAGCTGTACTGGAAATTAGGAGGGCCAGAAGTCACCATGCTGTAGTAACCCTACCTGTCTGTAAAGAGGGTAGATTAAGAGCCTAACATTTTAGGCTGCAGAGCTGAAAGAATGCCAACTGTAAGAACAGGAAGCACAGACTATAAGTGAGAAAATGCAAAATTTGACCCCTAATAGTCTTTCTTCTGAGGCTCCCCATTCTGGTCTACCATATGATAGAAAATGCAAAGGTCCTTTAATTTTCAGTAAGACAGCGCTTGGCTCTGGAGATGGGGAAAAGGCAGGGAAAGAATGCTTAGAAATTCTCAGTTTAAAGAGATTGAGATTTCTGTCAAATCTGGAAGTAGTCTCACTAGGAATTTTGCCAAACAGGAAAAAGACAAACCCCAGTGATTAAGAAAGCCCCTGAAGCAGCAGAGCAGAGAAAACATATGACAGGAACAGCGAGCCTGGATATTCAGCAAAAAAATCATGGAGGGAACATTTTTACTTTCTACCACATACACCAGTACGAATGATTCATTCAGCTCCAACTGCTGGGAGAGTTTCTTGAGTAATTTCTACTTTTCTAAATGGAAACTCAAGATATGTTCCAGGCACTCCTCATATTTCGTATGGATAGCATTCTACTCTGGAGGTCTATACTCAGCATCCTTTGAAGGCAAAATTCCTGCAAAAATATCCACTAACAGCCTGAGGGAATAAGCTGGAACGGGTGCTAGGGGGATGAGGAAGGAAGGAGAGGAATTTTGACTGCTAGCCTTCTTGAACCACTAAACCCTGTGGTCGCTCCTAGAGAGAGATCTCAACCTCATTCAGTATTAGTCAAATCAATCCAAACAAAGGCCTTTGCAAAATGATGTAGAAAAATGTTGAATTAAAAGGCAGAAAGCAGTAAGTACTGAAAACTGGTACAAGGCGTGGAAATCGTATCAGATTCATCTGGTTTGTTTACCTGTTTCCACTGAGGCATAGGAGCAAGGCGGCCTTGCTCTCGCTGTCTGTAGGATAGCTGGTTGAGAACACGTTCTTGGTAAGGCAGGACAGGCTGTCGCATGCAGGTCATAAGGAAGGTGAGATGGATCATGGAGGAAGAAAAAATAGCAGAAGAAACAAAGAAAGCCACAAAGGATTGGGAGACAAAATGAGACGCACACAGTTGGGCAGAAAAAAATGGAGTAGGGAAGAATTAGTTATCAAGTAAAATACAAAATATATGAAAAACAAACAAATGAAATATAAACAAAAATGGGGAATTTTAAGATTCCTTCAGCACTTTCCTTGTTCCGTGTGAACAGTACACAGTGCTTAGGAAACGTGGGGGAATAAATTAAAATGGACCAGAAGACCCCTTCCAGACCTAGATTCCTGTATGCAACTGTAGAACAGTTCCCATTAGTCACAGCTGAGACTGCAGCATAACACAGACATACCCTTGCTAGCTTTAAGTACTGGTAGTGGTCTAACTATGGCAGCAGAGCTCAGTGCTGTTGTAGCTACACTGCTAGGAGTATCCACTCTAGGTAGATTAAAGATAGCTTGTGTACACTGAAAGTACAGAGAAATCACAGCAGTAACTACACTGTACACAAAGCCCAAATGGTGGGTGGCCTTAGCATCCAGACAAAAGGCACCACAAGGAATAATACAGGAGATCTACCCTAGGCAAAAATCCCAGGTGCCTAAATACTATTAAGAATCTAACTCTTGTTCACAAGAGCAGATGTTTATAAACCATCCATAAATATATTCATGTTGGAAAATAGAAGAAGGTTCTTAAGTATAAGAGCAGTAAGGCTCTGGAAGAGTTTTTCAATTAGAATAGTGGGAGTTAAAAAATCTAAGCCATGTGTACCATAGAGATCAATGAGTTGCAAAACAGGTTGTAACACTGTGCTTGTGGTAGCAGGAAGCTAAATTCAAAACAAAAGGTATACGCTTTTTGCCACTATACTCCTAATAATTAAGTACTATATTCTTTAAATCCCCAAATCCCTTGGATTCCTATTCCCTGAAGTAGCATTTACCTTCACTTAACAAGAGCATACACTGAGGGAGAAATGCAAAATCTCACCACTGAGTCTATAACAGTGCATCTTTTTGCTACCCTCATTCCTATGACATTTCTCCACATCCTCCTGAAAACAAAGGGTTTCTACCATACCAGTACAGATGAAAAAACTTGTTGGCTGAATTTTAGGTCTATAAGCATCAAACCATCTTCTACCTGTCTCCGTAGGCCTGTGGACTGCACAGGTGCATTCTCCTCAAATTTGGCCAGCAGCTGGGTTGCCATGGACTTCACTTTGTTCTGATTCCCAATGGAGGCATCAATTCTTCTCTCTGTCAGGGCACTCACAAGCGTGGGTCTTTCCTCTCGGTAGCTTCGTGGGACTTCCTCCTAATAAACCAGTAAAAACTAAAGTAAATGGAAGCTTTAAATTGCTTTTTTCATTTAAAAGGAGACTTCTGCAGTTCAACACCACAGCAGCCAAATCCATTAACCCACATTTCCAAATTCATGCTTTTCTTGTCCACTCATCTACTCATCCTCCTCCTCCATTTACTTTCAACCTTGTTTAATACTACTGATGTTATTTTCTCTTGAAATATCTATAGTTCAGAAGACTCACAAATCCGTTGGCATGACACACAGATGTCAAACTCATTTGCCAAGCAAGGATCTATTCCACAGGGCTTTTCACAGGCCAACAGCACTGGCAAATTCTGGTAGCCATAGGGGTTAATGCCACTGCTACTTGTCCTACTACCAAATTTCTGGCCCCGAGGAACAGATCCAGAGGTGGGTCTCTCACAGACCATGAGTAACCTCATGGGGCATATAACCTGCCTCCATGAGCCAGATGATTGACACCCCTGTCATAAAGCAATGAGCCATTCTTAAGCACTGAATTAGAACACAAAGTGGAAGCCTTCATCTCAGAAGTATCTATCTAGACATGCATACTCTAAGTATGGGTATATGCACATGTGTATTATACACACTCTCCCACTCCCTATATGAGCTATGTACACTAAAATTGCAGTCGCTCCCAAGAAAATTCAAGCTCTAGTTTCAATTTGAACAGAATTGCTGACACTATTGTACCTCTGTAGCCTAAAACCATGCCATTCCTTACTGCCCTAACCAAGTCACGAAACTGTAAGAAAACAAAAGCAGGATTTGTTAAGAACATTACATTTATATTGCCTTATTTTTGTTTCTCAGAAGCCAGAATTGTATTTGGTACAAACATGACAACTGTAAGCTCCTACTAGGATCAACTTCAATTCAGGAGATATCATATTAGATAAGGCTAGGTTTCCTGTTTCCACTCTATCGCGTACTTTTTCCTTGAGTATTTTGTCTGCTTTTCTACTTACATCTTCTGACTGGCTGGTCTTTCTCCTCTTTCCTGCACCATCCAGTTCTTTCTCCTTTTTGTCCTACAAAAGAAAAAAAAAGCATCCAGATACTTGTACAACTTTTTCTCTCTGGCCCACAACAAGTCTTGTCAGTGCATTACACAAACATTTATATTAGAACAGGTCAATTCCCTATGCTTATTTTCCACCTGTAAACAAAAAGGGGTTCCCTCCACTTACTAGTCTTCACTTAAGGAACCAAACCTTATCATTTGAAACTGTCCTTCATGGAAATTCAGTTAGTTGGGAGAAGAACCAACAGGTGATGCTCTGGACTCAAGCTACCAGCCTCAGACCAACTCTCTTCCTAGGATGCTCACACTTTCTTTTCACACTCTCTCCAACCCAAAATTCCCAAGTCATGCTGAGATAGTTTCAATCAAGCATTTCATGAACTGACAATACACATTCCATGTTTAGTGCTACAGTTACAGGGAAACCAGTGACCTGTTGGATTATAGGGTGGGTGTACACACATACACATGCACTTTTCAAGCACACATTTGCAGCCTGGCAAGCACTAGTTATTTCAGGGTTACAGAGAGTAAGATATGGCTACCTTTGGCATGCGTTTCCGAGAGATGCTCTGGCCCAGTTTGCTAAGAAAAGAGATTGGAGACTTTGTGCTGGCAATTAGCGCAGCTTTCTCTTCTGCATTCAGGTCCAGATTATCTATAAAAAAACCCCAGGTGATATTACTAAACACAGAGGGAAACTGCATACAATTAGCAATAGCCACAAAATAGCCAAGGGATTCACTCACTCGAACTCTATGCCTTTAAGTCTCTTAGAACTTTAAAACGAACCACTTCATGAACATTTGACAAAAGCACTCAGGATTGTCCGAGTATACTTTGATTACTTCCATATTTGTAGACCAGCATAATCAATGTTAGTAAAAAGAGTCACGAGCAGAGTCACGCTGTATTTTACATTAATAAAAAGTGTGTATTTAAATAACACCAAACATTCTTCAATATAGTGGTATATTTTAAATAAGGGTATGTCTGCAAAGCTGTCCAACTTCAAAATGGCTGTGGAGTACACCCCATGCAAGCCATAACAGTGTGAGCCAGGTGACCACCCTGACCCCTGCACCATTTGGCACAAGTGGACAGGCCCTGTCCCCTAATGCACGCAGGCAGCCCCCACCATTGCTCATGTGGAGAGCCTCCTTCACTGCTCCACCACACTGGCAGTTCCCCAGACACCATGCATGCCATCACCACTACACCAGGCACCTGAGCAACCACTCCAATGTGTGCCTCCTCTTCTCCAACTCACCAGCTGCAGGGTCCCTCACTGTACTGCACTGCCAGCTCTCACACGCAGTGCCACCACCTGGGACAGGCACAGAAAACAGAAGCCAGAGGGAAGGCCTAGATCCCCCAGCTGCT
The DNA here is from genome assembly GCF_052110815.1 of Crocodylus siamensis. Lineage (NCBI taxonomy): Eukaryota > Metazoa > Chordata > Crocodylia > Crocodylidae > Crocodylus > Crocodylus siamensis. The sequence goes on from NC_143398.1 coordinate 115,307,530, forward strand.
TTTGCAGCCAGAGCAATAGGGAGCAGTGGCCAGGTAGGAACTCAGAGGCTTCAAATTAACCCCCTGAGGGCTGCATGAGGCCTGTCAGTTGGACAGCCTTGTACTGAGGGTTGATTCTGCTTTAGGTACTCAGAATCCAGGAAAAAAACTTCAACCATTATTTTTAGAATTTAATAGTGTGGTTAAGACTTGGGTTACGTGACTCCATGTTTTAATTCTAGTTCATAAAAATAAGATCCCTTGGACTCTCTTTCCATTAAACAGAAGTTGAATTGTTTGGATTTTGTGTACACCAGCAATTCAATGCTGTCACACTTTCCAAAATTAACAACAGTACTACATGCTGACTGGCAAGCAGGATCATGCCAGCAATGAGGCATCAGCACTCACTAGCAACAAGGAAGGAGTGAAGTTGTTTATTAGTGCTAAATCAAAGTTTAGCACTGATGAAAGAAGCTGAATTAACACTTAAAGGTTGGGTAGCCTTTCTGTCTCTGTTCCCTCTCTGTTTACTCAGGTAACAACACATGCCACCAGAAACAACAAGGTTGCCAACTTCTCACACAGCAGTCTGCTGTCCACTTTCAGGAAGGAGGACAAAATGAACTGACATCTTAAATCCTTGTTCTGGCTCCTCATACTGCCAGGAGGGCACTTGTTAGCACTAACAGAATGGTGATTTTTTAAAATATGAACCCAATAAGCAACCATCATGAGCTCTTTCTAGGTGGAACACAAAGTAAGTTGAAGCAGACAACATGTATACAGCAGCCATAACCAAAATCTAAATGATTTACTCCGAAGTGCCTCACCACTGGAAGGGATGGTATCCTTGAACATTTCATAGAACTGTGTGAGGTACATCACCATGGACAGTTTATCTGGATCCCCAACAGATGCCATTTCCTTTCCAGTCATGATAGGAGAAATTCCAAACTCCTTTTCAGCTATGTCAAATGCCAGCTGGTTATTCTTCTCCACATTGTGCTCATCCAGAGAATTAAAGTCTCTGCAAGGGGCAGGGAAAAAGACGACATGTATCAAGGTGCGTATGGTTTGTTTTGATAGGAAAAGCAGTGCTCTCCAGCTTTCACTATGAAACTGTCAAGTACCCTTTTTTTCAACTGTCCTGTCATCATGCTTTTTTTTTTTTTTTTTTTTTTTTTAATTACAGTGCTGTTAACAGACAGCCTGCTAACTGGGTGTGCTAACCTCAGTACAGAGCATCTGATGGAGTAAGCTTCAGCCCACAAAAGCTTGTGCTACAAATATATTTATCTACTTTTGTTAGTTTATAAGGTGCAAAACTACCCTCCCTTCTGCCTAACTTTAGTACACCAACAGAAATGTAACTACTAAGAGACAAGACAGAACAACTGCTTAGTTTGTTTTACACAATTCTCCACTAACATATCTTCACTATTTGACATTAGAGAATTTCTCTTTGATAATATCTCAGTAGGAACCTGAAGTCATTTTAGACCTTCATCATAATACCAGAGTTTTTGCTGGCACTTCCACCTTCCAAAGTTTTTCCTTTTGCAAATTATAGGATTTGGGCACATTTTTATTCTTGCAGCTTAATTGGGTAGTACCTACATAAAAGGGTACTGCACAAATCGTAGCAGTGTTAGATTCCCTACTGCATGTCAATTCAGATTAGAGAAGACCTTTTCTAGAACTGAAAAGCTACTTCAAATGGCTTAGCTAATAAGGAAACTATGTAAAAAAAAAGGTTACAGCAATAAGTCAACTGTGAATTAAATTGACTAAATTCACTTAGGCTGGTAAAGAGCTGTTGGGTGATAATGTATTTCAGTCACTAACAATTTGGAATGATTTAATCAAATGTTCTAAAAGAGCAAGTGAAACTTTGCCCAATATTCAAACCATTACAGCCCTTTTCCCTTGCAAGTGAATCATTCTACATTAGATTTTATTAAGTCTAATTTGAATTATTTCAGTTTATTTTTCCCACATACCACAATGTCATTGTTTTTTAACACTATCCTCCAAAATATTTGCAAATCTGCCCCTATATTGGTTGTAATTTCCCTGTTCTAGTAAAACAGTCAAATCACTTACATCAAGTCAGGACGGTATCTATGGATAATGGCACATAATGCTAGACCGCTCTTCCATGATATTGTGAGATCTGTTACATTCACACCGGAGTACCCGTCAGTCTGTCTCTGGCACCAATTTAGCAATTTACTAGAGCGAGCTACTGACTCTGAAAGAAACATTATGATTTTAAAAGGTTGCGATTTATATTGCATCTTTCACCAAGTACATTACATGACATATATATTATAGGACTCTCAAACCCTGAGAAAGGATTTCTAGATGGGAACAGCAGCATCCCTGTACCAGAGACAACTTACAAGAGATTATTTTATTTAGGGCAAGAAGTGATGAATGCCCTATCCTGTTTAGTGCAGGGAAAGGGCTTTATTCTGATGATAAGTAATTACTCAAGGTACAATTTGGGCAGTTCAACCTGGCTCTTCTGAAAAATCTCAGAAAATTTAAGATGGCTCCAAGATCTTGTTTTAAGTTTCATCTAAAAGACTTGTAGCAGCCTAGTGTTCCCTGAAACCTGGATATCACATTTCAAATAGTGGAATTTCTAACTGCTTTCTGCAGCACTTCCATTTATCTTGAATACCTCCAGTCAATGTACTGACCTGTTCTTGTCATGTCTTGCCTACCTAAAAGATCTGACAAGATTACAGATCCAAGTGGCACTGGTGCAAGCCAAAGAACAAATATGCAGACTCTAAGTAATTGTATAACCATGGCAGAAAGGTACACTAATAAAACAGAAGACTTGAGTAAAGCCCTATGCCAAATATTGCTCAGTTAGTCAAAAAGACTACAGCCCTAGAAAGATTCAACAAACCCCTCTAGTGGTTAGACTAGACAACTATTTAAAATTCTTAGTGCAGGGCACCCAATTCCTAAAACAGTGTGAGTCCAGTATCTAGTCAGCAAAAAGATGACATTTCATAACAGAGAAAGCTTGAGCATCTACAGAAATAAATTTTTTCTGCCATCATTTCTATATGCATTATAGAGTGGGGGCTTTGCTACCAAATCAAAAGCAGGCTGGATTTTCACAATCAAAGCAAGTTCTTCAAGACGGTAATCAGAAACCTCTCTTTAAAATTATTAAAGAATAGCAAGGAGAATTATTTTAATTATAGTTGAAAATGTAACTGTTTGGAAAGCCAGTCTTTTGAAAAAATGGGGCACTTTTCAAGTGGAGGAGGACAATTCTACAGCCCCACAGCTGTACATGTTCTGCACTGTCCCACTTCTGAGGCGTACAAAGGAGAGAAAGAATGAACTGGACCTACCATTCCGAGATAGCTTTGGTGTCCTGGAGTTCACAAAATTCTCTATCTCCAAGTGAATGTCTTTCAAATCTCCCTTATTGTATAAGTGCCGCACCTATAAGTGTGTGAAGATTATGAATGCCCAACATATCAAGCAGCAAGAGAAGTCTATGTAAATAAGAGCTATACTCCTTGAAGACTAAATTCTCCTTCTTTATCAAAGTTCAAACAGCAGAGAATTCTATCAAGAGCTGTAGGACTACAGGTGGGGAAGCAGAACAAGGCTTTTAAAAGCATCTGATCTGACAGGCATCCAATAGGCTCCCCACACCCGCACTGGGATGGTTTCCCATATGGCAAGGCAGGAAACATGGTGGGTGTGGGGGGAGTCCAACAACTCCTTGTGCCCCAGCACTTTTAAGCTTTGTTATGCAGCATGGCAAGACAAGGCTTAATATGCCACATGTTCAAATCAAAGTGCCAGAGAAACCAGCCACAAAGGTATATCACATTAAATGTAGAACAAGTTTGTTGAAGGTTTGCCATTTTATGGCACCATCAATTAGTTGACCATGTAGCATGCTACAAGTTATTGCACAATTAACACAATAATCATCCAATAAATATAATGTCTGTCTAAGGCCCATAAAGAACAGATATTTAACAATGCTGTCCTTTCAGTCTTCACCTCACTATGGACACCAATTTGCAGCTACAGAATGCTTATTGTTTTTATAAATACTGCAACATTATCACTCACCTAGTTTAAACTCAAAACCCATGAAAGTTCAGGACCACAAATGACAAGTTTTCAATGCTTTTGAGAGATGTCTTCAATATTTAAGTGCAGGTATCTGCAACACTCCCAGTGCCCAAAATATTCAGATAAACAAATGGCTACAAGATGACACAGATCATATGATGTTAAAGGTATATCAGCTCAGTTACCTGGTGTGGCCGCAGGAAATTGACATTGACATTGGGATAGCGGGTGGCAGGATCGATGCTGTATTGGCTGAAGTTTTTAGTCACGTTCTCAGGGGTGGTCTGAGGCAGCAGCCTATAAATGCTTTCTCTAAGGAAAAATAATAATTTCTGATCAATAAACAGGAAAAGGAAATATCTCCCTTGGTCACCTTCAAAGGTCTTGAAGTCAGGACAGTTAAAACACTCAAAATGATAAACCCACCCCTTCAGGTACTAAGCAGATCAGAACCAGAGATGTGTGACAGAAAACTTTCCAGTGCTTTTTTTCCCATAGGAAATTTTCCATTTCTAAAAATTCATCGTTTCATAAAATTAATCAGTAACGATACATGGATGCCAACACAATATTACACAAGCTTGGCAAAGTTGTAATTAACGTTTTTCAAGTGATTATCCCAAGGAAGTGAGAGAGAGAGAGTACGTATATGTTTTACTGACTTGTAAACAGGAGGGTAAATACACTTACATAATAATCCAAACCAAAAAATAAAAATAAAAAAATCAAGCTATGTATTCAACTAATTGGCTGTGCAGATCAAATCAAAACCCAAATGAATGCACTGCTAAGCTTGTTTCCATTTCTCAAAATCTCTTGCTTCTGGAGAATCAGTCAGAAGCACAATTAGAGAAGAAGATGCAAGTGATTGTACAGATAGTGACAGTGAAACTGGAGGTGCTGCAATGACCTCAGTAGAAAAGAGTTAAACTCTGTTGAAGTACATGAGTAGACAACCACGGCGTATCATGCACAGTTCTTTGGGTGTGTTACAATTAGGGTGTCAACAGTTTTCAGTGCCCTTGTTTTTCTTTGTAAAATATAAACAAACAATGTAAGGGAAGTATATGCTCTTGTATATTGTCTTTACATTTTTACAAGTTTTCCAATAAAAATAATTTCTTTCCACATAAAGCTTTGAATTTGAATATAATATTTAAATTGCATGACGTGTGCCTTATTTATTTTTTTTTCCCTAATCAAATATTTCAGTTCAAATACTTGTGGCTATTGGGACATAAAATTATCATGGGGGTACTTTTTAGTTTTGTTTACTAAATACAAGTCATACAAACATGCTAAATCAGATTACACTCTATTTAAGGCATTGGAAAATTTTTAAATTCAAAATTTTCCAGAAAACACACATCTCTGATCAGAACTAGTATTTATGGATCTAATTAACTAGAACACCAGAGCCAGGAGAAAAAAATAAAAGTATATTTTCAGTGTCAACAGTCTTGTATCACAAATGCATGGAATGCCCTTGTCCAGACCTCTGTTTTCAGCTCTGACCACCCTTATCCCTTACTCAAAGGCATAGCAAAAATATAGTCCAGAGACAGAGAGCAAATTATTATAAGGAATGAAAATAATTGCATATAAATTGGATTTCTTAAAAATAAATAAGTAAAAAAATAAATAGTGATGGATGACAAACAAATGGTACAGACAAGTTAAAAAAAACCAACAACTAATAATCATGTTCTCCTATTGCAGGGGAACAGATGCGGCCCATGGACTGAATTCAGTCCGCAGAGCTTTATCATCTAGCCCACAGTGCTACCTGCAGCGCACATGGGCAGTCCAGGGTGCACACTGCATATGGCACCCACATTGGTTCAGCCCTATGGGCTGGATCCAACATGTGGGGCCAATCTGTTAGCATGATCTGGTCTGCAGACCAACTTCATGGCCAAAATCATTTGATATAGAACAGTTCAAAAACTGTATTTTTGCCCACAATTATTCCCCATTACCTCTCTGCAAGAACCTCCAGGGGGCTGGCTCCCAGAGACCAACTTCGTACCATCCAAGCGGAGTCCATGGCAGCCAAAAAACCTCTGGCTATTCCAGTTCCCATTGGCCAGAATGGCTAACATAACAGGTTGCAAAAGAGATGCAACAAGAAAAGGATTACTTTTTGAGTAAAGAAAATAAAACAGTACCAAGAATACATTCAGTGGGCAGTCTTCAGGCATAGCATAGTTCACAAATAAACTTAAGACTTTGGTTATCTCTGGATTAATGGAAGCTTCCCCCAAAGCTAGCATTCCATTGTTCTCTCTAAGCTTCCTCCAAAGCTAGCATTCCATTGTTCCCTAGAATGATTCATAGCTTAGAGGTGCTTACAAGCACTTCTTCAAAACCACAATTTCAGATAACTACAGAATGGTGATTATAAACTGTTTTAGTACAGACTCCTTAGAGGTCCCAGCCACAATGAAAAGCAGGTGGAACAAATGGTGATGCATCAGGTCTCTCTACACACTCAGCTTACTACACAAGATCACTTCCTATTTGCAATACTCCCAGCATTTCTTCCCTCCCACTTTATTACATAAAACAGTAACTGTCCCCCTCAAAGAATTCCTGAAACACAAAAGAAAGTTGTACTCATTTCAGTGGTTTGACAGCTAGCAATTGGTAGTGCTTGTGCTTCCATTCATGGTTCACATGCTAAGCTTAACACTCACCTCCAACAGACTGTCTCCAACCAATGCCACTAGCAGCTGGTGGCCATTCTGCTCTCGCACCAAAGCTGCATTCTCTGATGCATACATACATGTGAAGTCAAACATGGCCACATCTGGCTGTCCATAGTGATTGATGGCAAAATCCAAAGATGGCAGTTGCTGATTGGTAGAAAAGTCAGCAGCTTCCCTGGCATAATTAAGCAAAGCCTCCTGGTCCACATTTTCCCGTGAGAGTAACAGCTCTGTGTCTGCATAGTCCTACCCAAACAAGAGAAAAACTGGAATAAAATAGCTTTGTGAGGAGGGAGACTTAAGTGTGACACATGCAAACCACCTACAATTGCCAAGTCCAATGGTTTAGATTCTTTCTCCAAATTCCTTCATATTTCCTAGTGTCCAGGCTTCCAAGAAAAAAAAACAAACAATGGCTGCCTATACAAGTACTTGGGGAGGGGAGTAGGAGGAAGGGGAGCATTTTAATTAGCAAGCATCCTGGAGAACTGCTCTAAAACACCTCAGCATCATGTGTATTAAGCACCCCCATGTTTCAAAATGGCCAAGGGGCACTGTAACTAAAGCTTATTTGATGAAGTGCACCTCCCCGCCCCCCAAAGCCATTTGGAAACGTGGGGGGCGCTTAATACACATGACAATGAGGCGTCACTGAAGCATTCTAATTGGAACATGGAACAGACTCAATTAATCAAGTATAACTGTCCCTTTATAATCATGAGTTCCTTCAAAAACAACTACCATATTTACTTGATGAGAAGATGAGGTTTCCCCCCCCCCATTTAGGTGAGGGGATTTTCCCCCCCATGTTAACAACTGAGCACAAGGCAGTGGGGATGGGGGGGCTGTCTAATTACTGGGGAGGTCATCTTACATTCACAGTCATCTTGTATTCAGGTAAATATAGTAATGACATTTGTTAAAATTATTTTCCCACTTCGCATATTTAAAAACTATTTTTGTTCCATCTTTCTAGGGTGTGAATTTCAGAGTGTAATTGTAAAAACTTGTCAGAATCAAAAAAGCTTAAATGAGGACTACATAAAAGCATCTGACTGAAATCCTGAGAACTCTGTTGGAAAGAAGTAGACAAACAAACAAATTAATCGTAAAATGAAGGGTGAGAGAGGGAACTTACTGCATGTCAGCTATTCTATGGTAACTGCTTCATGCAACTATGTCTATTCCAAGGTAAGTGGGAGCTAACCTGGGGCAGATTACCACCATTTTATTTAGTCCAAAAATTTTTCTTAAATAGACTGTTTGTTAAGTCCTTCACTCCGGTGCTTTCACAGTTAGCACAAGATAAGCTGCCCTGGTTCAGCTTCCATTTACCACAGGATAGGATTGGTCATACAAAACAGACAGTGCAGAACAGCTGACTTATGGTAAATTCCTCTTCTTCCAATTCAGAATAAATTTGTCTGTCTGTCAACAAGCAGCAAATATGAGTTTTAGCATTATTTAAAAAAAGTTTATTGTATAATAGCTATGCACAACAAAGTAATTTATTTCTTATGTTCATTTGGACTAAGCTTTCAGATGTTATCTAGGATTTCCTCCAATATATTTCAAATGACATTCCTCAAAGTCAGACTGACATGTGAGATACTGCAGAACAAACCCACTAGGAGAAGTTAAATTCTTGATTAATATGAGACATTAAGTATGAAGAATTAATGGAAGAATGGAAGCAGGAAATAGAGAGTACATTGCTTTGCAAAACCTCCTGTCATCCAGGCTCATCCTAAGGAAAACTAAGCTTCAAGTTTATAAAATCATAAATTAGACCACGTATAATCTACAGCAGTCAAACCCAGGTTCTCTCAAGCAAATAAGATACCACTAGCTCATTTTGAAAGGGAGAGTTTACAGAAAATCTTTGATGTACAGTATAATTTGGATGAGGGGGTGAAGAGCTCACTGGCCAAGGTCACAGATGACACCAAGTTATGGGGACGCGTGGTCATGCTTGAAGATAGGCTGCAGATACAAGTGGATCTAGACAGGCTATCAAGTTGGGCAAGTCAGAACCAGATGAAATTCAATGTAAAAACATGTAAAGTGCTCCACCTGAATCAATGCATCTCCAACAAGACCAAGGAGGCGATTCATCTGCTTAATTCAACACTGGTGAGCCCTCCCAGTGGGAGTACTGCATCCAGTTCTGGGCACCACGCTTTAACAAGGACATGGTAAAACTTGAGAGAGTCCAGAGAGGGGCCACCCATATGATTAGAGGCTTGCACAGCAAGCCATACGAGGAAAAGCTGAGGGACCTGGGACTTCAGCCTGAAAAAGAGAAGGCTGAAAGAAGGCTTGGCAGCAGCTTAGCGCTACATGAGGGGCTCGGTGAACAAGTGTTCACCAGGAAGCCCTTGGGGAAAACCAGGAGTAATGGCCACAAACTCCTGGAAGACTGTTTCAGGCTCAACATTAGGAAAAAACTTCTTCACAATTAGGGTGTCCAGACTGTGGAATAAGCTCCCTCCAGAGGGTGTAAATCGCCTACCCTGGAAATCCACAAGAGGAGACTGGACAGTAACAGGTAGGGTCAGGTGACCCCAGCAAGGTGATTTTTCCTGCCTGGTGCAGGGGGTTGGACTCAACGATCTTCCAAGGTCTCTTCCAGCCTTACAATCTATGATCCCAAAACACAAGAACAGTGCTTAAAAAGCAACAGAGTTGCATCAATTGTACAGAGACCCAACCTTGACAGGAAGTCAGAGTACAATGGCTACAGTGGCTGAGACACGCTGAAAGAATGGAAGCAATCCAGGTACCCAAGCAAGTGCACCTCGGAGTGCCAGAGGAGAGAAGGCCTCATGAACAATCAAGACAAAGAAGGCTACATGATGTAGTGTCAGACCTACAGCAATTAAACATGAATGACTGGAGGATGAAGGCGCACAACAGATGGGAAGGGATTCAGATAGTGGAGGCAACCAAGGGCCCCTTGGGCATATAGTATTAAATAATAGTAATGCTATTAGTAATAACAACAACAATTATAATTACTGTTGTTGTCATTTTATTTTAAATATGAGGCGGCAGGTTATATAGAATCATGGAAGTAGGGTCGGAAGGGACCTTGTAGATCTTCAAGCCCGACCCCCTGCCTGGGCAGGAGAAAACGACTGGACTCAAATGAGTCTAGCCAGGTAGTCATCAAGCCTCTTCTTAAAGATCCCCGGGGTAGGACCCAGCACCACTTCCCTAGGAAGTTGGTTCCAGCTCCTAGCCACCCTAACTGGGAAGTAGTTCTTGCGGATGTCTAATCTAAATCTACTCTCTAATAATTTGTGTCCATTGTTCCTTGTCATGCCAGGGGGTGCTAGGGGAAAAGATCCCCGGGGTAGGACCCAGCACCACTTCCCTAGGAAGTTGGTTCCAGCTCTTAGCCACCTTAACTGGGAAGTAGTTCTTGCGGATGTCTAATCTAAATCTACTCTCTAATAATTTGTGTCCATTGTTCCTTGTCATGTCAGGGGGTGCTAGGGGAAACAGTGTCTCCCCTAAACCCTTCTGGTCCCCCCTAGTGAGTTTATAGACAGTCACCAGGTCCCCCCTCAGCCTTCTCTTGTGAAGGCTGAACAGGTTTAGGTCCTGCAGTCTTTCAATGTAGGGTCTGCCCTGTAGTCCCTGGATCATGCATGTGGCCCTCCTCTGGACCCTTTCAATGTTGTCCACATCCCTCCTGAAAGGCGGCGCACAGAACTGGACACAGTACTCCAGCTGTGGCCTGACCAGCATCGCATAGAGGGGGAGGATCACCTCCTTGGCTCTACTTGAGATGCACCCGTGGATGCACGACAAGGTGCGGTTATCCCTGCCAACCGTGACCTCGCACTGTCAGCCCATGTTCATCTTATATATATTCCCAGAACAGGGTTGACCAACTTGAGGCATGCATGGAAGTCACTGGCAGCTGCTGCATGTGCCATGCAGCAGATCGGGGCTGGGGCAGACATGGGAAGATATTTAATGGTCCTATGATTAGAAACCTTATTTCCTGAAGCAGACATAAATTAAGGGCAGAGTACCATTTGTAAATCTGTACTAAGGACTCGATATATTGAGTCTTTCTTCAACAAGGTGCTTGCCACAAAGTTTGCTCAAAACTCATGCAAGTCATGTCCTAAAACATGTTTGTATCAAACCATTCTGAAGAGGCCAAAATGCCCTAGAATATATGCAATGATCATGTGTTTCATCCCTTTCAGAAACACAGTCACTTCTTGCAAACTGCCAAATTGCATCCAAACCAGCTAGTTTATAGGTGTAAAGAATTTAATACTCACATGTCGTATCACCCCTTTGTCCAGTAAACTCTGCTTTTTGGCAGTCATGACGAAGTAGTGAGTATCATCTTTGTAGTAGACAATGTTCTCCAAATCAATGCCTGTGACAGAATGAAGAGATGAAGTGCTATTACAGCAAAAACACAACCTGCAATACAAGAGCACACTAGACTCATCCAACACCCCCTACCTCTAAGTGTGATGAACAGCCCTGCCAAAGTCCAAAACTTCGCAGAGCCAGACAGATTATAGGAGCTGGAAACCCTAGCAAATAGGACTGCACTAAGCAGTTTAATTCACAAGCTCTCAAGGGATTTTTTCTTCTTTTTTTACCTATATGTGAAAGTTATACTGTTTCCCTCTGTAATGGGTTGACTTTTTTGTCATAGCTCTAAGCTAGAGAGAGACTCAGCACCCTGATTTTTCCATGGAGCACTACAAACATATAGCACATCCCAAAGTTTGAAGAGATAGCCATATACTTGTAGGCAAAGAGTGTCAAGCATTTAAAGAATAAACAAATCAGACTGGGAAAGAGGGATAATATATTATACTTTTTGGATCAAGGGTCAGACAGTTTTGAAACAGACAGCTAGAGTCAAAAACTGGTAAATCAGCTTAATTCTTCCACTTCTAATAGTCAGGGTACCGCATACAAACCTGTATCTTCTCGAAGATCCTGAAAGAACTTCTGGTTGAATATAAAGGCCACACCACTGATCTCTTCCACTTTAGCTTCAGCTGTGGTGTTGCGGTTGATGAAGTTTGCTGTGATAGCAATTGCTAACTTGCCACGGAACTCTTTTCGGCGAAAACCTAAGTGGACGACAGAGCAAAGAAATATAGAGAGATACAGAAATACGGTTCAACTACAGAAAAAGTTCAGCCTACCCTAGAGAGGGTTCCTCTTAGATATAGGCAGAAAGGGCTCAAACGATATAGAAACTAGAAATTTTAAAACTTTTCTCTAGGGATTGGGGAGGAAGCAACAAACAATGCTTCATGTAAAAGTCTTTACCAGGAAAATATAGCTATCTTTTCAGAGACCTCATTTAGGTTAACGTTTGTCCATATACAAGCGAGTTGCCTCCACTTTAAATATCGTCGTGTTGCATGCAGCAATGATGCAAGATATCATCTCCAACCAGCTCATTAAAACATCTGCTAGTTCCATTCCTGATCTCACAAAGCAAAAAGATGCTGCAAATACAGCTTTAGGTAACAAAACCATAAAGAAAATGCTGAGAATGAGGAAAAGACAAACGTTAACTAGTTCAACACACCTGATCTTTCGCTACCAAAGGGAAATGTAAAGATTGAGTTCAGAGAACATGCACCTTAGCTATATCCTGTGGTAATGCAAGTGCTGAGTTGGATTCCTGAAGGATGCAAGGAGTTTTTCCTCTACATTCCCAACTTCTTTACAGACACAAAAGCTTAATGTTTAGCAAGAGATCAGAGAGTATCTTGGATATTGCAAATCTGTTCTGTCCCACTCTGTTAAGAATATTTACAAGACAGACAAAGCTACAGCAAACCATGTGCTGTGGAAAATTCTCCAAGGAGGACTCATCAAGAACCATTACCTTCTAAGGTGTTCCTCCTGCCATCCCCTCCAATGATTACTTCAAACTCATACTCTGACACTGGATGTGTTTTCGGGTGAACCAGTGCACGCCAACCTATTCCTGTGGATAAATCTTAAGTTAATGGTAACATATTCAGTGCATCTACCGTCACACACGTATCATAGAATGAAACCTAGAAACCAGCTCTTATTGCATGCAATACTCCTGGTTTGGGAGGCCACTTGACTAAGGCACATCATTAAAGGTGATGTTAGCACTTTTTCAGGGGCACTATACTATCCATGACTGCACTTGAAAAAGGGCAGAAACAGACATCTTTGGTAAAGTGGGATCAGATGTACTGGCATATGTCATGGCACAGGTAATTGCACTCCAGGGATGTCTACAGACCTGTGACAGTACAGCTGATTGCCATGCCCTGACTTGTGGCATGTCTGCAAGTGAGGGAAAACTCCCATTTGTAGATGTGCCCAACTTGGGGAATGCACGCAGATGAATCTGTCCGAAAGGGATTTCCCTATGTGTACCTGCAAGTGAAGAGGGGAGATTCCCATTCCCCCCCCTCCGTGCTTGCTGGTGCAGGTAGGTAAATCCATACTACTGCCAGGAATGGACACTAGGTCGGTGCATGTTTCTAGGAGCAGTGCAGGGCATGGGCTGCAAATGCAGATGGGGGACCCCCCCTACAGGAGTTCCCACCCTTGCAGGCATGCACCAGGAAACCCCTTGGAGAAGAATTCTCCTGCATACTGTACAGGATGCATGTCTGCAAGTGAGGGTTCCCTGCTTGCAAACATGCACCCCAAACCCAAACTTACCTCACTTATCCAGACACATCCCTAGAGGGATACATCTGCACAAGTGGGGAAAGAAGCAGGCACTCTCAATGCCTGAGGGAGCTGATCCTGTCTGGGAAATCCTGGGGTGTGCAGGACTGGGCCCCTCAAGCCCAGGGAACCTTCACCACAGGGAGGCTGGCGAGCCCGGCGAGCCCAAAGAGCTTCACATTGCCCAAGCTCTTCCACCATAAGCAAACAAACATGGGCCACAATAAAGTCGCTCAATTCATTACCATCTTCTAGTGCGACCATAAATTAGAGCATTTAAGGTGCAGCAGCAAGTCTGGATGTCTGCTTGCTTTTGTTTTGTGATGCCATAACATTTTTGATAGCACAAAGGAGACGTCTGTTTCCACCCTAAGTCTCATCTTGTCATTTATCAGGGTGCCAAAGAGCTGTGGCCTGCCAGGGCATTTAGACAAACAGGGTTAAATGAGTCAGATACAATACAAAAGCCTGTCGGAAAGATTACTGTAATGCCCACTTTACTACATGAGCAAAAACATTTGCCCAGTATGCAGCAAGTCAAATTTCACATCCATACAGAATGTGTGTGGCTAATAACAAATCTGACAACAAGCTTGTAGGATAAGTGATATAAACAGTCTGAATGCATACACTGCAAGGGGTTGCACTTATGGAAAAAAAAAGTCATTCAGTATTTTGGAATGACAAGCCAAAATGCTGCAGGAACTACTGCAAATTGTTGTGTTGTACCACTCCTGTAGAATGCATTAATATACACTACTGTAGAGTACAATCTTAGTTTTGGCAGGCAAAAAAAAAAAAAAAAAAAAAAAAAAAAAATCAGAATTGGGTACTAGGAAGAATAAAAAACTATTAGGGATCAAGTCAGCCAGTTTCCTTTTGAAAAGCATCACATTCACTTCCTTGCCATCTCTTCTATCCATTTCAACTCTACCTACTCTCATTTTCCTGGTCTTCAGGAGGGTAGACAAGGCCCTGAAATTCCACATTAACATGGATCTCTATTCCCAAAATCAAGGCAACCTTCAAGAGGATGAGCTGGAGCTGACGGATACCTGCAAGATAGCAAAAGACAATAAGGTACTGTATGACCATAAAAACCACACACGTTAAATAAATTCATCAACACAGAAATTATGGAAGCCAAATTGCTACAGCGCCCTCTCAGAATGAAGTTTAGAAGGAATTACAGATTTCTGTAAACCATAACACAGATAAAAAGCAAAATCTCATACCAATGCTGGAGTTCATCCAACAACTACCTTCCTGTCCCAAGACATGTAATTCAAAGTTCATGTAAACTGACCACACACAGTCTAGTGGCAGGGCACCAAGCTTTTCATCTCCTCCACCCTCAAAAACTAGCATAACTTCTGGAGGTGGGACTGGTATATGGAAGTCAGCAGGCATGCTATAGGAAATCAAGGAGGTTTTACTATTCTACAGGGAGACTCCTCTTGGCTAGTTCCAGACATTGCAATGTAAAATGCTGCTTTTAAATGCTAACCATTTAGCTGTTTTAGGAGGAACAAGAAAAACTTGGGACTATATGGAATCAAAAATAAAATTATGGACAACTAGAAACTGGAAAGGGAAATCTGTACAATTAAAAGTTCAAATGAACCTTCAACTAGTTAAATCCATCACTTCGTAGCATGAGATGGACCTTCTCCTGTACTAAAAGCCATATTTTATCAGCCATTGCTAGGTCAGATTTGCTCCAGATTTACTTTTCAGTTTTGTCATGTGGTAAGCATATCCCTCTTGCTTTTTAACAAAAAAACCCAGCTGGAGACATACCTAATATATTATCAAAAAATCAAATGCATTAGCCTGCTGATTGAATGGTTGTTTGAACCAATTTTAAAAAGGACACCAGATCTGATTCATCAGAACCCATCGTCTTATTTTCTCAGGGACTTTATTCATCTTTCCTCAAAATCCTATTCACAGCTTGCTCTAAAACTTTAAAGTACTAAAGCCATCTTGACCATTCCCTTCCACTCTTCCAAATTTACAGATTATAAACTTATGCAGGAAAGGTCTTCCATTTGCTCGTGTAAATAAAACTACAACACTTCTGCTTTTTAAATAACAATGCCAGAACTGTTCCCGTTTTTGCAGGAATATACGCAAAGTATGCTGTTCGAGAGAATCGGGTCATTTGCTATAACTTGTTTAAAGCATCTAAGGAAAGGAACTAGTGAGGCAGTTGTAGGGATGTGAGTGCACCACTTGAAAACTGGGAGAATCATCATTATGAAAGGGGAGGGGGAAGGTTCTTAACTTTGATTTAAGGTAGAAAAAAAGAATAGGGCCATGACATGCCAGCATGCTGATATTACAGCATATTATAGGTGTCTGCAGCAGCACCCAGTACAGCCACAACTATGATCTTTTATCTTGCTGTAGTCTAAAAAAGCCTATACAAAACATGAAGTGGAACTGCATCATTGACAGGCACAGGAGATCAGAGCAGTTACAGATGAAGGTTGAGTTCTACGAATCACCACCACATGCTATCTCCCACCTTCTTCCCAGGGACAAACAAAAGGTGATATAGAACTAACAGCCGCTTTACTTACTGATATGGTCAATAGACCCTGCACAGAACTTGCCATAGAACTTTTTGGCACCAAGGCCCCGTAAGTCATGTATGGTGAATGGCCACAGGTGGAGAACATTGTTGCGAGAGAAGGCATCCCTCTTTTCGATGACCACTACCTTAGCTCCTAGTAAAGATAAGTCAATGGCTGTACGAAGGCCACAGGGTCCAGCCCCAATGATGAGACACTGTAAAACAACCAGCATAAAGTGATTTAACAGCTTTAGATAGAAAAGCCTTGGATGTATTTCTTTCACAGCTTTAAAAAAAACACAGTACAGGAACGTACTTCAAGTGCTGTTTGCTTGGAACACAAGCTCCTATTGCACCAGGAACAAGCTTTTTAAATCTTATCCTTGTGCTATCATTGTGATATATTAATATAAGTTACTGCAATACGAAAACAAACCAAGCATGTCACAGCAGTGGAAGTGGTAAGAAGCATACAAGTAATCCACAGTTTTTCAAATATCATTTCAGAACCATGCTAAGATATAAACTCTCCAACCTATATAAAAATGGAGGGGATGTCACTGTTTCCATAGGGTCAAGCTTCGAGTTCACATGTCTTTCTTTAGACCAGGTGACTTAAGCTTTTTCTTTCACAGGCCAAATACTGAATGGGCTATCTGTCTATATCTGTGATTCTCAATCATGGTGCTGCAGTGCCCTGGAGTGCCTTGAGATCCTTTTAAGGGTGTTGTGGAGTGTTACAGACTGTTACCTCTATTAGGTGAGTAAACATGATTACATAATAAACCCAGAGGTTTCAAATAGGAATTCATGCTGTCAAAAACATTCTGACCTGTTGTGCTCAGAGTTCTTTGCAATAGAAGGGTTATTCTATTATTTTTCTGTAGTAAAAAATGGAGTAAAAACTAATGGCTGGCATTTTCCAAGGGGTGCTTCAAGTCCAAAAAGGTTGAGAAGCGCTTTTCTATACACATTACCTTGCTCCACTCCCCACCCCAAAAATGTACTTCTGTCATTGACCTGCATAAGGGAGAACAATAGTTGGAGCAGAAGGGTAGACAATACACAGGGAACACTGGTATTTTAACCAGTGAGTCATTAATTTTAAGCAGCACTGTACAATATTCTGGTATGTATCCTACTGACATATGGGCTCCTACCATTGTCATCAGGGAAGCAGCAATAGCTTGACAGTTTTAGGAAACTATATATAGTGGATATGGCCTTTGATCAACTAGACAAGATACAATTTCCTTTAAGTCTCACCCACCCACCTCAAATTTTCACTCTACCATACGTATTATTAGTGACCAATATAATCACCTTAAAAATGCCATGCCCAGTACTATTAGCAGTATCACAGTATCATAGAAAATTAAGGCTGGAAGAGACCTCAGGATGGCATCTAGTCCAATCCACTGCTCAAAGAAGGACAATCACCAACTAGTTCATCCCAGCCAAAGCTTTGTCTAGCCAGGTCTTAAAAACCTCCAAGGATGGAGAGTCCAGCACTTCTGAGTAATCTGTTCCAATGTTTTACTACCCTCCTAGTAAAAAAGTTCTTCCCGATATCTAACCTAAACTTCCCTTGCTGCAAGTTGAGACCATTGCTCCTTGTTCTGTCATCTGCCACCACTAAGAACAGCTTAGCTCCATCCTTTCAAACCTCCCTTCAGGTAGTTGAAGGCTGCTATTAAATTCCCCCTCAGTCTCCTCTTCTCTAGACTAAATAAGCCCAGTTCCCCCTCAGTCTTTCCTTATAAGTCATGTGGCTCAGCTCCCACAACATCTTCCAGGTAACTGATGAAGACATTGAACAAAACCAGCCCCAGGACTGACCTTTGCAGCACTCCACTTGATGCCAGCTGCCAACTAGACATTGAGCCATTGATTACTACTCTCTAACCCCAATGCTCCAGCGAGTTTTCTATCCACCTTACAGTCCATTCATCCAGCCTGTACTTCCTTAGCTTGCCTGTGAGAATGTTGCGGGAGACAATATCAAAAGCCTTGCTAAAACTCAAGGTATACCGCATCCACTGGTCTCCCATGTCCACAGAGCCAGTCACCTCATCATAGAAGGTAATCATGGTGATCAAGCATGACTTACCCTTGGTGAATCCATGCTGACCCTTCCTAATCACCTTCTCCTCCAAGTGCTTAAAAATGGATTCCTTGAGGATCTGCTCCATGATTTTTCCTAGGACTGAGGTGAGGCTGACTGGTGTGTAACTCCCTGGATCCTCCTTCTTCCCCTTCTAAAATATGGGCACTATGTTTGCCCTTTTTCAATCATTTGGGACCTCTCCCGATTGCCATAAGTTTTCAGCGATGAGGGACAGTGGGTCTGCAATCTCATCAGCCAACTCCCTCAGCACCCTCAGGTGCATCCCATCTGGCCCCATGGACTTGTACATGTCCAGATTTTTTTTTAAATAGTCCCTAACCTTTTGTCACTGCTGGCTGATCACCTCCTCCCCAAACTGTGCTGCCAGGTGCAGTAGTCTGGGAGCTGACCCTGCCTGTGAAGACAGAGGTGAAAAAGGCATTAAGCACTTCAGGCTTTTCTGCATCCTCTGTCACAAGGTTGCCTCCCCCCATTCAGTAATGGACCCATACTTTCCCTGATCCTTCTCTTGTTACTGACATACTTGTAGAAACTTTTCTTGTTATCTTTTACATCCCTTGCTAACTGCAATTCCAATTGGCCTTCCTGACATCTTTCCTGCATACCCCAGCAATGCTCTTAGGCTCCTCCCTATTTATTTGTCCAAGTTTACACTTCTTATAAGCTTTCTTTTTGTAACTTAGTTTACTAAAGAGCTCCCTGCTAAGCCAAGCTGGTCTTCTGCCATACTTGCTAGTCTTCCTGCACATTGGGATGGTTTGTTCCTGCACTTTCAGTAAGCCTTCTTTAAATTATGTGACAAGACTATGTGCCAGTACATCTGCATGGGACTTAAAAACAAGATGGCACACTGATATTTCTTATCAGTATGCCAGCCTACAGCCTGAAAAGAAACCCTGCATTCAGTATAACTAGCTCAAATGGACCAGAGCATGGTTTTGTAATAAACAGTCAAAGCTTTTTCATAGTATTTTTCTCTCTCTCAGGCTTCTACCAGATGTCTGTATTTCTTGAGCAACTAAGTACACTATAGATTAATCAGAGGCCAAATCACTGACAATGTACTGTCCTAAAAAACAGACCTTTGTTTTGGATGCTCCAAAGTTTTCAGTTATTATAATTAACCAGGTGTAAGGAGCTACTGTTGGCCCATATATTGTGCAAATGAATTGATAATTGGCCTTCACTTGAAGAATAGTAGACTCATATAAAGTTCAAACAGTATAAGATGCATTATTAAAACAGGTGCCACAAATACAGTGCAAGACAAATATTTTTATATTCTGCAGTTATAATGCATAAGGCAAGCACCACAAATCTGTAGATATAGAAACAATCCAAAAGCTAGGAAGGAAAAAAAAAAGTCACAGGTTCCCAGATGTATCAAATAAACAAAGCAAGCAGCCAAAAAGGAGGTCAGCCCAAATATAAGCTATTTGCAATGCAATTCCAAAAAAGGCTTCCAGATTAAATCCTAAGTGTCCCATTCATCATTTGTTGACAGAGGTCCCCCCCCTTTGTTAAGAACTTGTAATAGAGCAAAAAGCCACAGAACAAGATCTGGTGCATATTTTCAATTCAGTACTGTTCTCTTTGTTGATGATACAATTTTGATACAATTTTCAAACTCTAAACTCTATTCTTTTTTCCAAGAAAGAATATAAGATAAGTATTACTTCACAGCTGATCAGTTTGCCAGTTAAATGACAACTCCTTTCTTTTAAAAACAGCAATCCCTAAGGGAGTTAATAAGCAGCAAGACCACATTTACACAGGCAAGTTCTCTTCTCTTATAACAGTCTGAACGTGAATTAATCATGATAGAGGATAAATGAGTAAAATGGCTTTTACACTGGATAGTTCTAATTCAGGTCCACCAAGTATTCAACTATGTTAATTACCAATAATTTTTCTAACCTCAATGCTTTCTTAAAATAAAAGTATAAGACCTATTTGAAAATTGAGATGGTCTGGATGTAGCATATAAGGCATCTAAGAATACATTAATAGCTGTCTATCCTACCCCCACAAGAGCTCTAAGACTAAGTAATTCAAGCATCCCAAGAACATGAGTATTTATGCATTTTTAACCCACTTTCAAATCCTTTCACAGGTAAAGGCCACTGACAAACTCAAGTCTAACATTCTTCCAGCAGAAGTTAAAGCACTTGTATAAAAGATTTATGAGGTGTCAACAGTAGTTTAATTGCAGCTGCATATACAGGACAATGTTTTAAACTATGGGAAACAAAGGGCTATAGCTGCAATGCGCTTTGTACTTTACAGGCAAGTTTACTCTTAGAAAACACTTGGCACTGGAGATTATTCAGCGATAAGTAGAACTGCAACATGTTACGTATCATTAGGGCTCAAACCTATTTCACCTTCACATATTTACATTTTACCTTCACACACATATACTTACCTATTTTACCGTCACACACTTTGGCATTAGGTAATTGGGTATTTTTTATGTTTATGTACAATTTGGATTCGACCTACGTTAAGTGCCAGAAGTGAAATGGTGGCTGGGCTGGAAAAGGACAGGAGAGCACCTTGGATAATGCCTAGCCTGTAGCCTTGTAGTAAGAGCACTTAATTGAAAAGTAAAAATACAGGTTCAAATCTCTTCAGGGGAGGAACCTGAGTCTCCCGCTCCCTGGGCAAACGCCCAACCACTAGGCTATTGAGTTTATAGGTGGAAGGGTCTCTCTCTCTCTACCATCATCATGATTTTCCTGGAACTAAAGCTTTGGAACTTACCCAGGACTGTGTGTATGCTTGAGTGACAATGTTCTGCTTGGCCACTTACCAGCCAAAGTGCAGCCTACTGAGCAGGCTCCGTTGGGAAGCAGTGAAGTTCAAACTGTGCAAAAGCACCAAAAATTGAAATTACGTGGCTGCGTAAGTGCCACTAATGCATGTGAAGATGAAATAGGATTCAGCCCTTAGTGTTTATGCTACAGTATCCAAGTGTTCCAGTCTGAGCAAAATACTGTGTGCAATTCTTGGTTTAAGGTACCTGACATAATTAGGTCCTAGACCATGACAAGGGTTTCTAGATGCTGTGGAAATTCAGATGAGTAACAAATGTCACCCACCCTATAAACAAACAACATGCAAAACGGGAAAAATTCATAACCAAACAAGATGTTTTCTAATATCCAAGTAATGAGCTGAAGTTAAATCACCCAAATCTCAGATGACTGTGCATTAAACAGAAATTTCTGTAATGCCTTTGCTTCCTCAGGGAATATGAATATGTAGTAATGAGGAATGCCTCAGTCACGCTGGATAAAGCAGGACATAATCCTTTGCTAAATTCATAAAATTCCTTTCTACCTTTCTTTTAAAGAAAAACTGGGTGATGACTTACCAAAGTAACTTGCTACAAGAAAATACTTAAAATGTACAATCACTGAAAAAGATTCCATCTATACCAAAATAAAGTCTTTATGCAGGACTGGGCAATAATTTGGGCCCAGGAGCCACATAGGGAGTTTTGACAAGCTGTGGGTTAGGTCAACACCCCTCCTCCCCAACCTTCTCGTGGCCCCATCTCACATATGGAGTTTTAGTGAGCTGTTGTTGCAGACAGTGGTGTTCAGGAATGAGAGAGGCAGGTGAGGCCAGGATCACAGGGTGGGGGCAAAGGGTGGCCCCTGTTGGGGGGAGGGGGGGGGGAAGTGTATAGGCAGGACACATGTGCGCACGTGTGTGGGGGAGGGGAAAGAGGGAGTTGCCTGGGATCTAGGTCCCAGGAACTGAGAAGGAGGGGGCAAGGGGTGTGTGCAGAAGACCTTGCCTGGGCAGCGTGGTTCATGGCTGCCCCTATAGTGTTTCATATGGAGTGGAATGCCTGCTGTCCCCACCACAGCGCAGCCTGCACCTACCAGCCTGGCCCCAGCCAACATGCACATTTGCTCCTGGTGCAGCTGCAGCCACCTTAGTGCTGGTCCACTCCCCTCGACTCTAGTGGCAGCTTTTCCTTCTGTTCCTGCTGTGCCACTCCAGGCTGGGAGGAAGCTTCTGTAGGGCATCTCCTGCCCCAGTGTGCAGGGCTCTGCCTCAAGCTCCTGGCTGCCTTTCACCCACTCTGATGACCTGGTGCTTCACAAGCAGCTGGTGCTGGACCCCATGGGCAGGACAGGAGCCACACAGCTGAAGCTCCCAGCTATCTTCCATCAACTCAGCCATGCAGGCCAGAGTGGGTGGAAGGCAGCTAGGAGCTGGAGCCACCCAGCTGAAGCTCCTCTTTGTCAGAAGCAGCATAGCAGAGTAGGAGGAAGAGCCACTCCTAGAGGCAAGGGGAGTAGAGCAGCACTCAGGGGGCTGCAGCTGCACCAGGAACAGCCCTGCTAGAAGTTGTGCATGCTGGCTGAGGCCAGACCAGCAGGCATGGGCTGAAGCGTGGTGCAGCCTTCCCCAGGCTAGGTTTGGCCCCATTTAGAGCACTGTGGGGGCAGCCACAGGCCAAATCGGACCAATTGGCAGGCACCCTCTGCAAGCCGGATACAATCAACTGGCAAGCCAGATCTGGTCCACAGGCCATATTTTGCCCACCCCTTCTTTAAAGTTCATAGTGCAGCATGTGATTGAGATCTTGCAGTTCAGTTTAATGAATTATTTTCAGGCTTAAAGCAGAAATTTCTTATTGCCAAGTACAGCATATTCCAACTTTTTAAAATGAATCAGTCTTTCTTTTTCCTTAAATGTACCTGACTGCCTTCTACATAGAACTTAAATGAGAAAGATCAAGCATTTGCTCGAGACTGTAGGGGGGCTGTTAGGAAGACTAAGGCAGAGATGGAACTAGGACTAGCGACCTGGATCAAGGATAACAAGAAGCCCTTTTTTACATAGAGGGTAAAAAGAAGGTACCGGGTAATGTAAGGCCTCTGCAGGATATGCTAGGAAATCTGGTGGTCACACCAGATGACAAAGCTAGCCTCTTTAACAATTGCTTTACCTCCATCTTTTTGAGCAGGTACCAGGGCATCCCCCCACTGGGATCCCTGATGGACCCAGTGGAGGCGCTGCCAGGCCCAGGTTCAGTGAGGACCTAGTCAGGGAACTTCTGGTGGGTCCAGACATATTCAAATCAGCAGGTCCAGATGATCTCCACCCCAGAGTGCTGAGGGAATTAACAGAGGTCATTGCAGGACCCCTGGCACAGCTTTACAAGCACCTGTGAGGTGCCAGAGGACTGGGAAAGGGCCAGTGTGCTCCCCATTTTCAAGAAAAGGAGGTAGGAGGACCCAGGAAACTACACGCCCGTTAGTCTTACCTCTGTCATGGGGAAGCTGTTTGAGAAAATTATCCAGGAGCACACCTGCAAGGGGCCAGCAGGGGAGATCATGCTTAGGGACAACCAACAGGGGTTCATTCAAGGCAGGTCCTGTCAGACCAACCTGGTGGCTTTCTATGACCAGGTAACAAAATCCTTGGATGCAGGTGTCACAATGGATGTAGTCTTTCTGGACTTTAGGAAGGCCTTCGACACTGTTTCTCACCGCATTCTCATTAAATTAGGTGACTGTGGCGTCAATGCCTACACGGTCAGATGGGTCACAAATTGGCTGGAGGGCTACACCCAGAGAGTGGTGGTGGATGGGTCTTTTTCAACCTGGAGGGATGTGGGCAGTGGGGTCCCCCAGGGCTCAGTCCTTGGGCCCGCACTGTTCAACATCTTCATCAGCAACTTGGACAAGGGGATGAAAAGCACCTTGTTCAAATTTGTGGGTGACACTAAGATGTGGGGAGAAGTGGGCAAGCTAGAGCAGAGGGACAGGCTGCAACTAGATCTAGAAGGCTACAGGGGTGGGCAGATGAGAAAAGGATGGGATTCAATACTGACAAGTGCAAGGTACTGCACCTAGGGAGGAAGAACCAGCAGCATACCTACAGGCTGAGGAACTCCCTTCTTGTCAGCACAGAGGCACAAAAGGATCTTGGTATCATTATTGATGCCAAAATGAACATGGGCTGCTAATGTGGGGATGTGGTCAGGAGGGCTAACCACATCTTGTGATGCATCTACAGATACTACGGGATCTGAACCTGTTCAGCTTCCACAAGAGAAGGCTGAGAGGGGATGTGGTGGCCATCTACAAACTGGCCAAGGGGGACCAGCAGGCTATGGGGGAATCCCTGATCCCCCGAGCATTACTGGGAGTAATGAGGAATAATGGCCATAAGTTGACAGAGTAGATTCAGGCTAGATATCAGGAGGTACTACTTCAGTCAGGGCGGCTAGGATCTGGAACCAACTTCCAAGGGAAGTGGTGCTTGCTCCTACCCTGGGGATCTTCAAAAAAAAAGAGGCTGGATAATCACGTAGCCAGGGTCGTTTGTCCCCAGCACTCTCTCCTACCCAGGGCAGGGGTTCAGACTTGAGGATCTGCTCAGGTCCCTTCCAACCCTACCTACTATGAAACTATGAGAAATTACAAGCTAAAGGAATACATTTGCAAAAATTTCTAAACAAATATTTTCTATTCACCTTTAGGTGGCAGCATTAGTTCTGCCCCTGATGCCTGGTAAATATTTTTAAACAATGCTTATAGGTGTCCCAGAGCCGGGGCTTATAATGAAGATTTCTAACTTGACTACATCATTAATACCCAAGATATAGAATGCAGTTAGTCTAGCTGACCCTTCTGTGGATTCTATTCATTTGCAAGGTTTTCTCTGTTTCACTTAAATGCAGCTAGGCAGTTAAGTCTGGTGGAAAAGAAGCTGCTTTGGTAGCCAACATGGCTACTAAAGCATTAATTATTAAATTGTAACTAGAATCATCTGCAGAATTCTCTCAGTCTTTCACCACATTTAAGAGTGATATTACCCAGTCTCCCTCACAAACATCTCCAGCTGGAAAGCAGATGTTCCCTTCACCCTTAATTCTCCTGCAGATTCTGGAGGCAAGCTACAGTACTGAGTTAGGCAAGAGCTCAGTACTGGCTTCTATGGGAAAGTTCTGGAAAGGCCTATTTTTTTTTTTTTTTTACCTTCGTGTTGGCGCATGCTTTCCCCTTCTTGTAGTCTTTATGGCTGCCCCTCTTATCCAACTTGGCCCAAAGGGCTTTGGCTTTCCAGTAGTTGAGCTTGGACTTCAGTTTGTGATAGAAAGAACGGTAGTCCTTGGGCTTTAGCTCTAAGTAGTCACAGAGTTCTTGGAAAGCTTTGAGAGTTCCCTTACAAGTTGAGGCCTGGACAAATCTGTCGAAGAGAACATGAGCCTGATTCACCTTTTCATTCCCACTTTCCTCCATGCTTTCCGCTCACCAGCTGCCCTTATTGATGTGAGGGCAGCTGTGCTCTTCCAGTCTGCTGGTCTTCCTGATGTTGTTCTGACCAGTTACTTTCACCTCTGGGCTACAAGCATTATTAACCTAGAAAAGAGAGAGGGGAAAAAGAAAGAAAGAACAGAAAGAAAGAAAGAACAGAAATAAATAACTGAATTTGCATTCACTGACTACTCATATTTCTAAACCTCTGGTTACTGAACTACAAAAGAAGTTCAACTTTTCCATAAATCATAAGACACTAGTTCTCATTGAGGGCAGCTGAACACCTGAGATGGTTCCAAAAAAATCATTAAAAACAGCTTAATAAAACATCTGGGTTTTTTTTCAGACAAACTACAGATATTTTACCCAATCCCTTTCCCATTCCTCAGGAGGTTTTTAACAATTTTCACTTCACAATCATTGCACTATCAATTTTCAAGTCTGCTGAATGAATTTTGGTAACATTAAAGATTGTGAGAGTAAAGGGAAAGCATATGGGAGAGTGATCACCAGGGATCCTGGTTTTCCCCATTTAAAAATCCCAAATTATCTGATAAAAAAATCCTGAATTCTCCTATTAAAAACAAATCTGTGATTTTCTGCAATTACAATGAAACACCATTATACTTATAGGTATCAGTTGAACACAATATGTTAACAATTTTAAAGCAATTTGGAAGCCTACCAATTTCTCAATCATCATAATAAAATAAATTCTAAATACCTATATATTTTGGCATTTGATTTTGGTTTATCATGGAAAATCAGAGCTCCCCCTGCCCCCTTTGCTCACCAGAATGCAAAGCCCAACTGCAGCTGTTTTCCCACCACTGTTCTCTGGCACTAAGCAGCCCTGATATGCTGGTGCCCTGCCCCTGCCCATGCAAGTGCCCCTCACTCCCAATTCACAGCCTGCCCCAGTCCTGCCAGTGCCCCTCTCCCAACCCACAGCCCCCTGTCCATCCCCAGGCCTGCTAGAGGGGGTCCTCAGCTGCCAAGGCTATAGGACACAACAGCTGCTGCAGTCCAGGTAGAGTGCAGAGCATCCTCTCCCAGCCTGTGCACAAATCCGGGGGGGGGGGCACATGCCCCACCATAGGCCCCTTCCAGGAGTGCATATAGCAGCAGGGAGCCAGCTCCCCCTCCCTGGCTCTCCACCACTGGCTGTACTGCTGGCCACTCCCTCCAGCTCCAAATAGCCCCTTGCAGGCTGGAACTCTGTCAGCCTGCAAAAGGGAAACCTATGTTTTCCCATGTTTTTCCCCTTTTAAAAAAGGTAAAAAGTCTGTGTTTCTCCCCTTTTAAAAGAAAAAAAACCTTGCTCTTCCATGACGAACAAAAAAACTTGGATCCCTGGTGATCACTGATAGTCTGGTTTCTCTCCTCCTCCACGACTTTACATTTCCCTCCAAGGGGGAAGAGGAAGAAAGAAAAGCACTGCAGGATGCCAGAGGACCAAACCCTTCCCTGTTGCACGCCACAGCGGATGTGCACACAGAAATGTGGATCCTGAGGTGGTACAGACGCCCCCCCCCCCCCCCCCCCTTTCGGACTGCGCCAAGGGGGACTGCAGGCAAGGGGGACTTAAGTCTCCAAATCAGGTAAGAATCCTGTCTCCACCCCTCACTTGGCACCCCTTCCCTTCCCTTCCCCTCTGGCAGCAACATGAGCTCTCCCCTCCAAACTGCTGCTGTCCCTGCAGTGGGAAGAAGAGGGAAGAAAGTGTGGGGGGACAGGGAGAAATGCTTCAGAGCTGCTCCTGGCCCACTCTAGCTCGAAGCAGCAGCAGCAAAGGGTGGGTTCCTCCTCCCTCCCTAGTTCCCCTAGGTGTTTCCTGCCAACCTGAAAGCACATGCATGATTGGAGAACACACCTGCTACTGACACTGCAAATGTAATACATGTTCAGGGTTTCAGTCAACAAGAAAGATGCATCTCTACCCAGATCACATGGAGAGTAGGAAAGAGCATGTTGAAGGGCAGTGCAACATCTACAGAAACCTTGAACAGAACGTTGTTTAAGAATAACCTAAAAGGAAAGGCGGTAAAGCTACCATACTTATAAAAACAGAGTTTATTCTCCCAAACCTTCCAAACGCTTGAGGAAGAAAGAATAGCAGTAGATTGAAAGAGATGCTCCGTCCCCAATGTACTTGTGTCACAGGAGAGTACTAACTTAGACCCATCCTGGGCACTGTATCAATATTCTTGCCTTAACTGCTTTATTGAGAACAAGTAGTAATAGTGTGATTTGGGTGCTAAATTAGTCTCGCTCTTAAATCAACATTAGTGGATACAGTATTTTGTACATATTCCCCGTGTCTGTAATTTTTCAAAACAAAATTATCCTGTCCTTTCTTTTAAGGAAGGACTGAGTGCTGCTTACCTTTACAGCATGCAATGGATAAGTGATCAGCAGGAACAGAACTCTAGTGGCAGACAGATTTTGGAAGTAAAACTCATAATAATCATAAAAATAGGAGGGTGGAGGGGGGTTAATTTTGTTTGGCTGCTACGGTGAGGCCAGGTTAAAGAAAGAGGAAAAAAAAGAAAAAGCAAGCAAGTGTGTGGTCTTGGATTTAAAAAAATTCAAATTCTCACCAGTTTTTTTTCATGCTTCCAGCAGACAGGAAGCAGAATGAAACAGTGTAACTTGTCTCTCTTCCCCTCTAACATGTCATGCTCTGCAGCAGTGTTTGGACACTCCTCATCCCACCTAACATAACTGTTATTACTCCGGTTTGAGAATGGCAAGACAGGTTACATAAAGCCACAAACACAAAACAGTAGTTTTTATTAGAAACAACCAAGTTTCACCTACAAGATCCTGATCCTGGTAATGAGTTGTACTGCAGAACATGACTCAGACTTCATAAGGACAACTGTCTTAGAGCATCAGACATAAATGAAGCTGTTTTTCTGATATAGCATGAGATCACTAGCAACCAATGAGTCATGCACAACAGCATGGGACCGACCATTTCTCTTATTTTTCATCTTAATTCCCATTCAGAACAGCAAAAAAATGCTTCCCAGGCTGCATTCTCTCAAGGCAATTAGTGTACTCCTTAAGGGAGTTACATAAGCCTCATAAAAGACCACATCATGCATCTACTACCCCCAGAAGCATACTATAAAGCACTCCAAGATAATGCTCATAATGCAAGAGGAATAAGCGAACCAACACCAGCATGATGATATATAAAACCCTTTCCCCAGCCCACCAACTGGATGAATGCCACAACATCACATTTCTATTTTGTGTAGTTTCATAGTTTATAGTTTCATAATTTCTAGGGTCGGAAGGGACCTGAGTAGATCACCTAGTCCAACCCTCTGCCATGGCAGGAAAGAGTACTGGGGTCAAACGACCCCAGCAACGTGTACGTCTAGCCTCCTCTTAAAGACCTCCAGGGTAGGAGCCAGCACCACTTCTCTTGGAAGTAGGTTCCAGATCCTAGCCGCCTCGACCGTGACGTAGCGCCTCCTGATATCTAGCCTAAATCTACCCTCTGCCAGCTTGCGACTGTTATTCCTGGTCACTTCTGGTGGTGCTCGGGGGGAACACAGACTTCCCCAGTGCCTGCTGCTCCCCTCTGACTAGTTTGTAACAGGCCACTAGATCCCCTCTCAGCCTTCTCTTGTGGAGGCTGAACAAGTTCAGGCCCCTTAGCCTCTCCTCATAGGGCCTGCCCTGCTGCCCCCTGATCATGCGAGTGGCCCTCCTCTGGACCCTCTCCATGTTGTCCACATCCCTCTTGAAGTGCGGTGTGCAGAACTGGATGCAGTACTCCAGCTGCAGCCTGACCAGTGCCACATAGAGGGGGAGTATCACCTCCTTGGACCTGCTTGAGACGCATCTGTAGATGCATGACAAGGTACGGTTGGCCTTCCTGACCACATCCCCACACTGCCGGCCCATGTTCATCTTGGAGTCACTGATGACTTCTCTCCACTTCCCACTTGGTAAGAAGTTATATTTAAACCAATTATTCCTGAAGGTCAAACTCAGCTGTTCCTTCTACACATATACTTCCATCATTTTAATCCACCTCCTCCCATAATTCTGCGTTTTTGATGCAAACATGAGAGCCCATAAAACGCTAGGGCAACAAGCCAGAAATCACAGAGACTATAGAAGCCAAGGCAAGGGCAGGCAGGAAGCATCTGCCAGGTTTCCACAGTATTCATATATATTGCTGGCTTATCTTCAGGTCTGCATTATCCTGCATGTTTTTTTGTCTCAAGGCAAAGTTCTGCTGACTCAGAAACTCTGCACATTCCTTGGCTGGTACACTGATGTGTTGGGAGTGAAACACAAAGCTTGTTGTGCATGCAGGAACAGGGCTTGTGTTTCTATTTACAACAATAGCAAGAGGTTGTCACTGACTCACTTCTGCAAGTACACTCAGGATCTCCAGCTCATGCCCAGGACAAAAGAAACCAAAAAAGACCCCAGAGAGAGAGGCAATGCATTAAGTTCCAGGTGGTGTTTCAGACTTGCACAAACATTTTAAAGCAGATGTACAAACAGTAAGAAAATGTTTGAGCTTCCCAAACTCATTCCCATCTATGGATATAGGTCTAATAAAGCCGGTTCAAAAAGCTCTTGGAGGTGATATGTGCTGGAGTTGGATCACAAATTCAACCTCTGCTCTAAAATCAGATAGCAATTTTAATGCACATCATTCTCCCACAGGCTAGATGCGCGAAATGCTGAAATGAACCATTCCAACATTTCTGAAGTTCTTCTTCATTTTTGCATTCAACATGAATTCACAAACTATTTTGGCCACCTGACAGTACATTTTAAGGAAAATAAAGAGTTTGATAAACATTCTGATCAGCTCTATTTAGAATACTTCTCTCAAAGAGGATTCATCCATTACGATTGATATACTCTGCATTTTTGCTTTTACAGACATTTGCCTGAGACACGCCTCAGAACTTAAATTTCTCAGCAATCTATTAACCCTTACTGGAATCCAGCATAAAAATAAAAATCTTATTTCAACTAATCAAAATAAACCATTTTCAATTCCAGTTTTTTTGGGTTTTTTTTTAAGTTAAAATTAAAGAAATGGCTCCTGCAATCCCACAATAGCTGATCAGGGATGTCAGAAGGCAAACAAATGTCTAGGCCAGCAAAACTTATAAATAAAATCCTTACTGCTTTTAGCTCTGTATTATGCAAACAAGAAATGCGGGTACTAGAAAGAAGACCATCTTCAAGAAAGGGCGGAAAGTAGATGCTAGAAATTACAGGCCAATCAGCTTGACCTCAATCCCCGGTAAGATTCTGGAGAAAATTATTAAAGGAGACCTTTCTGGATAAGCTGGCTGAGGGCAATGTCCTGAGGGACAGCTAGCACAGGTTCATGGGTAGGTCTTGCCTGACCAATCTCATCTCCTTCTATGACCAGGTGACATCACCTGGACAAGGGAGAAGAGATTGACATTATATATCTGGACTTTAAAAAAAGCCTTTGATCTGGTGTCCCATGACCTCCTCATGGAAAAATTGGCCAATTGTGGCCTTGGCTATACCACAGTCCAATGGCTACGAAATTGGCTTTGAGGTCAGACCCAGAAAAGTAGTGATTGACGGAAGTGAATCATTATGGCGCTCCATGACTAGTGGTGTCCCCCAAGGCTTTGTCCTTGCACCAGTTCTCTTTAACTTCTTTATCGATGATGTGGACATTGGTGTCAGAAGCACACTGACAAAGTTCACTGATGACACTAAACTTTGGGGCATAGCGTCCACATCTGAGGACATGCTAGTGATCCAGGCTGACTTGGATAAACTTAATAAGGGGGCAGATACAAACCTGACTATGTTCAATACTGATAAGTGTAAGATATTCCACTGCACAGGGGGAGGGGGGAGACAGACAAAAACCCCCCCAAAAACTCCACAGCATACTTATAGGCTCGGCAGTGCTACATTTGCTAGCACCACTGCTGAAGGAGACTTGGGGGTCATGATTGGCCACAAGATGAACATGTCACAGCTGGTAAAGCAAACAAAACCCTGGCTTGCATCCATAGATGCTTCTCAAATAAATCTCAGGATGTCATCCTCCCACTGTACTCGGCCTTGTTGAGGCCACAGCTGGAGTACTGCATCCAATTCTGGGCTCCACAATTCAAAAAGGATGATGGTCAAGAAGCTTGAGAGAGTCCAGAGGAGAGCCATGAGCATGATAAGAGGGCAAGAGAAGAGGTCTTATGAAGAGAGGCTGAGAGCCACAGGACTCTTCAGCCTGGAAAAGCACAGACCCGGGGGCGGGGGGCAGGGACCTGATGACTGCCTACGAGTACACAAGGGTTGTACATCAGGATCTGGGAGAATACCTGTTCACCAGAACACCCCACAGAAAAACAAGGATCAATGGTGATAAACTCCTCCAAGACTGTTTTAGGCTGGACATAAGAAAACATTTCTTTACTGTCTGAGCCCCCAAAACCTGGAATAGACTCCCTCCAGAAGTGGTGCAGGCACCTATTCTGGACTCATTCAAGAAATGCATGGATGCTTATCTTGCTAGGATCCTATGACCCCTGATGACTTCCTGTCCCTGGGCAGGGGACTGGACTTGATGAACTTTGAGGTCCCTTCCAGCCCTAACATCTATGAAATGAAGACCAGTAGCACACCTGTACTGGACTGTGTACTATGGGGAAGTCCTTTACCCAGTGGAAAGAAGAATATCAGCATCATACTTAAATCTGCCAGTTCCATAAAATTCAGCTGTCAAGCAAACAGCAATTAAAGCATGTTTGCTTTCAAATTAACTTGCAAAACATGGCTTTCAGCAAAGAAGAGGAAGGAAGGCTGGAGCATTTAGGTTTCTATTTCTTGCCTCATCCTCTACATGGAACATAAATGACAGAGACAGCTTAAACATGAATTAACACATAAATGAGAACCAGTTCTTTTAAAAAGGAAAAAAAAAAATCAAAAGAAAGTATACCAAGAGCTCAAAGTAGTCTGTGCTTTGAGAAAACAAATGCAAAAAACCAACAAAGAAAAGGATATATAGATGGGTAAGATCTTTGTATATAGGGGTCTGTATTAAGCATTATGAGGGATAGATAAATGGACCGAAATGATCTAGTTTCATAATAGCAATTACCATCTGGGTGGCCTCAAGGATAGTTCAATTGTGCAGTCTCCTCTGTATTAGCCTACAACCACAGCTGAGGTCCCTATATTAAGAGCATATCCAAGTGGGGAAGAAACACAGGAACAGTTTACTTTTCCCCCTTCTACCTTTTGATTAGATTACTGGTGTCCAAAAAGCCTTGGTGGCTTTGTTGAGGCCCTTCTCTGAAGCAAGGCAAGAATTGCACAGCTTAGTCCTGCAGTTAAGCGTTTTGCATTCCTGTTCCCAGCTTTAAATCATTCATCAAATGGTCCTGAACTACAGAGATGTCCAAAAGTGGCATTAATCCACTGCAGGATGAGTGAAAAAGAGAAATAAGGGAATACGGTGCATCCATTTGCTTACCCTCTCTTTACAAAGATCACAGAGGCATAGCATGCCAACTATCCACAAGACCAGCTTCAGGAGAGGATGAACTCAGCTTGCATGACTTCATGTGCTGCACTTCACACTGAATGACAGCAGAGATGCAGTCACAGGATACAATAATGCTCACACCTGACTGTGGCCTTCCACTTTTGGGTGGCAACCCTGAGATTCAAAATCCTCACTTCTGGCAAGCAATGTCTTTGGTGGAATAACCACTTTTTAAATCAGGAGCAACACTCTTTCTTTCAGGACTTAACATCTTGGCATCATCACAGCAGTGCAAAGAGCACTCTGCTCTCCTGACACAATAACAGAAAAATTTCATTTCTCAAGGAAGGAAATGCCTTTTGGAGAGATGGAGAAATGCGCACCCTCTGTACAGAGTAGGATTGCCAAACCAAACGAACCTTGGAAGCGGAGCACTTAATCTTATTGAGAAAATGAGAGTAAAGTGAAGTCCCCTGTCAGACAGGTTCAACCCAAAAACAAACAAATAAAACAAACCCCCATACAGGAAAACAGCTGCCACAAGGTTCATTTGCTATTTGACGGGTGAATTTTGCTTCTCCTCCTCATCCTCTGAGGATTTGTCCCTGCTCCCGATTTTGCCCCAACATACCGATTCATACACTGAAAAGGTAACAGACAGGCGCTTACATGGCATTTTTAAGCCAAAGACCATGAAGAACTTAAGTGTTTACCAGTCTGATCTCTTGATTTTATAGATGAATAAACTAAGGCACACTTGATTACCAGCCTGCCGCCCTGAGATGAAGTTCAT
The DNA here is from genome assembly GCF_052110815.1 of Crocodylus siamensis. Lineage (NCBI taxonomy): Eukaryota > Metazoa > Chordata > Crocodylia > Crocodylidae > Crocodylus > Crocodylus siamensis. The sequence continues at coordinate 115,341,369 of NC_143398.1, forward strand.
TCCCAATTGGTCTTACAGCCCCAATGCTAGGAACGAGCCCTTCCGTTCCTGAGGAGCTCAGTCATTGCAGCAGACATGGCTTAGTACCCTCAGTTTTTCAGAGACAGGTTTTGTTTCCCCAAAGATCCTCAGCGTTTCCCCCCTGCTCTACCCCAACCGCCACCATGACCTCTAGCCTACCCCTCCCTGCCGGCCAACTGCCACGGAACCTTGGTGCTCCAACATTCCACCAGCCTCCTTCCAGGTGAAGGCAGGGGCAGCCGTCATGCCCGAGACCTCATTCCTAAAGACTCCTCGAATGGGGATGTTCTGGGGTGTGCAACATCTACCCCTTTCAGTCTCAATCTACGATAGTTTTGTGGCATCCCTGCCACAGACAACGGCCAGACAAGCATGGACGTTTCGTTCTCTGGGGACAAGTAGCAGCAGTGCACCTTGCGCCACAGCTACGTGTCCCCAGGAAATGCCTGTGCCATGCACACTTTGGCACAGGGCAAGTTACCCTGGGTGGGGCAGGGGAGGCCGAGGCCCAGCACACAGCATCGTAACTTGATTCCTGGCGGCCCCGGGTGACCTTTTAGTATCAGGCCACCCTTCGCCACAGACAATGATAATAATGATAAAAAAATTAGTTTTGGGGCCCCCCTTTCTGTCCAGGCCCCAGGCGGCTGCCCAGTTCGCCCATGCCTGTGCCCGGCCCCAAGTGCATGCATAGGCAGTATGCCCTTGCAGCATGGAGAACAGCTGGCTGCGTGCTATGTGGCACTGCAAACATGTTTGCAGCACCATATACTACACAGCCACACTCATCTGGATGCACCCAAGGCGGCAAGGTTTCACTATTGAACAGAGCTGATCTCCTCCACTAGGACGCAAAGAGGATGTCTGAAAGCCTGGGCTTGATTAGACATCACTTCAAGCAAGCCCTATAGGCTAGAGACTTCCCTTGAATAACTGAACAGCTATCCTGTAATAAAACCATGGTTTAAAAGAGGTCTCAGAGTAACGGCTGAAAGGGATGTTTCATAGGAGAAAAATTTTAATCTCTACTGCTCCACTTCAAAGATCCATATTTCCCTTATAACAGATCTCACCAGGTCTGGAACCACACCACCCAAAACACAGATTAATTTAGTCTTTGTTGAATCAGCAGACTATGCCACAGGAAGGGCACAGCTTGTGTAGAGGAGAGGTGGTAGTTTAAAAACACACACACTCAACACTAAAGATTTGTTATGAATCTAATGAAGAGCCAGATGTTGTGGACAGGGTTACAGCATTTCCAGTCATTTTACTCCTTTGAGGTCTGCATGTTCCATCATCATCCTTATGCCAAAAGTCATGCAGCGCAGCAGTTTGACAACAGGTAATCAGAAGTCACATTATAGTATAGTCTACATGCCAAAAGAACTTCAAGACAGCAAACTAACTGGCTACATGCAATGTGGTTTTAATGTCAACAATCCACACTTTGTCAGAAGCATGTATTAAATTACCAAGGTGGTGATCTTAAGGTGACTGGAAAAGGCTAAACAAGACATGTTAAATTTATCATCTGTGTGTCATGGAAAAACAGTTATACTAGGTATATGCATCATCTGAGGAGCAATAAAAATTATTGTAAAGTTTAAAACCTGAGAAGATGAGTGCCTGATATAATACTTGCTTGTACTATGTAAATTTCTCTTTGCCCTTCCTTGTACCACTCCAGCAGTGCATTTCAGGTCTTCCTTGCAGCATGTCTAGCTGTCCTGCCCTATGCAGCTCAGCACACACTGCTAATTGCATAGAATTATGTGGTCCAGACAAGGTTGAGATCACCAAGCCTGCTTTCACCTAAATGCCTTAATACAGCAGGAATGAAGCTGAGAGTTCCCATTTTATCCTAAGAAGGTGGCTGTCTGGATTTTTAATTCCAAGAGACACCCCCTTAGCATATTGGTGAATACCAGACTCTCAGCACCCAAATGGAAACACTCCCAAATACAGCCAAATGTAAGCAAAACACACACAAGAAAGCAAATTTCGTTTGCTGCTTCCAGTTTTTCAGCAACTCTGGTATGTAGAAATGGCAAGCTTTATTTTTTCCTTTTTGAAGAAAGCAGGTAGAGAAGGAACAGGCAGGGAAGGGAGGCAGGGAAGGAGTACAGGGAGTTGTGACAGAAGAGTCTGATAATTCTCCACCCCTTTCTCCCCACTTACTCCTTGTGCACTCACTAGCTACTCATCAAGAGCATGTGTAAGTACATTGCACAAAACAGCTCAAATAGATTATTTACAAAAAATACCTTAATCTTAATACAGACCTTCAAAGGAAGGCAGGCAGGCAACCAAATTCAAATATGTGAGCTGTAAGACCTCCTCAACCCAGAAAATACTTAATTTACAGTGGCTGGAACAAACAAACAACAGTGATCCCTTTCTATTCAAGGAAAAATTCAGGGAGGGCTGTTACAAAACAGAAAATCTGTGGGTAGAAAATGAAGCATCAAGGTTGCCAGGTAAAACAAACAGAATATGAGAAACATCTTAGGACTCAGATAACCCCCACCCCCTTCACTAATGAACTACATAAGAATTTTGTGAGAATTAGGAGACATACTATGCATACCAACTACTTGAAAGGCATACCACCAAAACAGACTGGTAGACCTAACCCTAGTAAAAGCAAGGGCCCTGCTCAAACTAACAGCAACTTATTGCTTTATTGGCATCTTCCCTATCACCACAGTATCCATGAGTAAGATCCAAAAGTGTACCAAAATCCAAAAGTGTACAGTGCAATGTAGCTGCCTAAATTCCACTTAAATCAAAAAATGCAGCAAGCAAAAAATCTGCCTAACTGCTCAAGCACCTGGGAGGTCATAGATGCTTAAACTCTTACCTGCTGAGTCACTTAGTCACCTAAAAGTCTGCTATTTTACATGCCTAGAGGCACAGCAATCTAAAGTAAACTGAGCAGCTTAGTGTTTCTCCCACCTAAGGCTATTTGAGATTCACAAATGAGGTATCCCCACAACTTAAGTCCTACTAAATTTAGATTCTCAGGGAAGAGCTCAGAGCATAGCTAAACACACACACTTAGTGTTCATCTCAACACAAAACACCTGGCAGCCTTGGCAATCTTCATTCAAAAACCACAGTTGTTGATGGTAGTGTCACCCATTTTTTATACAGTAGCCTAGTAATTACACAGCTCACCCAAAAAATGGAAGAGCAAGTCCCAGGCTTTCCTCAACTGGAGTGGGTTAAAACTTTTATTTCCCTTCTTTTTAGGACAGAACCCTAATCATCTGCTAGACCAGGTATGGCTGGGAGAGGAACCTCCACTCCTCCTGTGAAAGCTGTGCAACTGTATGGAAAGGAACACAAACGTTTGAGAAGACATAGAACAAGTAATCAAGGGGATCCATGACACAGTAGCCCAGTAAAAGTGGCAGTCCTGGCCCTTGGTTCAGGAACTTTCTACTTTGAAGAGTCATTGGATAAAAAAATACATAAGTAGCATCAAGAGCAGGGATAGAACCTATGACTCCCCCATCCAGGGCAATCAATCTCCTGAGGCTAAATCAGAATTTAAATAAATAAATAAATAAATAAAATCACAGGTCTCCCACTTTGTGGGCAAACAATCTATTTGCAACTATTCTATTATAATAAAGGGCCTAGTCTGCCTGTCTGTAATGCTTTTGGCCAACTGAGCATTCGCCACTGAGAGGGTGGGTGGCAATTGGCTGCGCGGGCTCAACTTTGCAGCACTGCTGGAGAAGTTTGTGGCAGCAGTGAACACACCCTGGCTGCCCGACCAGCAGGACTTCCCCCTCACCCCCCCACCTCCCTGCTTGAGGGCAAAGGGGGGGGGGGCACGGTGGTGGCTGTTGTCGGGACCCAGTGGTAGGGCAAGAAGGAGGGGAGGGGAGGGGAAAAATCACTGCGGTGGTGCCCTCCTGTCACCTGGCCCCAACAACAGCCAGCAGGGAGGGGTAGGCAGCAGGGAGAGGTGGAAGGAGGGGAGCAGCGAAGGGAGGCAGGGAGAAGCCCTGCTACTCCGAGGGAGGTGGTGGCGGAGGCGGGGGCAGGGCCACTGCACCAGAGGCTGGAGGAGGCGGCAGCAGTGGCAGAGGGACTATTTGCATGGCTGGCCCCGAAGAGTGAGCAGGGGGCATGAAAACACTCCCTGAAATACTCCATCATTCACGACAGGCAATTGGCTAGTTGTATAATAAAAGTGGGTAGTGACACCACCAGTAGATGTGGTTTCAAAGAGAATAAATAAGCCATCCATACCCAAAAAGACAATTTAGGCATCAACATCCAGAAGGGGGTTTCAGACCATGAATCCCAGTGCCAGTCAGCTAAACCTTGGAATCTGACAGGATTCCAGATTCAGCCTTTTCTTCAACATTTCCTATTGGGTGTTTAGATGTCCCTGCCCACACGCACAGCACACAGGCTGTTGTATATCCAGTTCTAAAGCACTAACTTTATTTATTGTACAGAGAACTTGGGCATCTAACCTGGATTTGCAAATTCCAAATCTAAAACTTGACACTTAAATGTTAAGCATGGCTACGCTCAGGGTTGCTACATCTAAGTCTCTTGGTCATTCCGACCAGAGTTCCCCACCTAAAGGTATAATAATTTAATCTTAATTTAGTACTAATCCTTACATAATTGTGTTGGTTTAATTTTAATTTTTCCTGTTCTAAAAGGAGTAACTGACAAATGTTCTGGTGCCCTCTGACAATATTTTAAAACCCAGTAAGATACTCTTGTCCAATGAGTTCAACACACTAACAGGACATGACAGATCTCATCTCCCTTATAAAAATCCCCAGAATCTCACTGTTGCTACCCAGGTCTACCCATCACTCATCTTCGTTGCTGAAAGAGAAAACAATGCAAGCTTTGCAGAGGAAGGGAACAAACTGCACCTTGGTAAAAGCTCCCATTATATGAGTAATTTTTCAGTTATGTCTGCAAGAAAATTGCACAGAACTGAGATGACTGTTCATAGCATGGTAAAATGGCAACAATTCCCATGGAGGGGGGGGTGTATCTTAACACCTCACTCCTCCCTACAGGAGCAGTGACCTAGATTCTACAGAGAACTGACAGTGGAGTAAGGCCAGGACTTGTCCCTGACTGTGAAAGCTTCCCATAAGTCAACAGCACTTGTACATACTGTTACATTGCTTAAAAATAGTAACCAAGTTATATATTCCCCACTTGGCTGGACATTTGACTCCCAGTAAATGCTGAAACAGTTTCAACTGGCCCAAGGTGCAGATGCCTCTCTCAGCAAAGACAATGCCAAGCTCAGTGCCTAGAGCAAGTGAAAAACTGTGAGGAAATCAGCTGCACAGGAAAGAGGTGTATGTGGAGGCAGGCATGCAATTTAGATTTACTCTCCTTCCCCTGAGGCTTTGGCATGTGTAGCTTCTGAAATGAGATGGCAATCGCCATTTCCAGAGGCAGGCATTGCTAGAGTGCTTGCATAGTGCTGCACTTGTGGGGACATGACAAGATTTGGTATGAATTAGTCAGATGGGGCAGCAGAGGAGGAAATAAGGAAGGTTTAATTTAACATAAGTATAAGGGTGCCATTCAGCAGTATTCGTGCTGACTATGCAGGGACACAGAAAGCTTCTCTCATTGCTTTTCCTCCTCAAGAACTTTTCTATCTTCCCTTTTTAATTCACTCTTCCTTTGGAAAATGGCCAAGGAAAAATGGGTCTTCTCTTTCAAGGATATCTCAGGGAGGAGGAGATGGTTAAGGATGTCCAAGTTACTCACAGGAAAGGCTACATCAAGCACTGCTCTTCAACAGTGACATGTCTATACTTGAAACTTGCTACTGGTTTTGTATGCGTTAAGTGATCCATAACTATTGTGCAAATGCCATATGTACTCCACACAACTATTCCACAATCAAAGTACTTTGGCTCTTTATTAGAGCTACACAGCACAGGAAAACTGAAATAATTGTTCAATTTTCTTTTTATACAACCGTGGGTGCCTTGTGCTACTATGCTGTATGTGTTTTACTGTTTCACATTGCATTGTGCAAAGCACTGGAATTTTAAGGCAGGGGTAGGCAACCCCCAGCACACGTGCCAGAGTGTAGCATGCGAAGATATTTTGCTTGGCAGGCATGCCTTGGGGCAGACACAAGTGAAGGGGTTGGGGCTGTGCGACCGTAACAAAGGACCGTAACAAGGATTGGCTCCCCCACTGTCTGACCCTGGGATGCCATTATTTTACAAATGGAAGTTGAGGGTGTTTTTGGCACTCTGCCCAAATTGTGAGTATACTAGTATCGTAAGAAAAAACTTTGCCGCTAATAGAACATGGCTATGAAAAGGTATATACGACCTTAGGACACATTAAGCCAGATATTGCCAGTAGAAACAGGGAAATAGTAGCATCCTTTTTATGCCTTGCCCAGTTTACAATTCTAGTCTCTCATGTTCAAGAAAAATAAATGCAAAAGTGGAACAGCTATAGAAAAAGGCTACTATAGGCCTTAATTCCAATGATTATATATTTTATGAAAGGAAATCAAAACAGGTTATTTGTTCATTTAACCTAGCAAAAAGATGACTGAAAAGGGATAGGATTGTTCTCCATAAACAGGCCAGAAGGGTAAATGCTAAGGATGGAGAAGAACAATTGTAGCTAAAAGACAATGCAACGAAAAGAAAAAATAGATACAAGACAACTAATGAATAAATGGCCTGGAAAATAGAAGGTTTTTAACCAGGAGTAAAGTCCTGAAAAAACCTTCCAATGGGAATAGTTTCAGGGGCAGTTCAGGTGGTTTTGTGATTAAGCCCTTTCAGTTTGTGAAAGGTGGCACCTCATTGCCCCTCTAGACATATAGATAAAAGGCACAATGGGATCTAATGCATGATCCACACAATCATGTCTCCCACCATGCCACACATCCTGATCCTGGGCTCCCCCTGTACCAGCAAGAAGCAAGCTCCCGCAGCTGGGAGCCCCCCTCATCCAGGGGCAGGTGAAGCCCCCAGACCTGGAAGACCCACTGCAGCTGCAATCTCTCAGCTCTGAGGGCTCCACACACCCCCAGGGCTGAGTGACCATAGCAGCCATGATCTCCCAGCCTGGAGGGCTCTGCACACTCCTGGGGCTGGGAGATCACAGCCACACCCCATGGCTTCCAGTATCCAGCTAGGTTCTGGTACTAGGAGGTGAGCGGCCAGAACCCAGTGTTTGCAGCCATGGAGCACTGCTGGGACCCAGAGTTGGCAGCTGCTAGGGCTGAGTCCTTTCGCTGGCAGGACTCCCAGCCCCAGCTAGGCATGGTACACCCCTGGTGCTGGGAGCACAGTCAGCTGACAGGGCTCCCAGGCACAAGGGAAACCCTGCTACATGTGCAAAACAAAGCTGGATACCAACCAGATACAAAGTTAGCACACATTTTTATAGCTGGTTGGAGCTTTCTATGGCAGGATAGGTACTTTGCACATCTAGCTGGTTTCAACTAATTTCACAATTAACCAGACAATATTTGTAATGTGTAGAAGTGGCCTCAGAGACTAATTCAGAGGCATAAGCTTTTGTAGGTGACAGCACCTGGAACTAATTATAGCATCTGATGGAACAGGCTGTTACCTACACAAGCCTAAGCCTTTCTGAACTAATTAGTCTCTAAGGGCATTTATACGCATACCTTTTTGTCCTGCAACATGCCAGAGATCCACCACTTTGGAGAAGACTTGATTAATTGAGTCTGCTGCGTACGTGAGCTGACGTACACCATACTACACTGCATGCAGTTGTATAAGTGGTGAAACACGTCAGCGCACAGAAAATGTCAGCAGTGTGCTTTTGAACTATGTGTTTTAGTTCAAAAGCATGCTGCTGCCATTTTCTCAGCACTGATGGGCATTTCGCCACTTATACAACTGTAATAGATGCAGTGCTGGGTGCTTTTCAAAGCACTGCAGGACTTACATATGTAAAAATGCGCTTAGGGTGTTTATACACATGCTCTGGGAGGCATGGGGGGTGCTTTAATTAGCATGACTCTGAAAAACATGCTAATTAAAAGCACCTGGAGCATCACATGTATCAGTGTCCCCCTGCTGAAAAATTGTGGCATGGGACTTTGAAATAAAGCTCGAATGAGCTTTAGTTTAAAGTGTCCCATTGCCATTTTTTAGCACAGGGATGCCAATGCATGTGATGCTAGAGCAGATTAATTTCCACACTCCAGCAGACTATCAGGCACATCAGAGCAGGTTCTCTGCACGTGTATAGGAGCTCTAAGGTGCCATCCCGCCCTGCCTTTTACCTGGCTGGAGACTAATGCAGCTAACTACCTTTCAATTTAAGAAAGTGATTACATAGGGTGGGTATTACTTGTGATAGCACCAATTCCAGCTTCCTGCTGTTTTGACACTAAACACAGGCACATTCCTACTGAGGCAGCAAGGCCACACATTTCAACAAAGGATCCACATTAAATGACCATGGATAGCAAACTATTTTGTATACATCAAGCTGAATATTGAGTACACCCACATAAAAAAACCAAAACACATACACTTTACCGAACATTCATAAGACTGCAAGGTTAGGCTTTGTACAAAGTTAGGTTTTAAGCAGTTGGCTCCAGGAGTTTTGTCTCTCTGTCCTCTCCTCAGGAGCTGACATGCTAGTCATTTTTAGAGAAAAGAACTGGCATGGTTGGTAAAGAAACAAAATTATTGTTTCCAGCCAAAAATGTTGCTTCCTGCTTGATTTTGAAATTATTTCCATCTGCTCTTCCCAATCTTTGGGGAGCTTAGACCTGGTTATTTGCTTCCACAGTGTCCCCATTTGTATAGGGCTCCTCAAGTTTGGGGTGCACAGACGATGTTAAGAAGATGGCAATTCTGCTCCATACAGGATGTAAAAATAACTGGCAGAGAGGTTGCACCATGCCTGCCATGTTTCCATGTGTGCTTGCAACAAAAGACAGACAGTAATTTCATGTGAACTTCTGCAAGCTATTTTGGAGTGAACTGCAAAATGTCCCCAAAACAAAAAGGAAGATTTTGTTGAAAGTCTCTTAAATACATTACACCATCTTGCTGTCTGCCAGGACAGCATCCCCGCTGCGTGTGCAGGAATGAGTGAAAACTGCAAGCTTCATGGGCAGTACAAAGACAGCTGTAGGGTTATGCAGTCTACACACTAAGTTAGAACACAAGCTGCACCTGAAATGTCTACACAGCATAATTCAGTCAACATACCTGACAATGAAATCAAAGTGGCTCAAAGCTAAGAATGTTAACCAAAGAGGGATGTAGAAATAAGGTAGTCTTCCTTCCCTATAGCTGTTACTATGAAGAAAAGGCCACTTTGTCCAAAGTCTCCTGTTAACTCACAGGTACCACTGTTTTAGGGATAGGTATTAAGATTAGCCAATACGCACTGCAATACAGCAAGGCTTTACACTGTTTAAAGTTACAGTACACAGCTCTAGCACTGTCATTATTCTAAGCAGCTGGCAAGCAGGGAAGGGAGTATTAAAAGCCTTGAAGGCAGAAAGAAGGTACAGCACCATGACAGCACCCGGAACTAAGTTGATTACAATTTTGCAGGAGCAAGGATTTAATACAATATCATTCAGTGCTTTCTGGAATTGTGCCCCTTTCCCTCCCCATACAATTTGGATCTCCAGTTACAATTAAATGCGGTCCTGACTTCAGCTATTAGGTCTGCCTGGTAGCTCAAGAAAAAAAAAAAAAATCGCTCCTTGATGCCAGGATCTGGTCAGTCAGGAAATCCACAATCTGTAATGGGTAGTGGTAGGATCCCAAGCAACCACAGTGCCTCACACTGCTAGCAAGCCATGCTGGTTCTACCCTAGGTTCTAATGTACTTAATATTCCTACAGCCCAGTCTAACTCCTTGGTTTTACCTGCTAAGCATCCTATCCTGCATTTGTCACAATACCCATGTGTATACCTGCATGAACTGCCATTCGTTAAGCTCCTCTCCCAAAGGGGCAATGAAGCCTGTGATCTCAGTATAGGATCATGACACAGTACAGGTATGACTAGTGAATAATCAGGAGTTTGATAGATGTGAACGCCTCATAAGCCAAAACTGAAAAGAAAAAGCGTTCTTGGCTGTGCACTTTAAATGGAGAGCTAATATCCGATAAGGAAAAGTCAGGTATAACAGAGAATAACAGATAAGCATCTGCATAAGCAAGCAAAGCAGCCATAAGCACACTGCAGACACATTCACAGTTCTTTCAGGACAGGGATACATCTCATTTGTTAAAGGCAAATACATCCTGCATCTCATTAAATCATCTTTATAAGTGGGTTTACTAATTAACTATATTAAACCACAAGAAGACTGTTGTTTGTAGACAAGTGACTGCAATACAAAATAAGTTCATTTACAAATTTCAAGTATAGACAAGCTCCAGCAGATGAAACAGAGCAAATGTCAAGAAAAGATTGTGGGATAGGCAGAAGATCCAGAAGTACAAGAATTTCTTCTAGAAGAAGAAATATAGATAGGGCCTGGCCAAGGCTTTCGCACACAATGGCTTAGTTTTGCCATACAAAGTAACACTGGGAATTAAGCATAGGAAAAACTTTTGGCCCACATTAGGAGTTGCTTCTCTTCCAGTGTCTTCCCCTGAACACACAAGTCAAATTCCATCCATGTAAAAGAGCACAGATGCATGGAAAGAAAGACTACAGTCTATGCCAGTCAAGCCATGGTGTATCAACATGCGTCACAACTAAGGGTGCCAGAACCAGATTAGCCTGGCAGACTGCCGTATCATTAGCTCGACCAAAATCACTTTGTTTTGATGGTTTAAGAAATGAGCAAGCTATCTGGAGAACTAAAACTTGTCTTCTTGCTCTTCTAGATTAGACTGTTCAAGGGAAAGAACAAAGAGCAAACCTGCCCGAAGGAGCAATGAGACAAGAATGGGTCAAACCGAAGAGCTCTATGACCACTAACCTAGGAGCATAATACTCACTGTAGTACAATGATATGCATTTTTAAATCACTACAAAAGATAAGTTTTGCATAACAACAGAATACTAAGTAACGACACAGAGACTCAACCCAAAGCCAAGAGATGCACCACCCTAAAAAGGTAAAAGTCATAAGAGACAAAACGAGTAAACAACTTTTGAAATTAAAATCTTCAGATTCAGTTATCTTTTAAAGGAGAAAAGCTATCCGTTTACTCCCAGACTTTGTGGTATACTGGACAGGAATATATAAGGCTAATAGGCAGTGGACAGAATAAAGCACACAGACACTTTGACAGCTACAGTTGCAAGTCCATATCCTCAATCCAATTCAGCAGTAACCTACCAGACAAAAACACCAAACAAATGAGGTGCCCAGGACAGCACTAACATTCAGACAGACACCCCCCCTCAAGAAACCACAGCTGATAAACTTTAGAATACTTTGATTCTAGAGCAAACTACAATTCTCATAAGAAAAGGCACTGGTAGAACAGTCTTCCAATTTGTGGCTCTTGGGGACAGCAGAGGTAGGGAAAGAAGGCACTTCAACCTAACATGTAAAGGCCACAGAGGAATTAGCAGGAGGTGACAGAAAAGGAAAATCTTTCATGCCACTTTCCCAAGGGCAGAAAGCAATTCCTGGCATTGTGACTATAGCGAATAATTATTCAGATGTCAAATGAACTGCAAGGTTTAAAAAAAGACAGTTCTTCAGAGCCCAAGCCAGGCATTATTTTGTGACACTGTGCTGCCTCTCCTAAAAGATAGTGAGGAAATGTAGGACTTGCGTACAAACAAAGGAAAATTACTTACTTTATATATAAATTGAGTTCTCAGTATGTACTAGCTCTTCAAAAACTATGCTACAAATGACTTGGAAAGCGCTAAGCAAAACCCAAAAGCTGTAAAAGCTAATCCTTAAAAAACAAACAAACAACCAAGTCAGTCACTTGTACTTTAATAAAACAGCAGGAACTGAAGCAAATAGAGCCAGTCTCGTCTCGAAACAAAGAGAGAAGGGCTAATGAAAATGGAGTTTAATCTTCAGTATGGGGAGCGGTTTCTAGTTAAGAGTAGAGTTTCCCCAACCTCTGTGAGAATTGTCAGTGGGCTGATAAAACTAATACAGCTGGGTGCTTGTTTTGGTTTGATTTGATTTTTTTGACTGGTTGAAGAGCTTGAATGCAATAACTGCTTGGGAAGGTTATTGACCACCATGTTGGTGACAAGTGACCATACAAAGGATTATTCCTGAAATGGCTAGTCAAAGTTTATGGTGGCTGTTCATATGAAGTCACACTACTTCATACTGTTCCATATAAGCTTGTATTTTCAATACTTAAATCATGTTAATAATCAAAAAAGCCATTTTATAAAAGCTTCTATTCCAAAATTCTGACAAAGAAACAAAAATCTATTTTCCCATGTGTTTAGGGATACTCTATATCCACCCACGTTCTCCAGAGATTAGAGCAATCAGCAATGACACTTGTGTGATAAGGGGAATTTTACTTATCCCAGCTATCAGTATACTGTGCCAAATGACGACACTCTAGTCATGCACCATTGTCATGTGATGTATCATTAACCCAAAAGCAAAAAGAAAAGAAAAAACCCTTTGTCCATGCCAAATTAAAACCAATAATACTATGTTAACAAAGTTAGCGTATAGGAAACAGCGTACAGGCAGTCCTCAACTTAATGTTTCGCACTGACATCAACGTTTATAAACTGACACCCAGTTTCAACTTTATAATGCCAGTTTCAACTTTACAACGCTTGAGCCGATGCAATGCAACACCAGCGAACAAGTTTGCTGCATCGCTCATTTCCCTGGAGAACATCTGTCCAAAACTTCCTTGGACACTTTCTTTAAGAAAGCAGGCAAGACTCCACAAAAACCTGCAGCCAAGACTCCTGAGAAGACTCCAGCCAAGAGCCCTTCAAAAAGTCCAGCAAAGTCACCTCAAAGAAGTCCTTATAAATCAATATGATTGCTATTTACAATATAAATACATTAATGTAGCTATATTACTCATCTATAATTGATTGAGTACAAAATTCTGGGGTATTTTTGGTGAAAGTAAGGTATCAGGCCTTGGTTCAGGAACCAACCCCCCATTTATAACATTGTTTCTTATGAGAAAATTGGTTCCAAGTTACGTTTCGACTTAAGGGTTTTCAGGAACCAATTGTGTCCTAAGTCCAAGGGCTGCCTGTGCTTCAAAATGCATGTATTTTTGCTCTGGGGTATTTTCAATCAGGTGTTGAGAGATTAACATTCAGATATGAGTATTGCAACCACACAAAGTGCAGCCCCAATTAGTGTGGCTATTTGGCATGCTACTGTAGTGTATCAGAAGAATTTTTGAATGAGGATTTACATGGTGTTGTTCTAGGACAAGTTTGTTTTCTCATTCTATTAAATAAAGCCCAGTTATTTTGCAGGGTTAGGTTCCCAATTCCCTGGAAAGATGAAGGTTTTCAAAGTATACACATATATAAAACGCCAGCTACAGAAAACAGTTGCATGGGCCCACTGAGGTTCTCTAGGTGATGGAGAGAACCTGCAGCATATGAAGTAAAATCACAGAAGCTAAGCAGGTCCTTCTTGACATACAAAAGTATCCAGATTCTACTGTGGAGCAAACAGTAACAGTGCTAGTATAGGGGTAGCCAAGTTTTATTCAGTACTGCCACCACAGAAAAACACAGCTGGAACAGACTGCAAAAGGTCATCTAATCTAAATCCTTACTAAATGTAGGATCATTTCTGCCTAAACCAGCCCAATTAAGTGTTTGCATCACCTAAAAGCGAGCGAGTATGGGGAGGAGGTGGGGGGAAATGAGGCAGGAAGTGGGAAGAGATATTGCATACTTGGATGGTGTCAGAGGTTTTGCTCTACTGGGTAACAGACAGCGAAGGAGAAGGATGGGGATGGGGATGGAGTTTTAAAGTGTCAATTGGGGAACCTGTTCTTGTTCCTAACTTGTGGGTTGTTTGTCTTGTATTGTAAGCCACCGAACCTTTCTGGATGGGGAAGGATATAATCTAAATAATAGCGCCCTGTCATCAGCTGGCAAAAAAGCAATTGCCATCTCCCTGATATGATAACAGTCTCTGAATACCAAAGGGTATTATTAAGTCCCCTACTCTCCCTAGTATTCACTGAACTAAATACTCCCAACTCATCTAGGCTTCCTCATGTTTTCTAGACCTCTAATAATTCTTGCTGCTCTTCTCTGGCCTCTACAGTTTGTCCACACCTTTCTTGTTATGCAGTGCCTAAACTGGATATTTTACTCCCAAGTGAGGCTTCACCACTGCTGAACAGAGCAGGAAAAAAATCACCATAAAACATTCCTGTTAATATACTGCAACAGGCTATTAGCTTTTTTGCATCAATATTACATTGACTTTTTCAGCTTCTGGGCCACTATAACCTCAGATCCTTTTCTGTAGTATTGCAGACTAGCTAGTCATGCCCCATACTGTAGTTGGGCATTGAACTGTTGTATCCTAAGTGTAGCACTTTACATTCATCTCTACTAAATTTCATTGTATTAAATCATTGAAGTGTTCTGAAATAAATCAAGGTAATTCTGAATCCTTACTCTGTCCCCTATAAGTCCCTGCAACTGCAGCCAGAGTGGTGTCATTCATAAACATACATTGATATTATTTATCATGTCATTAAAATGAAGATATTGACCAGTACTGGACCCAGGACAGCTGCCTGGGGAAACCCAAGCCCCAGATTTGACACTAAACCATGGATGACTATTCTACACCCAACCAGTTACGCATCTGCCTTAGAGTAGTTTCACTTAGACTGCATCTTCTTAGCTTCCTCACACGAGAGTCATGGAAAACAGTATCAAAAGCCTTGCTGCAATTGAGGTATATCACATGCCCTTCTCCCCTGCCAATGCAGAAGGAAATTAAATTGGTTAGACACAAGTTGATACTGACAAAGCCATGTTCACTGCTATTTATCAGCCTGGCACCCTCTAGGTGCTTTTGAAATTGTTTGCTCAGTGATACCTGAAAAGAGACTGCAGCATGTCAAGTTTAGACTGACCAGTCTTTATTTCCCAAGAAGCAAATTTCCTCTCTCTCTCTCATACATAACGGCCTATTGACTATGAGACCTTACAGGGATCAGGTGAGGTCCCAAAGAACTGGAAAAAGGAAGATATAGTGATCACAGGTCTATAAAAAAGATAAAGTGGTCACCTGTTTCTTCATGAGTTCTCAAAGCCAATAGCTAATGGCTTCAGCCACTACTTGAATACTTCAGAAATCTCATTAGGACCTGATTATTTGAAGACATCTAGCTAATCTGAACCTTCTCTACCTTGTTCTTTTCATATTCTGGCTGACTACCTACCCCCAAAGCTAGCTGTACTAATTAACCCTTTTATGCACTCTTAATTCAAATACATTTGATGCAGTCTTCTTTACATTGTCCAGCACTACCTTCCCTCCCCGTTCAGTAAGGGACTAAAGTAGCCGTGATCTTCCTTTTATTTCTAAGTAGAATTGGAGTGCTGTTGTAGCCATTATGGTCTTGAAACATGCAAGAAGCAAGGGTTTTTTGGGCAATATTTTACTGAATCAACTATATACACCATATTTACTCAAATACACGATGACCCCCCAATAATTAGAGTCCATATATGGAAAATTTAAACATTGTCTCTCTATAAATATATACAGATATAAAGGGCTTAGTCCATCTGTGTGTCTGTCTGTAATATTCTTACTGGTTGTCTTGGCAGCCAGTCACAATGCTTACTGAAACAACCATGAGCACTCCACACAGACAGACATACAGACAGCGGTGTGGAGTTGTGGTGCTCCGTCCCTGCACCTTCTCCCCCCGCCCCCCAATCATTCTTGATGGGCAATTCACTAGTTTATTATAGTTTTCTAGGTACAGAAAATAATAATTGGAGGTTACCCTGAATTTGAATTTGTCAACTGCCTACTGCTACAGCATAGAAAAATAAAATCGGGGGAGGGGGGGTGTCAAGTAACTCCTTCCCCGTTGCCCCCACACACACTTGTTTCCCTGTTCCCGAGCATATGGAGGTGAACAAGTTTGAAAACAACGACCTTGAAATAAACATAATTTACCATATGCACAAGTTACTACAGGTATACAAGTTTCATCCAGAATAGAGACATTTTGCCCTTTTTGGAACTGCTGCATATTTTAGCACAGGTACTTCACAAACACTTCCAAGCAGCACTTTAGTACCTACTTATATGTAGTACAAACTATGCATAATATGAGTTCAAAGCCAACCCCCCCCCAAAGGATTTATTTGCGAATTAGCCCCCCACTCATGCCTGGAACCAGTCCTGGGATCCTCCAAACATTTATATGCAGATGAGGCATAGGCCAACTTGGCCTGCATCTACCTCACAGAAGGGAGGGCCATACTAATGATGTGTGATAGGCTGAGAAAGGGAGCAACCCTGGGTGAAATGTCTGGGGCTCCATTTGGTGATGCTTGCCAGACATTTAAGTCTGGTGAAAAAACAGGAATTTTGGAAATGGGAAAGAAAGGTGCAGCTCAGCTGCGAGTGAAGGGGAAGTCAAAATGCATTCAATGAAGTGACTTGAAAGACTCCAGAGGGAGACTGAGCACAATGGTCACATATCTTGTTCAGATGGGTTGCGCTGGCCTGTCCTTGTGGTAAGTTCCAATCAGCATTTTTGGCAGCAGGAGAGGGTGTCAGAGCTTGCTGTGGCTGCTTTGAGTACTAGCCTGTATTGCAGTACTTCCAGGCCCAGGGCTCATTCCATCCTGAGGAAGCAACCATCTGTTTTTTGGTTGTTTTGGGGTTTTTTTGTTTTGTTTTTTTAAGTGCCACGCAAAAAGGTTCCCATCGCTATATGAGTACATGTTCTATAGTCATGCTTGGTATTGGCTGTACCTAAAATCAGCTTCATAGTTGATTTCCATTATTCAGTACATACTGCTTTTGTCAGCAGTTTAATGATAGATAATGTATTTAATGGTTTCCTTGTATACTATTACAAGATGAGGAAAAGACTCGCATGCTGATGTGGGGGAAAATACCTTGGCTTGTATTTTAGTAAATATGGTAGTTGGGAGAGATGGGAGAAGGGAGGCAGGAGGCAGAAATAACTCACTTTTACCTCTTGTTTACAGAATGCTCTTCTATTACAGCAAGCACAGAACATAAAAACTGAGATTTTACCTATATGCTACTACTGTATTTGTAATACTCATCCTTAGTAACATGGCCAAGTTTCTACTTCTTGAAAAAAATCTTACAAGAAGTATCCAGTTGCTGAAGAGCTAATGGTTTAGTCAAGTCATTTCTTTATTATGTTTCTAATCATTATATTCTTGGGACCTTTATTATGTTTCTTTAAGAAACCATCAACTCTCCTGGACTTCTTTTGCACCTTAGACTGGCTAAGTTTGCAGTTTGTTAAAGTTTGCTTCCCTAAAAGTTCAATGTTTTATTCTGTTCTCCTTTTATCCCTTTCCATGGGGTGACTGTCAGAATTGGCTCAGGTATTAGTAATGGAAAACAGTTTTTCCACTTCAGCTCACTGGTTCAAATCCAGCCTGCAATGGTAACAACTGAAAGCTATTACTAATACTACAGCCATCCAAACTAGCTTTGCAAATCTAAGATCTGATGGATTCTTTGCACATGCAAACTATTGCTGGCAGTCTAAGTAACAAAGGATTAACTGTGAATTACTCTCCAGCAGAGGTGCTAGCTTTTAGGTGAAATTCGGGAAATTTTACAAGCTTTATTCTGCTACCTTGCCAGTTTTTGTCTTTAAATGTCTGCCCTTTGTCTTGAGGGATTTTGGTCAAAATGAAACTGGAGCGGGAAAAAGACTAACAAAAAAAGGCATTAGTATCTAGGAAACCTTAAATTTTAGTACTAGTAAGATTTATCAGTTTCCAAAGTAATCATAACAAGTCTGCTGCAAGTTATGATTCATACTAGTACTAAAGTAATTATAATAAATTCCAGATTATTTTGTGCCTTTCAGCCTTTATTCCAACAGGAACTCTCCTATTCCATTATTGTGAATATAAAGTGAAACGTAATATCCATTATTTAGTTCTTAATTAAAGCTTACTTAAACTGAAAAACATAAAGCTGAAGCTATTCAATCTAGAGGCAAAGCAACTAAATTTTAAGGCACAGATCAGGGTGTTCAACTCTGGACCCATGGACCCACTTGCTCCCTTCCAGGGCATCCTGCACCACACACCCACCTGCACCTGCCCCATGCCCATCAAGGCACCGCCCCAGCCCTGGCCACTGTGTGTACAGCTTCCCAGCAGGGCTGCTTCCACTGCTACTGCAGTTGCCTGGGTACTACTTGGCTCCTCCCCACTTCCAGCACCTCCTCCTCCTGCACTGCACTGGGCAGCAGGTAGCTTGGGGAAGCAGCAGTGGCCATGGGGACTCATGCTGGCCACCACACACTCAGCCAGGTGGGAGAAAGCTACAGCTAGGCAGCTCCTGCCCCAGTGCAGGAGGCTCCAGTTCTAGCTCCAGGCTGTCCTCCACCTACTCTGCCCACCTGGTGCAGTGTGCAGCCACCTGTGGGCAGCCGAGTGAGTGGAAGACAGCTGTGGCCAGGGCCATTGGCAGGTAAGAGGCAGGTGCAGGTGGGAGCACAGCACAGGCTGCCCTGAGCAGGAATGGGCAGGGTGGTAAAGGAGTAGCCATGGGCCAGATCAGGGGGAGGGGAAGGCAGGGGACTGCACATGCACTACACCACTTGGGTAAGCTCCACTGCATATGACCCCTGCCCCCTAAGACTTTATATTGAGCTATTATGCAGTCGCCTCCACATACACTACACAAAACTACATGAAAACATAAAATTGTGGCCAAATACAGTTTTTAAAAAAAATAAAAATTAAATGCATTATAGTAGATATTTCAGGATTTTTAAAAATCTATTTGTTAAAAGATCATCATCTGAAAGATTGTGCATGTGTGGCCCTTCACAGCTCATCAAAACTTGTTATAAGTGGCCCTCCAGGCAAAGTAATTCCCTACCCTTGCCCCACAGGTTTCCTGTTGGCCCAAAACCTCGACAGTTGGGAAGTGGTGGCAGCATGAATTGCCACTTCCCTGCTGACAAGTTTCTAAACTCATGGTGGGTCCAGTGGATTGAATAGTGGGACACATTAGATGGGGTTACAGGGCCAGATCCCAGCACTTAGGGTGGGGCTGAGGCAGTGCAGGGCTAAAATTGGAGTGATGCAGGCAGAATGTAGGCATGGAGGGCAGACTGAGATCACACAGAGCCTGACTGGAGTGCCTGATGTTGGATCTGGGTGTGTAGGGGGCCAGTCTGAGGCAGTGTGGGGCCTGAACCAGGCTTATGTGGCCCAGTCCTGTACACAAACCCCACAAGCAATGCAGCCCATGGACCAGCCCCATGCCACTCATCTGGCCAGTGGGGTTGAAATGTTGAGCACCACTGGCACAGACCACTTAATAGCCTTCATCTGGACACTATTATAGAAGGAAGACATTTTTCCTTTCAAAAGCTAACTGTAACTACATAACAGGTTTTAAACAAACAGTATTTAGACGTCACCATCTTTTTCTGGAGCCCCACTTTGTATGGATTAGGTTTATTAGAGCAGGATCACTTGGTATTATTATAGGGTAAATGATACAATAGGGGCTGGCAACCTATTAGGAACGGCAGCCTGAAATAACCAAGCTCTGCCTAAAAAGTAGGTTAACATTGCTTCCCCTGCTGCTGAACTGCTATCAACACACTTGTTACCTAGTTGCTGCTTCCTCCATTGCCAACTGCTCCTGGTTCCTTCTGCCAACCAAATTGCCACCAATGTTCTGGCTTTATAGGGCAGATGGCATTGCTTGGGAGCCAGATCCCACCTGTAGGTTACAAATTGCAGACACCTGGTATATAGAAGGGCTCTGTTTCTTACCTATTCCCACCCACGAGTTTTACATCATCACTTTTTTTAAAAGCAAGAAGAAATGAAGGAAAGGTTTGTGGGTCTCCCAGAAGCTGTTGGCTGTTTCTAGGGAACAGGTGAGGCAGAAGCAATTAAATTGTCTGTGTGAACTGCCAAACCTGGTGACCTTTGAATACACTAAAGTGACGTTGCTTGGGCAAACACAGAACAAAGGCTTTCCAAAACTTTTAAGATTCCAGTACAAAGGAGGAGGTACTACCCAAAGAGACTTATGTAGCATCACCCATGCTGTATTTTCTCTCATATAATATGCACCCTTCCCCCCAAAAAATAGGGATGTGCATTTTAAGTGGGAAGGCCATTTTCTTTACTGCAAAAAGCAGCAATCCTGGAGACACTGTGCATGCAATGCAGCTGCCAGGGTGACCATGTCCTGTGTTAACCCTCTCACAGTCACAGCTATTGGCTGAACACTGTAGCTTCTGCCTGAAGCAGCAAGTGAGCTGCTGGTATCATCTTGATGGGGCTTCTGATATGGAAACAGCACTTTCTTTATAGGAACTTACATAAAGAGCTATTTACAGTAAAAAAGCTAACAGTCTCACTATTGCCCTTCCAAGGGCTGGGGCCTAGCCTTATATCAAGAAGTAAATCCTTCTGAGAAACAGTGTCCAAGAATTGTGGCACCCCAGAAAGTCCTGCTGCCTCATGGGATGCCTCCATGTCACAGTCGCCCACGACTCCTGACAAATCTTTTTTCCTACATTCTGTCTTCCAAAAAAAGGGTGCACATTTTATGTGGGGGCACGAAAGAAAATACTGTGGGTCTTTGCCAGCATACTAGAACCCAGGAACAACTAGAAAAACTTACTAAAATAGAAACTAAAACTACGCAGTTTGTATTCACTGTCAAAAAAGACAAAATGCAAAAATTAATAAAAAATAGAGCAGAAAGTTTAATTTTCTAAATCTTTCCATTTAATTCATTTCCAGTTTATGGAAAATTTATTTCAAGTTTCATATGCCCCTTTAAGAAGCATGCATGATTAGGCTTTTTATGTTTGAGTAAACTTACTTTTAGACCCCATATATTCTTCCTATGTACACAGCAGGCATTTATACACATGCTCCAAGAGCTCCTCTAATTAAAGCATCCAGTGTCACATGTATCTGCACCCCCGTGCTGAAAAATGGTGGCAAGGGTGCTTTAACTAAAGCTCGGCAAATCAGCCTGAAAGCACCACCACCGCCATTTCTTAGCACAGGGACACAGATACACGACACCGGAGTGTGACAGTTACCATTTCATAGACATTAGGGCTGGAAGGGACCTCAGAAGATCATCGAGTCCAGCCCCCCGCCCAAAGGGCAGGAAGTCAGCTGGGGTCATAGGATCCCAGCAAGATAAACATCCAATTTGCTCTTGAAGGTGTTCAATGTAGGTGCTTGAACCACCTCCGATGGCAGGCTGTTCCAGACCCTGGGGGCTTGGACAGTAAAGAAATTCTTCCTTATGTTCAGCCTGAAACGGTCTTGCAGGAGTTTATAACTGTTTGACCTCGTCATCCCTTGGGGTGCTCTGGTGAACAAACATTCCCCCAGATCCTGGTGAACACCCCGATAAACTTATAGGTGGCCATCAGATCACCCCCAAGCTTGGGCTTTTCCAGGCTAAAGAGCACCATGGCTCTAAACCTGTCGTCATAAGATCTGTTTTTCTGACCTCTGATTACGCGCATGGCTCTCCTCTGGACTCTCTCAAGCTTCTCCACATCCTTTTTGAATTGTGGAGTCCAAAACTGGACGCAGTACTCCAGCTGCAGCCTCACCAAGGCCGAATACAAGGGGAGAATGACGTCAAGGGATTTGCTTGAGAACCATCTATGGATGCAAGCCAGTGTTTTGGTTGCTTTAGCAGCCGCAGCATTGCATTGCGGGCTCATGTTCATCTTGTGGTCAACGTTGACCCCCAAGTCTCTTTCTTCCATAGTGCTAGCCAGTGTAGTACTGCCGAGCCTATACAGATGCTGCAGGTTTTTCCTCCCAAGGTGAAGGACCTTGCATTTTTTTGTGTTAAATACCATCAGGTTCTCATCCACCCATTTCCTGAGCCTGTCTAGGTCAGCCTGGATTGCCCTCCTGTCTTCTGGTGTGGATGCTTTGCTCCAAAGTTTGGTATCATCAATGAACTTGACCAGTCTGCTTCTGACTCCAATGTCCACATCATTAATGAAGATGTTGAACAATATGGGTCCAAGGACAGAGCCTTGGGGAACCCCACTGGCACCATAACGATTGACTTCTGTCAATTACTACCCTCTGGGTCCAACCACGGAGCCAATTTCCCAGCCAGCAAATCGTGGTGGACCCAAGGCCACAACTAGCCAGTTTCGTCAAGAAGTGATCATGGGATACCAGATCGAAGGCTTTTTTTTTTTTTTTTTCCCCCCAAGTCAAGATATATGACAACAATTTCTTCTCCCTTGTTCAGGTGATAGGTCACCTGGTTGTAGAAAGAAATGAGATTGGTCAAGCAAGACCTACCCGCAACAAACCCATGCTGGCTATCCCTCAGGATGTTGGCATTTCATGAGATTTCACAGACATTAGGGCTGGAAGGGACCTCGGAAGATCATTGAGTCGAGGCCCCCGCCCAAAGGGCAGGAAGTCAGCTGGGGACATAGGATCCCAGCAAGATAAGCATCCAATTTGCTCTGGCATCGGCCAGTCCATTAAGGATGGCCTCTTTCATAATGTTTTCCAAGACCTTCCCTGGGATAAAAGTCAGGCTGATGGGCCTATAGTTAGCCGGATCCACTTTCCTCCCTTTCTTGAAGATCGGCACCACATTGACTTTCTTCCAGTCTTCAGGCACTACACCAGACTGCCAGGAGTTTTCAAAGATCCCTGCCAGACGCTGGGTTATGATGCTCGCCAGCTCCTTGAGTACCCTGGGATGTAGATTGTCAGGGCTGGCTGACTTGAAGGTATCCAGCTTCTCTCAAGGTGTTCCTTCACAAGGTCAGCATTAATGGAGGGCAGGGGATCTCCCTCACCCAGACCACCCTGTCCCATAGCGGGCATGGGCATCCCATGGGACTGATGAAAGACCGACACAATGTACCCATTTAATAGGTTGGCTTTTTCCTGGGCGTCAGTTGTCCTATCTGGTTCAGCAGGGGTCCAATGTTGCCCTTGCTTTTCAAAGTTAGTTGGAGTTCAGTTGCAGCCTTGGCTTTCCTGGTTTGCTCTCTCCAGGACCAGGCCAGTACAGAATAATCCTCCATCCTTTGTAGGCCTTTCTTTTTAGCCTCGGGAGGTCTCTTCCTGAACTCCCCTCTCCCTGGGGTCATGGTCCCTTACGGCCTCACTGAAAAGCCTCCTGAGCTCGTCAAAGTTGGCTTTCCTGAAGTCAAGGACTTTCATGTTGCTGACTGACTTGCCAGCTTTAGGGCAAATGGTGAAAGTGATGAGCTTGTGGTCACTGTTACCCAGCTTCCCATCGATCACTAAGTCGCCGATTACATCATCCCCAGTAGCCAGCATCAGGTCGAGCAGCACTTTACCTCTTGTTGGCCTGTAGACTTCGTGAGTTAAGCAGAGGTCATCCATGCATGATAGGAAGCTTTGCAACCGCTCGGATTTTGCTGAGTGATCCTCCCACAAGATGTCGGGTAATTGAAGTCACCCATGACAACCATGGTCCTGGAGCATGCGGCCTCAGCCAGTTCCCTGGCAAACTCCTGGTCAAGCTCTTGACTTTGGGTGGGAGGTCTGTAGTAGACTCCCACGTTGTGTCCCCTGTGCTGTGCTCCCCAAGGATTTTAACCCAGAGGGTCTCCAGTCATCCACCCTGTTCGCGAACTTCAGCTTTCAGGGATGTGTAGCTTTCCTTAACATAGACAACCACACCCCTGCCCCTTTTATCTACACGATCCCTCCTGTACAGGGTATAGCCATCTATATACCCATGGTCCAGTCATGGGTGGAGTCCCACCAGGTCTCTGTTATCCCAGTGACGTCATAATTATTTGCATTAAGCAGGAGGACGAGTTCCTCCGCTTATTCCCCAAGCTCCTGGCATGTGTCCAGGCAGACAAGTGGGGCTCTTGTCTTGCCCACAGTTTGTACCAGGGCTGGGGCAGGGGTGGGCTCTCTTAAGTACCTTGGCCTGCTGGCTTTGCAAGTGTTGCTCAGTGGGCCAGCAGTGGCAGTAGTCCCCGCCCCTCTCCTCCCCCCCCGTCCCCCAGCAGGCTTAGTTTAAAGCCCGGCGGAGCAGGTCAGCCAGTCTGGCTGAGAAGAGCCTCCTCCCCAGGGGAGAGAGGTGGAGGCCATCTCTTCCCAGCAGCTTCCTGCTTCTCTCACCAAAGAGCAGCCTGTGGTCATGAAAACCAAAGCCTTCCCGATGACACTGGCGCCGCAATCTTTGGTTAACTACCTGGATCCTCCTCTCCCTCCTCAGCCCATACCCCGAGACTGGGAGGATCAAAGAGAACACTACCTGTGCCCTCAGACCCTTTAGCCCCGCTCCCAAATCCCTGTAGTGCCTCATGACCCAGCTGGGAGCGCTCCGAACCATGTCGTTGGTGCCCACATGAATAAGGAGCATGGGATAGTGGTCTGTGGGCTGGAGGAGCTTAAGGATCCTCTCCACAATGTCTTGGATGCAGGCCCCTGGGAAGAAGCAGACTTCCTAGGCTAAGGGGTCAGGGTGGCAGATTGCCCCCTCAGTCCCCCACAACAAACACCTTATGTTTTGCCTTGGGGAGAGCGGGGGCAGTAGTTGCAGTTGAGCCTGGGTTGCCTGCAGGAGCTGGCACCTCAGCAGGCTCTGCTGGAGCTGCAAGAGGTGCATACCTGTTGCTAAGCTCCAGCATGGCAGGGCCTTGGTGTGGCAGGCCTTAGGGCCCTTGACCACCTTGGTCCATGCTCCTGACTAAACAGAATGGGAGGTCCCGGAGTCCTCCTTTTTCCTGGAGGGAAACTGTGGTCTACCCTCTGGCTCCCGGGGGAGAAGGGCCTGGCAGTAGGAGTCTATCTCCTGCTCACAGTCCCTGATGGCACGCAGTCTCTGGACTGTTGTCTGGAGCTCCTCCAGCTGGCGTGCCAGAGACCCCAAAAGGGAGCTGACTCCACAAGGGGAGGTGGCCATGCTCCCAGGCCCCAGAGCCTGAAAAAGGGACATGCAGCTCCTGCAGCTGAGAGCCAGGGGCTCTGTCTGCATGGAGCCCAGAACCATGGGCTCCGTCTGGGTGGCCATAGACCTCGAGGGGACCCTCGGGGTGCAACACGTGCCCATCCACATCATGCCGCTGGTAGGCTGGCTACGGATGGGACCGTCTACCCTAGGGGCCTCACAAGCAGGCCCTCGGACACTCCCAAGCACCCTCCTGCACGAACTCCATGCAGCCTGTTCACATGGGTCCCTGGGGGGCTAGGCTAGACTTGGCCCAGCTCTCACTCAGCTGCCTCCTCCCACTCTCTAGGGGTTAACCCCTCCCACCATGGGCCCCACTTACCTCCAGCTGTGCTGGGGGTTTGCAGGGGGCTCCATGGCTGCTAGGGGGTCTCTGGGGGGCTTCAGGGGAGCAGGGGCACAGCAGGCTTTCACCCACGCATCTCTGGCCACTCCTGGAGCCTAACCATTGCTCCAGAAAGCTTGATTAAATCAAGTCTGCTCCAATGCACTGCAAGTACAGCATGTCTGAGCAGCATTGGTGCATGTGTATAGGCTCCCAGCAGCTCTATAACAAGGCAAATTCTGTTACTGGCCCTTAATTTGCCTTTTTTAGTTCTTTTTTCCCCAAATCAGAAGTTGCACTGCTAGAAGTTCAAGTAATCTCTCTTCCTTTGTAGACGCCTCTTATTTAAGAGGAAGCAAAGCAATGGAATTAGAAGCTATTAAATAGAGAAGTAAATTATGCAAATCATCAAGATATCCTTATAAAAAAGGTGGGGGGGAATCAATACGTGGGTAGGTATCAATTTAACTTGACAATCTCAAGGGAAGTTATGTCGCTCAAATAAGTTGAAGTTAGTCTGGAGAAAGTACTAAGAAAGAAAACCACACTGAGGAATAAAACATAGCTGGCAAGATGACATGTTTGATATGTATGATTTTTGGTAAGGAAATTAAGTAAAATCCACAACTGCATTTGCAAGTATTGAGACAGTAATGGTTTGTTGTTGTGGGAGGCATGCCCTTTCAAAACAATGAGCTTAAACTGTTTGTTTCCTTACAGCATTTAAAATCTCAAGTCGCCCACAGTTCTGGTGTGATATTAATACCCTAATGTTCTACCTTTGCCAGACACCTACTATAATGAAGAAGTTTCATACTTGCATATCAAAAACTACAAAGATGCAAGCTTATCTGTAGCAAGCTGACTTCAAAGAACTCATGTACAACCCTGCAAAGGTTGTTAAGGTAGTTTTCTTCCTACATTCACACATATAGCTACAGAATGTAGTTTAGAAGCTGATCTGCTTACTGCACCTCACCAAGACTTATGGAGAAATAAAAAAAAGTATCCACACCAACCACATTTACAGCAGAGATATTTTCAGAGGAAGAGGTAGGGGGATCCAGGGAGCAAACAACCACTACGTTTTTATCATGGAGCCCAATATTCTCAGATCAGGTTTCTGGAGAACATAAGAGCCTTTTGCTCAGTCAATCTATTCTGTGCTATAAAGAGATACTGAACTCCAGATGATGTGGTTTTATTACAACTGCTTGTCACCGCCTCTCATGATGGAAGCAGGGATGTCAGATAACTACTGAAGAAACAACTGTTAAACCTGATGCTAAACTACATGTTGAAGACAAACTTAAGAACACTGAGGTTGCCCACAGTGGAGCATTCAAAAAGTCAGAAGTGACCAAAGCTTATTGCACACAACCCTAAACAGCCTTCTTGTATACAAGATGGGTTATGATATGGTCCAACTGGATGAGCACAGCCTTTAGGCACAGGGGCACCTACAACAAATTGATACAAATTTGTCTTCTACAATATCTATACAAGCAGAAACACAAGCCCGCACCTTGGTGGCCATGGTGGCACAACATTCCCTCTGGCACCAGACCCCACAGGCTGCTTCTGCCCGGAGCTGGTCTGACCCAACTGCAGCCCAATGCCCTAGGGTCAAGCAAGGGGCTCTGGCAGAGCAGGGCGGGGAGGGAGGGCTGTGGCTTGGAAGTGAGGGGCAGGGGCATGGGGACTAACATTAGGGCTGCTTAGCACCAAAAAGCAGTGGGGTGGAGCAAAGTGGGCAAGGGGAGCTCTGATTTTCCATGATAAAAAAACGAAAAATTCAAGACCTAAAATGTATAGGCATTTAGAATTTATTTTATTATAATGACTGAGGCACTGGTAGGCTTCTAAATTGCTTTAAAATTGTAAATATATCAATATAACATTGTATTCAACTGATACCTATATTTTATATACATGCATTTTATGATATATAGATAGCTATATTTAGTTTTAATTGTGGAAAAACATGGATTGGGGTGGGAGGGGTTAAATCAGAGAATATGCCATTTTTAAACAGAGAAAAACAGGATTCCTGCTAATAATTTAGCTACTAGACTTTATTTAAGTGTTAGGCTCTCATTTATCCAAGGACTGGATTATTTCCATCACTTACTTTTTTACCTTTTGTCAACAGATCTCTAATAGCAGCTATATTAAGATCTTAAGACCTGTTCTTTAGAGAAATATTAGAAAATTACTAGCGTGTATTATTTATCTAGTTTGCACAGAAGTAACTTTTCTAAATCTTCATGCAACGTATACGTAAAGTTCAAATAAGTGCCAATTACTCTATTCTATACCTTGGTTGGAGCGAATTGGGAGGCAAGGGGGAAGGGAGGGGAAGATTTCCAAAAGGGACACAAGATGGAGTTAAAAGGCACTTACTAACACAGTAAGATTTCCAAAAGGAATCAGGTAACAAAAATCACCCTTTCAAAAATACACTCCACCCCCACACGAAAAGCAAGGAATGAACATGCCCATAAAAATAAAGTTTTCTAAGCTGAATAAGAAAAACAAATATTTTTCCCTTAAGCTGGCAAAAGTACGCATCAAAAAATGAGTTTTAAAAACTGAATTTAGAAAGAGTTTACAACAATAATAAAGACAGTGAGAGATTTATTGCAATTAAATTCTGAGTATTAAGTATCTGCAACCTTATTGTTTTATGTAGTCCATGGTGGTTTAGGTCCTGTGTCCAATTCTCTCTATGAAAACACATATATGATAAACCACCTCATTTTCAAAAAAGCCCAGATTCAGAAGTTTATAGGATATGGATAGCTAGCATAACTAATGTTACTATTTTTAAGTATTCCCTTTAAAAACATCAGCAAGAAAATGTGTGCAAAATATAATTTTTAGAAGTATGTAACACTTAGCTAGGACTGTTCTTCATTGGGACTTTCCCTCCTTGAGCAGCGAGATTGGTCTAGATAACTGAAGCTCAACCTTTATCTGTGGACCAGGTCCTTGTGCCTGGACTGGGCCCCATGCCACCCCCATGCACTGGGATCATGTGCTCCAATCTAGCCCCAAATGCTGGGACTTAGACCAACACCACCCTGCATGCCCAATCCAGTGCACAGCACCACCACTCCCCCCAAATTTGGGAACTGTTGGCAGCCCCAAAGACTGGATGACATGGAATCAGCAGTTGAATCACGCCTGCAGGCCAAGAGTTAAGCATCCTTGGTCTTGATGGCCTCCTGAAGCTTCTCTGCCCTACTTTTAAAAATTTTTATACAGTAAAGGCACATTTTCACTGCAACAAATCAAGGCACTTCTATATATGTCAGCACCGAAACCTTATCTGTTCCATTGTAATGTTGCACAAAAATGTTAAAAAATTTCCTAGGGTTTTTTTCAAGTGTGGGGAACTTAAAAGCCTTGCATGCATAATGGCCTGGGATCCTGGTTTTCTCTGATTAAGAATTGCAAATTCTCCAATTAATTTTTATCACAGATTTTGGGTTTTTAAAGGCCCCCCTCCACCGCTAGTGCCCTACACTCCTTCCCAGTCTCAACAGCCCTCCTGATGCCCCTTGCAACAGGGCCCTAGACCCACAGACATGCAGACAGAGGCACACACAGACACTGACACCCACCCCAGCAGGTAAGCATGTGGGGGTCAAGGGAAGGGAAGGTGCTGTGGGGGGATAGATCAAGAAGGGGTGGGGGGAGGAAGACCCTGTGCTCACTCCCAGGAGCACAGCCAGGGGGTGAGGGCAGGGGTGCCACTCTGCGGGCCACACATGCACCAGCCAGCCTGACAGTGTTTGCACACAGAGGCCGCTACCACAACTTTGCCATTGCACCCTGCACTACCATCCCATGGCCACTTGCATGACTTTCTGGGCAAGTGGCACAGAGCACAGTATTGGCAGTGAGGTGGCAGCCAACACTTGCAGGCCACATACATACTGCCTGGCCAGGGAGTGGAAAGTGGGGCTTGTATGTAGCAGCTGCCACTGCACTGCTGCTTATGCCCCACAACCAGCTGCATGGCTCTGGGCAGTGTGGGGTGGTGGCGGCTGCATGATGGCTGGGGGGCTTTGCGGGCAAGCGCTGCCACCACAGAGCCATCCCCTTTGCCCCTTGGGCCTAGAGGTAAGTGGGGTGTGGGGGCTGAGGGAGCAGGGCCATGAGGTGAGGGCAGGGGTGCCGCTCTGTGGGGGGGCTTTGTAGGCAAATGATGTGGGGCATAGTGTAGTGGTGCCCACCATGTGCAGGTCACATGCACACCACCCAGCCACCTGCCCAGGGGAGGGAGAGGAGGAGGCTTGCATATGACTGGCTGCAACAGTCACCTTCAGGAAAAAACAATGCCTGGAAAATGTCATCCCTGAAGTTGGATGTTTCAGAAAGTCATGACAGGGGACAACAGAACGGAAACGACTATGCAATTTTGTCATTGTGGGTCTTTACTAGAATCCCACTGTAATTAAGACACATTTAGGAAAGGAGTAGATTTTCTTGTGTCCTGGCTCTGGTTTACTTCCAAGTGTGCATTTCCTATATGCCCATGGATACCTGAAGCCATGTTTCTAACTTTTGTCAATAAGACATCTTACCACCTTTTGCTTGCAATGCACTCCATGTCCATAAATCCAGCACAGTGAGTTTTAAGGAGGAAAAGGGAAAGTTTCAGACAATGCTGGGCAGATCAAAATCTCGCTTTTATAAAGATTTTCTTTCCTGCTGTTAGTCAGTTCAAAACGTATATCTAATATACCATGCACATGAAAAAGAAAAAAAGTTAAGAAAGCAAGCTGCTTAATAAATGAGCTGAGTAATGCTTCAGCAAGCATGCAAGGGGAAATATATTTGCCCTCTTAGCGAGAGTCTGGTTAGTACAGGAAAATGTAAATCATCTGCACCCCAGGAGAATGAGACCATTACAGTTACACCACAAAACAGCTAAAGATAGTGCAGTGATTGTATGTTTGCAAGAAAGCAATGAATTAAGCTCTGCCTAAGCAGGCTGAGTGAGGTCATGGACTGAGCAACTGCAATTTCTGAGACAGCTGTCTTTAAATAGTTCTTCCCAAAAACCAAAATACAGGGTTCCTAAGAAAATTAGAGGCAGTGTCTCAGCCCAGGTTTAAGGACTGTAACTCAGCAAGTTTCACTGTTAAACCATTAGCGACTTCCACATTACCCAGGCAGATCAGATAATCCATACAGGTGACTAAGTCAGTGGTGCTACCATGAATTTGAGGATAGAAATTTGTGAAGTACAGTAAGACAAGTTTTTCACTAGTAAATCAACATGTCTTTAGCTGTTAAGTGCATACAGTGCTCATTACAAAAAATCTTTTATTAGTCAGAGCAGCACCAAGAAGGATTATTCCCACAAAAATAACTATGGACAAGATAAGCTTCCACTAGTTACCATTTTAATCGCCTCTCTGCCCCCAACACACCAGGTTTTTTATCCTCGCTTCAGTGCACCAGATTTTAGAGCGACTGTTTCTGAAAAATGCAGACTACATAAAGGGCTCTCTTTCTGAGGAGCACTTCTCTGTTCTGCTACAATATAAAATCCCCATTTCCAGGACCCGGGAAACTATAGGCCGGTTAGTCTTACCTCGATCCTAGGCAAGCTGTTCGAGAAAATTATGCTGGCACACATCCAGGAGGGGCCAGCAGGGGACTGCATGCTTAGGGGCAACCAACATGGGTTCATCAGTGGCAGGTCCTGTCAGACCAACCTGGTGGCCTTTTACGATCAGATCACCAAATCATTAGATGCAGGGGTAGCAGTGGATATAGTCTTCCTGGACTTCCGGAAGGCTTTTGACACTGTCTCTCATCCCGTTCTCATTAAGAAACTGGGGGGCTGTGGTGTAGGCACCCACACAGTCAAATGGGTCGCCAACTGGCTGGTGGGCCGCACCCAGAGGGTGGTAGTGGATGGGTCCTTCTCAACCTGGAAGGACGTGGGCAGTGGGGTTCCGCAGGGCTCGGTCCTCGGGCCCGCACTGTTCAACATCTTCATCAGCGATTTGGACGAGGGGGTAAAAAGCGCCCTGTTCAAATTTGCTGATGACACTAAAATGTGGGGGGACGTGGGCACACTGGAAGGATGCAACAGGCTACAATCAGACCTAGACAGGTTACAAGGGTGGGCAGACGAGAATAGGATGGATTTCAACACAGAAAAGTGCAAGGTGATGCACCTCGGGAGGAACAACCGGCACCATACCTACAGGTTGGGGAACTCCCCTCTTGTCAGCATGGAGGCAGAAAAGGATCTGGGGGTCATCACTGACTCCAAGATGAACATGGGCCAGCAGTGTGGGGAGGCAGTTAGGAAGGCCAACCGCACCTTGGCATGCATCCACAGATGCATCTCGAGCAGGTCCAAAGAGGTGATTCTCCCCCTCTATGCGGCACTGGTCAGGCCGCAGCTGGAGTACTGTGTCCAGTTCTGGGTGCCACACTTCAAGAGGGATGTCGACAGCATGAAGAGGGTCCAGAGGAGGGCCACTTGTATGATCAGGGGACAACAGGGCAGGCCCTATGAGGAGAGGCTACAGGACCTGAACCTGTTCAGCCTCTAAAAGAGAAGGCTGAGGGGGGATCTTGTGGCCTGTTATAAACGAGTCAGGGGGGATCAGCGGGCATTGGGGGAGTCACTGTTCCCCCCGAGCACCGCCAGGAGTGACCAGGAATAACGGTCACAAGCTGGCAGAGGGTAGGTTTAGGTTAGACATCAGGAGGCGCTACTTCACAGTCAGGGCAGCTAGGGTCTGGAACCAGCTTCCAAGAGAAGTGGTGCAGGCTCCTACCCTGGGGGTGTTTAAGAGGAGGTCAGATAAGCATCTTGCTGGGGTCATTTGACCCCAGTACTCTTTCCTGCCATGGCAGGGGGTCAGACTAGATGATCTGCTCAGGTCCCTTCCAACCCTAGAAACTATGAAACTATGAAAAAGACTCCAGTACCCCCTTGACAGAGTCTACACTTAGCCTGAAGTGGTGCAATGATGCAAGCAGCTCCAGTATTTTTGATCCCCTACTTCACCATTCCTCTAGGACAAGAGAAACAGAGGAATGCCTGCTGGCTAACATCCTGCTTTTCAGTCTTCCACTCCAGGGAGACCGATTAGTGTGAATTATGCTGTTACATCACCAACCACCAATCAACATGCAAGAGAGATGGAGTTTGCTTCATCCATGAAGCTGTGCTCACTGACAGATTATAAAAGAAACTCAGGTGTAAGGCAGAAGGCTACCTACCACAGGCAATGTTAAGGAGAGGAGTGATAGATCAGGATGCAAGTGTAACAGCCGTTGATTACCTTCATTAGACTTGGGGCCCTCAACTCTGCAGCTAAGATTGCCAACTGTGTTTGAATCTATTCCAGGAGAAGTTTTTATCACATGACGTAATGACAGACATTACAGTGCACAGACTTGATGTCAGGAAGGCAAATGCCCATTACTATTGCATTAAAAAAAAAACGACTAGACTACTGTATAAATTGGAGTCAACATTTAATATTTATTTTAAAGAATTCCCTATTATTTATCTCCTGGGTGACTCAGCAGTCTCCTGGGGTTTTGTATCTCAAGTCCTAGAGACTCCAGGGCAATCCTAGAAGGTTGGCAACCATACATGCAACTTATACAAATTATTTCAATACTAGTCTCACACAACCAAATGCTTGAGTAAGAGAGACCTAGTGACATGGCAGTTGGCTCTCTTATCACTTACTGCAAATCCCCAAAGTCGATTATTTCAAGTCAAAATCCTTTATTTTAGAGGGTACAATGACTTCACTAACAAAAAGAAAGTCCTCTGAGTTGTCATGAAGCTTAAAGGGAGATTTCTGACGTGAAGACAGAAAGATAGGGGTGGAGGAAGGGGAAGGCAAAAATGACAAGGGAACAACTTTTAAAGAGACTGGCTTCAAATTGCTATCCAAAAAGAGGTCTTCAGCATTGCCACCCACAGTCAGACACTAAAGGCCTGGTCCCTTTCATCCCATTTGCTCCGTGGAAGGACTTCGCCTGCATGAATGGAGCTGTTTAGTTAGGCCAAGGGCATGTGAGTAGAGGGGGGGAGTGGGGCAGCCCACGGAAGAATGTTACAGAGCAAATATTGTTTACAAATACTGAGCCAAGCTAACAAGATCTCCCTGGCTGTTCAAGCATATTATTAAATTAAGCCCTGAACAACAGGAATGGGGGCGTGGAAGAGAATGGTACCACCTCATCCTCCACTTCACTAAGGGGCAGCAGGGCAACATTCCATGAAAACTTAATGAGTGCAGGAACGAAGAAGGGGGCCCCTCAGGGCTCCCTTGGAAATTAACCACTGCTGGGCTGCCGCTCAACATGTGCATCGCTGCAGGGACTTGGATGTCCCACAGCACTGGGATGCACAGGTTAGAAGAATCTCTCTTCAAATCAGAGCCAAGCTGAGCACCACAAAACCACCTGAATAAAGAATCTGGCCCACTGAAGAAAACTGTGGGTGAGGGGCATTCTGACCATGAAAAAACATTATTGCTAGGGTCTGGCAGCATGCTACTGTTACGGGTTTCTATTTTTAACTTGTCAGAGGGATACAGATGAGGCTAATTAGAAGCATCCTTTACCATCTACCTAATAAGTTTATCCCAAAAATGGAAAGTAGGGGAGAAGATGGTTGACTTTGTTTTATAAACACAATCCTTCAATACAAACACAGTTCCAAATAATACCAGTGGAGAAAAGCCCGATTTATCATCAACTGGACAGACACAGTTTCTTCCCTCTACCTGGGCTGGAGATTTATAGAAAAATATCCAATTTACTGCTGTGCCAGTGAGCTGCACTGAGGGGTGGGGGGCAAGATGTGCAAGCCAAAGGAGGGAAGGGGAGCCTGGAGACTGACTCTAGGCTCCATGTGGGAACCTGGGGTCCCCAACTTCATCAGGGGTTGCATGGACAGCTCTGCTCTGGGGGGAGGGGGGGGGGGAAAATGAGGCGCAACCTGCGGCATGGGTGCTAAATGACATGGGCAGCCTCCATTTGGCATATGACAGATGGGGGAAGGGACCGGTGCCAGAATGGCATTGGTCAGGAAGCAAAGAGCAGAGCAGCAGGGAATATGGACAGGAAGTAGAAATATGAGCAGCAGCTTGGGTAAGAGAAAGAAATCAGAGTGGCATTCACAGAGGGTGTGGTACACCTGCCAAAAAGGTCAAGCCCCACTGCTTTAGAAGCAGCACTCACTTTTCCTTCCCTGTTCACCAATATACTACAACTGTTCATAATTTCACAACAAAGTACGTTCAGAAACACTTCTATTACTCCGTTTCCCCTGACCCACAATTTCTCTTAAGGCCTATCTATCATCTCTAGTTAGTTTTTCGTAGTCAAATCCCTAACCTCAAAAGGCCTGTAAGGTTAGCAAAGAACAGAAAGAAGAATGAAATGTTAGGATTCTGCATCAGCAAAATAAAACAATCCTGACCCTCTGAAAAGCAGCAACTCTGGAAAGGATCTGAAATGTTTCCCACTGCCATGCCACTGGAAATCCTTGGCAAAAACGGACCTCGTTTCTACCCAGAGGTACAAAGAAATGGCTTACAGATAACAGAATGAAGCAAACGCAGCCTCTGACCCTCTGCTAGCCACAGTGTCACGGAGCCGTTTATCAGGCCTGTACTTAGACACTGCATTTTCTGTAAACCAGGGAGGACTTTTCCACATATTCCTGCTAGAAGCACTGACCCCAGATTAATGCTACAGTGCTAAATGTGTGGCTGAAGAGCTCGGTGAAGTGATAACATCCAAAACCTGTGTTTCAACTCCTGCTTTCAGTGAGCTAGTGATGTATACTTTCACCACTCTTTATTAAAATTTTCAAATTAGCTCCTTTGCACTTTCTCCCATGCTGCCTCTCAAGCACAGAGAGAGCTTTATATAGACGTACACAAAGCTACCTCACTGTTCTTCACATCCCTCAGTAAAACAAGAACTGCTCCTTGCTCTGATATGCACAATAAAAACTGGACACTGGTTAAGCAATAAGGATGGTCTGACTGCCGAGGCAGAGCTAGCAAGCACAAAAATCACTTTTCTTTTGCTTTCCATGCCCATTTGCTTTACTCCCATCTTGGACTGCAAACCCCTCAGAGCAGGGATTGTTTTGGAGTGCATCTGTAGAGTGCTAAGCACAATAGCATCTTTGTCCATGACTAGAGTCCTTAGGCACTATCATAATACAAAAATATAATGATAAAGCTGCTCTCTTGCCTACATACCTTAAAGGCATAGAGTAGCGCTGGGAGCCCAAGCAGCAAGAAAAGTTATATTTAGATTCACTCTCCTGTATCAAAAAGTGAACCATGTTGTGCAAGCATCCTAATAGCTCTTAAGCCTCATCAGCTGCTCTGATAAAAGATTCTTCCAAGAAATACATGAGTGCAATGCATCTCCTGTCTCCAGAATGGTTGCACTGCAAGCCTTGCTAAAACATATACATACAAAGAGGTAAATTAACCACCTTTCTAATCTACTACTGAAATAATTTGGGGACTGAAATGAAACAGTATGACACCATTCTAAAATATGCCAGCAGAGCGCTGACAGCATCCTAAAACGATTCTCAGGAGAAAAAACAAACTGAAGTAGAGAGATGCCGTCAGCTATAGCTGCTCCCGGGAAAAAGCCTCTGGACAATGTGGATGAGCCACATTATTTTATAACAACAGGCCTCTAAATTGAGATGCCCCTTCAGTGCACTTGAAGTTCCTTTTCAGCCATAATTCAGGGACAAGATGGGGGAGAAAACAGGGAGACACAGGAACTATTATGTTAATATTTTATAGGCAGCATTTTATAGGCAGCAAACTCCACTGATATTTGAAATCATATTTGCAATTTTCTGACAAGATGCCTTAACAATAGTGTTCTATATTTTCAGTTTTTTTAAAAAAAAAATTCCGGGAATTTTTCAGGGTTTATCTTCCAAACAAAAGCCGGGGTTGAAATTGGGATAAAAGGAAGAAAAGAGGAAGAAGAAGGAAAAAAAACTGGTTTAAATCAGGAAAAAACAACAACATGTTCCTGCAGCAGTGAGGGATTAAGGAGTAAGGCTGGGACTAGGGAAGGGGTGGGGGGGAAGGGTGCAGTGCAGCCCATTGGCCGTTCCCAGGGCTGCAGCAGGAAGCCAAGTAGGGGGGAACTGTCAGTGTACAGGCCAGGGGGAGCGAGGGGTTGTGGCTCTTCCTGCTATATATCCCCCAGGAGGGCTACAGGCTGGAGAGCTGCACCAGGCTCTTCCTGGAGGGTGCGTGCCCCCAGATCTGCACACAGGACAAACAGCAGGCTGCTGCCCATCCCAAGCACCGGGAAGAGCCCAATATCGCCACCAGCCCCAGACAGCAGCGGCAGCCTGCTCTTGTCCCACGCGCAGTTGAGGGCATGCACCCCACCCCAGGAAAAGCCTGGCGCAAGCCCACAGCCTACAGCCCTCTCCAGGGAGCACGTAGCAGCAAGAGCCATGCCCCTCTGCCCTGCACCCACCGACAGCTCCCCCTGCTTTGTCCCCTGCTGCAGCCACAGGAGCAGCCAACAGGCTGTGCCACACCCCTTCCCTGTGCTGCAACAGCCTGCTGCAGGGCTGCCCTAGCTCTTGGGGCAAAGTGGGGAGTGGCATGCAGCCAGATGTGGGGGGAGGTCGGAATGCAGCACCAACACTGGCCCCTCAGAGCCAGGAGCCCCACATCCCCAGGCAGCAGCTCCAGCCCCGAGGGCCCATGCGGAGCAGCCAGGTACAGCATCTGCCACAGGCAGTGGGGTCAGGCTGTCCTGCCTGTCCCACAGCAGGGCTCACAGTTCCCAGTACCTGGGGCAGGGCTGCAGCCGGAGCTGCTGGGACCCACCCACCCCCTCACTGTGGAAGCGATTCCCATGGCCCCTCTCGGGGTCAGAGCCAAGAGCCCTGTGCCCCCAGGCAGCAGCTCCAGCCACCCTCCCCTGGCCTCCATGTGGCCACTGTCACTCCCCTTGCCTCCCACTCCACTGACAGCTCCTGCCGCCCCTCAATCAGTTTTTACTGATTTACACTGAAAAACAGGATGTCAGTAAAAAACTGAATAACTTCAATAAAAAAAAATCCAGTAATTTCCCAGTGAAATTCAGTCAAAACTGAAAATGCAGAACACTACTTAACAAGCAGACTCCGTTCTCTGCAGACAGAGCTGAAACTTGTTTTAAAAAAAAAAAAAGCATGAGATTTTGTCCATGGAATAATGCACCTGCTTAACACTGCTAGTGTCACCAATGAACAAAACCATGAGAGACTGCCATCACATACAGACCATCAAGTCATGCCACTTAGGTGGAACGAAGCAGGTTTGTCTTGGCACATTTAAGATTTCAGTGTGGAGCAATGCTATTAAACAGTTTAAAAACCTTACTTCAGCACTATGTAACGCAGCCTGCAGGACTCCCCATGGGTCCAGAAATTGTGGCGGGGAAGCAATGCCACCACTCCCGTGATGTCAACTCTTTGGATCCATGGGGAGCCCCAGGCCCTGCACGTTGGATCTGCCGCCTAATGGTAGCATACATGGCCAGGCTCCAGGCCTCAATCCCAGAGCGCAGAGGAAGGAAGGGGTGGTGAAAGACTCCTGGGATCCAATCCCAGCATGCAGGGGGATGAAGGGGGCTGTGTTGGTCTGCCAGGATGCAATCCTGGCATGCAGGGTGCGGTGAGAGGCCTCTAGAACCCAATCCTGGAACACAGCATGTGGGACAGGGTGGTGCTGGGCCCCTGGAACCTAATTCCAATACACAGCAGGCAGGGAGGAATGATGCCAGGCCCCCAGGACCCAATCCCAGTGCACCAGGCAAGAAAGGAGCAGTGCTGGGCTACAGAGTCCGATCCAGGCTGCAGATGGGCCTCAAGCCACTCACTTATCTGGCCCAAGGACCCAAAGGTTGAGCAATGCTGCTCTAGGAGTCTTATGAAAGCCTAGAAAACAGCAGGTATCACTTGGAGATTAGAGACATTTTATACCTCTCTCACCCTTACAACCTTAGGGACAGAGAGCTTAAAAACCTCATATGTGCCATAAAAAGTGTTTTATGGTTATGAACAATATTACACAAAAGGCTGTAAGAGAGGAAAGATATAACCATGGCTTAATGTGCTGCACTTTCGACAATACTATGTGTCTAGCCCATTTCCTATTTCCCTGGTATAATTAACCAGTTCCTCCTGATGTGTTTGTGGCTCATTAAAATAAATTAAATGGAATTGTAAAGCTGTTGGGTACTCCACCAAGCTCTTGCCATTTTTTCCCTGCCTTTTTTTTTTTTTTTTTTTAAAGAAAGACTCAAAAGTAGTCTTTTAGGTAGCAATATTAGGTACTTTGTTCGTAGAGCACTATATAAATGATAAGTGATTTTAGATATGGCAGCATCAAGCAAAAGGTTATTCTGTGCTGGTTGTCATCTGGGACTAACCTTTTTCAAGCAAGACAAGGCTGCATTTGGAGGCTTTGACAGGACAGAAAATACTTTCTGATCCCTAACCAGCACATAATGGTCAGTTTAACTACATGCAGAATTCAATTCACAACCCAGAACACTTCAAGCAAGATGATATATTCACTATCTGGAAAGTTCCTTGCACACAAGTGACCATTTTCTGGGTTTTTACTCACACCAATGACAACAAGCTCAAAAGTGACCACAGCACTCGCAAGGCAGGAGAGTCATAGAAGTTGTCCCCACCTCCACCTAATCTGGGGGTGCATAGGAGAGGAATAATATGGTTCACTACAGCACAGATACTGTGCATGATTTTACACAAGGCAAAAAAAATGTTCGCCCTGTTGGGATTTAAAATAATTTCCCCCTTTGTTTCCTTCTGGTCAACAGTGCAACTGCTTAAAACAAAGCGATCATTTGCAAGCAGACCAAATGAGAGTGTCCAATATACCGAACGCAGCTGACATAATCAGACAGACTAAACACAAACCCACCTTTGCTCTGTGATGCAGAAGACTCTTGAGTGCAGGGTTCAGACAGTGTGGGCATCTGTCCCTACTTCTCCTGCATATCCCCCTTCCTCCCAATTACTGGGTCTGTGAAGAGTAGCACTGTCTCAGATTAAAAAGATGGAGAGAGGCACCAGTGGACAAGACCCATGTCTTCTCCTTTAGCTCAGGTGGTGATGCTGTACAGATGTACAGATTGTGCCAGCTCATGCAATGTGTCTGTTGTCACGTATTGGCACTACAGAAGTAATGTGACTCACACAGACAACTCTAAACGATAAAAGTGCATCTGCTCCTTCACCTCATGACTGCAGTTAGGGCTTGATTCTGCCAAGAACCAAGTGCCTTTAACTCCTACTTAAACAGGAAAGGTTAGTCTGCCCCTATAAACTCCACATACATGTATCAAACTCTTTTCACTTACCTATACAACAGTCTTAACAAAACTGCACACAAGAAAACCCAAAAACCAACCTTGCACCAAGCAGCACAGAAACTTGACCCCTCCAGGACAAATTAAGATATCCCCAAGTCCAGCTCTAACAGCAGTTTCCTGCCACTTCGTTGATTTTTTTCTGTGAGGGGGTTGCTGAGAAAGAAAGCCTCTGAGCGTTGATCATAAAAGTATTTTTAGGGGCACTTTTTCATGCTTGCCCCTTTTCACCTTGTGAAGTACAGCATAACCTTTAGCCACTGCACTTCAGATTCCTGCCTGCGTCCAGGATTAGATGTTTGTTTATAGAAAATTCCACCCTTCTGATTTTTTTTTCATTACCCTGGTTGCTTGGAGAGAGCTGAATGCTGTAATGCAGCAAGGTTTCCAACATGCAACAGGTTCTGCTAAGCCCCAGTTCCTCATATTTTATCATGTGTCATGTTTCCAAGCTTTTGTATAAGCTATAGCCAGATAGATTCTGTCTTGAAAATTAAGGATTTTTCATTTACACTTCTATTTTTTTTTAAATCCTTAATTTAAATAGCAGAGCATTTTAAACCCTGCCTTAAGAAAGGATATTTGCAGGCAGCTTGCTGTCACTCTGCAGCTCAGTTCAGCCAAATGGATTAGCTTCTCTCAGAATAAGGCTGTGGCCTTGGCTGCAGATCTAAATAGCAACTTGTGTTTCTGGTAGGCATATTGTATATTGAACAGAAACACTGGGTTAAGAAAACTCCTCAATTGCTCCAATGCAGCACACTCTTGGCACAAACTACACTGGTGAGTAACACAGGAAAACATGCTAACTGGGCACAAGTATGTACAAATCTCAGATCTTTTTCATTTCAAATCCAAAAGGCAAGAGCTCTATCATCTAATTTAAAAGGAAGAGCTTTTCAGTAGTATGTGTATCCAGTGCTCTGCATTTCTTGCAGTTTAGTATGTGCTCTCTCCATAGTGCTATAGAATTCTACTCCAAAACAAAGTTCTCATTGCAAAATAGTTAACTATTTAGTTCTCACTCTTACAAAGAAAGCTAAGCCAAATATCCAAGTACAATGTTGTCTTCTTCAAATGCAGGAAGCGCCTGAAATAATGACCTTATTAGCTCTGAAATGTGAACTCTCTTATCTTGAATGTCAACTCTGAAACCAAAATGACCAACATTTGTAGCAACCCTCAATTATTTCAGTCCCAATCTTAACAGAAAAATTCAATTAACAGGATTAGCAGTCAGAGCAGCCAATACTGATGTTTCAAGAATCTAGCTGCCTACTATCACAACCTCACACACTCCCATTCCCCCAAACATTACCATATGATTTGTGAGCAGCGTAAATCAAAAAAGTTCTAAGTGATATCTCCAATATACAGTAGATAATTCACAAAAATTCCTTTTCATTTTTTTGACTCTCAAAAACCCCTATTTCAGTGTAGAACAGAGTCCAACAGAGGTTTGACAAATCAAAGAGTCCAGAGGAGAGCCATGCACATGATCAGAGGACAAGAGAGCAGGCCTTACGAAGAGAGGCTGAGAGCCATGGGGCTCTTCAGCCTGGAGAAGCGCAGGCTCAGGGGCAACTTGGTGGCAACCTATAACCTATAAGTACATAAGGGGTGTGCATCAGGATCCGTTCACCCAGTGGATGACAAGGTCCAACGTTCACAAACCCCTGCAAGACTGTTTTAGATTGGACATAAGGAAAAACTTCTTTACTGTCTGAGCCCCCCAGGTCTGGAACAGACTCCCACAGAGGTGGTGCAAGCACCTACTCTGGACACTTTTAAGAAACATTTGGATGTTTCTCTTGCTGCAATCCTTTGACATTAGCTGGCAATCTGCCCCTTGGGCAGGGGGCTGGACCTGATGATCTTGCAAGGTCTCTTCCAGTCCTAATGTCTATGAAATCTATGAAAACAAGGGACTTTAACAACAAAAAGCAAACCCACCACACAATATGCCCTGCTTATATAGTCTCAGTTTATACATCAAGACATTACAAGGCTAGTGTATCATGATCCGTTTATTTTATGTGCAACCTTGAATATTAATTTGTATCAAAATCAAAGCAATAGTTTCCATGTCTTCTCCATCACCATCACAGATACCTACTTGCTACCCATGGTACCTTCACTATTCTGGGAAAAGATTTAATTTTCCCACAACTCCAGGCCTTGGTACAGCACAAAGGGACCTGAAGTCTGTAGTGTATTTGGTCAATTGATATCAAAATAACAAACATAACATCACTACTAGCAACTTCTTATATTCCCCAGACATGTGCCCTAGACACACTGCTGTGTCTTTCTTAGCATTTCTTTCCTTGAAAGCTCCCTTTCACCTTTGTTTGTTAAGATAAAACGTTTTTAAGATAAAAATGTAATGGCATTTTTGGAAAGATTTCTTGCATGGCTATGTCATCATTAACTAGTCTGTTCCAGTGTGCTTCATTAAGACAAGCAACAAATCCACTCCAGGCACTAAGCACCATAAGAAATAGGAGTGCCTAACATCTTGCAGGTATTACTGCTAAATAAATGAACTAAACAAAGTGAAAAAAATATTTACTTATAAGCCTTCAGAATTGCAACAACTAGCAAACAGTTGCATATAATCTGTGAGGAAGGAAATGTGCTTTATTTGACACTATAATAGAGTCCAGACAAAAAGGTACTAAATAGTGTCCTTGCCAACCAGGCCTTGGTCCTGGGAAAAAAAACTTTTTTCCAAACATACATAGTTAGAAAGATGTAAGATTTTAGCAGGCAAGGGTTTGGTTTTGGCTACTGGAATTAAATGCTAGATGGATTCTTCCTTTAAATTAGCAGGAAAGGGAAACCCACTGACAGCCACTCCCAAAACCAGTTCCCCCAGAATGGAGAAAGTATACTGCTCTAAGGTGCATTCACTCTTGTGTATCAAGCAGCATTCACAAATATCTCCCTCCCCATTTCAAAGAATAAAAATAAAAAGAAGAGGCACAACCTACACAGAGGTCATCTTTTTCTATACGACATTTATACCCTGCAAGGGCCTTGCGTGTGTGAGATATACTACAACGCTATCCTTAGATCGTATTAGCTAACTGGATTGGCATGCTGACATGATTAGGAGGCCGTCTCCCCTATTGAGCAGCAAAACTGGCAGGAAGATGGTAGCAGCACACAGACAAAGCCCTGGCATCTGACCAGCGCTGCTGATAAACAAAGCTATTCACCAGGAGATGGTTAAGAAGCATCCACAATATTGACTCTGTTAACAAAACCAGGTATAGCAGAATAGACTGCTTCTTTCCCCACTCTTCTTTCCTTCCTGTGACCTGGGAAGGTAGAGGCAACTACACAGATTCTGCTCCTGTTTGTACCCAGCTACAGAAGCCACAAACTAACAATAGAAGCCAGATTTTCACAGCTACTAGTAGCTTTGCAAGCCTCCAGCTGGAGACAGCATTTATTCTCTGGTCAGACATTTCCTGCTGGAAAAAAGATTCAACCAGAGAAGGAAGGAGGAGAGAAAAAAGGTGCCTGCATAGTTGATAACATAATAGGGTATTCATTCAGGATTGTGATTAGATTTCTAAAGCACAATATCCATGGTTCAAAATGCAATTAATCTTCGGGTGTGCCAGGTGTTATTCTTTCCCTTCATCTTTCATTTACTCAAATCAAGTTTCAGCAAAGCCAGGGGTCTCTGCTCAGAATCAGATTTACTACAGAAAATGTTCTCAGCTAACAACTTCAGATATGACTGATGCAGTTACTTTCTTAGTTTAAAGAGCCTATACTATCTCCCCAGAAACACATGCAGTCACAACATGTCAACACAGACTCTCCACTCCAAAAAGAATCAGTAGATCTGCTGCATATGGGAACGAAACATAGTAAAGATATGGCATTAACCTTTAGTTTAGGAATAAAGAGAACAAGTGCAAGTCCCTGCCTTGTCTAATGTCTGCATAAGCACAGCAACCTTCTAGAAAGAGGCTACACTATTCAGGACATGTACATGCATAGACTGCTGCAGTGAATGAGCTGGGATAATGACCATTTCACGTAGAACAGTGGTGCCCGACCTTTTAGTCTTGCAGGCCACATGAGTGGTGCCAGGCTGGCAGTGGGCTGGCAGGGCCTGGATTCAATCCAACCTCATGGGACCTTGAAATTTGGCAACACAGCAGTGGCAATGAATATTCATTGCCACTGCTCCTCAGCCACCAGATTTCTAGACGTGTAGAGAGCCTCAGGGACCAGATGACAGTTCCACAGGCTGAATCAGTCTCATGGGCCAGAGGCTGAGCACCCCAATCTACAGCACTGGTGCTCAACTTCTGGCCCATAGGACAAATCCAACCTGTGGAGCCATTATACTGCCTGTGAGGCTCTCCACAGGTTTGGAAATTTGGCAGGAGGGAAGAGAGGTGGCAGTGTTAACTACTGCTCCCCTGCTGACAAATTTCTGGGTCCATGAGAAGCCACATGGACTGGATAACGTAGCCCTGCACATTTGATCCAAGCCTGTGGAAGAGTCACACCTTTGG
Organism: Crocodylus siamensis; assembly: GCF_052110815.1. Classification (NCBI taxonomy): domain Eukaryota; kingdom Metazoa; phylum Chordata; order Crocodylia; family Crocodylidae; genus Crocodylus; species Crocodylus siamensis. The sequence continues at coordinate 115,385,886 of NC_143398.1, forward strand.
ACTGACCTAATGTACTAGTCCTGTGTGGGACCTGGCCTATGGACTGACCCCATGCAACCCATTCAAGTCCATTGGCCTGGAAGGCTGGGTACCATTAGCCTGGAACTAAAAGGAACTACCATGAGAAACTTTTCTTTTTTTCCTTTTTCTTTTGCTTTGTTTTAAAAAACAAAAACAAAACCCATCCTCAGGATAGGATTCTGAGGTGGAGAGAAGCAGCCAAATGGCAGCTTCTTTAAGTCTCCTTTCTTTCGGTTTCACAAAGATTGTCCTCCCAACTTCAACTGGGGGTGTGGGTTCCAGAAAGGTGCACTGTACTGGCAAAGTCATTCCTGGAATAATTTTTTTTCCCTTTTTTTTTTTTTTTTTTGGGGGGGGGGGGAAGGAGGAGCCAACAGGAGGAAGGAAAAAGGAGATGTTGAAACATTCCCAGCATCTGTCTGATTTTAGGAATGAACACTGAATTAAATCTGAACCTATGGGGTAGTATATTAGTCAAGCACTTCCCTCTTGCTGCAATTAGTCAATACCCCAACTTTGCATACATCTGTAAGAAATTTACTTCCTCCTCCCCCTCACCTTGGGAAGCCTTCCCTTTGTCTCCTGAATCAGGGAAAGGATATGACTGTCAGATCACTGGCAGCAATTCGCAGGATATAGTCCCAACAAGTCAGAGGAAACACTAAATACCCCACCAAAGAGACAATTAAGAGTTAGACAGTAAAGAATACTGCATTGTGCAGAAAGCCACTCCAACTTACTTCTGTGCGATTTATTTTTATTTTATTAAAGCCAAGCTCTAGGGAGGTGCAACTCCTCTTTAGGTGCTGGACAGGCCACTCTCACTTCCATGACACAACCAATTTTGTAGACTGGAAACCTCGTTATTAAGTGGCCTCCCACCAGCTACATGTTGGCAACAGACTGCTCAGTAGTTTGGGTGATCAATCAGATGCAGGTTCTCAGCTGCAGATGTATTTACAGTCACCGCAGGGGGGTAAGAGGGAGGGGTGGAAAAAAACCCTTCATCCACAAGTAAATACTGAAAGACAGCAGTCAAGTAGAGGGTACAAAGTACTCTGTGATGGTGGCTTCTCTACGGTCCCCACCGCACTCTGGATTACATAGCTAGTTTGAGTTGTATTTCATTAAACTTCTGCACAAACAGAGATGACATTTCCTTCCTGAGATCAGCCTGATGAAAATCTCCATGGAAGATGAATAATACACTGAAGGATGCTGCTACCCATGTCATCCAGGCCAAAGGTGTATGAATAAGAAAAATCTCCGCCCACCCACATCTACTAAAAGGTATGATATGAGTAAGAAGAGGGGAAAAAAAAAAAAGTTGTGACCTGGAAGTGAAGAAGTCAGGGTATCCTTTGCCAACCATTCTAGATATGATCTGAGATGCCTGAAGGCAACTACTGCCCCATAAAAACTACAAACAATAATTATTTACCATCAACATCTGTGGCATTGATGTTTGCCAACATAATGAAAATTTTTCAACTCTTATTTAATCAGATCCCTAACATTTGTTCAAATATTCATGAGATATAGCCTCACATCAAAAAGAGAAGGGGGCAGAAATGTCAGGCAGGCAGCAGAATGACACCCCCCCTCCTGACATGTGGGTGAAAAATTTGACCACAGCAGAGAAAAAGATCAACAATGCACAGAAAAATTTCCCTCTGAAAATTAAGTCTCTTCAAACTCTAAGGAAACTGCCATACAAGACATCCACAGTCTGGAAGCAAAGGCAGTAATACCACTTTCTTAAAAAGCAGCAGAAGTTAGAATGCAAGCCATCAGTTTCCACCTGATTTTCAATTCCTATATCCCAGAATGCTGCAGATCATCATTTTGTTGAACAGTTCCAATACCAGGCAAAGGAAGTTTACCTACAAATACACCACGCCAGGCTTTCACCAATATGTATTTATAAAAAACAGTATTTAAATCAACAAATGAGCAGTACTTTGTTGAGGTTCCTCAGGCCTCTAATTTAAAATGCTGATAATTATTACACACACACACAAAAAAAAAAAGAAAGAAGCAAGCAAGCTTTAAAAAAAAACAGTCAGACTACAATGTTTCACTGTCATGGAGGAATCTAATTGCTTCTACACAAAAGGGAGAGTCACATTTTGTATTCAAAGTAGATATTCAGTTTCCAAGATGCATACAAAAACATGGCTTCTTCTCGTCAAACTTTCAGTGTTTTTTCTTTGGACACTATGAATTTTATGGACATTTAGAAGCAACTATTAATTAGGCAATTCATTTCAAAACAGTTTTACCAAATACAGATGGGCCAATTTTCTTCCCCCTCCCCCCCCCCGCCAAATCTTATCTGATTAATATAGATTCTTCAAAACATCCAAATAGTTGGAATTCTTTGAAATATTATGCGCAAGCAAGACATACTGAAATTAATTTGCAGTTAAGCTAGGTTTTTATAATTAGCCCATCCTCACCAACAACATGACACTTAATACCAAATCACCCTTTTCCACAATTCTGTGGTCACTGCATGATCATTTGACCCCAGTACTCTTTCCAGCCAAGGCAAGGGGTCAGACTTGATGATCTGCTCAGGTCCCTTCTGACCCTACCAACTATGAAACTATATATCTAAAGGTCAGGGTTATATATGGAAAGGTACTTTGCAACAACCGTAATATGCTTTGGTATCTTTTGAGTGCCACTTTTTACTCCATTTCCTGGTTTTGGAATGCCTGGTTTGGAGATAATTACAGTACTGATGTAGCACTGCTTATTCTCAAGTCTACTTAAAAACACCACCACACACTCTTGTGCTTACCTGTTTGTTTTTGGAATATTCATAAAAGCTGGTATTTCAAAGGAGCTGAAGGAAGGTAGCTGTACAAATCCCAATGACATTCAATAGGAGTTGGGTGCTTTATGCCCGGCCCCCAAGAAAAATTCCACAGAAAATGTGCTTTGGTATGAAAAGGAAAAACTGCTGCTGAAGTATGAAAGTTTCATCATGGGACTACTTACATCTGGGGATTGGTAACTTAATAAGAGGTGACACTTCAGGTCACTAGGTTTCTGGGTTTATAATGGCAAAGCAGAACAAAAAGCTGCTGTTAGCCATCTGGCAGCCTCTCTGAAAAGTCCTGGTCTCACTTCATAGAATCATAGAAGTTGAGTCGGAAGGGACCTTATAGATCTTCAAGTCCGACCCCATGCCAGGGCAGGAGAAAAAAACTGGGTTCAAATGATCCCAGCTAGGTAGGCATCAAGCCTCCTCTTAAAGACTTCGGCTCATAGTATAACAATGTTCTGTACAACAGGCATATCGTTGGCCATCTCAAAAAGGCAGAGGACTGGAGAGTGAACTACAAAATGAGGAAAAGGGGCAAACAAAATGCTCTCATTCTTGAAGGCTCTCTAATCTTGGCACTTGAAGTGCATAGACAATATACCTCTTGCCATAATACCAACCATGCTATATCCTACCTATCCAGGTATGGAAGGCTTTACTGTCTGAAGATAAGAGTCCAGCATCTCTCATGAATTAAACAGAACTTTATCACAGGAAAATAAATCCTTCTGTGCAAACCAAGCTCTCCCTACCCAGGCAATGGCATATTTCTCACACAGACATGAGAAGTCAGCTCAGAGCTTTATCAGTCCTGCAACTAGTCCTGAGCAAGTTGACAACAGCCAGCAATACAGCCAAACCTCTTCTAAAACATCAGCCCCCAGAGTCATCTTCCTGAACAGAGAGCTTTGTGTTCCTCCAAACATGGAAGGGATGCAAAACAGCTGCATCGGCATGCAGACTACAGCTCATTTCTAGCACCAGCCTGGATGATAAATCCCTACGAAGTTCTGTTCCCAAAGAGTGTTGCAATGCAAAAATGGTTGGTTTTTTCCCAACCAGAATAACGCTGGTTTTTCTACACCTCATCTTCATCAACATCAGCAGTAGCTTCCTTTCCAGTTTGATTAAACTGATTAAACCCGCCTGCACAATCATGTTCTGAATTAAACTATTTTAGTACAGGCCTGTGATTTGCCCTGTGGAGGCTTCATCTTAAATACTAGTGTCTGCTTTTCCTGTGAAAAGTCTTTAAAATATCCTATTAAATTCAAAAGAAGTGTCTGAAGTAAGTGAGAAGGAGAAAAGGACAAGAAAGTGTATGGATGGCCATGTTCAGGCTACAAGTCAGCAGATCTATGTTCTATTTCCAGCTGCCAGGATGCACCAGTTGGCACAACTCAAACGGCCAGTCTGCACAATGGGTAACAACAGCCCTTATAAGGTGCAGACAGATGCAACAGAAACATGCCCCACTGAAACGCACAAATAAACTTCACAAAGGAAGCTTTATAGCCAATGTTACACACCCCCATGCCATTCCTAGCAGGAAGGAGACTGGGGTGATGCAGGCACTAAGGCACCTGGTTGACAGTCCAGAGCTCACAAGTTTAAGGCCGTAGCAGAAATGCTCAACAAGTCTGCAAATTCTGCTGAATACCTTGCCACAAGGATGTGAAAAAGGAAAGGATTCTAGCAGGAACATTTCAAAATGCTGCAGCTTTCTTCAAATGCCAGCCAACAAGTGAGGGGTGGAAGAGATTGGAGTCAGGATCCACCTCCAACATCAGTGGGGGCCTGATGTTGGGGCCTCCCCAGAAGTTTGGTAGGGTAGACAAAGATAAGCTTGGATCCAGTCCCAGCCCAGCTCCTCTGTACTGCCTCCATGCACCAAGAGTAAAATAGTAAAGAGGTCTATAATGGGAGTGTTTCAGCTGCGTTTGAAACATTTTGAAGGGCACAGATGTCTGTACAACTGGCCCTCTGGAACATTTTAATTTTTAGGCCTGCCTGTACCCAGAGCTTTTCATCCCAGAAACTCAAATGTGCAAAGATTTAACTTGCAGGAAGAGTTTAACTTTAAAAATTGATGCCCCTTTTCCTCAAAAGGGCAACGGACTTCAGCAAAGATGCCAAGAGATCACCAAGGGCCTCGTAGAACCAGGAGACATGACCCGATAGAGTTGTTAAACTTTTCTTAAAACGCCAACATGTTTTTTTTTCCTTCTCTTGTGGTGATGTTTATCAAGGCCTTTTCAGCACAGGAGAAGCTGACTATACAAGGGAGTAGTGAAACTGTGTATAAAACAAGTGCCTTCAAATGCAAAAAACAAACTGAAAGAAAACTCAGAAGATAAAGCCTGTGATTCCCTTAGCAGACTACCATAGGTAAAGCATTTTCAAATGAGATTTTAAAATGGGTTGTATCCCTTTAAATCCAATGCACCAAATTAAGTCAGCATCATACCCGCCGAATAAGTGTAAGGCAAATTACATTAATTGCATTATATCTAGTGGAGGTGGGAAAAAAAACCCAAACAAAACACATACTGCACCAACTCCTGAAAGCTGTAACTTCAGTGTCTGCTACTAAAACTGGACAGCGTGTTCAAGAGTGGAATGTCAAAACAGTGAGAATGGAGTCCACGTATTCACGCATCCTGAAAATACATAGCAGACCATAAGAATCTGAAGAACAGAGTTACAAGCTTCTTGATCTTACCCCCAAAGGCAGAGTTGCTCACAAGGGACTAGAAAAGCTTAATGTTCCATATAAACAATTGCAGCCAAACTCACTCCTTTTCTTAAGGTGTCTGGATGGAAGAAAAGAATGAGAGGTCTCATCTCACAAGATTGTGAGGTCTTGCAATGCTCAATCATGGCTATCACATTTCTGTTTCTGAAAATAGCAGCTCATGGAGGATGGGGTACAAGTACAAATTTTCATTCACTGTGGGGCAGCAAAAAAATATGTATTCTATTTTAAAAGAGTCTTTCTAAAGTTCTCAATTGCTAACACTATTGTTTGTCACCTCCCCATACAAAATTAAGCTCTGGCCACTCATGCCACAACCACTGTGTGGCCTGCTGCTCCTATGGTACCCAGGTCAGAAGTCTTTTTTGCCCACGTCACAACCACAGCATGTGGCAAGAAACCAATTGAGCTGTTCTATTTTCTTCTCTAAGAAAGCTGCTGCTCTTGACAGAAATTTGCATAGCACTTAGACATGGTTACAACAGGTTTTTCTTTTAACCACATTAACAAAGATGTAAAATCTCCTTGTAGTTGAGTTTAAAATAAGAAGTGTATTTGTATTTTCTTCCACCACTTTACTGGGTGGTGTTTTGGGTTTTCTGACCACGTCCCTTTTTGGTTGAAGGCAGGATCTGTGGCTCGTTGCTGAGAATTGCCAGCAGCAGAGGAAGCAAGAAGCCAACAGGCTCACAAGTCTCAGCGACCAACAAAGAGAACTGCAACCGTTCATCTGAATCCAGGCCTATCATGGGAGCCAACTTGAAGATGCAGCATGGGAACTGTATCAGTGAGGTCATCTACGATTTTCCTTGCTTTATGTTGTGCATGCTTTCCTGGAAAATGGCACATAATTCAAGTTCACATAAAGGGAACCCACTTTACAATGTAACAAATCGGGATACATTCCAAGACTTCGACTGCACTGACCCCCAGATCCATTTCTACCACTTTTACAAGACAATTTTGGTACTCACCAAGAACAGACAGTACACAAGCACAGGGCAGCATAAGGGGGATGGTAACTAAAGAAACCCATGTCTCAGACAACAAGCAAGCAGCACAGATCCACACAGGAGAATATATTTTGCTGTGTGTCATTCCCACAATGCACTGCACAAAGCAGCTGACTGTGGGCTTCCATCACACCAATCACATAAGAGTGTGTTTTCTCTCACATACTGAATTTTTGGTATAAAAAAGTTCATCACATAAGAGTGAATTCATACATAAAAACCCACATAAAGCAAGGGAAACGTGTACTGAACATGATCCTCATATATGAAGGAGAGAGGTGCCTTTTACATGATGACTTCTGTTGCAGGCATGACAGCAGAAGGGGGAGGTGGTTTCCTTGTGAAGATAGTACAGCTGGAAGGGACCTATAACTAGCTTATCTACAAAGCAGCAGCTGCATGGTCTTCCCTTGCAAACACAAGCTTTTAGGTCAGAGTAGTCGAAGGAAAACAAGAGGCCACCAAAAGACAAAAGAGCAGATTCTTGCCAGCACTGCCAGCAGCAAGATTTGACAAATGAAAGTCTCCTCCTGCTGTCTTAGGTAGACCGTTAAGACAAAACTCTGCTGACTCCCCTACACACCAGGCCCCACTTTCTACCACTGAACCTTTTGCCACAAGGCAACCAATGTATTTCAAAACTTGCAGTTTCTTCCTTCACTCCCCAGGCCAGTCTTTAGAAGAATTGGAAAAAAAAAAAACCAAGATCATTCCTTAACAGACAGGACACCAAATTTCTGGTCCTTTTATACCTGTGATGCCACCCCAGAGCATTCCTTAACCAGGAAAAAAAAAGCCAAGTCAAAAAACTGAAGATAAAATTCCATGTATAAGAAACACATCAATAATGAACTATATTTATAGTATACTGTACTACTAAAGATGCAGACAAGCCAGACAGATAAGGAAAACATGAGGGAGGAGTTTGGGATTACCTTTATGCTTTTTAAGAATTGATAAAATTGTCAGTCGCATGAAAAACATTTCCTGAAGCTGGCAAACTGCACATGCGCTCCTATTTATCTGGCATGCTTTTTTGTTCCAATTCACTTTATGCCACATCACCAGTGGAGGCGCTGGTTTGGGAATAACTTGTTAGTTATTTCTCTCTAAAGAGCCAACAGCAGGGTAAAGAACAGATTTAGAATCCACAGGTTATTTCAAACTAGATTATTTTTAAAAAATTAAAGCGGTTCACAGTTAAAGGAAATGAGCTGGCATCAGATGAAGAACCGAGTAAGAAAATGTCACATATTTTCAAGTCAATAGTGATGCCTCCATTTTTATTTCTTACTCATATTAAAAGCCAGTGACTTGGATAGCTTCATGTGTATACTCCAAGTCTACTAATACACATAAAGCTAAAACAGTCCTATTATTTTTTATGCTGGCCCTTGACTCAACCAGTTCAAAAACCAGGAAAAAGGTTTTTTGAAAACAACATTATTATTTTATGGAACTCACTGCCACAGGACAATCCAAAAGTAAATAGCTCTGTGTGGATTCAGGGGGAAAAAAACAAAAAAAATCCCCAAACACTCCACAAAAAACAATAAGAGGCACTCATAAAAATACACTTGCAGTTAAATCAGCCAAGATGGGATATTTACAAAACCTAAAGTGGATCAAGACATTTATAACTGGGTAAGGAATCATTCATCCACTGAATGTCAACAGCAACTCTAAATGTATTTGTGTGTGGTGAAAAAGCCTCATGAGATCCTCTCAAGAACTGCAGCCTACTATTCCATTGATGACAACACTGCAAGCTCTGCACCTTATACATGTTTACCTTGTGTATGTTGATACCAGTGAATATACCAGTTGTGATAATCCTTCTGGTGTGGTCATGACTGATTCTTGTCTTGTGACTACCCAGTAATCTCCTAGTATCAGCAAAGCAAGGGTTCTGAAATGGGTCATTATTATAATTTTTCTTGTCATCTAGTGTTAACCCTGAGTAGACACCTTAATAAATATCCATACCAAAAGACATTGTGGTATAAGAGTGAGATGTTCTGCTGCCAATATCAAAACCATACCACCAGCCTCTGCCTTTACCAGGACAAGGAAAAGCAAGATACATTAACTGCACACAGATGCAGGTGCAAGAGACTGTAAATACTTTGTTAGCATATCCTTTCAAAAATGCATTAAAGTTGTAGTTGCATCAAGAATCTTATTTCAATTCATTTTTGATGCTCTTCAGGATTTGTACATGACAATTCACACAACAATTCAAGCAGACTGGTGGACTAAGTAATAGTCAGAATTTGCTTATGTAAATTTAATAAGCAGCAATTTAAAAAAGATGAAATTTATAGCAGGCATCAGGGAGAAAAAAAAAATCAATAAGCTCTGGATTGAGAAACTGGAGACTTTTAAGGAGGTAAAGAATGGGAAGTCTGCAAAAAGACAAAAGCTATGACTGTAAGAGAGACAATCCAAAGAAATGATAGATCAGAACTGGTTTTCTTCATAGCTGTAATTTGTCTTCCACAAGTCAGTCCTTTGGCAGGTGGGAGGAAACAAACTTCTGGTCTAAGCACCACCACCATAACTACCAGAGAAAGAAAATACAAAAAAACTGGGGACAATTCTACTCTTGGCCCTAAAATCAGATGTCAGGGTAAATTACAGGCAAGTTCATTACTTTACTACTGGCAATTGTGCTGCCAGTGTGAGCTTTCCTGGTCTTGTCTACACAACAAAGCCTCTGCAGCTACAGCTCTGTTGGCAGTGCTGAAGCATAAATAGAACTTAGGCCAGTAGCATAAGCCAAGGAAATAAAAGCACTGTTTGTTCACTGAGCTGCACCCACACCTGGGGTTTTGCCTGCTTAGTGATGTCAAGGAGTGGGGTGCAATTTTTTCATACTCCTATACATCAGAGCTTGCAAGAAAGATAGTTTATGTGAAGTCCATATTTTCAGCTAGCTGTAAATCTTTTTAAATGTTTGAGAGAAACTGCATCCAACAACAAGTCATTTCAGGACCAAGTGACCCCTTATTTAGATGCTTAGCTTATGTGAAAGGACAAATTTGTAAACCAGGCTGGTTCAACTATGAAAAAAGAATCTGAAAATTCACAACTGTGGTTCCACACATAGCGCCTCAGCGCCAGGAAAGTCTTCAGGACACTAATATGAAAGAGGTGTTGTTGCCCTTCAGAAGGCTCTAGGCAAGTGATTCTCAACCTTTTTAGGCTTGAGGCACCCCCAATAGATTCAGAGAACCCCAACAGACACAAAGCACTCCTCAGAAAGTGGCAGGTCTTAGTTTTGACTCTTTTCTTGAGTGCAGAAAAATAATAAAATAATTTTTCTGCTGCAAAGGACTCTGAAAGGCCATAACAAGTCAGCATGTTTTTAACACTATGGATTCCTATTTGAAACTAGCTTTATCTTGTGAATCATGTCTGCACACCTAACAGAGGTGTCTTTGCATGGCAACCTTGAAAGGATCTCAAGGCACCCCAGGGTGCCATACTCTCTGGTTGAGAAATCACTGCTTTAGGCACTACGGAGAGACTAAATACTCACCCTGAGCAGAAGGATTTTGACCCTGACCTAGAGGCTCTAGCTTTCTTCTCACCTCTAAACTGCTTTCTTCCCAACACTGCCACCCAGTCCACCAATTCCTTCCCCCAGTTCTTGCCTGCTTGAAGAGGATGGTTACTCCTTCACCAACTTGTTTGGGAAATGTTAGCAGCAGCTGGTACATGCATTCAAGACCTTTTTTGGATAGGAGCCTGAAAACCAAACTGCAACCCAGTGGATTGTCAGTTCCACTGCTGCTTATCCCGTTCCGAACAAAAGCAAAAATAAGAATTTTTTTCAGTTTAATTTTGCTGCTGAGGATAAAACCAACAGCAGCTGAAGTAGTTCTGGAATTACTCATCTGCAACACCCTATTGGTGCACATGCAAAAATTTATCACAGCCATAAGGAATTTGTTTAAGCTGAAAAATTCAGCAGAAATCAATACAATAGTGATTTTTTTTATTCCTAGCTTACATTATTAATACTATACAAAGTATTAATTTATATACAATAATAGGCATATAGCAAGGAGCAGAGCCATAATGCTGTAATTTCTCCACACCTCCATTTATACATGTACAGTGGTTCATAAGGACTTTTCATGATACACCGATTCAAAATATGTACATGCATAAGAGTAGGTTTGAATACCCCATCTACCAACATCTGCACTGGCTGACAAACAAACCACACAAACATGTAGCTAGCACAGAATTAGACACAGGCATTTGTGGTCTAGTGCAGTGGTTTCCAAATTTTTTTGATCACGCACCCCTATCAGTAAAAAATTTTAGCGCGCACCCCTATCAGTAAAAAATTTTAGCACGCACCCCCAATACATGTATATTTATTTATTTATAAACACATGACCGTCTGACATATGGATGGAGTGAGGGCGCCAGTGTCAATCCATATATTAAATATTAGTAAAGCTTAATTTCTTTCTTTTTTTTTTAAGATAAAAAATAAATATAAATAGAAGTTCAAATATTTTCTTCCCACGCCCCAATGCATCGTCTTGCGCACCCACTGGGGTGTGCAGACCCCACTGTGGAGACCACTGGTCTAGTGGAACAAAACAGGATAGGAATCGGAAAATCCAGTTTCCGTTTCCTACCTCACTAACATGTTATGTGATGCTCTCCCTCTTTTGTATGGAGTCAGATATCAACTTCCAAATCTGAGCCACATTATCACCCAGTGTGTGGATTCCATCTGTGCATTTGTAAAGATTGCAACTTTTGATTAAGCTGGACGCACCGTTCACACAGGGGGCTGTCCAAGTTTTCATCTTGTGATACTGAAGAAGTTGTGTTACCTCTTCGTTTCACTTATCTCATCTGAGAAATGGGGGCAGGGATCTTAGCCCTTTGGAAAGCACTTGGAAAGTCTGTAGATGAAAAGGCACTTCAGCGCATCATTTGCATAGAAGTTCTAATGGCAAGTTAGTCATAAATCAATGAAGGGAACAGTTCCAGCTGGCAGAAAGGAAATACCACCTGTATCAGAAGAACAATGTACAGGGTGGAGAGAAATCCTGATGACTAGAGAGCAAAGTACAGGGAGAGGATGTGAAAGCAACAATGAACATCACCCCCCTCCCTACTCCACCTGGGCTCTTGCATAAGCAGAAAAATAAGCCCAAATCTTTTTCCTTACATAGGTACACAATAAAACAGACTACAACCAGCTGTTTGCCCAATAGACTCGACACAACCTGAAGTCTTCAGACAGTTCACTGACATGCTAAATCTTATAAGCAAGAGGAGGTTGCAGGAACTACCTTGAGCCTCAGAAGTTCTCTCTGTCCATACCTTTAGACAACTATCAAAATAAGAGGGGCTGGGGAGGGCTTTACCAGTTAAGAACATGCATTGGTTGATCAGTTGTAACCGTGTCATGCGTCTACAATCTCTCACAATAAGTGGAAGCAAAACTGGGAGAGGTTATCCCTGAATGAAATTACTGCTAAATGACTGTGGATTCACTCCCATTTGCTGCAGAAAAGAGCAGACAGATTAAAGTTACAACGGATTGTGTAGGTTTACAGCAACTCTGCACTCCCTCTTAAAGTCAATTATAATGATCTCATCTCTCCATACAGGGGTTACATAGGAGAGTCTGAAGAGGAGAGAAGAAAGGAATGCCCTTACTTTTCAGGTAACCTGGTAAAAGTAAAATTGTATCCAGAGCTGTACTGACAGCATTTCTTGATGTGGTATTTTAACTACAACTTTATTGCTCCTGTTTAAGTATTTTAGTTATTCAAAAGAGAAAAGGCTTACTTGCAAAGCAAACAGCACTGGGGGGGGGGGGAGTAACCGCTGAGGCCAGTACAGCAGCAGGTTAGTCCAGCCCCAAACTGTGCTGTTTGTAATAACACCACCATATCAGCCCAAGGATGCTGACTTCTTCCAATGGAAAAGCACAAAGTCAAGCAGGAAAGGAATTTTGTTTGCTTGTTTCTAGGAGAGACTTTACAAACAATGGAAAGTATAAAAAAATTGTAAGAGATAAAAGTAAAAAACACCAATGCCCCAAAGCTAAAGAACAGCAAGACGGCATTCCAACAGTGAGCAAGGACTTGTGCAGGAAGGATGAATCTACTCAGCAGTGCAGACCTATAACCATTTTTTTTTTAAACTGGACTGCCTCTTAGTTGCCAGGCAACCATTGCTGCAGACACATAGCAGATCTATAGTTTCATTTGTCTGGGGAAAGCAGGGGGATTTCAATAATAAAAAAAAATTTAAAAAAATAGTCTATTCATTTCCATAGAAATCCAAGCAAAAATCTTGTCAATGTATCTGTCATTTCAGGAACCCAGGGGACTGGAGCCTTTAACAAAGATGTACAAAAAAAGAAGGTGACAAGAATTACTTAAGATATTGTTCAAAGAGCAAAAGGGCTCCCTAAGAGGTGTGAAGCATGTTATACCCAGACGCCTGCAGCAGTACTCATCCAAGTACCAATTAAATATGGATGATGTAGCAGAAAGGGACACTCAAGGTCATGAGGACCCAAATCCGCCCTACTTTTTCCTTTCCAACCAATCTCTCTGCACCCCCAAAATCTGTTTTCCTGTATTCTCTCTCTTTGGGTATTCAGCCAAGTTCCAGCTCTAACATCAAAGCCAGTTTGCTGTGATATGCAGACTCCATATTAAACCCAGGCTTCATTGCATATTCACCCACATTCTCAGCAACAGCATAGCTATTTGCTGGATTTCCCTCCATCCTCAAAACAATATATATGTAACTGCATCATATGTTCACTCACCCCAGGGGGCTGACAGCCTGCCAGCAGCAAAATGGGCGACAGCTCTAATACTCTGTGTGCCTGAAAAGTGTTTTCCCCCTTGTGCTCTGCATTCCTTGTGCTCTCTGCAGTGCTCAGAGCAGGCACAGGCTCACAGAAGCAGATCCTGCAAGCTGAACACAACACACTCTGGGGTGGGGAACCCTTATGGAGAGCTTCTGAGCCAGCGACAAGTTGCCACGGGGAGGTGACATCGGTGGATGGGGGAGGGAGAGGGGCAGAATAATATAAACAGGAAACCAAGTAAAGCAAAAACAGAGATAAACCCCTTCCCCTCCTCCAGAAAGGGGAGAATAAATGGAGCAAATAATGAGCCAAAGATTGAGGATAAAAGGAAATTACTCACGGACCTAAGTAAGGACTGCTGCTCTCAGCCCACTTTACTCAGCTTTAACCCCTAAAAAGAAACCCCCAGCCTGGTATTGGGACAGGCTCACCTCAAACCCCATCACCCCCAACAAGGTCACCCTTAAAAATCAAGCCACAGTGATTTACAGACCAATTCTGGAGATTAAGAAAATGCTTCAGTTTTAATGCTTGAACAGTAATGGACAGCCTCACCCACCAGTGCCCACCTCCAAAAGGGCCACCTAAGTGCCTCACCCCTAGAATAAAAAAATAAACAAACTTCCTCTGAACCCTGCAGCAGGGCTGAGGGTGGGTCCTCTCCCCTGACACTTGTAACAGTTTCCCTAGAAGATGCAGTTCTGCAGGGTCTGAATGCTATCACTTCATAAAAAGCAAATGCCTGCCAAATACTCCTCTTCATGGAGGAGACTGCCACACACAAGGAGTTCTCCTCACAGACACGACCTTGTTCTCACAACCTAAAACATTTTGCTGGAGTAAGGGAAAAACCAAGGACACAGAACATGCTTGTTATGGAGAAGTGGGGTAGGAAAGACCAGCATACCAAATAACAATATCAGGCACATGTATGGCCAAAGAATCTCAGAACCTATTATACAGAATACATCCATTGTACATTTGGGGAAACAGAACCAGGGAGAGGAAGCAATACAAGATATTAAGTTGGTAGCAATTTCAGGAATAGGAGCCAGGATCTAATGACAGCCAGACCCCAGGCCAAGACACCCTGACCCCTCAGGACTAGCCTCCCCTCACCAGTAACAAGACAGTGCAGTACATTATATAATGACCCACCTCAACTTTTTAACATTTTGCTGCAGAATCTAAAGCTTAACTCACAAAAGAAAAAAAAGTCTAATCCAGGCATTTGTAAATAAACCTTCCAACTTTGAACCAAATGTAAATGGCACCTACCTTATTCAGCAGGCAACCTGAGAACCACTCCCATTCATTGATTAGGTTGCCAGACAGGCCCTTAGTTTTAAGTCACACTAGGGTCTGAAAGTTGCACTGGCTGTTATAAGGCGCCTAAGATTAACATAATGAAGGATTTGAAGAAAATAATCCTTTTAAATTTACTATGTTCTTTGATAATATTTCACCATTTTCCCTCCAAGATTAACTTCTGCTCAACAGTTAGAAGTCAGCCTCAGTGAGGAGTGCAGTCTATCAACTGCTGATGGACTGACTATTCCGCGGTACAAGTTCTGACCTAGGTACCAGGATGACCTTAATAGGATCCTGTGCTCTATACCTTGGGTTTTTCTCCCTGCTTCTACTTCCTTGTGTCACTGATCTGTAACTGCTTGTTCCATGTGCATTTCTCAAACCTTGACTCAGAAATCCAGTACAGTTACTCTATTTCAGTGGCTGTCAACCAGGGGCACGTGTACCCCTAGGGGAACTTAAAAAGGTCATAGGGGATACACAGAACACACTAGGAAAAACTGTTTTAGAGGTGCACCGATACATTGGTCCCATACCAGATTGGTACCAATTCAGTCCATTTTTCTTATATGGGCAATTGCCTTTTTTTGGCTGATGCGGTCGATAAATGTCTCATGCATACGCACAGCACGCAGGCAGCCAGGAGTGCAGCCCAGCAGCATGGAGAGCAGCTGGATCCAGCTGGTAAGTCTGTTGTGAGGAAAGTGGGGGAAGCTGATCGAGGCCCCAGTAGTGAGGGAGTGGGGCTGGGGCTGCACAGCCAGGATAGGGCGCAGGATGGAACCGCAGCTTGTCCAGAGGCATATCGGGAGGGGGGTGGCTCCTGCTGCTGCGCACACCCCCAGGAAAGCAAGGGGGTACTACTGTCACCTACCCGAATCACAGCCTGGTGGCACCCCTTGGGCCTGGCAAGGTGGGCTGCTAGCAGGCCAGGTGCTGCCCTAGCTTGAAGGTGCCTGATCCAACTCTTCTCCAAGGCCAGCACCTGATGTACCATTCCCACCACACACAGCCGCCCTCCTGCCACATCCCCCAGCCCTTTCCTCGGGGGCCACAGGGGGCTGCTGAAAGCAAAAGCAGTGAGGGGCCCGATCCTTTTTTCCAGCAGAGCCTCCCTGTCTATCCCACAGCTGGGGGGGGTCGAGCTGATAGACTAATGGCTGCAACATTCCAATTTGCAACGTTGCAAACTAAGCTATATTGGGAATGTGGTCTACTTTATGACGATACAAACCAATTTAAAACCCCCAAAACTCACATAACGTGTAATGCCATTAAGCCACCTAAATTTTCATCACATGTACAAGCGCCCTGGGGCAGCAAACTAATGGAGACTTGGGGAGAAAAATCTACACCTCTTTTGTAATGCTTGCTGCATCGCAACCTGTTTCCCGTAGGACATTGGTCTTCACCTATCCCCACAGGAATGGCAACCAGAGACAACATAGTTCATGACAAGTCATGGTGGGGAGCTCCTGGACACTGCAGGAGTTGGAGGAGGGGGTCAGGGGGAAGAGTTGGAGAGGGAAAAAAAAAAAAAAGTAACTTGGTTGGAAAGTTTCAAAGCCCAAGTCTTGATAGAGCGAGCAAGCAAGCAAGCGTTAATGAAGTGTTTCTTCTCCTCTTAATACAAAAATATTTTAAAAAGTGCAGTCACAGAGTTGCTTATGGGAGCTGTAGTTCCCTGGTCCCACTGTGACACATTATGCTTTTCCTTCCGTGAGGAAAGGGGGAAGTCTCCCTCCTGGAAGAGATCACTATTCTGAGACAGAATCATTATTCTGGGGCACAGGAGAAAAGAATGGAGGTATGTGAGGTACTGCCATGAAACCTCTGACTTGAAATCTTTATTTCTGGACTTATAAAAAAAAGTTTGGACAAAAATAATTCAAGGTTTGTATTTTGTACTTTTTGTGTTCCATAAAAGGCTTTCCTAGAGGAAAAACACACAAGATTTTGTCAAATAATTTTAGAGCATCTAAAACCTCTGGTTCTCTAGAAAGGCAGCAGCAGAGGAAAGTTTGCAGCCAACCCTAGTAAAAAGCAAATTTCTCTTCTGCTTCTCCTAGAGCTTTGGTGACCATTATCCCCAAAAGAAGCATACAGAGGGCTACATCTCCAGCTGATATTAAAATAAACACCCCAGAGAACAGCTAACACTAAAGCTACTAGTGATCCTACATCATCCTCCACAAAAAGAAGAAACTCCTCACATGATACCGTCTGAGCAGGTTGTCATTTTAAAAGCACAGCGGTAGCAACAGCATTTCAAACTCAACACTAAATTGATTCCTCTCTGACAGAATAATGCCAAAATTGGCAACTGTTAATCCAAATTAAATCACTCCAGAAAATATACCCGTGAAGTAAGAAGCCTGGTATATTTAGCAGGAAAATTGTCATTCTGGGACAGAAGAACTTCCATACAACTCACCAACCTTAGTGCCTTCCTCCCCATCTACCATGAACCATATTTTCTCCTGCTGTACTCACTGCCGCCACAGAATACCTCAAAGGATGGGTCTCACCTCATTATGACTTATTTTTCAGTGAACAATCTTTTCTTTGAAGCCAGGATTTTCCAACCTCTGCCTCCACTGCCTAGTTTTAAACATGGACTGCTGGCACTTATTTGATCTGTTAAACTGGGATAATATGTGCTTCCTTTCACCTTTCCCTCTCTCATCAGTTTATATTGTAAGTTTCTCAGAGCACTTTATTTCTCACACGCACCCACCCACCCACCCACACACCCCCACAGAGTACAGCACAGAGCACAGTGTTTCCCACCCGTGGGGGTATGCTCAACATTCTAGGGACATACAAAAGGAAGGAATGGGAAAGCAGAAAGAGGAAGGGAAATAAAAAGGAAAAAGTGAAACTTACCCCCCCCCTTGCTGAGAAAGTTACAATGTGGCAATTGAGATGTGTTATTTTCTGTTATCCACATGGCAGAATCATAGGGCACACAGCAGTAGATTTTAAAAAGAGATACGCAACCCCAAAAATGTTTGAGCGCCAATGACCTAGCATAATGGAGCACTTATCCTGGATGGGTTTTCTAAGCTCTAGGGCAAAGATTCTCAACCAGGATGCCACGGCATCCGAGGGTGCCTTGAGACTCTTTTGTGCTGTGGGGTGCCACACAATGTTAGTATTGTTAGGTGTACAAACATGATTCAAATAGGAACTCATAGGGTGTGTCTAGACAAGCACACCCATGTGGTTTGCAGTGCTGCAAACCACACATGCTGCACACGCAGGCATTTGCCATGCTACTAATTAGTGCCAGAAAAAAGCTGTGTGGCTCATGTGGCTGCAGCATGCACCATCCAAAACCAGAGCCTGGCTGGTCAGAGTTATATTCCAGCTGCTGCCAAGGCTCTGCACACCTGGATTGCTGCTACTAGAGCCCCAGGAGGCCTCCAGGACCGCAGGTAAGGCCGATGGGGCCAGCCCAGGTGCTGGCCCCAGCCTCCCCTCTTCTGCTCTACCTGGGGAAACATGCTGCACGCCACAGTGCACATAAAGAGGTGTTCCCCAGGGACAACTAACAGTGGCCCATATTTGTGCTGCTGCTAGTTGTCCCCAGAGAATACACGTTTCTGCTTGTGGGGGGCACACTCAGTGTTTAAAACATTCTGACCTGTTGTGGTATTTCCAAGTTCCTTGGAACAAAAGGACTGCTTTATTAGTTTTCTGTAGTCAAACCACATGAAAACTAAAGTCAGCATTTTTGAGAGGTGCTTCACACCTAAAAATGTTGAGAACCACTGCACAGGTGTAATGCAACAGCTATACTGTATCCAATGCAGAAGCCATGAGAATAGCATCAAAAATAATGACAGCCAAGTTGCAGGAAACAATCCATCTCCCTAAGGAGCTTTTGAAGAGCCATACAGAAAGACCTTAGTAACAGAAAGCCATGAACACCAAGGCTGAAGCTTACTTCCCTGCTCTACCAGAACCAGAGGTCTTGGTAGATTCCCATCATTCACCAGCCACAATGATGGCAGCATGCAACCTCCTTGAGTGCTCCATTCATACCCAAGGTAAGGAAAACTGCTGAAAGTCACCCTCTTACAGAAACTAAATGCTACCTAGCAAGAAGCTGCCTTCCCTGCGCCCCAGTCACACCAGCAACCCTGCTCTGCTTGATAATTCACTATGTTTCATATGCACTCTGTGTCACAAGACTCATTTTATGGGCAATAAAATATCTAGTATTTGAAATTCTGCCAAGAGGCAAACTGACCCTCCCCCTGCTCATCTGGTGCAAGGCGCAAGTGTTCCACACTTCTGGGAAAGCCATTTGCCATTCTCTAGCTCCCCTAGTAGGATCAAATATGGCACTGTTCTGTGAAGACAGCAAGACAAGCAACAGTTTTATTTAAAGGAGTCTGCAGTCCCATACACCTCCTGACTACTGTCTTGTCCCTCAAGAGAGGCTTGTTTATTTTGTAACAACTGGTGAAATCTTTTTCCAAATTATTGTACAGAGCTCCCAGACAAACACCTAGCTCCATTGCTCATCAAATATCAGTCACAGAATCAAAGAAAACTAGGGCTGGAAGGGATCTCAGGAGGTCATCTAACCCAACTCCCTGCTCAAAGCAGGACAATCCCCAACTAGATCATCCCAGTCAAGGCTTTGTTTAGCTGGGACCTAAAAGCCTCCAAGGATGGAGAGTCCACAACCTCTCTGGGTAACCCACTCCAGTGTTTTACTACCCTGTTAGTGAGAAAGTTCTTCCTAATATTCAACCTAAACTTCCCTTGCTACAACTTAACATAATTGCTCCTTGTTCTATTATCTGCCACCCATCCAGATCCCCCACAACAAATGAGAGATGTTCTTACCTCTATACCTCCCCACTGCAGGCACAAGGCCAGAGGCTGCAACAGCCAGGACAGACCACCCAGAAAAGGAGAAAAAGGTTTATCTACATCCAAAGTGCATGTTGAATCCAGCTTTTAAATTGATTAAAATTTAAACTGGTCCATTTTCAGTGCTTTATGGGGCTTTTTTGTAGTTCATTAAATAAAAACAGGCACTTGTTGAAAGTTCTCTTTCATGTAGGCTCTCACAGAAGCATGACAGCTTTCATCCCACTCATCTTCAGAGGACACACCCTTCAGTGCTGGTTCTGGGCTCAGGATGGCTGCTCAAGATCTGGGTAAACTAACAAACGCAGTTTAGATCACGTTATTCAAGCCTCTAGACATATACCTCCAGTTCACTGTGGAGCAATTTCCTGCCACCATCCTCAATCCTGTGACTGCCAGCTTAGATCCCAGAAGGCCCTCCAGCATGGTTTGCCTCAGACATGACCTCTTTGGCAACAAATAGCCGGCACTCCCAACAGATCCATAGCTATCCTACTCAAAAGCAAGTTCTGTAGAGTACTTGGCATTAATAAAAATGAAATCACTTCCAGCCTCACAAGGGCACACACTACAATAACTTCCAGCCTCAGGGCTGATGAGGAGATAAGTAGTTTGAAGGCCAACACCCAGAGGATGCATTTAGCATGCACCTTGTGTCCCCTTATGACATAAAACTTTAGGTCCTGGGGCACAGCATGTACTGTGTAAACAGCTTTGGCGTGCACAAGATGCACTGTGTGTCAGGGATGTGCAAGTGCTGAAGGGCAAACTTGAACATGTGCCCAACTGTAAGTACAAAATTAGCAACTGCTGTGCAAAAGCAGAACTGTACATCTAGGCCTTGCCTACGTTAACCAGTTTTGCAAATTCTGACTGCTGCATTGTTTCTGATAGTTTCTGTGGGGCTAAAAATAGTAGAACTACACACAACTCAAGTGACCATCAACATTTCTACTCATTGCTCTTCGAAGCTGAGCAGTTCAATATAGCAGTACAAATGTTGTTGCCCTGTCTACTTCAGCAAAAGATTCCCTGTACAATGTCAGAGTATCAACAGTCCCTACAGCTTAGCAATGAACTTTATGTACTCTGTGATTAGCTACTTCAAAAGCTATGGAAAGGGATAGAGGTTAGTTAATGTCTGACAGGGTTTCCTCAATTAAACTGATCTGAAGTATTCAAGTCTCTTCAAAACCCAGCAGAATCAGAGAAACTACTGTAGAAACAACACGGCCAGACAATAAAGGGCAATACAGCACTAGCTACAAGAAAGAAAAAAAAAATGCAATAAATGGGCTGTTTCCCAGCTTGAATTAGGTTTGTAATACACATATAACAACACTGACAAAACCAAGCAGCCCGCACTGAAACAAGTGTCAGGGACTCTTGCACCATTGACAGGAGTTAACGGTCTTGGAGCACTTGGTAACCCTAGCTAGGAACCAGAACTCCACTGTGCTATATTCTGTACAAACATAGAACAAAAATGGTCCTGCCTGTCACGGGATGGGGTCCCCAGGGATGGCCGCGATGCCCTTAGGGCTCCATGACCACGCCAATCTTGCCGAACAGGCACCCATTTTCTCACCTACCACATCTTACTGGTAATTATAATAAATAGGGAGGTTGCCCTCAAGTTTGTTTGAACACAGTCCGAATGGACCCCGCTAAGCCCTGTGGGTTCCTGGACCCCTTTTTGGGTCCTGCTCAAAATGGATGCCTCACAGAACACCCTCACACTTATGGGCTAGATGCATGGCTCCAAAACTGCCCCCTTACCACACCCCAAGCCTCACAGATGGATGGCATTCACACATTGTCTCTCTGAGGCCCTAGCCCAGCTCAGCCTCCAGTCATTACTGGGCTCTCTGCAGCCCCTTTGTCTCTCCGCCCCTCCGGCACTGGGCTCTCCACACTGTAGTGGGCCCCCAATGAGGCCTCCTCCTTCCCCTGTAGCCTTAGCCCAGTCCACCAGTTTATAAACAACCACCAAAATATGAGCCCCGGGGCTATAACATAATACAAGCAGTTCAGGGTACACTCTGTTCCTTTAAAAGAGCCAAACTCCCCCATACAGTACCCAAGTGCCTTGTAGGCCAGGGTGTCTGGTGAGTTCCTGGAGCCCCATTAGCCCTATATGCAGCATATCAAGCAGCCACAGCATCTCTGGACAATTCTTCTCTGGAGGCTCCTTCCCCTGACTGCTGCCAGAGAACTAACTCCTGCTGGTCTCAGCCCTGGGGTTTATATATGCCCAGGGCCCTGCCTTCTTCTGGTCAGCTGACTGGGTGCAGGTGCAGGCTAATTCCCTTGTTAGCCTGCTGCCATAGTAACCTGTGGGGTTTCTGTCTGGCTTTTAGGGCCCTCTCTCTAGGCAGTTTCTGCTCTTAAAGGAGCAGTCACCTTAATGCCCTGCAACATTGCCCAACAGATACCAACCATAGGTAAGACAACAGGCGAGTCCAATGAGGCACAGGAAGGCAGGGGAGGGGACACACAACACTCTGACAGGCAGGGAGGGGAACAGAAAGTATAGGAGCATATTAGGTAGGGAACATAGGGCAGGAAGCAAATAAAGCAGCCCATCGGTCAGGGGAAGGGGGTGGAGTGGCACTTGGAGGGTAGTGGGCCAATTTGCATCAGGCCTGCCATAGTGGTTAGCCCCCACTGACCAAGAAAAATTATTTCTTTAGAGGGGTTTTGAATGGTTATGAGCAGCACAGGACATTTTCTCCTTTACAGATCAAAGACAAAGCGCTGACAACTCTGGGGAAAGGGGTGGGAAGGTTGTTTTGTTTTATAAACAGAGAAAGATTTAGACAAAGCCTTTATGCAAGGCTTTAGAGAGGAAGCAGTTAAAATGGGACACCTATGGTACAAACCTCGCAAAGGCAATTTCTATTCTTCTCCCCAAGTTCCCCCCTTTCTGGATAGCATGTGGTATAAATCTAAATAATAATAAAAAAAATCAGTTTCTAGCTTTTTCTATAGCAAAGATACCATTTAAAAGGTTAACAATATTGGTGTTCAAATGGTTAAACAACTACTGCATCAGGAAAACAAAGGCTTTAATTTTGTGCGTCTTTCTGACCTTGCCCAATTACTTTAAATTGATGTTATTTCAAGATGGGGGGAGGGGGGGGAAGGGTAAGATTTTCCTCTTGGTTTCTTTCTGCTACCAAATCTAAAACTTCAGATGATTGAATACATCTTTTAAGTCCAGGCACCAGTCTACAGCAAGACTACTTTGCTTCTTCCCTGCATCTCATCCCACTCCTGGGAATTTAACATTTTTCTCATCAAATATCCCCAACTGCTAAAAGCATCACCATGCTTTTTGGTCAAGCTAGAGACATGCTGTGGATGCAAGCACAAGGATGAAAGCAGCCACGATATGGTAGTGCTGTGGACAGCAGCAAAAGCAAGTCTTCCCACAACCTGAGCTGCAGGAACACAGGCCAGAATTCAGTGCTTAGTTTAAGCTCAACTGGAATAAAGAGGTTTTCATACATATTATCCTTTTCCTTTTACTGATATAGTCTTGCAAAGCATCCCCAGTACAATTACCATGGAAGATTAGCACTTCTTTGGAAACACTGAAAAAAGGCCAATGGTTGGGGTAACTTCTTACTCTGCTTCCATTGTCCAGATTCCTTTCCACTGAATGATGCTAGTGCTGGTCTCTGCCACTAATTGCAGCTTTTCCTACTAGCAGCATAATGACTGTGATCCCTCCCCCATCACCCCCTTTTATTTTTAAATCCTTCTGCTGGTCAGAACTTTATGGTTAACACCTGAAACTGAAGAATACCTCCTTAGTTTCAGTAAGCTGCTTAGAAAATCTTGGTGCAACAGCCTCTGTACTGGTACTGTGTGCAGACTGAGGAAGGCACTTTGCACAGATTTACATACAGCTCATGTTTGGGCTGTTACTTGCTAAACATATTTTCCTTTCAAGCAAATGCTAAAAAAGTTCTTTCCCCATCAACCTAAGAAAATCTTGTAAGTTATGCCTACACAAGCAGTATTTTACTTGTGTTGGGATACTGGTTCAGCAAAGCACTCTCACCTGGACAGTGATGCTATATACCCACAAAGTAGACATACCGTACAACCTACAGAAACAATATAGGTAAAAACATAATTCAGCCAACATAACTGCATTTGCACTGGGGTCCTCACCAGTACAAATCATACTCCTGATAGAGGGCCATGTTAGCAAAATCTATAGCACAAACGTAACCTTGGAGTGGGCAAGTGGATTTTTCCAACCCCAACTGCTAAGCCACATTTCTCCTGGCAAAAAATGAAGTTGTAAGAGCTACAACAACGTAACCTGTAGAAATTACATACCAAGAGTGGGTTTTGCCTATTGAATTCCATCCCCCACCATACTGCTGCCATATTATAAGGATTAGATGACACATAATCAAACTGCTGAAGCCCTCCCCTCCCTTCTTTCTCTCTAAGAGCATTTGCTACTGATACTGCCAGTGGAGGTGAACGAACGGTCAGTTACACCCATCTCACAGACCAGCGTTTCTTGACCTGTGGGTTGCAGGAATATATAGGTTTCCCTTGCTTCATGCTGTACATGTGTTGCTGGAAAACAGTGCATAACTCAAATTTGCATAAAGGGAACCCATTTTACAATGTAATAAATAGGGATACCTTCCAAGACTGACTGTATTGACCCCCAGACCCATTTCTATCACTTTTACAAGATAATTTTGGTACTCACCAACAGCAGACACTACACACAAGCACAGGGTGGTAGTGAATGTTACCATAATGGGGATGGCAACTCCAGAAACACACGTCACAGACGAGCAAGGAGCACAGATTCAACACAGGAGACTATATTTTGGTGCACAGCACTCCCACAGTGCACTGCACAAAGCAGCTGACTGCAGGCTTCGACCACACCGATCACAGAAGTGTAAATTTGCCTCGCATATAACAAATTTTTGGTATAAAAAGGGTCATTGTGTAAGAGTGAATTTGCATACACACAACCCACATAAAGCGAGGGAAACCTGTATAAAAGGGTTGCAAGCAAACTTAAAAAATGGATCAACCAACATTAATAATGGATTCTCCTTTAAAAGGAGAAAAGCCTGGAAAACGGTGACTTTCCTTGCAGGTTGCCAGAGTTCCAACTTGCAAGGGGCTGCTTGGGGCCCCCTCCCTCACATACTCACCTCCTGCCCCACACACGGGGGGGGGGGGGCTGGGGCTGGCCACTGATGTTTACAAATAGGCCCTGGTACAAAAAAGGTTGAGAACCACTGCCATAGACCATGTCCTACAACATTAATGAAATGTTATGAGAGGCACCCTTATCTGGATGACTGGACACACACTTTGCTGGAGTCATTTGACCCTAGCAGTCATTCCTGCTTAAGTGCAGGTGGGCTGGATCTGATGATCTCATGAGGTCCCTTCCAGCCCCCAAGATCTATGAATCTGCTCAAACAACAACAACAAAAAAGCATCTAGCCTAAACATTAATGTAGCTCTAGTTACAGCCACAGAAAGAGCCTTAACTGCTGCATCAGAGCCCCTGCAGATACACATGAGAAAGCTGAGGGAAGACCATAACTATCACAAAGTACTGGGAAATTACTTTAAAAAATGCAAAGTCAGACACACACCACAAATCAGTCTCTGATCAGATCTGTCAAAACAGAAAAATCTCTGAACAGAAAAATCTAACATCTGCTCTGCACTACCAAGCGATTTACAACAATTTAAACCTTCTCACAAAATGAGTAACAATGCTTTAGTCTCTAAAGAGGAACCACATAACAACTAAGGTTTCTCAAGTGACACTTCCATAAGACTCTTGAGAGTCCGGGTAGAAAAACAGTTACAGACTTGCACATTAACAGAAAGCAAGAGGCAGGGAAGGTTAAGGTAAAATGTCAACTTGACCTTGCCCAGCTGTGCCTAGGTTTGCTCCCACGTTATAGTCACATACTATTTAACCCTTTTTCTTTAGCAGGGCTTTGCAGTTCTATAAATCTATATTCTGTATACATATTCTAAGAAAGCAAGAAACAGGTCTTAATTAGATTTGTATTCAATGTTCTTGAAGAGAAATACTTTAGAAAGTAAAACTTTAGTAAAACTAAACATAAGTTATGTGTTTAGTTTATGACTAGGGTGTAAAACATTTGCTTTGAGCTGTAAGCTGTAGACATGCAGTGGATTTCTTGGCCGGGTCAGAGGAACACTGTCAACTCCAATTTGACTCCAAGTTTGGATTTTGTGCAAACAAGTTTTTGTAAAACACTAGACCAAAATAAATATTCCCATGATTTTGAAGAATTAATTCCCACTAAAAAGTGTGTTATTTTTAACCAACTGAACATGCCCCTGCTGTACAAGCAACCCAAATAGATCAGTGCCAAAAACAC
Source organism: Crocodylus siamensis (assembly GCF_052110815.1). Lineage (NCBI taxonomy): Eukaryota > Metazoa > Chordata > Crocodylia > Crocodylidae > Crocodylus > Crocodylus siamensis. The sequence continues at coordinate 115,411,990 of NC_143398.1, forward strand.
AATGGTGAAGAGTATGAGTTAAACTGACTTCTTGGATTTGCATTTTTTTCCCTCACTGTGTGCAAGCGAACATCAGAGCTAGAAAAAAAGCTACGTTCACTTATTTACTTCAATTTTTAAAACATAGCATGTGAAAAGATGGTATCAAATAACCGTCTGTCAACCAGGGGTCCTTTACAGCTCCACTTCAAATCACTAAACTGAAAGCTTAACATTTGTCCACAACTTTCACTGAGAGCTTCTGAACTTCCCCACATCCAGGCTCTGCAACAGCACAGAGCTCCCTTGACGCCCCCTGCCCCCTTCTTTACAGCAAGAAAAAAATACCACAGGAGCCTCAACTGGAGAGCAAAACCTGGGACGAGCAGGGGGGGTGCAGCCAAGCCAGCCGCTCTTCTCACCACTCGCTTTATGATTTGTTTACTGTGGTGTGGTCAAAGTCAATGATAGTCGGGGTGGTGGTGGGGTGTTGCACCTTACAGACTAGCTGAAGTACGTCTGTATGTGCGCACCCACCTACGGAGAGGCTGGGAGATGGATGAAGTGAGCTTCAGCTTCCAAAAGCTTGTCATGCATCACACACGCACTCACACACCCACCCACCCTCCGGCTGGCTCACCGCAAGGTACCGATGCCCCCTTTCCCCCCGGCCGAGAGGCTGCCCGGGCTCCCCTCGCCTGCAGGCGGCCGGCCGGGAAGGGACCCCGCGGGCCGCCCCGTCCCAGTAGCCTCCCTCCAGCCATTGCCCGCGGGCCCGCCCTCCTCACCTGCAGCTGCCGGCGCCGCTCCCCACCCGCGGCCGCCGCGCTCCCCGGCAAGCAGGCGGGAGAGCTCGCTGCGTGCCCGCCCGGGAACACGGGGAGGAGCCGCCGCCGCCGCGCGCCCGGGAGCACCCGCCCCCCGCAAGCTCCCTCCCGGGCAGCTCCTTACCGCCTTAAAGCGCCACGCACCGCCCGCGGCCCCGGGCCTGGAAGCCGCTCCCCCGCCGACCGTGCCCTGGGGGTCCGACTCGAACGGTACCTACCTCCTCCACCCCCCCCAAGCAAGGAGTCGTGGTACGCTCCGAACGCGGTTACAAAAAGGGCCGGCCGCCATTGGCCGCGCCCGGCCGAGGGGCGGAGGGAGGGGAAAGAGCCGGCCAATAGGAGGCATGGAAGGGAGATCCGAAAAAGAGCGCAGTGAGGCGCCGCAGGGCGGCGTTAAAGGGTCCGTGCCAGTCCCTCAGGTGACAGCGGGGAGCGGAGCCAGAGCTGGGCGTGAGAGCGGCTCGGCAGCGTCTAGTGGCTACGGGCAGTAGTGCCTCCCCTCTAAACAGGTGGAACATCTGACACCCTGGATCAAAAGCCAGAACGACACCCTGGAGCAACAGCTCACGGTGCCCCTGGGGATGCTCCCTAGCTTTCCTAAAGCACGGGGAGGGGGCGGAGAACGGTTGTGCTGAGGACTGAGGGAGACGTCACCGATACTAGGGGCAGGGCAGGGACATCACTGATGCCATTCATTCAGGATACAAGTACATCCCTCTATGGAGTACAGGCTTGGAACAACAGGATCCGCTGCCTGAAAACACAGCCTGCACTACAAGACCAGAGCAAGAGCTAAGCGGTAGCCTCTGAGGATTTTCCTTGGCGCCTAAAGGCTGGGTATTGCTCGATGAAGCTGCGAGCCAGCCAGAACAAAGGAGCAGGAGCAGACAAACACAAGGAAGGAAGCCAGAGAAGCCCTTGTAAGGTGAACCTTAAACAGTGAAGAGGATGCTTTTGGGTGAAACGCTTGCTAGAAAGAGGCTAGTAACTAGGAGTCAAGGATGTCACCTGCTGTTCCATTCTGGCTTTGCTCAGGGAAACGGGCCACTGCCTGCATTCGTTGTACATCACATAGGGCTGAAATGCCTGGCCTCATCACCACTTTCTCCTCCTGATAAAAATATTTTGTGATCTAAAATGTAAAAATACTCTGGTACTGATTAACCCCTTAGATCAAAGTAAAGAGAATTACTGATAGGACAGGGAAAAATCACAAGATCCTTTTCTTGACTAGAAGTGCTCTGGGGAGTGTCACCATCCAGAGAGTTTAAGGTGTCACCATTTAGCTTTCCACCAGAAGTGACACAATTCAACTCCTCCTTTTTTATTTTCACCTGCCATCCCCTCCCAAAACCACACACATGCCTCCAACCTAAGCTACACAGTTTTAGCTTCCCAAATAAAAGTGGTAGGGACTCTATGGAGCCAGGAGAAAGTTTGCTATGGATTTTACACAGAAGGCACTTGGCTACTACAATAACAGGCTGTCTCTGAAAAAGATAGGTACATAGATACCATTCAAGAGAGGTAAACAACATAAACTGCAAATAATTCACTGCATGTCTAACAAAATTGTTGCTATGCCACAAAGTGACAAAATATCAGCCAGTCACATTCATGATTCCTACATTACTAGCAATATCCCCATATGACAACAGATGGAGGAAGCTCTTTAGCTGACCCATGCTTGGCTCCTCTAAGTGATCAAACTGCCACAAGTGTATAAATTAGAGCCACTGGTTACAATTGCTCAAGAGCTGCAGCATGCTGACTCAGCTTGCATGTTGAAAAACATGGCAAAGGCAACATTTGTCCTTACCTAAGCAAATCTGCATATTCATACACAGAAACTGATCAAAATGACAGTAAGAGCTTGATTCACACTGGTCATAGATGTGGCTCTTTGCAGTGAGGCAGCAGCTTGTGTTAGTAATGATAGCTCAGTCAAGGTGACCATTCCTGAAAAGATGCTGCCCTCTTAAAGCACAAGACCATTCTAGATAGATCAGATTATTTAAAAGACATAGGCAGATGGGGTAATGGCTTATACATGGGAGAGACTAAATAGACTTTAAATAATTCTGTCAGAAGCCAACACATACTGTTATCTTCACTGATTAATGGGCGAGTGTTCGTTCTGGACCTGAACAGTCAGGAAGGAGGTTCTGTCTAACAGTAGTCTCTGTACAATACTAAAACCCAAAAGATTTCCACAAGTGGGAAAGCTGCCACCTGTACTCCAACATAAAACAGCTTTTCAAATCCAATTATACATCTTCTGACATTTTTCTTTATGAGGGCACATAAAGGTTAATGATATGACAGAGTTATTTGCATCATTATCTCCTCAAAATCTGACAAGATTTTTCACACTACTTTATGAGAGCAAAGGTCTAAACTAATTACACTTGGTTAGACAAAACTGCTCCACTTCCCTTACATCTCTGTTAAAGCAATGGGCAGAAATAAAGACTGCAATTTACCCTAAAAATCCAGTAAAGAATCTGAAAATATTTAAGATTTCCTTCTGGTGACCTTCCAGAACCCACCTCTTGCCAGGTGCCTGACCCATTTTTGTAGAAATGTAATCTTAGTTAACAGGAACAGCAAATTATAATTTCCAAGTGTCTCTCTCTCAGAATTTCCACATATGGAGGGGTTTTTTTAAGCAAGTGAAAAGCTAATTTTTAAAGAGGAAGGGCACTAGGGATACTGTATCACCCATGTAATTAATGCTCCAAACTAATGCTCATGGGCTAAAACAGCAACCAACTCAAACTGACAAATGTTGCACCTTAAGATATACAGAATCCACCCTTGACAGGGCCAGTACCTCCCCTCCCCCCAATGGTCAAAACTGATGCTGTCGGTAGGGCTGGTGTCTCCCCCCCACAACAGGGCCACCACCATCAGCGGATTATGCGGCTGCGTCCCCAGATTCAGGAGGGACCAGTCACTCATGGCTACACGCATGGCGCTTATGCCTGAAAGGCCTATGATATGATGCAGAAGACACCAAATATTTGGCCTGCCCAGGAATGGAGAGAGCTACTCATTGTTTAAGCATTTGATTAAAGCACTGCAACATTAATAAATTATGCTATAATTCTGTTCCTTTCTCCCTCAAACACAAGAACAAAATAAAAAAGCCAGATCTGGAACATTATTATGTGCATTAGGCTGAAGCAGAATAGCACATAAGTTTCTAGGAACACTTTCTGAAAAGAAAACAAGCACTATTCTAATCTATTTTCAATTAATTTAGAGACAATTTAAGTTATTCACTCACCAAGAACAAATGGTTACTTTAGCAATTTGAGAGCGGAAAAAGCCAGGTCAGCAGATTCCATAAAATTAAAGTTTTTATCTTTAGTTTTGTTCTGAACCCTTAACAAAACTACAGTTCCAAACCATAAATTTTGAGGAACAGTCTTCCTGGCTCTACATGCAGACGTACCTACCTGGTGCCTTGAGTGCTCATGGCTTTCTTAAGCACCAGCAACCAAATGTGGCTGAAGCAGGGAATGTTGGAGTGGGTTGCTAGCTTTGTATTGTTCCTGGTTTGTCCACCAGTAACAGAACATAACAATTACTGCTGCCTTTTTGAAAGGGCTGCAAATGGAAATGTGTCCATACCCTCTGACGAGCTGCCAGCCAGTTTCACTGCTGCTACTGAGGACTGTAGGGACCTTAGGAAACTCAGAAAACACTTTCTAAATTCACTTTGCTATTGCAGAAACATGCAAGTAGCCACAGAGCCTGGAATAAAGCTGTTCTTCAAACAATTACAAGCAAAGGCTAATAGAAGGATAGAAGATTAATCAAAATCCTTATGCAGGGTCCTGGGGAAAAGGGAAGACAATCCAGATGGGTCTAGCTTCAGAATTCATTTGCTTTATATTCCTAATGGATTGGCTCTTTTTATATACTTGAATTACTACAAGAGCACCCAAACCCATAAGGTAGTTGCTTTTAACAAAACAAAATAAACATGCAGAGAAACTGAATCACTTTTATGAGAAAAATCCACATCATCAGCACTCTACAAGCCAGCTGATACACAGAACACGTAAGCACAACATCCCCTAGTAGAGGAAAAGCAAAGATTAATGCAACTAGATGCATCTTGGTCAAAACAAGCACGGGGAAAGAAAACAAGGCTAACCAGGTCATGCATCGTTCTGGTAGAGTTCTTTACAGGCTATAGTAAAGTTGTACAAACTCTGGCATTTGGGGCTGTAAAATCCAAATGTTTTTGTTTGTTATTATTTTGCTTTCATGGCAACTGCTTTGTCGCCTTGAATTGGGCTGTAGAACAAGATGTATTCCCAAACATAGCGGTGCTGATTATAACTGTGGGGAAGTAACTAGAAAGGTTTTAGATTTTTAAGCATGTCTGATACTTTTTTTTCACTTATCCATGGTAGGGCTCTGTTAGGAAAGACCTCCAAGAAGCAGCAGCAGTGGAAGAAGCAGCGGTGCTAGTTTTGTCAAGACTTTCAAGTGTACAGGTAGAAAGGCTGTCTTTTGGACTTCAAAAAACAACAGCCACAGGAAATCTGCATGAAACTTACGTTTTATCCAAGGCCCACCCTTTATCAATGGGGTCATAAACAGGACCTAGAAAATAGATGAGGCCACTTTATATTGAGAGGATTTGTTTATCCTGAGAGTTTAGAGCTATGTGCCATCAAGTGCTAAGGATGTGTCAGTCGTTTCTAATTTGTGCATGACTTCATTAAAGTATTGCTTTAAGCACCTTATATCTTCTTCTCCCAGAGCCCAGAACATCTGTTAAACATTTTAGCTGATAAACTCTGTGGGACTAGGGCCATTTCTTCCTATATATTTATGAAGTGCTTGGCATGCTGGCATTAATCCTGCAAAGAAGTGAATTCATCTGCTCATGTTGATTCAGCAAGGGGAGAGGGGGGGATGCCTAGGGTCTGGGGATCTTACACCTGCACCTCCAGAAATGTAATATAATCTCATCCAGTGCACTGAATGTCCCGATGGAAACTATGCAAGAGAAACCAAACAACAACTGCGCACCAGAATGAACGCACACTGAAAATCTATCAGACAAAAATACCCAATTACCTGTGGGTGCACATTTCTCATGAGACAACCACTCTCTCCCTCTCCAATCTCTCAGTTCTAATCGTCAAAGGGAATTTACAAAACACCTTTCATAGACAAGCCTACGAACTTAACTTCATAAATCTACTGGATACAAAAACCCTGGACTAAATATAGACATTGGATTTATGGCACATTATAACCTGCCTGTTGCCCAATAACCCAGGTAACCTCTCTACATTTTACCAGCTACATTCTATCACTAGTCATTCCCCTCTTTCATGTTACTTTTTACCTACCCTTGTCTCACCCATTAACTCCCATCCTCTCTGATCTTCCCTGCCACAGACCTTCATTTGCATATTGGCTTAAACTTCTATTCTACCCAAGGGAGTACACAAACTCCAGCAGACTCTCCCTATGCCTGAAGAGTGGTTGTGCCCAAAACCTCATAAAGAACAATTTTTCCAACTATTTAGTTGGTCTAATAAAAGGTTTTATATTTACCCAAAGAACCTTGTCTTCCTGGGGTCTACTCAAGCAATTTTCTGCAGGTTGGTACCATTGTTGGCCACAGCAGGAGACAGCTGCCTACCAAGATTTGCAAGATGCAGAATTCCAAAAATGGAGCCAAGAGTTTTATGATGTTTTAGTGTACTGTACTTGGAAGTGGGGGGAAGGACTGGGCTTTGGAAAGAGTAAAAGGAGCTTTCAACTGACTACAGAAACATCTCCTAGTACTGAGGAATTTCTGATTTTAGGATCATTTCTCACAGTGGAGAAAGCTCCAATGCTTGCAGTATTTAAAACAAATTGGACAAAGCAGGATTCAGCATAGGGATCCATCTTGCTCTGGTTGCTGTTGGGGTGAGCAGAAGAACAAATAATTCATTTCTGATTTCTCTTCTGCTATACTAGTTTAGAACCTCATGCCAGCACTCATACAGGCACATCTTATCTTAGTTGCACACTGAGGGGGTGTATTCTGCCTTCACTATGTGAAGAACGTACACACTCTTATTAGCCTTAGCAGGAACCATATTCATAAACTTCCCTTTTGAGGCTTGATTGAGCAGACCAGGTAGTATCTGTATTTTCTGCTGGACTGGATCAAGTGCCTTCGGCGGGTGAGGCCTGCTCTTTCTGAAATAAAATGTAGTCTCTCTACCTTCAGCTACAAAAGCCACCCAGGCTCTGAGCATCTTCTATCAGGCTAAACCCCTGTTGACAGCAGAATGCAATCCTAGCTCAATAGCCTTAATAAGATTACTGCTACAGATGCCCCAGTGTTGCTGTCTAGCCAAGGAACAGACAAACACCAAGTTTGGTGGGGGTGGGGGAGAAGAAATCTCCTTAGTTTTCATCTGAGCAGTCCCCAGCGCGAGAAGGATTTCAGGACTGCAGTGCACTCATTCTCTTTGTTGTCTTTTCTTTCCATCCCCACAAAAGCCTCGTGTTCCTCTAACATACCTCCAGATTGTATTACTTGTATTTTTTTTAAATTTTAAATCCAAAATGCATTTCTATACTAGAGGGCTCTTTATAGATCTGTACATTCAGCAACAGAGGAGTCTCCCCTGCAGTTTGCCTGTGTGCATGTCTACTCTCCACATGTAGATGTTATGTATAAGAAAACCAGCATGCTATGCTGGAGTAACAGGGAATCAATGCAGCATAGCAGTAATCCTAGCTGAGTAGCTGAGGTATCTTTTTAGCTCACTGCAGCTGACACAGCTTTGGAGTCACAGTAAGTTACCCTGAATGTGAATCAGCTGCAACTTCCTGCACTCCTTCCAGTTATAAGTTCTGTGATGGCAAGAGAAACAAATATATTTACATAGCTGTGGCTGGAAGCATGAATGCAAATGCTCATGATAAGGTCTTTGGATCCTGCTAAATTATTGGCAGGGAGCATAAATCCTGGAACCAATTCACTGGCATTTAGATCATGCAGCTCCCGGTGCAAATCCTAGTAACTGATCTGCTAGTATATGGAACTGGTTTAGAGCCTGGGGAGCGGAAACCTGGAAAAGTGTGTTGGCATGTCAATTCTGCAGAACTTTAGTAGCTAGAAACATGCACCAACATGGTACTTTTGTTGCATGTTATGTGAGGCATACTAAAATAGACAGGTAACAAAGGAAAACGCTTCCCCTAGAAAAACAAAAGATCTCCCCTCCCCAACTCCTTCCCCCGCAAAAACCTCCCCAGCATCTTGCAGTTAATATAGACAATAAAACTTGTTTGACTCTGAATCTGTAAAATGCTGACTGGATCAATACTCACAGAGCAGGGCTGTAAAAGAAGGTGTCTCTTCATATATGAAATTCCTTCCTGACAGGTGCTCACAATTCAACAGCATATATTGTAGCAAATCTCCAAAGCAGGGTCCCCTCCCCTCCCCTCAAGCCGTGATTGTGCACAGGCTCATCTTTGGAAACCATTCACTCATACCTTTGCTCCCTGTGCCTCTGGGGGCACAGAATAAAACCAAGGTGAAAAGGAAATGGGATATAGTTTGTGCATCTCCTTCTGTAAGCCTTTCCCACAGCATCTCCTCTGGGTCTCCTGGAGACGGCATGAGGATGGTGCTAGCTGCTGCTTCGTCACTGTTGTCATGGCAACAGAGATGTGGTCTCGGTGGCATGGTAACACAGAGGCAGTAGTAGGACAGAAAATGTTGGTTGGCCTCTCTTTAGAGGCTCCTTCAAACCATGGCAATCTATACATGATTTTTTAAAGTCTATTTTTCTAGAAACCAAGTTTTTGGCTTTGGTGACTCCACTGGTGAGGTTTGAGAATGACATAACCCTGAGAAAGCTAATCATGTCCTTTGAGAAATCTGGTGTCATGTGAAAACCTTCCTGTGGAAAACATCTTAGCCACAACACAAGTGTGTAAGTGCCTGAAGAAACATAGCAGGAAGGGGATTGCAGTTTTGGCTCCCTGAGCGAGACAAAAAAGCAGATTTGACATTTGTGATACTAACAAACAATACCCAGAGCAAGAATATTTCCTGCCAATAGCATCTCTGTGACCCACAGAGTAGGAAGCAGGGTAAGCTGTGTCTACAGCAGAGGATCTACACAGTCCAGAGTAGGCAGGGTTTATTTGCTTCTGTTCCCTAAACTGAAGTGTTGCAGTTGCTCTTTCTGTACCCTAAAAGACCTATTTCCTACCTGTTCTAAATGTGTCCATTACAGAAATGACATAAATATTACCAGTAACTCTAATGTCACTGTTCACAGCGTCACCTGCTGGCAGAACCTGAGACTACAACAGCTGTGAACTATGCCGTCACTTTCTAAACCAGGGGTAGGCAACGTTTTTTGGCCAGAGTGCTGAAAAAAACCACAATGTCTACCTTGGAAGGTGCAGCCTGGCCCATGGAGCACCGTCTGCTTGCAGCACGGCTTGCAGCCTCCCAGCTGCCTGCTGGAAGCAGCCTCGGCTCTGCGGCTGGTAGCAGCTGCTTAGTGCCTGGGCTGGTGGTGGTGTGCCAAGCAAAATAGCCTTGCGTGCCATGCTCAGCTGGGGCATGCTGGGAGTTACTAACCCCTGTTCTAAACCATGCTCTGCACAGCATCCCTTGCTGAGAAAAACTGGGATGGCAGGAGCTGACTTTATTTTGCAGGACAAGGAATAATCCTGAGTACTAGGCTTGTCTGAATTCTGGAAAGAAAATCCTTGGACAATGATTGTGCACTTTTTTTTTTTTTGCAAGTTAGACTATCCCTTTTATCTTGTGTTCTTATTAAAACTGTAATGAAGTCTATGCTGCTCCTCTCGTTGTTTTTTCTTGAGGCTGACTGCTTCTTCTAGTGTACCAGAGTTCTTCTCTTGGGACACTAGTAACAAGCACTGCTTTGTATGCATCTAGGTGACAGGAACAAGAGCAAGGAACAAACAAACAAACAAACAAACAAACCCTACATGTTTGCTCTCCTTTACCAATAATTTGACTCTGGCACAAGAGAAGGGAGGTTTGTCAGTCTCCATCTTTCCCAGGCTATAGTCAGCAGCTCCCTAGAGGAAGGGAGTCTCACAATACCAACTGGAGATTTTGTCATTACAGAGGGTCAACCAGCCTGGAGGTTTTACTCAGAATGGCACCTTCAGTCAGAAGGAATGCAAAATTGCAAATCACCCTCCCCTCCCATCCCAAAGCCAGTAGATTAAAAAAAAAAAAAAAAAAAAATCTGGCTTTGTTTAAGTGTAGGATTCAATCCTTTAGCTTTTCTCCAATGGCTAGTACTTCATATTTATATAAAAAAAAAAAATTTAAAAATGTTATGCATTTGCATGATCTAAGACAGGGAACTTCAAGAAAAACAAAATTGCTGGTGTTGGCAACACTGAGTTCTCTCCACCAAGCAACTCCATTCCCTCAGGACTGGTCCTAGTGGATTTGAAGTCCCCTATGAAGCCAGTTGACTGCTTTGCTACCATTATCCTAGAGGGCTGCTCAATGGTTTGTGTAAAATGAGTAGTTGGTCTGCACTCAGTTCCTTGCAGACACATCATAAAAATCCACACGAGGACTAGAATAGATACAATTCTTGCTGACAGCAGCAAAGGGGACCAGAAGAGGAATGCAAACTGAACTACCCTTGCACCCTCAGGAGGAGAAACGGTGGTTTTATGTACAATTCAATTCAATTTGGTTTAATTTACTGATCTTCTGAACAACATAGGAGATGTGTTGTTGGAAAAGGTTTACTGCCTCTGTGAATGTACAGACTTTCTAAATATGGCTGCTACCTCCCTAAGACTGTCTTAGGCAGGGAGGGATTCTCAGGATTTATGAAGCCTGTAGGGCTGCTGTTTGAGATTGGTGTTGCAGACCAGGTTCAACCACGTGACAGTTTCATTTTGCTGCTGCATCTTCTAGCAGCTGCTCTGGAGGTGTTTAATGGGATCACAAAACCTCCTCAGCTCCATCATTCATCAAGGAGGGTATAAAAATGACAGCAGCTAATGGGTAGCAGCCCATTTCTCATCAGCTACCTCATCAGCATGATTTCACAAGCCAAATGCTGTAGTGGCTGAAGAACTGGAAGTGACACTCAGACCATTAGATTCAGGACAGCACAAAAAGACTTTGTCCATGCTTGTCCACTCCCCTAGCCACAAACAAAGTACAGAACTACAGCAACTGTACATTCATAGAACTAGTACAAATTGCCCACACATAGCTGGATGGCTGCAATCACCGGACCATCTATCAATCTCCCTTCCTGCTTTTTTCACCTTGGCATTAGCAAGAACTCAAACATGAGGTTTCATTTGAATGGAGTTTGTTCAGGACTGGAGACATTAATAAAGATTTTCTAGAAAATAAATGGGGTGGGAAATATTATGTGCTCAAAGGTAAGAGATGGGAAGCAGGATGAGTGGTGGGAGTCATGAAGACAGTAAAGGATTGTGTGGTTTGGGCTCTGGTGAGAAAACAGGGTAAGAGGAAAGGATATTTGACTAGGAAAGCAGAGTGCCTCTAATGGGAATACATCTAGATGCCCAAATCACAAAAAATAGACTTAAAGCTGGAAAAGATCTATTAATTCTTTTTACCAATGCAGATGTATTCAAATTAATTTATCAAGCAACATGATTATTCCTTGGCTCTTTCTAAAGTACGTTTCATCTTATATATAAGCAAACTAAATTATGACAAAGTATCTCAATATATTGCATCTATCTTATCTTCACTTACATTTACTGCACTTATAATTCACTTACTAAATTGTTAATTCCTTTAAAAAAAATTGCAAAAGTTTGTTTGGCAAGACCTGTCATCTTTGCTCTTGATACCACTAGCCTGTTTCACCATTAATTTTTCTTTCACTATGTGTTACACTCCTTTCCTAAGGTTTAAAGTTAAGAGGTAAGGGTGTGGGGGTTTAACTCCCAGATCACTCTTCTTTCCTTTCTTGAAGACTAGGATGCCCACATTTATCCTTCTTCCCTATATGAAGAGCCTCTGCAATGCTATTCTTCATGACATTTCAACATTAATTCTGTAGGAATTTTAAGCACATTAACAATCCACCAGCTCCATAGAATGTTTTATCATCTGGATCCCATGATTTGTATAACTTATTTTCTTCAGTCACTTCCTGACTTTCATAACTATGTTTATAAGGTACTTATTACTTCCTACTTGTCTAAACTTTTTATTTAGTGCCCTTGTTACAGGCAGATTCTAAAAAGGAGTTTAGGAGCTCAGCAATTTTATTAATATTAATAATTCCAACTACTTTTCTCTCTCATTCCTACTTCTCATTTATCATTGGACTTTCCATGACTTCATCGGGAGCTTTACCCAAATAAGGCTGGGATAAAAACTTCAAGAATTGGTCCTATGTCTGTAACTAGGGAATGTGATAAAGAATTGTATGCATGGGGGCAAGTTAATGCATACAATAGGGTGTATATCCTATGAGAGTAGGGGGAATTTTCAAAGGGGTCATGGAAGGATGTATGAAATCAGCAGGATACAAGAGAGTAGGGAAAGCAGGATGAAACATGGTCTATTACCTAGGGAGGGACAGAGAGAGAGCACTTGTGTGCGATTACATTTATGTTAACTCTGATTTTTCAGTTTTAAACAATAGGAGAGTGGGATTCTCTCTCCCCCTCCTTCTCTCTGTCTTCAGGCAGCTGTGCAAATATTTTATCATGTGATTCTGGAAGCTCAACACTGAAAGCCTCTGAATTGTGCCAAGAGGAAAAATGCACTGAAACAAAAGGCTAAAGCTTGCGCTAGACCCAGCTGCCAGGATCCTCCCTCCCCAGCACAGTTAGAAGGGGAAGAAGAGAGAAGCTTTACAGCTCTCACTGTTCACAATGAGGGTCACCCCATGGGCAGAGATCTCACATCCTCCCTTCCATGAAGGAATGTGGCAGAATAGCAAAGCAATTATCTGTCAGCTAAGTCACTACTTTCTTGAATAGAGTTGGATTTATCTGCACGTATTGGACTGGTTAAAGCTATCCAGTTCCCAGGCTGCAGGTACACTGAAGAACTGACTTAGATTAGACGCATGTGGCACATTAAGCTCTTTAAGGAGTTTACCTTATGTACAGACCACATAAGTTGTCTGCAGTTAGTTAAGACAAATAAATTAACAGTAGTGACTGGGAATCAGGTGAATGCTGGTTCTCCAAAGAAAAACCCTCAAGTCCTCACTTCTGTTGGATACATAAGCCTATTAACAGATCAATTCAGAGAGATACTGCTCTTTCCCTTCCATACAGACATACAAGGGTTCATTCATCACAGTAGCTAGTCTCCAACAGCAGCTGATGCTGGATTCTCCACAGGAAATGAAGTACAAATTCCCTATAATGGGCCCAATTCTGCAATGTTTTGCTATTCAGGAGGGAAAGAGAAATTGAGACATGCTAGGTACATCTACACATGCAGTTAGGGTGAAGAAATACAGTCCATCACTATTTGTGCTGGAGCATTTTCACATGCATATGGGACTGCAGTACACTGACCCAGGGCAGAACAGTCCCAGGCTGGCAGTGGGTCTTGGGGTTCAGCCCAGGGCTCCTGGTGGCAGCAGAGAAACAGGCTGGGGCATGAGGGTGCTACAGCACCCCTGCACTGTAGCACCCTCATGACCCAGCCAACCCCAGTCATCATCTACACATGTTTTGCAGCACCATAAATTACTCTACCACATAATAATTGTCACGGACAGTATTATCCCATGCTGGAGTTAATTAGTTTACTGAGTCCTAATATGGGCAAACATACAGACACTGACGCTTTACTGCAGAGCTAATTAGTCAACTCCACACTAAAGCACATTTAGATGCACCCACTGATCATTACTTTATGCCTGAATCATTAACTTGGTGTTTCTTATAAGTTCTAGTCAAGCCAGTACAATAGCCAATGCTATTTGAATAAAACACTAAGTATTCTCTAGAATAATACTATGCTATGAATCATATGAAAGAAGATTTTTCACCCTGTCCTGTAACAGAAAATTCCACCTGTAGTTATTCAAATGGATATCTACGATATCTTAAATTAATTCAAAACTGAGGAAGAGCTCTCAATGAGTAAACAGGCATTTCCATCTTTCCTCATACAGAATTTCATATTAATAATTTTAATTCTATTTTTCTTGCATTACCTATATAAATTAGTGAACATTTGTACCATGCTTTGCATGGGTGCAGCACTACATAAATGCTAGGTATTGTTTATTTATCAGACTATCATTTCTGTTGTTGTTGCTCTCTAGGCGTTTCCCTTTTTCCTGCAGTCTCTTTAAGCAAAAGCCAGCAATGCCCCAGCTTCAGGCCAAACTAAACAAGTAGGCACATTTGGGTTCATCATCACTGTATTGTGGCTGCCAAGGGTTTCAGGACTCCAATCCCTTGCCCTATCTAGTGTTTAAAAATGTAGTAAAGGTCTTGTGCCCAATACTGATTTACCAGCACTGCCATCCTGCAGCCAGGCTCAAATTCCAACCTCACTGCAGCTATCCACTTACAGCAACTGCACCTTAGTGATAACAGATGAGTCTCTACTTACTCCATGTGACAGTGGTTGCAGTCCTTTTTCTGAAAGCACTCTCCCAGCTAATCCAGTCCTGAAATAAACTGTAACTACTGATTCTAACAGGAAATTTTTTCCAGCTACTGGGATCTGGATTATCTCAAATGGGTCAGTAAGTGGAGCCAGCTTTGACTTCCTTGAGAACTGACTGTAATAATATCCAGAAAGATGAAGAAGAGTGGCTAAAACAGATCTTGCAGGTAGAGAGCTGTCCTCTGTTCCAAACTTTGCCACTGACATACATGGCCTAGGGAAGGTCACAGACAGCTAAATTTTCAGAAGTGTGCATTCATTTTGGGTGCCCCTATTGTTGGTTGCTCAACCCTAGACACCTAGGGCATTTACACACAAGCAGAGAGGCTGCCCTGATGCACTACAAATCAGAGCATCAGAGCAGACTTGATTAATTCAGTCTGCTGGAATGCAGAAATGAATGCACTCCAGCAGCCACAGTGTCATGTGTATCAGCATCCCTGAACTGAATAAATGGCGGTGGGGAGCTTTAAACTAAAGCTCGAAAAATCTTTAGGTCGAAGTGCCCCACTCCCATCTTTTCAGTGCCGGGATGATGATGCACATGACACTCAGTCAGGCACTTTTAATTAGTGTGGCTCACTATCCTGGGGAAGTTCTTAGAAAAGTTTATTAAGGAGGCCATCCTTGATGGACTGGCCCAGGCTAACATTCTAAGGGATAGCCAGCACGGGTTTGTTGCGGGTAGGTCTTGTTTGACCAATCTCATTTCCTTCTATGACCAGGTGACCTATCATCTGGACAAGGGAGAAGAGATTGATGTCATATCTTGACTTCAAAAAAGCTTTTGATCTGGTATCCCATTATTACCTCTTGGCCAAACTGGCCAGTTGTGGCCTTGGCTTCACCACGATCCGCTGGCTGGGAAATTGGCTCCGTGGCCGGACCCAGAGGGTTGTGATTGATGGCAGTCACTCATTGTGGTGCCCTGTGACCAGTGGGGTCCTTCAAGGCTCTGTCCTGGGACCCATACTGTTCAACATCTTCATTAATGATGTGGACACTGGAGTCAGGAGTGGACTGGCCAAGTTCGTCGATGACACCAAACTTTGGGGCAAAGCATCCACGCCAGAAGATAGGCGGGTGATCCAGGCTGACCTGGACAAGCTCAGCAAATGGGCAGACGAGAACCTCATGGTGTTTAACACCGAAAAATGCAAGGTTCTCCACCTTGGGAGGAAATACCTGCAGCACCCTTACAGGCTTGGCAGTGCTACGTTGGATAGCACTACAGAAGAAAGAGACTTGGGGGTCATCATTGACCACAAGATGAACATGAGCCTCCAATGCGATGCTGCGGCTAATAAAGCGACCAAAACGCTGGCTTGCATCCATAGATGCTTCTCGAGCAAATCCCGGGATGTCATTCTCCCCTTGTACTCGGCCTTGGTGAGGCCTCAGCTGGAGTACTGCGTCCAGTTTTGGGCTCCACAATTCAAAAAGGATGTGGAGAAGCTTGAGAGAGTCCAGAGGAGAGCCACGCGCATGATCAGAGGTCAGGAAAACAGATCTTACGATGACAGGCTGAGAGCCATGGGGCTCTTCAGCCTGGAAAAGCGCAGGCTCAGGGGTGATCTGATGGCCACCTATAAGTTTATCAGGGGTGACCACCAGGATCTGGGGGAACGTTTGTTCACCAGAGCGCCCCAAGGGATGACGAGGTCGAACGGTCACAAACTCCTGCAAGACCGTTTTAGGCTGGACATAAGGAAGAATTTCTTTACAGTCCGAGCCCCCAAGGTCTGAAACAGTCTGCCAGCGGAGGTGGTTCAAGCACCTACATTGAACACCTTCAAGAGTAAATTGGATGCTTATCTTGCTGGGATCCTATGACCCCAGCTGACTTCCCGCCCTTTGGGCAGGGGGCTGGACTTGATGATCTCCCGAGGTCCCTTCCAGCCCAAATGTCTATGAAATCTATGAAATTAAAGCACCTGTTCACCACCTCGGGCTGGATTTTCTGAGATGCTGAATACCCAACACCCCAAATGGAGTCAGTGTGCTCTGTGTTTGTTGTCTCCTCAGATCAGAGGTGCTCAATTTACAAAAGAAAAAAGGGCATTTTATTTTTACTTGGGGGGGGGGGGGAAGGAGACGGGAGAGGTTTGTTTGTTTGTTTACTTCTTCCCAGAACAAAAATTCAAGCTCAGTTATTTCCCCTTTTTCGTAATAACAACTAATAAAACCACCAGGCCTTCAATAATGTTGTCACTGTATTTACACAAGTATAACTGGAAAGTAATAACGTATTCTGTTGATGCTACACAAAATGGAAGAGAACCCCATCCCCTTTTCCTTATCTGCATTGACTCCTCAGGTCTTACAGCATCAGAATTCCTTGTCTCTCTAAACTCAGTAGATTTTCCACTGAATACACACCTGGGAAGCAGATCTGAACCAAATAGTTTCTCCTCAGATTGCTTTAGCTACATCCAGAGTCTCTGAAGAGGGGCTTATGCTCAAATAGATTGCAGCAGTGAATTATACTGCCAGACAGGATAAACACCCTTAAAAGCTGCTTTCTTCCTAGCCTTGCTCATAGCCACTAGCACAAAATTACTTCCCAACTGAGAAGGCATAGGGGAGTGAAGGAGGAGGAGCTCTAGTTTTCAGGAGGATAGATGTTGCTATGTACAAGGTTTCTTGCACAAAAAAGAAGTCAGACAGAATATATTCACTCCAATCAGTCCCGTCCCACAATGCTTCATTCCTTACTTATCCACAGGGTATAAGCAGCTTCAGGCATGGTTTTGTAAGGTATGAAGACAGGCTTCTTTGAACCTTGCCCATTCTGGCTCTTACAGTCCCCAAAACAATGTTGCTAATGGAGACAGCTAGCTGGTCAGGATGGCAAAGGGCCTGTCAGATTTCTCCAGGTGGAAACCCACAGCAACATCCTTTCCCTCATGGGTACATAAAGTAAGGCAGACAACCAAACATAATCACCAATGCTTTGGTAAGCCAGCAACTGAAGAGCAGAGACTGGCAGAGAAGGGAAAGAGCAATAAAAGACAGATATACAAGAGGGACACAAATGAATAGTGCACAGCAAGAGTGAAAGGGAGGGAGCTAAGAACACCTAACTGAGAGGACATGTATAAAAACCAGACCCCGAGCATCTTCCCCGAGCTGTGATCTCAACTGCTGTTTAACATAAAAACCTGAAAGAAGAGGTTGTACATTCATGCTGGGGCTCACAATAGCACTGGAGCCTTCTACAGGTGAATGTTTGTGTGTATAAGCAAGAGGGCAATAGGACATCCATGTGTCAAAGGTAGTACAACTGAAGCCCACACGTGGCAGGGAGAATACCAGTGTCAGTGATGAGGTCTGGGTATGCCAGCAAGCGTGTAGTACTGCCAGCCTCAAGAACCACAAAACACCAGGATCAACTTAAAACATCAAGAGCTTTTGTTTTGTTTTTTCCAAATATTAATTGTTGATGCCTTTTTCTTTGTTCTACATTGCCTT
This sequence comes from Crocodylus siamensis, assembly GCF_052110815.1. NCBI lineage: Eukaryota > Metazoa > Chordata > Crocodylia > Crocodylidae > Crocodylus > Crocodylus siamensis. The sequence continues at coordinate 115,429,957 of NC_143398.1, forward strand.
AAGCATTCATTCACTTAGCCTTTTTAAGTTTCACCCACAACTTGGAAGTCCAGAATTAATTCTTCCTTTCTTTCCTTCTTCCTGTCCTTTTTAAAGACAGCTAATCTTGCACAGATTCGTGTCTGTCACTATGGGCTTTAAGAAAAAACAACAAATACTGTGAGGCTTATGGTAAAATTGCAGAAGTTGCCTACAGTGGTGTAGGTAAGCGTCCAAAAGGGGAACATCAAGGTTGGTGTGGGTTTCTGACAGGCATGTCTACAGTAAATGTGTTGAAGAATGTGTATATTTGCTTATAACGTGAGCCCATGCCTCTGTGTGGCAAAATCTCAGTGAGTACTAGGTAAGTATTTTGCTTATAAAAGCTTAAAATGATGACTGTTCCTCACCATCCTGATTGACAGATGTCTCTGCTGGATGTGAGCATTAAATGAAGACTTTGATGCAAGGCACGGCTAAAGTCTGATGTCCCAAAGCAGTTTCTAAAAGCTCCTTTCACATAGCCTGATCCCCCAGTGGAGTAAAAGGGACAAAAGCAGCAGGAAGGCTGTTCTTAAGGGGAAGGAGACTGGGCAGAAGGTAGAGACAATCAATGACAGCATCCCCTTCTCCTCTTTCACCAAGCAAGGAGAGAGAGCAGGGTGCAGATTCTCCTCGTCTGTGGCCACAAACACACTGCAGGATCTGGCAATCAGCTTCTTCTGGCTCATTAACCCAGGCTGCTGCTCTGTACAGAGATCAATGTGTCATCTAATAGGAAGAAGCTTCTCAGCTCTGCAGCATTTTACCCACTGATGGTTCACATGATGTGTATAGGCATATCCATCAGCATAACAGCATGAAACAATTCTCTGGGGGTTGAACTAAGTGAATCTCCCCCACTTAATCTCTATTATAGATTTGGATTTCTGTATAGGATTAACTATTGAAACCATTGAATCCTACACACGGGCAGCTATTGTTCATGGGTATTGATAATCTTTATGGTTTAGTTGTAGGATATTTGGACTCTTTTCAGTGTGAATTGCCTTTTCAAGAAATACAGCTTTGTCAATCCCCACCAAAAAGTGTGAGGAAGCCTGCCAATATACCATAGCATCTCTTACTGACCTCCGTAACTCATCCAGCGAGGCAGGGGAGGGGAGGGGAGGTTCAGTCCTCATAGTGCTATACCCCATGAGAGGAAAAAAACAGTGCAGAAAAAAAATAATAAAGTTGAGAGGAAGAATGCAGCCACATCACTCATTACAACAGTACACTATATTTTCTTCAGAGGGTTTGGGAGGTTAGAAGGAAATTCTTAGTGGTTCACAAGATAAAACAGCCTGAAAGCTACTGCTGTACCACTTTAAAACAATTTCAGACACTCCAGGCAGAGGCAGGCTTAAGAGATTGAAAAAAAAAAAAAAAAAAGATTCATCTTCTCCCTGAAATCATCCAGGGATATAAAAAGATGACCAGGACACCAAATGAGTCAGGATGGCAGAGGTCCCTCTTCCTGGCTTGAAAGCTTCCTGTTGCGGGTAGGCCTGGATTTTCTAATGGTAGGTTAGTTGTTACAGCTGAGCACCAACATAGATTACAGCACATTTGGGAAACAAATGTTTCAGGCCTTTGCTTGAGCAGGGATTGAGGAATAAATTCTGCTCATTTTACATTGAATGCAAACATGTTCAATGGCTGTAATGGCATTGCTCATTTAATGTAGTTAGAATTATAATTAATTTAATTTAGTAAGAGCTATCTTGAGTCAGGCTCTTTGGGGACTCAGAGTTCCTTGATCCCATCTCTGAGAATGACCTTATCTATATTTGAATTTCCTTGGGTGATCACAGCTCACCAGAGCACAATCCTTTCAAAGACACTTAGAACAAGGCTACTGATAAGGAAGCTAACTGTGCAAAAGGAATGTTAAATGCCACTTAACTTGAATGTGAGGAATACAGAGTTCAAGTGTTAACATGGGTGAGTGACATGAATAGTACTTGTGAGCTATTTAAGGTTCTGATTCCAATCTCCAAAGACATCACCAGTCATATTCCACTCTCTCTATTCACCTCACCATGACCTTCCTCTACATTTTTCAGGGACATCGATCACTTAGTTTTTCCATTCCCAGAATCAACCCATCATGCTCCTTCCCAATGCACACTTAGTTTTCCTCTGCTGGGTGGCCTGCCAGTATCCCTTCACTACTACACTGAAGGATGGTACATCCTACACTGAAATGCAGGACCAAGGGTATCAATTTCTAGCAGAATCCTTTCAACTTCTCCTCTTCCCCCTCCTCCAAATTTTAACCAAAGCTCTCAACATGGGGTTGTTAGAACTACTTTCTTTAACCAAAATAGTAGCAGTAAATTTTATTACTGAAATTAAGTTATCACGTATGATAATTAATAATTATTAATGCGTATCACTAGTCTTATTTACTATGACTACTACAAATATTATTCCTTTGCTCTTTACTAGGGTCTTTCATCTTGAAGCATTAAAAAAAATATTAGCCAAGTCATAAATTGACCAGTCCTTCTGTGATATATGGGAAACAGCACCACTCCCAACTTATTACCTGCAATTTGAGACACAGAGGGCCTGTCTACACAAGATGCTAAATGCACAGTAGACTATTTCTACTGCACATTAGCACAGCAGGCAAAAACATGCCACTAGTGCCGCGTAAGAGACGTGTGCCAGCACCACTGTGCAGTAGTGCCGATTATGGTGCATTGTTACTATCTGTTATTACAGGTACTAAACTTAATGTGGCGCATTAATGAGTAGATGTGCCCAGAGAGATCAAATTTTACGGGTTTGGGTAATGGCAGGAGTTCTTCAGCCAATCAGCTTCATATCTAAGGAAATTTGGTCTAATTTTCACATCTGAAATTGATCTAATCCAAGCAGGCTTGGAATGACCTGTTTTTTGGCCAAACCTACCTGATTTAGATAGAACGAAAGGGGGGGGGGTGGCAGTGTGTGTAAGTAAAAGGTTTACCTGAATTATTTAAAAAAGATCTAGACATCCCTTTGACTAGCCAAAAAATGAATGCAAACAAAATTTGTGCAGCCTATGCTAAGGCTTAAAAGCATGTTAATTAAACCATATTTGCCAACACATTTTGAAACTGGAAAGCAGCCCTTTTAGGGATCCATCATTTGAAAGGCAGAAGGATATAGATTTAAGCAGTTTGGAGTTTCAAAAAGTTCCAGAGGCCTTGACATTTAAGGATGTCAGACTGCCACTGAAATCACAGCAAGTCACTCTTCAGAGATAAGCATTATGAAAACTTACAGTCAGAACCACCTCAGAGAATTTGAAGTGCAAAAAAGCCTGACTGAATCTTTTCTTCATCTATTAAAAAAGAGCAGTGTTTCCCAAATTGTGGCCTGTGACCTCAAGTGGGGTCGCAACATCAACAGATGGGGTCGAGAGGGTAAGGGGCTGTGGGTTGGGACTTAGGGTCCATGCTGAGGAAATGGGGTCATAAATAGGGTCATGATGAAGAAAAGTTTGGGAAGCACTGAACTACAAACTTACTCTCCCTTAAACAGATGGTCCTCCTGACTCAGGCTTCACTTAAAGCTGTAAAACTCAGGGAAGGAAGCAGTCAGGTTTCTCCTAGATGCCCTTCTCTCAGTGCTGAAAAGTAAACAAGTAGATGCAAATACCCGTAGATTAATTAGAAACCCAATCTCAGTTTCTTCTGCACCCGGCATTGCTCTGACACTACCTGAATGAGCCGAAAGAAACAAGGAAGAAAAGGAAGAAAGTGGCAGAGAACCAATATGCAAGAGTAAATACACTATGTAAATTCATTTTACACATACTTCGTCAAAGCTTCCAATGCAACTACAAAAAAACTAGAGGAAGATCCATGGGTGACTGGTGCCTCCCAAGTCTGGGGGACACCAGATCACCTGATCCCCTGGCAGCCAAATCCCCAACCAGGGGCAAGAGAGGGTCCCTCAGCGGCCGATCGCTGAGCCAGCAGCAAAAAACCAGAAGTTCACTTCCGCCTGTACTTTCGGTTTTGCAGCTGATGCTTCCAGGGGGTGCACCCATGTGCAACCCCTATGTGTCGCCAATGGGGAGATCCAACTCCCCTTTTCACCTAAAAACTCAAAACCACCATCAAATAATTTCCATCTAAACTACAAGAAAAATTACAGAACTTGACTTCCCCACTATCCAACCCAGGGACTTTTTACATGCTCCCTAAAATCCACAAACAAAGGAACCCAGACAAACCTATAATAATATTCAACCAAGGAACCCTGACTGAGGAAATAGCAGGTTTAACTGAATCCATCCTAAAACTTCTTGTCACCCAACAAGCGAGTTTTGTCCAAAACGCAACAGACTTTCTATGAAACCTTAAAGACATTACCACCTTCCCAGCAGTACTCTCCTAGCCACCATGGATGTTACCAGCTTATATACCAACATCCCACACCAGGATGGCACCCAAGCCTGCCATACATGTCTACAGAAGCAAGATTACAACTCAGATAGGGTGGATAAACATCAACTATTTAAAAAAAAAAATCAAAAAAAAAAAAAATCAATCTTTTAATTTAATTGTATTTATTTTTGTTAAGATGCTTTGAAAAAAAAGCTGATATATAGTTTTAATTTAAGATATGTTAAAACTCAAAGATATCATCATAGAATAGGGATTTTAACTTCTAATTATATACTATTTGAGGCAATATATTCATGTAACCTTTTGAGAAGTTTTATAAATAAGTCACAACAGGCCAAGGACTATATTAGGGGCCCAATCTTACAGGGTTCCCAGAGGCTCCTCTACAGATTCGCAAAGATTGAAGAAAACCACTCTACCCAACAGGACTCAGTGCTCAGTCTGGAAGATCCCATTAAGCATCTCTGTCATGCTTAGTTTCAGTTCTCAAACCGTGGATTTGTGATTCCAGAGATCATAGGCAGACAAGGTTATTTGGGTAGATGTGATATATTTTATTAGACCAACTAAATAGTTGGGGAGGAGAAAAAATTTACAAGCTTTTCAGCACAAACACTCTTCTTCAGGCATAGGGAGAGTTTGTTGTGTAGAAATAGTATCCTTGTTTACGACAGTATATGGAGATGAGAGATAATAGACCTGATTGCCCACCCATCAGACCTCTTGTCTCTCTGCAAGTTTGTGTACAGCCAGTCAAGCCTTACCTTTCTCTAAAAGTACAAAGTTTCAAGGAGTTAAATTAATAAAGGATATCACACAACAAGAATGCACCTTTTGGAGAAAACAATGATTAAAACCGAGGCTTCTTGACCAGTGATTGAAATCATGATTTAAATTAATTTGATTTAAATCAAATACACCCTGAACTCAGAGTACAGACCTAAAGATATTAATGAATTTATACACTTCATCCTCACACACAACTTCAGTTTCAATAACCAACACTTCTCTAGACCACGGGCGCAGCTATGGGCACCAAAATGCCTCCACAATATGCTAAACTTTTTATGGGCCATCTGGAAGAAGAATTCCTCAAGAACTGCACCATCAAACCCATGCTATACTTAAGATATATAGATGACATCATCATAATCCGCACCGAAAACCTGCAATCTGCGACTGATTTCCATCACAACTTCAATAATCATCACCCCTCTATCAGACTCTCTTGAATATTTTCCTTTTTAGACAATACAATCAATATCCAGAATGGTAAAATACAAACCACCATATATAAAAAACCCACAGCCAACATACATATCTGCACAGAACCAGCAATCACCCTAAACACAAGCTGTAATATACAGTCAAACCCTCCAATGCCACTGAAGTTGCAGTGAGGAGAACACCTGTGATCATCACCTCACAAATCTCAACGGGGCTTTCACTCAACAAGGACACTTCTCCAGAGAGAAAGATCACACTTTTGAAAGAGCCACCTGGATACCATGTGAAGAATTCCTGCAGTAAGAAAATAAAATCCCCATGAATCACACATCGTTAGTCATGACATACCATCCAAATGCAAAGTGCTGCATCTAGGGAGGAAAAATGTCCAGCACACCTACAGCCTAGGAAATGACCTGCTGGGTGGCACGGAAGTGGAAAGGGATCTTGGAGTCCTAGTGGACTCCAAGATGAACATGAGTCGGCAGTGTGACGAAACCATCAGAAAAGCCAATGGCACTTTATGGTGCATCAGCAGATGCATGACAAATAGGTCCAAGGAGGTGATACTTCCCCTCTATCGGGTGCTGGTCAGACCGCAGCTGGAGTACTGCGTGCAATTCTGGGCGCCGCACTTCAAGAAGGATGCAGATAACCTGGAGAGGGTCCAGAGAAGGGCCACTCGTATGGTTAAGGGCCTGCAGGCCAAGCCCTACGAGGAGAGATTAGAGAAACTGGACCTTTTCAGCCTCCGCAAGAGAAGGTTGAGAGGCGACCTGGTGGCTGCCTATAAGTTCGTCAGGGGGGCACAGAAGGGAATTGGTGAGTATTTATTCACCAAGGCGCCCCCGGGGGTTACAAGAAATAATGGCCACAAGCTGGAAGAGAGCAGATTTAGACTGGATATTAGGAGGAACTTCTTCACAGTTCGAGTGGCCAAGGTCTGGAACGGGCTCCCAAGGGAGGTGGTGCTCTCCCCTACCCTGGGGGTATTCAAGAGAAGGTTGGATGTGTATCTGGCTGGGGTAATGTAGGCCCAGCACTCTTTCCTGCTTATGCAGGGGGTCAGACTCGATGATCTATTGAGGTCCCTTCCGACCCTGGCATCTATGAATCTATGAATCATCCCTCCCTGGAAACTATACAGAAGAATCCTCAAACAACTGCAACCCATACTAGAAGACCCAATTCTTAAAGAGATACCAGAACCACCCATCCTAGCCTTTAAACAAGCACCAAACCTCACCCAGACGCAAATTCCCTACAGCCCAAAAAACACTAAACAGATCCAGGCCATGCCAGGACAAAACATGAAAAACCTGCCAACACATCTCTACCACTCTCACAATAACTACACCCCACAGCAGAACTATCACCATTCCTGGCTCTTACACCTGCACCTCCAGAAATGTAATACATCTCATCCAGTGCACCAAATGCTCTGATGGAAGATATGTAGGAGAAACCAAACAACAACTGCGTACCAGAATGAACATGCACCAAAAATCTATCAAAGACAAAAATATCCAATTACCTGCGGCTGCACACTTCTCAAAAGACAACCACTCTCTCTGATCTCTCTGTTCTTATCCTCAAAGGGAAGCTATAAAACACTTTTCGCAGATTAGCCTATGAACTTCATTTCATAAATCTACTGGATACAAAAAAAATCATGGACTAAATATAGACAATGGCCATCTGATAACCCCAGGCAACCTCTCTACATTTTACCAGCTACATTCTGTCACCAGGTCAACATTCCCCCTCTTCCTCCCCACCTACCTGTCTCACACCCATCATCTCCTATGGCCTCTGATACTCATTGCCATGTATCTGCATTTTCACAGACCTGCATTTTGCATATTGGCTTCTATTCCATCCAGGAGAACACAAAACAAGAGCAGACTCTCCTTATGCCTGAAGAAGGCTGTTTGTGCCCAACAGTTTGCAGAGAACAATTTTTCCAACTATTTAGTTAGTCTAATAAAAATATATCACATTTACTCAAAGAACCTTGTTGTCCAGTGCAATGAGGCACTAATGTTGGCCATTTAAAATTACGTGAGGAAATACCCAAACAAGGATATTGTTCAAGGACAAATTAGAAAAATAACAATTTATGAATTCTGTCCTCATGGTCCCAAAAAGAATGTGGAATGGTGATAAGTTCATCCAATAAGACACATGATAAAAACACGGCATCATCAGAACCCTCTTTTTAGCTAATCCTATTCCGAGTGTAGACACTGTAACTGTTACCTAGCAACTTCACAGTACAGCTTTTATAAAATAACCTTCATTAACACTGTCATGAACGTCACAAAGCCCAATCAAAAGAGAACCTGAAAAAGAACACTGAAATGCTAATGCTAAAGCATTTAACCAATATATAATGTTTCCTGTATCCTATTTTTCAAGATTTAGCATGTACAATGTCAATAACTTATAGTGATTACTACTGAAAAAATGGAGATGTTTGAGATTAAAATCAGGGCGGGGGGTGAGAACCACAGCCATTAAAAAAAATCCAAAAATTATTTTCCAAAGTTCATTATCTGTCTTCTGTTGCATTTATGGTTCATACTGGTAAGTCGTACTCTGCAATCATGAGGCAAAAATATACTTTAAAAAATGTAAGTCTTTAATAAACTGATTTCAGCAGGTAGGTTTTAAGGAAACAAAACAAAACATTAAATGTTATAAAAGTTGGCAACTTTGAATTAAAGGTAGCAAAGAGATGCAGGACTTTGCAAAGATTTCATTGACCAATACTGGCCACCATTGTTAGTATTTTCTGAGAATTAAAGAGTGGCTGGTATAAAGGAAAAAGCTGGTCATTATAAAGCGATCAGAAATACCACCCACTAGTGGACATTATTGTTATTATAAACAATTAAAAAGTAATTATTATTTGGATGTTGCCTCTCAAATTCTGTGACCTGTTGACATAGTTCTCTGCTTATTTAGCGTACAGCAAAGCATATCTGCAATATAAAGTCAACCCCCTTTATTCTAAAATGTTCACCTAAACATCATTTCAGGTAACCCTTCATTCTACATTTGAAGCACCAACCAATAAAAAGAGAATCAGACAACTGCCTTAAAAAGAATAAGGTACCTATAAATATAAATACTTTTCTCTGTATTTGCAGTTTGTATCGAAATCTAGTTTTCCATGTAATAACCTTTACTGTTTATCTAGAACACTCATTTCCCATAGCTTGCAAAGGTTTTCCAAGTGGCAACCAGAATAAAGTCAAATGCTTTAATAATAGGACAACCTGGCTGTAAATATTAGCAGGTGGTCCCAGGTCAAATAAGCCAGCTGAAACTACTTCACCTTGGTCTTTAAAATTTACTAGATTTCTAGTTGACTGTTTCCCTTTAAAAACTATGTACATTCAAATGGGAAAGCAGGACCTCAGTTTTATCTTTTTTTAAAAGATGTATAATGGGAGTATCCAAATTGCACTTACCTGAAAGCTGAAATAAGAACTTGCCAAAAACTAGAGGGTGCCTGGCATTTGGAACACAGCAGATTGTAAGCTGCCATCTTTGTATTTAACTCAGAAATCTTGCCCCTAACAAATTTAGGATTCAGATGTAAAGCCCTATTCTAATCCAAATAGCCAAAACAGATCAAGATGCAGGATCATATGCCAGGATGTATAGTTCCTGTGGGTCACATTTCCCTATTTGAAATATAGCTGGCTTTAGACTAAATTGCTGAACTCCATGGCTATCCTAGAGGCTGTATTTTGTTTGCTCTGGTTTCTGATGCAATCTGTGCCACCTGTCTTCACATGGACCTATGAGATTTCTTTTCTCCTCAAATCAAATAGAAGCCCTCACTTTCCAGCTCAGTCTTCCTAATGCTACTAATCTCATATTAACAGCCTACAGACATAGAAGAGGCCAGAAAAAGTGAGGGATTGCCAACTTCCAGCTGTGCTGCCTAGTGACTCTGTGCTGGTCAAATCTGGATTAATACTTGAAGTGATTTGCCCCAGAAAACTGTTACAGGTGCCTGTATCTCTAGATCTCCTTCAGTAGTGAGGAAAAGAAAGCCCTTCAAATTTACAAATAATAAAAATACAAAACACATCTCCTTAAACAAGTTACATTCACATCACTGTTTTTTTGCTGCAGAAAAGCATTTCAGTTGCTGTAATCATGATTTGTCTGGTCAAAGAAATCCCTAGCCAAAGATAAATGTCTTACCTGAGGCAAAAGTAAATCAGAACTCGTGGTAGAGGTGATCTCTCTTATTAGGCCAACTAGATTTTTGGAAAAAAAAACAGAAGAAGATTTAATTGCAAGCTTTTGGGCACAAGCACCCTTCTTCAGGCATAGGAGAAACAAACATGTGATAAGGTACTCTAAAATATCTCTCTCCTCCTGCCTGTTGATAAGAATTATTCTCCCTCCATTTAGTTCTTTCTGATCCCAGAAACTACTCTCTGGAAGTCAGGCTTTGTCTGGAGGGGTACATTTATTAGAATAATCTGAGGTTTCAGTCTCTCCTGATATACAAAAATAGCTCCCCTGTATAGTCTTGTGTTCTGGCAGGAGAATGGCTCTGTCCTACCTAACTCACCTCACAAGCAAAACAGACAAAGAGCTGAAGGGAGGGAGTTTGAAGCAATATAACTGTACCAGTCCTATGATGATACAACTGGTGAAACGTTGGTTTAACCTGAGAGAGACAAGTCTCCTCAAAACAGCTACCTGGCTGTTGGTTTGTCTCTCATTTAGAAGTAGAAAAGCACCCGATTTGATCTGTCATTTAATTTTTCTTGTTAACCCATTGCCAAAATCATGAGCGAGGTCAATTGAAATGAACCTGTTACCAAGTTCCAGCTGTTTACGGCATTGATGATAACTACTGGGGGGCTCCCCTTGCAAGTACCACGCTATAGGAATAGGGAGAGAAGTACAAAAACACTGCACTGTGTCTTGGGAGAGCAGACCTGGACTTTCATCCTGGGATTTACTGAGTGTCCTCCAATCCAGCTGAGCTTCCTACGCCCTCAGCCCGTCTCTTATGCAAACCAGATGTTTCGCAGCAGTTCCACCTCCCTCCAGTCTTGTCTCTCTGCCTTGATCTTTGCCTTTGTGTTTCATTGATTGGGGCATTTGCAAGGAAACAGGGGCTCAGAGGAGCTCATTTGCTTCTGTTGTTAATTTCCTCATGTTAAAACAACCTCCTGCTCGAAAAGAAAAATCAAGCAACTCCTTCTCATATCATCAAGACCACACTGCCCACTGCTCTTTCCTTCCAAGGAACAACATTCTTTTGGCTATATTCTTAGTAAAACATGTTTGAACAGTATGCCTGCTTTTGCGAGCTTACCTTATTCCTCTGCTCTCTCCTCTTCCTGGCCCTGCTCTCAGTGGGGTGTATTTTGTGACTGTTAGTCTCTTTCAAAATTGATTCCTTATCCATATTTGGGAATTCGTGTTGGGCACTAGTGGGGCAACTGACTTTTCTTCTACAAGTGCACGCTGGGAGTTGTAGTTTCCAACAAGGAAGGTTTTCCAGCACACAAACAGGAAGTATTTGTAACAAAATAAGAAGCCCTCTGAAAGTGTGTGCTGAATTGGTGTGACTGTTTAATTAAACTATACCTTAAAACCAAACCAGAAAAAAAAGCTAAAACATTATGCTCTTTGGATCTCTACTGAATCTGTCCAGGATTTCATACTGCAGTCATCACCATAGCACATAAATGCCTCACAGATAACATCAGGACTCACAGTAGAGATGATATCTTTTATTAAACCAACAAACAAAAAACCCGACAAAAAAAAACATTTTACAAACAAAAAACCCGACCAAAAAAACCCTCTTTCATTGCAAGCTTTCAGGCACAAACACCCTTCATCAGGCATCAGAGAAGATTTTAAAAGTTCTCTTGGGTAGAAATGAAACAGGAGAACTTTTACAATTTCTCAGATGCCTGATGAAGGGTGTTTGTGCACAAAAGCCTGCAATTAAACAATCTTTTTTTCAAAAATCTTATTGGTCTAATAAAAAGATAGCAACTGTACTACAAGTCCTGATTGCTTTTTCCGTTAGGCCAACATGGCTACAACCTGGATACCTGTCACAGATAACATGGCACATTGCAAAGGTGGGCTGGAAAGTTCTACAATTGCAGAATATCTGCCTACCTCCCTATGGTAGGAACAGCTGCTCTTCTCCACCACCATCGCATCACTATATGGAAAAAGCACAAAAGCAACCACCAGAAGTCATGGGTAAGGCTGAGCTTTTAATCCAAATTCTGAAGCGCATACATGTTGCAGGCATATATGTTGCAGAGCTCCTACATTAAGTGACTGTACAACAATGGGCCATTAGTGATTCAGATAAGATAACATAAAATATTCTGTCTGTCCTGTGGAAGTATGTGGTTGGAAGGAGTTCTCTCACCGTGATACTGATTCTTATGTAAATTACACAATGTTTGCAAACATGTTAGGGTAACAGTGATATTGTAATATTGTAGCCATCATGGTCCAGAAATTATGCAAGAGTAAAAGATTTCTTAGGGTGAGATCTTTTATTGGACCAACTATGTAGTTGAGATGAAGTTGGACACACTTTTGAAAATAAGACATTTTTCCTCAGATCTCTGATTATAGGAAGCTAGCCTCTGCAAGTGAAGCAAGCAAAGTGCTGTGCTTCCTATAATCGGAGACCTGACTGAGGAAGAATGACTTTATCCCAGCTACAAGCATATGTAGAATTTGATAATATGGCATGCACATTGTGAAACCATGGTGAAAAAGCTGATTGTCATACCAAGTTTGTAGCTCAGACAAATGGTTTAATCAGTTTTAAACAACACAGTTGTAAAAGACAAGCCTGAATACTCATGCAAAGAAAAGACACTTGAGGAAAACACTTGGGGGTTGGACCTGATGATCTGTTTAGGTCCCTCCTGACCCTAAGCACTACGAAGCCACTATAATTATGAAACCACAGTGGGGTGTAAGAGGCAGAGAGAGGAAGGCAGAAATTTATCTAGTACACTGTAAAGCTATTGGCACTGGTAGGCTTAGAAGGGAGCTATATTCAACCCCCCTGCAGAGCTTTGAAAGAGTATGAGAGAGAAACAGAAAGAAAAACAGGAATTTCTCATTAAAGAAAACCAGAAGTCTGACCTTATCATAAATAGTTTCCCCTTATTAGCTCAAAAAGCTAATTATAATTTGGCCATATAATTAAGCCTTATAATTTGGGAGGAAAATAATGAGATCTCAACTTTAGCTAATTACCTTTTGCCAATGAATGCAGTAGCTTCAACCTGACTCCAAACCCTTAGTCCCTCTTTTAAAATACCGTAGCTCTCATTTACCTGAACCCTATGGAAACACAGGGAAACCCATCCCCTGTTCAGATATGCAAAATGTTCAGATATGCAAGACATCTCTGATATAAAACAGCATCAACCATGAAGAAGAATAAACAAAAACATATTAAACAGTCCAGGAACATTATTATAATTAATGCAAAACCGACTTAAAAAAATAAAACCTGCACGTGCGGTTTTTAATTGCTAGTGATCAAGTTGGGACTTCATACAATCCGAGTGTTCAAAAATAAGGGGTCCAGATAAGTGAGGGTCTAAAACTTTTTGGCTAAATAAATGTATATTCTAGTTTTTTGTATGTTGCTCGTGTGACACCTTGTGTTGGGAACAAGAAATGTAATCTGCTAATCACATTGATTCTAGCTGCTTTGATATTTTTCACTCCCTTGAGGAGAGCTAAAGCTGGAGAACTTTGGCTTGGATTCAGTTTTTCCAGAGCCAGTCTTGTGCACATTTAAGAGGTGGGGAACTTGACCTTTGCTGTCAAAGTAGTAAAACTCTTTGATGAACGTTGCACCTTTGCTGGAATCAAAGCCAAGCTTTCAGATCTAGACCCTAAGAGACAGAGGCAAGATATACATTAAGAAACACACTGTCTGTTTCTCCTGCACACACAGATCTGTAAAAATAAGGTAGGCCCTGTCTCCAAGGACAGTGTGGATTTTCTGATTATAGTACTGCATACAATACTGAAAACAGCGTGACATTTCTACAGGTAAATGAAAAAAGCTTTCTGGCTGCACAAAATAAGCCAAAGAATTATCTATATGAGTGATTTTCAGCTTGTTGGTCCACAGACTGCTACAGACTATGTCTAAGGGGTTCATGATAGATTACAATGATCAGCACCATACCTAGACTTTGGCAGCCCTGGGCAAACTTTTAGTATCGGGTCTCCTTTTGCCAGAGATAATGAAGATAATCATTTAAAAATTACCATTTTCAGGTCCCCTTTTTGTTTGGGCCCCAGGCAGGCGCTTGGTTCTCCCACACCTGTGTCTGGTCTGGACTATAATGAAAAAAGGTATAGGAATGCCCACACTTAAAATTCAAGGGAGGTGGTACCTTCATTTGAAATTCCCAAAAGGGTCCATATCTCTGTTTAAAATGTTTTAGGGATTTGCAAATGAAAATAGGTTGAAAACCACTGCTCTATACCACAGCTCATTTTAAAACTTTATATAGAACATGAGCATGGATGAGTAGGTTTCATCCTGCACTATTAAGTACTGGTAAATGGTGGGAGGTTTTTTTGCCTTTCCTCTCAATGGACGCATTTACACATGCACTAATGCGCTTTAGCTAATGAACATTATATCTAGTACCTCTGGGCTTGTTCAACAAGCTTTAGTCCAAGCAGCCCCACCATCATTTTGAAAGGCAGGGAGAGATGAGAGATGAGGAAGGCTGCTGGTGCACAGTACCATGCTCCAGCTGACTGGATTAACAGTGCATTGGAGCAGCCTCCGTGCTCATGTACAGGCACCCCCTATTGTCAGGTATCAGGAAACTGTGAGTTAGCTTGGCTTAACATGCATTAAATAAAGCAAATGCTTTTTAAGTGACAGATAATATGCATTAGCCTATTTTAACATGCATTAAGTAAACAATATAGTTTTAAATGTGATGCTTTAATGAGCATTAAATAGGTTAATATGCATTAAAGTGGACATGTAGACTCATCCAATGAGAAGTTTCAGGCTCTGACAAATATGAATAAATGGTTAAGGTTAGCAGACCTCACACAAGTGTTACGCATTCTTAAAAAGCCATCTTGTAGTTGTGTTCAACCAAGAGTTGTGTCACTGACATTTATAGAACTCTTACCTTCTTTAATATTAAATGCAAAAAAATAAGGCTCAGTTAATCCAGCACTGTGGATGAGACTGGCTAGTCTCAGAAAGACCTTTATTATATCTCTTACAACGTACTACTCTTTTGTACATACGTAGTACTGACTAACTTTATGCAGGTACCACCCTGATTAGTAAATGCCCTTAAATCACAGACTCGTTTTTACAATTTACCTGCTAAAATAATCCACCCTCAATTTAAGGCCACATAAGAAAATCATTAATTTTACAGGAACAAGTCAAGCTATGACTTTATTTAGCTCTCGCCGACTCTTGATTCTTTGTGTGTAGATGATGTTAATTCCCATATATAGTAACAACAATAAAATTATTTAGATTTACAAAATTCAACTCCCCCTGTAGCCTACAGAAAATAATTTTTCATTTAGAGATTTCCCTCCCATTATGTTTTCCCATTAAAACTTTCCCTGGAAGCCTTGTGTCTGATGGTAAATATTTAGGACAATTGTGCATGTCAGACTTAAAAATGCTCAAGAAGCAAGGATTTTTTAGTAGCATCTTTTATTGGACCAACTGTATTGGGAGAGATGTTGTACAAGCTTTCAGGCACTGACTGCTTTCTCTCGGTCTGAAAACAGCAGATGTAGCTTGACATAAATAACAGACAGAACAAACCATGTGTATTACTTTATATTGTAGTGATGTTGTAGCCTTGATAGTGATGTTGTAGCCCAGGACATATGAGAAAGGCATGGATTTTTTGGGTAATATTTTTTATTAGAGCAACCATATATAATTCCTGTACAGTTAGTCGAATAAACCTACATTGTTCCAAAAAATCCTTGCCTCTTGCATATTATTTGGTATGTAATTTCTGTAGTTGGCATCTGTAGGTAGAAAAGAACTAATGCAAAGTTATGCGACTTGATTTTTGGTGATGCCAAGCATTTACAGTTCCTGTTAAACTCAATATAAGGTTTGGCTATTAAAATGTCCTGAAAAACTGACCTAAGGTCCTACAAGTCAGTGGCAGAGACCAGAACAGAACACAGAACTTTTGACTTCTAGTATCAGTCCCCTTTATGCAGATCACAGTACCACGTTTTAAAAAATATCACTACCATAAAATAACTGAAGTACCTATAGTAATATTAAAAAAAAAACACTTGCAGGCCTTTTACCTGGATTGGACAGAACCCACTTTCTTATTTTAATGTGAGGGAAAAACAATTAGGTGGCAACTTGTCAGCACTGGCAGTAACTACAGAACAACCAGTGTCACAATGTCTCACATTTTGCATAGCAGTTGAGCTGCTGAGCAAGTCACTATCTGGTTAAAACTGACCAAGCAGCTACAATTTTTGTCAATGCACAAAAACTGTCAGTGACAGTAGGGGGAAGAATGTGTAAGAAAGGTATGCAGGGATGGGTGTTTTTATGAAAGGTATGCAGGGATGGGTGCTTTTATGTATATAAGTTTTCAGAAAAATACTCAATAGTGAGAAATTTATCATAAATAACCTGCAAATAATCCGTAGTAGTAGTAGTACTAGTAAAAATAATGAATATGCAAGTAACAAAGGGTATAAAGAATGTTTGGGAAAGAAAGGGTTGTTGGACTACTGCATTATGTCCCTGAATGTCTCAGCAAGACCCTGGACTATATGATCAGTAGAACAGGAAGCAAGACTCAATTGCAAGGTAACTAGTGAATTTCTTGGTGTAAGAGTATGTGTGCTATCTGTTGAATAAGCCTACAGTAGCGGAGTGGAAATTCCTGTCTCTTGAGTATTCTCTCTCTCGACAACCCACTGTTCCCAAGATTGTGGGGTAATGCCCCAACTTTGGTTCCTGTTTTGTTATTCATGTACTGTAACTAAAATGAGTTTTTTAAATACCTGGCCGATTTTCAGAGATCCTCAGGTCCAGCTGATTTCACCCAATGCTGTGGGTGCTCAGAACTTTCTAAAATCAGGCCCTGGGTCACAAGCTGTCTCTGATCCCTTGGGTGTTTATTGTAGAATTACATGCCACAGCAAATGGAGAGGTGGGTAGCCATGTTAGTCTGACATCAGGCAGAAAGTGAGAGTGAGAAGTCAGACAGAGTGGTTCAAAGAGGCATAAGCTTTCCTAGGTGACAACCTACTTTACCAGGTGCTACAAATAGTCATTCATAGCATTTAATTAGAATAATACAATCTGATGAAAGAGTGTTGCATAAAGAAGCTCATGCCCACGGGAGAATAGAGAATGTTGAAAAGGGCGTGCAGGGGATGTGGTGCACCATCACATAATACAACACACATTTTTCTCCAAGTAAAAATAAAATAGAAACTTTACTAATATGGCACCCCCCTGACTATGGCACCCTAGACAGTTGCCCATGTCACTCACCCCTAAGGCCGGCTCTGCTGGGTTGTGTCCATTTGGCTCCTTGGATGCATTCAAGGGCCTCTGGGTGCTGTCCAGTCTGCTCTGTTCTGTGTCTCCTCTGCCTCAGTGCAGTCCTGAACCCATGACCTTCACTCCTGCCCCTGTTATGTCTTTTATGTGATCCTAAGCCATTGGTCATGTGCTCTTAATGCCCCCTCCCCCCCAACACTAAAGGGGGCTTATAGCATTGGCCTACCATCTGGAATGGCTCATACAATAATGGCAAATGAGAGTTTGCTCATATAATAAGCAAATGGGAAGGGACCTCAGGAGGTTACCTAGTCCCACCCCCTGCTTAAAGTAGCACCATCCGCAACTATACCTTTTTCCTCCCTTTGTAACATTTTTGTATTCCAGGTCAAAACAGCTAAATCAGTTCCGAATCCTTTTTGATATGGGGCTACAGCCAACAAGTACCCTCCACCCCAGATTTTTCAGCTGGGGGGTTCAGATACTCCCAAATCCATTGGTAGACATCCTACGTGCAGACCCAAGTCTGGAGGTTTGGGGTTTGGATGGTCACTTACTTGCCTTTAACCAAAGGCCACAGGAACAAGCTAGGGAGGAGTCCCCCAGGTCCTCTCTCCGGTGGGAAGCTGGCCAGCAGGGAGCTCATTACAAGACTCCTAGGGAGGGTGTCCTGTCTGCAGTGTCTTGGACAGGGGTGCACCTTCCAGTACACAGTGCCCAGGGCTGGATTAACCCTTTAGTGGGCCCTAGACCAACAAACTCATGGGCCCCCAGCTGAAGAAGAATTACCAAAAAATGTTATTCTCCATAATTAGATTATGTAAAATAAACACAACTCGGCCTCTTCTTCACCTAGGGCCCTGAGCACGTGGCTAGGTTGATCCGGCGCTGCCAACGCCCTTTAAAATCCACTGTGTTTCGGGTAACAGACCAGTGCAGCGACTACACTCGCTCTTAACCCACAAGAGACAGCGAAGCTGCCTCCCCCTGGATGCCAGATCATCGCAGCCAGAGCTTGGTCTATGGAGACCCCACAGCCGCTCCAGGCGCCCACCCCAGCGCTTCACTCCTGCTCTCTTTCCGAGCCAGCCCTACTCCTCCCCCTCCCCCTCCCCCTCCGCGCCGCCCAGCTCCCGGGCGCGGACTACACTTCCCGGCGCCCCGCGCGGCGGGCCGGGATCCCTGGAGGCGGGAGGAGGCGGCGGCGGCTGCGAACCATGAAGGTTTCCGCGGGCCCCGCGCCCGGTGCCGCCGCCGCCGCGCTGCTGGAGGAGGCCGCGGATCTGCTCGTGGTGCATGTGGACTTCGCGGCCTCTCTGGACGCCTGCGAGCGCGGCTGCGACCTCCTGGCCGGCCGCCCCGGGTACGGCCTCGGCCACGGCCACGGCCTGGGAGGGGCGGGGGAGCCCTGCCGCGTGCCCGGGCACTGCCGCCTGCCTCCGCCAGGGGCATCGCTGCGGCGGGCACAGGGCTGGCGGGATGACCGGGAGGGAGGGGGTGTCTGTGGCATAGGGCAGAGCAGCAGATCGGAGAGGAAGCACATGGGGGAACAAAAAGTGGGGCGGACGACTGGGTGGAAAGCAAAAAGCAAAGCAGCAGTGCAGGCAGAAAGCAGACTAGCAGGCCAGACAGAAAGCACAGGGCAGGTAGCAGAAAGCAGAACAATACATCAAGTTGGGGGAGAGCATCAGCGTGGCACTCAAGGACCGTGCTGGGCTAATTTGTGGCACGTCTGCCAAAATATTTGGCCGCTGGTGAACTGAGCAGATAGGGGCTGCTGCCAGAATGGCGGTGGTCAGCCTACGGCATGGGCATCACAGGTGACATGGGGCAGATAGGGATGGGGACAGGCAGGAGTAGGGCAGGGAACAGAAAGTGAGCAGCAGACAGGCCAGAGAGTGCAGGATGGAGCAGAAAAGCAGAGCAACAGGTTGGACAGGGGTGCAAGGCAGGGAGCAGAAAGCAGGGCAGATCAGGCAGGGAGCATAAGGCAGGGGACAGAGCAGCAGATAGAGGAGGGAACATAGGGGTAAGAGGCAAAAAGCAAAGCAGCAGATTGGGGGAGGGGATCAGAGTGGCCCTCAGAGAAGGTGTCAGGCTAATTTGTGGAACATCTGCTGAAAAGTTTGGCCCACAGTGCACCAAGGTATTTAAAGGAAGTGGAGAGGGGCCTGGTGATGGTGGTTTCCTGGAAGAAGGGGTTAAAGTTAGTCCCAAAAGTAGAACTGTCTGGTTTAAGATGCACAGTGCGATACTTTGAAAGTTTGCAGGTGAGTGGAAGTTGTTTTGGTTTTATTTGTATTTTATTTTTTTTCTCAGTTGCCATTTTATTGCTGTTCATTGTTTGTATAACACAACCATCCAGTGTCCCCAGCTCAGACCAGCACCTCCTGGTGCTACCTGCTGTAGAAACATTGGAGGATACAGACTGTCAGTGAGCCTGTAGACTAAATAGATGAGATTGATCAAAAGCGTTAGAAAGAAACGTCCCCTTTTGTAAAGGGAGAGCTGAGGCAGAAAAAGATTAAATGACTGGTTACAGGTCCTGAGGATGTAAACAGAAACTGAATCCAATTTCATGGGTTTCAGGCCAGTGCCTTGGGTAGAAGAGAGTCTTTTCTCACTGAATTTTGTTTTGGAGGTTAAGGACGGGGTTGGTTTTGAAGTGTGTTTTGTAAACCATGTATTATTTAGTTTGGAAATCCTAATAATTATCCTAATGCTAAATTTATATTGTGATTGCAGTACTAATAATAATGATGCCAGTTTTTGTCATGCTTTTCTAGTAACACCTTGAATGACTGTTTAGATATAACTGGGTTTATTTTAGTTTTATTAATATGTATAAATGTGGACAAATATGGACAAATCTTTATTACTATTAAAAGGTCTGTGCACATTTATGGAATGAGGAATCTGACCTTAATATTTCCATTCATGCTGCTGGAATGGTCTATTAGCTGAAACTGCTTTGAAACCACATTTCTCAGCAAAGTGCTTATTTGGCCTGTTTCATCCATTGGACAGCTCAGAAGAAGTGAAATGTTCCCTGTGCATTGTGGGGATCCAGGCCCTGTCAGAGATGAACCGGTGGAGAGAAGTACTTTCTTGGGTCCTGCGGTATTACCACACCCCTGAACATCTGCCTCCAAAAATCTTGGAGCTGTGGTGAGTCCCTGCCAATAATTTCTAGATGTGCTGTCTAAAGTAACCAGGTACAGCAACATATACGTTTAGCATGTTCTGTCATTTTTCTCCTTCCTTTTTGCCACCCTTCTTTTTCCAGCCTTGCATGAGAGTAGGACTAGGAGGGGAGGCAGCCACGGCCCCATCCCTAGGCACTGTGTCTGTTGAGAAAGGGGTGGAGAAGTAGCTGCTGCTGCACTGGTGGCTGGCCATGTCGTCGACATCAGCAGCACAGCGGCTGGTACTGCCCCATGTATGCCATTTGTGACCGGGTGTGGAGCTGTGCTGCCATGCCTTTGTTCAGAGGAAACCTTTTTAGAATGAAAGAACAAGTAGGACACTTCATTCTCTGCAGCATCTTTTATCCTTGAGGGTGTCAAGAGGGTAACAGCTTGTGTTTGTAATGTTTATCTTTCTTGCATTCTAGTATCCTTTTATATAGCAGAGTAAGGGAGCCCCATGTGATGTTGGAAGTTGGCAATGAGTGGTTAAGGGATCTAACCAACAAAAGCCTTCCTTCATATGGCACCGTGATGGAGCTCTATCTGTTGCATGTGCTGCTGCCTCTTGGACAGTTTGCAGAAGCAGAGGAACTGGCACAGAGCTGTGAAGTTTTTGACAAGGAGCAACAACTCTTGACTCTCAGTACCATTCATGAGAGGAAGCATCAGTGGGTACACCACGAAGAGATGCAGTCAACTCCCAGAGAGCAGCCTGTCACAGTGAGGCAGAGGGCATTGGGTAGGTTTTCTCTTCCTTTTCATACTCCTGCATTTTTCTTGCAGATTTTAGAAATGCAAGCAATTGAGATTGGGCCAAAATAGTTTTTTAGGTGTCTAATAATAGTTGTCTGTCCCCTTACCTTGGTACTTTCTGAATTGCAGTATCTGTTGTGAGGTCACATCTCTGATAAAGCCCAGGCAAATCTGGGGAAACCCAGAGATGAATACAGTGTTTCTTTTCATAAAGCTGCCCTATGAAGATTGCTGTGGGAATGCAGAGGCTGTACTGTATATTTATGTATTAGCATTTATATACCACACTTCCCAACAAAGGCTCAGGGGGGCATACAGGAGATCCTAGACTTTAAAGACCATAATGGGATATATGGGAGAAGATGGTCATGGCAGGGCCCAGGCCTTTTAGATCAAAACTGGCACTCTGAATTGCTCCTGGTAATCTATTGGGAGCCAGTGCAGACTCTAGTGAGCTAGTTATGTGACTCACCCCCATTAGAAAGCTTGCATTCTGCTCCAGCTGCACCTTTGGCTGGTCCTTGAGGGCAGCCCCACAAAGAGTACATTGCAGTAGTCTAGCCTTGAGCTTATGAAGGCATAGATGATGGTGGCCAGATCTCAGTTGGAAAGAAAAGGTTGCAACCTTTATACCAATGAAGTTGGTGAAAGGCACTCCTAAGCACTGTTGCCACCTGGTGACCCAGGTGTAGCAGAGGATGCAGGAGCACCCCAAAGCTGTGAATCTGATGGACAGAAGGAAACCGAACCCTATCAGTGATAGGTGTTTAAACCCTGCCCTCCAGGTTATGCTGACTGCCCATCACCATCACCTCTGTCTTGTCTGGATTCAGCTTTAGCTGGCTCATTTGCATCCAGTCCCCAGCTGCAGCCAGGCATCGGGAAAGGACAGCCTGCAGAGTCCAGGTTATTTTAGATAAGAAAGAAAACGTTGGGTGTCATCAGCATACTGATGTCACCACGCTACAAATATCTGTATGATCTCACCCAGCGGCCTTGCATACACATTGAACAGGGTGATAGGGTGGTTCCAAGAGGATGGTGAACTATCACTCATCACCACCTTCTGGAACCTCTCTCCTAAGAAAGGGCAGAACCAGTTAAGTGTGGTCCCACATATACCCTCCAGGCTATGCAAATGCTTTTTCAGCACCTCATGGTCAACTGAACCAAGGAAACATCTTAGCAAGATTAACAGGGCACAGTTTCCCTAGTCAATCTCCAAGGAAAGATTGTCAGCCAAGGCCATTAGGATAGCCTCCATGCTGTATTTAGGGCAAAAGCCAGACTAACAAGGCTTCAGAAATCAAATTGCATTTATATGTGCTGTTGGGTGACCACAGTTCAATTATCTGCCCCAAAAAAGGGGAGCTTGGAGATAGGTAGTGGAGCTTGGTAGTTAGATGGGGAGTCAGAGTCAAGTAATAGAGGCTGAACAGTCTCAGACTTTAGAATGTCTGGTCCCTTGCCCACCCAAGGGGAGGCATTGACAGTCCTTGCCAGCAATAACTTCAGTCTCCCTTAGCATTTTATTTACAAGCTAGGAGGGGCACAGACCCAGGTCATAGCTGGTTGCCTGTATCCCCCCCAGAGTACATCCTGTGTCAGTGGGTGACAGTCATTGAAACTGATCCATATAAACTGGACAAAACAACCTCCTCAACTCTGAACTCTGACTCTTTAACAAAAGTAGTGGTCCCCAAGACACATCGTCCTGTAACACTGTACCAAAATATACCAAAATACTCCTATATTTTGTCTGTGAGGAAGGTGGGGCAAGCTGGGTGGGAAAGGACAAACTCTTCACTGCAGACTCTAGACAATTTGGTTTCTGAGCGGGGCATTCTGGGTTAGCTAAACTATTCAGCACCTGGAACAGTTCTGCTGAACTGCAGTTTGCAGATGCAGATGCGGTGGCAGTGGAGAAGAAAAGCATCTTCACTGTCACCCTGACATACCTTTGGTCTTTAAGAAGAATCTGCACCACAGTCAGTCATCTTCAATATGGGTTAAGAGCCATCTTCTTTCTAACTGCCTGCCCTTCTGCTTCAGGTCTCCTGCATACCAGGGGGGAACTGTGCTGCTGCCACAGAGGGAGTGGATGCCTGGGTGCCCTTGGGTCTGTGGCTATAGTCAGTGTGCTATTCCACAAACTGACAAAGCCATTGACAGAATAGCCAGCAAGGCCAGTGGGAACATACCCCAGGGGGCTCTGGAATCTCAGTGGCTTCATGAATCTCTGGGGACAGATCAGTTTAGATCACTATCCCAGCGAGGATACTGGAGGACAGGGATCTGCCCTTTAGAAGGTAGGGGTCCAACTATGACAGGTGTCTTAATGACCTCCATCCCCACCTCCCCTGATAAATGGAGCTCCTGTATTCAGGCAGAGGAAAAACAAAGCATACCCTGTCTCATGTTGGCCCAGTTGCTCCCGAGGATATCTCCGTGGAAGTCATGAAGTCAGTGAAGACCTGCTTCAGCCCCGAAGTGGGGATATTGAAGGTCACTCAAGACATAAGTTTCTGTCTTGTGTTGCCTGTCTTCTCACACTACTTTTTGTCTCTTGTTCCAGGCTCTCTACCTGAAAAGTTCTTGAGCATGCTGAAACTTCTACATAGAGTACTGAGGTTCATGTCAAGCCACTTCTGTTTTATCTCTTACAAAAAGATGCTATTAGCTGCTTTTATGCTATACCTTGTTGTGGTGAGACTCGACCCAGGTATGGGATTAAGGCTTCAGCATGTTACATGTCATTTGTTATGGCTGCGAATAAAAAATCAGAAACTGCTAGAGATGGGCTTTATTCATGCTTCTCTCATTAGAATATGGTGTATTAGTGGTGGGTATGTGGCAGCTCTCAGCTACCCTCAGTTTCTTTCTGAATTATTACAATGAAATGTGTAGGCCAGCTGGATACACATTCCTCAGCCTTCCCAACAGGTGGTGATGTAGGTAATTATTTTGGAGCACAGACTTTTGGGGTGTGGAAGTCCACATATACTCTAGGCCCTATATCCATCTGTCAGCCAGAAATGCTGCAGGAGTGGCGGCAGTCAGAAGTCCAGATTGGTAAAAATGGTTGCTACCACAGGACTTCAGAAAGGGAAAATAAAATTCTGACATTAACTTTGAGACCCAATTAAGGTACAAGGCAAAGCAAAACTACCCTAAAATGCACTTATTAGTACTTAATAAGTTCACTTTGCAATGAGTGTTTCTAGTGACTGGAATAGTCCTAGGAAATATAATCATTAATAGTACCCTGCTGCTAGGCTTCAACTGACAGGTGAGTCTAATGTCCAAATCAGCCTTTGTGTACTGCAGTGTAGCTCACCAGAGTTGAGTGCTCTTTGCCCTGAAGCTTCCTGCTCCTGGTCAGGAGAAAGTAGGCTTCCACTTGCCCTAGTCGGGATCAGACCAGTGTAACTCTGAATGTAATGTTTTTTGCACTTACCTCTGTAACAAATCTCTCCCTCTCTCTTTTTTTCCCTTGCCCTGCAGCTGCTCCCACATCCCTGCCCTTCCTTTACAAGCTGATCCACCTTTTCCATCAGGCCTGGGCAGCTGTGTTTTCTCCACCCCACAAGCCTCAAGTTCAAGACTAAGTGGTTTTGACGTTTGAAGCAAGTCTTTTTGACTCCTGTAATATGCAGGTGACAGCTTGTCATAAGGATTGTATCAGGTTCTTCCCTAAGACCAGTGTACTTGTTAAAATGACCCCATATGGGATTCAGCACAAATCATTTTTCTCTTTTCAAAGTAGGGACCTGGTTCAGTGCTGTGGAGGTTGAAATGTCTTTAGTTACTGGTCTCCCTTGTCAGGCTCTGGGGCATGGTTCTCTGTATGGAGAAGTGGGCATGAGGGGTTTTAGCTCCTATCATAATCTAAACCTTCCTTAGATGACTGTTAAAATGATTTGATTTTGAACAGCTCTGAAATGAGAGTTGTGTGGCCAACTGCAGTGACAGCCATTTTGGGAGGATGTGCCATCTTTGCAGTTGCGTTTGAGATTGTTTCTGAGTAGTGGGAGTGGAATTCCAGAGGGCACGCATGTAAAAGATGTCACAGTACTGGGTCTGTACTGAACAGTGGGAATCAAACAGCTGTCCTGCCTGGGCACCCTTTCAGAACCCAGTTTTTGCAGCATTAAGATGTAGGCCATTTCTGCAAAACATGATGAAACATTGGGGCCTGAAAACAAGAGTCCATCATTTACGGGGACCAGAGTTTTCTCTTGTGATTCTGATGCTTAGCACAGGCATTCTGGATTTAACAATCACATTTAAGTAGATACATCGAGGTGATGGGTCACCCAGGTCATTCTCTCCCCTGTCCAGGAACACTGGGCTCAGCATAAGACATTAGAAAATTTCTTGCCTATTAGCTAATTGTCAATGATAATGCTCAGGTTTGGATGAACAATATATGTGGTTGGTGAGAGGCAACCATGCTGTACTTGTTTTTATTAAAATGCTCTATATTTATTATTGTCATATCTGTTGGGAAATAGGAACTTGCTAAATAGCTTAAGTTCCCTCCCCTTTTCACTTTTTTCTTAAGTGTCTTCTGTAATAGTATTTACTTAGACATCCAACAAATATTTTAAAACCTAGCCTGGTTAGGAGTAACCATCCAGTAGCAATATTGTACTCTGTTTACAATTAAATTAATAGACAACAGAATACAGCTTCTTCTCTCCTCCCCTCCCCCTTCCAACTCATGCTTTCCCAGTGCTGTAACAAATAGTTTGCAGTCTTTGCACACTGTTCTGATAATCAGCAGATTAATGCTACTTTGGGGGGAGCAAGCAAACAGGAGTCAAAGGGTCCTCATGGAGAACACTCTGCCAATAGTTCCCTTATGTCTTCTGAGAGGGCTGTAGATCAGGTGTCTTAGCTGACTGCTGCTGCTAACATTACATAAAGGAAAAGAAATGTTGAGGCAGATTCCAATCCACTCTCCAAACTCCTCTTCCTACTGGAAAATCACTGCAGAATCTGGCACAGTGTCCTGCGACCACAGTCCCCTCTATACATTGTGTATTTCCGTCTGCCTCTTACAATGTCCATGTCAGGTAGTAACTATTTCTAGTCTCTCAAAATGGCAGCAGCACAGAGCTGCATGCTTTGCTAGCTGTCCCAACCCTGTTGAGTCTGAGCCTTCACTGCTAAAGAAAGGTGAAGGTATGCATGTCTGTTTTTATCATAAGATAAAATCATAGAGGAAATGAGGCATAACAGTGTTACTGTGACGTAAACTAGGCAAGGTCACTTAAGGACGGGGTGGGGGAGGGGGAGGAGAAGTGGGGAATATAGCCTTGACCCCCCTTATCAACCTGGCAGTAAAAACTCCAGTTCTTGTTTTCTGGGGAGGCTGCAGTCCTTCCAGCTGGGCCAGTTCCTGCTGAGTCTTGTGATCTGGCGATGCAGCTGGGAACCATGTTGTACAGGAGCAGCCTGTGGGTAGGGGATGGGAGAAGCGGTGGCAGCGGGCAGGAAAGCAGGGGAATGGTGGCAGCAGGCAAGGGGGTGAGTGGCAGTGAGCGGTTGGACAGGCATTAGTGCAGTGACAGCTGGGCGGGAGTGTGGGGCCTGCACCAGTGCCCCAGGGCCAGTGGGGGTCCAGAGCAGGGCAGCAACCCCCATGTCCCCCACCCCCCACAATATACAAGAGTAAGACTTCATTTTAAGCTATTGTGCAGTCACCTCTGTACACTACACAAACGCATGTACATCCAGACAAAACATTTTTTGAAATCAAATTAATAAATGTTATAATAGATGTTTGATTTTTAGAATATAATTTGGTAGTTTTCTGGTTCCGAGATGGCAAACGCGCCTTGCCGAAAGGAGTACTTATGAGGGCAAGGTGAGGGACTTCTGGTGGCAAAGGTCAGGGGTTAGGGGGTGGGACTTCTGGTCCCAAGATGGTGACCAGGGGCGGGGCACCTGTCAAGGAGCAGAGCAACCCATGTGGCCCTCGACAGCTTGCCAGAACTCTGTAAGTGGCCCTCCAACTGAAATAATTGCCTGCCCCTGCTCTATATTCTGGTGCCCAATCTTTAATAAGGCAGATATTTTAAAGAAATACTTACATTTAGTGTGTTGACATTTTTAGAGTTTTCTAATCATTCTTTGGGAAATATTTCTGTTTGAGTGCATACTGCAGCCCTGATGGTGCAGACACATGTAACTTAAGTCAGGGAGTTGAGCAAATTTAATCAACTTACTAGTTCCACTGAACTCAAGTACATAGTGTTTGCAGAGTCGGGGTCTATATTTTCATGGAATAGGTTGACAGATTCATCAATAATTGCTTGGAGCATCTTCCTTAACTTTTGATTAAAAATTAAATATGTTGCATCATTACTTGAAAACCAGTGTTTTTTGTCTTTCTGTTTAAGACTTCAAAATTGGCAGAAATGGCAGAAATTTACAACCAAAAATAAAGTATTTGATTCTTCTTTAGTTGTATTTTTCTCTTTCCTTTACCTTTAATTAGAAATTTTTTGTTGTCGTGTTGGGGTGGGGACGGCTGGAAATGCCACCATATATCTCATACCTGTGAGATTATTTTGCCATCAAATTCATATGTGTGTATTTTGAAGGGGAAAGAGAGACTGTGTATGTCTCTCTGAACAAATAGCTCCAGATGTAGGTGTTTGGGATGATTCCATTGTCTCCCCCTGTCTTGCAGGATGCTAATATCTACACTTCTACATATTTTCTGCAGGTGAAGGGTTGAAAAATGCCACTGAACAGGGTGGCCTCCACAAAGACAAGATTGTCTAAGAGGGAGGTGAAGGCCTGGAGCTAATGGAATGTTCTCTTTGTTGCATACAGATGAGCAGATAATCTACCAGTGAGAATTCTTTAGGCATACGTCTGCCCTCAAACCACTGAATTGCTTTAGCCCCTAGAATTTATAGCATCTGAAATAACACGCTTACTACCATTCTTCCTTTGCTACCTTCTGTCACTAAACCACTACTTTAAATGCCCTCATTGACATTGCCCCATGCACTTATGATAATTCAATACATTTGTTAATAACCATATTTTGTTACAAACTAACTTCAGCTATTCATTAGCTATTTGTTAATGAGTGTTAAATTTTGGTAGTTAATAGCAAGGTCTCTATAGGAACATAGAAAAGTTACAGTCTTTTTAAGGGGATCATTTCATAGACATTAGGGCTGGAAGGGACCTTGAAGATCAAGTCCAGCCCCCTGCCCTAGGGGCAGGATGTCACGTAGGGCAAAGTATCCCAGCATGGTAAGCATCCAAACATTTCTTGAATGAGTCCAGAGTAGGTGCCTGCACCACTTCTGGAGGGAATCTATTTTGGGGGGCTTGGACAGTGAAGAAATTTTTCCTTATGCCCAGCCTAAAATGGGCTTGGATGAGTTTATGACCAATAGTCCTTGTTATCCCTTCGGGCGCTCTGGTGAACAGATGTTCCCTCAGATCCTGATGTACACCCTTATGTACTTATAGGCATCCACCAGGTCCCCCGTGAGCCTGCACTTCTCCAGGATGAAGAGTCCTATGCCTGTCAGCCTCTCTTCATAAGGCCTCTGATCATGCACATGGCTCTCCTCTGGACTCTCTCAAGCTTCTCGACATCCTTCTTGAATTATGGACCCAAAATTGGACATAGTACTTCAGCTCACCAAGGTGGGAGGATGACATCCTTAGGTTTACTTGAGAAGCATCTATCAATGCAAACCAGACTTTTGTTTGCTTTACCAGCTGCGACATCTCATTGGCTCATTCATCTTATGGTCAATCATGACCCTCAAGTGTCTTTCAGCCATGGTGTGAGCGAGCGTAGCGCTGCTGAGCCTGTAAGAGTGCTGTGGGTTGTTTTTCCCCGAGGTGGAGTACCTTGCATTTACTGGTATTGAACATGAGTACCTTGCATTTATTGGTATTGAACATCATCAGGTTTGTATTCACCCACTTATTAAGTTTATTCAAGTCAGCCTGGATCAAACTCATCAGATTTGCTTGTGCAGTTGAGGAACTAACTCTTTAGTCAGAAAGCACGCTACTGCAAACATGCTCATTAGGGGTGCACCAATAAAGATTTTCTTGGCCGATACCGATAGTTGATTATTAACCAGCCATATTGGCTGATACCAATCCAATAGCCAGTTTACAGGGATACAGCTGGGCAGCTTGAAAAGCAGTATCCTGCCAGTAGGTCTGAGCGGGAGGGGGTGTGAAGGAAG
The DNA here is from genome assembly GCF_052110815.1 of Crocodylus siamensis. NCBI lineage: Eukaryota > Metazoa > Chordata > Crocodylia > Crocodylidae > Crocodylus > Crocodylus siamensis. The sequence continues at coordinate 115,459,385 of NC_143398.1, forward strand.
GCAGAGGGATGAGGCGGGCAGATGGAGGCCCCCATGGTGAGGGAGGGAGTGGGGCAGGGGCAGGTGCCACCCAGCCAGGGCAATGAATAGGACCCCCAGGCCAAGAGAGGGATGAAACCGCAGGTGGCTTGTCCAAGGGTTGCGAGGTGGGGCAGCTCTCTGCCACTGTGCATATTCGTGGGAAAGGCACGGGGGTCAAGTTCTCCCCGGATTCGTGCACGGGGCAAGGGCGGGCTACCTGCTGCAGGCTTGGGCCAGGGGTTGCACCAGACTTCCTGGCAGGGGCAGGGAGGGCACTGTGCTGGGGCTTTCCTCGGAGCGGGTGGGGTGGGGATGGGGCAGGCAGTGGCGGCAGTGCTGAGAGGGGTGACTAGACCCCACCAAGTAGCCCTCAGCACTGCACCTGCTCAGGGCACCAGGGCTCCTGAGGGAAAGGCAGCAGGGCAGAGTGCCTTGAGTAGGGGTGGTGTTAGGTGGGGGTTGGGTATCTATAGCCACCCCAAAATTTCCCGTAGCAACCCCTCCCAGTGCCGACACTCACCCCACCCCAGCCCACCTTGAGTGCAGCCCACAGTGGACAACCTGCCTGCCCCTGCCCTGTGCTCAGATCTGGGGGGCAGATGCCCCCCATGCCTCCCCCAGGGATACGTGCAGCAGCAGAGAGCTTCCCCCCACCTCCCCAGCCCTCCATACCCTCTGGATGGACTGCCTGTGGTTCTGTCCTGCTCCTGGCCCCAGGGTCCTATTTATTGCCCTGGCTGAGGAGTGCCTGCCCCTGCCCCATTCCCTCCCTCACTGTGAGGGCCTCAATCTGCCCATTCCCCCCACACAGACTTACTGGCAGGGTGTTGCTGTTCAAGCTGTCAGGTTGCATTCCTGGCTGCGTGCATGCTGTGGCTGCGTTCATGTACATGATATTTATCAGTGACATCATCAGCCCAAAGAAGTCAATTGCCAATCCCATTCATTTTTCTGTTAGTGGTGCTGATCCAGTATGCAACCAATATATCAGTGCAGCTCTACTGCTCATGCATGACACAGCTTATTGTATGGCTTGATGCCTTTCCCGTGATTAATTTAATCCACATTTGAGCACTGTGGAAACAAGAAAGAAGAAACACTTAATAACAGAGAATTTTGCTATGAACAATCTATAGCAGAGGTGTCAAACTCATCTGGCCCTGTGGGCTGGATGAAAGACACTGGGTCGGATTGGGTCTGACCCCTTGTGCTGCATAAAGTGCCATGACACTGGGTCCAACTTGTGCACTGTATGCAGCACAGGCCAACCCCAGGGCTCACTGCATGTGGTGCATGGCCTGAGGCAGTGATGCCAGCTAGACATGGGTCTAGAACTTGTGCTGCTGCAGAGCATGCTCTGAAGCCAGAGTGTGCTGTAGGTGGTGCATGAGCTAGAGCAGCCTCATGCACTGTGGCACAGTGGGCCAGCACAGGGCTCACATTGCACGTGGCAGCCCAGTGGCCTGGTTCTGTGCATTGGCTTCAGCCTGGCCTGATTTGGATACTGAGCACCTAACTTTCAGAGATGTAGATTGGCAGATCGCCACCTTTTATGTTGGGGACAGACATTCAGAAATCCTGAATTCAGAATTGATTCAATCTTTGCAGGTTACTCTAACCTGCCCAGGTTGAATTGGTTTGAATTGGATTCAGTTCAATCATACAGACATTCCCTCTGGACTGAAGAAATGCAGGCACATGCTTGTAGTAGCTCAGGCTAGAAGCTAGGGGGCACTAGAGCAGCCATCCCTTCCTTTCCTTAGATCTGAGCTCAGGGGTATAGTCAGGCCCCAGCAGGATGCTCTTATTAGGGTGGGGTGTAAACCCCTACCCTGGCCTGCACCGCCTCAAGCTGTTCCCTGCTCACAGCTCAAGGGGTGGGAGTGTTGCCAGACCCCAGCCCTTCGCTAGCACTCAGAGGTGGGTGTGTGTGTGTGCAGTGCATGCATCTATCGATTATACTGAGCTTTTCAATCTCCCTCTCCCTGCTTCTGCTGGTTTGCAGCCCTTATGAAGGTAACTGATAAAGCCAGCAGGGGGCTCAGCCCATCAACAAAACAAATGCCTCTCATTAGTTCAAGCTCTTCTTAAACAGCTTTTTCCGAAGAAGGAAGGAGGGGCATTACTGCTGACCTATTGATTAGGTCTACAAAGCCATATGCGGACCCATGGGGCTAGGGTCCATGCTGTGGAAGATAGAAGAGAGCAGGGAATCCCTGCTTGAGCAGCAAGGGAAGCCAGGCAGACCCTACTTGTGCTGCAGTCTCCCCTGAAGCTCTGACTAGGGAGCAAAAGGGTGGGACCAATCTATTCTCTGGAGCAGAGAGCCACACACAGAGCTGCAAAGCATCTGGGATGCTGGGTGACTCTGGTTTAACTTAAACCAGGAAGGGGTCTGGGATAGATATTGCATAAACTGGTTTGACCTAAATCAGTCAAGTCTGATACTTTAGCCATGTTTATCTTAAACCATTCAGTTTCAGCTATTTTTGAAATGGGTTTATGTGCACTGAACTTGTATTCTGTTACAGGTGTACCAGTTTCTGATCACTTAAATTGATTTATGTATAATGTCTGTCCCTAGCCTTAAGGCTGTGGGCTGAATTGGCCCATTTTGGGTCAGAAGTGGGCAGGCAGGTGCTAGCTGCTGCCACCACTTTTCACAGCAGTGGCATGGGGAAAGTGTTCACAGCTGGTGCTTTTTCCCACCATGGTAGGGTGACTGCTGCCAGTACCAAATGCTGCTGAAGCCCCATGTCAGCTGCCCAATTCAAATGGCTTCACAGGTCGGATCTGGCACATGGTCATAGGTAGTTCACCTCTGATATACATGTACAGCATCTACAGCTGAACCTTTCTCACTTGGAGTTTTGGATGCTTGGTGGATCTGAAAACTGGTTCCCCGTTTTTAAGGAGGATTTCATAGAATTTCAGATTAGTGAACACTACTCAGAGAGGGGTGAGACAGGAAATGAAGATGAATTGAAAATGAAAGCAAAACATCTGTCTAATGAGGCTCATGATCCAAATGTAATTGTTATAGATGCAAAGTGAAAAGAAATCTACTTCTCTAACACTGTTAAGTAATACCATTTTATGTTTACTTAGCATCCTTTAAAGGATTGTTGGATAAATGGGCTGTAAATATGGTGTACATCATAAGTCTACCTGGCTTAGATTTTGCTTTGTGAAAACTTTTCAGTTTTAAAAAGCTGTTTTTTAAACCATTTTTCTGGTTGTAATGAAACTGAGACTTTTGAAAGTCATTATAAAACATCTGTGCTTTGAGTAAAAAGATCAGGTTTCTGATATGTAATTTGTTCTCAGGCTGACTGGAAAATGAATATGTTTCCAAGAAATGTTTTGATGTAAAATTCTTCAATGACGAAAGCCTTTAGCTTAAAATCTTCCACCTCCAAATTTATTGTAAAGAATTAATGGGGAAGTTTTCATAAAGAATGAGCTCAGGGAAGAGGGAGATGAGTATGAGAGATTACTGGGGAAAAAAATGGACTGGGGGGGGCGTGTATGTGGTTTCAATGGGCTTGCCTTGTTAATATGTGTGTGAGAGAAAGAGAGAGGAGGTTGGTGATGTAATCATGCAGTGGGTGAGAAGTGAAGGTTGCCTTGGGGAGATTATGACCTCTTTTCATATCTGCACTGTGATGTTGTAGGACACTAGCTGATGTGGGATGTATGGCCTGTGTGCTCTCCCACCAAGCAGCTTAGAGAGAGATACAGCAGGGGAAACATCAATATCCAAAGCTGCTGGTCCTCATCAAAAAGAGAAGAGCACATCACTGGAGGCACCATGGTAAGGAGAAATGCAGGAGTTCCCCACTCCAGGAGGGAACAAAATGTTCTGCGGGGATGGGGACAATGAGATCGCTGTCTCTTTACAGTAACCTGCTTTGCTTTGGAGTTGGTTGATGGGTTGAGGATCAAGGATGCTTTTTGCTTCAGAGTTTGGAATCGAATTGAAGGTAGACAGGCCCAGAAATTAATGCTGTTGGTTCATAGGGCTTGTGGTTGTTTAAACTAACATCCTGCAGGGAATTTCACTTTCTTGTTCCTGCGCCGAGCCCAGTTGTTTTAGCTGAAATTGAGTAAATCTTTTGGAAAGACATCCAAGTTTAATTTATATACTACGTGTGATTTGGAATCTAATCCAGTCTGATCTTAAACTCACTTAAAAATTTAATTCCAGTTTAAATTTTTATAGCTTCAGGTGCTAGCCATTGGATCCTTTGCTTTGATCAACTAGATTAAAGATCCCTCTTGTTTAAACATGGTATCTGCTGCTTGTGTAGACATACAAACCATCAACAAATTGCCACCTAACTGTCTCTTTGATAAGCTAAAGTGATTTAGCTTCTTCAGGCTCCAGTTGTAAGGTTTGCCCTTCAGACCTAGACAAGTATTCTTCCATCTCTTCTAAATTCTGTCCAGTTTTTTAGTGATTGGAGTAATGTGGATGGGGTTGGATGCTCCTGGTCAAACCCTAAGGCACGGCAGGTGTTCTGGTACTAGAAAGAGAAGAGACCAGAATGGGGAGCTTTTTTCTTTAACTGGTAAGAGGAAAATTGAAATTCTGGAGCTGAGACGCTAGCCCTAATATATGTAGTGTCTCTCGCTTCTGCAGAGGAGGAAGAAGATCTAATTTGTGGAGAAACCAAACTTTCTCTGTACCCAAACATATTTCTCCTCAAAAAACAAAACAAAAAACCTAAACTTAACAAAAAAACAACCTGGCAACACTGACATTTTTAATTGAGGCACCAATATTGTTTTTAACTGAATAAAATGTTAAGTGCTCGGTACCCCCGATGAGTATGGATGACAAATGAACATCTGATTATAATCTGGGAAGTGACTATGATAAAGTACATTTGGGTTCATTTATGTAATCCCTGTATATATGTCTCTTGTACAATCCATAACTTCAGTGAATACAAAGGCAATGACCCCAAATTACAAGCACAGAATTACACCTAAGAGGAAAACATTTTACTCTTCTAAATTCCACTGCTATTTCTGACAACTTAGTACAAAATACAAGAGAAGAGTGAGAAAATGCAATGTTCTGGAAAACAGTTCTAGGATGTACACAGCATAAATGTGCAAAAGCAGTTAGTGATTTTTGGTACTTTACCGGTGAAATTTAGAAGTCTGACTTTTAGAAAGGGCTGAATACCCACTCTTAGAAAAATCAGATTAATTGAAGGGTGGGGATCATGCTGTAAATGTAAAATTAAAAGTTACTTTTGAAAATTTACATGAACAGATGTAGGTGAGCACTTTTACCTATTTACAGTCATGGTTGTGCAAAGCCCCATTCATGACATCACAGCCCTCATGATAATCAATGGTTTACATCACAGCCTTGATGTCACTGGCAGGCCACTAAAAGAGCAAGGTTCAGAATGGGTCAAATATAGTCTGGGAAAAACATACTGAGCCAAATTCTCCCTAGTCAAATAGTGGAATTATTAGCTGCATGAACCTGGTCTTGTCATTTTTAATTACTTAGTGCCTGCCACTTGTCATTTTGGTTTTTATTTTAATATTACAGTGTAGTTCTCGTACAATGAGACTATATAGGATTCTAGAAAATATTTCTAAGTATGAGGAGCTATGGCACCACCATTTCAAAACAGTACTGAAATGTTTATTTTTCATGATTGTTGTTAACTTCTGTACTGGTCTTCATTTTACACCCTATTTCCAATTCTCATTTAAACTAAAGCCACTTTATGTACTTCTGTCAGTGTAAGGGGGTCTTAAAGTAGATGCAAAAGTAGTTTATGCCCACTGTAAGGCCCCTTTGGTTTGCCAGAGGGCCATTAGTTAAGTGAGAATCATGGCCTGGATGTTCAAGAGAATGGGAAGCAACCCCATTCAAAACAAAATCCTGAAAAATAAATTGTTAAAAGTCTGGATTCAGAGTCTATTGAAATAGAAACTCTCCCATTTCTTTCCTTCTTCACTATGCATGATAGAATGAACCATTATTCCACGAGAACATTCATGCTTACATTTGGCAATGGCACACTCTTCCATGAAACAGAAATCTCTCCTAGTTAATTCCCATCCATTCTGGGCTCAAATTATAATCGTTGATAGTACAAGGCTTTGTTTTGATGATGAACTACCATCTACCTAGATAGATCTAAACACATACATGAACTTGCTGTAGTAAATATAATCCAACAGATTAATCCAAAGGATAAGAACCCTTTTTAATAGACCTGAAGCTTAAATTAGATTGTGCTCTAAACATCTGAAGACTACAGGGGCTGGTTTATTATACTGTAGTGTGGATACAATTCATGGGAACAAATGTGAGCCTTGGATTGCCAGCAATGATAATTCTAAATATGAGTTTGGAGCCAAGAGCAGGGTTTAAATAGTCTATAGAAATGAGTTACTCTGCTAGAAACTCTGAGGTAGGTACTCGCTTTTCACTCTCAGAAATGTTCACTCTCAGACCAGTTCTCAAGCCATTTATTTGAAAACATAGTTTCAAGTTTCTTTTCTGTTGCTATTTTTCCTTTTCTCAGAGCGTTTCCAAATGGAAGATAGTGTGGGACAGTATGAGAATTGATGCAGACCAGTTCTGACACTGGAAGTTACAGGAGGGAGTTATCTTAAAGGCAGAAGGAAAGGAACAGTATCTTATTTGGGGAGTAGTAAAAGATCTGCAGTTTTTATGAGAGACACATCCTATTATGAAATGAATAATTCTCCAAAGCAGGCTTCACTTTTGTGAGGAGACAGAGGGAAAATATATGGCCAGAAAACAACTCTTGCTTTCATCCAAATTTAGCAGAGGTTTTTCCTTTTTTGAAAAATGAGCTATCATATTGAAAACTTTGTATAAGATGCTCTGTCTAACATTAGAAACAGGCAAGGACAAGAAACCAAAAATTAGATATTACATTATATAACGCTTACTCTCACCAAACCCCTCCAAAAAATCTGGTATGAATGAAAATAAAAAAGAAAACATTAATTCTTAGCAAGCCTGTGTTTTGAAAATCTAAGATATGGTTAACAGGTTTCATAAAATGAATCCACTTCCAGTTTGTCATCCTTCAGTATCACAGAGACCCCGTTAAGTCTGAGAGAGTATGTGATACCTTTGAGACCACACAGCATGCATTGTCTTTGACTCTAGAAACATGTGCCCAGGAAACTTCCAAGGAAAAAATGAGTCTCTGGAACATATGTTTGTTTTCTGGGCACCAAACTCTTGCTTAGAGACTACAACCAGACTAGTGTACCAGTGACATAGAAATAGCTATCATATTCTCTTGGTAGCAAAATTCACATCTGTTCAATGTAGAAGTCTGTGGTTAAAGGTCTTGCTGGAAAGAATTCCTCATAAATAAGGATAAGTGTGGTTTACTGCTCACTAGTTAAAAAAAATCCTGAACCCATTATGTGCTGTATTGTCTGGTGTGCAGACCCTAGTAGCCTGCGTTAACCATCACGTACACTGAGATGTCTTACTCTAAGAGATAAAAAAGGGAGGTAGAACCTACTTTTGCTTTTTTTGACTGGAGCTCCTATCGATATGGATTGAGTATACTGCAGATAACCTTTTGCGAATAGCTTCTCCATGCTAAAGTCATAGTATCAAAGTTAAGAAGAAACTTTCCTTGTGAGCAGGTTGTTCCAAAACAACTTCTACAGTAAGCTCATTCCTCTGAATTTCTTCTCTTTTATAGTTTGTATTAACCACTGCTGGATAGGATGCTAGGCCACTGAACAGATACAGTATGGGAAGCCCCTATCTGGTTATATGGAAAAGAAGGGAACTGAGGAAGTGGTAATGTGACAACTCTAGTTACCCCCAGGATTCCTCATTCTTCTTTGACCTCTACCATTGCAGTGACAGATCATCTTACAGAATTGGGACTTTATTGCTATTTGTAGGTAATGGTCTTGTTATAAACAAGAGAGATTCTTCAGGTTAAATTATGCTTTAAGTGATATGCTGGTGACTTTAGTGGAGTTGTACAGGTCTAACAGAAGGCTTAATCTGCATAAGAAAGAAATTGGCTTGATTGCCAAATCCTAGGCTGAAATCCTGGCAATTAGGAAAAAATCTTTATAATTTTATTTGTATGCCAAGAAAATATCAGATCACAACGTAAAGTCCCTGATGACATTTATTCAAACTGAATTTCAGTATAAGCTGTATTTAAATGAGTTACTGATGTTCAGAGCTTCTTATGTTATTGGTAGATCATATAAGGCCAGTTAGTTAAAGGGTTATCTTCATTCCAAAGTTAACCTGAGTTGCAGCTTGAGTTTTGCCTCTAATTCTGGTTCTGTCCACACAAAAAACTCTTATAACTAATGTGTTTTTAAATTCAGCTAGCCTACCCTTTCAGGTGGTGTAGCTCAATTTATCATAAACATGGGCAGACCTAGAATTTGGAAAAGGGAGGTGCAGATGGTGAGGTGCATCATTACATATAAAACACCATTTTTTCCTCCAGTTAAAAATAAACTAGAAGCATTACTAATATGTTAGGGGCCTAGGGCTCTCTTGTTCCATTTAAGATTGAAGCAAAAAAATCATTAGAAAAACAGTAGAACAAAGGATAGCTTGATTGATGGAACATCAGTCTCATTAAGAAGAAGAGAGGGTCATTAACACCCTTGGAATGAAGGGTTTAGAAGGGATCAGTTAGATCGTAATAAGCCAGGAAGTCAATTGACTCCCACAGCACTGCCTGACTTGAAATGCTGCTACCACTGACAGGCTGTTGGTTTTAAATTTGGGTGGAGCAAGAATCAAAGTGGGGTGCAAGTGCACAAGTTCACCACCCTGGATCTGCCCTGATCATAACTCATCAGCTGCTTGTATGGGCACTCCGGAGTGTAGACAAGGGCTAGTTTTGTTCAAATGTTTCTTGTCTTCTAGTGCCTTTCTATATGTGTGCTCAGGAAGGACAGACAAGTTCTTTAACAATTTACATGGAAAGATTTCATAAAAAAAATCTTGGCTTCCTGCAGTGCAAAAACTCATGGGAGAAAACTCATCCCCAGAAATTTTAGTGCCACATATAGGTGAATACACTGCCAAAGTGGAGAAGTAATTTGAATGTAGATAATTTAAATTAGCTCCATAGTGAAGAGACATATCTTATGACTGGCCGGGAAATGTTCTCCAAGGTCTTATGTTTGAATATGTGCTTCTCAGAGGTCCCCTTTGAATTCACAGTATCACATTTATGGTACACAATAAATACCACATTTATTTCTGTCAGCATCCAATTATTTTATTTTGTGTTTTAGCTTGCTCTCATTAAATATTTAGCTGACATGACATGACCACTATAAAAATAAGTTAAATATATTTGATTCCATGGTCAGAATGTGTTGATGGCATTATTTAGAAAATATTGTACATGTGCTGGGTACTAGCCAAGGATAAAATAAATGAGCCTGGCACATGCACCTCATCTTGAATCTATCACAATCCTTAAGGCAGCATTTTACATACCTGCAAACATTTTTCTGTTTTTACAGGCATATGTCTGGTGTATACAGACATGCATGTGCACAGTTCCAGATTAGTTCTGCCACAACATACATTCACTCTATTACTAGTAAATAAGAGTTGCAACTTGTATTGAATGTGAAAAACAGTGGCTAGACCACAGTTTTCTAGGTCTCTGTGTACATTAGTTTCTGTTATGTAGGCAAGGTTGGGAACTCCAAATCAAATCAAATCAAATCAAATTGAGAATTTGGATTGGGATTTCCGAATGCAGGTAAGCCAAGCTCATATGACTATTTGAAAGGAGAAAAAATAATGTGCACTAATTTTTTTGACCTCTTCTCTTTTCTCTCCATAGCGTGAGTGCATCTCTGTTCATGTTGGCCAGGCTGGAGTTCAGATCGGCAATGCATGCTGGGAACTTTTCTGTCTGGAACATGGTATTCAACCAGATGGTACCTTCAATGATCAGCCCTACAATGATGACTCCTTTGCCACTTTTTTCAGAGAAACAGGCACAGGAAAACATGTGCCACGGGCAATTATGGTGGATTTGGAGCAAACTGTTGTAGGTGAGTACAAAATAAATCCTAGAAAACTGAAAAGATTAAGGATAACTCTATAATCAGGAACACATAGGCTATTTCAGGCCTTTAAAAACAGAAACTTGCAAGGACCGTATCATCTCTCAAGGGGGATTACAGCTTCTGGTGGGAGAAGGTGATAACACTGATTATACCTGGCTATAGATACCCTGCCTTGCAATCAACCAAGACAAGAGTTTACTATAGCTCAATAGCTCCAACAACATGTCTACTGTACCTCTCTTCATGAATATCTGCTCCTGTTTGTGGTAATAGTTGCCTTTGCTATCTGAGTGCTTCTTTTCTCCAGCAAAGATCACAGACAGAGGAATAAAGGCATGGGGCGGGGGCGGCGTAGGATGGATCCTGAGATTCCCTCTTCCTTTTCTGGGAAACCAGCATTTTACTCCTGCAAATCTCCCCTCTTTTGACAACTTCCATGTTTGGACACAACCATCATACTGTAAATTAGCATATTGCTACCACAGAGTAGCTGTTGTAGTGGCTTGAAAGGCCACTTTTATATTTGCCTCTGGAACTTAGTGCACCTTATCTTAGCAACACAACTTTTTACCAGAGTCAACATATTTTGTAGCATTCAGACCTCTTTTTTCATGTTCTTGCCAATACAAAGGTCTGTTATTTAGGGTCTCTATGGCATATTAAAAAAACCTTGCGGTTGTTCTTTCTTGGACAGATGAGGTGAGGACTGGCACTTACCGACAGCTTTTTCACCCAGAACAGTTGATCACTGGAAAAGAGGATGCAGCTAATAACTATGCCCGTGGCCACTATACTATTGGCAAAGACAGAATCGACATGGCATTGGATCGTATCCGTAAACTGGTAAGTGTCAGTACATTGTAAATGAGAAGTGGGGTTGGTGGCAGAGGTGGTTGATATCACTTCTTGTTTTAGTCCCACTGAGGTCATTGGCTCAGAATAGAGACTGTCAGGTCCTGGGAACACAGGTCAGCTCCTGGTGGATGGCTACTCAGACAGAGGCCATGAAATAAGGTTTCTGCAACTTAGAGTTATCACCCTATGGCTCCAACCCCCTTCAAAAATTGGGACTTTTCCTAGGAAATTCCCTGCTGAACTCTGTGCTGTGTGTTGGGTACAGATGTTTCAGATTCAGTCTGAGGATGGAGTCATAGGAGTCTTAGAGATGCAGAATGATTCCTTGCATTCTCTCTTGTTTTTCAGGCTGATGCCTGCTCTGGGCTGCAGGGATTCCTGATTTTCCACAGCTTTGGTGGGGGCACAGGATCTGGATTCACTTCCTTGTTGATGGAACGGCTCTCCCTGGACTATGGCAAGAAATCCAAACTGGAGTTTGCCATCTATCCTGCCCCTCAAGTCTCTACTGCTGTAGTGGAGCCCTACAACTCCATCCTGACCACCCACACCACCCTGGAGCACTCAGATTGTGCCTTCATGGTGGACAATGAGGCCATCTATGACATCTGCCGCCGCAACCTGGACATTGAACGTCCCACTTACACCAACCTTAACCGCCTCATCAGCCAGATAGTCTCTTCAATCACGGCCTCTCTGCGCTTTGATGGCGCGCTCAATGTGGATCTGACAGAATTTCAGACCAACTTGGTGCCCTACCCACGCATCCACTTTCCCCTGGTGACCTATGCACCCATCCTGTCCTCTGAGAGGGCCTACCATGAGCAGCTGTCTGTAGCAGAAATCACCAGTTCCTGCTTTGAGCCCAACAACCAGATGGTGAAGTGTGACCCACGGCATGGGAAGTACATGGCCTGCTGCATGCTGTATCGGGGTGATGTGGTCCCCAAAGATGTCAACGTAGCTATTGCTGCCATCAAGACCAAGAGAACCATCCAGTTTGTGGACTGGTGTCCCACAGGCTTCAAGGTGATGGAAGCAAAAGTGTACTGCCCTTTTTAGTAAAGATGCATTGTGTGTCTAGACTTAAGTGTGGTTTCACCTCTTCTGTTTTCACTGAAGAGAGAAGTGAACTGTTAGTAGTGTGTGTGGCTCCTTTGGAATTTTGACACAACCTCCAAAGCATGAGCTGTTTGGCAGTTTGGGAAATGCCAACTTTTTTTTTAATACTTAAAGTCCTTAGAAACTGTTGGGAAACCTAAACAATCAAAACAAAAGGTTCTATTTAAAAAACAAAACAAATGAATACATTCTGAGTAAATGAAGCATGAATATAATTGCTTTGTCGATGAAATTTCTTTTTATAAAGATAGCTTCTAGTCTTGAACAGCTCAGTATAAGTGCGCGGTACTTGCTTCTGGTTGTGGGAAGCTCTAATAGACATCATTTTCAGATCCATGCTGACATCAGCAGTGAATCCAGATAATCCATATTGATGCATATTGAGTGTGAATATGTACAGGTGGAAAATGCTTTCTGTGTTAGCTCATATGGAAGAGCTAGATGAAAGTTTATTCTCAATTTTGCATCAGGAGTAAAAAACAAAAAAGGCAAGTATGGTACCAGTATGTGTTAAGGGAGAAAAAATGAGGCAGGCAGTTAAAACAGTGCTCTACTGAACACTGTTACACCCTCATTTGTAGTCCTGTGCCCAATTTCTGTTTCCCTCTCTGGTTTCCTGGATATTGGTTGTGAATGGAATGTTTCTATGGATGGCACTTACCATTAGGATAATATCAATATTGTAAGTCATCCACTCTTCACAATCACATATGAAGTTATTCAATGCTTCCTACATGTTTTTTTTACTTGTGTTTTTTCTCTCTTTTCTTCCTTTCTCTTCTTTTCCTTCTTCCTTTTTTTTCCCTTATCAATCTTACTTTTCCTACTTCCAGGTTGGCATAAATTACCAGCCTCCCACAATAACTCCTGGAGGAGACCTGGCGCAGGTGCAGCGTGCTGTCTGCATGCTAAGCAACACCACAGCCATTGCTGAGGCCTGGGCAAGGCTGGACCACAAGTTTGATCTGATGTATGCCAAGAGAGCATTTGTGCACTGGTACGTCGGAGAAGGCATGGAAGAAGGGGAGTTTGCAGAGGCCCGAGAAGACTTGTCCGCCTTGGAGAAGGACTACGAGGAAGTGGGAACTGACTCATTTGTGGAAGAAAATGATGGGGAGGAATTTTAAAATACACTTTGCTCCCTTGGTGTGCATAAGATTGTCTCTGTATCTCTTTATGGCACACATGTAGGTTCTTCCTTGTATTAACATAGCAGTTTCTATGGTCTGTGAGTATCTAAAGGTCCAAGTTCCAAAAATACTCTTTCTGACTCACTGAATCAAAAGACAATGGTCATGATCACACCAACTCATGATTCCAGGAAGCACCAGTCCTTTCCAATACATCCTAAGATAAAAGGATTTTTCTGGAGCTCCAATAGAATACAGTGGGTCCCAGAAATATCCTGATTTGAGGAATTTGAGTGTATCATATTTGCTTTAATATACAATATATAATTGTGCCAGTGAGGCTTAAACAGTTATAGGGTTACTACTGCAGCAAGAAATATTACTGAATAGCAATAGCATTGTTTATCCTTAATTTAAAACTAGTTAGACAATACAAAAATTTAAAATATTATGTTAGTAAAATCTTCCCTGCTTAAAAAAGTATGTGGACATTCAAGACTATCAAATACCTGCTCTACCAAAGACCTGCTGAAGGATACCCTGTTCTTGCTTTCTGATGGTACTGTAATTGCTTGGGATAGCACTTCAGTAAAAAGAAAGAGCACAGACTGAATGGATGCATGTGAATAGTTTGATTCTAGTGATTTGCCCAGCATCACATAGGAACTCTGTGGCAGAGCCAGGAATAGAATTTAATTCTTCAGGGAAGCATTCAACTCACTTGCCCTTTCTTAACTTTCCGCAATCTCTTACTTCATTCACTATACACTTTCCAACTTATACAACAAATGAGGTAGGGATCTTATGCAACCCTGACCCAGAACTAGCTAATCTTTATTTAACACAATAAGTTAGGAAGAGACATTGTGATAAAAATAGTACATGGTTATATAGTTAAAGATTGCATCCATAATACATATTTTACTAAAGAGCTAAATTAAGGTCACTCAGTCTGGCATCGAGTTTGGCATGCCTAACTTCCTTTTTAAGCTTGGCTTTAAAATGTGAGTATGTTTTTGTATTTTTGTGCACTATTTTTTCAGTTTTTAGAAAAGAAAACCAACCCCCCTCAGCATTTCCATCATGTGGTACTCTACCCCATAGTTAGGGACCTACCAAATTCATAGTGGAAGTAGGCTGCATGGCGGCTCTTTTAACCTTGCATGTTCTTCCTTGCGCACCTTGCCTCTTGCCTGTTGCTCCCCACTAATGCTGATTAGTCAAGGACCCTGCCACTCCCTCCTGTTTGGCAGGGAAGCTAAAACTGTGGTTTTAAACATGGTGCTGTTTTTGCCTCCCCTTCAGTCACCAGCAAACAGTAGGGCTGTCTGCGGCCCCTCAGCCAATTAGTGGCAGAAAGCCAAAATAGCGCCATATTTAAAACCACAGTTTTCACTTCCCACTGATCAGCAGCAAGCCGTAAGTGGGGCCTCTACACCAATTAGCAGTGGGGGAGAGGGGTATGGGGGAACCTGCAAAATTAAAGGAGCCCCAGCGCACCCCGCTTGTGCCATGAATTCAGTTCATCGTCATCACTGAAATTTCATCATCATCATAGTTCATCACAATCATTGAAACTTTTAGATTCTTTGCATGCATCTCTGCCATATCAGCTAATGTACAGTAATAGTAGGTTGTCATCTTCTCTGGGGTCCTGTAACAAGACCAGACCCTAAGGGTGACTGTGATTCCCCTGGTGGCCATGATGCCCCCTGCTGGCCATGCAGCACCTGTTTGGCTCTGGCTCTGGGTACCCACCCTCTTTTGCCCTCTTTCCTGCTACACCTTACTGTTATTGTTACTAGGATAAAGGGAGGGTGCCCAAGGTCCCAGAGCAAGTTCTTATCTACTAGCTGTCATTGGGTTCCTCCCAAACCCCACTGCTCTCCATCCTGCCCTCCAAACACTTAGTGGGCCCTCCTGTCCCATCTGTGCTCTACGGCACTAGTCACGTTAATGAAAGAGTGGGAAATTATTTGGGTCCAAGGATGATAAAGGAAGTTTTGATGAGCTGTTGTGGGCTGGATCAGCACCTTCCCCCTCCCCACACCCCTTGTGCAACAATTCACCAAAACTCCCTATGGGACTTTGGCAGGTGGGGAGCAGTGCTCAGGAGTGGGACGGGCACGATCTGCTCCCTGCATGCCCTGTCCTGTGGGGAGTGTGTATAGGGGTGGGGGGATAGGGGGTATGTGCAGCAGAGCTAGCTAGGGGTGAGAGAAGGGAGGAAGAGGAGGTGGGGGGGGACATATGCAGCAGAGCTTGCCCAGTCCACGGCTGCCCCCGTGGGACAGAAGGCGCCTGGCTGAAGCTCCTCCCCACTCAGTGGCACAGCAGGGGCAGGAGCAGAAACAGGAGTTGCAGCTGGAGGCAAAGGGAGCAGAATAACCTCACAGGCTGCAGCCCCAGCCAGTGCACAGCTTCTGGTGGGGCTGCAGCCAGTTGGATGCTGCTGTGATCCCCTGACCTCCAGCAGTGGCTCCTCCTCCTGCTTCTGCTCTGCCCCAGCTCCAGCTCCAGCTCCAGCTGCACTGCTCTGGGTGGGTGGCAGGGGGGAGGGGGAGAGCCACAGCCAGAGCCAGGTGGCTCCCACTGAAGACAAGGGGAGCAGAGTAGCACCAGGAACAGGTCTGCCAGAACTGACGTGGATAGGAGCATGGCCAGGGCTATCTCAGTGAAAGCATGTTCAGCTCAGCAGCCATGGATTAGATCCAGTCGGTTGGTGGGCTGAATTTGGCCTGCAGGCTTTATTTTGCTTACCCCTGCCTTAAGGACTAATTTTGTGATCTCCAACCTCCCCTACAGACATGTCGATGCCTTCTAAGTGTTACTAGTTAATCACTGCAGTGGGCATTCAGCCCCCCATTCAATATCATGTTTCTCCAGGCCTCTGTATCCTTGTTGGGGCCTCATCTGCCCCTTTTCTCTTGCTGGGGCTTTTTGCCTAGGCCCACTATGCCAGCTCTAGTCTCACCCCTTCTTGGGCTCTGGGCCCCCGTCCCTGGTCTCCACTTTCCTTGAGTGCTGTGACCCTCAGTCACTATTGGGACCTCCCTGTCTAGTCCTAAACTGGCCCACCAGTAAAATATAACAAAAGAACAAGCCCTCTGGTTGCAACATAGACTCTCCACTGATTGCGCTTCAACATAAGCATCAGCTCCCTGGCTGAACCACTACGCTCCCCTCAAAACTGGGTCCTACTTCCCTGTAGGCATCTTGTTTCCAGATTTTAGAGTCTCTTGTTTCAGCTGACAGCAGCTCTGGGTTTCTGAGCTGTCTATATACTAGATCTCTTTGCAGCTTGTTGCTCTGTGACTGTCCCCTGGGGAGAGTTATTCCCTCCCCACTCAGGGCAGCCACTACTACAGAATCATAGAAAATTAGGGTTTGGAGAGATCTCAGAGGTCATCTAGTCCAAACCCATGCTCAAAGCCAGACCAACCCCAACCAGATCATTCCAGCCAGGGCTTGTCAAGCTGAGCCTTGAAAACCTCCAAGGATGGAGATTCCACTACCTCTATAGGTAACCTGTTCCAGTACTTCACCACTCTCCCAGTGAGAACGTTTTTCCTAATATCCAACTTAAACCTCCCTTAAACCTAAAGGTCACTCTGAATCCTAGCCCTACCCTCCATTGTATCTACTACACCCCCCCAGATTGGTGTTATCTGCAAACTTGCTGAGGGTGCAATCCATCCCATCTTCCAGATTGTTAATGAAGATATTGAACAAAAACGGCTCCTGGGCTGAGCCTGGCTGCCAGTTAGACACTGAACTATTGATTACTACCCATTGAGCCCAACAATCTAGCCAGCTTTCTATCCAGTTCTTTCAGTTCTATTACAGTTCTTTCGTCCAACCAACACATACTTCCTCAGCTTGCTTGCAAGAATGCTGTGGGAGATGGTATCAAAATCTTTGCCAAATAAAGTCAAGGTATATTACATCTACTGATTTCCCTACTTCTACAGAGCCAGTCACCTCATCATAGATGGCAATCAGATTAGTCAGACATGACTTACCCTTGGTGAATTCATGCTGACTGTTCCTAAACACTGTCTTCTCCTCCAAGTGCTTAGAAATAGATTGAGGACCTGCTCCATGAGTTTTCTAGGGACTGAGGTAAGGCTGAAAGTCTGCAGTTCCCCGGATTCTCCTCTTCCCTTTCTTAAATATAGGCACTATATTTGCCTTTTTCCAGTTGTTTGGGACCTCTCCCAGTCACCATGAGTTTTCAGAGATAATGGCCAGCAACTCTACAATCACATCAGCCAACTCCCTCAGCACTCTTGGATGCATTGCATCCCACTCCATGGTCTTCTACATGTCCAGCTTTTCTAAATAGTACCTACCCTGTTCTTTCACCAGACAGGGCTGCTCACCTCCTCCCCAAACTGTGCCTCCAGGTATAGTAGTCTGGGAGCTGACCTTGTCTGTGAAGACTAAGGTGAAAAAGGCATTGAGCATTTCAGCCTTTTCCTCATCATCTGTCACTAGGATGCCTGCCCAATTCAGTAAGGGACCCACACTTTCCTTGACATTCCTTTTGTTCCTGACATGTAGAAACCCTTCTTACCATGTAACTACAGGTCTGCCTGTAAGCTGGTAGATGGTTTACAAGCAGTTAGCCTGTGTATTAGCTACCAGCCTGCCTAGAGCCAGCTTAGTTTGCTGTAGCTCTCTCTTAAAATAATAGGAGCCCTCTGGCTCTTTATTACAGGTCCCTTATGTGGGCCCACATTAGAAAGGAGCAAGCCCCACATTTTCCCTTTCGGTTTCACAGACACTTGCTGGCAGCAGACGGGTGGTAAAATGGGGAGACAGTGGAGGGGCTCTGGAGGGGAGTGTTCCCTAGTAGGTAAGATTCTTCTGAACCTTAGGCTTGGGTCCTTTTATTTCTCCACTCCAATCCTGCCCACCTCTCTCCTCACCTCCTGTTCTTTTTCCTAATATGTTTCTCCATGCCTACCCATTACTATCTCTGTTATGCATGTTTGTCATGCTAGCTGTAGGCTTCTTGCCCAACCAGTTCTTGTCTTTCTGTTTGGGTGCCCTGCACAAGTCCCAGTCTATACGTCCAGTCCCTGTTGCCTGGTTCACCCAGACCTGGCATCCCTTCTTCTGGCTCCTTGTCCAGTGTCACCATCCCATATCCACTGTCCCCACTCCCAACTGCCTTCTCCTTCCCCAGCCTCTTCATTCAACCTCAGTGTACCCCCACAGACAAATGACTCCTACCCCTTATCCTAAACGTTTTACCCTACCAGGCCTTCTTCTACTCTGGCTTCCATTACAATGTCTTCCCTGTTTCCAGTCCCAGCCTGACAGACCTTTTCCTCATCCTGATTCCCAGAGCTCTTCTCATTCCACAAGATTCTTCGGCTTGACCTCTTTTTCCATTGCCCTCTTATTTCAGTTGCCCCGCACCCTCTGTATCACCTTTCCTTATTCCCTTCTTCCTCCCCTTTTCTCTTCCTGTGATTCAATGCAGAAAAAGAATCAAGCTGACAACTGGGTTTTAGGAAGTATTCTGTCCCCTGTGAACAAGGCTGTGTGCAGGGAAGGCAAGACAGCTATTTTACCTGTGGCTGATAGTGCTGATGCTGAAAAGAGGTCAGTTCTGTTGTCCTTCACCAACTAACAATCCACTATAACGTAGGTAATGAAGAGATTTGTTCTCAGTAAGTGCCTAGAGCCTCACTGGGCCAAGTATCCTCAACTCCAACAGACTTCAAAGCAACTTTTGAGTGTTCTGTCCCTTGCAGCAGAAACACAGCCATGTAGTGATAGGTTTGGTTTGTAGAGGTAGGTATGTTGATAGGCTTGGTGTAATTGGTTAACAGATAATAACTATAATTGACGTAGCGTTAGAAGTAACAGTATCTGCAGTACACAGGTTACAGGACAATGGTACTAAAAGTTCTGGGAATCCTTCTAACATAGTAATGATGCAGATACAAATACCCAAAAAGGGTTAACATACAGCTCCCAAGTTCCTGCCCAGCTGCTGCCACTGCCCCCACCTTTCTGTGCTGGTGGCTGGTGACCAGCTCCCTTTCCTTCTTTGGTTTCTGCTTTCTACCTCTGCTCTGAGGTGGGGCTGGGTGGCAGGAGGCTGTTTCACATGCAGCAGGGGGAAATCTGGGCTGCCCATGCTGCAAGTGGGGAACCACGTACATGTGAGTGAGTCTGTGCTGTTTGCACACACAGTGAAAGAGCCGAGCTGCCTGGGCTGCACATGTCGGGGAGAGCTGGGCAAGGGAAACCCCGGGGGTCTGCAACCTGTGCACCATGCAGTCCCTCCACTATCCAGAAGTTGTACAGCTCTGACTTGCATGAGTCCAGTGTAGAATTTCCTTGGAAAAACAATCAAGGGTAAAACTGTGCTACTGAAAGTTATGTCCTTGTGAGTGTGCATCCAGAGGTGCCCCAGGATAGCCATTTTCTATAGGCTAACAGGCTACTAATTTCTCCTCCTCTATTGCTGTATGGAGGCATTGTAATGATGCCTACACTGAGCACCTACTCAGGAATATAGCTGATGCGGCATCCCATCTAGATGCAGGTGTAATATACCCATGACATCCCATCTAGATGCAGGTGTTAATGTGTGTCTGTATTCAGGCCCAAAGCTGACAGAAGTTGTCAGAGAAGCTGCCTTCACCCCACGGTTGGAACAAAGTAAGCCACCACTGTGATACCGCAGCCAGCAAAGCGAACAAAACTCTGGCTTGCATCTACCAATGCATCTCAAGCAAGACCCAGAATGTCTCTCCCACTGTACTCGGCCTTGGTGAGGCTGCAGCTGGAGTACTGAATCCAATTCTGGGCTCCACAATTCAGGAGGGACTTGAAGAAGCTTGAAAGAGTCCAAAGGAGAGCCACACACATGATGAGAGGACAAGAGAACAGGCCTTATGAAGAGAGGCTGAGAGCCATGAGACTCTTCCGTCTGGAAAAGCACAGGCTCAGGGGGGACCTGGTGGCTGCTTATAAGTACATCGGGGTGTACATCAGGATCTGGGGGAGTGCCTGCTCACCAGAGCGCCCCAGGGAATGACAAGGTCCAGCAGTCACAGACTCCTGCAAAACTGTTTTAGGCTGGACGTAAGGGAAAACTTCTTTACTATCCAAGCCCCCAAGGCCTGGAATAGACTCCCCCCAGAGGTGGTGCAAGCACTTACTCTGGACACTTTTAAGAAACACCTGGACACTTACCTTGCTGGGATCCTTTGACCGTAGCTGACTTCTTGACCTTTGGGCAGGGGGCTGGACCTGATGATCTTGTGAGGTCCCTCTCAGCCCTAATGTCTATGACATGACAGACAAAAGAAATAGCTTGACTATGGGTAACGTAAGAATGCATGATAAGGCTTTGTGATTTCTTTTATATAATATTGATTGCACCTTTAAATGGTATTAATTTTTTTTTAGTTTAGAACAGCATGTCATTATTATTGTTATTGCTTGATGTATTATTATTTTGTCATCATTGTCTTTCTTTAAATAAAAATAATCGGTATTGTTACAGAAACAAACCCACAACACATACATTTCAGCCATGTTAGAGAATTATACCATGTTTCACGTAAGTGTTCAGGAGGCTACTTTGATGTGCCTCATTTTGTATTTGTAAAATGAAAAGTTGTTCCTAATCTGAATGATTGTAGCTCCACCTGTACCACAACGAAGTAGTTATTTTTGCAGCTGCAGGGTTGTACCTGCAATTTAATTACATGTACAAGATGTAAAAACAGATTTTGTGGATGACAGTGGCTCTTGCAGAAGAGAAACAACCCTTTTGAAATGCATACTATGACATATTGTGTTGTTCCTTTGTGATTAAATGAACAAAAAGTTATTTTAAAACATGCAGACTTGCCCTCTATTTAAAGAAAATATTTTCATGATACATATAACATGGGATATGTATAATATCTGTGGCTTAATTTATTCTAACTTTGGGAAGTGATGTGTTCACAATTCTTTTGTTAGGTGGCAATAAGATTAAAGGATTGAGTTTTATACAAAAGATCTTTAAGCTTTTATAGTCCATTTGCTATTGCTCTTTGTGTCAACAAGATTTTTTTTACTTGTGGCTTGTCATTAATAAGGAAAAAAGAGATCAATCTGACTTCTTAGATGATAACATTTGATGAACTGTAAATAGTGATACAATATGCCAATACATTAACAATGCAAGGTACTAATCTGTTTCAGTTCCACCTGCCTAGTAGTAATCTGTCAACTCATGTAATAAGACAGCCAGCCTGACTGCACAACCACCTGAACATTTCTCTCTCCTGTTTTGCTTTCATTTTTTGTTTAACATGAATAAGTGCTAGAGAAAGGTGTTAAATGGTCTATTCTGAAGCTCACAGTCCTTTAGTTAGCCATATGATCCACAGCGACAGTGCCCTACTGACATACTTCAGACATGCATCAATTTAAACTTACCAAAATGGAATGGCAGTGATTAGTTATTAATGGACAAACATGATTCTCAGTGGCATTAGTCCACACTCCAACCTTCAAATGCCTAGCTAATCTCATGTGTTCCCTACTTCAGAGGTTTGTAATAAGACTCAGGTCAAGCTGCCACTCCACTACAGAGGGACTGGTAAATTTGTCCCTTCAAAGGTACAAATGTTCCATACTTTAATCATTCCCAGCTCCATAAATGGGACAACATGCTATCTAGCAGATCTGATAAGGGTGCAAAAGACTCAAAACATGGATGGTGACATTGTTATAGCGTGGTTAATGAGTAGAAGAGTGATAGAAAAGAGCATGATTCCCACCTGCAGAAATTGCAAATAGACTTCCATGATCCAGGCAACATCTGTTAGAAATACAGAACCAGAAGAAATTAGGAGTGCAGGGTGGGGGAGGCAGAAGGGGAGTAGTTGTAGCATGGTCCCCAGAAAAGCCCCCAGAAATACATGGTTTTCTAGGATTAGCCAATTATTGTGCTAAATTCATTAAGATTTGGCCCCTGTTCCTGATAGGTGGTTTATCTATATGTAAGAATGTAAAATCTTAAGCAGTGCCGTTGAGGGCGCGTCTACATGAGACGCTTACTGCATGGTAGCCTAATAACACTGTGCAGTATTATGCCGGTAAAAAACATGCTAATAAGCTACTGCACAGTGTTATTAGGCTACTGTGCAGTAACCATCACAAAAAAAACCATGCGCCACTGCTACGGTGCAGTAACTGTAGTTAATGCACATTTAGTTAATACTTCATTAAGCAAGTACTAAACTAAACGCGCAGAAAATACTGTGCATTAATGAACTTCTGGATGTGCGCAGATGGTCAGAACAGTGGTCCATTTTACCCAGTTACCACTCCATGCTACTCCTAGCTAGCTGTGCTGGATTTCTGGAGCTGAGAGTAGGTAATGGAAACTCTTGACTTTCCTTTAAGCCTTAACCCACACCCCCCATGCTGTTTTTATGAGGAGGAAACCCTTGATGCATGCTCCTGACTAGCCAGCTCCCTCTTTCCTAAGCAAAGAGGAGAGCCCAGTGCTCCTTCTACACACACTTCCCTGCCCCACTGCCTTGGCAGCGCAAGATCCCCCCTGAGGGGGATGCCTCTCTGGCAGCCTCTAACAAGGAGGAAAAAAGTTAAGCAGGGTGTGGGAGAAGGGACCAGGGAGGCCTCACCTGGACAGTCTCCCGTCAGATGGAGCCATAGCAGCTGAAAAACAGAATGAAGACAGGGGCAAGGGCTCTTCAATTGCTTCCTCTTCCTCAAAGGGGATGGGCAAGGGAAAAGCCAAATCAGCTGTGAAGGCCAAATCAGATCCATCCCTGGTGAGAGGTACCTCTTTAACTGGCACCCCACCCATCCAGCCTTCCACCAAGTCTGCAGGCTCCAGAGCTTGGACGAGTACCTGAAGCTATGCTCAGGCAAATGAAGGGAAATCTACAGCTGCCCTTTCTGGTGCCTCCACTGTCTCTCTGCACAAGCCATTTTGGGCAGCCAGGGTACCTTCCACAACATCACCAGGGGGCTCAGGTCCTTGCTGTGCTCCACATGCAACCCTATGTGTGAACTCTGGCAGAAGCAGTGGATGCCTCCAAGATCATGGTGGCCTCCAAGATGTCTGGCAAGGTGATGCTTTTCCTTGCCATAGAGGCCACCACTCAAGAGGCAGTGGAGAAGAGGGGACATTTATGGTTCCCTTGAACTCCTGGAGGACCTACGGACAAGAGGGTGCGGTGCACCCTAGATAGGTGGAGGGACTACCACCAGGCCCTCAAAGATGTAAAAGCCCTGGTATGGGAGACAAAGGGGCCCAAGAAGCAGAATGTTAAGAATGACCAGTGGGCTCACAGCGTTCATGATGCCTTCTACACCTACGGCAAGTGGACATGGTGGTTGCAGGGTCCTCTGGATTTGCCCCTGCCTGGAGATGATGTGAATCTATTAGCAGGTGGCTGATTACCTCAGCACCCTGAATCCTCATGAGTGCTTGGTACTTGGCAGGGACTTCAGCATCATACTTGGGGCAGAGGACTGGACTAGCATAGAGTATAGCCAGGCCACGGCAAACATCTCAAAAGAGGCCATCACTGACTACTCCCTGATGGACATCTGATGTGCCTAAAGCTCTGATGAGACCCCTACATTCACCTTTGTCAAGGGTAAGCAACATCAAGCACAACACTGCTGGCTAGACAGTATCTATATTTCTCTCCTGAACACTGTCCAAGTATATACTTTTCTAGCATTCTTCTAGCCCCCTTCAGCAGCTCCTTCTGGGAGTTTTGGCTAGTCTGGCAAAACAGAGGTGGACCTTTCCCTTGGCACAGAGCTGGTGAGACTTCTTAGAGAGGCAGGTCTTGGAGCTAGAGAGGCTTCTTGCCACTAACCCAGAAAACCTGCCCCTCAGCAGAGAGTGTCAGGAGAAGCAGGAAGAGCTCCAAGCTCTGGACAAACACGTTGCCCATGGCACATTTGTCTCTTTGAGATTGACTGTAGCTCCTACTTCTTTTATGCCTTGGAGAAAATGAGTGGTGTCAAGAAGTACATCATTTGCCTCCTAACAGAAGATGGTATCTTCTCGCAGATCCCAGTGAGCTCTGGGAAAGGGCAAGAGATTTTTACATGGGACTCTTCTGTCCAGATCCAACTTATTACTATGTTGTAAGGTCCTGTGGGAGAGACTAGCACAGGTCAGCATGGGTGACTGGGACCAGCTGGAGGATTGTCTCAATTTGGCTGTGTTTCATAGATTTCATAGACATTAGGGCTGGAAGGGACCTCAGAAGATCATCGAGTCCAGCCCCTGGCCCAAAGGGCAGGAAGTCAGCTGGGGTCATAGGATCCCAGCAACATATGCATTCAATTTGCTCTTGAAGGTGTTCAGAGTAGGTGCTTGAAACACCTCCGATGACAGGCTGTCCCAGACCTTGGGGGCTTGGACAGTAAAGAAATTCTTCCTTATGTCCGGCCTGAAATGGCCTCGCAGTAGTTTATGACTGTTTGACTTCGTCATCCCTTGGGGCGCTCTGGTGAACAAACTTTCCCCCAGATCCTGGTGGTCACCCCGATAAACTTATAGGTGGTCATCAGATCATCCCCTGAGCCTGCGCTTTTCCAGGCTAAAGAGCCCCATGGCTCTCAGCCTGTCGTCGTAAGGTCTGTTTTCCTGACCACTGATCATGTGCGTGGCTCTTCTCTGGACTCTCTCAAACTTCTCCACATTCTTTTTGAATTGTGGAGCCCAAAACTAGACACAGTACTCCAGCTGCGGCCTCACCAAGGCCGAGTACAAGGGGAGAATGACGTCCCGGGATTTGCTTGAGAAGTATCTATGGATGCAAGCCAGCATTTTGGTCGCTTTGCTAGCCACAGCATCGCATTGCAGGCTTATGTTCATCTTGTGGTCAATGATGACCCCCAAGTCTCTTTCTTCCGTAGTGCTAGCCAGCATAGGACTGCTGAGCCTATAAGGACACTGTAGGTTTTTCTTTCCAAGGTGGAGAACCTTGCATTTTTCAGTGTTAAACACCATCAGGTTCTTGTCCGCCCATTTGCTGAGCCTGTCTAGGTCAGCCTAATCACCCGCCTTTTACCTGGCGTGGATGCTTTGGTGTCATGGGTGAACTTGGCGAGTCCACTCCTGACTCCAATGTCCACATCGTTAACGAAGATGTTGAACAATATGGGTCCAAGGACAGATCCTTGAGGGACTCCACTGGTCACAGGACACCATGATGAGTGATTGCCATCAATTACAACCCTCTGGGTCCGACCATGGAGCCAGTTTCCCAGCCAGCAGATCATGGTGGACCCAAGGCCACAGTTGGCTACTTTCGCCAAGAGGTGATCATGGGATACCAGATCGAAGGCTTTTTTGAAGTCAAGATATATGACAGCAATCTCATCTCCCTTGTCTAGGTGATAGGTCACCTGGTCATTGAACGAAATGAGATTGGTTAAGCAAGACCTACCCACAACACACTCATGCTGGCTATCCCTTAGGATGTTGGTGTCAGCCAGTCCATTAAGGATGGCCTCTTTAATAAACTTTTCTAAGATCTTCCCCAGGATAGAAGTCAGGCTAATGGGCCTATAGTTAGCTGGATCCACTTTCCTCCCTTTCTTGAAGATAGGCACCACATTGGCCTTCTTCCAGTCTTCAGGCACTTCACCAGAACACCAGGAGTTTTTAGAGATCTGTGCCAGGGGCTGGGCTATGACGCTCACCAGCTCCTTGAGTACCCTGGGGTGTAGATTGTCAGGGCCGGCTGACTTGAAGGTATCCAGCTTCTCATGATGTTCCTTCACGAGGTCAGCATTTATGGAGGGCAGGGGATCTCCCTCACCCGGACCTCCCTGTCCCGTAGCGGGCATGGGTGTCCCATGGGACTGATGAAAGACTGACACAAAGTACCCATTTAATAGGTTGGCTTTTTCCTGGGCGTCAGTTGTCAGTTGTCCCATCTGGTTCAGCAGGGGTCCAACGTTGCCCTTGCTTTTCCTCCAGCTCCCCACATATCTGAAAAAGGACTTTTTATTGTCCTTGATGCTCAAAGCTAGTTGGAGTTCAGCTGCAGCCTTGGCTTTCCTGGTTTGTCCCCTGTAGGACTGGACAAGTGCAGAATAATCCTCCTTGGGGATTAATCCCGTCTTCCATCCTTTGTAGGCTTTTCTTTTTAGCCTTAGGAGGCCTGCTAGATCCCTGGAGAGCCAGGGTGGCTGCTGTGCCCTCTTGCTGCCTTTCCTTTGAGATGGAATGGACTTAGCTTGTGCACTGAGGATTGCTCCCTTGAGGAGCAACCACTCTCCTTGAACTCCCCTCTCCCTGGGGTCATGGTCCGTTAGGGCCTGACTGACAAGCCTCTTGAGCTTGTCAAAGTTGGCTTTTCTGAAGTCAAGGACTTCCGTGTTGCTGACTGACTTTCCAGCTATACGGCGGATGGTGAAGGTGATCAACTCGTGGTTGCTGTCACACAGCTTCCCATCGATCACTAGGTCGCCGATTAGGTCATCCCCTGTAGCCAGTACCAGGTTGAGGTGTTATCAGAAGCTTTCTGCCTGACGTCTACCAGTGAATCTCTGGGTATTGGTGGTAAGACAGTGGAGTTCTACCATGTCTTCTGGAAGACCACCCATTGAATAGATCGTGTTGCAGTCTGATTTGAAACGAATGGGGAGCTTCCCCTGTCAAGCAAGAGGGGTGTGCTGATCATACTGCCCCAAAAGGGAAACTCCTGTGATCTAAATAATTGGTGCCCAGTCTCATTTCTTTGCATGGACTAAAGGTCATAGCAAAAGCCATCTTGTTGAGGCTGAGGTCTGTGTTGGCAGATGTAGTTCACCCCAACTGGATGTACACAATTCCAGGGTGCATCATCTTTGATAACCTGTACATGGTCCAGGATCTCCTCAAGCTCACTTGGAGGGACTACCAATCATTCACCCTCCTGTTCCTCAACCAGGAGAAAATGTTTGATAGTAGTGGCCAACAGATACCTCATAGGGAGGGAATTTGGCTTTGGTCCTTGTTTCATATGGTTTCTCCAGGTACCTCCAAAGGGGTAAGCTCAACTGGACCCTGATTGAATCCATCACTTTTGGATGGGAAGTGCGTCAAGCCTCCCCACATCCAGCTCTATACCATCACCACAGGGCCCTTCCTTTGGCTCTTATGCAAGTGGTTGTTGAGTTTGGTGTTTACTAAACTGACCATGAGAATGTCCTTTTGGTGTATGCCAAAAAAATGCTCCTCACCATCCAAGGCCATAATGAACTGGAGCAGGTGGAAGCTTCCCAATCCATCTACATGGTGGCTTTCTCTGCCGGGATCAAGAATTCTGGCCTGATGGTGGGTGGTTAATGGATGGCAGGTGGGCTCACTCCTGCCTGTGAGTTGGGCAAAGGTTATGAATTGGTCTGAAAACCATCACCAGGTGGTCTCGGAATATTTCTCTCAAGGTCTGATCTTTGTCAAGTACAGGTTGTAGTTACCTGATGATTCTTTTGATCTTTTCCAGTGTGGGGTAGTAGGTGACCACCAGGGGTGTGTGGTCAAAAATACTTTTGATATTGTAGCAAGTTACTATGAGGGACAGCTCTTTCAAATGTGTGGTCTGTTTTTCAGCTGGAGTGTCCTGGTTATATAAAGGCAGATTTTAGGTTAGTCAGGTGAGCACAATGAGTGTTCTCCTTAAAGCAGACCCAGTGGTATATGAGATCCTGGCTGTAGATTACAACTTTTTTGATAGGCTTTGGAAGATTTCTGGTCTTGTGGATATAGGTATGGTGATCTGTGGGTTTTCTGTGTATAGTGGTATGCAGGGTGCTATTCTGGATATGAATTGTTATCTAGAAAGTTGATGTTAAGGCAGGAGTATTCCAGAGAAAGTCTGACTGAGGGGTGATAGTTGTTAAATCTGTGGTGGAAGTCAATAAGTGAGTCTTGATGTTCTGTTTAGTTAATGAAGATATATCTTCATTAACTGGACCAAACAGGTATAGTGCAAGTTTGATATTGTAGTTTTCTATAAATTTTTCTTCCAGGTGGCTCATGAAGAGGTTGGCATTCCAAGGGGCCATCTTTGTGACCCACAGCTGTGGTTATGGTTTGGAAGAAGTGATGATTATTGGAAGTGAAGTTGTAGCGTGCGGATGAGGTGGATAATTTGTGCAACACCCCCGATAAGAAATCCATCAGAGTTTGTGTGTCTCACATATTTCCTGAACCATCATGTCTATAATAATAGTACAATCCACTCCAAAATAAAAAGGCAATCCACCCCAACTAGCTGCAAACAATGAATTGAATTAAGCAAAGATATACCGGTAGCTAAAAGCGGGTTACCAATGGACAGTACAATAGCCCAGTACTAACTTGTGTAAGGTGAATTTACCTTAAATAATAAGAAATGTACATTTTGTACTGTAATAGCTAAATATACACAATGTGATTCTAAGAAAAGGAGAGAACAGACTGTTCAGATTCTGAGGAGTTAACTGTGTTATACTCCTTGTAATGTGAGCTCTGAGTCTGAGATAGGTTTCCTGTTTTCAACTTTCAGCCTGGAGCAGAAGCAGCAGACAGTAAAGCAGTCCCTGGATGTAAGTACTTGTACGTGTGCGTATATCCATTCAGCTATTCTTTTGCTATAAGCACTGCAACAAGAAGCCAATTCTCTTCTTGTTCAGTTAAACCAGCTGGATTCTGACTTGAATATTTCACAGCTGTACTGTGGTCCCAGGTACTGACATATGCAAAGAGAAGCAATAAAATAAATTAGGATATGCAAGGGGAGTCAGACAAAAGCAAGGACACAGAAGAAGCTATAGAAAGGACTGGACAAGAGCAGTGGTATAATACACCAGAATGGTAATTATACTTATTCTCCATCTCTTTATTTCCTGCTCTGTTTGTATTTCACATTCCTTTGTTTTCTCTACTTTCTGTAGTGGAGCCTGGGAAAGATTCTTGTGCACATATAAAGGCTACTGGTGAGAGAATATGAATATGTGAATCGTATATAGGTACAGAGAGCCTGAATTTAATCTTGCGTGTATCTAAGTGGTCAAAGAATCTGCAATATATGCTGAATTAGGTTATGCTCCAATTTTATATGTCTGTAGGGAAGAATTTGTAGTGTCCTGAATATTGGGAATAGGGATGAACTCTGTGTGTGTGGGGAGGGAGTAGGTATAGGAGTTAGTGATATAAATGGGAAGAGGTGTGGAGATTGTGACCTACTCCCCACCCTGCACTATGACACTGATGAGTAGCAGCAGGTGTTTGGTGCATGGCCCAGGCTCCCCCCCTACTTTACAGTTCAGAGTCACACAACAGCAGAGAAAGTTGTATCAAAAACTGCTACTGCTGACCAAGAAGGGAAGTGAACACCACTGGAGACATTATGGTAAGTGGGACCATGGGAATGCCACTGTCATACAGGGCATAGGAGGATTTGTGGGGGAGGAAGAGGAAAGGAGTCAGGGAGATCTGCTATATGTCCTATTGTGGAGCCTGATGAGAAGCAAAAGGTTTAGCTTGCTTTCGCTTTCAGGGTCTAGATTCAGCTGGTAGATCCAATCAGGTACTGATGCAGGTGAACTGCATTGAGAATACCTGTTGGCCCAGCCTTTACAACAGAGTAGCCCATTTGTTGCCAAGTGAGTGCTTTTATTCCTTGTCATTTTATTCTACTTCATTCCTCAAGTGGAAGATTGAAACCCTTACACCTGGGAGGTTGCTTAACAGAGTGTTCCTCTTACCTGTAAAGCAGACAAGCAGAGAAGAAGAAAATCCAAGGATAGACCAAACCCTTCCTATCAAATCCCTCTAATCCATCACAGAATCCATGCTGGGAAAGTTCATTCTGAACACACAAAAATACCAGCATATCCCATATGATATGAAAGGGCCACAACACTAATTTTGTATCTGTTGAGCTCCTGTGTAGAGTCAGAGAATTCATAACTTCAGCAATCAATGGCAATGAAACAAAAATAAAAATACAGAAATTTTCATCTAGGTAGGGAAATATATTTTTAAATGATACTGTGAATAAGAAACCAGTACGAGGGTTGGACAGTTCACTAAGGTTGTGATTTTAGATTCTATTTTCTTAAGAGTTGTGAGCAGTCTCCAATCACCACAGATCCAAGAAAGTTTCAAGGATGCCCACAGGCCCTGTTATGACATCAGCCTTTTGCCAGTCATTAGTTGTTTGTGTCATAGAGCCCTGATCTCACTGATACATCACAAAGTAAAAGGAGAAACTCCTGCTACTGAATACAAAGAGCAAGTGAGATTCAGAATGTGTCAAATGCAGGCTGGGAAAATTATAGCACACCATATTTTCCTTCAGTGGAATTCTAATTAAGTCAGTGGAGTTACAATCAGAACAATCTGTTCAGTGCCTTTTGCTTGTAATTCTGAAACTTAAGTTTAGTAGCATATGGATAATATAGCATTTCACATCATTTGTAGCTTCCTACTAGAAAACTCAAAAGAAGTCACTTTAAAAATGTAGTTGAAATAGTCACAAAAGTCAGTGTTTTGTTAAATTAGTGTAACCCTTATAAGAATCATGTGAATCTCTATTCATTGAACACACACACACACATACATATACACACATATGTTCCTGGCTTGGCTTTGTGGGTGTTGATATGCACATATGTGTGCATGAGAGAGAAAGAAAATACTGCTGAAAGGAAGAAAAAACGGCATTTCATCTTTAGGAATTTCTGGTAGATTCATTATTAACTCTGGGAGCCTTTTTATAGATGCAGCTGAAAAACCCATTTCAACCTGGGTATTGCTCTAGAGGGCTTTATTTTGGTCCTGAGAACTATGTCATTCCTTCCTGGTAAAGAACTAGTGCTCTCTCCGGATCTAGAATGCTCCCTTTACAAGCAGGCATACTAACACAGCTTCCCCGTCTACTTAGGCAAACCTAACTGCACACAGAGGTGCAGATGTGCCAAGTATGTGGAGGCCTGAAGGCCCTGGCCCCCCTTGTGAAGAGGGCTGTCTCCTGAAATCTGTAAAACTTTCCACATGTCCATCATCTTGCCCCTCCCTTCCTCCAGCAAAAATAAAAGTCAGCACCTATGTCTCTTGGTTTGCTACATAGCATACTGTTCAGAAATAGCAATGCAGATACATTCAGAAGATTAAAAGCCGTCCCAGTATATTTAAAAACTAAGTTAAATTGTGTTTAAGTTTTTGCTAACATTACTGCTTCTGATTTTATAAAAGAGCATTTTAGAGGAAGAGCTCGATCCAAAGCTCATTGTAGCAGATAGGAGTTTTTCCATTAGCTTCTGTGGGCTTTGGATCAGCAGCATAGTTGATAAGAGCAAATGTGAGACCCAGGCTACTAGAGAAGGAATGTGAAATATGAGTTTTGAGTAGGCTCAAGATTTAAATGTCTTAGAGAGATCTGTTTACTCTATCTGGCACTCTAAGACAAGTCCAGTCTCTTCAATATTAAAGACACAGTGACCTATTTTGAAGCTGTTTATTTTGAAAACCCTGCTTTCAAAACCTTGTTCTACTTTTTTTTGTTCTCTCCACCCTGGCAGTTAGAGCATTTCAAAACTGTAGGTAGTCTGGGAGGGGGAGGGAGGCACGGAGAAAGAATGGGAGTAGATGCATCTCCCTCTTGCTGAGAGACATTAGTTCTGGCCAGCTCCAAGGGCAGAACTAAGAAATTCACATTAAATAGGCAACATATCAAATCAGTGGGACTGAAGGCCTGAACTAAGAGGGAAGGAAGAGATCTGTGGTCTTTGTTAATCCTAAATTAAATCCTCAAATTTTAAATCTCTGGATCAATACCCCACTCATTTGAGTCTGAGGAAGTAGAAAGGTTCAGACAGTATCCATCTGTTAATGTGAGGCAGAGAGCAGAGGGGCTCCTCAGGTTCCAAGGACAATGCCCAACTTCTAAATGTGGTTCTGCTCTGAATGCTATTCTGTGGGCATGTCTACACGTGCATTTACACTGGCTTAAATTTACCTCACAGTAAATTATGGCACAGTAGGTAGGAATAAGTGTCTACACATACAGTAATTTAGAGGTATTAATACTGTGTGTGGACTGACTTAGGACTAAAGTTAGTCTCAAGTCAGTCCATACACACAGTATTACTGCGAAGTAAGGCATCTACATGTGTGTTACTGTGCAGTAACTAACTGGGCGTAAATTTGATACCTGCATGATGCAGGTATCAAATTTATGCTCAAGTCTGCATAAGTATGGATACGCATGTGTAGACTCGCACCCGTACTATGCAGTTATTTTGGCTACTGCGCAGTAAATGTGCACATGTAGACGCGCCCTGTGAACACTTGTCATGGGATTATCGTGCTTCATGTGTCTATGAATCCCATGTGCTCAGTTTACAAAGGAAGAGATTCATTTTTTTTACTGCCAGTCCAGTAGACTCACACTGAAGTATTTATTTTGTGACATCACCAGTAATTAAAATTCTCCATGGCCAGAATATACTACCAGTGACACCTAAATAACTCTCCACAGTACATCTATACCTACATCACTATCAATGCTGTTCTACCACCTTCAGATTAAACTCTCAGGTACACTGGTGCAATTCTATTGGTAGTAAAGGGCTAATACAAGTGTACCTGACAGCAGAATTTGGCTTGACAACTATTATATGTGAACATGAAGGAAAGAACTGTCATTTAAACGATGCCATAGCATTCAAAACCAGCTCAGAAGTGTTTGGTATATGCATCTATATTTGAACATATCAAAGCCAGCAGCAGGGCTTTCCCAGAGGGATATTTGAAATTCATACTCCTGTGTAGTTAAAAGAGCTTCAGGGCAGACACACTTACTTTGTTGAGGATGTAATTCGATGCTTTTATTTTTCACATTACTGTTCTCTAGCTAAAGGGCCTGGATGCCATGGTAATAACTGTTCAAAATTATTTAAACATATAAGCATATGCTCATATTATGTTGCAATAACATTGTTCGAGCAGCCATGCCTGCTCATGCAGGGTGTAAATACATGGGTGGCTAGGGGGGTCTCAGAGAGAACTGTATCATATTAGAAGAATCTCAAATAAGTTTTGAAGGGAATGTATAGTTCCTAGAGCAGTTTTTTCCAGCCTGCCATAATAGGGTTAAGGAATCAGAAGACATTGCACTTCTCTTGGATTACATATAGTTGAAAAATACCACACAGCTGCGTCAGGTCTGCGCCAGGAACGAAAATAAATAGACCTGGCACATGCTCCTCTTCTGGGGTCTGTCAGTCCATGTGAAGCAAGGTAACATTTTGTGTGCCTGCATATATTTTCCTGTTTGTATGTGCATAAACATATATAAATGCATGCTTCTGCTACACATACACAAACACACACCTTCAAATGTGTACCTTCAAATATACACTTACCTTTTGAGAGGGATGCTATTTATTCATATGTATAGTTCTACAGCAAAATACATAGTTTCCCATTAGTAAATAATATTTGGGACTCTTACTGCATACAGAAGAAAGTGGGCAAGTCCTAGTTCCCTGGCTCTTCTGCACAGTGATTCTTCGGGTGCACATAGCATTGGAGAATTCAGACCAAAACAAGTTAGAAGTTGGTTTCAGATTTCTGCACAGTAGTATTCTAGACATAAAGAATTTTTAGGAATAAGAAGGAGGTATGATATGCATTGGTTCTTCTGACTTTTCCTCTGTTCTCTCCCTATAGCGTGAGTGCATCTCCATTCACGTCGGTCAGGCAGGAGTTCAGATTGGCAACGCATGCTGGGAACTCTTCTGTCTGGAACATGGCATCCAGCCAGATGGCACCTTCAAGAATCCGTCCAACAAACCCAATTATGATGACTCCTTTACCACATTTTTCAGTGAAACAGTCACGGGAAAACATGTGCCACGAGCTGTCATGGTGGATTTGGAACCAACTGTAGTAGGTCAGTACAGAATTAAACTCGGAAAATGAAAAAGAACCTACTCTTCAGCTTTTCAGTATTGTGTTTCACCAGTCTCCAATGTAGCACTTCTTTATCTTGGTCTATCGCTAGGGCATAAAATATTTCTGAGACTTTTAGTACCAAATTCTATTAGATTCCTTTACCTTCATAGGTGGACTTTGATAATGGTAGATCAAAGGAGGCCTGTATTTAATAAATGTGAGATGATCTGTGTACCTTTTCTTCATCACTTTTACATCTTGTATATAATGGCATTTTACTTTGTGGTCTGAATGCTGCATTCCCCCAATTCAGATTGGAGAGAGGAGAATGAATGTTCTGAAAAGGTTTCCTGAGAATTTTCCATTCCCTTTTTTGAGGAATCACCATTTCATTCAAAGCTCCTTTCTTTTCTGATGGCTTGTCCTCCAGTCAGTACAGAAGCTTATTTTTTTCCACAAGTTCTTCCACAAATTGGCACTGCCACAACAAATTGATTGCAATAAAAAGTATCTATTTCTTCTTCCTCCAGTGGGTCCAGTACCTTCTCTTTGTGACACCACAGAGCTTTTTATCTGAAAGAGAATGGTCTTTCATGATTTAAAGTATACAGTACTTCCATTTAGCATTCCTGTGTAGTATGTTCAGCAGAACTGACTGCCATTGAAGCCTGCCTGCTTTAGGCTTCTCACAGTTTTACTTTTTTGGACAGATGAAGTGCGGGCTGGCACTTACCGACAGCTTTTCCATCCAGAACAGCTGATCACTGGAAAAGAAGATGCAGCTAATAACTATGCCCGTGGTCACTACACCATTGGCAAAGAAAGCATTGACAAGGTGCTTGATCGTATTCGTAAACTGGTAAGTGCCATTCCTTAAGAAATGATATTTAGATTTGTGGTGAAGGCAGGGGAACAGAACAGAGATCTTATCTGGCTCCAGGTAGTCTCATTGACTCAGAGTAGAGAGCTCACCCAGTCAGAGAGGTTTGGTCAATCATACCCCACTTGATTGGATGATACTAGAGCAGGAGTCAGCAAGGTTTTCCAGTGGCAGGTAAGAATGATCCAATGTGGGTCCAAAGCATGCCCCTTCCCTCCCTGCCACTCTCCAGGTCATATCTTGCCCACAGACTATGGGTTTTCAGAGGTTGCTTTAGAGAGAAAATCCATTTAAACAGGGACTCCTAGAATAAGAAACTGTAACCCTTATCACTTTATCAGAGCCAGTATTGATACATATTGGTGTATAAGTGTATGGCTAGGTATTTGTTCATCCAGTGATTCGGTAAAACTAAACCTGAGACATGTGAAAGGCCTAAGATAATCTCCAGTGTAATGTATAGTTCCTCAGCTGGGTTGTTGAAGAGGGCATAGGACAGAGAGAGAACGAATCTTTTTCCAGGAAAGCTTTGCTGAACTCTGTGCTATGTACTGGGTATAAATGTTCCAGATTCAGTCTCAGGAGGAGGTCATGGGAGTCTCAGATTTAAACTGTATCTACTCTCTTTTCCTTTTCAGACTGATGCCTGCTCTGGGCTGCAGGGATTCCTGATTTTCCACAGCTTTGGTGGGGGCACAGGATCTGGATTCACTTCCTTGTTGATGGAACGGCTCTCCCTGGACTATGGCAAGAAATCCAAACTGGAGTTTGCCATCTATCCTGCCCCTCAAGTCTCTACTGCTGTAGTGGAGCCCTACAACTCCATCCTGACCACCCACACCACCCTGGAGCACTCAGATTGTGCCTTCATGGTGGACAATGAGGCCATCTATGACATCTGCCGCCGCAACCTGGACATTGAACGCCCCTCTTACACCAACCTTAACCGCCTCATCAGCCAGATAGTCTCTTCAATTACGGCCTCTCTGCGCTTTGATGGGGCCCTCAATGTGGATCTGACAGAGTTTCAAACCAACCTGGTGCCCTACCCACGCATCCACTTTCCCCTGGTGACCTATGCACCCATCATCTCCTCTGAGAGGGCCTACCATGAGCAGCTGTCTGTAGCAGAAATCACCAGTTCCTGCTTTGAGCCCAACAACCAGATGGTGAAGTGTGACCCACGGCATGGAAAGTACATGGCCTGCTGCATGCTGTATCGGGGTGATGTGGTCCCCAAAGATGTCAATGTAGCTATTGCTGCCATCAAGACCAAGAGAACCATCCAGTTTGTGGACTGGTGTCCCACCGGCTTCAAGGTGAGGAAGGCAAAAGTGCACTGCCCTTTTTTTTTACTAAAGATGCATTGTGAAGTAGTTCAGACCACCTGTCTTTTGGTTCTGTGGGCCAGATGAGTGGCACAGAGCCTGTCCATGAGTTGGATCAGGCCCTGGGGCCTGGTACCACCCCCTCCTTGCCCCACATGCTGGGACTGAGCCCTGGGGCCCTGCACCACTCTGCTGCTGCCAAACTTCCAGACCCATGGGGAGCCTGTGAGGTGTTGTGAGTTAGGTCTGGCACACAGACTGGGGTTGAGCACATCTGGTCTAGACTAACATGTGGTTTCACTTCTCTGCTACTTATGATTGTGAGAGAAATGAATGGTTAGGAGTGTGTGTGTGTGTGTGTGTGTGTGTGTGTGTAAAATCTGCAGTGTCTCTTTTGGAATTTGGATATTTTTGTTGATGCAGCCCCCTAAGCATTAGCTTGTTTGGCAGTGTAGGAAATGTCAACTCTAAAGAAAGTTTTAAACTAAAGAGGTGTTAAATTAGGAATTAAATTCTAAAGAAGCTGGTCAGACTGTCCCCTAAACTATTAATATAATTTTAAAAACAAATAGAATCCATCTTGTTAAATAAGTCATGAATGTGATTTTCCAGTCATGCACTCCCACTGCTGGCTATTCAGCAGTACTGACAGACTTGTTTTCCAGAGGCTAACAGCAGCAAATATGGAAAACTAATCTAAATTTCTCAGGGGATGGGCCCTGATTTGAAAGTTTGTAGGTGGAACATATTTTCCTTACAGCTGGATACAACAATGTAATTCATGTTGAGCAGCAGTTGTGGGCATTAAACACTGAGAAGAATATAGATAATCTCAGTGACATTCAACTGTAGAGTGCATGACCCCTCTTGGTTCCCTGTACCCAGTTTAGTTGCTCTGCCTTGTTTTTTATTGGTTATAGCTGAACAAGGAATAGTTAAATAAAGGGCAACTTAGCTGATATTTGACATTACATAATTTCAGTACTCTGTTTTTCGCTTCACACCTGCCCCCTTTTCACCCACCTATGATGTTTCTTGTTTTTATCGTCCTTTTCTTTAACTTTTGTTTTCTTTACTTCTTACTTTCAGGTTGGCATCAATTACCAGCCTCCCACTGTGGTTCCTGGAGGAGACCTGGCACAGGTGCAGCGTGCAGTTTGCATGCTAAGCAACACCACAGCCATTGCTGAGGCCTGGGCAAGGCTGGACCACAAGTTTGACCTGATGTATGCCAAGAGGGCATTCGTGCACTGGTATGTTGGTGAAGGCATGGAGGAAGGGGAGTTTTCAGAGGCCCGAGAGGACTTGGCTGCACTGGAAAAGGACTATGAGGAAGTGGGAACTGACTCAGTGGAAGAAGAAAATGATGGGGAGGAATTTTAAAATACACTTTGTCCTTCACTTAGCATGGAATTGCCTCTGTGTTTCTCTATTGCATGTGTGTACTGTCCTGTCTGGCAACCTATGTTCATGTAAAATGTAGACAATGAAAATTAAAGGGCCAGTAAAGTTCTCCTCAAATCACAGGGAAATTATCTTTTGGAACATGACCACCTGAGCTGAATGCATTAACCCCACTCAAATGCTCAAAGAAAAGCAGTTTAAATTTTATTTATCGTCAATTCAGCCTGGGAGAAATGAGTTTCTTAGTCCCACTCAATTATCAGTTTAACCCACTGCATCTGTAATAAAATCACTATCATTCAGCCCTCAGGCTCAGTTATACAAATCTGTAAAACAATCATAGGGAAACACTGTAGATAGAGCAAATTTGGCTTATCCCTACCTTTTGTTGCTGGGGGTGCCGGGAGATGTGAAAACAGATAAATGAGCCCACTTTTGCTTCACAGTTTGTCTCTCTCTTCAGTTTGTATGTGAGTGAGTGACCAACATGAGATATGTCTGTTCTTTTGATCCATGGAACTTCCATTTTTGATAGAAATATGGAATTTTGTGCACTTTTTGGAAATATTTGTCCTTTCTTGTGGTAGCAGTTTTTATTGGGCACAGGAACTTGAAAATTGTAGCATATAAAAGGAGATTTCCCCCCTTTGTGTTCCTGTGAAATTGTTGCAATTTGATAATTCCCTGATGTATGGAAAATTGTTTGCACCATCTTTCATGAGTTCTAAAGGTCCCAAAGCCTCTTACTCCATTTGAATGGTTCTTCTCTCTTCTGTAATCCTTGTTCCATCCAGAAACAACTTGTGCTGCCTGTGCCTTGATTTAATGGCGGATGGTAACATCTGAAAGTGGACAATCAATGCAATAATTTAAATAGGCAAAATAATTTGAATAACGGTGAGCAAATATCACAATGTATCACAGGATGTCAATCAGTTCCAGTCATTATTGTCCATGAAAGCTCCACAAACTTTTATCAAAAAGCCTCACCTATACTCTGCCTGTAGTTAAAAGTTCCCAGTGCAACATTACCTTATAAGTGTTGTACATTCTGCATGTTTTACATTAAGTATATAAGTAGTAATATACTAAACATCATACTTAAGGAGTAGTGTCTCAGTTTAGAAAAATGTCCCTCTTCAGGACAGATTTCATCATGTGCTATAAATACACAGGTAAGTATCACTGATGCTATGGGAACTTAGGAACATGTTTAAGTGGTTTTCTAAATAGTACTGTCCTGAGCTGGGGTCTAAACCAGTAACATAATATTTAATGTAAAAGCATCTAAACTAATGCAATTGTTGCAAAGCTTAAGTTGTTCCATTGCTGGCTTTGTGATTTTAACTGTTAAATTCCTACTGCGTACTCCTGGAAGCATTCTGCATTGAATTTCTTTACTTGGATTCTTGTTTTATAAGGAAACAGGAAAAACAGATAAATCAAAAAAAGAATATTTGACAGAAATATGGCAGCTCAAAGGTTTTCTTAGTTCTTGGCAAATTACAAAAATATCTGATTTTAGACAAAAGTTAGTGGCTTTCTTCTGAAATGTGTGCACTTCTGAAAAAAATGGATGTAAGCACAAGAAATAAGAGTAAAGGTGAAAGTACAGTGAAACCTCTGAAGCATACCCAGCAACCCAGCATCCTGCTGAGGCGCTGACACATTTTTAACACTTTACTTATTTAGGAAAAGATTTAAAGTCTGCTCAACTGCCATTTATTTTTAATGGGAATTGGGGGCATAACTCATGTAGGTGCTTCTAAAATCTTCCTCAGTGTAGTTTAATATTATAATTATAGCTATTATAGTCTATTCCTATTGCAGGGGCATTTGAGGATCATGGTCTCATTGTTCCAAGCACTGTATAAATAGATAACACTTAAGCAATACCTGCCTTAGAAAAAATACATTCTACAATTATTTTAGCCCCTCCCCTCTATCACAGAGGATCTTATGTGGGGAATGCAGTTTCTAATATGAGGCTGGGCAGCACCTGTTGGTGCCCCTTCACTTTTGTGCTTGGGGTGGTTGCTCTGCCCCCCACCCCTTTGCTATGGCACTGTACTTCAGGCAAGTGTTAACTCTGGGCTGTACTACAAAGAGTAAATGAGCAATGTGCTGTCCTCCAGCATCCCAGGATGCCCTGCTTCAAGCCTCCTCACCTTGCCCTCCCCAAGCAGGGATACAGCCAAGGTGTCCTGGCTCCTAGCCACACTCCTGCTTGCTAACCCTTTAGGGGCAAGTCAGAGATGTGCAGGTAATAAATGGTATTAATGTGTGACTGCTTACAACATATTCTAATTTAACACCACTTAATGCTCCACAGATTTAGTGTAATGTGTAACTTCACCCTCTGGTGAAGTTACACCAAGTGTTCAACTTAACACTTACTAAGTTCAGTTAAAACATGAGCAGATGGCACATTCAAGCAATTTAGCACATATTAAGTGCCCTTGGGGCATTGCAAAGTTGTTTGCTTTAAGGCAATAGTTATCTCCTAACAAGTACTAACTTTAATAGGTCACTGCATTGCAAAGATTTTCAACTGTTGCAAGTAAACAAGGTCCTTGCTTCAAGGAGTGAACAAGGAAAGGGACAGATTCTGAAGCCCTTAACCATAAACTAGCACCTTCCTCTATGGTTAAGAGCTAAGGATTACAACATGGCTACTGTGGATTAAAATATATTTTGATATAAGGGTAGGAGAATCCACCTCTAAAGAGACAAATCAAGAACATGAAAAGAAAGTAGACAGCTTATGGAGATGCAATATTAAAAAAAGACGTATGTCCATTACACAGTAAGTTCTTACATTTATAAGTAGAAATAGAAGTAAAGCAAGATGGGAAGAACAGACATCTGAGAGGGAGGTCATTCAATGAAAAATGAAGGCTAAAGGAGACAGTTGGCATGGAGGATGTCACTTCCGGTCTAAAGAATAGTACAGGAACGGCCATCCCAAGAGTTACCTGGAAGGAACGGCTTGGGTACACACTTGTTGAGCTGCTGTTGAAATCCACACCTACCCAAAGCTCCACCCTACTACGGCTGCATCTGCTTGCACGCAAGCAAACTGGCTGCTTGGCAACTGCTTCTCCCTATTTACCTGAAAGCTACAGGGAATTCTAGGGAATTTCCTCAGGAGGCCTCCCTCTTCTGGGAGGTGGCAAAAGTGCTGTCATCAAAGACCAACAGCCATTCCCCCAGAAATTTCCCTTCTTATCCATCTCCCTTTCATGCCTCCAATTAAATACCATGTGAGGATTTGCGCGCACACACACACACACGGTACTTTATATAGGTGCATATAATGGTATATAGTACCATGGGGCCCTTATACACACATATAGGCCCCCCCCTACATATATATAGTACCATGTATAAGGGCCCCATGGCACTATATATATATGGCATTATATATATATAGTACCATGGGACCCTTATACACACACACACACACACACACACACACACACGCGTATGTAATTATAATTATAAATACATACAAGGATTTTAAAGATTATGCTTACATGATGTAGCCAATATCATCCTCCCATGTCCAAACCTCCTCTTTGAGAACTAGAACCTATGTCTCCTGTTTCCCAAGTATTTTTTCCTACCTACAACATGGAACAAAGGGATTACCTAGTGCAGAGAAAAAGTCTTGCTTATTCTTTTGACAAACCATATCTTTTTTTGTTCTGTACAGAACTAATGTGAGTGGTTTACTTGCCCCTGGAGTATAAAACCAAATTAACAAAATAACCTTCATCTCTGCATATTTTTCCCAGCAGTTGCATCAACACAATCAGTTACTCAGCTCAAGGAGATGTGGGAGCCAGCAAGTCCCTCTCTTCCACTGAGAATGTAAACTGCCCCAACCCCTCTCTGAAGAGCTGTGGCTCTTTAGTTCAAACTGCAGAAGATCCTTTTAATTTGAGAATTCTCAGATTCCATCACCAGTGTTGGCCAGAAGGCAATCATGATTAGCACATCCTGTCACCCAATGCCCAAGTAATTTTCTAGAACTGAATTTCAGCTGTCAGTTCTCATAATATGCTGGTGGATGACTTGCTTGTGTAAAATGTGTCCTTAGCAGATACAATTAATTTTAACTTCTCAGGTTCTGTGCATGTTGTCCTAGCACAGTGGTTCTCAACCTTTTTTGTACCAAGACCCATTTGTAAATATTGATGGCCAGTCCCGACTCAATGCCTCTCACTCCCTACCCACTGCCTGTCACCTCCCAGTGTGTGGAGCAGGGGATGGGTGTGTGGGGCAGAGGTAGCCCCTTGCAGGCTGGAACTCTGACAGCCTGCAAGGTGAAAGCCATGGTTTCCCACATTTTCCTCTTTTAAAGGAGAATTCATTTTTAAAGGTTGTTTGCATCCCTTTCATATATTCTTGTGACCCACTTTTGGGTCGTGACCTACAGGTTGATGAATTTAGATGAATTAATGAATTTAGATGTCCTAGCAGACATCTTTGGATGCTTGGGTGGGAGAAGGTGAGTCAAGAAAAAGAAAAAAGTGCATTTCCCTGTTTGCCTTTCCCCTGGATTAACAGGCAGAGGGCAGATGGTATTCAAAGACAAGCAGCATTTTTTTCACGTGCCTGGAAATTTCATCACTTGGATGGCACCTTGCCCAACATTCATGATGGAAAAAAAAAAGTTAAATATGGCTGATTGAAAAGGTCTTCCGCATAAATTAAATAAATATTAGGATGCAGGCACAAATATCCAAGGGCACCCAACCCTATTTTCAAGCTCTGGAGTGAGGCTGAATCAGAATATTGTTAGGTCCCATATGCAATGCATTACATTAACAAGCTCATCTAATCTTATTCTAACCTGGCTGTTGGTCCAATAAAAACTATCACACCCCATAAAAAGCCTTGCCTCACAATACCGTTAGACAGTATCCTTATAAAAGAGGAAGAACTGCAGCAGAGAAATGACTCCTTCTCTGATAGTTCCCTTTCCTAATACCATATACTTTCTAGTATAGAATGCCTGTGCAATTTATCCTGTACTTTTGACCACTATCAAATGTATCTTTGTGACATACATTTGTATATTTGTATGCAATGTATCCTTCTGCGACATAATGGGGATGTCTACACATTTTCATTAATGCATCATAATTACACAGTAGCGCAAATGAACTCTTTTGGTGACAATGCTCATTGGACTAAATCTACTGTGCTTTAGTACAAGCAAATGCTTTTTTTGTGATGCTTAATGCTCATTGGACTAATCTACTGCACATAGTGCATTAGCAGTTTTTACCAGCTGCGCTAATGCATAGTACAATAAGTCTGGGCATTGCCAAAACACTTTCCCAAATAAAAACCTTGTCTCCCACCCAACAACGCAACAACCAGGCTTCAATCTTCCACAGAGCATGTGGACAGCCCTTAATAGGATATGCACTGGACATGGCCGGCGTGGCCACCTGATGTACAAGTGGCACCTAAAAGCCTTGCCTGGCTGCAACGGTGGGAACCCTGACCAAACCATGGAGCACATCACAACATCCTGCCCCAGATACAACTTTGAGAGTGACATCCTGGAGCTACACTTGCTTTCCTGCAGGGCATTGGTCTGGTTGAGGAATTTGGAATGAAAACTGTGACAATACACCTTGATTCTTCTAAAGCCATATGAACAGCGCTGGAGCAACGAAGCTTGGTGCTTGGGGCAAAGCCTGCAGTGGCAGCCGCAAATGCCCCCCATGCTTGCCCAGGAGTGCACGCAGCAGTGGGAGCCACCCCCATCCCTGCGCCCCCAAACGAGCCGGTTGCGGCACTGCCCCATGCCCCACCTCGACTGGGCAGTGCCTGTTGGTGTCCCTTTGCTTTGGCGACTGGGGCACTTGCCCCCCTTGCTATGGCACTGCATATGAAAGAAATAAGAGTGTAGACATGCCCATTATTTCTAACCCCCCAGCTTATAGTGCTCACCTGTTTTTACAATACATCTGCTTGTCACACAAAGGGTTGCCTTCACCCCCTCTCCCTCAGATGTAACTCCCCCACCCCGTCCCCAGGGCTATTTCTAGTCCACCCGGACAGGGATTTTCAGCGATCAGTGACTTAATTTTGAGCCCAGCATAAGCCTGGCTGCCTCTGACCCTGTGGCTCTCTGTGCTGCCCCTCTCTCCCCGAGGTCCTTGGGCAGGGATTCCTGTGAGACAGAGAAAGAGAGAGAGAGAGAGCGCCGGGGCGGGGCGGTGCATGCAGGCTCTTGGCGGTGCCTGTCACGTTTCCACGCAGCGGCTGCAGAGGGAGAAGCAGGCTCTCCTGCCGCTAAGTTTCACTTTCTATCCTCCCCAGCTGGGCAGCGGGAAATCAAAACTGAAGGCGAGCTGGGGCCGTGCTGCTCGGGGGCGGTGCAGCTCCGATCCAGGCAGAGCCGGCGCGCCGTAGCCCTGAGCACAGCTGCTGGCGGCAGAGGAGCGGAGCAGAGCGCCCGTCGCACGGCTCTCCGTAAGTACTCTGCACGGGCAGCGGAGCACTGCGGCCAGGTGTGCGGGCTGAGGGAGAAAGACCGCAGGCAGACGAGGCTCTTGGGGTAAATCCCAGACTTTTTTTTTTAGACCAACTAAAAGCCATGTCAAATTGGGTTAGGCCAGCCAAAGTCTTTTTGTATGCAGTCTCTAATGAGGCTAGTTATAATGAGGCATCAATGAATTTAGAATGTTATCACTTTCCTTGGGTAAATCCCATATCTTGTGTTAGACCTACTTAAATTTTAGTTGGTCTAATACAAGGTACCGGATGTACCCTAAGAAAGTGATAATCTACATTCATTTAAAAAAAAATCATAAAATTTTAGTAGGTCTAAGAAAAGATACCAGATTTGAAACCTTGTCTAACTTTATCCCAAAGTTTGTAGTGGTGTTGGTCTCAGGAC
The DNA here is from genome assembly GCF_052110815.1 of Crocodylus siamensis. Classification (NCBI taxonomy): domain Eukaryota; kingdom Metazoa; phylum Chordata; order Crocodylia; family Crocodylidae; genus Crocodylus; species Crocodylus siamensis. The sequence continues at coordinate 115,504,101 of NC_143398.1, forward strand.
ATAGGCAGACAAGGTTCTTTGGGTAAATCTGATACTTTTTGTAAACCAACTAAATTTTATGATTTTTAAAATGAATTTGGAATATCCCCTTCTTTGGGTAAACCCAATATCTTTTATTAGACCAACTAAAATTTTAATAAAATAAAATGCTCTAATAAAATTTTAGTTGGTCTGATAAAAGATATCAGATTTGAAACCTTGTCTAATTTTATCCTAAAGGGTATAGCTGTGCCCATCTAAGAATATAGGCAGACAAAGGTCTTTGGGTAAATCCGATATCTTTAGACCAACTTTAGTTATCGGATTTACCCAAAGAAAGTGATAACATTCTAAATTAATAAAAAAAATCATAAAATTTTAGTTGGTCTAATAATAGATACCGGATTTACCCAAAGAACCTTGTCCACCTACGTCCTTTGACTGACACGGCTACAACCTACACCCTGAAACATGTAGGATAAAGCTCAGACATAAGGACGTGGCAACTTAACCTCCCCAACTGCCTGCAGAGCATGTCTTCCGCAGGTGACATCTTTTATTGGACCTGGGTAACTGGGATAAAGTTAAACAAATGTGAAACCTTTTGAAACCTTGTCTAACTTTATCCCAACTACACAGTTGGTCGAATAAAAGATGTCACCCTAAGAAGTCCTTGCCTTTTGCAGCACTATCTAGAATGATTTTTTAAAATTATCATTCTTGTATATGGTTTCCCTGCTCTATAAGAGAAATGTATGATGTTGCATGTACAATCATAGGGCTATTGCATGTAATAGGCTATTACCTTTATTATCCTATTATAAGAAAAATTCTTAACCTGATCCTGAGAAAATTCTGATCCTGGCCTGATTCTAAGCAAAAATCAAGGATTTTAATGCCATTACCATCATCTTTTCCCCATCTCAGTTCCCATGGAAAAAATGGCCTTATCTGGTTTCAGTGGGGTCCCTTGTCAGAGACCAATCCAAGCCTATCAGGCTAGTGTGGTCAAGTATGCAAGGTTTTAAAGCAGCACAAAAGGGAGTGACGTACCTGGTATCATAACTGGTTTCCCTTGATTCCCTAGACCTAAATGACTACCGTCCCCTTTACAGCTGGATTGAATATCCGTGGGGGACGGGGAATGGCATGAGTCCAGAGTAGGACTAGACTCACAGCTCTGGAGAAACAGCATAATGACTTAACTGCTTTTTTGCAGACAAATTTCTTTGGGTAAATGTGATTTCTTTTATTAGACCAACTAAGCAGTTGGAAAAATTGTTCTTTACAAATTTTTGGGCACAACCACCCTTCTTCAGGCACAGGGAGAGTCTGCTGGTGTTTGTGTACTCTCCTGGGTGGAACAGAAACTTAAGTGCTCTTCTGCACCCCACTTCCTGGCTTGCTAGGACAAAGTCTTTGTGGGCCAAGTGGGACTCTTAGGGATCTGCTACAAAATCTGTTTTTAAAATATTCAGAGAATTGTGAACACAGGGAAGAAAACTTTTCTACTGATTTCTAAATACTCTGCTGGAAAACAAAGGTACTGTGTTAAAATATAATGTAAAATCTTAAAGTTTCTATGCTGTCTGAAAAAAATGTAACCTGATTATTTGGTAATAATGCATTTTTTTAGATTAAGTAGCTCTTAATTTAAGAGCTCATAGCACATGATGGGAGGGCTGCAACTAATTCTTTTCTTTCCCTTTTTGGTTTGGAGGCCAAACTGGAAAAATATGAGTTTGGTCCAAAACTCTTCATCGCTCTCAAGCTTTTCTCGGTTCCTGCTATTGTTATAACTGCCCTGTATCTAACCCCTGTTCTGTCTTTTTCTTGAAGGCTCACTCTATAACCTGTTAAAAAAATCCTTTTCACCTACCCAAGTCTTCCTGTTCTGACTGGCCTGTTGTTCTGCTCCTCCTCTTTCCATAAATTGTGATGACCCCCCCAAATCATTTCCATTTCATTTCTGTCTCTATCTAGCTCTCCCCCCAACTCCAAGGTGGCTGTTGAATAGGTAATACTTTTTGATTGAAAGAGTTAACTCCATTCACAACAAAATGTCTCTGCATGCTATACAGTTTAATATAAATTGTTCTAAACTTTTTACTGTTATTTCCTTTTACATTATATAAGGTACTAAAATATTCAGTGAATCCTAGAAAGCAAGAGAGATATAGGTTGGTGACTGGGGCACTCACATGGCTCCCTGGCACTGCTACAATAACTATTTATGTGTTTATACAAAATAGAACAGCAAAAAATTGAGAACACCCTTCACCCTTCTTCCGCCTACTTACAGACCAGAATCCCCTGCAGTGTAGTCACTGGTCACTTTTCTTAGAAGGAATGTGATTCAGGTTCAAAATATGGTAAGCTCTGACTGTGCAGAAGCAGAAACAGCTTAGTTATCTCACATCCTAGTTTGTGGCTTGACCACTGGGCTAGCTGGTAAAAAATGGAACCACCTCCTTGTCAGGCAGTTTTATGAATCTGATTTTTTTCCCTCAGTTGAAACTACCTGGTGAATTCAACACTATTTAGCAAATTTAAATTAGCCAGATAGCTTCAGGATAACCACAGCTACTTTTTTTTTACGCATTGAAAAAATGTGACTTTTTTATTGTCTGGTTTGCCATAGCTAAAACTAACACACTACAAAAGGAGACATTTAGCCGCTTATCCTAAAAAGTTCCCCATCTCTTTATAGATTACAACCAAGTTTGCCTGTATTTTAGAAGGTAAAAGGTGTCAGTTACTGTAGAAACTACAGTTTTCTCTTTCTTTTCTGATTCAGCCTCTTTTTAAGTGTTGCCCTGTTCTCCTCTGTCCTCTCTGAATTCCTTTCCTTCAGTATTCTTTCCCACTTTTGATCTCTCTGACACCTCCCCTCTATTAATTCTTTTACTTTGCCTGTCTTCCCTTTTCTCAGCACCTTTCAGTCTTTCTTTCATTTCCTTTTTTCTTCTATAACCAATTAAAAATACTTTTCACCTGCCCAAATCTTCTGGTTCTGAGTGGCCTGAAGTTCTGGTCCTTCTTTTTCCATAAACTGTAATTGTTCCCACAAATTTTCTCCACCTTATTTTTGTCTCTGTTTAGCTCTCCCCCTCCCGTGTGGACTGTTGAATAGGAAATGTTGATTGCTTTCTGGTCGTCTCAGTTAAGACTCTGTGGGTGTGTCTACTAATGTGCTTTAAGATGATTGGGTGTGTTTACATATTAATTAATTCACTGTAATCATGGCGCATTACGTTTAGTACCTCTAATAACAGGCAGTAACTTAATGTACTGTAATCAGCACTCCTGAACAGTAGCGCCAGGGCATGTTTTTTTTGTAATGCTAATGTGCAGTAGGGCTGTGCAAAATGGCACTGTTCCATTTCGACTTTAGTTTCGAGGTTTGGATGGAACAGTGTTTTGTTTTGAATTTCATTTTGAGTTGAAACAGCTGTTCTATTTTGCTTTGTCGAAACAGTGAGGCTGTTTTAACACCGTTTCAATGTTTCGCCTGACCATTGGGCTGGGGAAAGGAATTTCCCATTCCCAGCCTGATCAGTCGTGGGGCTGGGGAGGGGAACTGAGCAATCGGGCTCAGTTTCTTTCCCCAGCCTGATCACAGTGCTTGGGAGGGGAACTGACCCTGGGCTCAGTTCCCTTCCTCTGTGCTGTGATTGGCTTCCTTCAGCCCGGCGCCGGGAGATGGGGAGAGCCAGGGCTGTGCTCCAGGCTGCTGCTGGGAGCTCAGCTCTGGTTCTCTCCTGTCTCCCGCCACCTTGCTGCTGGCTGCTTTGAAACTTTCGAAAAATTTCAACTAGCCTTGTTTTGTTTTGGGGCTGTTTCAAAGCCCTTTGTTTTGAGCTTGAAATACAGTGTCGAATCGAAACAGCTGGTGAACTTTTGCACAGCCCTAATGTGCAGTAGGCTAATTCTGCTGCACATTAGTGCATTAGCATGATTTTTGCCTTCAGGGCTATTGTGCAGTAGAATTAATGTACTGTGAATTTACTGTGTTGTGGAAATGCTCCCACTACATAGTAAAATAAGGTACAGTAAGCTGTTGGGGCAAGCTTTCCCCAGAAAGCTATACATGCACCTGTTGGGAACAAATTTGCTCCCGACAGGAGCAGTTCAGTGCAAGGCTACTCCTGCCCTGCTCTGCCCCCACTACAGCAGCCAGGGGGGCTCCAGGCTCCCCCAGGTGTCAGTCCCAGGCTGGTAGGGGGCACTGGGGTCAGGCCTTGGCTCTGGGGGATGTGGTGGTAGCTGTTCTGTCTCCAGGGCAGCTGCCTCCCAGACCTATGCCCTGATCAGCCGATTGGGGCAGGGGCTGGGAAACTGTCCCCTGCCCCAGACAGCTGCTTGCTTCCCAGCCCTGTGCCCCAATCATGCTTTACTAGATTAGTTTACTGTGCAGTAAACCTTGTCTTGTGTAGACATGCCCACAATCTACTTCATTTGGTATTGCCATTAATGTATTTACACTGTTCCAAATTTCCCTAGATTGGGCAAACCCTAAGACTAAATCCCTGTCCCTTACCTCCATTAAAGAGGTACCTCCACATCCACTTAGAATCAGATTTTCAAACATATGAAAGTGCCTAAGTACTTTTGAGAATCTGGTCTCCTGGCATCTGGTAGGATCAGCCCTATGATACTAAAAATATTTTCCTAGCTCAACTTCCAGGGAAGTAGTGAATTGTTTGGATTCTAGTTAGCTCTTCTACCTAAGTGGTTATTATATCTTGGGCATCATTTAGATACTTATGTAGCTTATATGTGAGACAGTGAATACTCTACTTGTATTAAAGAGCCTTTGGTTCTTACCTTTTCAGGACACTGAAGTTGATTTTGAAGTCTAACGCTTTGTAAGCTATCATTTGTATTATGTTGAACTTCAGGATTTTTGGGTTGTGATTATTTAGAGGGTGATTCTCAATTTGGGATAGACAAACACGCAGGTGGATGGACAATATCTGGTGTCCAATTGCTTGAATGCATCTTTTAGCTTTATTTTGGTGATTTGATGGATTCTGTGGACCCAGTCCTTAAAGATAAGGATAATTTCAAGATGCCATTGCTCAATGAGAGTTGTAAAAGTCTTGTTAAACCAATAGGGATGGAAGTTTTGAAAGAAGGATAAATGATATTCAGTAGCAGCTGGGTGCTTAATTTCATTAGGCTCCTTTAAAATCTCAGTCCAGGGTGGTGGAGTAGGGATTCAGGCCATTTTAACACAAAACAGACAGATAAACAACTCATCAGTTTAAAGGCAGGAAAAGCTGAGATTTGCCGTTCTGAAAATTCACCAGGTTTGTAGTGGAATAAAAGGTTGCTTTTAACACACACAGCAGAACACTCTGTTAAAAGGCTGATTATTTGTTGCACTCTCTTTTCTATTCGACAGATATCTATGTAATATTCAATACTTGACCTTCTTTCCAGGGGATATTCACAATTCTTTCACTAGAGGGTGCTGCAACTACAGGATTAAGAAGTGTGGAAAAATTGTACTATTTTTGGGGGTTTCATCATGTGGCGATTACATTTTCTGTCCTGGCCTTGTCATATCATTTTAATGAGAAAATGCACAGAACCCTGGCTTCCTGGTCACATGAAAACATCTGAAGCAAACAAAGTCTTCAAGATATTTGGCAGCTAAACTATTGCAGCTCTGGTTATAAGCTAGCAATCTGTAAACTCTTAATATTAATATTTCTGTGAAGTGCCATGAGTTAGACTGGGGAGCTACACTTATGTCTGTACCTTTATTTAGCAACAAAACAAATATAGGAAGTGCAGTGCAAGTGACAGCCTCATTCCTCCTGCCATGCCAATTCACATCAGAGACCTGGAGTGCCAGCTCAAACCCACCAAAACATAATGATGATAGTAACATTTATTTCTTGATATTCCATCTTTTTTGCTGTGAAAACTTCAAATGAAAAAATTAATTTTATTTTGCTGTGTACTATACATCTTTCCAACCTTTCTATACTTCTTAGTTTTTGTGTTGCCTAGTGCCGTTTATGGGCCAGGGAACTGGACGACAAATGAGAAGCAACAAATCAGAGCTGCCAGTGAATTTCAACATGCAGACAGCGGCAGAAGTAGAAAAGGATACAGAGAAAGTTATGAAGAGCAGAGATCAGAAGCTAATATCTGTCTATGGTGTGGCAGACTTAAATAATGGTAATGCTTTTTAAAAAATGTCTCTCCCTCTTTCTCATTCTATTTTTCTGTGTTTTGCTCACTTTCTCTCACTTTCTCTTGAATTCTTCATTCTCTCTCTCTGTCCCCCAGTTCTTTTTCTCTTCGTTTGATTTCACACATGGCGGATTCTTATAAATTAAATGCCAGGACAACATATTTGGCCCTACCAAGTGAAAGCTTTGTACTTTGCGGAAAATGATCCCAAATAGTTTCTTCCTTTCCAAATCTTCAACTGGGCAGCTTCGTCATGACAGTTGAAGAAAGTTAGATGTTGCCTGCGTCACTCTTCATCCCCATTCACTGTATGCCGGGGTGGGCAAAATGCATCCTGGGGGCTGGATGTGGCCCGCCAGGCCACTCTATCTGGCCTGCAGGGCCCCTAAAAAATTTAGAAAATTAATATTTATCTGCCCCTGTCATGCGGCCCTCGATGGCTTGCCAAAACTCAGTAAGCGGCCCTCCACCCAAAATAATTGCCTGCCCCTGCTGTATGCATAAACTTCTGGAACCCTTGTTTCCTTATCACCTATTATATTCATTTCCTTACTGCTATGCATCTCTCTCTCTCTCTGTCTGGGTGGAGCTGATTACTCCAAAAGTAAAACTTTTCAGAAGCACCCATCACTTACCCCACCTGCACTCAGCACAAAATACAGTTTCCCTTGATTTATGTGGGTTCTGTATGTGTGAATTCACTCCTACATGATGACTCTTTTTATACCAAAAATGTGTTATATGCAAGGAAAATTCACTCTTATGCGATCAGTGTGGTGGAAGCCGGCAGTCAGCTGCTTTGTGCAGTGCACTGTGGGAATGACACGCACCAAAATATAGTCTCCTGTGTGGATCTGTACTACTCATTCGTTGTCTGTGACGTGTTTCTGTAGTTGGTGTCCCCATTATGATAGTGCCCTGTGCTTGTGTGTACTGTCTGCTGTTGGTGAGTACCAAAATTGTCCTGTAAAAGTGATAAAAATGGGTCTGGGGGTCAGAATAGTTGAGGTCTTGGAACCTGTCCCTATTTGTGACATTGTAAAGTGGATTCCCTTTATGCGAATTTGAGTTATACGCTGTTTTCCAGGAATGCATGTACAGTATAGCATAAAGGGAGGGAAACCTGTATACCTTTGTTTTTCATGAGGCTCTGAGTGAAAATTCCTTGCCCTTTGCTCAACTTTGTTCCTTTCCCTGACACTGACAACCAAATCTGAAATGTGTCTGAAGGGGAACACTGAATCCAGGGGAGCAGATCTGCACTTTATGAACTCAAACCCAGATCTGCACTGTATGATTTGGGGCTACCTCTACAGAAGGCTCTATAGACACCTCTCATATCCAGATGACACTCCATTTGTTTTTGTTTGTTTTTGTTGTTTTTTACAATTTTGAGGGAGGAGATTTGGTGTTTCCACAATCCTGGCCAAGGTGCTGGGGTTGTGTGTTAAGCAAGCTGTAAATGCCTAACAGGAAATTTACCATCTTTCCAGTGCCATTGAAGCTCTCTCACAGCACATAAGATGTAAGCCTCACTTTCTTTTCTGTGCCTATAGGAGCAATTGGGCTGTACAACGTTGGACTGAGCTGCTGCCTGAACTCCTTGCTCCAAGTGTTTTTCATGAACAGACACTTCACTGTGATACTGCGAAGGTAGGAAATGTGCAGGCAGAATGCCTACTCCCTGAGCTTATACTACCAGGAGGTGGTGTGCACAACACTTTAAAGTGGGCTAAATGCTTTTGCACTGCTTTAATGGTGTCGGTGTTTGCATGCCTCGGCGGCATATTATGCATTAATTCCAGCTGCTGTAGGAATTTCGGTGGTGTAATGTGCCTTAAATGACTTGGGGTGCAGCCTCAAAGTCATTGCCTTAAATGTAATGTACCTTAAATGACTCCTTCGAGGAGTTTTAGTTTGCTGCCCCTACAGCTGCAGAGTGAAGCACTGGGCTCTGTGCATCTCCATGGCTCTGCAGGGAGCCCTGCAGGCAGCCTGGCAGCAGCCTGGGAAGGCAGGCTGCACCCAAGAAAAGCAGGGAGCCTGATTTTCACACCCTCCTCCCCCTGGAGCCTGCCTGCCGGAGCTGAGGAAAGACCTGGTGCTTCCCTCTGCAGCTGTGGTATCCCCCAGGACCACCTGAACCAGGTGCCTGTGGGTGGGTGCCACCCGGGTGAGGGAGAGGAGGAGCAGGGGGGGCACCACTGCCATGGAGGGAAGCACCAGGCCCCCTCCCACAGCCCCTGGACCACTCCACCTGGTGGCAGCTCACCCTCCCCTCCCTGCCGGAGAGGCAGGTACTCAGTGGGGTGTGTGCACAACATAGGGGTTTAATCAGCCCTAAACTGAAGTGGCATTTTTTAAAACCCACTGCTTCAATTTAGGGCTCCCATTTCATCTACTCGCGCCCAGTGATGCTACTACCACCACCTCACTCACTCAACTCCATTTTTACATGGCCTGTCCATTCACAGGAATGGATTGCCTGGACATACCAGGTCTTCCAGCTCACTGAACAAGGGTCTCATAGCAAGGAGCTAACTAGAAGCCAAGCCACAGTTCCAAAAGCACAGCCCTTTACTCGCAGATAATTTTGGGGGAAGTGGGAGGCGAGGGGAAGGCTGATGCACTTGACACCTCATAGGCAGAGGGCATGGTCTATCAAATTTTTTAAATTAGTTCTGCTCTATTCCTTCTATCAGGCAAGCATCCAGGCTGATTCCCCAAGCTACTTGTAGTAATGGAACCTGATGTTACTTAGCTGTGCATAGGACTGAGCTCAAACTATCACAGACGTTGCTGGTTAGAGTCAAACAGCAAAGGGAGTACAATTTGGATCTAGGTCTCCAGTGTTGAAATACAGCCACGAAACTCCACTGCATACTTAGGTCCTGAATTGTATCTACCAGCCATCTCTTTTCATGGTAAAACCCAGGCACTCTAAGGAGTGATGCAAGTTACTATTTTACCCCATTTCCCCTCTTAACTTTGCCCTATTTCTTACCAAGAGCAGGAACTGCAGGTGTGGAAATTTTCTGTTTCTGTCGCACAGCTCCTATGGCTGCTTCTGTTCACAGGATCACAGTGCCATTCAGCTCTGCAGAGCAGAGGAAGAATGTCCCATACCAGATGCTTCTGCTGCTGGAGGAGATGCAGCGTGGCAAACGGGAAGCTGTATCTCCCTTGGAACTTTCTCGCTGTCTCTCACTGCACGGTGTGGAATGTAAGCAGTAGCCCACTATTCCCTATGTACTACCCCACCCGCCTTTTCATCTGATTTAGGAAAGGGAGAAGTGGTGACATATTGCCACATGGTGTGTGCTGTATCCCACTAGCAGACACTTGAGATGCTGGGCCTTATTTCCATATTGGCAGATGAAAGGGATTTGGGGAGGTGGATCCTGAAGAGCAACCTGCTTCTTGGCTAGGGCTAGGGCATGAGCTGGTTGCCCATATTCTTAAGTAACAGCCTGCATTGCTCTAGGAAAGGAAAGCAGATGGGTCTTAGAGGGGAGTGGGATGTACTGGATATAGAGGGTGAGGTAGCTTATTGCTTGATATGTCTTCTTAAGCTGATCTCTCTTTCATAGTGCCAGTTGGAAGGGAGGGCAGGAAGATAGGTGGTTAAACTATACCAAACTCACCCCAGTCTGTGAGCAGATAAGCCTTGTTCTGATTCAGAACTTATCAAATCAACACGAAGAGAAGAACTGGCCAGGTTCAGCCTTTCAGCTGAGGAGTTTACCTTTGCATCTAGCTGGGTCATTAAATGTGCTATTTGGGCTGCCATGGAAAATCCATGTGCAGTGTTCTTGCCTAGTCCTTAGTAGTTTGTGCTGGCAGGGAGTGTTGCTGGAACAGTTAGTTAGTCTGACCTCAATCCCGGGTAAGCTCTTTGAAAAAATTATCCTGGCACACATCCAGGAGGGCCTTGCGGGGGAATGCATGCTCAGGGGCAACCAACATGGGTTCATCAGTGGCAGGTCTTGTCAGACCAACCTGGTGGCCTTTTACGATCAGGTCACCAAATCATTAGACGCAGGGGTTGCTGTGGATGTAGTCTTTTTGGACTTCCGGAAGGCTTTCGACACTGTCTCTCACCCTGTCCTCATCAAGAAGCTGAGAGACTGTGGTGTCGATGCCCACACGGTCAAATGGGTCGCCAACTGGTTGGAGGGCCGCACCCAGAGGGTGGTAGTGGATGGGTTCTTCTCGACCTGGAAGGATGTGGGCAGTGGGGTTCCGCAGGGCTCGGTCCTCGGGCCTGCACTGTTCAACATCTTCATCAGTGACTTGGATGAGGGGGTAGAAAGCACCCTGTTCAAGTTTGCTGATGACACTAAGATGTGGGGGGATGTGGGTGCACTAGAAGGATGCAATAGGCTACAAGCTGACCTTGACAGGTTGCAACGGTGGGCGGATGAGAATAGGATGGGGTTTAACACTGATAAGTGCAAGGTGTTGCACATGGGGAGGAAGAACCGGCACCACACTTACAGGTTGGGGAACTCTCCTCTTGCCAGCACGGAGGCGGAAAAGGATCTTGGAGTCGTCATTGACTCCACGATGAACATGGGCCGGCAGTGTGGGGAGGCAGTCAAGAAGGCCAATCGTACCCTATCATGCATCCACAGATGCATCTCGAGCAGGTCCAGGGAGGTGATCCTCCCCCTCTATGCGGCACTGGTCAGGCCGCAGCTGGAGTACTGCGTCCAGTTCTGGGCGCCACACTTCAAGAGGGACGTGGACAATATGGAAAGAGTTCAGAGGAGGGCCACTCGTATGATCAGGGGTCAGCAGGGCAGGCCTTATGAGGATAGGCTACGGGACCTGAACCTGTTTAGCCTCCACAAGAGAAGGCTAAGGGGGGACCTTGTGGCCTGCTACAAACTGGTCAGGGGGGATCAGCAGGTATTGGGGGAGTCCCTGTTCCCCCGTGCACTGCCAGGAGTGACCAGGAATAACGGTCACAAACTGGCGGAGGGTAAGTTTAGATTAGATATTAGGAGGCGCTACTTCACAGTCAGGGTGGCTAGGGCCTGGAACCAGCTTCCAGGGGAAGTGGTGCAGGCTCCTAGCCTGGGGATTTTTAAAAGGAAGTTAGATGAGCACCTTGCCGGGGTCATCTGACCCCGGTGCTCTTTCCTGCTAAGGCAGGGGGTCGGACTAGATGATCTACCTAGGTCCCTTCCGACTCTAGCTACTATGAAACTATGAAACAGTGCTGGCCTGGAAGTAGGTGGCTCACATTTTTCTGTAGTGAGATATAATGATAATTCAAAAACAACACTGATGGGGATCCTGAGGAAACATCACCCTTCTCTCATCAGTTGGAAAGCCAGCTGGTGTACTATGGAGACTGGGGAGGATTGGAGGCAAAGAAGTGGGTGGGAACCTCATGTCTCTGAAAGGGGATCAGGGGAGGAAGATTTATTGTTCATAATACTGACTGTAATGTCTCGATGTGTCCAGTGTTTGTCCAGCATGATGCTGCACAGCTATTACTGGTCCTCTGGAACCTCATTAAGAGTCAAATCACAAACACGGACCTGGTAAGTGTGATGAATGAAAAAGTCATGCAATCTATCCCTGGGGATGAGAATTTTTTTACTGTTTTTTCTAACAGGAATCCCTTTTACCAGCCAGCCTTTGTCCTAGGTCCAGGAGTCCCAGCCTTATCTTTTGGATTCTATTCTCTCATCTCCCAATCACCGGGAATCAAGCTCCTAAGGACTTTGTCATTTCAAGTTTCAGTTAAATTTCAGTTGAACTTCTTTCAGGCCAGGCCAAAGGGATAATTATCCTTGTTGCAGGAGCTACTTGTTAATAAAGAAAAAGAAAATCTTTTACAAAAACAGGTTTGGTAATCTCAGTTTTCTTCCAATTTCAGATTTACAGAAATATGAGTCAGTGTTATTTTCAAATGGTCACTGCTCCTTGCCTTAGTATCTGTCAGCTTCCTTCAGTTACTGCCAGCTACTGCTTACATGTTTAATGGAGGCAGTTTTTTTCATGAGAGGTTCCTAGGCTATGAACAAGCAGTAACCAGTAGCTCAATTTATTTATGCAGGAGACAAACACACATTGTAGGTTTGGTACAAAACTATGGCCCTTGGGAGACATTACACTTAAAATGCTATTAGTCTGTTAATTTTTGTGGCTGGTTTCCATCACATCTTAAATTGAACATGTGGCAGGACTAGGACTGCACCAGATCTCCAACCGGTCCTGCTGAAGTGGTGGAGCCATCTGAAAACCAGTGGATTTTGGGGCACAGGGCTTTCAACTTTCCAGTATAGGGGAGTCTGGAATCATGATTCTGCACTGACTAGTAGGGTGCAATTGGGAATTGATTCCAAAATCATGCATCTTGCCAGGCACGTTTGGCATGGAAGGGGGCATGATTTTCAGGATCAGGGATTATATTTCATCACTCCTTTAAATGAACACCTGTCAGCTGCATATGATTCCTCCATTACATACATGTAGATGTCTTACATATATATATCTGCTACAATAGCAGTTCATCTGTTTAACTTCTGTGAAGCATTTATAGTGTCCTTATTTCAATGCTATGAGGTACTCTCTTTCTAGACAAGTGCCAGATCTGGTTTCAAGCCCTAAAGAAGTGACACTACATCAGTGAGTGTCCAAGTATAGCCACTAGCAGATGTATTGTATGATTTGTATCCATTTCTTCTTGGTTTTTTTACCCCTTCAGGTGGAAAGGCTGACTGCTTTGTACACTATCTGGGTGCAGGACTACCTGGTTTGCCAGAGGTGTTCCTTTGAAACAAACTGGGACAGCCACATGATAACTCTCCCACTCCCAATGTTTGATTCCAGATCTCACTGGCTGAGTACACTGGTAGGTTCAGCATCCCTTCTCACTGTGCCTTTTATTAGGAGAAAGAGTCAACTCCACTAAGGCACTGGAATCTGATTCAAGAGCCTCCTTTCCTAGGAGCCATGTCTAGTATCTATATAGTATCTATGCTGGGGTGCTATTTAATCTTTGCCTTTTCTACTTGTCCCTGGAGGAATTCCACATGGAAGATAGAGCTCCTGAGGCTCCTTTCTGAAAGGAGGTTATAATTTTGGTATCTGGTCCACTGTTCCCTCTCTATGTAAAACACATAGTAATAGCTGCATGTAATCCGCAGAGCGTAGATATCACAGTAATGTACCTTAGATAGGGTGAAGAGTGATTGTTGAATGCTGAAACAGGGAATTTGTCTACTTCAGGGGTGTTCAACCTGCAGTCTGCAGGCCAGATCCAGCCTGCAGTGCTACGTCATATGATCTGCAGGGCTCCTCATAGATCTAGAAATTTGGTGGCAGGGGAGTGGTGGCACTATACCCCTGTTGCCAAATCTCCAGACCCAAAGGGAGCCCTGAGCTCTGTGATGGATCTGGTGCCCAATCCCAGCACACAGGGCTGGGTAGGTTGGCACTGGGTCATAGGGCCCAATCCCAGTGTTGGGGGCTGGGAGAGGGTGGTACCAGGCTGGCAGGGCCCAATTCTGGCTTGAGGGGGGGCGGTGCCAGCCCCCTGGGACCCAATTCCAGCGTATGGGGGGTGAGAAGTTGTGGTCCCAGACCCCAGGGATGCAATCCCTGCACACAGAGGCTGGGAGGGGGTGGTTTTAAGCCACCAGAGTCCAATCCTGATGTGTGGAGGAAGTGGGAGGGTGCTAGGCCTCAAGGTTAAATCCAGCCTGCAGATGGATCCTTTACTACTCATCTGGCCCACAGGACCAAAAGGATGAGCACCACTGGTCTAACCTATAACAAAATAGGTAAAAATAAAACTAAAGAAGTAAAATGTTTTTGATCTTATTTATCAGAAAAAAGCAAGAGAAAAAAAAACTATTTCCTTCACCAGGCACCTTGAAATCGCATGTCTCTTCTGTGTATGGGCCTTCATACTAAATACCTTGAAATGAAGAAGTGGTAGAAATCTAACTTGGATGAATTCAGTTCCTGTTTTTGACTGATAGAAACCTTCTGTGTATTTCTAGGAGGATTCCCTACAGCACTTTTTCCAGCCTGAACAGCTGACTGGCAATGACATGTGTTTCTGTGAACAGTGTAAGCAGAAAACACCATGTCTGCAGGTAAGAAAATATTTTCTCTAACTCCTATAAAATAGGAAACTGCTGGAAGGGTGGCTAAAAAGACAATGGAGTTATACTGTTCTTAGTAGTGGCAGATGACAGAACAAGGAGCAACAGTCTCAAGTTGTAGTAGAGGAAGTTTAGGCTAGGTATTAGGAAAAACGCTCAACAGGAGAGTAGTAAAGCACTGGAACAGAGAGGCTGTAGAATGTCTGTTGGGCTGGGTGGGTAGTGGTCAGTAACTCATGGCACTTCTTGTAAAGCGTCATGAGTTTGAGCAGAGGCCTGCATGTCTGTCAGCACCCTTGACAAAGTGTTGTAGCTATACCAGCACAAAAATACCTTCTGCTGGACTTTGCTGTTTCTCTACTACAGGACTTTCCTGGTTTGGTTATGTTGCTAGAGTGACAGAGGCTGTAAACAAACCCCAATTCCAACTCATCAGTGAGATTTTATTGGACTGATAAGATATTTGAGTGTTGCCAAATTGTAAGAAAACTATAAAACCTTCTAGCATATATTGTCCAAGGTGCATGTTGTTCAGGATAGGGTAGACCACTTAAGGTTTTCTTTGTAGGCACTTGCTGAAAGGGAAATTGTCCATGGACCTACCTCTCAACCATCCTGCACTCTGCAGGGAAGCCCTGCTGCTCATAGCAGTATCCTACAATGCTTCTCTGTGCATCTCACATGTTGCCAGTGTAGTGACCATTGGGTTCAATGAACACAGGCATACATGAATGAGAACTAAACAACAAACTTTACTGGGGGGCAATAGGCTAACCTCTGCAGATCCTTTTTCTCTCTAACTTAACTACTACCTGAGTCTCCTAACTCACTAACCATTTCCTAAAACTCCCAACTTTTCAAACTAGGGAGCATCTCTAAATGATAGCTTCTGTCACTATAACCATGATTGCATTTATCCCTGCATTACCTCCTGTAGTCTTGTCTAACCACACAGAGAGCTACATGCTTCAGGGAAGGATAAAAGAGAGACAGAGAAGTAATGCACAGAATGAACACTCGAAAACTAAGATACAAACCATGGTACAGCCAGGAGATTTTGTGGTCATGGATTCTTTACATAGTTTATAACCCAGTGTGTATGTAAACCTTTAGCATTTCCAGTCAAGCAGACTTTGAATTTCTAAAATAAAAAGCAGGGGACTTAATTCACTGTAGCACAGACCACTCTATATCCTAAAGTCATTCATGTTGGTCTTAACATCTTAAATCGCTCTCAATTCCTTAGTCTTCAGCTCCAGTGTTTATTGCATTGCAGGGCACAAGGCTAAAACAGCTGCCACTGACCTTGACCCTTCACCTAAAACGATTCTACTGCAAGAAATCCACTAGGATTCAGAAGATCAGCCATTCACTACCGTTCCCACAAAGCCTCAATTTCAGTGAGATCCTGACACAAGAGCAGTGTCATGCAGATGCCAAAGACAAGGTGAAGTGGTTTATTTAATTTCACCTAAAGAGACAGATCACCTACCCTTCTTTCTGTTCATTCAGTAGACTCACAAGTCCGAGAGACATCTATCTCACTGTTCAGTACCGTTGTAAGGGGGTTAGGCTCTGGGCTTAACCTGTACCTAACATTGTCACATACCCTGTGATTTTAACTTTTTGTCATTTTGCAGGTTTTGTACTTAGGCTAAATCAGCAGACTAAGTTGCTTGCTATCTCAAAATCTTGAACCTGTATATTTTTTTGAGACTAGTATCATAACTTTCCCAGTGCTGCTCTGCTTCCAATTATGTTACAGAGAAGAACCTTTATGTCTTACTTAATCATAACGAGTATTTAATTGGCAACTCTTGCCTTGCTCTGTAAACCCATTTCATGGATACCAGAGAGGTAATGAGCAGCAAATCTTGCATTTCACACTGGATGAGAAGTCAGGATGTGGGCAGTCCACTCAGAGCAACCTGCACACTGCTGTATCTCACAGGGCTGTGATTAGCAGGGATTCATTTCTACCCCTGTGGAAGAGTTAGTATTAGCAGAGCAAAGACATAGGTGGGAGATCTGTTGCTATGTGGATCTACTGGTTAACCTTCCTGTAATGAAGGAGGGTATAGTACCAGCAAGGGCTTGAGGTTGCCTTTTTTGTTTGCAAAGCAGTTTTGGTGGTGTGCCATAGTCTTATTCCCCCTAATGTCCATGGGACTTCCCTGTTTACAGCTATTTCTTTGGGCTATGTGGGCAATAAGATTAAGGCATTTAAGACTGCTGTGCTCATCTTATCTCACCCATAATGATTATGAAGCCCTGAAAACCTTGGTTTCAAAGGTCTTGATTAACAAAGGCCTAAATAGGGCTTAGGTTCCTAAATAAGTAAATGGATGTTTGGAAGAACAGGATATTCAAACTGAATTCCCTTTAGGCAAAACTGAAGAAAATGATCTTCAGGACAAGGCTATCTTTGTCCTGCCCCCTCTCAGGGCCCCCCTGGGGTGCTGGAGGCATCACAGTCCAGGCAGGTATCATGGTCATGGGTATCCAGAGCGGCAGTGTGCACCTCTTCCCCTCCAGTCGGGCCAGGGTCAGGGGCTAGGGGTGGGTGTGGAACTCCATGCATGTGGCAGTGGCTTCTGTGCCCCACCCCTCAGCCCCAGGCCAGCCCTGGCCTCAGCCCAGGCCCTGGCCCAAGCCCATCCCACAGCACTGGAGGACTGCAGCCCCAGCTGTGCAAAATCTGCCAGATGGAGGGGCTGGGTTGGTCCAGAGCTGAGGCTGCCTTCACCTTAGCGGTGCTTGTGCCCCCTGACTCACCCCAGATGCACAAAGGAGGCTGGGCTGGCCCAGCTGCCGGCCCTTGGTGGGTGCAGAGAGAACTTGCTCTTGCCTGGTGGGGGGCCTCCAGTTTCCTAGTTGCCCAGGGTCCCAATAAATCTTAAACTGCCACTGCCCTCTTCTGCTGTGGGGCAGAAGGCATATTTCTCATGAAGACAATAACATCTGTTGTGTTATCATCTCTGCTCAACAGTTTGAGGCTGCTGCAGTGACAGTGTTGCTCTTTGTGGCTCTTTTTAGGTTGATTGGCAGTATGATCTCTTTGCTGTTGTTGCTCACTTGGGATCAGCCAACTTTGGCCACTACTGTGCCTATACTCGGAGCCTTACAGACCACCAGTGGTACTGCTTCAATGATTCCAGCGTCTGCCAGGTGAGGAAACAGAGCCCCAGCTCTTCAGTCTTTTCTGCTGTTCACTCTTTCTAGTCTCTGCCTAGGCTTACAAAAAGCACTTCTAGTTCAAGTAGATGTGCACAACTGAATGGGTTCTGAGCTCTTTTCTCCATCTTGTGCCCTTCTGCTGTACATCTGTATCATGGTAAATGGCAGTTTCGTAGATTTCATAGATGTCATAGACATTAGGGCTGGAAGGGATGTTGGAAGGTCATCGAGTCCAGCCCCCCGCCCAAAGGGCAGGAAGTCAGCTGGGGTCATAGGATCCCAGCAAGATAAGAATCCAATTTGCTCTTGAAGGTGTTCAATGTAGGTGCTTGAACCACCTCTGATGGAAGGTTGTTCCAGACTTGGGGGCTCAGACAGTAAAGAAATTCTTGCTTATGTCCAGCCTGAAAAGGTCCTGTAGTAGTTTATGACCGTTTGACCTTGTCATCCCTTGGGGCGCTCTAGTGAACAAACGTTCCCCCATATCCTGGTGGTCACCCCGATAAACTTATAGGTGGTCATCAGATCACCCCTGAGCCTGCGCTTTTCCAGGCTAAAGAGCCCCATGGCTCTCAGCCTGTCGTCGTAAGGTCTGTTTTCCCGACCTGTGATCATGTGCATGGCTCTTCTCTGGACCCTCTCAAGCTTTTCCACATCCTTTTTGAGTTGTGGAGCCCAAAACTAGACACAGTACTCCAGCTGCGGCCTCACCAAGGCTGAGTACAAGGGGAGAATGATGTCCCGGGATTTGCTTAAGAAGCATCTATGGATGCAAGCCAGCATTTTGGTCGCTTTACTAGCCGCAGCATTGCATTGCAGGCTCATGTTCATCTTATGGTTGATGATGACCCCCAAGTCTCTTTTTTCCATAGTGCTAGCCAGCATAGCACTGCCGAGCCTATAAGGATGCTGCAGGTTTTTCTTCCCAAGGTGGAGAACTTTGCATTTTTTGGTGTTAAACACCATCAAGTTCTCATCCGCCCATTTGCTGAACCTGTCCAGGTCAGCCTGGATCACCCACCTGTCTTCGGGGGTGGATGCTTTGCCCCAAAGTTTGTTGTCATCGGTGAACTTGGCGAGTCCGCTCCTGACTCCAGTGTCCACATCATTAATGAAGATGTTGAACAATATGGGTCCAAGGACAGAGCCTTGGGGGACCCCACTGGTCACAGGACACCATGATGATTGACTTCCATCAATTACAACCCTCTGGGTCCGACCACGGAGCCAATTTCCCAGCCAGCAGATCATGGTAGACCCAAGGCCACTATTGGCCAGTTTTGCCAAGAGGTGATCGTGGGATACCAGATCAAAGGCTTTTTTGAAGTCAAGCTATATGACGTCAATCTCTTCTCCTTTGTCCAGATGATAGGTCACCTGGTCGTAGAAGGAAATGAGATTGGTCAAGCAAAACCTATCCGCAACAAGCCTGTGTTGACTATCCCTTAGGATGTTGGCATCAGCCAGTCCATTAAGGATGGCCTCTTAAATAAACTTTTCTAAGATCTTCCCCAGGATACAAGTCACACTGATGGGCTTATAGTTTGTCGGATCCACTTTCCTCCCTTTCTTGAAGATCGGCACCACGTTGGCCTTCTTCCAGTCTTCGGGCACTTCACCAGAACACCAGGAGTTTTCAGAGATCTGTGCCAGGGGCTGGGCTATGATGCTCACCAGCTCCTTGAGTACCCTGGGGTGTAGATTGTCCGGGCCGGCTGACTTGAAGGTATTCAGCCTCTCAAGGTGTTCCTTCATGAGGTCAGCATTGATGGAGGGCAGGGGATCTCCCTCACCTGGACCTCCCTGTCCCATGGCGGGCATGGGCGTCTCATGGGACTGATGAAAGACGGACGCAAAGTACCCACTTAATAGGTTGCCTTTTTCCTGGGCGTCAGTTGTCAGTTGTCCCATCTGGTTCAGCAGGGGTCCAACGTTGCCCTTGCTTTTCCTCCAGCTCCCCACATATCTGAAAAAGGACGTTTTATCTTCCCTGATGCACGAAGCTAGTTGGAGTTCAGTTGCAGCCTTGGCTTTCCTTGTTTGCTCCCTGAAGGACTGGATCGGTGCAGAATAATCCTCCTTGGAGGTGAATCCCATTCTTCATCCTTTGTAGGCCTTTCTTTTTAGCCTCAGGGGGTCTGCTAGATCCCTGGAGAGCCAGGGTGGCTGCTGTGCCCTCTTGCTGCCTTTCCTCCGAGATGGAATAGAATTAGCTTGTGCACTGAGGATCGCTCCCTTGAGGAGCAGCCACTCTTCTTGAACTCCCTTCCCCCTGGGGTCGTGGTCCCATAGGGCCTCATTGAAAAGCCTCCTGAGCTTGTCAAAGTCAGCTTTTCTGAAGGACTTTTGTGTTGCTGACTGACTTGCCAGCTTTACGGCAGATGGTGGAGGTGATGAGCTTGTGGTCACTGTCACCCTGCTTCCCATCGATCACTAGGTTGCTGATTAGGTCATCCCCAGTAGCCAGTATCAGGTCGAGCAGCACTTTGCATTTCAGCCCATAGACTTCTTGAGTCAGGTAGAGGTCATCCATGCATGAGAGGAAGCTTTGCGACTGCTCGGATTTTGCTGAGTGGTCCTCCCATGAGATGTTGGGTAATTGAAGTCACCCATGACAACCATGGTCCTGGAGCATGTGGCCTCAGCCAGTTCCCGGGCGAACTCCTGGTCAAGCTCTTGACTTTGGGTGGGAGGTCTGTAGTAGACTCCCACCGTTGTGTCCCCTGCGCTGTGTTCCCCACGGATTTTAACCTAGAGGGTCTCCAGTTGTCCACCTGGTTGCCAAGATCAGCTTGCAGGGTCGTGTAGCTTTCCTTAACATAGAGAGTTACACCCCTCCCCTTTTATCTACACGATCCCTCCTGTACAGGGTATAGCCATCTATACCCATGGTCCAGTCATGGGTGGAGTCCCACCAGGTCTCCGTTATCCCTGTGACATTATAATTATTTGCATTGAGCAGGAGGACAAGCTCCTCCTGCTTGTTCCCCAAGTTCCTGGCATTTGTGTACAGGCAGGCAAGTGTCCCCTTGGGGGCTCTTGCCTTGCCCACAGGTTGTACCCACTGGAGCAGCGAGAAGTGCGTACCTGTTGCTAAGCTCCAGCAAGACAGGGGCCTTGGTGTGTTGGGCCTTAGGGCCCTTGACCACCTTGGTCCATGTCCCTGACTGGACAGAGCGGGAGGTCCCGGAGTCCTCCTTTGTCCTGGAGGGAGACCATGGTCTACCCTCCGGCTCCCAGGGGAGAAGGGCCTGGCAGTAGGAGTCTATATTTCCTGCTCACAGTCCTTGATGGCATGCAGTCTCTGGACTGTGGCCTGGATCTCCTCCAGCTGGCGCACCAGAGACCCCAAAATGGAGCAGACCCCACAAGGGGAGGTGGCCATGCTCCCGGGCCCCAGAGCCTGAAAAAGGGCAGGCAGCCCCTGCAGCCAAGAGCCAGGGGCTCTGTCTGTGTGGAGCCTGGGACCACGGGCGCCGTCTGGGTGGCCGTCTCTGAGGTGCCAGAGGTGGGGGCTGCAGGGTGCGGTGCATGCCCATCCACATCATGCCTCTGGTAAGCTGGCTACGGCCTGGACTGTCTACCCTGGCAGGGCTCACAGGCAGGGCCTCAGCCCTCCCGTATTCCCTCCTGCGCGAACTCTGCGCTAACTCACACGCCGGCAGACAAGCACACCTTTTTGCGCAGCCTGTTTGGCTCCCTGGGGGGCTGAGCAAAGTAGGGGCCTGGGTGGGGTGAGACCCAGCCCAACTCTACTCAGCCCCTTCCTCCCACTCACTAAGGGGTTAATCCCTTCCCACCATGGGTACCCCCCTTGCCTCCGGCTGTGCTGGGGGTTGGTGGGGGGCTCCGTGACTGCTGGGGGGTCTCTGGGGGGCTTCAGGGGAGTGGGGGTGCAGCGGGCTTTCACCCATGTGTCTCTTGCTGCTTCGGAGCCTAACTCAGTTCACTCGCCACTGAGAAAATGGACCAGTTATTAGAAATGCTGTACTTTTCTTATGTAACAGATACTGTAGTCTGAGTGACTGTTATTTAAGATTAAGAGAACAAGAATAAGAAATAACTAAAATAGTCTCCATGACAGCACCCAGTGCCTCCCTCTGTAATAGTTTGCAGTAAACAGAATGGCTTGCATTTTCTGCAAGCATGTAACTTACGATTTTCAGGTGCAGTTGACAAAAATGGTCATCCAGCAATCATGCATTGAATCCCTTGATGGATGGGCCTGTAATTATTCAAAGGCAGTATATAGAACCCTGTTGGGAATCGCTGTGATGCTATCTATTGTGTCTAAACATCATCTTTTTTGCTGTTTGGCTTCTTACAGGTATCATGGGATGATATCAAATGTACCTACGGAAAGGCGGACCTGCGTTGGTAAGGGCATATTTCCATTTTATTGAGAGTCACTCTGGAGCTTTGTGGTAGGGTGGAAAACAATCTAAACTCTATTTCTCTAGAATGAATTGATTCTCATATTATAGTAATTGTCTGGCTGATTAGTACTGTATAGTCACAAGTCTGTGAGTGACAGTGATCTTATTATTCCTTATTCACCATCAGTATCACACAGACCATAGGGATAGTGATGTACTATCTATTTCTGTTGGGTTCCCCTAAAACGCACTTTCCCTCCTCCCTCCTCTCCCCTCCCCCTTTCATATACTGATAAATCATAAGAAAGCAAGACAGAGAAAATCTGTCTTGTCAGGAGCATCACCTTTAGTTTATCACAGTTACAGCCCTGTCTCAGAAGTAACAGGAGGATTAAGTCATATTACCTCTAGTAGGAAAACTGAAAAGAGGCAAACTGGAGCATCTAACTACAGTCATCTTGATCCCCTTCCCTTTTTTTCCTTCTCCAGGGGTGAAACTGCCTATCTCTTGGTTTACATGAAAAAGAACACTGAATAGCTTCATTCACAAATGTCTCAGGGCAGGCCCTGACTTTATTATGGAGGTAAAACACTCATCAAGAAGAATGGCAGCCTCACAATTTTTGAATGAAGCCTAACAGAAGAGCCACTTGAAAAGAGGCCTGGACCTTGGCCACTGAGGTGCATTTTAAGAACTACAAGATCCTTTTTTGATGCCCTTTTCCTAGAGCCCTATGAGACTCTTTGTATTTACATAGAACCTTTGTAAATACAAAGGTCCTTCTGGAGTACAGAAGGATGTCCAAGAGATTTTTGGAGATATCTTTGCAAGACTTGCTTGATAGGCAACTACCTCTGGGATGGAGCACAACAGGCAATTGATAACAACCCAGAGATTTGCTTCTTAAAACAGGAATTATGGTAGGAGTTTTGATCAAGTGGAATCACAAGGAATGTGTGGGTGTGTGTGGAGGACCACTGGTGGATAGGAAGTTCAGTAGGTCAGATGGTGATTAGGGACATTTTGTCATTGGCTTCACAAGAGAACAGGCTCAGGTGTTGTGCTGAAAGGAAGTTCAAGAAGGCCAACATTTTCAAAGCTGAGTAACAATTTTTCAGAAAGAGCCCTGAAACAGGGGAAGGGGAGATATAACTTCAGCATGCCTATATATTCTATTTTTCCCACCATTTTTCTGATTTATAGGAATTGTTCCTGTTGCTCACAGCTGCTGCAGCCAATGACTGTACCCTCTTCCTCTGCCCATTAGCCAGCACAATGAAGTGCATGCAAATGCTGGAGTAAGCTTGGGTAAAAGAAGCAGTACAGCAGTGTAAGTGCAACACAAGCCAGTGCAGTTAGCTCTGTTGAGAGGCAAAGTGCAGGCAGTGCTGCACAAATTCAGTAATGCTGCTGCTGGTATCCAGTTCAGGTATCTTTGCATGGCACAACACTGTAAACATGCTTTTAGGTGGATCTGCTCCTCCAGTGCATTTCTTGCTAACTCCTCAGCAGTGCTGGAGAGATCAGCTGGTTATAAAGTGAATCCCATTATCCCTGCAGAAAAATCTTTATGCCCTGCCACGTGCTTCTGATTTCCTAGTGCCTTTGGCTCAGAATGTATGCCTGTTGTTCATGAAGATCAATGGGAAATTAGGTTCATTCTTTCATTGAGGCCTTAGATGCCACAGTGTCATAGGTCCTTGAACTGTGCTGTAAGAGAAGGGACTTGGGGGTTTTAGTGAAGTGGGTAAATGTCTCTTTACGGGGAAGAGGCCCACCTTCTTCCAACTCCACCCAACCTGGGGCTACATATAAGGTAAGCTATGGAAGATGGAGCAGTTTGTCAGGCCACTAAAGAAGATAAGAGCAACAGTGACTTTGTGCCAGACTGATCCCAATAGCTAAGGAACCTTAGAGCTGTGGAACTGAGCAGGGTGCAAGTAGGAGAGTGGCTAAAAGTGAGAAGAGGGACTGTTGGAGGCAGTCAGGTATAGAAGTGGCCTGGAAGTGGACAAGTGCTTAGTTATGACAGGGTAACAATGGCCAGAGAGGACCCTTTATAGTTCTCCTAGCTTGAATGGTAGGAGAACGTTACTGACCAATAAGACCAGTTATTTGATGTGCTGTGGTTGATTGTAGAATAGTGTATAGAAGATTGTGGGGACTGTGCAGCTGTGGCACTTTTACCTTTATTATGGGGCTTGGCAAAAACCCAGAGGCTGACGATTGAGTGTTTCCAAAAATGCATCATCATATGCAGTCAGCTTTTATCCTTACCATTTTCTAGGAACCCAGGGCAGTATCAGCCATCAGGACAATATTTTGGATTTTTAGAACTCCAGCTATTCTATTCTATTCCTTGAGACAGAGATTACATTCAACTTGAAATATTAGAAAAATGGACACTTCAGATTATACAAACAGTGACATAGACAGAAAATATCTCCAATAGTATCTATTATTATTTACTTCCTTCCTGCTATGCCTATTACCAGCGCATCTAGTGCCTTTTCTACTTCTAGGAAGATAAAATATATGATATTTAAAATAATTTATTTTTAATCTAGTGATGTGAGTTTCATACCATGAAAGTTTGTGCTTCATATATACCTATAGATCTATGTCTGCCTTGGTTAGCCTGTAACAGTGGTTCTCAACCTTTTTCCTACTGGGACCCATTTGCAAAGATCCATGAATTGTCCCAGCCCACATTCCTCTGACCATGCTGGTGCCCAGCCCCTTAGTCTCCTGCCTCGCCCCTATCTCCCAGCCCTACCAGAAGGGCCTCCAGCTGCCCCTGTCCTGCTTCAGCTGGAGTGCAGTGACTGGGGCAGCCCTGGCTCATGCAAGCGGCAGTCTGGCCCCAGCACAAGCTGGAGGGAGAAGGAGGTCTATGGCACCTCCTGCCCTGGACTGAGGATGCTGCACTGTGCCAGGCAGCCTGGTCATGGCCCCACTTGCCCCCCTGAGCAGTGTTTCTCAGTCACCCTGCCACCACAAGCACACCAGCCCGGCCACACAGCCCTTCCCCACCCCCTTCCCCTGCTCCCATTGCCCCTCTGCCTTGCTGCAGCTTGTGACCCTTTGAAATATTCCTGCGACTCACTTTTGGGTCACAACTCATGGGCTGAGAAACACTGGTCTATAAGGTGCCTATATACACGCCTTTTACTTTAAGTAGCCCATGGAACTCTCCTTGTGTGCATCATAAAAACACATCACACTCTTAGATAATGACCAATCTACAATATAAATGTTCTTATCATTTTGGCCTGATACATATTTCTGATCATTTAACATCATCATCCTCTCCTACCTCCATTTCGCAAAATGACCTTCAGTGCTGTAGTTGTAAAGACAGGCATCATTATTTATGCCTGCAGCTGCACTTGTTTTGAAATCTAAATATTTGACTGCATCTACAAATCAGGCATCTAAGGCCAGGTGCAGACATTGCACTTTTATCACTGTAAATGATCAGAAACCAGTCTATACCCATATCAGAATAGAAGTTCAGCACACAGACTGGTTGCAAAATGGCAAAAAGTGATCCAAGATTTGCTTCCCACCAAGGGTGACTGTTTGCTACCAATCTGAACTATGCCGCTTACAAAAAACAATGTAACTTTGGTTCTGCCTCTGACTTTTTGAATATCTGTACCTAGCCTGTATGAAAACAATCTCAGAGAAATGTGTTTACAATTTTGTTCCTGAATTAGAATATAGATATAAACTTAAAAACACAATATGAGAAGGAGAATCGCAACCAAGAAGTAAAGTTAGTATGTTGTGCTTAAATGAAAGCTGAGACTCTTATGTAATAGCAGCATTTTGGGACCTGGCACTGTATGAGAAATGCTGCATATCACAAGGTTTGCAGTGAACCTGAAGGTTGGAGAAACTCATCTAAACAACAATAACAACTTGTAACTTCCCTGAGTACAAACTTATTTCTGTGGAATTTCATTCCTCCCCAAATCAATGACTTTTATGAGAAAAGAAGAGCAGAACAAAGTGCAAATGAATCTAACTTTATTCCTCTTGACTTATCTTGTAGCCCCTTTTTCCCCACTCAGGCTCTCCAGCATGATACATTAAGCTTCAGCTTATTTGCCGCTATGTTTAATTGGCTGCTGTTACAATTCCCTGCTAGGATCCTCCCTCCTTACTAATCAACTCCTGATAATGGATAATTTGCCATTATTTGCATTCCCCTTACAGTAGTGAATCAACCAGAATTTACTGTACTTGGGCTCCAGATTTCTGTATAGTACTACAATGAATCCCTTGGCAACCTAAACTTAGAGTGTTATCTGGTTGCAGGTAGGTTTATGCTTGAGCTCTGTGTCATTCAGGATCATTTCTAGCTGTTTGATTTTAAAGTTGGCCCAATGTACTTCAGGCCTGCACCTTTATATCTGTCAGAGATCTGACAAGACAAGGTTCATCTGACAAGGCAGATGTAGTTGGTGCTTGCTACAAAGGTGCCTGTGTAATGTGGCTTGCAAGACTGGGGCTAAATAGCACCATCTAGAGCTTGGATGAAGTCACAATGCACTTTTCCTAATGCACATTAAATTTAGTATCTCTAATGTGAGGTACTAAATAAATGTGCTTTAGGCTGCCCTAATGTGCAGTAGTGAATGTGCATACTTTTTTGGTGATGCTTAATGTGCAGTGCCTATTTTACTGTATGTTAGTGTATTAGCACAGTTTTTATGTAATGCTTTAATGCTTAGTAAAATACGCTACTTCACATTAAAGTGCACCCTGTGTTATCATTCCCTTCCATCCTCATTCCAAGTTCTTCTGGTTCACACAGGCTGTAAGATATTCTTAGATTAGTTTTTAAACCATGAGGTTTAAATAAAATGAAGCTCTTTCTATTTGACTTTCATTTTCTGAGCCCTTAGGGGTCACTTGGATTATATTTCCAGTTGTTACTCTATAACCATGAAATAAAGTTAATGTTATTTTGTTTGTTTAAATAAAAGCTGAGATGTTCATACAATAATAGCATTCTAAGAGCTGGAGCTTCATGAGGAATACTGGCATATCACAAGACTTACAATGAAACTGAGAGCTAGAGGCACTGGGTGCTTCAATTCTGATCTGGAGCCTTCTACAATGTTAAATCTGGGCATCTTTCAAGAAGACTGTGTGCTCTCTGATCAACTGGGTAGTGGTTTTCCTGAGAGGAGCCACATATATCACATATGAAATGTGGCAAAGGGTATAACTCATACGTGGTGTATATATATTTTTTCTGTCAAGGGAACAGTCAAAGTGACATAAAAGGAGGGAAATGTTAGAGTTCCCCCTCCTTTTCCCCCTGTCCGTTATTTCTTACCTTTTGTATTGGATCTAAATGCAAGCTTTTTCTACCATGTAAGTGTTTGGTTAGGAGTGTAGCGTTTATTTTACGTTTTTTTTTAATCTTTAGGTTTATCAGTGCAACCCCTTATCTCATGTAAAGATGCCCAAAGAAGCTCAGCTTATTCTCTGTGGAGGGGAAATAAATAATATGGCTTTTGTTGATTGACAAATCCTTCATTTATATTAGAAAAGCAGCAGCAAGGGCTCTAGCCATGCTCCTGTATCATAGCTTTTATTAATCTATTAGCAATCTTGTAACTTCACATGACTGTATCATGCTCTGTGCTACCACTCTCCCAGGGGAATAACTCTGATTTTTGGAAAAGTGAGATCATAGGAATAGCTGTGCTGAGCAGACCACTGGTCCAGCTGGTCCTCTTCAAAAGGCACTTGAGCCAGCTTCTTCAGAAGAAGGCATAAGAAATGCCACAGCAGGTATCAATAAAACCCCTCAGGTAAAGTTTCTTCCTTAACCTCGTTAGTTAAGGTTTACCTTGCTTTCATAAACTGAGATCTTGCATGTTTCTCATATGATCATGGGTATGTGGATCTCATGCTTGGACTGGAAAGTTTTGATGACAGGTTTGCAAAGGTATCTTAAGGTTATGCTTTAACATGACAGCCCCTTCCTAGGTGGCACAAATCCCTCTCTTCTCAACAGTCATGTCCATTTCTATCCACAAGTTAAGTTTTTGTTTCTTTTTGTTTGGAAATATCATCTGATAAACCTGCCTTCAGTTTGTTTTCCATTAGTTGCTTTCTAGAGAAACTCCAGGAATTGGAATTAGAGATGTAAAAGAAAAACAACCCCCAAAAAACCCAATCCAATATTCACAGCACATTAAGTGCAAATTTATTTCTGAGGCGCAATGATTACTTAATCAGTCTGTTCCCTTGATTATCTGTATAGCCTTGATATAAGGAAAAACACTTCTCTTTACATAAATATCAGAGTCAAACAGTTAATGTACTGTCTGACTTCAAGCAGAGTGAGCTGTAGGAAAGACTCTCACGATAAGAAAGAATTCTTTATGAATGAGTAAGAAAGTGTTTGATATTGTCCAACTGAAGAGCCTTCATTGACTTTTTCAGAGTGGACTGGACCACCTCAAGGATATTAAGGTGATATAAAAAAATTAAAGGGAGAACAAATACTGTCAGATCTGTATAATCACAAAGACTGAATCTCTATATACATTTATCCTAATGTATTTTAGATATGAAATTCCCCTGCATATCACACTATGCAATGTTTGTTTCACCTATGCTTTATATTCCATCATAGTTTTCCCAACAGCATTAAAAACATGCAGACAGGAATGATCTGTAGTGACACCATCAGATTAAAAAAAAGAATGTGTTTTAAAATCACTTTAATTTGACCGGGGAGCACAAACTGCACTGATAATAATAGGTTTATTCCATGAATAGCTAAGATTGAAGCTAAATTCAAGTGCTCCAACTATGCTTCTATAATTTAACATGTTTGTAGGTCTTAAGTCTAACTGTAACTGGTTTCTCATTGTTTTCAGGATAATTACAACATCTTTTTAATCTCTTCATTCCTACAAAACAAACATGCTTAGTTTATCTTAAGTTTAAGGAAGCTTTAATCTTTGAATTGTGTCTAGGAATGACCTCTCGTAAAGCTCCTGCTGGCCAAACCCAGTAGCTAGTTTGCTTATCTGTACAAGTTCCTAATGCTAACATGAGTAGTCCCACTTGCCTCAGTAAAACAGCAGGACCCATATAATTCTTTTCCCATAGAATTAGCACTTGATAACAGGGGGCAAGTCTACACATTCATTAATGCACAGTAGTTACTGCGCATTTGATTTACTGCTTGTATAATCAAGTATTAAACATATACGCAGTAGCTTGAGTTACTGTGCAGTAGCATTGGTAAGCACACACCTTTTTAGTGATGCTACTGTGAGGTAGCCTAATAATACTGTGCAGTAACGTATTAGCACTGTCCATGCTCAGTATTATTAGGCTACTGCACAGTTAGCATCTTGTGTAGACACCCCCAGGGTGGAGTTTTTCAGGTAAGGTCTACTAACCTGTTGCAACTTATACATAGCACCCTGTTAATGTCTTTCTTTTTTTTCACACAAGGAAGTGGCCAGAGGTACTTTTATTTTCACTATAAGCCCCTGGGTGGACACTTGCATTCCAGAATAAGATTTTTTTCCAGTTCTGATTTGGAATACCTATTCCACTTTTTGTAAGTATTTTAAGTAGAATTGTGAAAAGGCACAGCTTTTACAGAATACAAAACATCTATCCTGAAGTACTCTATTTACTGAAATGTAAGCCAACCCTGATTATAAGATAACCCCTCCAATAATTAAATTCTATATGTGGAACATTTATACATGTATATTTTTCTACGTGTAGAATCTAGTGATTGGAGGTTTGCCTTGAATTTGTTCTCTTACTGCTCTAACAGGGAAAATAAATCTAGGGGGTCAGGTAGCTCCCTTACCCTCTGCTTGCCACTGAAGTCCCTTCCCCTCTCCTTACTGTCAGACTGCTCTCCCTGAGTATGTGGAAACACTGACCTTGAAAACGCTGACCTTGAAATTAAATATGGCTGTAGTAATTAGTATATAGCACCCATAAACTTATTTCATCCAGAACTGGTGCATGTTACCTTTTTTTGAGACTGCTGCAAATTTTAGCACAGGTACTCCATAAACACACTTTTAAACAACAATTTAGCACTTGCTTATATATGTACAAATTATTTTTTTTACAAAAATAAATACACATGTACATACATCCTCCCCTCCCCCCATACCTTTACAGTTCTGGTCTCATGACTGATCCACTTTACTTGACAGTCTGTAAACACACATACACAGTTCACCATCATTCTTGTTACAATACCACAACCATGCATCTGTGTGCCTATCATTTACCTGTCACAATCACCCCCCCCACATACTCCCACTCCCCTCAAAGGATCAGTGTGCTAATTAGCAACCCCCAACTTAAGACTAGAACCGGTTATCCTTGTCATGAGTCCTGGGATCCACTAAAAAATTATATGCAGGCAAGGTACAGGGCAACCTGGTCCAGTTTCACCTCATGGAGGGTGGGGAAATACTCATATGCAACAGGCCAAGAGAAGGGACAACAGAGGGATTCTGGGTAAACTGTTTCAGGCCCCATTTGGTTAAGTTTGCCAGACATTTAAGGCTGGTTAAGAAGCAGGAATAATTTGAAATGGGGAAGAAAGTCGCAGCTCAACTGCAATAGTGAAGAGTAAGTAAAAGAGTACGCAACATAGTGGCTCACTATGACTGTAAAAGGAGAGCACTGATGGGGATGGTACTTAATGCATACTACCATATGTCTTAATCCAATAGGCTGTACTAAGCTATCCTTAGGATATCCCATCAGCATTGTTAGCATCAAAGAAGAGTACTAGAGCTTGCTCCAGTGCTAGTCTGGTATTGCAGCACCTCTAGGCCTGGTGTCCATTTTTTCCTGGGAGAACACCAACTGTTCATTTGTTCAGGGCTGCACAAAAAGGTTCCCCTCAGTCTGTTTGCCCAATATGGGCCATGTATTTTATAGTTACGCTCAGTGTTGGCTGCATTTAATCAACTTCATACTTGGTTTTCATTTCTGAGCACGTGTGGCTTTGGGTAGAAGTTTAACGATAGCCACTATATTTTATGATGTTTCCTTGTATGTGAATTAAGACAAGTGGCTTTTCCCCCATGCTGATTGGTGGAAAACCATCGCCTTGCATGCAAGTAAATACAGTAACTATTTAAGAGTTATAATAGTATGACAATTTCAGAAAAATTATTTTGCTACATCCCCACATGCAAGTGATCCTGATGCCATAAGAACATCCTGTTAAGAAGAGGAGCACAAATGCTCAGCTGCTGTAAGAAAAGGATGAGCCCAATGCTATAAGAGGAACACAAATGATCAGACCTGAAACAAAAGTCAATTATTAATCACCTGCAACGCTCTGTCAAGTGTCTTGTCTCATCTTCTCACTCAAAAATGGCTCCATCAGTGGGCAATGGCTAATGTCAATAGCCACTTTTTTTTTAAAACTGATGTACAAGGGGTGAAGATTGTCTGTGTGTCAGCTATTGCACAGTAACTGCTTATGTGTATGCTCCATATCCCTTTACCCCAAATCCTCTTTTCTTTTCCAGGACAGTCTTTAAATATAGTGTCAGGACATCTAGTGCTTGTTTGGCAGAATGTGTATTGCTTGCAGCTATACAATACAGGAAACAGAGACTAGATGCTGCAGACTGTAACTAGTGATTGAATTGTATTCAAGTTCACCACCTTTCTCCCCAAAAAGACACTTGTACATAGTCTTCAAATATATTTTTCCTGAAACATAGCATGGTGTGAGGGGGACACCTCCTGACTGCGATATACACCACCTGATTTCACAAACAACAAGAACAGCACAAAATTACTAAAGAAAATTAAAAAACCTTAAATAAGTGAGGAACAATCAGTCACTCTGCAAAGATGGGAAACATGCAGGCATTCTTTAATGAGAGTGTAAGCAGGTATGGAAGAGACCCTCTCCTGCCAACTCCTTGGTCCCAAAGTAGCAATGGAAGCAGCTACTAACATATTAAAGTGCTTAGAGTGCTTATAAACAGCCATAGAAAACAAGGTAAGTTGCATGGCTTCTTCCAGAAGTATTGTAAGGCACGACAAGTGAATAGAAAATAATACACCATGGAATGAGTTACTGACAGTTATCCAAGGAGGGAACTTGACCTGCAGCAGAAACAGCAGGTCAGGGCTGAGGTACACTGCAGTGAGGTGTCTTGGGCCCATGAGTGAAATGGTCCATCAGGCTAAAAGTCAGAACAGAAGTACATTGCTGAAAACAGAGGCACAGTTATTGGAACAGCAAAGGAGCTGTGCGGAGAGAGCTGTGGAGGAAGCTGTGACCACCCTCAAGCTATGACCCTTGGGCATACTATTGCCCTCTTTCAGGGAGAGACTTGGCTTGCTCTCCCAACTACCTGGTAGCCTGTGATCTCATCTGCCATACCTTGTTCTTGAAATTGTTACAGGCCCTCAGCACAGCTGGAGGAGAGGGGTAGCTAATACTTGCTCATCTGTATTGCAATACCCCAGACCTGGCTCACCTCATACTTCTTCACATACTGACCAATGTCCTCACTTGCAGAGCTTCTACCTTTACACTACTTCCTCCCTCACTTCCTAGCCCAGAGACATGCAAAGTCTGGCCAGCAGGAGTCAGACTCCATTTCCCAGCAGTCCCTGTGTATGGCTGGGGCTGATATCTCCATGGAGTCCCCAGCTGCACCTGCACTATGGAAGCGCAAGGCTGGGGTTGCCATGGAGACCAGCCCCAGCCACACTGGCAGAGCACAGGGCAGATCAAAGCAGGGGGCTCCTCTGGAGCTGCTGGGAACTTGTGATGGGGGTAGCTTGCTCCAGAGCCAGGACAGCACCACAATCTGTAGCCTGCATGCTCTAGGCAGGGGCACACAGGCAGGGGATTGCAGCTGTACCCCAGCTCTAGACCAGGCTGTCACCACTGCAAGGAACCGGGGCAGAGCTGCGATCCCCTGTCTGTGAGTCCCTGTTTGGAGCATGCAGCCTGGGGGGACTGCAAGGTGGGGGGCTCCAATCCACTTGCCCCCCCTCCAGTTCAGACTGGGCAAACCCCAGCCTGCAGCTCACTTCCCACCCTCCCCAGCCCTTCTTGGCCCTCCCTATCTGTAGACAACACCTGGGGCTGAATAAATTAATCCTAGGAAACAGAAGTTCCTTAAGGTGCTCCAAAGTGGAGTGCCTTCATCTGATCCCTCATACGATAAGGGTTAATTTGTCATGTGATCGGCCACTTTTAAAGCACTCTGTAGCCAGTAGGGCTGTGCGAAGCTTCACTGGTTGTTTTGTTTTGATGCTGTTTCGACTCATTTCAAGCTCAGAACTGCAAAACCAAAACAAGGTGCACCTAGGCCAAAGGTTAATGAGGAACTAGTTAGGAAACTTCTGGAGGGACTGGATGTATTCAAGTCAGCTGGTCTGGGTGATCTCCACCCTAGAGTACTGAGGGAATTGGCTGAGGTCATTGCAGGACCCCTGGCACGGCTTTACGAGCACTCGTGGCGCTTTGGTGTGGTGCCAGAGGACTGGAAGAGGGCCAATGTGGTTCCCATCTTCAAAAAGGGGAAGAAAGAGGACTCGGGAAACTATAGGCCAGTTAGTCTTACCTTGATCCTGGGCAAGCTTTTGAGTAAATTATTCTGGTGCATATCCATGAGGGACTAGCAGGGGAGGTCATGCTTAGGGGCAACCAGCACAGGTTCATTAGCGGCAGGTCCTGTCAGACCAACCTGGTGGCCTTCTATGACCAGATCACCAAATCATTAGATGTAGGGGTAGCAGTGGACATAGACTTCCTGGACTTTCAGAAGGCCTTCGACACTGTGTCTCATCCTGTTCTCATTAAGAAACTGGGGGGCTGTGGTGTCGACACCTACACAGTCAAATGGGTCGCCAACTGGCTGGAGGGCCACACCCAGAGAGTGGTGGTGGATGGGTCTTTTTCGACTTGGAGGGATGTGGGCAGTGGGGTCCCCCAGGGCTTGGTCCTCGGGCCTGCACTGTTCAACATCTTCATCAGTGACTTGGACGAGGGGGTAAAAAGCACCCTGTTCAAATTTGCTGATGACACTAAGATGTGGGGGGATGTGGGCACGCTAGAAGGGAGGAATAGGCTGCAATCGGACCTAGACAGGTTACAGGGGTGGGCGGAGGAGAATAGGATGGGATTCAACACCAACAAGTGCAAAGTGATGCACCTGGGGAGGAAGAACCAGCAGCATACCTACAGGCTGGGGAACTCCCTTCTCATCAGTACAGAGGCAGAAAAGGATCTTGGAGTCATCATTGACTCCAAGATGAACATGGGCTGGCAGTGTGGGGATGCAGTCAGGAAGGCCAGCCTCACCTTGTCATGCTTCCACAGACGCATCTCAAGCAGGTTCAAGGAGGTGATCCTCCCCCTCTATGCGGCACTGGTCAGGCCGCAGCTGGAGTACTGTGTCCGGTTCTGGGAGCTGCACTTCCAAGAGGTATGTGGACAACATGGAGAGGGTCCAGAGGAGGGCCACTCGTATGATCGGGGGCAGTAGGGCAGGCCCTACGAGGAGAAGCTAAGGGACCTGAACCTGTTCAGCCTTCACAAGAGAAGGCTGAGAGGGGATCTAGTGACCTGTTACAAACTAGTCAGAGGGGACCAGCAGGCACTGGTGAAGTCCTTGTTCCCCCGACCATTGGGGAGTGCAGTCCTGGCTCTCCCTGCCTCCCTGCCTCCTCCTATCGAAAGAGGGTGTAGGGGCCAGGGCAAATCAGCTCGTGCATGGGCCTGCCACCACCCTGATCCCAAGGTGGTGGTGGGTCCTGAATGAGCTGATTTTCTCTGTGTCCCCACACCAGAGCTGATTGGAGGAGGGTGTGGGGCACAGGGCAAATCAGCTTGTGCGGGGACTTGCTGCTGCCTTGGGATCAGGGTGGCAGCAGGTCTGTGCACAAGCTGATTTGCACCCGGCCCTGCTGTCAGGATATCACTGCATATGGACGCAGGCCTCTGCATCCCACTGACATCCACCTGCCTGTCTTATGTGAGGCAGATGCTAGCCAGCCAATCAGGTCAGGGTTCCTCTCAAGTCTCTCCTGCCACAACAATGGATTAATTGGTTTAGGGAAGGGTGATGACTTCCCCAGACTGGCACTGGCCATCACTTGTCCAATGTGGGGATTTGGTAAAAAGAAAAAAAATTATTTTCGCAAGAAAACAGATAAAAAAAAAAGTGTCCACTTCCTTGCTTTTCACTAATGCGCAGGGGATTCCAGTGACTGCTGCTGCTTGCCTCGCTCAGCCCGAGATACCAACTGCTGTGGCTGCAATCGGCTTCTCCATCTCAATAACTGGTGCACTGTCAGCCTAACTGGCCACCTGTTGCAGCAGATTAATGTGGAATCATGTTTCCTGAGGTCCTCCAAGCTCTGTAGACCCAGTAGGCCTGCTGCCCCATTCCTGGACACTCCAGTCCAAACCGGCAGTCAAGTAATTTACCTGTCGGACAGCTCTGTCTCCTCCTTTCACCTCTCCTCCTCCTGCCGGAGGGTACCACCGGAAATAAGTGCCAGGACCTGGGGAGAGCCAACCCAGCTCAACTGACACGCTGGTAAAGTTGGCTCCGG
Source organism: Crocodylus siamensis (assembly GCF_052110815.1). Classification (NCBI taxonomy): domain Eukaryota; kingdom Metazoa; phylum Chordata; order Crocodylia; family Crocodylidae; genus Crocodylus; species Crocodylus siamensis. The sequence goes on from NC_143398.1 coordinate 115,539,587, forward strand.
GCAGGTTGGAAGCTTCCTCCGGAGTGTAGCCAGACGACTTCTAAAAACCCCACAGCCTGGATTGGGGGGTTCCCAAGGGAGTGCATTGTCGGTCTTCCCATCAACCAGACCGCTTCTGACGGACGCACCACTCAGATCGGGGGGTACAGTGAGAAGGTATCATCAATCTTTGCACACCTATACCAGAGCCTATCTGAGGAGCTGGGGAGAGCCAGGGCTGAGCTGACAGCCAGGGGTCCTATTGGCTCCAGTGCAGGGCCTGGGTCAACTCAACTCATGTACGGACCTGCTGCCACCCTGATCCCAAGATGGCGGCAGGTCCCTGCATGAGCTGCCTTGCTCTGGGCCCTACACCCTCCTCTGATCAGCTCTGGTGTGGGGCCTGGGGAAAATCAGCTTGTGTGGGGACCTGGGGCAAATCAGGGAGGTGGTGCTCTCCCCTACCTTAGGGGCCTTTAAGAGAAGGCTGTATAGGCATCTGGCTGGGGTCATCTGGCAGGGGGTTGGACTCAATGATCTGTTGAGGTCACTTCTGACTGGGGCATCTATGAATCTATGAGAAAAAGCTTCTCTGGGGATCTGCCCCCACCCTGACCTCAAGGCAGGGTTTGGTTTCCTCATGAGCTGATTTGCCCCAGTCCTGCCTGCTGCTGGCCCCAGGTGGCAGCACCAGCCTCCTGTGATCTGGAAGGCAGATCAGGGCCTGCACCCCCAGGAGCAGTCTGGCACAGGGGTGCAGGTGAGCCCCCAGTTTGCCTTCCAGATGACAGGAGGGTGGTGCTGCTGGCTGGACACAGCCTGTGCCAGGAAGATCGGTGTTGCTGCTGGCTCCAGCCAGCAGCACCAGCCTCCTGTCATCCAGCAGGCAGATCAGGGACTTGCCTGCAGCCCCGGGAGGTGCAGGGGCTGTGCTGGACTGCTCCTGGGGGTACGGGTCCTCAATGTGCCTCCCAGATCACAGGAGGCCAGTGCTGCTGGCTGGGACTAGCGGCAGTACTGATCTTCCCAGTGCTGGCTCTGGGTAAAATGTTGAAACAGCATCAAAACAGCCAAAGAGTTTTGATGAAACAAAATGAAACAGTGCTTTCAAAACTAAACGAAATACCGTTCCGTCGAAACGTTGAAATGGAAGTTGAAGCAGAATGATGCTGTTTCACACAGCCCTAGTAGCCATGCATATATGCCTGCTTTCAGGGGGCCGTAGAATGCTTTCAGGTGGACAATTGTACAACAAATGTCACTTTTGTCAGTGCTTATAGATCATTACTTCATGCAGGAGGTTTAATTCAGGTTTATGGAGTATTTTTTAGGAAACAGTTACCTTTAGAGAGAGAGGATTGTGGATAAGGAAGAGATAAATAAAATTGACAGCTGAGGCTGGTGGGCCACACCTACTTGGAGTGTTGAGTGTTAGCCCTACCCCAGCTAATGATTCCAGCTTACCACCTGACTGGCTTCTTTGAAAACAGCCTACCCATTTAGTTCCAGCTCTGGCAGTAGACTCTGGGCCAGCCAACGATTTCTGGTGAAGGTCTGCCTTGGCAAGCCTCTGTGATCTGCTTCTGCTTTCCTGACTCTGCTTGTGCTGTTCCTGGACTCTGGCTTCTGGATATTCTCTTAGATTTGGAAATATACGAGTGATGCTAGCCATTATGGTCCAGGAATTATGAAAGAGGGAAGACTATTTAGGGGAACAGCTTTTATTGGACCAAATGCATACTGCATAAGCATGTCTAGCAAGAAATCAGTTCAGAAACTATATTATTCAGTTGGTCCAATAAAATATATTCTCCTAAGAAAGCCTTGCCTCTTAGATTTGGTAATTCATTCTCTGACTCTTGAACTTTGACTTGGCTTGTGATATGGACCTTCCCCTTAATTTTCCTCTAGATATGGTAACTTATCTGTTTCCTGACCTCCAATTTGGCCTACATTTCTGCCTTTGGCCCTCCCCTGGTGGCCTAACCACTAAACAAAGCTGCCTTATGACCTGGTCCATTACATCTGGAAAATACTGCAAAGCTGCATGAATTTGACAACAAACTTAAAGTTATTGTATTGGTTTTTCCCCAACAGCCAATAATCTAAAGACATTCAATGAAATGCAACTTCTCAACCTTCTAAAATTAACCGAAGAATTGTGATGTGAGGTAGTTGAATGGAAAGATTCACGTGCATTGAGGACAAGAAGTGGATATTTCCTTAAGAAGTAGGATGGAGTGAGGAATTCATATATCCACATTAAAACTTTTCTGGATAAATTTGTAGCTATTGCCTGACTCTGCTCCATGATTTTGGGAGCAAGTCCTTAGAAAAATAGAAAGGAATATAAAAGATGTTATTGAGCTATGAGTCTTTATGTTCCAGTGCATCCTAGAAGACCTTGAAGTGCATTCAAAACTTGTCTTTCAAGAAATCAGTTCAGATAAATCAGGAATATCTCAGGTTCATAGTCCTTTTTTGCCAATAGTGCTCTGAAGTGTGATTCTAGCCTTGAAATGTGATTGATTGCAAAAATAACATTGTAGTGTCCTGTGTTTCTGTATCAGATGTATCCAGTTTACTAGTGAAAAGATGTTACTTTTAGTCATCAGTTCTGCAGCTCAGCCTGGGATCTGTAAATGAAGCTGGGTTCTTTCCTTTTGGCAGATCTTTCTCTCCGGTAATAAACATGCTGCAAACCAAGTAGTGTTCTTATTTTTTCAAACTTGTTGTCTTCAAATTGGGTTTACAATGGTAATAATCCCATTGCTTATAATGAGTTTGTAAAGGTGTAATGGGTTGGAATTTAGTAAACACTGTTGTTGATGGTATCCCACAAGGAATAAAGTCCTGCTCATTCTCTTTAGCTGCATTGTCTCTGTAGAGTTAAAAGGAGTGGCAAATTTGTTCTACTGCAGATTGTACACAGACAACAAGCTTGTTGCATAAGAATAATTGCCATTTTAAAATTTTGTTTCACAATAAGGCTGCATTTTAGCAGTACCTATAATAAACAAGAAAATGTCATCTTTAGTGTACATATGAAGATGGAGACTCATTGTGAACAACAGAGAGAAGTTCTACATGGTGACCTGTACTTTCAGTGGCAAGTAGCACCTGTTTTATCTTTGGTTTCACATCTATAATTATGAACCTTGTACTTAAGAGGTGAATACAGTTCCCCAAGCAATAATCCCTAAAGGGAGAACTTTTGGCACTGGCTTTGTTTTAAGTCACAACATTCTCAATAAACTGGACAAACTAATGAGCACACAAAGGAATAGGGAAAAATGAATTAGTAAAACAAAACCTGTTTACTTTATTTTTGTCAAATACATTTCCCCCTCTTTTGACTCTTTCACTTGTAATTTTCTCTTGAACAGCTTGTTCAGCACACTTCATTCCAGACCTAAAGTTTACACTGGTCCATTTCTATAGCAACTTCTGTTGCCTCCCTGAATTTCACTTATTTGAACCTATCAATGAAAAAGGAATGATATTGCTCTTAATCAGGGGTATGGTATACCAGTCACTGATAGCTAGGAATTCCACCAAAAAGAATTGAAAACAAAGCACATGGATACTAGGGCTGTGTGAAATGGGCCCTATTTGATTTGGATTTGGCTCAAATCAGGAACAGTGATTTGATCCTTTGAATCAGATCACTGTCCCTGATTTGATTTGGCCAAATCCGAATCTGACGATTTGATGTTAATTTGGCAAATCAGTGATTCAGACACAGGCACAGCTTTAAAAGTTTTTTTCTACATCCCTTGAAGTACCAGCACAGCTCATTATCTCTGTGATGCTGGGGCACATGGAGTGTTCCACAGGAGCATGTGGGGCTCTCCAGCATGGTTGGCAGCGAACCCGGAAGTAGACTGCAAGTACTTCCAGCCCACTTCTGGGTCTGCCAGGGACCCTGTTGGGTGTCTCCCTGTGCCCCCCTGGCTCGGCCATTGGTCACAGGGGGACCCCAGGTGCCTCCCCAGACCCAGGAAGCACTAGTCACCAAGCTGGGGTAGGGGGGCGGGGCGACCCCCCCGCATGCTCCCTGGTGGACCAGGAAGTGGACTGGAAGTGCTTCTGGTCCACTTCTGGGTCTGCTGCTGAGCACCCTGGGGAGCCCTCTGCACTTCTGTGGGACACTGCATTTGCCTCAGCACTACAGCATTCACAAGCCGCCTGCTACCTAGATGTATGTAGAAAAAACATTTAAAGCTGCATCTACGTCCAAATTGCCAAATCTGTCTGAATTTCTCCAAATCGATTCAGAGGGTTCTAAATTGATTCAGAAAGATTAAAGGGTTCTCAGATTTGATTTGGATTTGGAGATTTGGCCACTCGAATCAGGTTGAATCTCCGCCAAATCGAATCAGGGACCAAAGCTTTGCACAACCCTAATGGACACTCACTAACCTGAACTATGAAGACTACTGTCTTTGAGGTAAGTATAAGGAATACATGCTTGGGTACCTCCTAAACAGAATCTCATTGGAAATGAAGTTTTATATTATACTGATAAGGGCCTGGGCTTCAAAGAACTCCTTTAAAAAGATTAACATTAATGTTATAAAAAGGTCCAATGGCAGCAACCAAAGGAACAGATGTGACGTCAGCATTCTTTGAAGTCAAGTACATAATTTAGTCCTACAAGCTGCTGCACGCTTTGGCTTCAAGAAAGCACTTACACACACAATAAAGATCAAACATAGGCATTGTCCCATTGGCTTCATGGGACTGCCGATGCCTAAAGTTAAGCATGGGTATGCGCACTTAGCTGAACAGTGCTCAACTCTTGCAGGATCACATGTGCTGTTTAGGTGAAAAAGGGGGTGCTAAGACCAGGTGTCAGGACCCGTGAGAATTGTATGGAAATAGTGTTGGCTAGAATGTCTGTCCTGGTATAGCTGAGAGATGTACAAGAGTGAGGCACAGCAAAGATGGCTTTCTAGCTTGTGCTGGAATACAGTTATGTATTGTACATTTAATTACTATATTTAGAAAAAAGTCATAGGTGGAATAGATCTTGGTTCTTAATTGACAAGAAACCTGCTGACCATGTTTTCATGGATAAAACCTTTTTTTTAAATAGTTTCCTTAAGAGTAAGGTGCAAAAGAAGTATGAAAGCAACTTCAGTTCTGTGAAGGTGGCTGCACTTTATGCTTTCTTCTGCTTGTAATTGAGAGTAACCTCTACCCCGCTTCATGTTGGAGCTCAATATCCTTGTGCCGTCTGTGTTGATTACCTCACTTCCAGTATAAAGGCCATAATGAGAACTTAAAATAATGGGGGTTCCAACACTAACTTCTGTAGTAGCTCCCCTGCCTTCACTCCAACTTTTATATTGTTCCCTTTTGGGGAGTCTTACTACTCTGTTTGTTATTTGCCCCTCATTCTGTAGTCAGTGGCGTGATACTTCAATAGCTAGCCTATAACTGATGGAGATATTATCTGGTTCTATGTAAAAACCAAATTGATATCTAGGTACATTGGGCTTGATTTTTCCTTTAAGGGTGCTGACAGTTGTGCAGGTCCCCACTCTAACTCATGGTGTTTTGCATAAAGCACCATGAGTTAGAGTGATCCTTCCTGACCCAACAGACATTTGCCTGTCGGGTTGGGGGTGGGTGGAAATCAAGTCTGCCTTCCTGTCCCATGATTGGGGCTGGGCTGATGCAGCCCTGCCCCTGGCCCCAATTCCAGTGCTGTCTGCAGGAAGGGAGGAAGGAGGGGGAGGGAGAGCTGCGGGCTGGGGTTTGCCTGGCCTGAACTGAAGCAAGGTTGGAAGGAGAGGGGCACAAAGGTGGGGGGTCCAATCCACCTGCCCCCCCTCCAGCTCTGGCGGGGCAAACCCCAGCCTGCAGCTCCTCCTCCTCTTACCCCTTCCCTTCCTGCAGACAGCACAAAGGGTTGGGGCTGAGCTGCATCAGCCCAGCCCTGATTGCTCTGACAGATAACATGGACTTGTACCTGCTTACATTCGTTTGTTCTCATAAATTAGGGCTGCCCAACTTCTAAGCAGCTGGCAGCTGAATGTCTTGCGGGCTGCTCCAGTGTGTGTTGTATGCCAATGAGCCACTCCAGGGTGAGCCCTGGGCCTCCTGGGCTGCATCCTACAGGGACTTCCCCCATTGCTGCACTGTGGACCCAAGCCCCTACCTTAACACTGTATGGCACGTGTGCCTCTCCCTACTGCACTGAGGGCACATCTACACATTCATTAATGCACTGTAGTTACTGTGCATTAAGTTTAGTACTTGGATAACCAAGTCCTAAATGAATGCACAGTAACTCGCACTTCTGTGCAGTAGTGCCAGTGCATTGGTTTCTAGTGATGCTTACTGCACAGTAGCTTAATAACACTGAGCAGTAGTGCATTAGCCTGGTATGCTACTGAGCAGTGTTATTAGGTTACTGTGTAGTAAGCATGTCATGTAAATGCACTCTGGTGGTCTGATTTGGGGGGAAAAGGTATGTGTTATATGTGAGAAAAATATGATAATTCTACAAAGATATGTTTCACACCTACTGACAGTGGGAACCAAGTGACAAAGGGAAAGGGATACCTCATCATCCTGATGCTTCTTTTTTTTGTTCTCCTTGTCTGCAGCCAATCACCAAACAGTGGGGTGGGGCAAGATGCTCTTTAAAGGTTTTGCCAGGGGTTTTCTTATTCTTTCACACGGTTGCATTCCAGAGAAAATTATAATAGATGGGCCATGACAACCTACGTAGAACTGAACACAAAGGCAAAGATGCCCATCCTAGGACTGGGCACCTGGCAGGTAACTGTAGGAGCTGATAGCACCTGAGTGCTATAATATGATTCATGTGCTTATTGTAAAGAGTTTGCCACTTGTCTGTGACATGACAAAGCTGTTGAGGTTTGTTAAATGTCTTGCCTCTGTCTGTGCAAGTATTGTAGCTTTGCCTGGCACCTGCTGTCTTGAAATTTTCAAGGTATCGGAGGTCCCTTCTACATACTGTTGTCACTTAAGGCTTTAAGTGAAAATGTATGTCTGATTCTTGCCCCTCAGTGTAAAATGTTTTGTCACTGCAATAATATACTACATTTCCCACCTGCCATTAATATAGGCTAAGGAAGGAGGTTTTTAAAGACTTACTGAATTCTCTCAAAGATCCAGAACAAAAAAGACTAAATAGATTCAGCCAGAAGATGGCACAATTATGATACAATCAATTTTTTTATTAAAGCTATGCTAAATGTCACATTCTTTCTATATTTACTTACCAAACATTCTTAATTCTTGAAATTGTTGTGTACATAAAAGAGGTATTTATATATCTTAATTTTTTTCATTTGCTCTTTTTTTGTGAATGGGAGCAGGAAAGGTGCAAAGTTTCTTTGATTCCTCTTGACTCCAGTTGTGGGTACTCATTACTTTGTCATTTATATTTCATTATGTTATTTCAGTGTTTCCTATACAATTTCCTTTCTGAAATCTCTGAATGAACCTTTATGCTGAATAGAAGATTTTTCGATATCCTGTGCCTCACAAGCCCTGAAAAAAATTTGCATTGATGCAATGAATTATATGTTTAATTCCACAAAAGGTTCCTCAGATTTTCAGTATTAAAATTCCTACAGAATCCTGAAGTTGTCTCTGTATTTCTCTGTTAGCCAGGGATCTTTTTCTTATAGTCACACTGTACTCAACAATTTGCTACTGAGTGGCTGCAGCTACATGAGATGCTGACTAAGCATTTGTTACTGCGCAGTCATTTAGCACTTGTATAAACAAGTATTAATGACCGTGCAGTAACCCGAGTTACTGAACAGTAGCACCGATGAATGCTTTTTGTGTGATGCTACCATGCACTAGCTTAATACTATTGTGCAGTAGCATCACATCATGATTTTTGCTACATGACACTATTGCAGAGTAGTATTGTAGTAGTAGTTTGTGTCTCATGTAGATGCTGCTGCTGAATAAAATTTAAATAAATTGTAAAAGCATTATTCTTTTGAATATTGTCTCATCTTACATAGCATTTTAGAGCAAATTATCATTCTTGTCTTCCTTTTAACTCAGTCACCATTGCTGTAGGATGAAGAAAGTTGCACCTATGTTACATTCTCCCCAGAGATCTCTTTCCTACAGAAAGCTTTCGTGCAACGTGTAGCTACTACACAGAATATATGTTTTGCTCACTGGATTGTTCAGCATAGTCTACCATGACTGGCACTTCACTAATGTCACAGCTAACCAGCTTTCCTGTATTACCTGAAGAAGCTGTAGAAGCTTATATAACAAGAGATTAATTCAGGCTGCAAGAGTAATACCTGGAAGAGATACTCTCAAAACCTGAAATCAGGTCCCTGTTTGTTAATGACCTCATTCAAGAAGTGGGGATTTTTCATTTTCTAAGTGAGGCAAATCAAGTATGGATTCAGAACTGTGTTCTTAAAAATAGTGCTCAATGATGATATGGTTTAGTTCATATTGAAGTAAAAGTAGGAATGTGTAGCTCAGAGTTTGAAGTAAATTTTCGTCGAACTGCCTCTTATCCATACATGATTTTGGATAAATTCAGACTATTTATCAGTCTTTTTTGCCAAAAATACCATTCAGATTCAAACTGCTATTTAAATCCAAAGCTGTGCTTATCCAGAACTGAGCATTGTTGATAGTTTTGCATTGTACTTCTGTGTGTCTCTGTGGTCACCTCCTCAATATAGGGCTTGTTTGAGCCCAATAGGCCATGGACTTGCCAATGATTATTCCTTCCCTCATTTTCCCTAGCAACCCACCTTTAAAACTGCTCTTCTGTTTCTTTTATTCAGTGGGTGCATCTACATGAGACGCTGACTATGTAGTAACCCAATACTACTCTGCAATAGAGTCATGTAGCAAAAATCATGATGTGATGCTACTGCACAATAGTATTAGGCTAGTGCACAGTAGCATCACACAAAAAGCATTCATCGGTGCTACTGTTCAGTAACTCGGGTTACTGCACAGTCATTAATACTTGTTTATACAAGTGCTAAATGACTGCACAGTAATGACTGCTTAGTCAGCCTCTTATGTAGATGCAGCCATTGAGTAGCAAATTGTTGAGTATAGTGTGACTATATAAAAAAAAAGATCCCTGGCTAACAGAGAAATAGAGACAACTTCAGGATTCTATGGGAATTTTAATATTGAAAAACTTAGGAATACTGAAGATCTTAGGAATACTGAAAATCTTAGGAATTTTGTGGAATTAAACATATAATTCATTGCATCAATGCAAATTTTTTTCAGGGCTTGTGAGGCACAGCATATCAAAAAATCTATTCAGCATAAAGGTTCATTAGAATACAAGGCAGTTGAGGGTAAAGGGACTTAATGGTGTGGGTCTACTACAGACCTCCCAACCAAGAGGAAGAGCAGGAATTCTTAAGTCAGCTCATGGAGGCAGTTAGGTCAGAAGATGTGGTCATCATGGGTGACCTGAACTTTCTAGACATCTGCTGGGAAGAGCAGTCAGCCAGGTCTGACCGCTCACGTAGGTTCCTAGCCAAAATGCAGGACCTCCATCTAACCCAGGAGGTGCACAGCCCCACCAGGGGAGATGCCCTGTTAGACCTGGTGCTGGCCACAGGTGACAACCTGGTGAGGGGGCTGCGGGTGTTTGACCACCTGGGTGATAGTGAGCATTGCCTGCTGGAATTCACCATCCAGCACAAAGTGGCAAAGGCCTGCAGCAAGGCAGAAGCCCTAGATTTCAGGAGGGCGGACTTCAATGAGCTAAGGAGAATAATGGGGGAGGCACTGAGGTCCTGGAGGAGACGGGAGTCAGGTATCCAAGAAGAGTGGTCGCTCCTTAAGGAGACGATCCTCCAAGCCCGAAGTGAGGTAATCCCAACACAGATCAAAAGGGGCAAACGCCCCCATAGCTCACCAAAAGCATCCAGGAATGTCTCCTAACTAAAAGGGAGGCGCACACCCAATGGAAGGGAGGGACCATCACTAGGGAGGACTATACTGCGGTTGCTCGGGGATGCAGGGGGTTAGTCAGGAAGGCCAAGGCGGAGATGGAACTGGGACTAGCTTCCCGGATCAAGGACAACAAGAAGTCCTTTTTTAAATACATAGAGGGCAAAAAGAAGGTCCCGGGTAATGTGGAGCCCCTGTAAGACACGCTAGGAAATCTGGTGATCACACCAGATGGCAAAGCTAATCTATTTAACAACTTCTTTGCCTCCATTTTCCTAAGCAGGGACTGAATCAGCCCCCCCCACCAGAACCCCCTCAGGCCCCAGGGGAGGTGCACCTAGGTCAAGGGTCAATGAGGATCTAGTCATGGAACTTCTGGAGGGACTGGACATATTTAAATCAGCTGATCTGGATGATCTCCACCCCAGAGTGCTGAGGGAATTACCTGAGGTCATTGCGGGACCCCTGGCATGGCTTTATGAGCACTCGTGGTGTTCTGGTGTGGTGCCAGAGGACTGGAAGAGGGCCAACGTGGTTCCCATCTTCAAAAAAGGGAGGAAGGAGGACTCAGGAAACTATAGGCCAGTTAGTCTTACCTTGATCCTGGGTAAGTTTTTGAGAGAATTATTCTGGCACATGTCCACGAGGAGCCAGCAGGGGAAGTTATGCTTAGGGTCAACCAACACAGGTTCATATGAGGCAAGTCTTGTCAGACCAACCTGGTGGCCTTCTATGACCAGGTCACAAAATCCTTAGATGCAGGGGTAGCAGTGGACATAGTCTTCCTGGACTTCGGAAGGCCTTTGACACTGTGTCTTACCCCGTTCTCATTAAGAAACTGGGGGGCTGTGGTGTCAACACCTACACAGTCAAATGGGTCGCTAACTGACTGGAGGGCCACACCCAGAGAGTGGTGGTGGATGGGTCATTTTCAACCTGGAGGGATGTGGGCAGTGGGGTCCCCCAGGGCTCGGTCCTCAGGCCTGCACTGTTCAACATCTTCATCAGTGGCTTGGATGAGGGGGTAAAAAGCACCCTGTTCAAATTTGCTGACAACACCAAGATGTGGGGGGATGTGGGCACGCTAGATGGGAGGAATAGGCTGCAATCGGACCTAGACAGGTTACAGGGGTGGACGGATGAGAACAGGATGGGTTTCAACACTGACAAGTGCAAGGTGATGCGCCTGGGGAGGAACAACCGGCACCATACCTACAGGCTGGGGAACTCCATTCTCGTCAGTGCAGAGGCAGAAAAGGATCTTGGAGTCATCATTGACGCCAAGATGAACATAGGCCGACAGTGTGGGGATGCGGTCAGGAAGGCAAACCGCAACTTGTCATGCATCCACAGATGCATCTCAGGCAGGTCCAAGGAGGTGATCCTCCCCCTCTATGTGACATTGGTCAGGCTGCAGCTGGAGTACTGAATCCAGTTCTGGGCGCTGCACTTCAGGAGGGATGTGGAAAACATGGAGAAGGTCCAGAAGAGGGCCACTCGCATGATCAGGGGGCAGCAGGGCAGGCCCTACGAGGAGAAGCTAAGGGACCTGAACCTGTTCAGCCTCCAAAAGAGAAGGCTGAGGGGGGATCTAGTGGTCTGTTACAAACTAGTCAGAGGGGACTAGGCATTGGGGGAAATCCCTGTTTCCCCGAGAACTACCAGGAGTGGCTAGAAAAAACGGTCACAAGCTGGCAGAGGGTAGATTCAGACTAGACAGCTGGAGGCACTACTTCACTGTCAGGGCGGCTAGGATCTGGAACCAACTTCCAAGCGAAGTGGTGCTGCCTCCTACCCTGGGGGTCTTTAAGACAAGGCTAGACGAACACCTTGCTGGGGTCATTTGGCCCCAGTACTTTTTCCTGCCAAGGCAGAGGGTTGGACTTGATGATCTGCTCAGGTCCCTTCCATCCCTACAACCTATGAAACTCTTGTGGCTAATTAAAAGTTATGTCCAAATTCATTGTTTTTTGGACACTTGTGCTCAGTACCTGTAGAGGGTGGAAGTGGATCTTGTCTCTCGTCAGAAGTTCTGTGATCCAGAAGACATCCTTTCAGCTTGTCATTCTCAGAGGATGCAGGCAGACATGCAGCTCCCCACTGTGACTCGTGGTACTTCGCAGGTGTAACTATCTTATAGTTTTTAGCAAAGACTTTATATTATTTTCTCTTTTTTTTGTGTAACTGCCGCGCGGCACTCTCACATTTATGTAACCTTGAAGTAGACTGTTAATCAAAATGAACGCTTTGTACTTCTCTCCACTGGCATTAAGCTACACATGCGCATTCTGTAAATTTCATTTCTTATCTAAAAGTGTCATTTTTGCAGAAATGAAACTTATGTAGAAAATCTGCCTAGCAATAATTATGTAAAAGAAAATTATCCTATCTGTATACTATAGTTAGTGTCATAGAGGCAGTCCAACAAACATTTATAAAAGAGGCAAAAAGCAGGAAGCAGCAGAGACGACAACTGGAAAACTCTGTGGGCCTGATCACCCCGCAGACCGGTTCTCAGCCTCCCCGCCTGGGCGTATCCCAGCGAAGATAAAGGCCTCAGAAATCCGACAACAGACAACGATTCACTGTGTTACAGTATTGCTTTGTGTTTCCCAATTATGAGCCGTTGACCAGTTCTGGGACTTAAGGAGTCGGCAGCCGCACCTAGCTTTGGACTTGTTCCACTGTTGGAACGCAAGGGCTGGCTCTGGAACCTCGTGAACCAACGGACCCCTTTAGTATCCGGCATACTGTAACTGAAGAAACATCGGAGACTCCGCTTCTCGACTGCCTCTCATCATAGCTTAGACAGCATATCTACGCTCGCTATACTTGTATTTACTGCAACTTCGTTCCAACCGGCCTCCCCTCTTACTTGTAAGAGGGTGAGGCCAGGTGAGTGAATAAATCTTTTTATTTTACTCTATATCTACTCCGTAATAACTTTTATGACTAACATTCCATATCAATGAGCCGTTGACCAGTTCTGGAACTTAAGGAGCCGGCAGCCGCACCTAGCTTTGGACTAGCTCCACTGTTGGAACGCAAGGGCTGGCTCTGGAACCTCGTGAACCAACGGACACCCTATAGATTAAGAGACACTAACTACTTACTCTAAGTCGTCTACTTGTGCCAACTCGGCGAACCTCGAGGGCGGCTAAGAGCTACCTCAATCCCGCCCCACAAGCCGCGCGCTCGCACAACTCCGCAAAGCCCGCGGCTCCCCTAAGCGGTGCCGGAGCCGCTAGCCCGGCATTTCGCCACAGCAGGAAGCGCAATGAGTTACAGCAGTCCCTCAGACCCAACAGATATTTGCTGTTGGATCCCAGGGGCTGGGGGATCCAGCTGCAATTTGTGAGTCTTCAGCCACTCTCCCCTACCCAGCCCCACCCATCTCCCTACTCAGCCCCAGTGCTCATTTCAGAATGGGAGGAGGGGAAGGAAGCAGAGGGAGCTGAGTGGGTTTTTTCAGCTGGCAGTGGAGGGTTGGAGGATTGAATTGGAGGCCTGGATTGGACTGAATTAGAGGGTTGGAGGATTGGAGCCCTCCCACCTCAGGGGAGCCCCAGTTCACTCACCCCACCATCCAGTGCCAGCTGAAAAAACCCTAGATGGAACTCCATCTGCTCCCTTCCCCCTTTCCATTCTGAAGACAGTACCAGGAACAGGGCTGAGTTGCATCAGCCCAGCCCTGCCCTGAGCATGTGCAGGCTCAAGTTAATAAAGGAACTCTACTTTGGAGCGTCTTCATCTGGACTCTCATGGAATGAGGATTGAGATTGTCATGGGATTGGGCCCTTTTAAAGTGCTCTGCAGCCATGCCTTTGTGTAAAGGCATGGCTATAGAGTGCTTTCAAGGGACCAATTGCATGACAAACATAATTTCTGTTTGTGCCTAGAGTGTGTGTGGCTGCAAACAGAATATGAAACAGGTGAATGAGGCTTTCTGATCATGTGGAGAATTCCCTGGAGGACAATCTTCTGACAGAGACTGAAGAAACAGAATTTAAATCTAATTATTGAAATTAGTTTGAAACCAGGGTGTTTTAAGCCTGATGAAGTTTTGCTTCATATACTTCAGAATCACTATTAGACACTCCTTCCTTCCTCCACACCTACAACATTGTATCTCCATATATTTTGGCTATGAAGAACAGTCTGAAGGATTCTTACAAGTCTTTCATGAACAAACTTTAGCTTTTGGCACGGTTTTCAAAGCAAACATTTTCTGAAGTGACTGAAAATAAATCCTTTGGGTCCTGTTCTTTGACTTTTGCCCTTTTCTTACCCTTTTGATCTTCCTGATCCGTCCTTTGGCCAGATTTTCACCTAGATAAGACTGTGTAATGCCATGTACCTTTGTATCTGTCTAACTTGATCTATGTATGATTCCTCTAGAGCCCTGGCTGTCAAAGTAACTGAACAATAATTGCAGGTGGATTAAGACTCAAAGTTGCCACTGCTTATTTCATTTTAGAACAATTCAATTTTTGTCTTTCTTGTCTCATTTCAGTCTCACCTAGAAAAAGCAAAGGATTCAGTAAAGTTTGCTATTGATGCTGGATACCGCCTCTTTGACTGCGCCTATATGTACCAGAATGAGAGTGAGCTAGGGGATGCAATTCAAGAGAAAATTAAGGAGGGAGCTGTAACACGGGAAGACCTCTTCATCATCAGTAAGGTATAACCTTTTCTACTTGAGCCTAAGCAAGGGGTCAGGTAAGTATCTGGCAGAAAGAAAGGCAAAGGACACATAACACAACATGCAATCTCCACAGTATAAAGTTAACTAGAAAATAGCTTGTTTGTATCCATGGCATAATTCTGGTCATGGACAGACCTACTTTTGAACTTCTTTGAATTTTGCTTTATGAGGCCTCCCAAATATATTCTGTTGCCAGAACGCTTCAAAATTATGATGACAGCATACATCTGTGGTGTTCTTCAGTTGGGGAACACAACAGGGAGTTGCTCAGTCCCCTGCCATCTCCCAAAGAGACCAGAGCCTTGGGAGACCAGAGGCTTAAGCAAGTAGGGATTCTTGCTCTTCAGCCTGAGAGCTGGGAAAAAAGGATTCCTTTCATGCCTCTCAATCTCCAGTGGCTCCTGAGGACAGCTGAACACTCTGCAGTGTGCTCACTAGCTGTTTGCTCTGCTTCTGGAAGAGCACAGTACTGTGGAATGCCAGAGGACCACAGAATCCCATGTAGTGTTCCATAGAGTGTACAGATGTTTCAGGAAGCATTTCAAATATATTCCTTTTTTGTGGGTCACTTTTTAAAGGCTTCAGCCATTTTAATGCACTTTTTCATCTGTGCAAGCCTTGACACTCATTGCATGGAATACTACAAATGTAGCACTGGAAATGTCACAGGTATACAGGGCTGTCTTTTGTTTTCTTTGTTCCACCTTGTAAGTAAAGTGGATACAAGGAATGAAAATATGATATTTCTTATCCAATGCCCATTAGATTAGAGTTCTCTTAGTATGAATTGGTTGCCATCTATGGAGGCAGGAGTTGGTGTGAGCTTTCAGAAACTATGAGGAAGGAAGAATTGCTATTACATGCTTGCTGAGCCCTGCTGAGTTGCCTATACATTCTTGTATGTTATGCTTTCTATTTTTTATTTTCCCAGAGCGGCAATATTAGAAAAAAATAAATTGCTTTCCATCTACTGGAAAACTATTGTGTGGGTCAAATCCTGCATTTTTGCTTCATTTCCTTTGACTTTTACCTTTATGTCACAATTTATGTAAATTTAATTTAAAAATCCACAGGGTGCCTGTAGACATGCTGGGAGGCTGCTCTGATGCACTGTAATTACAGCACGTCAGAGCAGACTTGATTTGTTGAGTCTGCTGGAGCGTGGTAATTACCATGCTCCAGCTGTCTCTTGCATCTTGTGTATCAGCATCCTTACACTTCAAAATGGAAGTGGGGGTGCTTTAGCTAAAGCTTATCGAACAAGCTTTAGTTCAAGCACTCTCTCCACCATTGTGAGGGGCGGGGATGCTGATACATAAGACTCTGCGGCGCCTTAATTAGAGTCGCTCTTGGAACCACTCTAATTAATGTGCCCCCTTCCCCTCCTCCGGAGCACGTGTAAAAGCGCCCATTGTAGTCAAATGTTCTTCACTTAACCTATACATTCCCAGAAATTTCCACCATGTTTCACTCTCCTGGAAAAGTGGGGGAGGACGCAGTGCTCCCAGATCTGCTTCAGTCTGGGGTGACAGACATCTGTTCCACTCAGGAGTCTTGGTAAAGTATCTAAAGGCAACTATCCATCTATATTTTCTCCTGGTAGCTGTGGTGCACATTCCATGAGAAATCTCTGGTGAAAGAAGCGTGCCAGAAAACTCTCACTGCCCTGAAACTGGACTACTTGGACCTTTACCTCATTCATTGGCCCATGGGATTCAAGGTACTGTGGTTTGAATTTTAAGCCTTTCTGTGAGAATCCAAGATACTTTTCCCTTTCTGATCTGTCAGGTAGAAGAAAGGACCATTCCAGACCAGGAAGATTGTCTGTCTATCTGAGCATATTGGTGCCACTCCTATAATGCTCTGGAAGGAAATGTAGTCTTTGATCTTTAAGGCAGCAGATTTCTCCCATGGTCTTGACCATTTTCTTGCTTCTTCAGCATCCCGAGACCCTTCTGGAATATGGTGCTGTTGGTCCAAATCAAATCTAGGTCTTCTGCCTCATCAAAGTTCAGTGCTGGTTTGTCAGCTGCTTCTGCAACATTTATGTCTGAGAGTGGTCAGTACTGAATTCCTCTCTACCACAGCTTTCTACTAATGGTCAGTTTTTTCTTCCTCTGTGCTTTCAGACTTCTGTGCTCCCTTGTCCTGGGGTCAGAAAACAACCATGTGCTTATAAGTTAATTATCTTAGTAAAAGTTGTTATTTTTGTCTCCTTTCTCCAAGCCAGATGCTCAAGTCAAGGATATTTCATTAGGTTCTCCAAGGCTCATTTTTTCCCCTTTGTCTTACAACTGAGTATGCAACATATCTTTACACTATCTTTGTCTCACAATAGGCAGGGGAGGAACTTTTTCCCATAGGAGAAAATGGCATGATGATTCCCAGTAACACACATTTTCTGGAAACGTGGGAGGTAAGCTTCAACTTTGTTTCTGTGTTTGTTTGCTATTCTGTACTCTTCAGCAGCAAGTTGCATTCTTTTCCTAGTGGGAACGTTTTTGAGGAACTTTCTGACATCAGGAATCCAGGATAGCTGATTTGCTCTATATTTCTGACACCTTTTACATTATTCTTTGTGAAGTGAAATGTTTTTACACCTACTACTGACAGTAGCACTTTCTTGTCAGGGTCTCTGTGTGCTCAACTGTACTAGGTTAATCCTTTGAGTAAGAGAAGAATGAAACAGTCATCAGAATTAGAAGGGACAACTGGGCCTCTATAAACCAAGCAAGCTTTATTGATGATTTGGAGAAGAAAGTGGAAATTTCAGGATCTTACTAATGCAAAACTATATTTGTGCAGTTCCTTCTCAGATGAACTTTAGGACCAGCAAAACATGCCATACTCAGCAAACCCATCTAAGTGTTTTTATCATCTTTATATACTTACATATGAGAAAATTGACCAGCAGTGCTTTTCTGGAGTAACTGTTCTACTATAGCTATCCCAGGTTAACTCCACATGGGGGAGGTATTTTTATTCTGAAGGAATTACTTCAGTTTGTGAATAGAGTTCTATTCTGAAATATGAAACTTATTCTTCATTATACCATTGTTTCTCCAGAATCTTATCCCTTTTATTGTGTTCCTGTACTTCACTGTAGTACTCCAGCACCTCAGTCATGACCATGAACCCAGTGTGCCTAGGTGCTGTATAAATGCCAAACCAAAAGACAGCATCTATACCAAAGACCTTACAACCCAAGTAACTATACTAGGTCTTTTCTCTGTGTAGATAAGCCTGTAGTTATACATAGTGTCTGAGTCTGCTGTCTCTTCAGGCTATGGAAGACTTGGTGGAAACTGGATTGGTGAAAGCTATTGGAATTGCCAACTTTAACAAAAATCAGATTGAGCAGCTCTTGAGCAAACCTGATTTAAAATACAAACCAGCCAATAACCAGGTAAATTTTTCACAGAATTCTGGGTATTGGGAGAAGGCCTGGATGAAGAGTATTGTAAATAGGTGACATAGTTTTACATCTGTATTTTGGAAGGGGTAGGAGCATTACATAGAATACTGTACATGCAAAAGAAAGAATTCCCTTCTTTCCAAAACAGCCATCTTGGGAAGCTGGAAATTAGATACCTAATGGCATCTAGATAAATGGCCCAATTTTCCATAGTGCTGAGAAGCTGCAACGTCTGTAGTCTTTAATGGGAGCTGTAGATGGTCAACATCCTGAGAACATGAGGCTATTTTTATTTGCTACTAGTTAGAACTAAAGGCACCACTTACTAGCAAGTTCTTGCCAGTCTTTCCCATTATAAGGCCCTTCTTAAAAAGCTTCTTAAAATGCATCTAAACTACAACTATCTGTGCTAGATATCCATGCCTTAGGCCAGTGGTCAGCAACCTTTTCAGGTTGCAAGCTGGAATGACCCAAATTAAGGCAGTGACAGGTGGTCAGGTGGGTGCTAGGACCTGGCTACCACCAGTGCTTCTTCTCTCCATGGCAGCAGGAAGAGAAGTCCTGCAGCCACCATTTCTCTCTGTGGTGGCATGGGAAAAGCAACCACGGCTGAAGCCCCTTGCTGCCGAATGCCTCTGAAGCCCCATGTCTGTGGGCTGGATCTGGCCTGCTGCTGGCTCTAGGTTACCAACCCCTGCCTTAGGTTGAATTTATTTAAACTATTTCGGCTGAAATTTTCCAACTACATCTGAAAGCAAGGCTGGTGAGAAAATCTGTTCTGCTTACATGAGAGTAATGCTACAACCTTTTTTTTTTTCTTGGGGGGGGGGGGGGGACACTTTTCTGCTTTAGAACAGGAACACAACATTTGGCCTTCTGATATTCCCATGAAAATATGCCCAAATTCAATCTAACCGCAAGCCAATGAACAGTTGTTACATGCTCATTAGAGACCTAATAGAGCTATGCAGATATAATATTTCAGAGAATCTATTTACATACTACATACATGGGCTGTACCTTGCAGCCCTCGGCAGCTGCTGGCTGGGCATGATAACTAAGACCTGGGAAATATTAGGAATGCTTCCATGGCAAATTTACCATGCTTGGCAAAGCCATGCTCAATTAAGATTCTACATGGGTTACCTCCTGTACCAGAAACTATTTGGCTGTGTCTCTGCGATGCTTTGGATAAGCTAAATAGCACCGTTACGTGACTCCAATGAGCCTACCTCCATGCTAAGTAGCTCACACACAGTGCTGGGCATCTGTGGCTATGCTGCTTTCACAGGATAATGCATTTGAGGATGATTCTTTCAGGCATAGTAAATTCACTGTGAGGACACGTTTTTTCTCTCCTCTGCTCTTCACATCTACTTGCAGGCAGCACTGAGAAGAAAACTTTCTATGACATTCTGTGAATACAGATAAGACAAGCACCAAACTGGGAATGGTATGTGTAGGAGTGTAGATAGTTTCAAAGAGTCAACAGTAAAGAACAGAGGACAGGGAAAGGAACAAAAGGCTGACTGCTGTGGGAGAGATTGGGATTTGAAAGAGTGGAGAGATTCTTGAATTTCTTGGGATGGGAACATTTTGGGACAGACTGAGAGAGTGAGATTTCTGAAGGAACTGAAAGATGGGCAGAGAAGGAATGGATTTCATAGATTTCATAGACATTAGGGCTGGAAGGGACATCGGAAGATCATCAAGTCCAGCCCCCTGCCCAAAGGGCAGAAAGTCAGCTGGGGTCATAGGATTCCAGCAAGATAAGCATCCAATTTACTCTTGAAGGTGTTCAGTATAGGTGCTTGAACCACCTCTGATGGCAGGCTATTCCAGACCTTGGGGGCTCAGACAGTAAAGAAATTCTTCCTTATGTCCAGCCTGAAATGGTCTTGCAGTAGTTTATAACCATTTGACCTCGTCATCCCTTGGGGCGCTCTGGTGAACAAATGTTCCCCCAGATACTGATGGTCACCCCCGATAAACTTATAGGTGGCTATCAGATCACCCCTGAGCCTGGTCGCTTTACTAGCCGCAGCATCGCATTGCAGGCTCATGTTCATCTTGTGGTCAATGATGACCCCCCAAGTCTCTTTCTTTTGTAGTGCTAGCCAGTGTAGCACTGCCGAGCCTATAAGGATGCTGCAGGTTTTTCTTCCCAAGGTGGAGAAACTTGCGTTTTTCAGTATTAAACACCATCAGGTTCTCATCCACCCATTTGCTGAGCCTGTCCAGGTCAGCCTGGATCACCCGCTTGTCTTCTGGTGTAGATGCTTTGCCCCAAAGTTTGGTGTCATCAGCAAACTTGGCCAGTCTGCTTCTGACTCCAATGTCCACATCATTAATGAAGATCCAAGGACATTAATGGGTCCAAGGACAGAGCCTTGGGGGACCCCACTGGTCACAGGTTACCATGATGATTGACTTCCGTCAATTACCACCCTCTGGGTCCAACCATGGAGCCAATTCCCCAGCCAGCGGAATGTGGTGGACCCAAGGCCACAATTGGCCAGTTTCGCCAAGAGGTGATCATGGGACACCAGATCAAAGGCTTTTTTGAAGTCAAGATATATGACATCAATCTCTTCTCCTTTGTCCAGGTGATAGGTCACCTGGTTGTAAAAGGAAATGAGATTGGTCAAGCAATACCTACCTGCAACAAACCCATGCTAGCTATCCCTCAGGATGTTGGTGTTGGCCAGTTCATTAAGGGTGGCCTCTTTAATAAACTTTTCTAAGATCTTCCCCAGGATAGAAGTCAGGCTGATGGGCCTATAGTTTGCTGGATCCACTTTCCTCCCTTTCTTGAAGATAGGAACCACATTGGCCTTCTTCCAGTCTTTGAGCACTACACCAGAGCGCCAGAAGTTTTCAAAGATCTGTGTCAGAGGCTGGGCTATGATGCTCGCCAGCTCCTTGAGTACCCTGGGGTGCAGATTATCAGGGCCGGCTGACTTGAAGGTATCCAGCCTCTCAAGGTGTTCCTTCATGAGGTCAGCATTGATGGAGGGCAGGGGATCTCCCTCACCCGGACCTCCCTGTCCTGTTGCAGGCATGGGCGTCTCATGGGACTGATGAAGGATGGATGAAAAGTACCCATTTAATAGGTTGGCTTTTTCCTGAGCTTCAGTTGTCAGTTGTCCCATCTGGTTCAGCAGGGGTCCAATGTTGCCCTTGCTTTTTCTCCATCTCCCCACATAGCCAGTACCAGGTCAAGCAGTGCTTTGCCTCTCGTTGGCCCATAGTCTTCTTGAGTCAGGTAGATGTCATCCATGCATGAGAGGAAGCTTTGCAACAGCTCGGTTTTTGCTGAATGATCCTCCCACGAGATGCCCAGGTAATTGAAGTCACCCATGACAACCATGGTCCTGGAGCATGCGGCCTCAGCCAATTCCTGGACGAACTCATGGTCAAGCTCAGGACTTTGGGTGGGAGGTCTGTAGTAGACTCCCACCATTGTGTCCCCTGTGCTGTGTTCTCCATGGATTTTAACCCAGAGGGTCCCCAGTTGTTCACCCTGGTTGCCAACATCAGCTTGCAGGGACATGTAGCTTTCCTTAACATAGAGAGCTACACCCCTGACCCTTGTATCTACTCGATCTCTCCTGTACAAGGTATAGCCATCTATACCCATGGTCCAGTCATGGGTGGAGTCCCACCAGGTTTCCATTATCCCTATGACGTCGTAATTATTTGCGTTAAGCAGGAGGACAAGTTCCTCCTGCTCCTGTCATTTGTGTACAGGCAGGCAAGTGTCCCCTTGGGGGCTCTTGCCTTGCCCACAGATTGTACCAGGGCTGGGGCAGGGGTGCCTTGGCCTGCTGGTTTTGCAAGGGTTGCTCAGTGGGTCAGCAGTGGTAGTAGTCCCCCCATCCCTCAGCGGGCTTAGTTTAAAGCCCGGATGGAACAAGGAGACAGGGAAGCAGCACTTGGGGAATGGTAGTCAGATCTGACAAGGAGCTAGGATACAAGTGGAGTGCTATGACTAGTTGGGAGAAAGACAGACTGGGATAAGTTGCTGGGAACCAAATGAAAGCTGGAGCCCACAGGGATTGGGAGAGGAGTTTGGTGTAAGGGACTGTCACTGGAGATGGAGAATATGAGTGGAAGGACAAGTCAGGAGGGAGGAATGGAGACAGACTGGGCACATCTACATTTGCAAATAATCCAGGAGCAGTTTACTCTAGAGTAAAGTACTTTTGAATAAATTCTCCTGGGCACATGTCTACATGTGCAGGTATGTGGGAGCAGATTTGTTGCTCCTAGCAGCAGACTGCTCCTACTCCCTGTGGCTCTGCACCAGGCCCCTGAAGCAACCAGGGGGAGCTCTAGGCTCCACCTAGGCGCTAGCCCAGAGGCTGGCGGGAAGCACAGAGTCAGGAGACAGCTGTCTCCTGGCAGGGGCTGGGATATTGCTCCCTGACCCTTCCTGCTGCTGGGGTGGCTCCAACACTGGAGCCTGGGCAGGGACAGTGTTCCCCTGCCCTGGTGGCAAGGAGCTCCCAGCCCCACCCTACAATCACAGAGCTGGGGGATGGGAGATCCTTCTCTCTCAGCCCAAGCCCTGTGGACACAGGGCCCCGGCTGGGAGATCTTTAAAATAAAATCCATATCTTGAGTAAAACATCTCCTGTAGATGCACTCAGTAAAGGATAAACTGCTGCAGGTAGACTAGGACTGTCTGGGCAAGGAGATGAGCTGAGAGGAGTGTCTGTGGAGGAGAGACGTGGACTGGGACAGTGTCTGGAGTAAAGGACGTGGGGAAGCTGGGTGAGGCGACTGGAATTTTATACTTTGCATCTCCAGTAACAGTCTATGAATATTGTTCCAGTAGCCACTACAATTCAGGAAAAATAGCCATGTCAATGGAAAATGCATAGGAAGAAGCAGCTTAGGTGGAAGCAGCTGTAGCTACACAGTGAACAACATTCCAGGTTATTCTGGAATTTTGGTTGAAGGGTCATGTAACAGTTGTATAATTGTCAAGTAGCCATTATAAATAATGTAAGCATAAACAAAAGCAGAAATATTGGCAGCCCATCACAAGCATTGTGACAGAGATAAGAAAGTCCAAGAACTTCTAACAGAAGCAGCCCAGGAAGTTTGAATTATGTAAGATGCTATCTAGATGTTATTGACTTCTGTATAGAACCCAGTTAGCTGTATAGCATTACTGATCAAAAGTAGAATGTGTGTTTGGGAAGAAACGTATAAAGTCTTTCAGTCAGAGTCTGTTCCACTTTCACTAGTCTACTGGATTGCACGTTTAATTCTACTTGAGGTTAATGGAAACTACATACATATAATTTCTGCATATTAAACTTCATAATTAATAGTGAAAAATAAGATAACATTGTACACAGTTTTTGTAGTCAGAATTCCACTCAGTGGAAGAACCTGGCAAGGTATTATTAAGAAGACAATAGCTTATTGTAATGTTGTATATTATTGAAGGGAAGCAAGCCTACAGTGATGTTGTGTTGTAACTGGTAACAAGATGGAGGTTGTGTACAGTGAGATATTCCAGATCAAGGGAAATTGAAAGTCCAATTGATTCAGTTCCTTGCACTCAACCCTCAGAGTGCAGCCCTTTTTAAAGAGACAATTTCAAGTGCACTGACTGGCTTTTCTCTGTTGCCTTCTGTGGGCTTGGGAGATTTATGAGATAGATGAGCTCATTCTGTTGTATCTCTTACAGGAAGTCAGCGTAATATCTATACTACTTGAAGTGCAATAGTACTGTCTGTCTCTGAGTAAACTTAGTGCTTATTTTTGTAGATTGAGAGTCACCCATACCTTCCTCAAGAAGAATTGATTAAATATTGCCAATCCAAAGGGATCTCTGTCACTGCCTATTGTCCCCTTGGAAGCCCCCAATGGCCGTGGTAAGACTACTCGGTACCTTCTTACCTTCTGTGTGGTAAGGTGTGCATTCAGTGACGTAATTCAAGTATTTGACACAGAGATGACACTAATAGAAAAATTGAAAAAGTATTATAGATTTATAAAAACCCTTAATTTTTTTTGCCAGTCTACCTAAATCCCTAGAAACCATGGATCTTTTATTGAATTATTAGATGCATAAGTACAACATGTATATGACGGTGATTACAGTCTTTTACTCAACTGAGCTTGAAAGGGATGAGCTTTGAGGATTTGATTTGGTTGAGCATAGAAGGCTTCAAAGTCTTCTAACCAATCTAGTGGGGAAACTCTGTGCTCAGGAAGGACATGGAAACTGCAACTAGCCAGGATGAAACTCTTGGAATCCAGGAGACAAGTATTTTTGGTGATGAGTTCTAGGTGGAAGAATACTCTGTGGGAGGATATTGCAATGAGCTGTACTTTGACCTAGATGCATAACTCAGCTCATTTTTTATAAAAGAATATTAAGTATGAAAGCCAATGGGAAAGGAGTGGTGTGGGAGGTAAGCTTAAACATACAATCCATGGTTTATCCTCCTCCACTTCTAAACTGACCAAAAACTTATCACTATTATATCTGACAGGGGAGGTTATGTTTTCCCCTGCCATGATAGGGTCTACTTTTTCTTCTTAAAGGCCCAAGCCTGAGGACTTTTCCCTCCTGGATGACCCCCAAATTAAAGAAATTGCAGCCAAACACAAGAAAACCTCAGCTCAGGTACAGGCTGTTTGTCTTTTCTGTATTTTTTTTCCTCTTTGTAAAGTACTTTCCTCTTGGGCCAATTTCCACTTTTACAAAGAATGGTGAGGAAAGGTTTGGGATGTGGGCCACTTGCAGTTTCAAATGTCTTTTGCAGTATGATGCTTTTAAATGTGTCATTTTGAATCCAATTGTAGTACAAAAGGAGAGGAGAAGATTAAAACTGACCGCAACTGTAAGTGGGTAAAATGGAGGGCCTCCTATCGAAATGTGTAGTTACAACTTCTACATACAGCATCCTTTGTTAGTTTCAAATTTTTTGCCAATTGTGTTTACACTTGGCTTTTGTGTCATTATTAACACTAGCGATTAAATGAGCCTGTGCATATATCATGGTGGCTCTGCTAAGTTGCTTTTTTTATCTTTGATTTAGTAGAATTATTCACCATGGCATATGAGAGTGGATATGGGGTTGTATTTCACAGATGACACACAACCTCTCTTTTTGTAGGTGGTGATTCGGTTCCAGGTCCAAAGAAATGTGAGTGTAATTCCCAAATCTGTCACTCCCCATCATATAGAGGAAAATTTGAAGGTAAGTGTGGCATGTTCTGGCCTCTGAGGGTGGCCATGACACCACCTGGTGGCCCCTTGACTCTTGCTCCCAATTCCGGCTCCTCAGGGTACCCTCCCTTCTTCCACACCTATCATGCCTTGATGTAATTAGTCTTAGTGTGAAAAGGAGGCTGCCACCAGGGTCCCAGAGTGAGACCAGCCCAGCTCCACACTGAGACACTCAGTTGGGGCCCTCCTGGCCCTATTAGTGCCCCAGGGTATCAGTCACCTTATGAGTTATTTGTTGCATCTGTGCTCCCCTATAGCCATGCCCGTGCCTTGCAGATGTTACCATAGAGCCACATACCAGCTTGTATGGACTTCAGCTTTAGTCTGCTAGTTACTCTTGCTATAGATAGCCAGCCTAGGCCCATTTCCTTTAGCCCAGTTTCTGAGTCTCAGCCTGGTCTGGCCTTCAGCTTGTCTCCCTTTGTTTGGGGCTCCTGGTCTGCCTCCTCCTGTTTGGGGTGCTTGGCCCTCTTGGTCCATCTCATCCTATTTCAGCTTTTGGCCCTTTCAGCTTGGGTAAGTCCTTATTCCGCTGTGAGGGCTTGGGCCTTGGCCCTCTTGGCTGGAACCTGCCCCTATCATTGCAGTGAATGCCAAAGGCTGTTTTAAAATGGCAATCTCCTTCATTAGAATGATGAAGCAGAAAAAGAAGACTGAACTTAACTCCACTGACTGACGAGGAAACCTATCAGTTTCCATTTTAAAATTCTAGCATATTTTCTTCTATTATCATAAATCAAGTTAATGCTATGCTATACCCAAATATTGGAAGCCCTTCATTTAATGTACGTTATTTCCTCACAGACTTTTGATTCTTCTGGACTTTAATTAACCATGCAGCAGCTAAGAACTATTAAATCAGTCTTTCATGTGGGATTATCATGTATAGAGCTATACTTCTGAGAGAAAACTCAGGTGTCAGAAGCTTGTTAAGGAATATGTTATTTCCTGAAAACAAGATTTGAAAATATTACTATGTAAAGCCTAAAATAACTTACACAACAAAACTTGGGTCAGCCCTACTGAAAAATAATTCTGAAATGCTTAAAAATACTGCACTGCCAGTATTTTACAGCACATCACTGCCCTAATTACACCAAATTTACCATTGAACTCTATGCCGTTGAGTTCTTCATTGAAATCTTCTGAAAGTTTGAGAACTATTTTCCCCCAGTATAAGAAAGAAGTTTAAACAAAAGGATTCTGCTATTGATTAAAATGCCAACAATTTGAACATATTTTTTCCCATGGATAGATCCAAACTGACATTGTTCTCAAGTGAAAAGCACTGGAAACTCCTAATTTAGTCAATGGGACCTATAATGTATGTAACAGAGAAAGATAGGCCACTAAATTTGGAACACCTGGCCCCAAAGTTTAGATAACTCTTCATAACTTTTGAGCATTCATTATAGCATTTTTCACAAAGATGGATTTCTCCTGTCACTTAAATAAATGTGTTTCATTTCCATATACATCTTTAGTTTCTTTACATGAATGTATTTCAACCTCTTTCTTATAGAACTGAAATATTTTTCTGTGTGGGCGTTCTGTTTTGTTCTCAAATTTGCAGGTGTTTGACTTCGAATTAACTGAAAAAGAGATGAAAACCATTCTCAGCTTTAAGAAAAGACATAGAATCAGTTCCATAACCTTGTGAGTGTCTCTAATCATGTAGCCAAATGCATGCCAAGAGTCTATTTATTTAATAACATCTACAGCCATGTAGTAAAAGAGTGAATAGGAAATCTGAGCCATTGGCTTACACAAAAAGTTCCATCCGTAGCCACTGAAATTCACTGATAGCATTCACTAGAGCAGCACGTCTCAACCTGTGGGTTGTGACCCAAAAGTGGGTCACAAGAATATGTGAATGCGTTGTGAACAAAATTTAAAACTGATTCTTCTTTAAAGGAGAAAAATGTGGGAAACTGTTGCTTTTCCCTTGCAGGCTGGCAGAGTTCCAGCCTGCAAAGAGCTGACTGGGTCCCCTCCTGCTGCACACTCTCCACCACACACTGGGGGACCAGGGGTCTGGGGGTGGGGAGACAATGCGTTGGGAGTGAGGGGCACTGAGTAGGGACTGGCCATTGATGTTTACTAATGGGTCCTGGTACAAAAAAGGTTGAGAACCACTGCACTAGAGCACTAGTCATTTGGTACCCTTTGGCTATGTCTACACAAGACTCTGACTGTGCAGATGTTACCAGTGTAACTGTGCAGTAGTGTCTCTCCATGTCTTCATGGTGATGCTGACAATGTGAGTAGCTCCTTACTACTGCACAGTAGCACTGTGTTATGGTTCGTGCTTTGCAACGAGCTACTGTGCAGTAAGTGTCTCATGTAGACATGGCCTTGGTAGAGTTTGCTTTTTTTTCCCTCCAATTTGAACATCAAATTACTCCAAAGTCATATGTTAGCAAAAGCAATGTTTGTTTACAACTCCAAAATAGATAGACTTCAGATTTTTTTTGCTTAATGTGAATAAATGTCATTGTAGAAAGATCTAAATGAGCAAACTTAGGCTGCAGACAGACGTAACTTTTAAAATGAATATGTAATGGTCTTGGAAACGTTTCAAAAAGGTAGTGTTTCAGTTATCATCAGATATATGTCCGACCCCTGTAGCATTCTGCACCTGAAGCACTTCAAAATCTCTGTGGCTTCATGCAGCAACCTGCTGTCCAGCCAAAGGGTGTTAGGCTGTTGTGACCTGTTCTCCCATCCCTGTCCATGACAGGAGAGCAGAGCCAAGGTTAGCGAATGCTTTCTTGCTGTTCCATTTTCCCTGGAACTGAGAAACCAAAGACCCTGTTCCCCGCCAGGAACTAGAGCGGTATGAGGATGGGGCCTGGAGAACCACTCAATCAGTTTGTCTCTCCTGTCTTCCTGTATCTCGGTGGTGGTGGGGGAGGTGTAGATCAGATCACTGTGGGATTCTGGAGGACCTCTGGGTTTCCTGTCCCTGTGCAGATGCAAGAGGAAGTGAAATGCTTCCCAATAGTACCTCATTTTGAGGCACAATTTTGGAACCCTCTGACCACTTTTGGAGTACTTCAGAGGGCCTATGCATCTGCCATGGCTGGCCCTTTTAGGTGTTTTAAAGGCATTTGAGATACTTCAGATGTTACATCTCTTCACAGCCCTAGGAGAGAGACATATAGGGTACCTATACATAAGCAGGGAGGCTGCTTCAAAATGCTGTAATTACAGTATGCTGGAGCAGACTTGATTAATCGAGTCTGGACCATGATAATTACCATGGTCCAGCAGCCTCCAGCATCTCATTCAATGAGCTTTAGATAAAGTGCCCCCACTGCCTTTTTGAAGTGCAGGGATGCTGATACATGAGATGCTCTGGGTACTTCAATTAGAGTGGCTCTTGGAACTGCTCTAGTTAAAGCACCCCCCCCCCACTGCCACTCCAGAGCATGTGGATAAATGCCCATAAGGTGTGTCTACATGTATGTTAATGTGCTTTAGTTAATGTCCATTAAGTCTAGTACCTCTGGGTGCCTACACGAGTGTTAAGGTTGCTCTGACGCACTGGAATTTCAGTGCATCAGAGCAGACTCAATTAATTGATTAATCAAGTCTGCTGGAGTATGGCAGTTGCTGTGCTCTGGCAGCCTCCAGAGTCTCACGTATCAGTGTCCCTGAACTTAAAAATGGCAGTGGGGGTGCTTGAATAAAAGCTCATTGAATGAGCTTTAGTTCAAGTGCCTCTACCTCCAGTTTTAAGTGCAGGGATGCTGATACAAGAAATGCAGTGGCACTTTAATTAGAGAGGCTCTCAAATCCACTCTAATTAAAATGCTGCCCCCTCCATGCCCAGAGTACGTGTATGTACTGTGCATGACAGTGTACATGTAGACCTGCCCATATTGCCTATTCTGTGAATTTAAAAAAATTAATAATCCCTCCACTGAGATACAGGAAATCCTCGCTATTTGCAGGTTCGGCAGTTTCAAATACTTGTGAATGCTGAACTTGAATCCTAAATACACTTACAGTAGCTCCTTGGGAGCTACGTGCGTGCCTCCGCCGGGCTCCCACTGCCGCTGCTGAGCTCCTACCACTGCTTCTGCGCTCCCTCCTGGCAAGGGTCTCCTGTAAATAAGGGCCACATGGTAGAATGGTTGGACCCATGCCTACTGGGTTCTATTTTCAGCTCTGCTACTTAGTTTTCACAGTTTATACATTTGTACTCTACGTCAAGTGTAGACATTTGTTAGTTTTATATGAAACTGTACAAAATAATTAAAATGTATATTATTTCCTGAGAGTAGATTTTTAGACAAAATTTGAAGTAATTGCTAAGCTAGAAAAAAAGAATACTAGCTGAGCATTAGGAGGCTAAGCCCGACCATTTAAGTAGCAAAATATCCAAATCCCCCATAACAAAAAGCAGAGAATTAACTTCAACAGTCCTGTATGAATTAAGCAGTGAGAGAGACTGGTGAAGTATCATTGGTAGTGAAGGGGTTGAACTATGCACAGCATCCATCAGGAAGTTCTTTTTAATTTTGGGCTTGCATCTATGCATATCCTTATAGTATTTTGTTGTGAAGATTTTACAGTTAAACCTCCCTTTCTCTCCAGGTGCAAAAATCACAAGGACTATCCCTTTCCAGAAGAATAAGACTAGCCTTGTCATGACATGTCCTATGGCTTGGAAGGATTGTATTTTGGGATTCTTTGGTTCTGTTCAGCTGATGTATTAGGCATTTTCACTTGCGCTACTTACCTGCAGCATAAATATAGTTTATATTGGCTGGTGGAAGAAGGGAACCTATAGGAAATCAGATGAAGAAATAATAAGCCTGCTCTATTTTGCTGCTTTTCTTACAGCTACCAGTTACAATTCTTGTAATCCTTTAGTTATATTTGTTATTTGTTTTTAGGATATAAATGCATGTTCTTGCCTGTAATATATTCCATCAAACTCTTCTTAAGGAGTCATCAAAAAAATTATAGCAATTTTTGACCTGCAGAATTTTTTAACTCAGGGGTGGACCAAAGATGGTGTGGGCCAGATCCAACCCGCCAAGGGATACTGTCTGGCCTGTGATGGGTCCCTAGGCCCTGCCTAGCTCAGGTGCTGGGGGCATCTTGGGCTGTGGCACATGGGGCCAGTCCCACTGCCCCCGGGCATGTGGTGGGGCAGGGGTGACACAGCACCTGAACTCAGCTTCCTGGCAGCCCTCACAGCAGCAGCTCACTCTACCTGGCTGTTGCTACCAGTATCTCTAATGCCATCACCAGAACCTGCCCTGCTTCCTGGCACCCTGGCCTGTCCTCCCCGCACCCACAGCCAGGGGTACCAGATGAAGTGGATAGGTGGGGTCTCCAGGGAGACCAGCTCAGGATCTGTATGGGCAGGGTGTGCTTGGCTGGGTGAATGGGATGGTGAGCAGAGAGCGATGTCCAGGAGCTGGACAGGGAGGTGGGGGTCAGGGCTGCGATCATTGGGTGGTGACAGTGTGTGGCTGGGGCCCAGGCCCAGGATGTAGCTGCAATCCACTCCCTGCACATCCATGCCTGTGAACCAGCATCCATTGCAGGGACATGTGGAAAGTGGTTCACAGCTCTGCCTTGGGCCCCAGCCCACTCCTGGACACCATGCCTTACACACCTGTGACCCCATCTCATCTTTTTAGCTGAGCCCACCCTGCCTGTGGGGGTCTTGGGCTGGTTTTCATGGAGACCCTGCCTGCCCACCCACCTGCTCCATCCATCCCTGGTGGTGGATGGAGGATGGATGGTCCTGGGGCTGGATAGGATCAGTTGCCCTCCCACTTCCCCATTGCACTGGCCTAGGTCAGCACGCACACCCTCTGCCTGCAACAGCTCACCAAAAACTCCTTAAGTGGTCCTGAACCCAAAAAACTGCCCACCCCTGCTCTAGCAAGCTAGTAAACTCAATGTAAAAAAATTTTGTCCAAATGTGAACAGACAGATTGTCAGTTCTACTTTCTTACTAAATAGAAGTATTTAGTGTAGTTTCATTGATACAAGACACATGTTTGCAGCAGGAAATCCTTTTTTTAAATTCAAAAACACAATGCACCTAAAGCCTAGATTATTTTTAAGACTCTAAACTGAACGAGAGGCAGACATCTATAGGTCTAGGTTTTAAAGTTGTTATATTTTATCTCTGAATTCTAGATGTGCCCTCCAGTTACAAGAAGATTTCATGAGATAAGAGAATGGCCAACATGGATTTTTTCAGGGAAAAAAACATTCCACAACAACATGATAAACAATCTTTGACAAATTATCTGCTTTGATGGACAAGGGGAATGAGGTTGATTCAGCCTACCAGAACTCTTTTTGACAGAGTCCCACAATCCTAGAAATATGGTCTAGATAGATTAGGTAGACATATAATTGGCCCTAAATGCTTGGATCCCCTATGAACTCTGAAGCATGGCTGGAGCCCCAGGCTGACATGGATGCCCAGGGGAAGCAAAAAGGGAACTGGGAACCGATGAGGAAGAAGGGACCAGCAACTGTTGCTACTGTCTTGAACTGATGTAGGGACAGGGGAAGACCCAGAACTACTCCTCCCCTGCTCCAGCCAGGGGCTGGAGGGAGTAGTTGTGCAGGATTGTGCACTACTCAGCAGGAGTGACAGTTGATGAGTCCCTGCTCTTTCCCTTTAACCACATTTTCTCCTTCCTCCTATGGGCTCCAAATATGGGGAGTGGCTACTCAGGGTGTTGAGCTTGGCTGAGGGTGGCAGCAGTGGCTGCTGGTCCCCACTTCCAGCACCTGCTTGTGAGTGCTGGACACCCAAGGGGACTGGGGAAGGAAAAGGAGCACCTGGAAGAGGGAACTCACCAGCTGCCACTGTTCCTGGCACTCATGCACCCCACTTTTAGAATTCCTAAATCTGCCAGACCAAACAGCACCCACAAGTACAGCCCAGCCCAGCCCAATGAGAGAAGCGAATAAACAGGTAAGAGATAGGGGCCAGAGTAACGCTGGGACTTGGGGGTCAGTACACACATCCACAGGAGGCCTCAAATGCCTCTACACAAACGCTCATAGTGTGGGTAACAAGCAGGAGGAACTCACCCTCCTGCTGGCTGACACCAGCCCAGACATAGTGGGGATTATAGAAATGTGGTGGGACGCAATGCATGATTGGGAGGTGAACGTCAAGGGCTATAGGCTGTACAGGAGGGACAGGATAGGAAAGAGAGGTGGGGGCGTGGCACTCTATATTAAGGAGGAATACACATCCTCGTCAATTAGCAAGGAGTCAGGGGAGGGGCACTCTGAAGTGCTTTGGGTTAGAGTACAAGGCAGTCGAGGGGAAAGAGACTTAACGGTGGGAGTCTACTACAGACCTCCCAACCAGGGAGAAGAGCTTGACCAGGAGTTCTTGGGTCAGCTCACAGAAGTAGTGAAGGCTAAGGATGTGGTAGTCGTGGGGGACCTGAACTTCCCAGACATCTGCTGGGAAGAGCAGTCAGCCAGGTCTGAATGCTTATGTAGGTTCTTGGCCAGAGTGCAGGACCTCCATCTAACCCAGGAGGTGCACAGCCCCACCAGGGGAGATGCCCTGTTAGACCTGGTGCTGGCCACGGGTGATGACCTGGTGAGGGGGCTGAGGGTGCTTGACCACCTGGGCGACAGCGATCATCACCTGCTGGAATTCACCATCCAGCGCAAGGTGGCAAAGGCATGCAGTAAGGCAGCAGCCCTAGATTTTAGGAGGGCAAACTTCAATGAGCTAAGGAGGATAGTTGGAGAAGTGCTGAGGTCCCGGAGGGGAGGGGAGCCAGGTGTCCAAGGAGAGTGGTCGCTCCTTAAGGAGACGATCCTCCAAGCCCAAAGGAAGGTAATCCCAACAAGGAGCAAAGGGAGCAGGAGAGCACACAAGCCTCCATGGCTCACCAAAAGCATCCGGGAATGTTTCCTTGCTAAAAAGGTGGCTTACACCCAGTGGAAAGAAGGGGTCATCACCAGGGAGGACTATTCTGTAGTTGCTCAGGGATGTAGGGGGGTAGTTAGGAAGGCCAAGGCAGAGATGAAACTGGGACAAGCTTCCCAGATTAAGGACAATAAGAAGTCCTTTTTTAAATACGTAGGGGGTAAAAAGAAGGTCCCAGGTAATGTGGGGCCCTTGCAGGATGCGTTGGGAAATCTGGTCGTCACACCGGACGGCAAAGGTAACATGTTTAACGATTTCTTTGCCTCCGTCTTCCTAAGTAGGGACCAGAACAGCCACCTCCCTACTGGGCCCCCCTTGGGCCCCGAGGGAGGCACACCTGGGCCACGGGTTAGCAAGGATTTAGTTAGGGAGCTTCTGGAGGGGTTGGACGTATTCAAGTCAGCCGGTCTGGATGATCTCCATCCTAGAGTTCTAAAAGAACTGGCCGAGGTCATTGCAAATCCCCTGGCACAACTTTATGAGCACTTGTGGTGCTCTGGTGAGGTACCGGAGGACTGGAAGAGGGCCAATGTGGTTCCCATCTTCAAATAAGGCAGGAAGGAGGACCCAGGAAACTATAGGCCGGTTAGTCTTACCTTGATCCTAGGCAAGCTGTTTGAGAAAATTATGCTGGCACACATCCAGGAGGGGCCAGCAGGGGACTGCATGCTTAGGGGCAACCAACATGGGTTCATCAGTGGCAGGTCCTGTCAGACCAACCTGGTGGCCTTTTACGATCAGATCACCAGATCATTAGATGCAGGGGTAGCAGTGGATATAGTCTTCCTGGACTTCCGGAAGGCTTTTGACACTGTCTCTCACCCCGTTCTCATTAAGAAACTGGGGGGCTGTGGTGTAGACACCCACACAATCAAATGGGTCGCCAAGTGGCTGGTGGGCCGCACCCAGAGGGTGGTAGTGGATGGGTCCTTCTCAACCTGGAAGGACGTGGGTAGTAGGGTTCCACAGGGCTCGGTCCTCGGGCCCGCACTGTTCAACATCTTCATCAGTGATTTGGATGAGGGGGTAAAAAGCACCCTGTTCAAATTTGCTGATGACCCTAAGATGTGGGGGGACATGGGCACGCTGGAAGGATGCAACAGGCTACAATCAGACCTAGACAGGTTACAAGGGTGGGCGGACGAGAATAGGATGGGTTTCAACACAGACAAGTGCAAGGTGATGCACCTCAGGAGGAACAACTGGCACCATACCTACAGGTTGGGGAACTCCCCTCTTGTCAGCATGGAGGCGGAAAAGGATCTGGGGGTCATCATTGACTCCAAGATGAACATGGGCCGGCAGTGTGGGGATGCAGTTAGGAAGGCCAACTGCACCTTGTCATGCATCCACAGATGCATCTCGAGCAGGTCCAAAGAGGTGATCCTCCCCCTCTATGCGGCACTGATAAGGCCGCAGCTGGAGTACTGCATCCAGTTCTGGGCACCACACTTCAAGAGGGATGTGGACAGCATGGAGAGGGTCCAGAGGAGGGCCACTCGTATGATCAGGGGGCAGCAGGGCAGGCCCTATGAGGAAAGGCTACGGGACCTGAACCTGTTCAGCCTCCAAAAGAGAAGGCTGAGGGGGGATCTTGTGCAGTACTCAAGATCAAGATTCACCTTAGTCTAACTAAAAGTTTGTGTGCAAGACAGTTTCATTCTGGGTAACCGTTGTAATTTCACACTTTGGACTAATGGTTAAAGGACATGTACCTCCCACACACATTCAGCATAGACCAGTGTGTTTTGAACATTAAATAGCCCTTCTGAGAGAACAGTTCTTCATGGACAACTGGAGTCAAATTTAGCATGATATTTTCAAGACAGTTATATGTAGTCAAGTCCAAAAACTTCAGTTAGCAAGCACAGGAACTGAAGGTATTATCCTGGGGTCAGAAGTCAGAGAGCAGGACAAAGTCCACAATTTAGGAATCAAAGACAGGAACCAGGACATCAGGATAAGATTGGTAGCCGAAGTTTTGTTATCAGCATCCCAATCAGAGAACCACAGCCAGAGATGGGAGGAAAAATACCAGCAGGAATGGGCTGAGCTAGAATTTTGAAAAGTGGGGTACAGATGGTATGGTGCATCATCCCATATCACACAATGCATATTTTTTCCCATTAAAAAGAAATTATATACTTTAGTGATATCCCAGGGACCTAGGGCTATATTATTGATTTTAAAATTGAAGCAAAAATGAATAGAACTATTAGAATATGTATTAATTCACTAACAGGTATAAACGTACAAAAAACTAGGCAAAAAATAATTAAAGAAGCTGTTTTATCAGTCGTGTTTTCATTAGAGTTAAATGCACATCTCGTTTTGAGGTTCATAACAGAAGTCAAGCCTTCTTGAGCATCTTGGCAGTGCATCCAGAGCTTTCCTGAAAGTTATTTTCACACCTGAGTTAATGTTCACCTGAGTTAATATTTTTAGCTAGAGTTAAAAACCATCTGCAAAGCTGTTATATAGGAGCAACATTACTAGGAACAGCTAATGAACAGGACAATTGCAGAAGAAAGGATAGCTTGATTAGTGGAATATCAAGGCCATTAAAAAAGAGAGAGGGTTGTTAACACCCATAGAATAAAGTGTTTAGAAAGAATCAGGCAGGTAATTATTAACCATGAAGTCAATTGACTCCCTCAGCACCAGTAATGCCAACTCTCACCAAATTAATGAGAGAGTCACGATTTCTAAGTAAAATTAAGTCTAATTCATGATCTCACGATAGACCTCTCAAATCTTGGGGGGGTTTTTTTGGTGTGTGTAGAGCAGCACCCAGCAAGTAAATCTGTGGAGGGGAAGGGGCAGGAGGGTAGATTGAGGCCCCCATAGTGAGGTAGGGAATGGGGCAGGGGTGAGTGGGGCAGCAGGGCCGGGGCAGATTATGTGACAGAGCCATGGGCAGCTCATTTAGAGGTGCGGGGGTGTGTGACTCCTCACCACTGTGCACAGCCCCAGGAGAGACATAAGGGCATGTGCTCCCTGGATTTGTGTGCAGGGTGGAGGTGGGCTGCCTGCTGCAGGCTGGGGCTCTGAGCCCTGCTGCCTTTGCCCTGGGAGCCATATGATGACCTCATCATGTGTCCTCTGCCTGCCCAGCAACAGGAGGCACAACAAGGCATTGTGCATCTCCTTGGGCAAAGGCAGCAGGGTGCAGAGCCCTAGCTTGCAGCAGACACTCTGTCGCTGCCCTGCACACAAATCCAGGGGGCTCATGCTCCCCATGCCTCCCCCAGGGTTGCACACAGCAGGGGGGAGCTGCCCCCCCCCCCCACCTCTGGATGAGCTGCCTGTGGCTCTGTTGCACAACTCACTCCAAACCCATGACCCCATTTATCTCAGCCGCTACCCCTGCCCCTGCCCCACTCCCTTCCTCACCATGGGGGCCATGATCTCCCCCTGCCCCTTCCCCTGTACAGACTTACCTGCTGGGTGCTGTCTGTGTCTGTGTCTGGAAAGTGCTAAACATACAACAGTTCAGCAGATATTGTTCCAATCATAACAACTCCAAGATGAACATAGGCCGACAATGCGAGGTCACGGTTGGCAGGGCTAACCGAACCTTGTCGTGCATCCACAGGTGCATCTCAAGTAGAGCCAGGGAGGTGATCCTCCCCCTCTATGTGATGCTAGTCAGGCCACAGCTGGAGTACTGTGTCCAGTTCTGTGCGCCCCATTTCAGGAGGGATGTGGACAACATTGAAAGGGTCCAGAGGAGGACCACCCGCATGATCCGGGGACTACAGGGCAGACCCTACAATGAGAGACTGCGGGACCTGAACCTGTTCAGCCTTCACAAGAGAAGGCTGAGGGGGGACTGGTGACTGTCTATAAACTTACTGGGGGGGACCAGAAGGGTTTAGGGGAGACACTGTTTCCCCTAGCACCCCCTGGCATGACAAGGAACAATGGACACAAGTTATTAGAGAGCAGATTTAGATTAGACATCCGCAAGAACTACTTCACAGTTAGGGCGGCTAAGAGCTGGAACCAACTTCCTAGGGAAGTGATGCTGGCTCCTACCCTGGGGATCTTTAAGAAGAGGCTTGATGACTACCTGGCTGGACTCATTTGAGTCCAGTCTTTTCTCCTGCCCAGGCGGGGGGTCAGACTTGAAGATCTACAAGGTCCCTTCCAACCCTACTTCTATGATTCTATGAACTGGTAGGAATTAAATTTCTTTTTCTAAAGCATTATCAGTTGTAGTAATTTAGTTTTTGTAAAGGTCTCTGACCTATTAGAAGTTAAATAAGTGACTAATGGGATTTATATACTTCAAAAATAGCATTTCACGATTTACATACCAAATGTCTTAACTTTTAAGAATTTGTCTCTTGATTTTTGACATGGTGGGGTTGGCAATACTGCAGCACTGCCTGACTAGGAATGCTGCTGCAGTTGGTTTTAAATTTTGGATGGACCAGGAATCAAAGGGGCATGCAACTGTACAGGTGCCAGGTACCTCAGGCTAACAGTCAGAACTAAATCTGAGATTCAGGAGCTAAAAATGGAAACAGGAGTACAAGGTTAGGAGTCAGAGGCAAGAGCCATGAAGCAGGACTAAAGGTGTGCAATCATATTCAGAAATTCAAGTGTATTGTTCAGAGAAGGTACTGCTTCATCCAGGATTAAAGTTAGAAAAGTTTTGCTGCATTTGTATTGTTCCCACTTTGTCTCCATGTTACAACGTGAAAGCTGTTGCCCTTTCGAAACAGATCCAAATATGTGTATCTATACCATAAGATAATTGATAAGTATAATAAGTATGTGTGTCCATGCCATAAGATAATTGAGCTCATTCAAGGGCTTTTCCATTATTTAGTCTATCAGTCCATTTTTTATAATATTTTTTTTCAGACATTTGCATTGAGAGATGTTCAGTTTGTATTGGGTAAACTTGTTATTTCCAGGACTTGACTCCCTGTAGGAATCAATTTAACCTGTTGCTTCTAAAGATCATAATTTTCTTATGCCTACTACAATGCCTACTACATTGAGTCTTTGAAATGCAGCACTTGTATCCACCTACCTTGAATTGTATGTGAAACACATAATTACCAGTGCTGTGAATTATAGCATGTAAATTTTAATTTTCTATGGTCAGCCCTCCAAATAGATAAAATTAACAGTAAGTAAATGTAATGTTTTTAACTTCTATCTTTTAATTTGTTAATACAGCTTCTGCTGTGCAAAGAGATACTTGCATGGCCATCTATTTTTGGCTGAATGTTTTCAAATTACTTAGTGATGAGACCGATATTTTTGGAAAACTTTACATCAGTGAGCTTGTCATCTATCTGTTGAATGTCGACTTCTACACTACCAGTTTGTTACACAACAAAACCAACAGCAATTGTAAACAAGATGGAAACAAGGTACAACATTGCCTGATGCCAAATCTGTTCACTCTCAGCTTATCCTTACTTCACATTGTGTGTTTTGATCCTCTGAATTTTTTTTTTGGAAGCTCCTTAGATTTGTAACATTTGCCACAGATGCCTCTATATACACTATGGAGGCATCTGTGACTATAGACTATTCATTCCATCCAGGAAGAACCCATACCAGCTGCAGAGACTTCCTCAGTCTGATGAAGGGTTTTTAGACCCGAAAGCTTGCTAAATTTTTTTTTCCTGTTGGTCTAATAAAAGATATCAGATTCATCCAAAGAACTTGTCTTTCTATATACATTATGAAGCAGCTTTAAAATAAACTACCCAGTTAGGACTCTTGACAACTACCATCCATTATTTCACTCTGTTATGCAGGATGAAGATCTGGTCTACGCAAGACTGATTGGGGTACAAACCAGTCTGTTGTTCTCCAGCTCTATCTGTGGCATTGTCATAAGCTGTTCTGAGCCTTTCTAGGTAGGGCATGATCTAAATCTGAACAACATCAATGACAGTAACAGGAATGATAATAACGATCATCATCATCATCTGCACCAGTTGTGATCCCAATAATCCCTTTAAGAACTTTGTTTGTGCACCCTGTTTTTCATTCTTCTAAGACTCATTCTTCCCCTGCTACCAAACTTGAAGGGCAATAATATAAACATTATGTTTTTTCCACTCACTTGAAGCAGCTCTGCTGTGATTTGGTCATTACCTGCTGATTTCTTGTTCTTTAGTCTTTCAGTGGCTAAATTTCAGCCACAGTAATTACTTCATAGCACTACCATTTCACCTAAATTATCAAAATTGAATACTATTTTTGGTGGGTGTTTGTTACAGAAATCATGTTTAAATTAACATAGTGGAAAGTTTTCTCTTGTTTATCTTTTGTTTGGCCTTTCCTCCTGTGACTAAAATCTCCAGCAAATTGTTTGGCAGTTCCTAAAGTGTTCTCAGATCCCTTGATGGCTGTCATTCCTGCTTTTAATTCCTGCATATTCATATATGCTCTTATCCTTTGTGGCTGATCTTTTTACTGCTTTATCTTTACTTCTGGCTGTGTAAGAGGAAGGATGTAGTTGTGATGGTCTGGAAATTATGTAAGAAGCAAAGATTTCTTTGGGCGATAGCTGTGTAGCTGGGATAAAGTTA
Organism: Crocodylus siamensis; assembly: GCF_052110815.1. Classification (NCBI taxonomy): domain Eukaryota; kingdom Metazoa; phylum Chordata; order Crocodylia; family Crocodylidae; genus Crocodylus; species Crocodylus siamensis. The sequence continues at coordinate 115,579,397 of NC_143398.1, forward strand.
GACAGGCTTTCAAATGCAAAACATGCTTCGGCAGTTCTCTGATCACAGGAAGCCAAGCACAGCATAGTGAAAAACCAGCAGGCGGGAAGGGCTAAGAAAAATGAGAAATGACACTTTCTCTCAGCCGTTCCCCTCTTGTATTCAAAGCCTATCTAATTTTATCCCAGCTACATACCTGGTCCGAGAAAAGATATCACCCTAAGAAATCCTTTTGGCTGTGGGCAAACGTAACAATGCAACCATTTGTAGTCTTAAAAACTTGTCATGGTTCAGCTTACTTACCGTTCCGTTCGAGAGCATGTGAGTAACTGGTATAACTGCTTCCTCTGTCATCTGCCTCCATGGACTCCAGTATCCTTAAAACAAACAAATTCCTCCCGAACAGGGGTGGATTCATAGGCTTATTTTTAGAATGATTTTTTACTGAGTGGGTTCTCTCAGCGCTAGCCACTGTCCTGATCATCTGAGGTGAGCTTCACAAATATTTCATCTCCCCAGCCAGAATTAAAACATATCTCTGCCGTAGTCTCTCAAGTGAACTTCATTCCTGGGCCTTGTGTGCTGTAACCAGTGGCTGTCTTTCCGGCCCCTAACTGGATTCCCCTGAGCTTCCCTGCAGTTTTTCAGCCTATTTCTAGACCTTTCTTCTTTCTTCAAGGTGAGAGTTTCCTTATTCTGCCCTAAATTAATCTGTTCACTTCCCAGTTTTGTGAAGTCTTCTTTTTTTACTTTCAAGGATAAAGAAATTGCATGGGAAGGCAGTTCCCTCCAAATTCCAGCCTTAAAAAAACCATCTGACCGGCTCCTCAAAGCTTCCTCTGAATCTAAGCACCGAGGGTTCAGCCCCCTTGCTGGAAGGACAGGCCTGCCTTGCTTTGTGCACCGTTCCCTCCAAATTCAAGTAGCAATTGCAAACAGGCTTCAGGGAGAGCGCCTGAAGCATTTTTTTTTCAGAATGGGGGTTGAAATGCAGAAGCTCCTTAGAGGGCCCAGTATAAAACAGGAATTTCTAGTGCTCTGTTCACTCAAGAGCATTAAAGAGGGGTTAGAAAGAATGCTCTGAGGTCAATGCACGCATGGCAAGCATTACAAGGGATCAAGTTCACATGGGTCCCAAGCAGAACTTACAACTTTTAACAACAAATTCAGTCAGCATACTCAAATTGCTTTTAACATGGGTTTTCTGAGGTAATATTTTGCAGAATACAAATGAACACACACACTTTTAAAAAAATAGCGGGGTGAGAGTTGCCTAGTTCATTGTGCAACCAGGGCTTATAATGTATTTGCCTGTTCAGGGGATTTTCAGAACAAGTTGTTAGATAGCCCCGAATAACTGAAGCAACAGGAAAAGGAAAGTGGTGAGTGCTGCTCATGAGCAGATAAAGCAATGGTTGAAAAGTCTGGGCCCTCACAGGAGAGATTCAGAAGTGCTGAGCACCTATTAATGTATTTCCAACTTAGGTATAAGCCCACAGACATTACTGTGGCTGAAACACAAAATGCAGTGCTATTAAATTGGTTTCTTTTGCAGTACTTGAAGGAAAGGAAGGGGGCTATGCAAGCCTTAGTTCATAGGTTGGTCATGGTAGACACCACTACTGTCTATTTAGGATCTATGAATCAAATAAATTTGTATTTAGTGTCACTGGGTGCATCTACACAAGGCACCATAACGAGCAGTAGCCTATTCTATTGCACATTAGCGTGTCACGGCAAAAACCATGCCGAAGTGCAAATGTGCTGTAGAATTAGTCTATTGTACATTAAGTGTCACAACCCCCACACTTGCCTTTGCTACTAGGCATTAGCGTGGGCTAATGCGTCATTACGTAATACCTCATATTAGAGGTACTAAACTTAATGCACAGTAGCAAAGGTGTCTTAATTCATGTGTAAATATGCCCACTGGGTCATAGGTAGTCCAGAAGTACAATGCTGTTCATATAAGTATTCCTACTATCTGTGGTTGCTTTTAATGGAACTTTCCAGAGAAATGTTGGGGAATGCTATGAGCCTTATTAAATCTATTCTAAGGGCTTTCTCCTTCTCCCACGAACAGAAAGAAAAATGCAAAAAAGATGGGATAGAGGCAGATGAGGCACTGAAAACCTGGTCTGTGCAGTATATACAATGAATGTGACAAGAGCAAACATGTACTCAGAAAATCCACTACAGGTTTTGTATTTCTCCAAGATCTGGCCCTTTTCAAAGAAGTGACACTGGTAGTGAGGGCAGCCAGGCAAAGGCAAACCTCCTCCTTCTGATGGTTGCTCTGCCTCTTATCCCTGTCTCAGCCAATCACCAGGCAGTGTGGTGGGGCAAGATGCTCTTTAAAGGTTTTGCCACAGGTGTTCCCATTCTTTCACCCAGTTGCATTCCAGAGAGAATTAGGGCACCGAGCCATGGCAACCTACGTGGAACTGAACACGAAGGCAAAGATGCCCATCCTAGGACTGGGCACCTGGCAGGTAACTGTGGCAGCTAATAGTGCCTGAGTGCTGTAGTATGATACATGTGCTTATTGTAAAGATAGTTATCACCTGTCCATGACACTACAAAGCTACTGAGGGTTCTCAATCCTGTTATACTTGTCTCTCTTTTGTCTGTGCAACAAAACTGCAATTCCTCCATCAGGCACCTGAAAAATTTGGCATAGCTTAAGCGAATGTGTAATGTTAATGGGGAAGTCTACTTCTCAGTGTTGAAAGTTACACTGTAAAACACTTTCAGCATGATTTTATTTTATTTTTACAGTGAATATTTATACCATAGAATGATGCTTATCAAATGATGCTTATCTGTTATGCCTGGATAAAAAAGAGTGGCTTTGGAAATGGGACTTTATATTGCCTGACAGATTGCTCAGGTGGCGATGTTGATTTATTTATGCATGCATGACACTCTGCAGACAAATATATACCACAGTTCCTAACCAGAGGGCCTTATATCACTTGACTTGAGAGGTGTTTTTAAAAAACTTACTGAATTCTCCCAAAGATCTGAAACTTTAAAAGACCATGTCTGTTCACCTACAAGTTGGCAACATTATGATAAGCTCTTTTATTACAGCTGTGTTAGATGTCATAATTCTTTTTGTATTTCCCTTCTGATTATTGCTAATTCTCAGGGTTTGGGTGTATATAAATAGAACTGTTTTCATATTTATATTTTTGGTTGGGTTTTTTTGTGAGTCTGATCTTCAAAAGTGCAAAGCTCCAGATGCCATTGTGGGTGCTTGGTGTCTGTCTTGCCTAGATTATACTGCTTGCTATAAGATTAAAAATACTGGTATTTTGATATTTAATTCCGCAGCAAATCAAGATTATTTATTCAAGATTACTCGGTAGTAAGGCTCCCCCTGCAACCTGAAATGTACTTCCTTGGGTTCCTGCTTTACAAGAGAATCATTCTTTACAGGATCACTCTGTACTCAGCACTTTGAAATGCTTTTCAGTGCATACAATGTAATATAAAGCAAAAGGATTATTTTCTGAATATTCTTACGCTGCACAGTATTGTGTAATCACGGGATACATTTCTATCATTCTCTCTCTTCCAACTCTTTCTCTATTCAACAGCAATGAAGAGGATCCAGGTGCCAATCTGGGAGAGGGAGGGTGAATGGTATACTTGCACCCCACTTTGATTCCTGCCCCACCCAAAGTTTAAAACCAACTGCCTTGCAGTGAGAGCAGCATTTTTAGTTAGGAAGTGCTAGGGTTTCAGTTGACTTATGGCTCATTATAAACTATCTGATCCCTTCTAAACAATTCCACAGGTGTTAAATAACTCTCTTCTTTTTAATAGTTTTGATATTCCATCAATCAGGCTATCTTTTCTTCTGCAATTCTACTGTCTGTTAGCTGCTCCTGGTAATGGAGCTCCTATTTCACAGCCCTACAAATTGTTTTTAATTCATTCCAATTAAATTATATGTTTTTGCTTCAGCTTTTAACTGCCCTAAGTCCTGGCATATTAGTAAAGTTTCTAGTTTATTTTTGACTGTAGAAAAATGTGTTGTTTTACATTTGATGATGTACCTCTCACCATCTGCACCTCCCTTTTCAAAATTCTAGGTCATAGAGGATGAAGTGTTGCTTTTTCAGAGAGCTTTCTCTTTTACACAGAATTTTTATATAACAATTATCATAGCAGCATATATGTACTTGTTCAGTGTATTTTATAGTGCCTCAAATTTTACATATTTCATAGCCAGTTCACTATCCCAGGATGCTCACAGGACCTACAGAATCTTAAATAACAAATTGCATAAATTCAGTTTGAATGGAAGTAGAGCAGACAATTGCAAAACCTGAATTCAAGTGCATGTTTTATTCATTACCTTCTGCAAGAAGTTGGGTGCTTTTTTATTTAAACTCAGGAAAACTGAGCAATCTTTGATTAGCAGACTCTGGGAACTTGTATAAGTGATGCCCAGACGATGATGATTCATGACGATTTCCCTTTGTGTGGCTTAATGGTGTCACACGTTACACATATGCAACTTTTTGGTGATTTAAGTGAGTTTGCATTATCACAAACTAATTCCCATCCTGATGTTTTTTAGTTTGCAATGATGCAACTTGGAATGGCGAAGCCATTAATCTGTCACATGTGCATGGTAATTCATTGAATGATGTGTGGTGAGCACCTTTGTCCTTTGGGTCTCGCTACAATTTCTGTGTAGTGATTTCCCTTGTCCATCAAGTGTCACTACAATTTGTAGGTACTTGTGTGTAATGAATGTTTTAGGACACCAGGGGGAGCCCCGGTATATGGGGCTTGTCCCTGCCTAGTGGCAGCATGTCCAATGTCCAAACTTTGCCCAGACACAGCAGGATGGGAGGGGGAAGCCCTGGTGAATGCTGCTGAATGGCATCAAAATGAGCAACAGTCACTGGTGAAAACCGCTGGCACCAAACATGCAACAATCACACCTCCTAGCTTTTGCGTGCCTGGCAAAAATCCCCTGACTTTCCCCAGAAAAAGCCCTGATGAACCTCTGAATCCCTGCACCTCTAAAACATCCCTTTTCAGCTGGCTGCAGCATAATTGTCCTCATAATGCCATTAATTCGCTCTCCAGTTTTATGTAAACCCAACAAGCAGAGTTCTGTGAACCCTATCATAATCCTCAAGTGTTTCCACCTTATGAATAGCAGGAGAGTTCTATCAGCAAATTATTTCCTCACAAGCTATGTCTGAACTGCTTAGCAGATCAGACCACATCCTGCTGGGAGCGGTGTCTTGACACATATGGGTAACTGGGTAGCCTGCTACTGTGCCATGGCATACATGGGGCTAAAGGACCTAGCAGGGCTAAAACACATCCAGAATAAGTATGCCTATAAGATGCCAAAAGCTACCGCTAGTGCAGATGGAGCCCCTTTCCCTGCCTTGACTCTGCCTGGGGCCATCATGTCCCAGGTAAGTGCCACTGACTGGTGCCAAAAGTTGCAACAACTGCAGAGCATGTCTGCTGTCCAACATTTGCCTGGACACAATAAGATGGGAGGGAGTGCACTTCCCTTGGCCCTGTCACCTCAAGATGTATAAATTGAGCTCACAGCCCCAAGGCTGGAGGTAACTATTGATCTGAGATGTCTGACATTCAAGGGAGAACAGAGCAGACTAGGGCACATAGGTCTAGGTCCAACTGGACCTTTACTGAAACAAAGATCTCAGTGTGGGTGCTGGGGGACCCTGAGGTCATACACCAGTTCAACTGACACATCTACCTTGATGTTGCTGTGGCAGGGCACCAGTGGTGCCCGCCACTTTAAGGGCTAGATCAAACACTTAGCAGGTGTTTAATTACAGTGGCCATTTTAGAACTCTGGTTGCCTGTATAACCAAGAGCAGTTTACTGCTGGGAGCAGGCAAGAAATATCACCTGGCTGAGCTGCTGCATGGGAACACCTTGCAGGTAGGAGCAGGAGGCTCTGGTCCTGGACATGACCTAAAATTGCATCCTGCCGGGAGCAGGTGGCCTGGTGGGGCTCCCAGTGGTGCAGGAGCCCCCAGGAAATTCCAGGCCAGTTACCACCTTGATGAAAGGTGGGTAGGAGTGCCTTAACTCCAGCCCTCACCTTTGGGTGGGCTATATGTTCCATCTAATCCAGGGAAGGCCAGGTAAGCTTCTTGAAGTGCCTGAGCCTCCTGGGGTGAGTGACCCCATAGGGCCAGGCATGCTTTGTGAAGCACTTGAGCCAGGAATGGGGGGCCCCGATCCCTGAGTGAAGGCAGAAGTCTAAGTCCTAACCAGAGGGACCCAACTGGTCTATGCTGGGGACAAGACCCAGACAGGGGTCAAAAAAGCCATGGGCCCACAGTGAAGTACACCCATATACAGCAGAGAAGCTCAGGGTCCTGACTGGCCTGAGATGGGGCCAGGGCTTAAAGGAAAGCCAAAGGTCCCAAGGAATGGGCCACAACTTTTGGGTGAAGGGGACGGTTGATTTGGCTGCCTGAGATGCCATCTGTGAGGCTTGGGCTGCAGTGTAGGGGTGGAATGGAGCCACAGATAGCTCCCCCAATATCAGGGTATATAATGGGCAGCCTCCTGCCTAATTATTACATCAATATTATTACATCAAGGTGTGGCAGGCGAGAGAGGTGTGTGGCTGACCCATAGACAGAGGGGAAGCTGGTGCTTGCACCAGGCATGAAAGCTCGCCCCTGTCACAGTTGCTAGGAAAATGGGTGAGTAGGGGCACAACAGGACAGTGGTCCAGTGCTGTCTCAAAGCAAAGTTGCTGTAGGCTGCTTTCTTCATGGAAGTTGCCAGAGCACAGCGGCAGAGCACCTCACTGTGTGACATGGCCCATTACAGATACCTCCAACCACTAACGGAGGTACTGGATTGATATGAATGGACAGGGACAGAGGCTCATGCCATCTACTGCTGTGAATTGTGGGAGCTCCAGTGGAGAAAATAGCAGCAGGGTCCCAGTCATGTCATCTGCAGCTTCCTCCAAGGAGGATAGACCACTGAACTTGACCTCCACACCTTGTATGTGAAGCCCTGGGGACCCTCTAAGTTACCTGTCACCTGACCTGACAGCTGCAATTAGGCTGGGTTGGTGCTGAAGAGAGGGAGGGGGAGGGGGACAATGTAGGATCGTGATTTAAAGACCCTGGGAGTAAGTGAGCAGTGCAGGGAGGTGCAGGACAAACCACATCAGGGAGGCACATCAGCAGCCAAAGTGAGTGGACACTTTTTTGCAGGCATTCAGGGCCTGCTACCACCTACAGCCAGGCACCCATTCTTGGTCAATTTGGGCTTGCCGCATCTTATCCAGTCACTGGATTCCCTGAGTGCATCTTTTTAGAGCACCAAGAATCCTTATTTCACTCTATTTCCGGCATTTCTTGATTTTCAGTTCCACTTGCAATGCTGCTGTTAAGGACATTCAGGCTACCAAGGCAGACTGCCACTGATGTATGAACAATGGGCTTGTGAACGCCCACAGGGCCTGCGAACACTGGCTGCACAAGGTGATCAGACAGATCCATCTGGCTATCGGCAGATTCATGGCCGGCCAGCATGAGAGGAATTGTGCTGAGTCCAGGAGGTATTTGCAGACCTGGGAGGACTGAAAAATACTGACCAGACTCCTAGCAATGATTCTATACCTGCTGGTCATTGATCCTACCAGCCCCACTCCTGCTCCCGCCCATGAGCGGGACAGGCTGGTACGGATCTATCTGCCCTCTGCCACCCACAAGTTTGCAGTCAAGCTCTGAAAATCCACCTTAGACCAAGGTGTTTTATTCAGAGATGATTATTGCTTAGATTGATTTTTTTCATGACTCATGAATTGTTACATTAGTAAAAAGAAATTCCTCTGTTGCAGTAATTATAAATCATTATAAAAGCTATTCTGTGGTTTGTATAATTATGGTTAATATTCCATTTGTAAATAAAGTTTCTATTCACTTTGTTTGATTCTTTACTTCATGTTCCCTATGTTTAAGAAGAGAATTATGTAAGGCTGGGGGCAGGGTGTTTGCTGTCTTGTGCAAGGTGGGGAAAAGGTATTTGCTGGTTTGTAGTGGCATTTACTCAAACCTGCCTGACTGGTTTTGAAGTTGTTTTGTTCCTTATTTTTGCACAGTGCAGTACACACCCAGTTAGTGCTCCACACATTAACAAAATTCAGGGTCAGCTCACCACCACCACCTGGCTTTGGTTTGGCTGCTGTGTCTTTCTCTGGTCACAATAATAAAAGCCCTGCTATTGAAAGCTCCCACCTTGGGTGGTGTGGCTGGTAAGCTGCATGCACTCAGGGGAAATACTATGGATGCTATGCAGCACCCCTGATTACTGCTCACCACCATATCCCACAGTACCCACATTCTGGGCAATGCCCCCCTCTTCCCCCCCAAACCCCTTAGTACAGAGGTGGGCATGTCCTCTTTCATTAGTGCAATGTCTGAAACACGTCTGGTTTTTTTTTGTTTGGCTTACCTTCCCCCCACAACCCACACCTCAGCAAACTTTCTCATGACAGCAGACAGACATGGATGAAAATTCACTTTAAATTCACTGAAGCATTTATTTTATTGTCAGTAACTGAAGCAGAACCCAAATAATGCAGAAACACAATGCCCACTCCCTGATTTCCTACAGAAGCAACAACACAGCACTAACAACTAAAAACCCATCACCTGTCATTGACTCTTCTTCTCCCACCTTGTCTCTTTTGTCTCACCCTCCCCTTTTGTCCCTAAAGTGTTGTGGTGCTCTCCTTGGCCCACTAGAGTAGGGGCACCCATCGCTCACAGGCTCAGGGGCTTTTGCTGAGGTTGTCGTTATGGGGGGCTGATCATGAATCAGCCATTTTAATAATTTTTAAGAAATTCAAAGTTATGCCCTTTTCTTTTTATTTTAGTCTCCTGCTGGGAAAGTGACAGATGCAGTGAAATTTGCCATTGATGTTGGATATCGACACTTTGATTGTGCCTATATATACCAGAATCAGGGTGAAATAGGGGCTGCAATCCAAGAGAAAATTAAAGAAGGGGCTGTGACACGGGAAGACCTCTTTATTGTCAGTAAGGTACAGTCTTGGTTACTTAAGTCTGATCAATGCGAGCAGGTTGATAATTTGCAGGATGAGCAGTAAAGAATCCATAACAAAGTACAACTTCCACAGGGTAATGCAAGTTAGGAAAATAATTGTTTTGTATATAGTAGTAATTTTTATGTTCTTGTTCCACTGCTTAACAAAAGTGCATAGATGATTTTTAATATCAATTTTCCATTGGGCTGGAGTTTTCATAATAGAGATCTGTTGCCACCAATGGTACTCTGAAGTACCATAGCTATTAGGTGCCTGTTTCTTCCTGCTTGTGCTGCTCCTTAACTAACATTAGCAAAAAAGGCAAAAAAGAAAAAAAAAGAAAAAAAAAAGAAAAAAAAAATTGCCTTCTAGCTACTTTTCTACCTACTGAAAAAAACTGTTCTGTGGGTTTTCTCAAATTTACATTTTTGCTTAATTTTATTTAACTGCTACCTTTATGTCACAATTTATGTTAATCTAATTAAAAACCATTGTAGCCAAGTGTTCTTCAATTAACCCATCAATTCCCAGAAATTTCCACCATCTTTCACTCCCCTGGAAAAGTGGGGAGGGAGGCAGTGCTTCCAGATAGGCTTCAGATTGGGGTGACAGACCTCTGTTCCATTCAGGAGTCTTGGTAATGTATCTGAGGGCAGCTGTTTTCTATCGGTAGCTGTGGTGCACGTTCCATGAAAAATCCCTGGTGAAAGAAGCATGCCAGGAAACCCTCACTGCCCTGAAACTGGACTACTTGGACCTTTACCTCATGCACTGGCCCATGGGATTCAAGGTACTGTGGTTTGAACTTTACATCTTTCTGTGGGAGTCCTAGAGTAATGCTTTCCCCTTTCTGATCTGTCAGACAATAGCTATGGGCTTCCCAGACCAGAAAGTCTGGCTGTCTATCCAACAATATTGATGCCACTTCTAATATGCTCTGGAAGGAAATGTAATCTTTGATTGGTAAGGCAGCAGCTCTCTTGCAAGTTCCTGGCCATTTTCTTGTTTTTTCAGCATTCCCAGAGGCCCTTCTGGAATAGGATGCTGTTGGTCCAAATCAAATCCAAGTCCGTTGCCTCATCAAAGTTCAGTGCTTGTCTGTCAGCTTCTTCTGGAACATTTCTTTCTGACAGTGTTTGGTACTGAATTCCTGATTATCTCATTTCTCTACTGATGGTTTGTTTTTACACCCTTCATATACTTTTAGACTTTTGCCCTCTCATTGCCTGAGCATAATACTTAGTATCTCAAAGGATTGATTTGATTGTAAATTTTTTGTATATAGAGATTATTATATTTGGCTCTTTTTAACTCACACAAGTTGAAAACAGGATGTCCAGCATCACTTGCTTGTAGATTTTTTTTGTTTTACAATAGAACGTTCAGCATATCTTTAAATTATCTTTGTCTCGCAATGATAGGAGGGAGAGGAACCATTTCCTCTGGATGAAAATGGCATGATAATTCCTAGTAACACCAATTTTCTGGACACATGGGAGGTAGGTTCACTGGTAGTGAAAGATTTCTTATGTTTCTATGTTTATTTGCTAGTTTGAAATCCTGGGAAACAAGTTGCATGTCTTTTCATGGTGGCAACATTTTTTAGGGACTTTCCGACATCAGGAATACAGGACAGTTGATTGTTCTACTTGCTAGGCTTCTTTCTGTGTTATTCCAGTCAATTTAAATGTTTTCATGTCTACTTTTTTAGCACTTTTTTGAGGGAGTATCAACAGAGACTTTGTGGGAGCATCCCCATTAATGTGCACATGCAGGGGCATGGGTTTCCTGTGGGACAAATAGCTGCAGCACATATTTATGCCACTGCTATTTGTCCCCAGGAATGCCCCTGCACATGCGCACTGGTGCACAGCAAAGTGACTTGAGTGGGGTAGGGGAGGCTGGGATCAGCACCTGTGGTTCTGGGGACCTCCTGGGGTTCTGGGGACCTCCTGGGGCAGCAGTGGTGCCGAGCCAGCTGCTTGCAGCCTGGCTGGCAGCCAAAATATGTGGCAGCATGGTAAACACTTGCATGTGTGCTATGTGCAGTTTGCAGCATTCTGAGCTGCTTTGAAGCGCCACAAACCGCATGTGCATGCTCATGGGGATGTGCCCAGTATATTCAAATGTATTAGATACAACCTAGTGAGGGGAAAATGAGACAGTCACCATACTGAGAGGTGGCACTTGGGTATCTGTTGTCCTTTCCATTCTGTCAGCTAAGGAACAAAGCAGAGGAAGCATTATTGATGACTTGGAAGAATAAAGAAGACTTTGTAGGATGTTATAGGTATAATGTGCTGGTATAACTGTAATGGAGTATGCATACAAAAAGGTTGTCGTTAATATTTATTTATAATACTATAACACCTAGGAGTCCTCCTCATATATATTAGAGTGCTACTGTGCTAGCCATTGTACAGACACCAGAACAAAAGAAGGTGTCTTCCCCAAAGAGTTTACAATATAAGTAACTATACCAGGCCATTTCTCTGTGTAAACGAGAGCTTAGTTATATATAGTATATGAATCTGTTGTCTCCTCAGGCTATGGAAGAGCTGGTGGATGCTGGGCTGGTGAAAACCATTGGAATCTCCAACTTTAATTCTAATCAGATTGAGCAGCTCTTGAGTAAACCTGATTTAAAATACAGACTTGTCAATAACCAGGTAATCTGTCTGTCCCATGGGAGAAATTATGTCTGAAGGATGATGATATGTGTACATATTTGGGGAAGTGTGGAGGCAGAGCCGTCCCTAGGGGTGTGTGGGGCCTGGGGCATATCAGCCTCTGTGGGGCCTGTGGGGTAGCAAGTGGCTGGAGTGTGGCCCACGGGGGGGCAGGGAGGGGGAGAGATTGGTGAGTGGCCAGAGCACGGCATGGGGAGGGGGGTGTCGAGCAACCAGAGCACAGAGCCGGTGCACAGCAACTGCAGCAGGGTCTGTACGGCACTGTCCATGTGGCCCCCCAAAGCTTGGGGCCTGGGGCAATTGCCCCAGTTTGAACCCCCATAGGTATTATCCTATGTAATACCTCCCCCTGTGGTCTCTGCACTTTTCTCCCACAGTCTCTAGCCCTCCCTCCCTCTCTCCACAGTCTCTTCCCCCCTGCACTCCCTTAATGTCAGATGCTGCTCGAGCTCTATTCTCTCCCCAGAACACAGCACATGGAAGCACAGGCCTTGGTGGGCAGAGGATAGAGTTTTCCTGTGCTCCATGACTGGGAGGGAATCCTGTCTGAGCTGGATCTGAGCTGTGCCTGACAGTAAGGGGGAAAAGGGAGTGGGGGGGAGGGCGGGGGAGGAGGGAAGGGAGATGCTACAGAGAGCAAGCAGAGGTAGGGGCAGGAGGTGGCTGCAGGTCTGCTCTGGCCCCAGCCCCAGCTCAGGGCCACAGTCAGAACTGCAGCAGCCACCTACACCCGTCCCTTGCTTTTCTGTATAAGAATCTAAGACCATAGACACCCCCATCCCCATCTTAGATTTGAGAAAATACAGTATAACTTGCATCTCCACAGTCAACAAACATTATTCTTGGATACCAGTTCACTAGTTTGCCTAAATTCTGAACTATATCTCCTGCATTTCCATGCTGGTTTAGATTCCACTAAGTTATGCATAAGTTTGCTTCATTTTTAGGCAAAAAGTAGCCATATTGAGTCAAAATGCATATGCAGAGGCAACTCATTTGAAATCACTGTAACTACATGGTAAACAGCATTTTAAATGATTATGGGATTTTTAATGAAAGGTCATGTTACAGTTGGTCAAATAACAAAATGGTCAAAATAAAATACCATAGGACAAAATAAATAGCATAATTAAGGTAAATTAATTAATTAAGTTCTAACATTAAGTCCTATCTGACAGGGACATGAGAGTCCAAGAACTTTCAGCAACGGTGTGTTCCACTCTCACTACTAGTCTATTGGATTACACATTTAATTCTACCCGAGTCTAATGGGAGCTATGTGCATATATTCTCTGTATATCAAGCTTTATAATAAACAATTAGAAATAAAATAAAATTGTATACATTTTTGAAGGCAGAATCCTCTCCTTGAAAAGGAAACAGCTATCATTAAGCTTACTGCATGGAAGAGCTCAGTGAAGGTATTCTTACGAAGACAATAACTCATTGTAATATTGTATATTATTGAAGGGAAGCAAGGCCTAGTGTGATGTTGTATTGTAACTGGTAACAAGGTGAAGGTTGGGTACAACGAAAAATTCCAGATCAAGGGAAGCTGAAAAGCCCAACTAATTTGGTTTCTTGATCTCTGCTTGGGCAGTGCCTTTTAAGAGACAATTTTGAGTATATTAACTGGCTCTTTCTTAATGTCTTCTAGAGATTTGGGGGATTTATGAGATGGATGTGCTCATGCTGTTGCATCTTGTACAGGAACTCAGTTTAGCCTCTATATGCCCTGAAATGCAGTAGTACTGCCTGTCTCTGAGTAAACTTAATGCTTGTTCTTGTAGATTGAGAGCCACCCATACCTTCCTCAGGAAGAACTAATTAACTATTGCCAGTTCAAAGGGATTTCTGTCACTGCCTACTGTCCTCTTGGAGCTCCTAACTGGCCATGGTAAGAGTAATTTTTTCCTAGGTGTGAGTTCACTAAAATACCAGTGATTCATATATATACAGTGCACAGTTGACATTAATAAGAAAAATATATAGTTTATAGATTAAAAGTTTCATAAAAGATTTTTTTTGTCAATCTAAGTACTTAGAAATCATCAGTCTCTTACTAAGAGTTATTGGACTTACCGTACACATTAGACTAATCAATCTGTGGTATGGGTACCACCAGTGGTATGCAGACAACCTGCCAGTGGTATGTGTTAACAGACTTATTATAATTATTTTATATGACAATAATTTGCTGGTGGTACTTAAGGTTGATCTGAAAAATTTTCTGTTGGTGCTTAAGGTTGTAGCATTTTAAACTGGTGGTGCACAATCTGTCAGAATTTGGGAACTGCTGGATTAGAGTGTTACTGTATTGAGGTATTTACTATGGGGTTGGAGGTAGGGAGGCGGGGCAGGGAAAGGCAGGGAAAGTTAACAGGCAGGGAGGCAGGGAAAGTTAACAGCTTGTGAAACTGGTAAACGACAAATCTTAGTTGAATTGGCCACAATTAATTGTTTTAACAATTTCACAGAAGATTACAACACTATAGTGAACACCAACACACTGACATAAAAACATCAAATTAATGTAGCCATTATAACAAATAGAGAGTGATCTTGAAATGGATGAGTTTGAGGGATTTGCTCTGGTTGTTTATAGAAAGCTTCAAAACCTCCTCTTAATCACAAACTACTGGAAAAATTGCGCTCATGAAGAAGGAAACTCAGTAGTCAAGATGAGACTCTTGGATCTGGGAGACAGGCATTTTTGGTGCTAAGTGCTTAATAGCAGAATGCCCTGTGGGAGGATATTGGCATGAGCTATACTTTGACCTTGATACAAAACTCAGTTCACTTGTAATACAAGACTATTAAGCACAAACACTAGGAGGGAAAGGAACAGTGTGAGAAAATGATACATGCTTTTTCCCCCTTCTAAACTAACAATTATTTTTTCAGGCTTTTATTGTTTGATGGATGAGATAATTATGTTTTTCTACCACTACAGTATCTGTTTTTGATTTTTATAGGTCCACATCTGAGAACTGTTCTCTCCTCGATGACCTGCACATTAAGGAAATTGCAGACAAGCACAACAAAACCACAGCTCAGGTACAGGCTACTTGTCTATCTTTTTTCCTTTATGAAGTACCTTCCTCTTGGGCTGAAAACATCTTGGGCCAATTGGGCAGCAATTACAATATCTTTTTTTCAGCTTGATCCTTTAAAAATGTGTAATTTTTAGGGCTGTAAATTAATTGCAATTAATATGTTCAATTAACATGTTAATCGTTGTTCACGTTATTTTTTTAACATGTTAAACGCGCATGTGGTTTTGGAGCCATCACCTGGGCTCTGCTCTACCAGTCACTGCCACCTCTGGGCCAGCTTGTGGGGCAGTCGTGGTAGTGCAGGGCAGCCTGGGCACAGGCTCCAGGTGGTTGTAGTGGGGGGGAGGGGTGCACAAAGACTCAGACATGCAGCCACAGCCTGAAACACAGCTCAGAAGCATGTGGAGCAGTGCCCAGCAGGCAAGTCTGTGTAGGGGAAAGGATGTGGGGGAGGGAAAGGGCATGGGGGGGGACAGATCAAGCCCCCATGATGTGGGAAGGAGTGGCAGGGGCAGGGGCTGAGGTGAGTGGGGCCTCAGAATGTTCCCCATGCCTCCCCCAGGGGTGCTCACAGCAATGGGAGTGCCCCCCCTGCATTGCTGGACAAGCCACCCACAGCTCCGTCCCATGACCTGCCCTGGTCCCAGGGCTCCATTCACTCCAGCCCCTGCCTCTGCCCCTGGCTTTGCCTCACTCCCTTTTTCACTGTGGAGGCAGATCATTCCCAAGCAACAGCGCCCCCAGCCACAGCCCCCCACACCTTCACAGATTTCCCCCTAGACCTTCCCCCACCCCCAACCACACAAAGTACCTGCATAATTTTGCACAACTGAGTTTTTCTGCACATAAGTTTGAGT
Source organism: Crocodylus siamensis (assembly GCF_052110815.1). Taxonomy (NCBI): domain Eukaryota; kingdom Metazoa; phylum Chordata; order Crocodylia; family Crocodylidae; genus Crocodylus; species Crocodylus siamensis. The sequence continues at coordinate 115,595,067 of NC_143398.1, forward strand.
TTTTAGCTGTGCAATTAAAATCAGAATGAATTGCAACTAATTTTTTAATCACACAATTAATTGTGATCAATTTTTTAATCATTTGACAGCCTTAGTAATTTTGAATCTGATTACAGTCCAAAAAGGAGAAGAAAAGCTTTAGCCTGTGGTGCTTATAATTTGCAAATTTAAGTTCATGTCCAGTAATGATTAAATTATTCTGTGCAAAACTTTGGGTTGTCCATACAGGTCTCGTTATTATTTTAATGTATATTTTATCTCTAATCTGATAGAGTCATTCATGATAGAATGGATAAATAGATACAACGTTGCTTTTCAATGACTACTTGTCATTGATACTTCTCATCTATTCCTGTAGGTTTTGATTCGGTTCCATGTCCAAAGAAATGTAAGTGTAATTCCCAAATCTGTGACACTATGTCGTATAGAGGAAAATTTTAAGGTAAGACAATAAAAGAGTTGTTTACATATGACATTATTTTAGAAGCCACAGTTTTCCCTATCTTTAACACTGGAAAAAAATAACTGTTAGATATCAGATGTGATACCTTTTGGTCAAAGTTAAGAGTCATTTTGAAATGTTAACTAGAACTTCTCTCATTAGAACAATGCCAGATAAATGCTATTTTTCTTTTAAAATATGATCCCCTCCGTCACCATAAGTCAGTTTAATGCCAGCTCATTCTAAAACACCTGGAGCTTGTTGTTGAATATACATCATTTCTACACAGACAGATGAATCTTCTGGGTTTTAAATAATTATGCTGCAGCTAAGACCTTGAAAACTATCAAAATCAGCCTCTCAAACAGGATTATTTTATATATATATGCATTAGCACTTCTTTAGAGGCAAAGCCAACACACATGAAGCTTTTAAGGACTGCAAGCCACTGCAAACAATAAATATATTTGAAAGTTCTAGTAATTGCCAAGCCTAAAATAACTCCAACACAGTACTTCCCCAAATTTTCCTCATCATAACCCCATTTACTCAGCATGATCTCTCACTCCCCACAGCTCTCCACCTCCTCAGCTGCCCCTCACTCCTGACCCACTGTCCCCTGGCCCTGCCTATGCCCCTCCCTCCCAATCTGCAGCACCCAACTCTTCCCAAGTACCCCAGGCCCAGGGCCAGCAGCCCTCTGCCTCCCAACCCCAGCAACGCCTGAGCCCTGGCTGCCACCTGCAGGAAGCAACAGCTGCTGGGGCCAGAGCCTGGAGCCTGTCTCCCTGCCCTCCACACTGTCCCCTCCCCTGTGAAAGTGAAAGTCAAGCTACTTAACCTAGATGACTAGGTTTAGGCCTCTACATTTAAATACCTTGAATTTGAAATTTTGGCTCAAGAGTTTTATCACACCATTCGTAAATCTGGACCTTCATTATAACATTCTTTCATCTGAATCAGTGGTGCTGAACCTTTTTCCACCTTGGGCTGGATGGGTAGTGCTCAGTGCATCTGCGGGCCCAATCCAGCTGGTGGGCCTGATCCAGCATGTGGAGTAGTGAGCTGGGTCCTGTGTAGGATGGGGGAGGATTAGGGAGTGGCCTAGCCCTAGTTGAGCCTTGCAGGGGAAGGGGAAATGGGGCCAGCCCTGATCCAGCCATACGGAGGGGAAAGGAGATTGGCTTACCCTCGATCTGACTGCATGAGGGGGAGAAGAGGTGGGGCTGGCCTTGATCTGGCTGTGTGGGGCTTGGGAATTTGGCAGCAGGAGAGGGGTGGCAGTATTATTTTTCACTGTTCCCCTGCCATCAAATTTCCCAACCTGTGGGGAGCCCCACAAACCAAATGCCATGATTCTGTAGCCACACTTGGGCCTTGGGCTGATCAGCCCACAAAAATCAGCCATCTGCCTCCTTGATTTGGGTAGACCCCTACATATAATGCTTTCCTATTTATATCTCCAATATTTTTTTCATGGATGTACTTACACTTGTATCTTGTAGAACTAACTGAAACATCGTAGTGTGTGTATCTCTTTCTCTCCCTTTACTTTGCAGGTGTTTGATTTTGAGTTAAGTGAAGAGGAGATGGAAACTCTTCTCAGGTTTAAGAGAAGATACAGAATCTGTTCTTTAACCATGTGAGTGTCTGTTCTCCGTTAGTTCATTCAGCAGTTCTCAATTTTAATTAGTGAGTAGGAAACTTGGAAACATTGGCCTTCAGTAAACTCCTCACCTCTGTAGCCACTGAAGTCCAGTGCTAGCATTCACTAGAATACTAGTCATTTGTAATTTTGTGTGTTCAACATGGTAAAATGGATTATAATGTGTTAATGTCATATTATGAGGCCTATGTTAAGCATAGATTAACAAGTCAAAATTAATGTGAAACTCCGAAACAAATAGCTTCAGATTTTTATCTATTACTTATCTGACAAATATATTCAAGGTAAATGAGTTTCATTTTAGAAATGAGTTCTAAGTAGAAAGTCTAGAAGAGCTAGGCTGGTATATTACCTGTCCTGTGATTATTAATGTTACCTGTGCTGAGACTGATGCAATGCCCCATTGTAGAATGGTGGAACCTATGCCTACCTATTGGCTTTTACTTCCAGCTTTGTTACTTATTCTGTTTTCACAGTTTAAACATTATAAAAGAGAATGCTACAAACCTACTATACTTCAGAAGTTTGTATTTTTGTATGAGGAATCATAAATATGTGAAAAATATTTCACCTTTTAATAGTAAGTTTTAGGCAAAATTTGAAGCAAATACAAAGCTACAGGAAAAACTATATTTGAATGGCAGGAGGTCAAGTGATATAAATTGCAAAAAATGCAAATCCCCCTTATCAAAGAAGTTGAGAATTAACTTTGGTCATGTATAAATTAAGTAGTGAGGAAGACTGTAGGTATGATCACTTTAGTGAAGGGTTTGAACTGTGAACAACATCTATCAGGAATGTTATTTTAGCCAGGGGCTTGCATTTATGCTGATATGTCTAATGCATTGTTGTGAGGATTTTACAATAAAACCTTTTTCTCTCTAGGAGCAAAAATCACAAGGACTACCCTTTCTCGGAAGAGCAATCCTGGCCTTGACATGACATGTCCCATGGCTGAGAACAGCACGGGGCAAAATATGGCACATGGGCCAGATCAGGTCCACCAGGCAATTTCATTCGGCCCTCAGGAATGCACCCATCAGTTAATTGTATCCTGCTGGCCCATGGCTGCCCCTGCTACCCTTGCATGGGGTGCGAGCCCTGGCCATTCTTGCTGGGGCAGTGTGCTTTGCTCCCACCCTCGTGTGGGGAGATCCTTGGCCCCAGCCCTGGCCAGCACACAGCTTCCAAATAGGCTGCTGCTGCTGCTTCTGGGGGAATTGCTTGGCTCCCCTGGCTCCTCCTTGTGTCTCTGCTATAATGCTCTGGGCAGCAGTAGGGAAGTGCTGGTGGGTAGAGAGAAGCTGCATCTGGGTGGGAGCATGGATCTTGGGTCAGCCCAATTCCATTGTACAGGGTCCCTGTGGCTCACATGCAGCTCCCAGGACTTGCATACCACGGGAGTGCGGGAGAAGCCCCGTGCAATAGAGCTGGTGGCCTTCACCACTCCCTGCTGCTACATGCAGCTCCTGGAACTCTGCTTAAAGTGGTGGGGAGCCAAGCATGATGGAGCTAGGCCAGCTCTTCTCCCTGCTTTCCAGCAAAGTCCTGGGAGGTGGCAGGAAATGGGGCCAGGCCGTGGGCTCCATCATGTGGGGCTCCCCCACCACGCAGTGCATGACTCTGGCTGGGTCTCAGGAGTTGCATGTGATCCACAGGGAGCTGTGTGTCATGAAGGTGGGTGGCCTGGCCCCACTCCCTGCTGCCTCCTGCAACTCCTGGGGGTGGCTGGAGCTGTGCGCCGCTGGGGGGTTCTGCCTGTGTTCACCATGAGGACCCTGAGGGCCTGCTGCTTGCCGCTGTTGCTGCCACCACTGTTGGTGGTGGGGGCTGTGTACCATGGGGGGGCACCCCCCCACCCTACATGCACAATCACCCCCTTTTCCACACCCTGCCCACACATAGCTACACCCCTCCACAAACATCACACCCTCCCCACACCCTTCCCCAAACACACAGCCATACCTCTCCACAAACCCCACACACACTCCCACAAACCCACACCCACCCACACACATACCCCACCAAACAAACTCCCAGCCCCCAACCATACCCCACACACAATATACAAGAATAAGACTTTATTTCTGAGCTATTATGCAATCACCTCTATATATGCCATGCAAGGGCACATAAATCATAACAAAAATATTTTTTAAAATAAAATTAAAATATGTTAAAGTAGATGTTTGATTTTTGGCATATGATTTTTTTTTCTGGTTCCAAGATAGGAAACCCCCCTCCACCTTCCCCCTCTTCTCCCATGGAGTACTTTTAGGGGCAAGGGAGGGACTTTTGATGGCAAAAGTAAGGGGTTAGGGGTGGGACATCTGGTCCCAAGATAGTGACCAGGAGGCAGGGAACCTGTTAAAGCACAGGGCTATCCATGCGGCCCTCTACAGCTCATTAAAACTCATTAAGCAGCCCTCCAGCTAAGATACTTGCCCACCCCTGGCTTAGAAGGATTGTATTTTGGAATCCTTTGGCCTTGTTTGCATGTAAAACACACCCGCAGCATAAATGCTATCTATACTGACTGGTAGAAGAAGGGAAGCTAGTAGCTACAGGAAATACAAAAAATAAATATTGAGCCCACTTCAGTTTGGTGATTTTCTTAAAACCTGCAATTATTAATACTGCAACCTTTTGTCTATTTCTTGTACTTTGTTTTTAAGTTATAAATGCATATCCTCACCTGCAATATTCAATTAAGTTCTTAGGAATGGGTTATCAAAATAAGTTGTAGCAATCTTTGTTCAACAGGACTTGTAAACAGCAGCCTGTAGCTATCATATTACCCTGTAACAATCTGCACAGAAATATCGGTGTAATGGGGCTGCTGCCCCATTACTGAGAAGGGGAAGGGAGTTCAGTGCCTGTGGGCCAGCCCAGCCCTGTGAACAGACTTGTTGGGGGAAAGGATCTAAATAAGATGGCCTCCTGCTTCAGGTGCAGGCTGTGATTGACAGGCCTGATTTGGAAGTAAAGGGCCAGGTAACTCAGGGAGAGACTCAAAAGCTGAGGGCTGAACCCAGAAGAGGTAGTCTGGCCCTGGAAGCTGAGGGGAAAGGAGCTCTGCAGGGAGCTGTCTACTGATGCTGGACTGTGAACCTGCTATGCTGGGAAGCTGCAGGTTTTTCCAGGGCTGGCGGGGGAACAAAGTCAGGGTAGACACTACAGCAATTGCTTTAAAGGGCCAGCAGGCTGAGGGTTCAGTGCTAGAGAACTCATGTTTTGGTTTGTGTTTTAACCAGTGGTTTGTGGAGGGGGCTGAGGGGTGGTTTGGAGGTCCTATTAGTGCCCAAGAAGTACATGATTTTCTTGAGCCCTGCCAGGGGTCAGACTCAAGGCTCTAAGATGTCCCAGGAGCCCCACATTGCCCAAGAAGGGGCAGAGCCTGGGGCCAGAGGGCCCAGAGCCAGAAATAGGGCTAGAGAGACCACAGCACTGCTGCAGAGGGCAGAGAGAGCCAAAGTAGGCTTAGTGCCTAGAGCAGGGTGGAGGCATGGCCTGGGGGGCCCAGGATTAAAATAACCAAGATGAGGGCTGGAGCCCAGAAGCCAGGTCCACAGATCAACTAGCATAGAGGGGAAGAAGTTGGGAAGGCTGAAGCCGCAACAAGGGAGGTGACCTGGTGGCTTTGGGAGACAAGTATCCCACCTCAGTGATGGTACAGTGATATCTGCAAGGCATAGGCATGGTATAAGGGGTGGGCAGAACCATGTAATTAGCTCTGAAGGCATAACTGATGACCTGGAAGAACTAGCTGGCATCTAGAGGAACTGGAGTTGACCCTGGGACCTATTAGGCAGCCTCTCTTCCAACCAATTACATCAAAGACATTGGTGGGCAAATGGGAAGGGGAGGACACCCTAGGGGTGGCATAGGTTAAGGGTTACAGGGTCTCTAGGGGGTGTTCTAGCCACCCCTGGAGCACAAGGCCAGTTACAATGGAGCATAGACAATTACACTATTTTAAGAAAGTAAGGAGGAATTATAACTTTTGAAAGTTTGTAACTGTTGTCTGTCTGACCTTAACCTTGAATGAACTGGAGGCCATTTAATATGGGTTAGCTTCAGTTTTTACAGGTTAGAAGCAGACACATGAAATACTTGCATTGGATTGAGCTACACTAAGTCCTCTTCATTTTAAGGTGGTATAACTGTTTCATCCATCAGTGTCCATATCGATTGATTCAGTTTGTGTCACAGACTGTATCACTATACAAGCGTGCACTAGCTATGTAAACGAGGCCTCATATTTCAATTGGGGCCTTTAGATGTTGCTAAAATAATAGTATACCAATAGAAAATATGACTGCTTGAAACTTAATTGTATTTGAACCTAGTAGCATTGTGACACCTGTGACAATGACATAGCTATACAAAATGTTGCATAAAGCCTACACTTTTTAGCTATTAGCTACAGAATATGGGACTTCTTAGAGTTAAAGCAACAGGTACTGTTCACTCAGGTAACAGTAGCAGTAGGCAAGCTTTTCTGGCTGTGGGCTGGAATGACCCACCTTGGTTTAGAGGCAGGTGAGAGGGTGAGTAGGGGTGTGCAAAGCAGACCCTATTTGATTTGGATTCAGATTTGGCCCGAATGAGGGACAGTGATTTGATTTGTTGATTCAGATCACTGTCCCTGATTCAGTTTGGCCAAATCTGAAGATTTGATGTTGATTCAGAGAATCAGTGATTCGGATATAGACACAGCTTTAAAAGCTTTTCTACATACCTTGAGGTAGCAGGCGCGGCTTATGATCACTGTGATGCTGGGGTGCATGAAGCATCCCACAGGAGTGCGAGGCAGGGGGGCTCTATGTGCTTCGCGGCCCCTGCTGCACACTCCCCACCGGATCTGGAAGTGGACCAGAAGTGCTTCTGGTCCACTTCCTGGTCTGCTGCCAAGCGTGCTGGGGAGCCCCCGGTGCCTCAGTGGGACACCCCATGTGCCCCAGTATCATAGCACTCACGAGCCACTTTCTACCTAGAGGTATGTAGAAAAAACGTTTAAAGCTGTATCTATGTCCAAATCTCCAAAACTTTCTGAATCTCTCTGAATTGATTTGGAGGTTCCAATTTGATTCAGAGACATTACAGGGTTCTCTGATTCGATTCTGATTTGGAGATTTGGCTACCAAATCGGGCCAAATGTCTGCCAAATCAAATCAGGAACCGAAGCTTTGCACAGCCCTAGTACTTAGGACTCACCTGCAACCAGTGCTGCTCCATATGGTACCATATGGAGCAGCACTGGTTACAGGTGGCATCAGGTGGCCAGTGCAGGTCCCTTATGGCACCACAGCTGAAGGTCACTGATGCCAAAAGCTGGTGAAGTCACACATCCATGACCAGATGTAATGGCTCTCTGGGCTGGATCTAGCCTGTGAGCCGTAGGTTACTGACTCCTAGGTTATACCACATCTAAAGGAGTTAGAATTCTGAGTTTCCCAATTGGCATTTATATTAAAACCTTCTTAAGCTGCAGTCCTCTGTCAGTCCAAAGCTGATGAGAGGGGGGGAAAGCATGTGGTTATCAGTTCATGCTTTGTGCAAATTGGTAAAGCTTGCATATCATACACAGGTTCTCCGTCTCTTTGAATGTTCTGAGCAGTAAATGCCCCCTTTTGAGGGAATAAAGATTCTTCATGACTGATTGCATTTTCAAGGCAGGTATGGATAATAGCCATTTTTGGCTGAGAGAGTTTAGACAACGCATCAGGCTGCCTACCAATATTTGATTTCTCGGAAGTCAACTTTAGAACATCAACTCAGAGAAATTATACCACCTTTACTAGGAACATAGCTGAAGGGAAAGCATTCTAAAATAGTTTTTACATGTTGTATCTTCTTTAAACAAAAGGCAACTATTTAATGGTTCTGAAGGAAACAGACTGCAACATTAGTGGTGTCAATTTGTAAATGGTTATGGTAAATTCTATCTTTATTTTTAAGAATCCTAGTGAGTGAGATTTTTCCCCCTAAAACTCCTGTAGTTCAACCAGAGGCATTGAATATGGAACACTGTTTATTTACTGGAAGTTTATGGGGTATTTTATGCCAGAGTCAAGCGTAGATGATCCCAATGACCATATAATCTCATAATGAAAGTAATTCAAAATGCACTAAGCAGAGATTTGTTTGAATGGAGTGAATGGTTATGTTACAGACAATGAATTCTTTCAGTTTTAAGAGATCTGTAGAAGAGTGACAAAGGAGCACTTGAACTGTGCTAGTTATGAAATGAGTATAAAGGTAGCAAGTGAACCACTAGCCTCTGCTTTACAGTGTGGCTGGAGACATTTGACTGACAGACCATTACAAAAACATTATTTGTCTCTAAAATGAGTAGTACTAATTTCCAGATTACCATAGTGTTCAGTTGGATGGTTCAATGAGTCATAGTTGACCCAGTGAGGGTAGTGGCTACATATAGGAATTTAGTGCTTTTTAAAAATCTGCTTTATGAGTGAAGCTTCTGAGAAACTATCTGTATAACTGCTCCTTCAGATTGGAGAGCCCTGCATCATTCTGGCAGAACAACCTAACAGAGAAGTAACCTTGCACTCGAACCACTGCTGCAAGATCCCTGGAGCGTGTTTTATGTCACGATGGACTCTTGGAGATCCAAGTACACTTGTGCAGTTTGTGTATTGTTTTAAAATGCAACTTTCACCTTCAGTTCAGATGGATAATTTCTGTGCATGGATGTTTTAAAAAAGCTCTCAAGCACTGTTCTAGTGTCTTAGATCAGCTACAGGGCAATATGTGGACCACACAAGGATGATGTGTAAGGTTAAACTATACCTCACACTATCCATTAGCAAATATCCTTCTCCAGGATTTAAGCTTGAGATAGGAACAGTAGACAACTCGTTTCTGACAAGGAGCACATAGATAGGCACACACAGAGGTAAACTTTCAGACCCAACTTTATGATGTGATGAGCTAGCTGGCAGTGACTTAGCCCAGGGGTTTTGAAAGAGCAAAAGATGATTGGAGGACCTGGGATTCCTTTTCCTTACCAATCTGGTAATGATTTGGCCCAGGGGTTTTGAAGGGGTAAAAGATGATTGGAGGACTTGGGATTCCCTTTCCTCACCAATCAGGCCCCAGAGACTCACCCTCTGTGTTCCCTGATTGGCCCCTTGGGTCACCTGGAGGAGGATAAAAGGGGCAGCGCAGCTGACTCGGTGGAGACCAGTGAGAGACCACAAGGAAGGGGATTCAAAGAGCTGGACCAGTGGGGTGGGAGCAGTTGCCCCAGAAGCACCTGAAGGAGTGGGACGTGCAGGCAGCAGTTGGACCCTCAGCAGTGCAATGCGCGGCAGGCAGGAGGCTCCCCTCTGGGCTCCAGGATTGCCTACGAGAGGCTGCAGCCAGCAGGAGAGGTTCCCCACTCTGCTTCCAGCTCCTCCAATCAGAGGCCAGGCAGCTCGACATGAGGCCAGGGCTCTGGGAAGGTCAAGACTCCTGGCAGCTTGGCACAGTGCCAACCAGTATTGTTTGTTCTGCTGTTTGTGTTTTTATATTTTGTTAACCCTGTCTTCTGTCAACTGGATGAATATATCTATGATTGTGTCTAATCTTTGTTGAATCCTGCCCCCTTGGGGTGTTGTAGTGTCCCCTATACTCCCTGGTTTATGCCTATTATGTTCCCAGTACTGTTCCCTCATGAAAAGGTATATGGTTAAGTTCCCATTGGTGGTCTGGCTCTGCTCTATAAAGGGAGGAGAGTCCCTACGCCTTACACAGCACTTGTGCACCTGCTTTGATCCCTTCAATTGGAGAGGGGGTACCTCTTGGAGTACTGCCCAGGTTACAACAATAATGACAGGGGTTAAGAGATAAAAGAGTTGTCTCTGGCCCTCTGAATAAAATAGGATTACAATGCTTTACATGCATCATTTGACACTGGTATAATTGCTATGTCTGCCCATATCTCCAACACAGATCCTGGTGTTGGGGGCAGATGCATGTATTCTTCTGTAGGGGAGGGTTAAGGACTACCTGGAGGGCTTAGATATATCCAAGTCAGCGGGCCCAGATGACCTTCATCCACAGGTGCTGAGGGAATTGGCTGGTATCATTGTGGCGCCATTAGCACCGCTGTTTGAGGACTGGAAAAGGGCCAATGTGGTCCCTATTTTCAAGAAGGGGAGGAAGGAAGAGCCTGGCAACTACAGGTCAGTCAGCCTCACTTCTATCCTGGGGAAGGTCTTTGAAAAAATTATCGAGGGCCACATTTGTGAGAGCCCCGCAGGGGAAGTGATGTTGAGGGGTAACCAACCTGGCTTGTGCCAGGCTGATCCTGCCCAACTAACCTGGTCTCTTTCTATGACCAGGTAACAAAGAGCTTAGATGTGAAGGAGGAAGTTGATGTTGTCTTCTTGGACTTCCAGAAGGCCGTCCACACAGTGTCCCACCCAATTCTGGTGGGCAAGCTGAGGGACTGTGGCACTGACGAATGCACGGTCACATGGGTGGCAAACTGGCTCCAGTGACGCACCCAGAGGGTGGTGGTGGACGGGTCAATGTTGACCTGGGAGGGTGTGGGTAGTAGAGTCCCCCAGGGCTTGGTCCTTGGGCCGGTGCTGTTCAACATCTTCATTAGCGACCTGGACAAGGGTATGGAGAGCACCCTGTTCAAGTTCACTGATGACACCAAGCTGTGGGGTAAAGTGAATACACCGGCAGGCAGGGACCGCATCCAGGTAGACCTGGATAGGTTGGAGAAGTGGGCGGATCTGAACAGGATGCGGTTCAACAAGGACAAGTGCAGGGTGCTGCACTTGGGGAGAGGGAACCAGCATTATGGTTATAGGTTAGGGGCTGCTCCTCTCGGCAGCACAGAGGCAGAGAGGGATCCTGGAGTCAGGACTGACTGCAGGATGAATACGAGTCACCAGTGCAACGAAGCAATAGGCAGAGCCAACTGCACCCTGTCATGCATCAACAGGGGCATCACAGGTCCAGACAGGTCTTGCTCCCCCTCTCTGTGGCGCTGGTCAGGCTGCAGCTGGAGTACTATGCCCAGTTCTGGGTGCCAAACTTCAAGAGGGACATGGAGAACCTGGAGAGGGTCCGAAGGAGGCCACTCATATGGTTGAGGGCCTCCATGGCCAGCCCTATGAGGAGAGGCTGAGGGACCTGAATCTCTTCAGTCTCCTCTTGAGGAGACTGAGGGGGGATCTTGTGGCTGCCTACAACCTTATCAGGGGCCACCAGCAGGGACTCAGGGAAAGTCTGTTCACCAGGGCCCCCCTTGGAGTCACCAGGAACAATGGCCACAAGCTGAAGGAGGATAGGTTTAGGTTAGATATTGGGAAGAACTACTTCACAGTAAGGGTGGCCAGAGCCTGGAATAGGCTTCCCAGAGAGGTGGTGCTCTCACCTTCCCTGGAAATGTTCAAGAGGAGACTGGATAGGCACCTGGCTGGGGTCTTATGACCCCTCCCATCCCCAGTGCTCCTTCCTGCCCATGGCAGGGGGTCGGACTCGATGATCTGTCTAGGTCCCTTCCGACTCATTGATTCTATGATTATATGAACAGACCATGATCTAGTTTAGCAGTTTGATTTAACAACTCTCCTAGTTTTGCTTTTTTCTAACAGCACCCATCTTTGCTCCTGGGTTATTTCCTGGAACAGAATCAGCCCCCACTTGTAGACATGCAGCCCATGGGAGCATCCCCCTGGCAACAGTGCAGGGCACTGGCTGCAAACACAGAGGGGGCACCCTCCTATGGGAATTTTTTCCCCATGCTCACAACACTTGCAGGTGCATACCAGGAAATCCCTTGCAGAGGGATTTCCCCATGTGTGTGCGCACCTGCAAACAGGGAAGGGGGAATCAATGTGTGAGTTCATCCCTCTGCTTTCAGACAGATAGAGACATCTATTCCACATGCATCTGCAAGCATGGAGGGAGGAGTGGGAGTCCCCCCTCTGTGATTGCAGGCATGTGTGGGGAAATCCCTGCTCCCCAACCTGGGGGGCTGCCTCCGTAAGCAGAGTTTGCCTGTTGAAAGAAGAGTTTAAACCTTCCTCAAACTGGACACGTCTACATGTGCATTAATGCACCTTTTCTAAAGTGCATTTGATTTTGTATCTCCCCTAATGTGAGGTACTAAATTAATGTGCATTACCCTGCACTAATTCACAACTGTTTTAGAGGTGCTTAATGCACAGTAGGCTATTTTAGTGTACATTACCATAATGTCACAGTAAAATAGTCTACTTCACATTAAAGTACATGTGTAGATATGCCCACTGTCTTAGTCTTGATGTGCTATGTAGGAAGGCCATTATCATACCAACTGTGCAGGCAGATCTCCTTTGGTCAGCAGTGAGACTGCCAAGATATTAAATTGAGCCACATTACTGCATTCAATAGATGAACAGTTAGCATTCTTCCTTTCTTTTTGCATTACAGAATGACACTGTCCCATGACTTACACTTTTATTCTATGGTATATCCATTTTCTCAAAGCCAGGTCCAAATTTTCAGAGTCAGCTAATAGTCTGGGGTACCTCAGGTTGTGTGCCCACCTGGACCATTGATATGAATTTTTACCAAGATCCAGAGGATTAAAAGAAAGCACATATGCCATTGTTTAAAAAGAGTAAGCAAGGATGATTTGAATAGTGAGAGTGTATTAGCAGACCTATAATCAGGCTAATCCTAAGCAGAGTCATAAAAATATGTCAGTCTGTAGGTTATACCCACCACAGATCAATTGAACTGTCTGCAGTGCCATGGTAGCACCCACAGTATTGCCATTCTAACATGCACTTGCTGCTGGTCCTATCCAACAATTGCCTGCTTCCTTTGCTTTTCACTCAGCCTCTGGATAAAAACAGATGTTGCCACCTAAAGTGCATCAAACTGTGGCAGAATGCGTCCTGCCATACCTTGACACACAGGGAGAGGGACCCAATGCAGGACAACAGGTTACATGTTGCAACAAAGAGTAGGGACATCTATTTACTTACCATTTTTACCACCATAAAATTGTTTATAGTAGCACAAATGCAACATCGGGTGACGCCTGTTTCTATCTTTGGATCCATAAATTCTAACTTAGCTTTCCTTTCCAGGTTGCCACTGCTCACCTTGAATCCCTCTGGGTTTCTGTTTATGCTTGATCCCTTCTGAACATCAGTTCCTTCAGCATCCAAGCCCTATACCAGCCAGATACTGAATTGCTTGTCCTTGATTGACTTTTATCCACTATTCTTTCCCTTCAAGACATTCTATAGCATACACTGAAAGCTTCTTGCAATATTATCTATAGTGCTATTCAGAGTCTCCTCCACTGTCAAGTTTCTACCTAGAAATCGTCTCCAGGACTCTCAGAGGACAGAACAGTTCAACCACAAAGGCAACTTTCTGAGAGATTATAAGGCAAGTCGAAACAAAACATGTAATGTAATAGAACTTGATGTACCATTCTGGAACAACTGGTACTTGCTAGAACGGACTCTTGTCACAGAAAAATACTTCCAAAAGAAAAATATCCAGCATCTACTGGTTTCATTGACTAGTTTTTTTAGACCAATGCAAGAACAAAATTAGCTGTTTTTTCTTTAGATGACTCAGAGTTCCTATATTGCATTATAACTTTAGCAAAATTACATTTACTGTCAGAGATTCTTGCATTTGTCCTTAAGCCCAGCACCTAACATAGGGATAATCCATTTAGCTGAAGAGACTCAGTACTGGAGGGGAGATACTGCCTCTTTTGTTTAGAGTGAGACAGTCATCTTTTCCTCTCCTGTTGTTTGTCACTTAGAGCTGCTGTAGATTAATATAACCACAAATTTGTCACATCACATTTTCAGGCATCAGCTTTTATTTAGGAGATGTCAGAAGCGTAGCTAGGGAATAAAAGTGTGCATCTAACTCTGATTTTAAATATAAACCAAGTTAGAGTTCAGATTTTATTTGGACTAGTCAAGGAGAAATGTTATAGTTAAGGTTCCCACAGCAATGCAAACCTACCTTCCTACTGTTAGACACTAAACTAGTGTCTTTACTTACATTAATCACAAACACTGGATGATATGGCCTCTTACTGGACAGAAAATGGTGTTAGTAAACAGCTAGACTTGTTCTCGCCAATATCTGTGGATTTTATGCAAAGCAAGTTCTCCCTTTAGCAGAGGGATGTATATTGTTTACAGTGAAACCTGTTTAAGATAGCACCTGTATAAGCAGAAACCTGTATACTCCTGGCATGCCTTCTCATCTGGGAATCTCCTAATAGAAACGTATAAGGAAGTAAAAAATGTTCATGGCCCTGTATAATTACATGTTTAACAGGTTTCATTGTATATGACACATTGATTAATAACTCTGCCCCCAACTTAAGTTTAAGAATACCAAAAGGTGTCATGTTGCCAGTTCTAGAGCTTGTATTCTTATCTCTGCACATCCCTCTTACCACCATGCCACCTTTTCAGAGGAGCATTTAAGTCTCCATGTCTAATCAGTCCTTGGACAACCTGATAATAGGCTCATGTACAGAGAAGTCTGAAATATTCATAACTCATGTCATAAAAGGTTCTAAACATATCTCAGATAATAGACTTCAAACATTACCAGGAGGTACTAGGCAAACCAGTAGCTGAAAGTTTCTTAAAACATAGGCCAAAGGACAACTGTAGCTCATGAATGTAAAAATTTAGGTGTTTACATATCTCTGAAAAGATAATTGGCTTGTACAGATGTTTGCATACTTGTTTTAGTCTGGTTATTTAAGAGTGGCTGAAGCCTGTGCTCATTGTAGATCACTAGGTTTTTGCTGAAATAGTTGTACTACCCTTCTTAAATGAGAGATGCTTTTAGTTACAACATTTAGACAAAGAAAAAAAATCTACCTAATCTCAAATTAATTTAATAGGAGCAATCAAAAGGTGCTCACCCAAAACACATCACTGCTTAAGTACAACAAAGGTGGTATAGCAGAATTAGGTTCCTGGGTTGATTATGACACCCCCTGGAGGCTGCGTGGCTCCTCCTTCCTCTGGGTCTTGGGTCCTACCTTCTCCTTATCCTGCCATACCTTTGATGTTATTTAGAAAGGAAGATTGGGAGGCGGCCCAAAATCCCCAGGGGTCTAGTCTCTCTTGCATTGTCTGCGGCTCTGGTTGCCAATTACCTTAAGGGCTATGTTCATGGTCTCTGACTGTCCCTAAAGCCATGCCCATGCCTCACAGGTCTCACCAATTAATTATTTCAGTGGGCCTTCATCCCCAGTTTGGTATTGTGCCCCTTCAGTCCTCTAGGTCCTTGTTAGGGCCCCAGGCCTCCGCCCCATCCGCTTATGTGACCTTTAGTCTAGGTCCATGGCGTTGTACCTGGCCCCCAGGCCCCGGTCAGTGTCTCGTTCATCTCCGTTCTGTATGTAAAGGCATGGTTACAGTGCTTCTGACCACAGAAGAAAATACCCCAGAAGTACAGCACTCCCATTCCACACAAGCTATGGTCAAAAAAATTTAGCTGTTGTTTGGCATGTACCCAGTGCCATCACTTAGCTGTCAGAATCAAGTTTGCTTACTGATGCACACCTAGTGCTGCTCCAAGGACTGTTAGGTTACATTTTTTCAGGCTATGGTGGATACAGAGCAGGGGTGCTGAGCTATTCTGCACCATGCCCGAGCACAGCATGAAGGCTATGCAGATGTGACTAAAGATATGTTCTTGTATCTTGTCTAGAGACAACTCCACCCAATGCAGAAGCTCAAGAATTACTGCGTTAATGAGAAAATTATTCTGCCACTGCATTACATGTAGTAGTGAAACTGCCTTTTATTATAAGCAAAAAAGTTATACTGTGAAAAAACAGAACTCTTGATATTGTTTAGGAGAGCTACACATAAGTAGCAACTGACTAGACTCAGAAACCAACTGATATATCAAGTTCAACATGGAGTGAAGGCAAAAATTCCAGAAACAACAGGAATTTACAGAAAAGATAGACTTGAAGATTATTCTTCCAAAAGATTTAACACTTCCTGACACTCCCAGCTAGGAGCAGAAACTAATGTCATTCGCGTAGTTCATACCGTTTCAAAACTGTGGTTGGAGAGAGTGTGAAGTACTGTATTCTCTGTTCATCTCTATTCTGTGCTTTATTCTTCAGACCTGTTGTAGAATTTCCTTCCTCAAAACAACAAACATACACACTGCATCTACATTGGCACTAGAAGGATAAATGCAGTGAGAAAGCTAGAAATCAAGGGGTATGAATGGAGAAGAAAGTTCCGCTCCTTAATCTCTGACGAATGGCTTGAGACCATTAATACTCAGCACTGAAAGGATAGTCTTTGTGATTTGTGCACCTAAGAAAAAATAAAGGAAAAATTATGCTGAAGTCTGAATTATACATATTAGGTGTCTGCCAAATGATGGTTTGGGCTTATTCACAAGTATGTACATGCTTCAAAGTTCTACATACTTCAGGAAGAGATCCAAGTTAAGCACCCTCTAACCCCTGTGTTATTTGGATATTGCGAATTCACAGATGGCAAGATCTGAATTTCTACAGCAAGGATTTAGGATTTTGCACCATACCATTTAAATGATAAGTTATCCTTAGAAGTATTTTCTTAACGATGCAAGGTACTCTGATCTCCATAAAAAACCTATTATGAAGTAATACTGCATACTGACTATCTGAGGCTTGCGCACATGTAGTATCTAAACTATGGACACCTATCTTGTAGAGGTAGAGGTAGTGAAAAAGCATAGAAGAAATTTTAAATAACTTATACGTGACAAATTAGTTTGACCACCAAGGTTATGACTCAGGCATTTGACTGCTAGCATTTAACTTTTTAACATTAAATATTCAATCCTCAGCATTCCTGTGAGGCAGAGATCTCTATTTTTCAGACAGTATGTTTCAGACAGATTGTTTAAGAGACACAGAATGAGCCTTGCATCAGAACTAGGATTAAATCACAGAAGTAGATGCTCAGATTATTCTCCCTTAAGAGAGTTACTTAAGAGTTTTCCTTTAAGAGAGTTAAAAAAAAAATTCAAATCAAGTTATTAAAACACAGTTCTCACTCCACTTAAACATTACATTTCTCTGAAAAATATTTTGACACCTGTTCATAAAATAGATTTTAGCCAAGTTTGCGTTTACACATTTTTAAAAAAAAAAAGAGATGCTGAATTTCATTCAAATGGGAGCTCATGAATTTAAACTAATTCCTGAATATTTCTTTAAATAAACCTTATGAAACCCTCTGCAGAGGACTTTAGTGTTTTAAGTCGTCACCTACATGCTCATTGCACAGACCCTCCAGTCTCTGTTAAAGCTGAGGATGGTTTCCACCTCCTCTTTAGTCAATTCGAAGTCAAATACCTGGGAACAAGAGACTCAGTTGTCAATTCATTCTTTAAAGTTTAAATTGCTAGCAACCAGTGATCTAGCTAGGAACTTAATTCATGGTTCATGGATTTCACAGAAACTGTGAAATCTTGGATTGTCCATGAAATCAACCAAAAAAAAAAAAATGTTCAAATGCTGGGGCCCCACTGGTCCTTGCTGCCGGGAGGGGAACGTGCTGGCTGGCAGGGCAGCAGATAAAATGGCTGCTGCCCCCTCATCCCGCCTTCCCCCCCCAGAGGCCTCTCTGCCAAGCAGTACTGAGGAGCAGGGCTACCACAAAATGACTGCAGAATGAGAGTTTTAGGTCATGATCAATCCAAAAAAATTGGTAACCCCCCCACAATTTAAGTAGACCCCTAATCCTAATTTTAAAGAGGAAAACTTAAAAATAATTCTCAATTTGACCAGCAAATTGGTGCTGGTTAATAGTGCTCAATTGTTTTGTACAATAATTTCCTTTTGGATTTTGAGAATCTATTGCAGTGGTTCTTAACCTTTACAGACTTGAGAAACTTCTCAGCAAATGCAAGCTTTCAGTTTTTCCTCAGTTTCTGACTCTAGAAGAATCGTGCAACTTTTCATTTGCAAAGAACTGAGAAAAAAAAAAACACAACAGGTCAGAATGTTTTAATGCTATGGATTCCTATTTGAAATCTCTGGGTTTATCCTGTGAATCACGTTTGCATGACTAACAGTGACACACTATGGCAACCTTGAAAAGCTCTCAAGGCACCCAGGTGGAGAATCACTGGTCTATTGGTTGGAGGAAGACACGATTTAATATGACAGCCATGTTTTGCAAGAGGTTACAATCAAGTGCAATGTATTAGGTGTTCACCTTGCTGCTTTTGTTCTTATGTACAATTCATGGTACCACCTTATTAATGCACTTTTTAAAACATCTTTGTAATAGGGCTTGGTCCTGTTACTATGGGTGTGGAGGAGCCTGAATGGCCTCACTGCCTGAAAGCATTCCCCAACACCCACCCCAGAGCTGGAAAGACTCCTCACTGGCTGAGGACCCAGGTCCTGGGACACAGGCAGCCTCCCAGCAAGGGAGCTAACTCAGATGTGGGGAAGGAGGGAGAGACCCAGCCACGTGAGTCAGCAGGGGGGAAAATAAAAGACGCTGAAAGAAGCTTCTGGGGGCAGCTGCACTAGCAGAGAGTCAGGCTGCCTGGAGCCTGGGGATAGCCTGGAGTTAGCTGAGGTAAAGCAGCCGCAGGGACGGCTGTGAGCAAGACCCCTCTTGTGTTTATTTGTTTGCACAAGGCCCACAGGCCCTCAGAGCCTCTGAAAGATAAGAAGTAGGGGCAAGTGAAGCCTGGGAAAAGTCTAGCAAGCTGGAAGCATGAAACTCAGGAAAAGCTAAATGGCAGTTTATTTGTTTAACTCTGTTTGTTTCTTTTGCATCTCTTCCAAGCCCAGAGTGGTGCTATGGACTTAACTCAGCGGCAGCACAGGAGAGAAACCTGAACAGCGAGACCTTAGCTAAAGCCAGCAGCAAAACTAAAAAATAGTCAACTTGGGGTGCCTGTCCAAACATGTCTAGCTCTGCACAAAAGGTACCCATACCAGCGTACAATCTCAAATTCAGTGCTCCAGTTAATTAAATTATGTTTTGTTACTTGAGTTATTTAAATGACATATACACATAACATAAAACTCTTTTATATTCAGTAACATACCATTAAATTAAACTAATAGGCCACGTCCAAATGAGTGTGGCCAGGTGGTGTGTGGTGCCGCAAACCCATCTGTGGTGCCACACACTACACACTCAGGCACTTCCCACACTACCTTGCAGCGTGGGAGCGGGGTGGGGGGGTTGGAAGAGTTGACCCTGGAGATCATGGGGTCATAAAAACCGGTGCAGAAAAAAAGCGGGGTGGCGCACGTGGAGCCAGTGCGTGCTGCTAGCCAGGCTCCAAGCTGCAGGAGCAACATGGCTGCAGTTTCCCTAGCTCCCAGAGCCCTACATAAGGCTGCCGGGGCCAGCCCTGTTGCTGGCCCCAGCCTCCCCATCCCCACTGGAGGTAACCTGCTGCATCATCATAGGGTGTGAGGCACAGGTGTTCCCTGGGGACAACTAACAGCGGCACAAGGTGTCCTGCTCCTTATTGTCCCTGGGGAACCAAACGTCTGTGCTTGTCTGGACAGCCATACGGAGCAAGCTATGGGTCTGTGTAAAGAAAAAAAAATATTTTTTTGACATTACAAACTACTGCTGTTGATACAGCAAACTATCATCTGTGGACTGTTGGCTGTCTGCAAGATCACCATAAGAAATCCACAGATTTCATACGTTCCTGTGTTACTTTACCGTGCTTTTGATTCTGTGGACTTGCAGGTCACTAGTGAACTATAGGCTATAGTTTGTTAATGACTGCTGTTGATACAGCAATGTCAGGAAATAGTTTTATTTACACAGACCCACAGTTTGCATTGTAATTGTTTAATTGAAAGCACACCCTTGTGCTTTGGAATCCACGAGAAAGAGAGGGGCTGAAAGAGGTTTGCTGGTCCAAAGAGCTTGGGAATCGCTAACCCACACAGATTTATTTATTTCTTTTCTGCTGCAGCAGAAGACTGCATTTATTCTTTTTTTGGCAAAAGGCAGATGGAAGAAACACTGAATAGGACCTCAAACAAAATTACAGCTAGCTCTGAGCTATCTCTGAGTTACTTCTGCTCACTTTCACTCTTGATCCATAGTTGCTGTAAGTTTAACTGAAAGAGACCCCTCATCTGACAAGGACTAACTAGGTAGAGTGATAAACTACAGGCACCTTTCACAAAGGAAGTGGAGACCTCATTCAATTACTGCTAATCATAATCAGGATCAGAGCCATTTGCCATCTTACCTTAAAGTTCTCTGCAATACGATGTGGTGTAACAGACTTGGGAATCACAATCACATTTCTCTGAATATGAAACCGGATCAGAACCTATATAACCAGAACAACCAGTCAGTCAGAACGTTCTGTGCTGGATCAACTGTTTCTATTACAATAAAGATTCAATATACAGTAAAACAATGTGGTGCAATTCATCAGCAACAGAGTTTGTACACTGCCTAATATCATCACTTCAGTACTGAAGACCAATTAGTGCTGAAGAGCACTGAGTGGGACAGAGGGCAAAGGCAGATACCTCCCCTTCCTGTTTTCCAGATAGTCTGGTGACTTCTTTCCCTTTCAGTCAGATTTAAAGAATCAGACTCCAAAAGACAAAACGTCTATGCAAGGCTGGAATGATGAACCAAGAGGACCCAGTAAAGACAGCAGGAAGGGTCATGCTGAAAACTCACTTTACCAGCCATATGTACCTGTGCTGGTGTTTTGTTGTGTTTGGCTGCAATCTCCTTAATCTTGGGGTCATCCAGGAGGGAAGGATCCTCTGGTTTAGCCCTATAAAAATAAAAAACAAGGTAGTCAAACTATGGAAAGTCTCTATAGGATGATTCTATGTACTGTAATAGGAAGCCAGAGACTCCTATTAGTTTAAGGGGAGAATGCAGTAGGTCCAAGCTTGCTGTGTGGGGCAGACATCTGGGCAAAGGTCAGCTGCTAGAAAACAAGCAGGCCAGGGATAGCAAGGACAGGTGCTACCCCTGGGGAGTAACTCTCTTGGATCTTGCTGCAGTGCAGTAATCAGTCAAAGGCCAGGCCTCCAGACAGCACAGAAGTAAAGGCTATAAGCAGCTGGATTAAACAGCAGCAGAGGATGGCAAGCAAAACCCCTTTGTGTATGGCTGGGAAGCCATGAGACCAGAAGGGGTGGTGCTTTGGGGCATATAAACTTAGTGCCTGAAGCAAGGTGGGCAGTCTGGCCCTGCATGTTGCAGGGAGAGGAGCTCTTGGGAGCTGCAGTAAGTAGGCTCACAGACATCCAAGCCCCCTAAGAGAGCTAAGGAGGAGTATGACTTGCAGTGTGACATTGACACTGAGAATTTTAGTTGGGGAAGTGGTTTGCTTACATTTGTGTTGTGTTTAAGTTTAACTGGAGGAATGGGTTGTGGCTGTAGGGGAGAACTGAGCCCTTGGAGGGATGCCTGGTGAGGGCACTTGTGACAGAAGCCTAGCCTGGGGTCAGGCACCCTGAGGGCTGGAGACAGGCCAAAGCCAAGAGGGTTAAGACTTCTGTAGTGGAGCTGGAGCATGGGAGGGGCCGTAGTCAAGCTTAGGATAGCGGCCCAGAGATGGGCAAAGGCTGTCAGGGCTACAACCTGGGTTGAGGTGCTGAAGTCTGAGAGAGGCTGAGGCCAGAACAGGACCAAGGGTCCAGGGACAGGCTAAGGCTGAGGGCAAGAGCCTGGTAGGTTGACAGACAGGGCCAGAGGGCCCAGAGAAATGAATTCAGACAGGGTTGGAGGCCCAGGCAAAAAGGTTGTCAGCCCACCAGGCCCCTCGCCCTCTAAAGGCTCAGACAGACACAGAAACAAATCTGGACTAATGCCTGTGAGACCTGGGCATCATTATGGAGGTGGAGAGGGCCACAATTATTGCTCCCAAGGTGATTTGTGCCCTAAGAAACTGATAGGGCCAGGATGATGAGTCTAGGAACTGAGGGGCAAGATGGGTGGCAGCCAGGCATGAGTTATTAGCCTGCTGAGGTGACATGAGGTTTGATCTGTGTCCCTGGGGCAGTCTAAATATTATAATATCCATCTAGAAGTGGCAGGTGATGTAGAAAAGGGAGGTTACTCTGAGGAACCAGAGTAGGGCAGTAGTGGCTTGGCCACCAGGGGGTGTCACTGCTGCTGTTGGGGTGGGTCCTGCTACAGTAGCAACACAAATGCTTACCTAGAACAAGAGAGCTGCTCATTTATTTTGTATAAATACATCATGCTCACATACATTAGAGGAGAGGTTGGAAAGCACTCTTACCATGGCCTGTCAGGAGAACCAAGGGGACTGTATGCGGTCACAGCAATCCCTTTGGATTGGCAATACTTGATCAGTTTTTCTTGGGTGAGGTATGGGTGACACTCAATCTGAAAGACAAGGATGTAAGGGTTCACAGTGGAAAACTGGACTAATGCTACTGTGCTTCAGGGGGTCTGTTTCTATTCTAACTGAAGAAAAAAAAGCGAATTCTTTGTTATGACTCAAGGTAAGTCCTGCATATGTACAACTCTCCAGAGGTGTGCGTGCGTGTGTGTTTAACTGGCTGTATTACAGCAGGATCTTGCAAAGCAGAGATGGACTTTATACATTAATACAATGTAAACAATCACAGTACTATGAAGTCTGTGAAAGTGTGGTATAAAAATAAGACTAAATCATTCTGGAGAGCAATTCAAGCAAGCACACCTCTTTCGCTCTGCCCAGCTGAAGTTACAGTGTCTTTCTTCTCTAACTAAAGAAAATTCATTTTTTTAAAAACTACTCTAGTACTAGTCCTAGAGCTATAGTGTTATAGACCAGGAGTTGGCAACCACTGTATGTTCAGCCTGCCTCAGAATACCCCTCACCACCAAACAACATGGATATCTGGGCTTCAAGGGCTAAATGAAATAGCTTGGTAGGCTGGATTAGGTCTTTAGATTGTAGGGTATCAACCCCTGTCCTACCTAGACCATTACTTTAGCATAACATACGATCATTTCAGTGTTTAGGGATATAGCATATTCCCACCAGTTAGCAGGAATTAAACTTCAAAGCTCAGTTACTGCTGTGCATCAATATGTGGCAAGCTACATAGGGTACTTGCCGGTATAGTAGCCTGCAGGTGGGGCCAGAGCTGGTAGTGGCTAGGACTGATTGGCGGGAGTCATCGGACCCAGGAGGAGGGCTGGGTTTAAGGCAGATAAGCCCAGGTCCTACGGAGAGTTTGCAGTAAGATCGTGGAGCCTGCTGAGAGAACACCACCTTAGTAGGATGACTGCAGCTCCAGAAGTTCAGCATGAAGAACCACACCTAAAGCAGTCTGGAGGTTTGGGAAGGAACTAAAGGGATGGAGGAGGTTCCTGGGGACCCAAGGAGGGGTCCAGAGCCCAGAGTGAAGGGCTGAGAGTATGGGACTTAGGCATGGGTCTGGGTGAGCCCAGAGAGAGGGGTCAAGTGTATGGGACCTATTGTGGGGTACAGGTGGGCCAAGAGAGTGGGACCTAATGAGGGATTGACCCATGGAATCTCACTTGCCTGTGCAAGGCCAGGGCCCAAGAGGAGTCAAAAGCCCCTGGAGGGAACACTGCAGAGACTACCAGAGCTGGGGGAGCCTAGAGATCTCAACTGGCCCAAGGTGAGGCCAGGGCCTCGGAATGGAAAGCCCTAAGGTCCATGCATGGCCACAGCCTACAAGGAAGGGGATCAAGGAGACTGTGGTCCAGCATGATGTTGACTCAGACAATGCCATCTGAGTTGGGGAGGGTCCAAATGAGAAAGGGAGAACAGGAGCTCTGCAGCTGAGAGTGGGCCCAGCAGAGAAAACAGGAGCCCTGAGACAGAGTGGGCCCAGCAGGGAGAGCTGTAACCTAAAGGAAGAGTGGGAACACAAGGGTCCAGAGACCCAAAGAAGGGCCAGGAAAGCATTGGACCAGTAGGGTCCAGGGAGGGACCAAAGGCATCTGGTAGCCCAGGGAGGGGCTGGATGAGAGATCAAGAGGTCTGAGGGCCCAGGGAGGGGCTGTATGTGCAATGAGAGAACATTGATGAGGATGACATCTGTGAGGCTTGAGGCATGGTGTAGGGGTGGAATGGAGCCATGTATTTTGCCCACAAGGCAAGAACCACAACCACCAGGTGGTCATTAAGATGAGACCAGGGCAGCCTCCTGTATTTTAATAGCAATTATCATCAAGACACAGTGGGTAAGAAGGGAAGACTGCTCTCAGAGCAGGGCACATGAAATTTTTTTGGCCTCCAGGGCCTTTACAGCCACGTCTGGAGATGGTACCTTGTGATGCAACGAAACCCTACTTTAAAATCCTTAATCAGAAAATAAATACTAAACACCATTTTGCATATTTGTGTATCTTCAGATTACTGTTCATTATAGCATTATTAGAGAAATGCAAGCATAGGCTTCCCATCAGTTTTAATGCCATCAGCTGCAACTTGGATAGAATGGATGAAAGGGTAGAGACCAGTTAGCATCTGATTAATGTCGTGGCAATTTACTGCAGCAGCAGGGTTCAATTCAGCCATGATTATCCACATGTCAGGGTGGCAGTAAATGGATTTGAACTGCAAGGTGGTAGATAACTGGAGACATTTCCAAGCAAACGCACTTTGGGTAAGCATGGCCTCATTTCAGCAATGAAGTTCAAATAACTGAGACTGCACTGTCATTGAAACCTCCTATATTGCTGCTGTTATCAGACAGAGGACCTTGGAATACTGTATCACTGGCAGATGGAACAAGTCACTGAACTATACAGATTGGGTTACAGCCCAATCTGTTTATTTATTTATG
This sequence comes from Crocodylus siamensis, assembly GCF_052110815.1. Classification (NCBI taxonomy): domain Eukaryota; kingdom Metazoa; phylum Chordata; order Crocodylia; family Crocodylidae; genus Crocodylus; species Crocodylus siamensis. The sequence continues at coordinate 115,620,003 of NC_143398.1, forward strand.
GTACCAGTTGCTTTCTTTTATGAGACTATCGTATGGCACTGTCCCAGAATTCTCAACTAGCTAGGAATATCAGTCACCATACAGTTTATGACTGGGTTCAACTGAGTTGACTATACATAACTATTCAGTTTTGGCAGCCCTCATGAATCCAGCTTCTTTGTACAGTGTAAAATGGAGTGTTTGAGTGGGTGGCCCCGTTACATGGGTGCCCAGGAGGCAGAATTCAGACTATATATAGAATGAAATATGAACAAGAAACATTCTTGTTTCTTCACCAGGCTACAGTCAGAGGCTTCTAAGCTGTGCTGTTCAGTCTGCTACAGTCTCTTCAAGGTGAAAGGCTTATATTATCATATAAAAATACTAAGAAGTCATTAGTTGGTGCTTTATGGTACCATGAGTCAATATCAGGATTACAGAAAAAGCCTTCCTAATACTGGACTAACCAGGATTTTTAGAGATGCACACAAATGTCATCAGCTGCAGCACATCTGTAAACACTCCTTGTAAACTATATGCTATTAACTCAAAGATGACTTTCTTCTACACAGACTGTGTAGATCGTTAGGCTATATGTGCACTACATTTAATCCTGAGAGACAGGCACATTTCAGATCTATGTATGACTTATGTTGAACAGATTTCCAGCTTGTCCTGTGAAGTAACTCGCTGTGGCTGTTTAGCAGGTCTGGCAGTATCTCAGTAACAGCTGTTGTACTTACAAAGAGAAGCAAATTATGAAATGGAGACCACCCTCAATCTTTCCCCACTCCTGGTAGCTGCATGAGGAATAAAAGTTGCATTAAATTCTAACTACCTAAGATTTCTCTGTAGCTTTAATTAGATTGAGTGTTCTTTTGCCTTCCCTTCTACCATCTTATATTCTATGCTATAGAAAGTGAATCTGATTTATTCCCAAAGAAACTATAGAATTTAAAATTTCCTCTGAAAAAATATTTACCCCTTCTCATTCTGTTAGTGAGATAAGAACTCTGTAATTTACAAACAGAATCTCATGGAACAGATATTCCTTGATGCCCAACTTTTTCACTCTCACATACCACCAACATAATGCTTGAAATTGAAGTTATTTACAGGGAAAGAACTAAACACATTTCTATTGCTGGACTACCCGAACTACTAACATTCCTAATTGTTTGGAGCAATAATACACGTAGTTGAAGTAATACAATATGGCAAAACTACCAAAGAAAGAGACAAGAAATTCCAAGCAATCTGTGTTGAAGGGTTTTCTGTTTAAAAAGGAGCAAGTGGAGGTCACAAAACGTACCAGCAATTTTGGCAAGGATGGATTTCACAGCCATGAGACCAAAGTATAAAACTCAAGCAGTAACAGCCTTATCACCTTGGATCATAATTAAATCAACTCTCACAAACCAAAAAAAGAATTGCACGTTATCAGGGGTGGGACAGGGTAGATCCTAGAAAATTCAGGGTTCTGCAGGCAATGGTGGCTGATGGGTGGATTTCATGCTTTTCCTTTGAAATATCCTGCTGGTGCAATAGTTTGGACAGTATTCTAGTGTCAGCACATTAAAGAGCAAAACAAAAAAACCTGATCACTTCCTCATTTGAAAGGCTGCACAGCATGTCCTGGTTCACCGAATATTGCAGCCTGACAAAAAGGAGAAATTCTTGTACTCTATCCTATTAAAATATTATCATATTGCTTTTAATAGTAAAATACAACAATGGGGATCAGGTTTTAGTCTCACTTGCATTTAGATACGATTAAAATTAAATCCTTTCGTTCCTCTGATAAGGGAAACATCATTGTAATTCTATCCTTTTAAGGTGTGTTACTAGGGAGATCATAACCCCCCACATACTTATTTTACTTTGGAGATTTTTAAAAAACAATTAGTCAGGAACCACAAAGTTATTTTCCATCACCACAGCTATTACTTAACTTCTAGCGCATAACACTGTAGTTGCTGCTTATGGCAAGACCCTTCCTGTACAAACTTTTAATCTCATTTGGGGCTTGACACTGACAGGGTCCAGTGGAGTCTTCGTGAATTTTTAAGGTTTTCAGCACTTTGCAGGATTGTGCTCCTAGCTTTCTTTAAGAGTTTACCATTTGGATAGGATCTTTTCTTCTTTATTTCCTGCCCCCTGCCCCCCCACCATTTTGAAATCTGATTACTTTTAGATGAGACACCCATCAACCTCTCACTAGAAAGAACTGTGGTCTACATACCAGGCCTTCATCATTTCTTCCCCCCTCCCCCTTTAATAAGTTTAATATTAACTTTTTTTTTATTTCTGGGAGTGGCATAATTCAAGAACAAATGAACTTTGAAACTACAGACACAACACACATACACAGCATTTTTCAAAAGAAGATGTTCTTTGGCAAGTCTGAAGCAGACTGATAAGAGCAATTCATGAACATCTGATTCTGCAAAAGAATCTTGCATCACTGATAGCAATCTGGCCCTGCCCAGAAATTGCCTCGTAATCTGTATGCTTCTGCCCTGTGGCCAACCCACCAACTCCATGCATTTCTTTTGTCCTGAATTATTAAACTGATGAGATGAGATCACATATTCAGTTTATATTTCTTTAATTTGGTGACAAAAAATGCACTTGTATATCTGTTATCCAAGAGACTTTCAGTAGATGCCAGATGGGGATCATAGGGTCCTCGCTTGATCTTTGCTCTGGTTGTAAAAACAGAGTCCTGGATTCTTCATCCCATGCCAGAGATTCCCTGTTACATTTCTTAAAGCCAGTAGTGTGAATCCTGTGAGCACCACTCCAATGCCTTAAATACTCCTGAAGAATTTTAGGATTGGAAGTGCATCATGTACCTATTTCCCTGTGCCCCCCAACCCCCTTCCTCTATATCCTGACTGCACAAAGGCTCTAACACAGCCATATCAACAGATGGTATTAAACAGCTTACCTGATTATTTGCAGGCTTATATTTTAGTCCAGGCTTGTTCAAAATTCTCTCAATTTGATCATGGTTAAAATTGGAGATTCCAATGGCTTTTACCAGACCTGCATCCACCAGCTCCTCCATAGCCTAAGAGGACAGGAAAATCTGAGGCTTTGGCTAGATACAGACAACAGCACCTGAATGAGGTATTTCTGCTGCCAACATGACTTCTTTCTTTCATGGAAAGAAATGCTAAAACATTTCTATGATTCTATAACTAAATATAGGGCTGGAAGGGACCTCTGGAGATCACTGGTTCAACCACCTGCTGGAGGCAGGATAATCTCTACCCAGACTACCCATAAAAACCCTTCTCTAACCTATTAAAATTACCCAGTCAATCCTACCATACAACCACAAGGCATAGCACCCTAACCTGCCACAAGTAAATCAGGGGAACAACAGCAGTCAGTGTCCTGCTGCTGCAAGTGTTATTATAATACACTTAAGAGATCCAATTGAGCCTATTAGGGAGAGGGGAGGGACACAAAACAGCCCATCTTATCCTTCCCTCAGGACAAAGGTACCCTTTCGCTGCAAAAGGCAAAGAAAGACTGATTTTTGTGGGTATGCATTTTTTAATGAACCGCAAAAATCAGAGAAGAGAACCATTATACCAGCTACCCAATTACTCTGCCAACACAGGGTTGCTTCCAAGGTAAAGTAAAAACATAAGCAGTCTGTAAAGATGGGCTAAACTCAAGTTTTCAGTATATATTCATTACAATATTAGTTCATTTGCTCTGTCTGCCTACACTGTATGTTTCCTAATATTTAAATAAAGCTGTTTTTTAGCTTAACTTTCAAACATGATTTCATATGAACTAAGAATTTACACTCCAATTACTGGTAGTCACCCAAGTTAGCCAATCAGATGTGGGAATAGCAGCTGACATTATAATTAAAACAGTAAACATTTTATATAAAATTACTGTAAATCATCTGCAAATTAAGATTTCACATTTGCTGCAAATAGTGCTGCATGAATCAAGTACAATAATTTTATTGAAGTCTTAACAGACTTAATATATACAAAAGAGCTGTCTAGCCCGGGGAGGGGAAGAGTGGGGGAGAATCTTAAATTGTGATTGAGCCTACCTCCCATGTGTCCAGAATATCTGTATTACTGGGTATAAGCATGCCTTTATCATCTGCAGGAAACAGTTCCTCTCCTGCCTGTCAATGCAAAGCAGAAAGTTTGAAACATTCTCTGTTGGTTTTTCTGCTTAAATGCTAGACCTGTAGGAAAGTCAACTATAAAATCATGAGCTGTTAGTGAAAAAGAAGAATCCTAACTCCCATTTAGGTAATTACTTTATCAGTTTTTGGAAAGAGCATTCTCTTTCCTCCTTCCTGCTACCCCATAGCAAAGTACTTCAATGCTTCATCATGATGCAAAGCACAATCAACTTATAAGACTGTTGCCTATGGAAACAGCCAAGCACATTCAATTTTTAAGTAGTGTTCCATAATGTACCTTTCTGAATGTATTTCCCTTTAGCAGGTCCTTGTTTGTTCAGTTCTAGCTTATATTGGACTACGTCTGCTGCATAAGCGAATGTATACAATGTCATGTCTTCTACAGGAGACTCTTTAAATTGCAGGTTTAGGGAAAGACAATACAAGAGCCTGTGTGTGCAAGTTGCTGACTATATACTTGCTATTATTATTGCCTAAGCTCCTCTACAGATGGCCTACACAACTGCCCTTTATTTCAACTGCTTTGTCCACACTCAAAACGACACACACACACGTGAGAGCATCTAGCATTTGGGAGTTGAACACAATGTGTAAAAGGTATTCCTAGCAATCTCTTACAGTAAGGAAGGGCCAAGATAAAATATGAAAAGTAAGACATCAACGGTTTCAAGCATGTCCACAGTCATCATATGGGTTTTACAACTGAAGTTCTTGCTTTTGTCCCATGATCCTTGGAATTCAATCACAAGGCTCCTATAACTGTTAACTATAAATCTATGCTGCATTTAGACACTCAGTGAAAAAGGGGTATAATGAAAAAAACGAAAGAAAAACACTTATGATCATTAAGTCAAGATCAAGAAGTCAAAAACACAACTTTCCTTCCCATAAGCAGAAAGACAAGTCATGGCCAAATACACGTAGCTGGAGTTGGTAGAGGTGAAGGAACTGATAACCAAATGGTTAAACATAACCTGCTCTTGCAAGAGAGAGATGTGTCTTTTCTAGGCCTCTCTCTCCCTGAATCAACAGGGGCAGAGAATTCTGTGCAATTACTATGCTTTCTTCAGTTGTGAGGTAAGGAGGGAGGGGAGATGGGATAAATTTGCTCAGACATGTATCTGGTAAAGTTAAAAAAGAAGCATAAGGAGTGGTACTGATATGTCCCACTGGGGGACACAAGTCCACAACAATGGGTGGATCTATAACATGACATCCTTCTGCAACTGTCAGGAAGAAACAAGTTAATGTGCTAGTACCTTAAATCCCAAGGGCCAATGAATGAGGTATAGATCAAGGTAATTCAATTTCAGTGCATCAAGACTCTTCTGGCAGGCTCCCTTCACTAGAGACTTCTCATGGAAGGTGGACCACAGCTATAAAAAAGAAAATCATGTAAAACTGATTACATCATCAAGCAGGTTAAAGACACATCACATGTACAGCAGGCAATGCCAGGAACTATGTACTATTTATCACTCTATTTGCAGGGCTTGCCTTGTGGAGCAGAGGTAGAAGAACATTGTTTGATGCTAACAGTTTTAGTGGCAGCTTATTTGACCAGAATGGGAATCTGGGAACCTGATTTCATGAGTAATTGCCAGTTCAGGAACTATTTTTTTACTCAAAGTTGCACCTCCAATAAAACAATACTACAAGGCAAAAGAAAGCTTACCTCTCAGTCTAAAAACCTGAGAAAGGTGAAAACCTCTGCATGAGATGTACTAGTTACCAGACAACTCAGACTGGAAATGAGAGGCTGCAAGTGCCCACTGATTTCATAGATAAATTTTAGAGCAACAACTCCTCCTCCCCCTTGCTTCCCACACAAGCAAAAGAACCTACGAACTTTTCAGAAATGCATGATTTGGAGTGACCAAGAAAGTCCCCACAATCCACTGGGACTCCCCTTCCAGATATAGGATGTGGAGGAGAGCCAGGCAACAAGTTATCACATTTCATCCATCCTGAAAGTGGGAGACAACTCAGTGCCTAATAGCCACTAAGTTCTTACTTGGGGTCAAGCTCCAGACTGTACATTATAAGCCTTGCATGGTGAGCAGGAAAGAGTTGTCCCTTTTCCCAATGATCAGCAAAGCACCATTGATGACACACGCACACTAGAGAAACACCAGTCCAAGCATAAAAAAAGTCCACTCCGGACACTCTCTATATCGATCATATAGAAACAGTTCAGGATATTATAGGCAGAATCCTACTCTACTTTACATGCCCAAAGGGCAGTTACCCAACCACATATCTGCCATTTTTGGTGCTAATGGAAACTTTGCTATCCTACTCCATGTGTAGTGGGGATGCATAAGCTGCCTGTAGGCAGCCAAGAGAAATGTGAGGCCAGGATGAAGCAAACAAGCTATAAGTTGTATGGTTCAGCAGGATGAATGCTACATTTGAAGAGGGAATGTCCTAGACTCTTGCCACTAAATGGGCAAAAACCTATCTACTGTACAGCTCTCCTTCCATTTTATCCAATTAATATTAAATGCAAAGGACAGTGGCTTAGCTTCAAAAGAAGTGCTGGAGAAGGGACTGGATACTGCCTAATCCTCAGTTCAATAGTTAGAGAACTGTGCTGGGATGTCAGAGATACAGGTTTCAACTCTTCTGGGTGAGAGGGCCCTAGAACCTGTGTCATCTTTATCCTGTGGAAATGTCTTAACCATTCTGATAGTGTGCTAAAAGATGGGAGGGTGGTTGTCATCCTCCTCAACCACCACCACTACTCAGGACAGATGACGTCTTTGGAGCAGAATGAGCTGTGCCAGAATATGTCCCACCACAGCTGATCTGCTTCAGTGGCATTTACCAATGTTGTTGTGGCCACTGTCCTGCAGGATCAGGGGAACCCTCATTCAGGTTCTTCCAACTGCAGACATGCATCTCAAGTCATGGCACGGCAGCAAGGTATGTGAGCCACAGGAATCCCATGCAGGGGTATTCATGAGGCATGTTTGCAATGAGAATTCTCAAAGTGACCAATAAGAAGACAAGCATTCTCCTATTCAATCCATCATATTGTGACCATCTTTGGTTGTGGCAATATTTTTGGACATTTGGCGTGCAGTAAGGGACTAGGATGTCCACTTTCACCCTCAGATACATACATTCATATATACATACATATAGATCTAGATACCTGTCTCAGGAGAGAACAGCCTATTGAGCATACTCACTAGCCACATGGATGTACACACACTCACTGCATGTGGAATAGGATTACAAGCTCTAAGTACCAAAAATAGCAGTTATGTGACTGGGTAACTGCTGTTTGGGTACATGAAGTAAAACAGAATTCTGCCTTATATGTTTTATCCCTGATATGAAATGTCTTATCCCCAGGCACACCATGGGCACGGTTGCTTCTCTGGGATCTGGGCCTCCTCATGGAGTCATACCTTACTAACAATAAAGAGGTCCTCCCGTTTCACAGCCCCCTCTTTGATTTTCTTCTGAATCCCATCTCCAACTTCATTCTCATTCTGGTACACGTAGGCACAGTCGAAATGGCGATATCCAACATCAATGGCAACCTGCACAGCCTCTGCAACTTTCCCTGGAGGAGACTGAAACACACATATCATACTGCGCCAACACATTAGTACCCAGTTCTTACTTGGCTAGAAATGCACACATCAAGAGACTTTTACACCATTGAGTTTTTTTAATTTTTTTTTTTATATATAAAATAAACCCTACTATATTTTATACACACATAAATATACATGTGCATATACCAGTAGAAGAGGTACTACTCTGTCCTTCAGGGCACATAGTTAGACAAAATGCAGATCATTTCTACTGACTGACATATAAGAACCAATATTTGATTCTAAGATCTACAGCATCTGCTAGATAAAACGGAAGCAGAAGATTTTGTTCAAGAAAGTCAAGGACTGAACTTGATGGCTCAGCAGGGCCCTTCCTGCCCAAGTCTTGTATTTTACTTGCACATACAGAATTCTTCCAGAGACTGTTATAACCATCCCATCTGGGCACCTTTCAGCCCTTAAGTTAAAATGGTGCATACAGTGTTGCATGAAAAAAACTCACTTGCGATGACTAGCTTGCATACTGAAGGTGGCACAACTGCATTACTCAGCTTGGACCAGCATGCCTAGACTGCTTTCAGTTACCATTTGACTTAATGGCTGCATCCCAAACACCACCCTTAATCCCATAGGAAAAGTTTGGCCTAGGGTCCATTAAAACAAAACCACTTTACACTACAGCCAAGCAGTGGAGAATTGTTCAAAGGAAGCCAATTCTGTGGTCTGGCCACTAGAAAACTGATGTTGCAAGAAGTTGGCCAGATCACTTGATCTCTCTGTCCCTCAGTTTTCACATTTGTGATGTCAGGAAACGAATATCCAGTTTCTCCTGTAAAATCATTCTGCTTCATAAACAGAATGCACAGAAAATCTAATTATTAATAAGGACAATGGGAAATCTCTCACAGGAGAGAGGCTGCAGAGATGTAGATAATACTGGTCCACTGAAAGATTAATTGGACAGAAACAGAACTGAAACATTTTGGGTTTATGTCACACTGCAGTAAGGTTAACCACTCATGTCTCCCTACTTAAGCCATCAATTATTGTTCAAAGCTATGATGTGCTTCCCTCCCCACAATGGGGTACCCCCCACAGTCTGGGAAACAATGCTTCATGTAACAGACAGGATACACAAAATGTTAGCTTTCCTCTACCTCACCCAGAAGGCAGAAAGCACTGATACCAATTGTTGCATAAAGTTAGAAAACTTTTCCTCTTGCTCCACCCTGTCCTAGAGGACCTTCCTACAGCTAGCTTTGTTATCTCACAACATACACTGCCCTGCTCTCTGAATCCCTGTATTTTGCACACTTATCTGGGACTGATCTCCTGACTGAAAGAGGAGTATTAAGCACTGCCCCACTAATCAGGGTTAGGACTCTTTATACTAGTGATCCTCAAGCTTTCGACATGAGGCACCTCTTATTAGACTGAAGGCAACCTTTGCAAATTGCTCGTTCTTAGTCATTACTGGTTTTTCTAAGTGCAGAAAAACAACAGAGCAAGTCTTCTGTTGCAAAGAACTTGGAAAGAACACAACAGGTGAGAATGTCTGTAACACTCTGAATTCCTAGTCGAAATCTCTGGGTTTATCTTGCGATCGAATCATGTTTGCATACCTAACAGTGAGTGGCAACACTGCAGAGTTGCCTACATCACCCCTGAAAGGATCTCAAGGCACCCCCTTGAGAAGCATTGCTCTACACCCTGTTACGACTGAACAACTGCAAAAATTAAGAACTTGAGGAGCCAGTGGGAGAGCTACCACGCTCAGCCCTTGAGGGTAGACTACTCAAAATGCAGATCACTTTTTAATCTACCTTCTACGAGCCTATATTTGATTTTGGATGTTGTAGCATCTATTAGATAAAACAATTAGGAGGAAAAGGTTTTGTCCAAGCTGCACAGATGGCACTGACATTTGGAGATACCGCATAATCCAGCTGCATCATTAGTAATCATTATTTGATTTTTAAAAACTCTTATTAGTCAGAAGTTCAAAAATGTGCTCAAAACAATTTCTTAGTGTGAGCAAGAGGGGAGAAAGAAATATGTAGGCACAGATTTCAGTATATCGGGCAGCAAATCTACAAACTAGCATTCAAAGCCTGGATGGATGAGTCAGGTGCTTAGTACAGAATCAGTAAGATCTTCTTCCTTATTATGTCACAGTGGAAGATATACAGAGGAAAGAAACCTAAGAGTTCGCTTATATGAACAGATAAAGGATACTGGGATATGTAGGTTTGCAAATTTTCTATTGCAGGGGTTGGTAATGTTTTGTAGTGGGGGGCTGCTTTAATAGAGCTTAGCTATGAATGTGGTCTGCTTCCAACCTGGCCTACACCACCCATATTGCTCTCGCAGCTTCTCTTCACTGTCTGACCACTGCAAAGATGAACCTCCTCCCATAGAAATGCCACCAAAGTCCCCAAGTTCAGTGGACTACAACTAGCCTGCCACTGGGGATTGCTGACCCTTGCCTCATTGTATTTTTGCAGTCAACAATATTAGCTGATGAACAGCTTTGTATATGATCTTACTCAGCACACTGCTATGTTGGAGTGCACACTTGGAGTTTGTTGTAGGAACCTTACATTAGGGATCTGCAGTAGGTTAACATCTCAGCTCTCCACCTCACATTAGTGCAGGGTTGGAAATAACAGTTGTAAGCCTGGAGAGTGAGATCATTGCATATAGCACAGGCGGGAGGATTTCCCACCCCCCTTTCCTTCAAAAAGCTCTATTTACACATAACTGTCTGGAATTTAAATTATAATGTAAACAACAAAGAGAGAGCATAAGACAGTAATCACTTTTTTAAACAAGACAAGTTAATTTTTTTTTTAGCAGGACAAGATACTCTGCAAGTGGCCAGATTTCTAATAATAATTATTACACTTGCTATGGAAACCTTCAGAGGACTTAGAAGCTCTTCATGGTCATTTAATTAAGATTCTTAATATTCTTGCAGTTCAGATTGGTATCATCTCTGGTTTGCTTTGTTTTTAGAAGTAAAGGCTGAGACGAAGACTTTCTTTCAAGTCCCATCAAGTCTGAAGTCAGCAGAATCCATCTATTTCCGCTCCTTGGTGAAGCAGCCAGGATCACACTTCTCTCCATGTTCTCCCTCCTTTTTGGGAGACAGTATCAATAAACATTAAATAGGGACATGCTGTGCAGTACAGCGTGCAGAGGGCTCTGGCCCACCTGAGGTTTCTGGAAGTTACTCTTGCACATCTGTTTTCTTTTAAAGTGACAGCAATGGAGCCATCAGGCTCCAGAGTGCATGGGCAACTGGTGCCTCCTGGGTCTGGGGGGGGGCACCCACAGAAACCAGCGTGAGCATCATGGACAGGGCTGGCAAGCACCCGCAGAAGCCAGCTTCAGTGTTGGCAGCTGGGATGAGGCTGGTGAGCACCTGCAGAAGTTGGCGGCGGTGTTGTTGGCCCTGTTGGGGGGGCAGGGGGGAGTTCATGTGCCCTCCCCATACCTCCCCTACCAGTTGCCTATGCCAGAGTAGTATCTTTGCAGGAAGCAAAGAGTCTCATTCAGATCAGTGATTCTTAACTGGGGCCCAATGGCACCTTCAGGCACCATGAGCTCCTTTTAAAGGTGTTGCACAACATTAGCACCGTTTGGTGTCCCTCTGTGTGCGATTCACAAGATAAATCTGCAGACTTTGAACAGAAATCCAGTATTAAACCTGGCCTGCTGTGGCCTACCCTAGTTCTCTGCAACAGAAGAATCGCTTGATTTTCAAAAAAATAAAATAAAATAAAATGAAATTAGGCTTTGAAATGGGGGAGGGGGTGGGAGAGTTGCAACACTTTGGGAAGTGATGGTTGGTGCCTTGAGTCTATACAAGTTGAGAACTGCTGCACTTAGGTCTGTAACTGAATTTGTAACAGGGTTGCCAATTTTGTTCAAATCTGTTCTAGGAGATTTACCAGCGTGCCTGTGACACACAACACAAACATGCATATATCAGTCACAGCGCATAGACTTTACGTCAGGAAGACAAATGCACATGCCTATTACATTTTAAAAAAAACCCTCACTGGACTACTGTATAAATCGGATTCAACATGTAATATTTATTTTAATGAATGCCCTATCATTTATCTCTCCGGTGACTTTCAGCATCTCCTGGAGCTTTATACCTAATTCCTGGAGACTCCAGGGCAATCCTGAAGGGTTCACCAGCAACACCAGCAGCAGGCCCTCCCAACTTTCCTTTGGGATCCACCAAAACACCCAAAAAACCAAGCGAGCGATAGTGAAACCGACTGCACCAGGGAGGAAGCACCAGGGCCCGGTCTCCTTCCCACAGCGGCTACTGGCAAGCGGGGTGGGGGGTAGACGAGGACCCAGCGCTGGGCAGCACCCGGCTCCCCCCCGCCGCCCTGTCGGAAGCGTCCGTCACCCGCTCGGCGAGGGCAGCTCCGAAACGGCGCAGCTGGGCACATCTGCCCCGGCGTTCCACAGTCGCAGCTGGGCGCCGCATCTGCCCGGGCGAAGGGATCCCGGGCCGCGCCTACCTTCCAGGTGCCCAGCCCCAGGATGGGCATCTTGGCCTGGGTGTTGAGCTGCACGGAGGTGGCCATGGCTCCCGCCTGCTGCCGCTCGCCGCTGCCGGAGGAAAGAGCAGCCGCCCTCGCCCGGCCCAGCCCGCTCCATAGGGCCTGGCCCCGCCCCAACCGCCGGAGACAGGCGAGGGTCGGGCCTGGGGGCATCGCTGCGTCCCGCCCGCCGCTGCCAGCTCCTCTGCAGCCAGGGGGAGCACCCCCTCCCCCCGCTAATCCGGCTCCCCAGGGCCCCTGCTTCCCGCAGCCAATCCGGATCCGCGGGCGCTGGGTGCTGAGGCCGCGGGAGTCCCGGATGCCGGAGAGGCGCGGGGAGGCAGGTGCCCGCGGGGCGGCCGCCCTCTGCCAGCCTCCTCCGGCGGGTGAGGAGAGGAGCCGACAGGAACCGGCTCAGCTTTTGTCCCTGTCCGAGGGTCCGCGCCGCGGCCCTGTTCCCACTGGCGGGGGGGCTGCCATCGATCAACCTGCTCCTGAAACGCGGGGCCGCAAAGGGCCGGGAGGGGTCTCGAGTCCTGAAAGCCTGAGAACCGCTGGGGGAGGGGAGAATGGGACATGGGGCGGCCAACCCTCCCGGACTGCCCCGGCCTCTCCAGGAGTTGCATAGACCTCCAGGAGACCGCTGAGAGGTACCCGGAGGGAGGAATGATAGGGCATTCATTTAAATACATATAAAAGGTTGACTCTGATTTAACCAGTAGCCCAGTGGATTTTTAAAAAGTAAGTCGTGTATTTGCCTTCCTGATGTTAAATCTATGCATGGTAATCTAACTGATATACAGGAGCACATGGGCATGCTGGTTTTGTGTTGCAGGCATGCTGGCGTTCAGGAGACCTCCTGGCGTGAACACCGCGTGTCCCTGGCAGCTGGGGAGGTGCAGTGAGCTCCGGCAGGTGGTGCTGGTGCTGTTGGCAGTGGGAGCATGGCGCTGGTAAGTGTGGAGCTGCCATAGGCAGCTGTGGCGCTGTTGGCAGTGGTGGCGAGTGCTGACCAGTGGTGCAGATGGACTGCTTGGAGACACTGCCAGGGGTGTTGGTGGCATGGATGGTGAACAGTGACTGCCCATAAGCACTGCCAGCAGTGTCAGTGGTGCCTTTTCATAGGGGGTGCACTGCCACACTCAGGGGGTGCATGTGCACCTGCGTGCACCTCTTATGCATCGTCAGTGCCTTCCGGAATAGTTTCAAGCAAAGTTGACAACCCTTGTGGGACAGCAGGAGGAGGAAAAGAAACTAGAAATAGAGGCAAAGGATGGAAAAGTGTTTTGGGAGAGGAGTGAGGAGCTGCTCTGCCATATCTCAGGCTGTAAGGTTGATGGCAGTGACTTAACCAGGTTTTTAGTATCCATAGTATGGAAGTATAGGAGTACAGGGCAGGAGAAGGCATGCATTGACTCTCAGGTGTTTGAGAACCACTGCTCAAATGAAGTGGGCTGTAGTGTACATGCCTGTCCTGCAGCGAGGGAAGTTTACTACCAGCTGGGAAATGTCCTTGCTCACCTTCTACTCGCTGTTATGGAGACTCACGTTTACAGAATTTAGGGAGCTATTTTGGGGTATTCTATTATTATCATTATTATCACTTTTTAAAAAACTTAGGAATCACAAAATAGATGTCTCAAACTACAGACCACTTCTGGTAGCAGCACTGATCAGGTGGTCCCTCTCAGTTCCCTCTTCTCTTTGGGCTGTCCCCATGGTAATGACATATAAAATGCAGCCACTGCTTTGAAATTACCTTGCTGACTTTAATCTGATCTTTTTTAAAGTGGTAAAAAGTTGATGGCCATTTTAAGGCTTGTGACCAATCTCAGCCACTTCTGGAAGTGCCATGGCGCTCCCACTCCCTGGCTGGTGCTTGCGGGGGGGGGGCCTAAGTGGTGAGCGTGGCCTGTCAGGGGGTGCACCTGCACCCCCATTCACCTGCTGCGTGTCGCCACTGTCTACTGGCTTTCGTACACTGCTGCAAAAGATGCTTTAAAATAAAAAGCTAGATTTTTGAAAGCATTCAGCACTAGCCTAAACTGCTTTTAATAAAGTCAGCTTGACTTCAATAGAAGCAGAATGGGAGATGTAGAACCAGTTTCACATCGGTGCGTAACTTCATTAACAACTATAGGCTATATAGGAAGGACAGGATAGGAAGGAAAGGTGGAGGAGTAGCACTCTACATCAAGGAGGAATATACTTCCTCGTTAATTAGCAAGGGGGTAGAGGGGGGGCACTCTGAGGTGCTCTGGGTTAGAGTAAAAGGCAGTCCAGGGGAGAGAGACTTAACGGTGGGAGTCTACTATAGACCTCCCAACCAGGGAGAAGAGCTCGACCAGGAATTCTTAGGTCAGCTTACAGAGGCAGTGAGGGCTAAGGATGTGGTCATCATGGGGGACCTGAACTTCCCAGACATCTGCTGGGAGGAGCAGTCAGCCAAGTCTGATCGCTCACGTCGGTTCTTAGCCAGAGTGCAGGACCTCCATCTAACCCAGGAGGTGCACAGTCCCACCAGGGGAGACGCCTTGTTGGACCTGGTGCTGGCCACGGGTGATGACCTGGTGAGGGGGCTGCGGGTGATGGGCCACCTGGGAGACAGTGATCATCGCTTGCTGGAATTCACCATCCAGCGTAAGGTGGCAAAGGGCTGCAGCAAGGCAACAGCCCTAGACTTTAGGAGGGCTGACTTCAACAAGCTAAGGAGGATCGTTGGGGAAGCGCTGAGGACCCAGAGGGGAAGGGAATCAGATGTCGAAGGTGAGTGGTTGCTCCTTAAGGAGACGATCCTCCATGCCCAAAGGGAGGTAATCCCAACAAGGGTCAAAGGGAGCAGGAGGGCACATAAACCCCCATGGCTCACTAAGAGCATCCGGGAATGTCTCCTTGCTAAAAGGGAGGCATATACCCAATGGAGAGATGGGGTCATCGCCAAGAAGGACTATGTTATAGTCGCCCGAGGATGTAGGGGGGCGGTCAGGAGGGCCAAGGCAGAGTTGGAGATAGGACTAGCTTCCCGGATTAAGGACAATAAGAAGTCCTTCTTCAAATACATAGGGGGTAAAAAGAGGGTCCCGGGTAATGTGGGGCCCCTGCAGGACACGATGGGCAACTTAGTCATCACGCCAGATGACAAAGCTAACATATTTAACGATTTCTTTGCCTCTGTCTTCCTAAGTAGGGACCAGTTCAGCCACCTCCCTGCTGGGCCCCCCTCGGGCCCCGAGAGAGACACGCCTGGGCCAAGGGTTAGCGAGGAGTTAGTTAGGGTACTTCTGGAGAGGCTGGACGTGTTCAAGTCCGCTGGTCCGGACGATCTTCACCCTAGGGTTCTACAGGAACTGGCTGAGGTCATTGCGGGACCCCTGGCACGGCTCTATGAGCACTCGTGGTGCTCTGGCGAGGTGCCGGAGGACTGGAAGAGGGCCAATGTGGTCCCTATCTTCAAAAAGGGAAAAAAAGAGGACCCGGGAAATTACAGGCCAGTTAGTCTGACCTCAATCCCGGGTAAGCTCTTTGAAAAAATTATCCTGGCACACATCCAGGAGGGCCTTGCGGGGGAATGCATGCTCAGGGGCAACCAACATGGGTTCATCAGTGGCAGGTCTTGTCAGACCAACCTGGTGGCCTTTTACGATCAGGTCACCAAATCATTAGACGCAGGGGTTGCTGTGGATGTAGTCTTTTTGGACTTCCGGAAGGCTTTCGACACTGTCTCTCACCCTGTCCTCATCAAAAAGCTGGGAGACTGTGGTGTCGATGCCCACACGGTTAAATGGGTCGCCAACTGGTTGGAGGGCCGCACCCAGAGGGTGGTGGTGGATGGGTTCTTCTCGACCTGGAAGGATGTGGGCAGTGGGGTTCCGCAGGGCTCGGTCCTCGGGCCTGCACTGTTCAACATCTTCATCAGTGACTTGGATGAGGGGGTAGAAAGCACCCTGTTCAAGTTTGCTGATGACACTAAGATGTGGGGGGATGTGGGTGCACTAGAAGGGTGCAATAGGCTACAAACTGACCTTGACAGGTTGCAACGGTGGGCGGATGAGAATAGGATGGGGTTTAACACTGATAAGTGCAAGGTGTTGCACATGGGGAGGAAGAACCGGCACCACACTTACAGGTTGGGGAACTCCCCTCTTGCCAGCACGGAGACGGAAAAGGATCTTGGAGTTGTCATTGACTCCACGATGAACATGGGCCGGCAGTGTGGGGAGGCAGTCAAGAAGGCCAATCGTACCCTGTCATGCATCCACAGATGCATCTCGAGCAGGTCCAGGGAGGTGATCCTCCCCCTCTATGCGGCACTGGTCAGGCCGCAGCTGGAGTACTGCGTCCAGTTCTGGGCGCCACACTTCAAGAGGGACGTGGACAATATGGAAAGAGTTCAGAGGAGGGCCACTCGTATGATCAGGGGTCAGCAGGGCAGGCCTTATGAGGATAGGCTACGGGACCTGAACCTGTTTAGCCTCCACAAGAGAAGGTTAAGGGGGGACCTTGTGGCCTGCTACAAACTGGTCAGGGGGGATCAGCAGGTATTGGGGGAGTCCCTGTTCCCCCGTGCGCTGCCAGGAGTGACCAGGAATAACGGTCACAAACTGGCGGAGGGTAAGTTTAGATTAGATATTAGGAGGCGCTACTTCACAGTCAGGGCGGCTAGGGCCTGGAATCGGCTTCCAGGGGAAGTGGTGCAGGCTCCTAGCCTGGGGATTTTTAAAAGGAAGTTAGATGAGCACCTTGCCGGGGTCATCTGACCCCGGTGCTCTTTCCTGCTAAGGCAGGGGGTCGGACTAGATGATCTACCTAGGTCCCTTCCGACTCTAGCTACTATGAAACTATGAAACTGTTACAGCTTCTCACTTTGATTCCCAGAGCGTGTAAATGGACATTCAGTAAATCCCATGTTAGTGCAGATTACACTTTTCTACCAGATGGAACCCATTCATGGGTAAGGATCCACACCCAGTCATACATTTTCAACCTTTTTCTAGACTTCAACAACCAATCCCCAGACACACACAGGAAGTTCAGCAACTGCCTCTTCCCACCCTTAATACCCAGAAAAGCACCAGACAAACATCCATACACACAGGGTACAGCTACATGAGACAGTGTGCAGAAGATTAATTTACTACAACTTAGTGTATTAGCATGGGCTTAGTATAATGCTCAGTAGTGTCACAAAAGAAATCATCTGTGCTAATATGCAGTAGCGCCAAATACTTTGCATTAAGTTTAAGTTTAGTACCTGAAATAACTAATGTGCCATATATACAGCACATTAATGAACATGTAGATGTGCCCACATACACCAAATGAAAAATTAATAAAGAAAAATAATTAGAGCTGCACTGATACATCTGTGGCATAGTGCATCAGCACCGATAAAAGAAAAATTAACATTATTGGCAATCCGGTTTTTTACTCAGAATCATCCATTTATTTATGTCACCAATAAATGCTATGTGTATGTGCGTGGCCATCATGCAAGTGGCCAGAAATGCAGCTAGGCAGCATGGAGAGCAGTGTTCAGATGGTAAGTCTGTGGGGGAAAGGTGTGTGGTGAGGGCAGATTGAGGCCCCCACAGTGAGGGAGAGAGTGCGGCAGGGACAGGCATTGCCCAGCCAGGGTGGTGGATGTGACCCTGGGAGTGGGATGGAACCATGGGCAGCTCGTCCAGGGGGCATAGGGGAGTTGGGAGGGCAGGTGGCTCCCTGCCTCTGTGCACACCCCTGGGAGAGACATGGAGGGCATGTGCCCCTCCGGATTTGTGCTCAAGAGGGTGGGCTGCCCAGTGCAGGGTCAGGGCCAGAGGCTGTGCTGGCCTCTTCCTGGCAGGCTGAGCCAGCGCTGGGCTTTGGGTGGGAGCAGGGCAGGCAGCAACAGCACTGGGAGGGGTGGGGGTGGGCTATAGCCACCCCAAAATTTCCCATAGCCATCCCTTCCAGTGCCACTGCTGCCTGCACTGCTGCTGCCCACCCTGAGCGTAGCCCTGGCCCAGCCTCCCCACTGGGTAGAGGCTGGCTCAGCCCCTGACCCTAAGCCTGCAGTGATCAGCCCACTCTCACCCTGTGCACAAATCCAGGGGGCACATGCCCCCATGCCTCCCCTGAGGGTGCACGTGGAGGTGAGGAGCTGCCCTTCCTTCTCCGTACCCCGCAGACAAGCTGCCTATGGCTCCATCTTGCTTCCAGGGTTGCATTCACTGTTCCGGCTGGGTAGTTTCTGTGCCTGCTTCTGCCCCACTCTCCCTCACTGTGGGGGCCTTGACCTGCCCCCCCCCACTCCCTCCCCACCTGTGCCCCCCGACAGATTTACCGGCAGGATGCTGCTCTCCAAGCTGCTTGGCTGCATTCCTGTAAATCAGCTATTGGATTGGTATTGGCCGATATGGCTGGTTAATAATTGGCCATCAGTATCAGCCAAGAAAACCTTAATCAGTGCACCCCAATAATAATAATAATAATAATAATAATAATAATAATAATAAAATTAAATGCCATGAGGGAGCACCCTGTGCCCAGCAAGAAGAAGCTATGGGCAGTCACAAACATCCCCTTTTTACCTGCCAGCCTGATGCTCAGTCCCAGAGATACAACACCAGCCTCCAGGGCTTCTGGCTTCCTCAGTGCTCAGGCCTCAATAGTCTCGGCCACCCCAAAATTAAAAAAGAAAAAAAAAACTATTTTGGGTGCACCGAGTCAGCTTTCCACACAGATACTCCAACTGCTGTGATTCAAGCATAGGGCTAGAAAAATTGGGGTTTGGTGTTGCATGTTGCAAACCCTTTGGGTTTCAGCAGGCTGTGCCAAGCCCTGCATCTTTCAGCCCCGGAGCCCTGGCACTAGTCAGTTGGGTGCTGGAACTTGCCATGCTTTGAGGAGAAAGAAAAAACTTCTTGTGTCAACAAGGACACAACTTTCCAACAGAGTCACAGTGGGGCATACAGCCTTGAACTCATAACTTTCTATTTAGGATATGACCATTCAAATACTTGAGCCATACAGGAAATCCAGCTGTTTTCTCTTCCCACCTTCTGTGCCCAGAGCAGCACCACATACACCTACAGCGGCATGTACCTAATAACAACAACAGCAACAACAACAATAGTAGTAGTAATAATAATAATAAAATTAAATGCTTTGAGGGAGCACCCTGTGTCCAGCAAGAAGAGGACACAGGAAGCCACAAACATCCCCTTTTTCCCTACCAGCCTGATCCTCAGTCCCACAGATACAATGCCAGTGTCCAGGGCTGCTGCTCAGTGCTTGGGCCTCAATGGTCCCAGCTGCCCCAAAATTAAAAAAGAGAAAAAACCCTATTTTGGTTGCACCAAATCACCCTTCCCACACAGACAATTCAGCTGCTCCGATTCAAGCACTCTGGTTCATGACTTACACCATAGTTAATATTACAGTTGACGTTTGCCCTTGTTATTTAGCAATGAATTATTAGTCATGGCATGGCTGAGCAAACAACCAATAATTCTTTTTCTTCTAGAATCAAACAAATCCCTCTATGCCTTAATAACCTTGAAGAATGTGTCATGAATACTTCATGTCTTATCAAAATATTGTGAAAACTTCATGAGTACATTTTTTAATGTTGGTGTTTAACTAGGTGAGGTGTTGCATAAGCTGCTAAAGATTATTATATTTACAATAAGATATAAATTGACCAATAAGGTCTCTAGGTTTTGTTGTCATTGGAATCTTGTTGCCAAAGCCACACAAGTGTGTTTCAGGTAGAGGTGGCCTACCTGTGTGTAAGAGTGTGGCAGGCTGTGAGCTCAATGGGCATTTATACACATACCTTTTAGTTCTCAGACATGCTGGAGATCTGTTGATTAATTGAGTCTCCTCCTCATGGGAGCTGATGCAAACCACGCTGTGCCACTTGCAGTTGTGTAAGTAAGTGGCAAAATGTGCATCAGCATGGAGAAAATGGCAGCAGTGTGCTTTTGAACTAAAGCACATCCGACGTGTTTGAGTTCAAAAGTGCACTGCCGCCATTTTCTTTGTACTGACAAGTATTTTCAAAGTGCCCAGAGCTGCGGTGTTTGCATGTGTAAAAATGCGCAAGGAGCCTGGGGGCAGTTTGCAGGAGTGCAAGGGTTACAGCCCAGCTGCTGACTGTAAGGGATGATTACAGACTGCCTGGGCACCAGGGCCAGCTGCTGTAGATAATTTGCTGGCAGGCAGATGTGTGGCTTGGGGGGTTGTGGGGAGAGAAAGAGACAGACAGACACTTCCCAGGAGGGGAAAGAACAAGAGGGACGTGAGAGTTAGACTCCTAGGGAGAGGAGCCTTAGACAGGCAGGCAGACAGCAGAGAGCCTGGAAGCCAGAGGGCTGAGAGCAGAGAGTCAGAAGCTGAGAGAACTGAGAGGAAGAGAGCCGGTGGCTTAGGTCATGGTGGAGCCCAAGAACCACGCCTGAAGTGCTTAGTCTGAAAGTTGGCCTGTGATGGTGAAGATGACCACGAGACATGGAGAGACTGTGGGTGCACCTAATGTGCACTTTACTATGGGGCTTACTAATTAGGTCTGCAGTAAAGCATCACCATCTACACATGTGCCCATGTTAGGGTGCAGTAAATTAATTAACTACGCTGTAGGATAGTATTATCCAGGACAAGTACTATTCTACAGTGGAGCAGTTATGTTTGCTGAAATACATGTGCAGATGGTGACCAGGGCTGGCCGGGGTGTGAGGGTGTTACAGTGTGGGGCTAGCTAGCAGGCAGCCGTGCACTGTAGCACTGTCATGCCCCAGCCAACTCCTCCGCAGCACGTTGAACCGAGGTGGAGCAGCCCCAGGCTGGCAGGCTGCTCTGCCCTGCCCTGCCTCAGCATGTTACAGTCCCAAACACACGTGTAAATGCTGTGCTTGGGAGAAATAAACTCCAGTGAAAATTGTGCCAAATGTGCAGTAGAGTAATCCTACTGTACATTAGTGTGGCAGGGAAAATCTGTGCCAATGTGCTAATGCACAGTAGAATTAGTCTACTATACATTAGCATCACAAAAAAGCATATGCTGCTGCTACTGTCAAGTAGTGCTGATTACAGATCATTAAGTTTAGTACCTGTTTATTACAGGTACTAAGCTTAATGTGCTGTAATTATGGTGGATTAATGCATGTGTAGACATGCCCTTTTTATATTAACGGAGTGGACAGATAAGAGGAGTGTGGGCTGGCAGCAGCAGACCTGAACCCAGCCACTCATGGTTGAGGAGAAGATCACAGGTTGTTTGTTCATTTACAGTGTTAACTGCTTATGTTCATTGTGCCCTGCTGATAGGGAGTCTGCCCCATAGGAATAAAGATGGTGTCAAGATTGTAAATAAATCCCGAAAGACTGGTCAAGCAAGCTAAGTAACCCCAAACCCACTACACCATGTCAGAAAAGTCATGTTGCCCATCTGGTAAGTAGTGTGTGCAGCTGCCCTCTTAGAATCCAAGATGGCTGCCATGAATTCATATTTTGTTCAATATCTCAGCCTCCACTAGGATTAGAAAATTAAATCTGATGACAAAACCAATATTGTGTGAACATAACAATCTGTAACATTTCCATCGTGACAGCCACATTGGATTCCAAGATGTTTCATATCATATATCATAACACTTCTGTCGTAGCAGCTATGTTGGAGTCCAAGATGGCTGGCACATTAGCATGTATGTATCAATTCAATGCAATTAAAAAACCTAGTAAACAATACTCTAATACTAAAACCTCACAAATTCTGTTGCTACGAATTTCATAGCCGGCCTTCAGTACTGAAAGCATAACTCTGGCTAGGCTACTTGTTCAAGTTATATTGAATAAGATAATACAATTTTTAAATTTCAGAATGTGGATAAGTCAGATATTAATAATATATAACTCAATGGCAATGAAACACACAGACATATGTTTGGATTGAGGCAATGGGAAAGTATAATAGTCTAATCCAATGGTAATATAATGGTAATACAATGGTATATGTAATATTAATACAATGAGTAATTGCAGTTTTTCAGATCTCTTCATTACTTGAATCCATTTCTGAATCCCTATAGTTATTATATGGATTGCAGCATGATGTCTTAAGGCACTATCAGCCAGGTATGCATGGCACTTTAACCTGCTTGCACAAGCATGCTGGTCCCCATCTTGCACTTGCAACTTCTTATCTGAAGGTATTATGCTGGTAATGGTTCAAGTGTGTTTACAATAGGAACATAACTCGTTTTTGGCTTCCCAACCACAATGGTCAGGCAATGGCAATGGTGGATTAGGTTCAAGCACACTTGTGAAACAAGACTTGGATAATTGGCTGTATGTACATGGTGCATAAGGGAGTCATATGTAGGTGGAAACTCAGTGGGGCATTATCTGTAATTAAAACAAACTTCCATCCCAATAAATAGTATTGGAAAAGTCTAATACTCAGTTTTATGGCCAGGCACTCCCTTTCTATTGTGGAATATTTTCTCCGGGTCTAGCAGTTCTCAGCTGCTGTATGCAATCAGTCTATCTTCCCCATTCACCTATTGGGTAAGCAAAGCTACCCAGGGGCATCAGTTTGTAAAAAGAAAGGTTCCCTAAAGTTGGGGGTATAAAGCCTTCTTAAGTTACCCAAAAGCCTGTAATGCAGCCAACATCCAGGGAAGGGGGCCCCCCTTTTCCTACCTTTCATGAGCTTGGTCAGGGGGGTAGACAGGTCAGAGAACTGTAGTACAAATTTTCTGTAGTAATTTGCAAGGCCTAAGAAAGCTCTTAATTGTCTCTTGGTGGTTGATGCGATTGAATCACTTCTACTTAGTTTGCCAGTGGCTTTATCTGGCCCCACCCCACTTAGAAGCCTAAGTACCTCATTTCCTGCTGCCCCACTGAGCACTTTTTTGGGTGCACCGCTTGCCTGGCTGACCTGAGGTCCCTTAATACCGCTCTGAGATGTTGTACGTGCTGTTTCTACCATTCCAAGATTATAATGTTATTGATATAGGTGGCCACATAGGTTTGTGAAGGACTAGGAGTTGATTCATAAGACTCTAGAAAGAGGTGGCAGCCCCATGTAATCCCAATAGCATTCCAGGAAATTGAAGCAAGTCCCATGACGTTCCAAAAATGTCTTCTCCTTATCTTTTCTGGCTATGGGGTTCTGCCAATATCCTTTCATTGGGTCTAAGGTTGATATAAATTGGGCTTGCCCTATTTTCTTTAACATTTCCTCAATGTGAGGCATGGGGAAGGCATAGAAAGTGGCCACAGCTTTCATTTTCCTAAAATCAGTACATAACCTTACAGTCCCATTGAGTTTAGGCACGAGCATCATTGGGCTCTGTCATGGTGTGGTGTCCCCAGGGATGGCCGTGATGACCGTAGGGCTCTGGTTGACTCTTTCCCCTCAAGCTAAGCCCTCAAGTGTGAAGTTGGAGCACCTTCTTGTATCCAAGAAGGCCTGCCCTCTCTCTTGAGGTACATTCTCCCTCCCATCTCAGGCTTGGCTATGCTTAATCCTTATGTGCCCCGGTTCTCTTCTCTGGGCGAGTTGTGTTGTTACTTGTCTCCCTCTGGCTTCTTGCAGGTCCATCAGTTTTCCCGAAAGTTCCCACTGCATTCTTAGAGCCTGCTGGGCATATTTTTCTTCACTGAACTCAATCTTTCTCTTGCCGGTGGGTCGTCCCCCGGCACCCATATATACCTTTGCATGTACTACATCTCCAACTTTCTCTGCAACCACCTTCCTTAACATCCACCATCTCACTGGTCCTGGGAGGTTACTCGCATATACTTGCCAACTGTGCCCTCAGTGCAGCCAACCATTCTTGCAGCATGTTTGTAGCCTGTAGTATCTGTGGCTTCCCCTCTTTTTCAATGGGTGTTGCACAGTGTACAGGGTCTAGCACCTGTGGCTGTAACTGATCTCTCTCCTCACACAGGGCTGCTTCTCTGGCCATGCTTGCTTCTAGCTGGGCCTTCAGGGACTGCACCTCTGCCCCAAACTGGCACTTTTCTTCCCGTAGACTTTGCAGCTGAGTTCATAAGGCATCACACTCTTCCGCAGCCCCTGTTGCTGCGCCCCCTGGTGCTGGGCTCTCCACACTGTAGTGTGCCTCAGTTAGGCCTCCTGCTCTCTAATAGCCTCATCCCGATCCACTGGTTCAAACACGTAACAATGTAAATACAAGCCCCTGGGCTATAACATAACAATAACAATGGAGGTCATACTCTGCCCCTTTAAGGAGGCAAGCTTCTCTCCCAACAATGAACTTTAGGAGCTCCTAGAGCCCATTAGTCTTACCAGCAGCATAATAGGCAACCAAGCATCTCTGAGTAGTTTTTCTGCAAGATCTGCTTCCCCCTGGCTGCTGACAGAGACCTAACCTTGTGCCAGCTCCAGCCCTGGGGCTTCTATCTGTCCAGGGCCCTGTTTCATTCCGGTCAGCTGACCAGGTACAGGTGCCGGCTAATACTGTGATTAGCTTACTGCCAAGGCAACCTGCAGCTGTGGAGCCCTGCCTAGTTCTCAGGGCTCCCTAACTAAGCTGCCTGTGCTCTTGAAGAAGTAGACACACCTTAGTGCCCCATGACACACTCCTTCAGGGACTCTGAGACTCTTCAATGATGCTGCTTCTACACATTTGTTCTAATTCTGCCTGCACTGGTTCATATAAGTGACACAGAAGTCATCTCCAAGGCTCCCTGCCTATACATCCTGGGGGTGTTCTTTGATGAAAACATCCCTAAACTCATGGATCAGCTGGATGAGTTGGGCCCTCTGGGGTCCTGTTAGCTGTTCACTCATACCCAACATTCAACCTCCCAACTTGTCTTCTTTTCTCTCCTCTCTGGGCTGAACTCAGAGCTGTTGGGGACTGGACTCATAAGCCATCCTTCCAGCATCACCCATTTTTTTAGCAAGTTGGTATGACAAATTTGTAGTTGGTTCTTGTACCAAATTTGTAGTAGGTTGTTGTATTTCATAATTTACCCGGCCTTCCCTTCTGACAGCCCAGAACTGCCCCTGCCATCTCAGAAGGAGTTTACTACTACTGTCAGAAAGCAGCACCAATACCTGTTGTCACAGTTTGAAAGACAAGGAATGGAAGATCTGCATTTCTTTGGTGCTGAAACTGAATGGCTATCTTATAGTAAGTCTGAAGTTCTTGCTTCATTTGCATCATTGTGGTCACAGGATATTCACCACCTTCATCTTCTAATAAATTGCAATATCTTTCAAGTATAACTTTCAGACTGTACACACTTTTTTTCCATGCAAAGCCAGCATCTAGTTCATCAGTCACTTGATGCCATGCTCTCACTTCAGGAGAAAGAAGAGTATCTTCTTCTTCAAATGAGAAACATCAGTAAATATATTTATCAATGGAAAGTAGAAAAGTTTTTAAAAAATGGTTATTCCTTAAGAGGAATGTTTAATTTATTTAATTCAATCTGAAAAATTCATAACACTAATAATTTTGAGTTAAATAATCCCTTGGGGACAGATATATTGCTGGCGAGTCCCTGCCTGAGAGGAAGCAGAAGGCTGGTAAGGTTGAGCAATGACCTCAAAACACTGAAGCTTTGATGAAAATCTTGACTTGTACATTTCTTGACTTTAAACAACATTAGTGTGACGTTAGGATCAGATTTTGGTCAGATTCTCCATCACCCTGTCCTCTGTACACTTGATTTCCCTAGGTACAAAGTGAATTCCAAGTGTGGAAGAATTTCTGTCACGTTTGTATGGCAGTATTTTACTTACAGTCAGCACTCATGACCCATAGACTTTGTGCCCGCTGGGCTTTATTCACTCCATAGGGTACTACCCTTTTGATGTCGTCCCGTGCCAGTGACCCTTGAGGGTAATGCAGTTGTTCTTACTCCAACTCGCCGCCCCCGTTCTTGCCTGCCACGTCTTGCTGTACCGTCAATGGGGGGAGCCATCTAGCGAGTCCCTCGTAGCCCAGGTCCAACCCGGTGGATGTACACGGGGCTCCAACCACCCCTGTACCCTGGCCTCACGCCACCTTCAGAAGCGGGTCCTACAGAGGAGGTATGTGGCTCCTCTTGCCCATCTGCAGCCTTTCCCAATACCTATCCCTTATACCTAAAGGGTCGAGCCTTTACAGTTACAGGTTTGGCTCCGGACCCTCAGTCCTTAGGACCTTCGTCCCTAAAAGACACGGGCATCCGTAGTTCCGGTGGCGACCCCGCCCCAATCAGGCTCCTCCCTTGGGATCCTTGCCACCCTGCCGTGCCCAGTGTGCACCTGGTTCCCGTGGGTCCTCTGCGATGCCTCCTCTTCCTCGTCGTCTCGTCCGGATGCCGTCCTTCTGCTGCCGGCTCCCGGGAGCTGTTGCCTGTTCCCTCTCTCCCACTCCTCCTGCTCCGGCCCCTCCTCCTTCCTCAGACGCCGCGGGGCTTCATTTTCCTCTTCCGTTGTCGACAGATCTCCCTCTTCAGGGCCATCTGCCCCTTCCTCTGCAGCCACCGCCGCGTTTATCTTCACCGGCCGGCGTCTGGTGCTGACGTCACCTGCTGACTGCAGCTGTATAAAAAGTCGGCTCATGAGCCGCGCGGGTTTCGCTGGCACGTCATCCCCTGCCGCAGGTGAGTGTTTTGTTTCACCCTGGTCTCCGGGACAGACTTCATATCTAGCACAGTTTTGCGTGGTGCAAATCCCAAGGTGCGTGGAAGCTACCACAACAACGCAGCTGAACCTGGGAAAGGCTAGGCTGCTCTCCTTTGCACTTAGCTGCAGTGAAGCCACGATGGTATTCTAACCGCAGGGAATTGTTGTCCTGGCAATATTTTGGCCATGCTCAGCTTCCTGGCCACATCCTGATATCCTGGGAACGGTGGGCTGGGCTATGGTTGTTATGCTGCAGTTGGAGGTATAATTGTAGCACAACTGCGCCAACTTTAGGTAGCTCAGGTAACAGTGCAGAAAAGACATCATGGACCAAGTCTCCAAGTGCTTACTTTAGGTCCCAGGAGAACATGTACAACCCACGTGGAAGACCCTGCCACTGTGTTGTCCCTTCATTATTACCTGAGCTTACCTATAAAAGGCTGTGGCTGCAGCTGCTTCTGGGAACAAGTGCTGACCGAATGCTGCAACTGCTCCCAGAAGCAGCCACAGCCACTCCTGAAAGTGGCTGCAGCAAGCGCAGCTATCGGCCAGTGCTTGCAGGGGGGGCACTGGTGTACCTGCCTGCCCCCCCTGCCCGTTGCCTAAGCAGCGAGTACGACCATCAGGGGATGCACCAGCGCTCTCAGGGGGTGCATATACACCCCCATTCACTCCCTACGCATTGCCACTGACACCAGTTGTATGATAACTTTGATGGATCGACGCAATACAGTTGCATAGGGGCAGGATCTGGCTATTTTTTCACAAGTAGAAATAATTACCCACAGTGTACACAGCCTCACAGTTAATGGTGCAGAGCAGTAAAGAATTAGTCCTTTTAGTCTGGAGTAAACAAATTAACTTCACAGCAGGGTAGTACGTGTAAGTACTATCCTGCTGTGGAGTTTTTTACTTTGCAGCAGTGCATGTGTAGATGATGCCTCAGCTGGCTGGGGCACGAGGGTTCTTCAGTGTGGGGGCTAGTCTCATAGTGAAGCACCCTCGTGTCCCATCCAGACCCTCTGCAGCACATTGAGCCAGGGGGAACAGCCTTGGGCTGGCAGGCTGACCCCTAGGGCTCCTTGCCAGCCAGAGCTGCTCTGCCCTGGCTCAGTGTGCTGAGATCCTGAGCACATGTTTAAACGACTTGTCAGGGAGCAATAAGCTCCAGGGCAATAAACTCTGGAGTTTATTGCTTTGCATTAATTGCATATGGAGACTTGTCCACTGAGGAGTAAACTGAACATTTCTGCTTGGTGCAGTGTTGTCTTGTGAATCTGGACTGACCTCTAGTGGCAAGAGAGGCAAGTTACTGAATGAGTGACCTGGCAGCAGTACTCTATTGAATGTTTGAAAAAAATGGAAATAACGAAAAAGACTAAATAAAATGGAGCAAGCCACTTTCAACTTAGATTGTTTTTTGTTCATTTTGGATAAAAATCTGGGCAGTTCTCTACTTTGGAGCACAACGGCACCTGCTGAAATTCCAGTGCTGTAGAGAGCAGTTTCCAGGCTCAGAAAAGCAGATGAGGCAATAGAATTAACTATATACAGAGCCCAGTCGAGCTTGAAATGGGCCAACAAAACAATCAGCAGCTTCATCAGGATTTCATTCTGATGTATTATAGTTGTAGTGCTGTAAACTCAGATGATAGATTTTATTGTTAAAGCATGTTTACATTGTCATCACTTTATTGCTGATGTTTTTGTATTACAGTGGTGGCTAATGCTGAAACTTTACTTTAGTAGTTGCTGCATGCTTACATAGTTAGAAGGGACCCTGAGATAGGCTTAAGGCATTTCACCTGGCATCTGACCCTCCCCCTGTAGTAGACTTGCCTGCTCATACTCCTTGGCTTCCCTTTACCTCCTGTCTCTCACCTGCCACAATTTGATCGTAGGATTTTAACTGGAGAGGCTGCCTCCAGAGGCTAGGTTAGCCTCTTTCTGGGTGCCTCTCCTTTGTGTAGAGCCCTTGGGGCTTCACTGCCTTAAACGCCACAGGGTGGGTTTCCCCTTTATGACAGCCTCAGCTGTGCCTTAGGGGTAATAATTGTGACATCCAGTCACCCCCATAGTCACACCTATGCCTGTCAGAGGTTAGTTAGTGTTGCAGGGCTGGGGGAGAGGGAAGGGATCCTTGGTCCTGACTCCAGACTTGGGCCCTCAAGCAACAAATCTTTGTTGGGGCTTCAGCCCCTTTTCTCTAGCTCAGTTCTCTAGTCCAAGGTCCACTGTCCCAGACCTCAGTTTCTGGCCCCCTGACCCCCGTTTCTCACTCTGGGCCCCTGGCCCCTGTTCCTGATCCTTGCTACTGGCCCTCTCTCAGGCACCCCTGTGGTCTCCAAGCCACCCCTCTAGCCACAATCTGGTCCTCTGGTTTTAAATAAACATAACCAGCGTAACAGAAGTACAAGCAGACTACTTCCACAAAGTTCTTCCCCACTCTAGGTCAGTACCCTATCACGGGCTATACTTTCCTATGACAAGCTCACTCTCATGGGTACCTTGGGTGTCTATAAGCCTGTTTCCTGCATCCAGCTTCCCTGCGGAGCTCCTATCCCTGTAGCATGCAGGGTCTGACTGCTTGCTCCAGATCAGGCCATAGGTTTATATGCCCTGATGCCCTGTTCCCTTCCTGTCATGTAGCTCTCCAGCCACACATAGGAGTTTCCCCTTTTCATTAAGAGCCAGTCTATGCTTCTGCTGTTGTAGCCCCACATGGTTAGCTTAGCCTGTTGCGTTCTCTTAATGGCTCCCTGTTACAGGGGGCCAGGTGGAAGAAAGGAAGTGTTACCTATGTTAACCTACTGTTTCCTACAGCTGAGAACATGAGGCATAAATAAAGACATTCAAAAAGCCAGAGGCTGAATTGATTCAGTCTTTGTGGGTTAGTTGATACTGCATAGCTTGAGCAGAGAAGCAAGTGGGCAGGCATTCACTTTCAATTTTGGAAATGCAGCCAGAAGCAGGGGCTTGAATGGAAGGGAGGGGTGGCCATGCCCCAACCTGCTTAAGCTATGCACAGGGAGCCATTAAGAGAATGCAACAAGCTAAGCTAACCATGTGGGGCTACAACAGCAGGAGCATAGACTGGCTCTTCTTCCCACCTGGTGGGGAGGGTGGCAGTTCCTGCCAGGCTTTTGTTTCCCACGCTCTCCAAGGGGGTCCATGGGCCATGTCCCACCATGGGAGGGCAGGCTGAGAGGGTGGAGGGGGGTTCAAGCTCCTCTTCCTGGCAGCACCAGGCCTGGGTCTGAGTTGGGGAAGCCCCTGCCAGACCCCTGCCCCTGCTTCATGACCATGTGGGACCTCAGCTGGGGTGTGTGGGGGGTTACCATACCTCTGTCTCCCACTTGAGTGGGGGAGAGGGAAGCCCCAACTACGGTTTCCTCTGTCTCTCCTTGCTGGAGTGGAAAGCAGATGTGGCCATGCCACGCCTGGGTTTCAACCCCTTCCCTGCCCCACACAGGACCTACCCAGGGCCTGCCTGGCACTTGAGGGGAGAACAGCCCTTGCAAGGATTTTGCCCTCCCCTCGACCCAGGCAGACCCAGCTGGGGTCCCATGCAGGCATGGTAGGGGGTTTAACCACACCCCCTTGCCCCACTCCCCCAGTGCAGGCCTGGGGCTGGGGCATGGCCACACCCCTGCTCTCCTCTCGAGCTGGGAATGGGCAAAAGCCTGGTAGGGGCTGTCCTTCCCTCCCCCTCAAGTGGGGAGTAGGGAGACAGAAGTCTGATAGGGGTTGTCCCCTCTCCCCCATCCAGGCAGACCCAGATGGGGTTCTGTGCAGAGCAGGGAAGGTGTTTAAACCCCTTCCCTCCCTGCCTCAGTATGCAAGCCTTGGCTAGGGCATGGCCATACCCTCTGCTCTTCACTCCAGCTGGAAGAGATGGAGGAAACCTCAGTTGGGGCTTTCCTCTCCCCCCACTTGAGTGGGGAGCAAGGGGCAGAAGCATGGCAGGAGCTTTCCTCCTACCTCAGCTTGCTGGCCTCAGGCTGGGACATGGCCACCCCTACTCCCCCCATTCAAGCAAGGAGCAAGTGGGGGAGCAAAAGCCTGGCAGGAGCTGCCTCCCAAGGCAAACTTCAGCTTGACTCTGGAGCCAAAGAGGGGGCTTAAACCCCCTCTCTGCTCACCTCAGCATGTGAGCCTCAGGGTGGGGTGTGGTCATGCCCCCTGCTCTTTGCTCTGGGGGAGGGAGGGGGGAGGCAGGGGCCTGACAGGTCTTCTCCCCTGCAGACCCAGGCTGGGATTCCATGCTGCCAGGTAGGGGGGTTAAATCCCCCTCTCCCCCCTCAGCCTGGGCTCTAGCAGAGTGCAGGGTGGAAGTGGGGCAAAAGTGGGGCAGGGCTTGTCCTCAGGTAAACCCAAGTTGAGGTTCTTCCTCTGTCTGAGCATGCCGATCTGGGCCATCACCTGGCCATGCTCCTCGCTGGCTTCTCTGGAGCAGTGAGCAGGGAAAAACCATGCAGGGGCTACTTTCCCCCTGCCAGGCAAACCCTGGCTGGGGTCCCCTGTAGGTGAGAGAGGGGGTTTAAACCCCTCTTCTTCCCCTCTGCCTTGGCCTGCCAGCCCCAGCCAGCATCTGGCTATGCCCATGTCCCCTCTCCTTGAGCAGTGAGTGGGTAGAAACCAGGCAGGGCCTGCTCCTCTGCTCTCCCTCCCCTCTGCCTCTGCCAGGCAGTCTCCAGTGGGGGTCCCATGCAGGTGAAGGAGGAAGCTTAAAGCCTCTCCCCCCTGTATCATTCTGCTGGCCTGGACAGGGGTCTGGCTGTACCCTTCCTCCACTCCAGCAGTGAGTGGGGGAAAAGCTTGTGAGGGGCTGCTTCAGGGCTAGGTTTCCCACCTCATTCCTTTCTCTGCCAGTCTGAGCAGTGGTAGTTCTCCAGCTAAGGAGCAGAGGGGCAGGGCTAACTTTGCTCCACTGGAGGAGACAGTCCAGCCCAACCCAGGGCTGCAAAGCATCCTGGGATGGTAAGGGACTTTGATTTAATTTAAAACATCGATTTCTAAACTGCACGAAAAATTCTGCACAAAAAGCTCAACTCAGTGCAACCTTCTTGTGCAGAGAAAGACTAGCTGTTGGGGGAGAAGGAAAAAGTCAGGGTCCATCAGCTCTTTGATTAATACATAAACGTAAGCATTCTGAAAATAAACCAGAGATTAGGGTAGGGATTTGAATCAGTACCTCCAAGTATCTTAATTTTATTTCTCCTGGCCAGTTAGTGAAAACTGGGCAAATACTGCAGAATTGTCTTCGTCCAGCAAATACCTTACCCTCTCTCTCAGTTGTATCTGTTTCAGAATGGGTTACCAGGGTTAAATGCATTTATAATGACATGTGGGCTGTTTAACTCATGGCGAGACACAGGCATTTTCATGGATTGGTTGCGGCATGAAAAACCAACTTCATGGGCATTTTCGTGACTCTTGCTATTGATTGGCACAGAGGCATACACCATATAACTAAATAGGAAATTTCACAAAAAGTAAATTATATTGTATAATTTATCATATTGTTATAAATCTAAATATTAAATCTAAATGTAAATGTATTATACATATACATGTATATACAATATGTAATGTATATCATCATAATTTATTATTATATGTAGCATTCTACAAAAAAATAAAAATATTAAATAATGCTAACCTTAATAGAAACATTTTCACTTCACTGACTGGTGCCTTCACTTAATCTAGTTCACTAGCAGACAGTAACTCTCAATCATGTGATCTGTGGCTATAGTGATTGTCATGTTTTCGTTGAATTGTGGTAAGCACTGGGACTTTCTAAAATAGCATATTATATGAATAATATGCTGTTTTGTTTTTTTATTAAGTTGATTTTGTGGGAAATCATGGCCAGTGCAGTATTTCCTGGAGATCATGGACAATGCCGTTTTTTGCAGTTTCTGCAAAAACTGCGAAATCGTGAATTAGGTAGACCCCTAATAATAACTTAAGGTAAACAGAATTGCACAGCCAATATCGTGACCAACCCTGAAAACAACTCTTGACTTTGTATAAAAAGTATGTTTGTCTCAGGTGTATATTCATGCCCTATAAATTCCTAATAGTGTGCACACTTATCAATATAATGGGAATTTTCTGTTGCAGTGCAGGAGCAAAATAGGCCTATAGTTGTAGAATCTCTCGGTCAATGCTCAGGTGAAGGTAGCAGGAGACATGCAGCAGACTGCACTGACCAAGGCGAGGAGAGCTAAGCCTGAAGCCGGGTGAGGCTGAGCAGGATGAGTGTGGCCCTGAGAGAGGGCAGTATGAAAGAAGCTGGGTGAGAGCCAGTGGAGTAAATGGGACCCCAGTGAGAGAGGGGTGGCATGTAAGTGGCTCTTGAGGGCTGTAGAGAAGATCTACAACTGTGTGCCCAGTTTGCTCTGGCCATAAGCCAGAGAAGTAACACCAGAGTAACATCTGCGAGACATGGGACCTATGGAAGGAAGATCGGAGCGGGTATTAGGCCCTTGTCAGCAGGGCAAGTAATGGGTAGCCTCCTGCGTTAGTAACAACTCTCATATTTTTCCATCAAGGTGTGGCAGGAGAGCAAAGTGGGTGGTTACCCCAGGAGCAGGGCGGCTGGCGGAGACCTGACAAGGAGGCCACCCTATTACAGTGTGCTTCAAAATCCCTTTACATTTGTGAAAATAATTTTTTTTCACTTTCATTGAACACCATGGGCGTGTCCACACATGCAAGCTTGTAGAAGCTCAAATAGAAGTGGTGCAAATTTGAGCCAGGGCTTTTTGCCACAGCACACATGCCCAGACATGCAGTTTGGTGTGGGGCAAATTGTGCCACTGGGGCAAAATAACCCTCCCTGCCTCCTCCAGGATTTGCAGCCTAGGGGAGCTAGAACCCAAGGCTAACACCTGTGCTGGCCCCAGCAGTATAAATAGCTGCCCTGTGCTGGACCCAGAAATATAAAAAGCTGCCCTGACAAGTAGCTCAGGGCTACTTGCTCTCAGAAGCTTCTGAGGACCGGTCAATTGGTATCTGGGGACACTAGCCCTTGTGCCAGCTGGACTGCTGAAGCAGCCCTGAGAGTTCCCTGCACCCTCTACCCACTGCAGCAGTCTGGCAGTGGAGGCTGCTGCCTGGCTCTGACTTGCTGCCACCTGCAACAGCATGTGGCCCCATGGCTGCATGCCTGCCGGACCCAGATGGAGACTGCACAGCCAGTAGCGGCACCTGCCCCTTTAGGCCAGCTGCCAGTGGGCTGTGGCTGCACAGTTGCCTTTGTGTGGCACTACAGCCATGTGTGCCCCTGCCCAGCTACCTGTGCAGCTATCACCTGGAAGATGTTCCCATGAAGTGGCCTGCTTTGAACTGTCATAGCATGTCCTCCTGGCCCCAAGTGGCTAGGAGGTCAGTCACCTCCATCTGGGTCCCAGGTGTCAGCCCTGAGCAGGCTCTTCTGCCTGAGTCCTACCACTTGCCTCATTAGCAGGAATTCTGGTGTTCCCTATTTAAAACCTGCAAAATCTCTGAAAAAAAATCCCGAATTCACTCCTTAAAATAACCCAAAATCCATGTTTCTCCATGTGGCAGGGCACTGTTGGTGCCTGCCACTTTAAGGACTCATCAAGGCGTGGTGGGCAAGAAGGCAGATGGTTGGCCTAGAACAGGTGGGCAGGGCCGTTGGTAGATGGGCTTTGAGAAGGCACCGTGTTACACTCTACAATTAAAACAAGACCGTGAGAGAGAGAGAGAGATCGATCAGTTGGATAATGTTTTATTTACAATTGTAAAGCAACTTGGAAACCTCCCAGTTCCTCCACCATCATCATCAAATAAATTCTAATTCTCTATACAGTTTGGCATTGACTTTGGGTTTCTCTGTCATGGAAAAATCAGAGCTGTCTTACCCACTTTGCTCACCAGGATGTGTAGCGTTAAGCAGCACTGATATGCCACTGCCCTGTCCCTGCCCATGCCCCTCACTTTCAACCCACAACTTACCCCTTGCCCCATTCCCATCACTCTTGTCCCACAGGGCCAGGAATGTGGGTGAGGGTTTTATGGGGGTGTGGGGTTTGTAGGTGGATTGTGGGGGGAGCATGGCGGTGGAGGGGGCTATGAGGGGAGGCTGCTCAGGAGGGGTGGGTCCCCTGTCCCCTGCAGGGCACAGCCCCCTGCATACCTCGTGGACTGCCCCCTCACAGGGGCCACATGCCCCCCACAGGGATCACAGCAACTGGGACCTGTGCCAGATAAGTAGGGGGTGGGGGGAGCTGGAGGAGCGAGGGGGACTACTAAGGGTGCAGGGGACCATGGGGGCAGCTTGGGAGGGGTGGGTCCACCAGCCACCCATCCGCATGGTTCCAGCCCCTTGTACTCACCTCGTGGCCAAGTGCAGCCCCCAACTTCCTTCCCTGCTTGGCCTGAACCTGGCTCCAGCCCCCTGCTTGGCCTGTGGCCGGGTGCAACCCCATGCTTGCCTCTGCCTGGCTTCAGCCCCCCTGCATACTCCCCCATCAGGCTGCAGCCCCCCCCCCCATGCACTCCCTGCCCAGATGCAGCCACCCTGCCTGGCTGCAGCCCCCCCCCCGCGTGCCCCTTGCCTTGCTGCAGCCCCCACGCATGCTCCCCACCTGGCCGCAGCCTCCTCACTCACCCCCTGCCCAGCTCCAATGCCCCCTGCAGCTTACCAGCAACAGTAGCCACACTCTTGGCCTCATGGCACAGCCCCCCTGCATGGCAGGGGGTAGTATGGCTCGGCCCCAGCCTCCAGACATTTACGTGGCCTCTGCCACAGCATGCTGCTGTGGCCCAGCTCGGTGCGGCATGGGGCTGTGTGCTTTCGGGCTGTCACCTGGGGCTGCGTGCTACTTGTGGGGACTGCCAGCCACAGGGGCCTGGGTGCTGTGTGCACAGAAGTGGCCTGACTAGACGGTGCAGGGCCATGGGGTAGGTGGGTGCACGGGGGGGCTACAGCTGGGTGGAGGGCATGTGGGGGGGCTGCAGCCAGTGGGGGTATGTGGGGTGGGCTGTAGCTGGGTAGGAGGCACGTGGGGGGCTGCAGCTGGGTGGGGAAGCTGTAGCTGAGCAGGGAGGCGAGCAGGGGGCTGCATCTGGCCACAGGGTGAGTCAGGATGCCGGAGCCATGCAGAGGGGTGGCCGGAGGACCCACCCCTCCCGAGCTGCACCCCCATTGTCTCCTGCACCCACAGTAGTTCCCCTTGCTCCTCCAACTTCTCCCACCTGCTACTTACCCTGCACAGAGCCCAGGTCCTGGTTGTTGCAGGCAGCATGCTTCAGCACTGGGGAAAGGGCCAACCACAGAGATGCTCTGGCAGGCTACCAGATCGTCTCTGTGGAGGACCGTGCCTCCAGTTGTGTCAATGTATGGTCCCAGGCCCCTTTCTTCCACCACGGTTTTTTTGACTCCTGGATATCTAGGGGTCTAATTTTGCCCCTGTGCTGCAAATTTGCATCATGGGGAATGTTTTCTCTTTCCCACACCTGCCTCTTGCAGCATCTCAAAGGGCTTTAAGATGCTGCAAGAAGCACATGCGTGCTTGTGTGGATGTGCCCCATAAGATTAAGAATATGTTGCTGAAGCTTGAAAAAATAATGGATTCCAAAAATGGATAATCAGTATTAAAAACAGATTCTGTGACTTCTGAAAATATTTTGGGGTCTTTAGTTGAGCAACAGTGCAGAGATATTGATTCTGCAAAGGTCTATTATTTTGATCTGAACTCAACAGCTTATCCTGGGTGCCTTTAGAAATGCAAACAGGTAATTGGGAATCCACAGGATTCTCTCCCATCTAAGTGTAATAGTAGCACCACTTGCCTTTGATAGCACTTTTGCATTTTAACAGGCTAAATATTAGCTAAA
This sequence comes from Crocodylus siamensis, assembly GCF_052110815.1. NCBI lineage: Eukaryota > Metazoa > Chordata > Crocodylia > Crocodylidae > Crocodylus > Crocodylus siamensis. Next base: position 115,656,804 of record NC_143398.1, read on the forward strand.
TACCAAAATATTCCTGGGTGGAAAGAAACTTTAACCACTAGTATCTTTATTGTACACAAGCAGAAGCCGAAGCACAGTATTGTTAAGTGATATGCTCTAGACCAGTGATTCTGAACCAGGGTGCAGGGGTATCCTATGGTGCTGCTGGATCTTTTGACGGGTGCTGTGAGAAATGAGGTGTTGGTAGATAAGCAGTTAAACTATGTAAATAAGAGCAGGCTCAGGCTTGTCCCTATGTGGACAATTCCCCATTCCCACTGCCAGGCCCCTCTGCAAGGAGGTAATAAGCACTGTAATCTATAAATTAGTTTTTGAAACTGGGTGTCACCCAATTCACAAAAGTTTTATGAAGGGGTGCTTGGAGTCCAGTGAGGGGTGCCTCAAATCCAAAAAGGTTGAGGACCATTGCTCTAGACTTTACAATGTGCTTCTAGGTGAGAGGAAAATAGGAGTGGCCTGATTCTGATCACAAATGAATGTGGGTCAGGTGTAATTCCCTTTAAATTACCAGTATAAAACTGGTGTCAGATTAGAATTAAACCCCAAAGATTCCTGGCTCTTAGTCCATGCTCTGTCCATTAGTCTCAGCCAGTAGAGGATCCAGGATGCAAGCTCACTGTGCATGTTTTCAGCCTTCAAGATCAGAGCTCCCAGTGGTGAAGAGGGGTGTGACTGCACCACTGCATCTTCCCTGGATTCACACTGGTCCTGGCTACATGGAAAAACATTGTAAAAAGAGCTAACATGAAACATGAATTAACTCTAATTTGTGCCTCGATATATCTGCGAATTTATGTGATTATATCTTGCACAATAAATAGAAGGTCTGATTCTGTCTGCTGACTCTTTTAAATCAGGACTAGCTCCACTGACATGTTAAATCAGTGTGAGAAGAGAGTAAGGCTGAACATATTTAACATACGGTAGCAGCGGGTACACCTGGGTTTGCAAACAAGGAACACTTCATCTGCCCCTTTTAGAACAGGACTAGACAGCAATCGGGATGTGTCTGGGCACAGTTCTTGTATAGTAGAGCACTATAACATAGAGACTTGGTAATGTACAAAGTGGCCAAATGAACTTTTGTGCTTTTGACTGTTCAGGGAAAGGCCTTCCACATACAGACATCAGCAATTTGAAGTTTAGCTGTTTTCACTTCTCGCTGTAACAGTGAAAGAAATTTTTAAACAACCCCTGCCCCAACCACCCCAAGTGAATGACTGTTTTGTCTGTTTTGAGGGAAGATGAAGGAAGGTCCTAATTTTGGCCTTCAGGGGTTCCCTATTTTCCCTTCCTCAAACTTCACTGGTGAGTTTTGTTTTTTGCCTTTGGTTTATTTTTTCAGATCCTACTGTTGTTACCATGCACTAAAATATCAGTGTTCTCCAGTATGTTTGTGCTGAACTTATCATGTCTTGAGTCAGTATCACCCTTTCTCTCTCATTTTGGTTATCTCCTGCCTGACAGTCTTTTACTGACGTCTGAAGGTTCTCTATTTCATCACTTGTTTTTTTCTTAGGAAAAAAACACATCCATGATAGTCTTTTCCCTTCTTTTTAAACAGCAAAAAATTAATTTACTCTTATAACACTGGCAATGGGAATACAGAAATGGCAAAAAACACCCTCTACTGCCAAATTTAAAAAACAATTGAATATCCCTGAATCTTCAGAAATGGTTCTAGAAATAGGCAAACTTTGGTCTTATGGTTAATTCTGTATTTCCTGTTTTTACTTTTCCTGAATGTACTTTGTCCTAATGTTAAATACCCCTTTCTTTACCTTGATTAACTTGCACTACTTTGGAAAGAGGTCTCTCCAGTCTGTCCTTCCAAGCAGACAGAGTCTTTACTTATGAAAACATCCTTATTCAGGAAAGCATTTAAGCACATGTTAAGGTCAGTGCTTGAAAGTAAGCATGTGCTTAAATGCTTTTCCTTATAATAGAATTACTTCATATATCATGTCAGTTATGCATTGCTGTTCTGTGTGAAGTACAAAATATGTATTCACTGTGGCCACAATTCTGCTTACCATTACTTTCTGCTTTCTTTAATTTCAAGTGCAAAAGGAATGTAAGTTCTGCTCCACTTCCATATTTTTTACAGAGGGTGTAAAGAAACTGAACACTTTTCAAGGTAAGGTGTTTTTTTTGAAGACTATGTTCTGACCACAATGCCTAATGCAAAGAAATGTTTTCGGGACACTTTTTGGGGAATTCTTCTCTTTTTAATTTTTATATTAGAACCAGATTTCCAGGACAGCATTTAAATTATCTTACTTTCTCTATGAAAATGTGAAAATATGAGAGATGAAATCTACCAAGACAGGCAGATATAAAGGTATTTTTTTAAAAGTCAGAAAGTATTTTTCTATCAATTTAGCTAAAATTCCCATTTATTTGAAATGTCCTTTTGGAAATATTCAGACTTGAATCTGTATCTTAGCAGTGATGGAGTGGTGTTGTAGCCACGATGGTCCAGGAATTGGGCAAGAGACAAGGACTTTTGTGGGTGATATTTTTATTGAAGCAATTGCATGGTTGGGATCGACTTGGACAAGCTTTCAAATGACCTGGTAAAGAATGCGTTTCATTTAAAGCTTGTCTAAGTCAATCTCAACCATGCAGTTGGCCCAGTAAAAGATATCACCCACAAAAATCCCAGCTTGTATCTTACTCATTTTCATTACACATTATTTTAGAAATTTGATGGAATTGTAAGCAAAATAATGTAGCTTTATTAATGCCTTGTGCCTATGTGCCTTTATATTAACTGACAAAAGCATGGCTGGGTATATAAAAGGCTGAAATCTGCCCTCCCTCTTTAAAGGAAGAGCAGAGTTAATTTTTATATTACATTTATAGAGATGGTTTTGAAAGTTGAATTTGACTTAAAGATTTGGATTCAAGAACATATTTGATATAAAACATGGGCCTTCTGGAGTTTAGCCATGTTAACTATAAAGAATATTAGTAGTCTTCCACTGCAAATTCTGCTCTTTCTTATGCCCATGCCATTATGCAGGTCCTCCACTGGAATCATCAATAGAATTCCTCTATGTTTCTACCACTCTTAACTGACAGTAGATCTTAGCCTGCTGTAAGTGAAATCCTGTCCTAACTGAAATGTAAGGGATTTTTGCCACTGATTATAGCAGAACCACCCTGTGGGTGTGTCTACATGAGATGCTTTGCTGCACAGTAGATTAATTTACTGTGTAGTAAAGCATTAGGGACTACATGTGGCACTTCATTTATTGCACAGTGAATTGGTCTATTTTGCAGTTAGAAATTGCCTGTAAATATAGATAATTAACTGCACAATATATTCTGTGCAATAGTGCATGTGTAGACACTGACTGGGATCAAATTTGTTCCTGAACACCCCAACACCAGGAGCACATTCAGACAAGTACAGATGTGCAGTATTCCTCATCACAGACCCATATATGGCGCTACACAATGCACTTGTTGCACATACAGGTATTCCCCATGCTGCTAATTTGCCGTGTGAGGGGATTTTTTTGACCCTGGGAGATGCCAGGGTCAAAAAAACCTGTCCCTAAAAAAAAGTGGGGCGGTGCATGGGACAGCAGTGTACACCTTCTAAAATTGGAGCCACACTCCAGCTGCCAGCCTGGCTACTTGCTGCAAGATTGCCATGACTACGGCTGCTGAAGGACCCCAGGTGAGGCTGCTGGGGCCAGCACAGTCGCTGGCCCCAGCCTCCCCTACTCTACTGGGGCAACATGCCCCATGCTGGAGTGCCCATGGCATGGGCATTCCCCAGGGACAAGTAGCAGCAGCTACTTTGTGCCACTGCTGTTTATCCCCTTGGAAACGCACATTCCTGCTCATGGGGATGCAGCGTAGGGGGCCACAGGGGATGGAGAACACCCCTGGTCCTGGTGCTACTCAGCTTCCTACTCCCTGCAGGCACCAGGAGCTGAGCAGTGCTGGAACTCAGGAGCTCCCTGCTTCCCTAAACAGCTGAGGGCTGGCTGAGAGCTGTTCCACTTCTAGGACAGCTCCCAGCCAGCTCTAGGCTGCATGTGGATTACCCCAAGCACCCCAGGGTTAGCCAGGAACTGTCCCCCTTTTGGGGCAGCTCCTAGCCATCTCCGGGCTGCATGTGGATTTCCAGAAAGGACAGTTCCCAGCCAGTCCTGGGCTGTTTGGGAAGTCTCCACACAGCCTGGAGCTGACTGGGAGTTGTCTCAGAAGGTTTCTGGCCAGACGCAGGCTGCTCAGGAAAATCTTCGCACAGCCCAGAACTGGCTAAGAGCTGCCGCAAAAGGGGGACTGTTCCCAGCCAACTCTGGGCTGCCCCAGAAAATCCACATGCAGCCCAGAGCTGGCTGAGAGCTCTCTCAGAAGTGACAGTTCTCACTCAGCTCCAAGCTGCTCAGGGAAATTCCTGTCTAGCCCAGAGATGGCTGGATACTGCCCCAGAAAGGGGGCAGTTCCCAGCCAGTCCCAGGCTGCGTGGGGAAGCTCTTCTGGGTACAGGGCTTGCCCCATGGGTACAGGGCTGGGAGGATTTTGCAGCGGCAGCTGTTTCCTGGCCTTGTGCACATCAGGACCCCTCCTGATGTGTATAGGGCAGGGAGACAGCTGCCGCTGCAACTGGCAGAGCTGTCCTGGTTCTGTGTACATAGCCCCATGCTCGCTGCCATCCCCCAGGCTAGCACCCCTTGGCTGCTGCTGCAGGGGGGCCGGAGCAGGGTAGGAGCAGGGCTGTTCTGGCTGGGTGCAGATTTGCTTCCAACAGGGAGCATGTGTACATATGATCCCAGGGAAGGCTTATTGCACAGTATTTTACTGTACAGTAAGCCTTTATAGCATTAATAGCATGTGTAGTCAAAGGACTAGAGCAGCATGACTGGGGAATGAGGAAGATTTTGGTAAATATGAAGCCTACTTCTCCTACCAGCTTCTTTCTAATTATATTTTCTTTTGTGTCTACTCTGCTCCATTTCACTGATTTTTTTGATAGTCTTGTATGCAGCCTCATTGCACCACTATACACATGAAAGCTTAGTTGCTGAGAGAATTTTTCTTAACTGCTTGTCTCATGAACTTAGAAGCTGTTATGTCCTGGAAAGGTTCCAGTTTTGACACCTTGAAAAACAGTCTAGCTGTTCTTAGAGATCATAGCTGCCAACTGGGTGAAACTTTCTGCAAAGAGGGAAAAGACTGGCAATTTGAGCCAGATCTTTCTCCTTCTTCTGCAGGTTTAAACTCTGATTGAAGGCAGTCTGTTATTTATGTTAATGAAATGATCTGCTAAGGGGCCAGTGATATGTAGTGATAACAGCTTTGCAAGTCATTCTTGAATAAGACCTTGCTTGTGGCCTGAGATTATGTAATGTTAACTATAACAAGCTAGACATCATAATATCTAGGCTAGGGACAGACATTACACATAAATCAGTATAAGGGATAAGAAACTGGTTTAAACCTGTAACAGATGGGGGCCTTCCCCCCACAGCACAGTTCTGCTGGGCTGCAAATGCCCAAGCCCCACTCCCACACCTGCCCTCTGCCTGTCAGCTGTGGGGAGTGAGCAGGAGGAGAATGGACTCCTGCTTCAGTCCTGGGTCCCCTTAGTTGGGGTCTGCACAGTGGGTGGGGGGGAAGCCCCCAAAGTGGAGGATTTCCCCCTGCAGTGCAGCTCTACCCTTTCACCAGTCCCCTTGTCAGCTGAGGAGAGGTGAGGGGGGGAATGGATCCTTGTTCCAGCCCCCCAGCCAGGTCTGCATAGTGAGTGCAGGGAGAAAAGGCCATGAGGCAGCAATACTGGAAGCCATTTCCCCCACAGGGACAGAATACCTTCTGGACATCCTAGCATACAGGGCACAAAAATTTAGTGCCACAGGTATGCAGAAGGCTCACCAGCACAGGGCTGGCTAGCTCCATGTAGCCTTCATGACTAGCCTTCACATAGAGGGAGAGCAGAGCCATGGCAGTAACTTCCCTGCCCTCTCTGGAATGCTGGATACCCCTGAGAGGCTCGTTATGCAGCGAGATGTGCTTTGCTGCGGGCAGGGATTGCATTTCTTCCCAGTCCTTATGCAAGGGAGAGGGAGAGGGAGAGGGTTTTTTACTCCTTTTCCTTTGCCCGGAGCACAGACACATGAGAGCCAGGCAGGATCTACTCTTTGGAATGGTAAAAAATAACCCCCTCCCCTCCCCCAGTTGAAAACCCCCTCTTCTAGGAGGGCATCACAGTTTCTCCCTCACTAAGTCTCTCTGTCTCACTTTGCCTATGGGGAGGCTAAACTGTCTCTTTCTCAGTTGCAGATTCTTATTTAGCCAGTTAAAAAAAGAGCTTAACCTTTCTCGCTCTGGTGTCCTTACTGCTCAGAATAAATCTGTGACATACATTTGAAGTACACATCATGCATGTGTCCAACCTGAATCCATGAGCCTTTGAAAAGCAGTTGCTCAAGGGCAATTACTTTTTCAGAAGAAAATGTGCATTTTGATTTTGAATAGAAATGTGCTCTGCAGTTATTAAACTGAATCAGGCCTGTTGCACTGGAGGGTAGGAGATGCTCTATGTGCTTTTGATTATTTTAAAACAATACCACTCCTTGGAGCTGAACGTAGAAATCCTGGTACAATCTGTAACTTCCTAGCATTATACTCACCGACTCAGGTGGCAAGTTTTGAGTAGAGTGGTGGCAAAGCAGTTGAAGCTTTTTACTCTGGTACAGTGGCATGAATTTAAGCCCTAATCTAGACTTCTGCCAAAGGCTGCTCTTTAGTCAATCCAGATTCAAAAGGGGGCTTGGTCCTTCAGGCTCACAAGTCAAAAATAGCCAGATATGATCCTAGCTGCATCACATGCTTCCTGTTTGTCCCCTGGTGAGCAGTCCTAGTCCTCAAGACAATCTGAGGCCTCCTGGAGGAAATCTTCTCTACCAGCTTGCCTCTCACTCACTACCTCCTGCAACAGAGCACTAAGCAGACAAGAATCTCTTTCATAATTTGCGGAGCCTGGAGGAACTTTTTGCTTAGGAGAAAGGGGCAGGAAGGAGCAAAAAAAAAAAAAAAAAAAAAGTAAAATCCAGCAACTCAAAGGCAGCCCTGCAGCAGCCTCATTTCTTTCTCTTCTCTGAAAATAGGTCAGTCTGCTCCCCCCACTCATGACCTTCATCTCTGCAACAGCCAGTCTGGGAAAGGAGGGGAAAGAGAAAGGGTGATGAGCAGACCAGATAAACGTGTGGGGCTGACTGTGGGCTGGATTGGGCTTTGGCAGGGTTACTGTATTTCCAGTTTCAAAAAAGAGGATACCTGTTGGGGAGGGGTAATATGATGGCGGGGGGGGGGGCAGTGATATACCCTGGCCCTCATTCCCAACCCACAGGCCCCCCCAGCCCTGCTGCTGCCCTTCACTCCTGCCCCCCAGACCTGCTGCCCACACAGCTTCCCAAGAACCACCGAGCTCGCTCTCCTCGCTGGCAGGGCAGGCACCCACCTCCCCCTGCTTCTTGCAGGCAGATGCATGTGATGCCCCTGCTTACAATTGCCCCCACCATCCCAAAGCAGCTCCTTGCTAGGGCAAGCTGGGAAAGGCTTCAATGCTCTTCCTCCACTCAGGACATTTTGTTGATATTTAAAAAAAACACCCAGGCCTCCATGAGCGGACCCAAAAAGAGGTCATGTCTGAGAAAACCTGGACGTATGGTAACCCTAGCCTTGCCCTGCCTCTGCTTCGACCTGGATAAGGAGGAACAGAGGCAGCAAGGAGGAGCAAATGTTGTGTTGGAGAAGATGGGAATTGATTCCGGCTGTGAGTGTTGGAGGTGGAGTTATATTTATTTCGGGCTGAGGGATGCATGGAATTCCTTATCATTTAGGGGCTGGGGACAAGCTGGTGGCATCTGGCAGCCTTTTCCACAGGCTGGTATACTTTGATTGTATTTGGGCCTTTCTCCCCACTAAAACACTTTCACCAAGGGCCAGACCCCTTTACTCTTTGAGTTTCGAAGACACACCGGGGCGGGGCGAATCCAGGTTAGTCACGTGGCGCGGGGCGGCCGTTAGACCCGGGCGGGGCGGGGCGAGCTTGGCACTGGCAGACGCGGACGTGCGCCGAGGGGGAGGGGGCGGGGCACGTCCCCAACAGCCGGGACACCTTCTCCCCCGCCGCCTCTCTCCTAGCGCTTCAAGATGAGCGGTACATGATTGGCTGCGGGCCGCGCCACTCTGCCGCAGGAGCCAATCCGAGTCTCTTCGTCCTTCCTGCCGGCTCCGGTGCGGCAGGCGCGTGGTTGGTGCGAGCGCCCCGGGGGCAGCCCCTTTGCTGAGTGGGAGTCGGCTTTGGGCTGCAGGGGATCAGTCGGAGCCCGTCTCTTTCTGCGCTGTGTCCTGACCCCCCCGGTGTTGAAGGCGGTCGAGCTGGACAGAGGTGCTCCCTGTAGTCTGGGCTGGGTAGTTGGCTCCTAGGGTGCTGCCTCTCCAGTTTTTTCTGGCAGGGTTGCAGCCCAGCGTGGGTGGTGGGGCTGCTTCTGGAGCCCAGCATGTCCGTGGCTGGCGGTGGTCCTGGGAGCCTTGCCTCTGCTTGGGTCCGAGCGGGCGAAGCTCATGGGAAGGGGGGATGGGGGTCCGGGGGTCTGGGAAGTGTCCCCCGTGCTGACCTCGCAGCTGCTCTGCTTCTACAGTCATCTGCGAGTGCTTGAAGGGGGCAATGCCCGTGGACAGATTCTCTCTCCGCCGTGGCAAAAGAGGGTCGTAATCTGTGGTGACACAGCATCTGGAGACAGAATCATTGAGGCAAGTGACTCCCGAAGTGTCTCCATTGCAGGTTGTACAGACAGGTGGATACCGGTGGAGAAGTGGCTGCACAGGCATTAGCACCCGTTGGCTACCTGCTTGACTATTTCCTCAGGGTCCTAGGCTGGTTTTGTAGCCTGAGCTGAATTGGTGCTGCCCTGGTGACCCCATTATCAGTACGTGAGCCAGCTGCCTTGCGTGTCCCTTCTGTGGGACTTTCTTTCTCAAGGCTTTCTCAGGTGAGGCCTTATCAGTGCTGAATACAGCAAAGGATCACACGAGCGTCCATCATTTTTCTGTCTAGACATCCCCTAAACCCCACTTATGAAAGCTACTTATGCCAGGATTTGAAATGTGTGAGGGGAATATGTGAGAAATGGGACTTGTTTATTAATATCTTATACTGGATCAGTTATATAGCTGGGAGAAATGTGAGATGCACTTTTAGGCTCAAAAGACATCCCAGCTTCCTTGGAGATCTTTGTAAAGCCCTGATAAGAACTTAAACCTCATTTTCAAGTATGACATAAATCATTTAGGATGCTTACAGATGTAGAAAACAAAAACAGTTCTTTAAACTCGGTGTGCCCCTGCCCCGAGCCCAGTGCATGCCCAGAAGAGGGATCACTTCAGTTTGACCCAGCTTGCCCAAAGTCTGTATAGATCGGGTGTCTCTGAGAGGCTTTTTTGGTGCTTTTATCTAATAGCTGATTGAGTCAGTTATTAGATAAAAGCACCCAAAAGCCCTGCTGAAGCCTGTGATCTATACAGATGCTGTGGAGCTGGTTGAACTATTATGCTGCTGCTTCTGACAAAGTGCATTTGGGGGGGAGTGGGGTTGGGTTTTCTGGGGTTTTTCTTCCACGTAAGTCAGCAGGCTTGGGTGCTGTTGAGATTGTTACTGAAGTTTTTGTCTATTACTGAATCTTAACGGTGGCAGATGACAGAACAAGGAGCAATGGTCTCAAGATGCAGCAAGGGAAATTTAGGTTATATTAGGAAAAACTTTCTTACCAAGAAGCACGGGAGCAGGCTACCCAGAGAGGTGCTAGAACCTCCATCTTTAGAGGCTTTTAAAACCTGGCTAGACAAAGCCTTGGCTGGGATGAGATAGTTGGGGAAGGTCCTGCTTTGAGAAGGAGCTTGGACTAGGTGGCCTCTTGAGGTCTCGCCCAACCTTCATTTCCTATGATTTTCTATGATTCTAAACTTATTTGTCTGTGAATGTGAAGGTTTCATGTTTTGGTGGTGGGTGTGCATATGCATGCAAAAGACGGGTTAAAACAGTGCACCCTTGTGTTAAGTTTGCATGTCTTTAAGGGAAGTGATACAGTGGATTTTTAAAACAAGAGATCAAGGAGATAATATTCTACAGATATGGAAACTGCAGTTTTGTTCAGCTTACAGATACTGTTTTTTATGTGATCTTACTGGGCAGGGCACAGCACTTTTCATGAAGGTTTAGTATCTTCATTCATGTTTTGAAGGATGGACTGCATTTTTAATAGCTTTGCAGGTGAGACCAAGCTGTGTGGAGGTGCAGACACTATGCAGGGTAGGGATAGGATTCAGAAATGACCTTGATAAAGTGGAAAAAGGGTCCGGAATTAATCAAATGAAATTCTACAAGGGCAAGTGCAAAGTCCTGCACTTAGAACGGAAGAACTGCGTGCACGTATAGAGAACGGGGAATGACTGGCTATACCGCAGTAAGGCAGAGGGAAACCTGGGGGATTTAGTGCAAGTTGAATGAGCCAACAGCATGCTCTTTGTGAAAAAAAGAAAAAAACGTTTATAGCATACTGGGTTGTATTAACCGGAGTGTCTTTTGCAAGTCAAGGGAAGTGCTCCTTTGCTGTATTTAGCACTGATGAGGCCTCACCTGGAATTACTATGATCAAGTATTGAACACCACCCTACAAGAAAGACATGTACAAATATCAGACAGCAACAGAAATTGTTAGAGATCTGTGAAACGGGAGTTATGAGGAAAAGCTGAAAAAAAATAGGATAATTTGATCTGAGAAGACTGGGATGTGGGGGTTGATAGTAGTCTTCAAATAACTGAAAAGTGATTATAAAGAGGATAGTAATATACCAGTGATTCTTAACCCAGGGGCCAGGGCAGTCTGATATACCCCAGATCCTTTGAAGGGTGCAGTGAGGAGATAAGTAAGCTAAGAAGATAAGCCAGGCTCAGGCTTATCCCTGTTTGGCCAAGCCCAGCCCTTGCATAAGGAGGTAAGTACTCTAATATATTAGTTTTTGGAATTCAGCACTCAATTCAGAAAGTTATGGAAGGGTGCCTCAAGTCCAAAAAAAAGTTGAGCCACTGATGCAGACTGTCCTCAGGCTTTGAGGGAGAGGTGCAGCAATGGAAATTTAGGTTGGATATTAGGAAGAACTTCTGATCTGTGAGGGGCAAGCTACTTAGGTTGTGGAATTTCCATGCTTAGAAGCTGTTAAGAGGAGATTAGACAAAACTTGGTTGGGATGGTTTAGTCAGGGATAGCCTTGTCTTGAGCAAGAGGCTGAACTAGATGACTTCTTGAGATACCTTCCAGCCCTATTTTTCTTTGATTCTGAACTTAAGTTTACATAAAGTACTAGCAAGTCAGACATGGTAAGACTCTTTCTGGCCCACTGATTCAACTGTGTTCAGATGTGAAGTGGGACAGTTGCATAAATTGTTCATCTGTTCTTCCAAATGAGATCAGTGGAGGCACAGAAACACATGCTATGCAAAGGCAATGGCCTGTCCTTATGTTGTGAGGGTAGAATTTTGCTTGCACACTGGATGGTTTTGATTGCACTCTGTAGGACACAAGCTGTTAACTGTTTGTTTTTCTCATTGTGGCTCATAATGGGGAGGGAACAGTATCTGAACAAGCAGCAGGTGTGCAGAAGCAGTTGGTGTCCTCTGAGCCATCTGTCACTCCCCCACTTCTCAGCTGTGGTGTTGCCCGCTTCCCTCAGAGGCGGGGTCAGTGCTTCTCCTTTAAGAGACAAATGATGACTTAATCTTTCTGAACCCCCATGGAAAGATGCTAGTGCTAAAAAGCTAGGGAAGTTAGTTCTCCGAGACCTGAGAGGTGATCTTCAAAAGTTTAGGTCTGTGGTCTATGGCTTTCGACCAGGGTCCTGCAGCGCCCTACAGTGCTGCAAAATCCTTTTGAAGGCACTGCACTGTATTAACAATGTTAGGTGTGCAAACACCTACATGTGAGTCACAAGATACAAACGTCAAGATATCAAGCAGGAATTCATGGTTTCAAAAACAGTGACCTGTTGTGGTCTTTCTGAGTTATTTGCCTTAGAAGAATTGCTTTATTATTTTTCTGTAGTTAAAAACAGCTAGAAGCTAAGAGCTGGTATTTTCTGAGGGATGCCTGGAGTTTAAAAAGGTTGAGAACCACTGTTTTAGGTTTTGGTTCTTCTTTCTCTTTCACTTCCCATGTCTAGGCTTATGCTATGAAGGGTCTTCCCTTCCTTCCCACTCTCTTACTACCTAACAGTCTGTCAAAATCCATTTCTTACTTTTTGTACCCAGTACTGTAATCTTAGTCTATTTTCTGGTTGTTTTTTTCCTACCTCTAGTGATGTAATCCACTGCCCTGAAGTCCATCTCCTTCTTTCCTCTCCCTTTAGGCTACATGATATCAGCCCTAAGATAGGACTTTTTCTGTTGTCTCAGCTGTATTGCTCTCCTTTATTGGCCTTCTAGCTAATCTTGGCCTTTTGGAGCAAAAATCAGGCTTCTCAAGTCTGATCTTTATTTTGTTCTAGAATAGATGTGAGTCTGTAATAAAATAGGACAGCAAACCTCTCTTGTAAGGTGTAGCTACCCCCTTGCATTGCGATTTCATTCTCCTTACCTCAATTACTGCTTGTACTTTTTGCTGCCATTTTTTCCATGCTGCTTCAGTGCTAGAGGTAGCTTTCATGTTTTCCTCCTCCTGCAAAACCATTCTTTACTGATCTTTGCATTGGCAGTATTTTCTTTAGGCATTGTATGTTTTAGCTCCCTAGTCTTCCAAGAATTTCAGGGCATAGACTTTGCCTCTCGTTTATCTATATATGTATTTATTAAGTTTTTGTGTTCATTTTGCTGTGGTATCCAAGTGAGTTTCTGTAGGGATAGAATTGGGATCACTGGGGAAGCAAGGCTTGTTTTCTTCTGGAATGCAGGATGTATAGCTTTACATCTTACAGGATGAGGCAGTCTGGCTTTTGCTGCCTATGCAGGGGATGGTCGTTTTTCTTAAAGATCTGAGAACAGGTAATGGCAGGGCTGTCCATCAATCCATCAGCATGGTTTCTTCTTGTACTAAAATCCATGCTCACTTTTTCTCTTCCTGCAGGTAGCTGTATATACAGAGGCTGTTACACTCTTCACAGCCACTCCAGTCTCTGTGCCTGGGGTTTGTGTAAGTTGAGTCCATTTACAGTAGTTAAGGTAAGTATAATTTCCACACATTTCTCTGAAAGTTTCTAGCTAAATATTGCAGTAGTTGAGCTGGTTTCTAGGAATTGCATTACTGCACTTCGGTTTTCAAATATTTTGGGAATATTGGTCCAAGTTCATCTGGAATGTAATTGTCCTGAGGTCCATAGCTATACCAGGGATGCGTTTAGCTCTCAGTGGGTCTTTGGTTGGCTTGTGTTGAGGCCCATAGTGCCCATTTTAAACCTGGTAAAAGTAGGTGCAACTCTCATTGCCCTCTTGTTTACATCAAGCCTGACTTTGGCCCTGCAAATCAGTCAGTTAATTAATTGTTCAGGTTTAATGGATTGTACATCTGAAGGATCTGTATAAACTAGGTCTGCTTATGATATTATGATGAAACTTGCATGATATTTTGCTGTGGGGAGAACCTAGTACCTGTCAGCAGAAAACTTTGAAAACAAAGTACTTTTGACTTTAGAGCCTAAAGTGAGTTGTAGGACTCCTTTTCTAAAAACATTGAGATCTCAGAGGTGATGACTTAGCATAGTAAATGCCAGCCTTGCAATTTGTAGCCATAAATCTGGATCCTAGCAGGGTTGAATGAACTTTCTATAAGGTCAGAAATGGCTAGAAGACTTTATTTTGGTTTCCTAGTGCAAGGTGCTCAGAGGCTAAGCACCCAACATTTTAATTGGTGCTAATGGAAGTGTAGGATGCCTTTGAAAATGGGGTGTCAGATTAGACATCCCAAAATATATGGCTGCTTTAGAAAATAGTAATCTCTTAGCCTAGTCCAAATTTCCCTGAAGATGACAATCTTCTGTGGATTATGCCAGTGGTTTCCAACTTTTCAGACCATGGTCTGGCAAACCGCAGACCAGCAAATTGCAGACCAGCATACTGCAGACCAGAAGTGACTGGCTGAGTATAAAAAAGGGTTGGCTGCTGGTCCACGTTATGCCGGTCACTTTCAGAGTTCTGGTCCGGCAGCCAGTCCTTCATGGCTTGGTACTGGGCTGTGGCCTGGAGGCTGGGAACCTCTAGATTAGGCAACAGATGAACAGAGAAAAAACTTGAAAATGTCTTGATTAGTTTAAGGGCAGAAAATATGCTTTCTGCTCTACAAGGAACAAAGATGTTATGATCCCTATTCTGAAGGTCTTGCAGTCCACTCTGTGGACCCACAGAAAGTGAGACATAGTTGAAAATCAAGGAGAGGAAGGAATAACCCCAAGGGTCTCCTGTGGCATTTTTAGAAAATGTTTTATATTGTCAACTCATAGCTTGGGCTTCTCTTAGTATTAATGCTGAACTGAAATGCTGAAGGGGTTTGGGCAAGTGTGGGAAGGGATGGGGGTGGCATTGTGTGTACAAGTAACTATGGACAAGGATATAGGAGTGGGAGTATGAAGGGCTCCCCAGGGGCCCTGGTGGAGAACAGGACATAGACATTGGCATAACTGGCAATAAAGAGGTAACTTGGGGAACAAGAGCAGATATGTAGACCAGGGCTGCATTGTTTAGGGGTTTGAAGGAGCACAGCAGAGTAGGACGGTTTGTATTTTTGAAGCTTTAATAAGCACATAACAGCATTTGGGTGTTGGACCTGATGATCTGTTTAGGTCCCTTCTGACCCTAAGCACTATGCTACTATGACCTGGTTAGTTACAGGTTGTGTAGAAAAAGTATGCTCTAAAAATAGGAGGGTGGTTATATTTTTATTAAATATTGTAGAAGGAGCTCAAAGCTGAGGATGAGGTGGTACTAAAGTCATAAAGAACTTATTTCAGAGGACATGACATTCAAAGGGCCCAAAATAAATTGTATCTGCTGGTGTAACCATCTGTTGTCTAATGCCAAATTTCCCATCGTAACACATTGCATAATGGACTGATTTGATGTGCTCATTGTATGTCTCATCTTTGCCTAGATGTGTCATCATTAAGTACCAGACCAGTCGCAAGCTGTGCAGTGGTCAAAATGATAAAGTACAAGCTTGTGCTGTTAAGACACGGGGAGGGAGCCTGGAACAAGGAGAACCGCTTTTGCAGCTGGGTGGATCAGAAGCTGAGCAGTGATGGGATAAAGGAAGCTCAGAACGCTGGGAAACTTCTCAAATCCCTGGGTTTTGAGTTTGATCTTGTGTTTACATCCATCCTGACTCGTTCTATTCAGACTGCTTGGCTGGTGCTAGAAGAAATGGGGCAGGAATGGGTCCCCATTCAGAAATCATGGCGGCTGAATGAACGCCACTATGGCGCACTGATAGGTCTCAACAGAGCAGAGATGGCTTTGAACCATGGGGAAGAGCAAGTGAAGATCTGGAGAAGAAGCTATGATGTT
The DNA here is from genome assembly GCF_052110815.1 of Crocodylus siamensis. Lineage (NCBI taxonomy): Eukaryota > Metazoa > Chordata > Crocodylia > Crocodylidae > Crocodylus > Crocodylus siamensis. The sequence continues at coordinate 115,672,375 of NC_143398.1, forward strand.
GCTCCACCTCCCATAACGGAATCTCATCCTTACTACAATGAGATTTATAACGATCGCAGATATAAGTCTTGTGATGTTCCGGAGGACAAGCTTCCAAAGGCTGAAAGCTTGAAAGAGGTGCTTCAAAGACTCCTTCCCTACTGGAATGAAAAGATAGTGCCGGAACTGAAAAGTGGCAAAACGATCCTCATATCTGCTCACGGGAACAGTGCTAGGGCCCTGCTCAAGCATTTGGAAGGTAAGGATCTTGCTGTCCTTCCCAAGTGTGCTTCAGTAAGTAAAAATAATTTGTTCTTGAGTTGTATTAGTCCATGAGCCAACTTTGTTAACAATGCAACTTTTTTACTAGAGGTCAACCTTATTTTTGCCCTGTGCATCCTTCACGAACTAGGAAAGTAGTAGCTTTTAATATTTTTCAGTTTGTAAGAACATTGTATTTTTTAGCTTGATCTCTAGGAGCAAAAATAGGACATTAGGAAGAATGGTGGCATAGAATTAATCTCTTTAATCTCAGTTTTGGATCTCTTCTGTATTGGTATAAATTTGGATGAATTGGGTTATTCTGGATAGGTACTTGGGGTCAGAATTTAGCCATGTGGCTGTTGCCAACTATGGTGTGGTTGTTGAAATACCCAGATATTATACTTTGATATTTTTATCCCAGTTTAAGTCAGATGCTTGGCTTTTGAAGTGTATGTGGTAGGAATGCAAAGGAAGTTGCACATCATGGCAACACATAAGATTTGTCTCTTAATTTTGTCACGATTTAAGAAGCCACTGCAGTGCTCACATGCTGTGTCAGACAGAAGTTTGATAAAGCCTGCAAATCTACCTATGCACATTATCTCCTTTCCTATCTAGAGAGTGCATGGCACCGAACAGATGCATTCTGAATCCTGTATAGTTTTACTGATTCCTTCGGGGTCTGAAAAAGGGTAAGTTAATAATATTCCGTAGGCTGTTGCCAGCTTTGGGACAGATCTTATTTTTACAGCCTTGGCTCTAAGTTTGTCTTCCTCAAATTAATATAACATTTCATCCAGTTTTTCAATTACTAATTTAGCTCTTGCCTACAGCACCATTTTTAACTGTGATGCTGTGTTCTGTTAGAGATGTGATCACCCTGGCTCATTCTGTGAAATGTTACACAGTAGCCATCTTGAATCAAAGAACAAATGTGCATCTATTGAACACTGCTCATACTGGGACATTCTGGGACAATCTCGGCAGCTGTTGCTTCAGCAGGGATAAAATTCATGGAGGAAATGCATGCCGAACACTTAGGGCAGCATCTTTGGGGATGTTACACTACAGCGAAGGGAAATCAGTTGCATTAATAAAGATAGTGTGCTTTGCCCATATGGCACAGCACCCTGTCTCCTTAAAACTGGGTTGAATATATTCTAGGAAAACAGCCATATGCCAGACAAGCCTCTCTTTCAGGGGTGACGTATTGCAAGCTGACTACAATTGCTGCATTATTTTAACCATGTTAAATACAGGTTTAACCACAATTAGAACAGATAACATTTGTAATTGGTTTGACACCCGTTTTAAAACTTGTATGTTTTGGCTACCTCCAAGAATTACTTGCTGCAGATCTCAGGGCGGTGACAGCTGATTACAGCACCTTGATTTTTTTGAAGCTACAGATGCCCAATTCCCAACACAAGTTAGAGTACTTTAGGGACTGGTCTAAGCTTATAATAGCTGTACATAGTCCTTAAGGGGTGAAGTAACTGGATGGAATATAGAACATATCTACACATGCAATTAATGTGTGTCAGGGATCGTTGTCCCCAGTGGACCTGCCACTTGCCTAGGGTGTCATCAGCTATAATTGGGGTCTCTCATACATATGTTTCGCCTGCCACGACTTGATATTAATGGAGTTGGTTCAGATGTCTCCGCGTGTAGTCCAATTATGAGTCTCCCCGGCATCTCGTGAGGTCCCAAGTTTCTGAGGGCTCCGCCACCCTTACCCATTCCACCGGGTGGTGGCCAACCGGTTGGTCCAGCCACCTATCCTCATTGTTGGGTAGTCTCTGTACCTGATGGGACTATCTGACATTGCTGTAAATTAGTCTACACCAGCCCAGTTGCTGTGCACATGTAGGCGGTGATGCTTTACTGTATAGTAAATTAGTCTACTGTGCAGTAACGTGCATGTATAGATGAGCCCATAAAGTTGCATCCCTTGTGTGTAACCATGGTATATTGCCTCCCTTTAGTGAATTCCATACACTGAAATATTGGTACAGTGCCCAGTTCCATAGCTTTTATGCCAGCTGATAGCTTCTTTCCTGCCTTCTGCTGCCCTGCACATGTAATTCTCTGCTGTTCTGTTCAGGTATGTCCTGGCTTCTTTGTCACTGGAACCATGCAGGTGAGCTTGATGATGTGAGGCTTCCAGATATAAAACTGAAATGTGTTTTTAGGCAAACTGGAGTAAATCATAGGTCTGGTGCTGATTTGCCTGAAAATTATGGAGATTATTCCTTGCGTGATTTAAAGTGATAGATCAGTGGTTATATAGACAGGTACTTTGGCCACTGGCTTTTTGGTTGACCAGCTTGAGTATCTTGATTTCCTTTTTTTTCATGGTTGTTGTGAACTTTCAGTTCCAGTCAGCTTCAGCTGGAGTTGTGTCTTGGCACTTCTAAAAAATCAGGCTCACAGTAACCAAGCAGGGCATCAAAAATAAGTGCCCATTCCTGAATGTCTTGCCGTATTGATGGGCTGTAGCCTTAGTTGTTAAAAATCAGTCAAATGTATCTAGATTTAAACCAGAAGGCTTAGCATGGCAGTTAAGACCTGACTAACATACTCTGATAAAATAACTACTTAGTTAGTTGTTTTAGAGAGGAACTTTAATTGACTCCTTTTGAAATCTCTTTGAAACGCAGCTGTTTTTGAAACAAGGCCAGTAATTAATTTCATATAAATATTGCCCTTATTTTAATTAATTCAAAGATAGCTTGCCAACCACACATACACATTCACTGGAGCAGCACATCATTTGGGCTGAGAAGACTTTGATTGTGTGTGGTATTGTCTTTTTTTCCCCCCCAGCTCTGTGGGTAGCTATAAACAGGGTGTGTTAAAATGTCTGGAAGATCTGTCATGATTTCCATGCAAAATTATTATTTTACCCTCTGCCCCCCTCATTTGAATGTTACTTCTGCACACACTTTAGGATGAAAGGAACTCCTGCACAGTGAGAACTCCTGTGGACAGGTATATATATATTTTTTTTTTTGCCCAAAATATTCTGTCCTGTCCAGAACCTCTTATTTCTACAACTCTTCAGTGAGAATGTGTGTATAATCCTGTGCATAATCAGCTTGAAGTGGGGAAAAGGTAAATGGGGGCTCATTCTCAACAGGCCCAACAGATGTGCACATCTTGCTGCCCTGGTTACATCAGGAGGGGTTGGCTTATGTGTGGCTTTTGAAAGCCTCCCCTCCCCCCCAAGTTCTGTGCTTGCTTGTTGAAGTCTCTTGTTGTGACCTCACCTTGCAACTTCTGCCCCCACCCCCTGCTTCCTTTCTCTGCACATTCCACTCCCACTCCCCCAATCATTTTTACACTGTGTAGTGATAATTTGTGACTGGAGCCTGCTATGCACTACTGCACTCCAAATAAAAACAATATCAGCAGCCACATATGCATGTCTTCTGACTTTTGGGGTGGAGAGACGGACCTAAAAACATAGAAATTTAATGAGTGGCTAAGATGCAGTGAAGACATTGAGAACTGTTTAACTACCGTAGATGTCAACAAAGAATCTTTTGGATAAAGCTACAGTTTAATAGCTTAATGTGACAGTCTGAGATGCCAAACACTGAATTTTCTGAACTGCCCAACTGTAGGATTAGGATGTGCAAGGAGATTGTCTGAAATCCTTCTGAAAGGGAACCAGCTGTAACTTTTTCCTGACACTTGGCACTTTGAGACCCTTCTGTAAGGACCCTACTGCAATATTGTCAATTGGTCTAGCCCATCTTCCTGGAGATATTTCCCTTGCAACAGCAGAACTAGTCTCAGAAGTAGACTGCCACCCCAAGCTGTTATCTTGCTGAGGTCCCTTTTCAGAGGAATTATGCATCCCTTCCTTACACATCCTTTTCTTCTTTCCCCCACGGAGAGTGGCACCTTTTTAAAATTTGGATGTTTTGCTGTCATCTGGAGTCGAAGCTACTGTGTTAGTGGTGCCAAAATGCTCCAGTGAGGGAAGGGAATACATATTCTCTGTGAACCATGGCTAAGGGAGGAATCTCATGCATTTAGTTTTGCTGGGCTTTCTTTTCTGTGTGGACCAAGCAAATGGATATCCATACCCCTTATGCCACAAATTCCAAAAATTTGTGGCTGTGACATAAGGCTGTGACATAAGTGGTACCAATTTGTGCTGCTTTATTGCTGCAGATGTTTGTTAGGTTTATGGTGGGAGAGCACAGTCGGCCTGGAGCTGTCTGTGGTCTCCAGCTTCCCCAGGCAGGCACTCCCAGGGCTTGAAATGCCCGATCTTGCATGCCCCAGAAATTCCTACACACGATTGGGCCACTTAAGACCCAGGATCAACTGCCCAGATTTCTTCTCTTTTATAGAGACATGCCTTGGGCAATCTCCAGGGCATCTCTAAGTGGGGAAACTCCAGCATTTGTCTCTCGCATAGGCCTCCTAGGGAGTCTGAGACATGTCTCTGTAAGTGGGGAACATGTCATCTGTCATCATGCAGCATCAGGCCACAGCCCAATGCAGGACAAGGGGAGATGTGTTTTCCCCAATTAAGTGGATAGGCTGTTTGTCACACATTTGACATCTGTTTATAATCTTGGACAGTGGCCTCATGGGTTTTTGTTTTTAAACATGCAAGTTGCTTATTGGGAACAGATGAGGAAGGGAAGAGGTCTGCTGACTTTTGAAACTTAGTTTAGTTTAGAAGGCCAGAAATCAAGTGCCAGAGGATGTGAATCTACTCTGCGTTTTAGTTGTTAAATATTTTGGGGCAGTAATTTGTGTTCCAATAGCAACTTTGGCTTCATCAACAAGGTCTCTGAGTCTTGTTCCCATGTTGAGGGAATCTTCAGCTGTCCTGACAGATGACTGAATCCTTCATAGCTCTTTAACAATGCATAGCTGGGGCTGATCAAGAAGCGTGTCTTTAAGCCTGTACAGTGAGGGTTGACCTTTATGGGAGTGAAATTATGAGCTTAACTGCAGGAGAATACTGACAAACAGTTGAAGTAAAAGTGCACATAATTGTGGGATCACATTTGTTTGGCAGTAGATCATATTCAATAATGTGTATAAATAAGCTTGGACAGTATGCCTAATAAAACCTTAGAATGAGAAGTGTGAGTAACTTATTTAAAAAAGTGCTGTACCAATTTTGTATGCAGTTGCTGTTGAGGTGGACTGTAGCAGCTATTTGATACTATACAAGCATATTATATGATAGGACACAGAGATGTTGATTTGAAACTGCAGGAGGGATTTTGGTAGGTAGGACTGCCACAATCTAAGTTGAAATTTATCTGAGATTCTGGGGTGGATAACCCATCTTTTTTTAATGCTTTTTGGACCTCTTGTGACCTCAGGTAGGAAGAATATTTGCTTTGGGACTGGCTCTGGAAGACAGAACCTCCAGGGACAGACCCTATGCTGAGGCTAATATGAAATAGACTTGGAAGGAAGAGTGTTATCTATTGAATTACCAGTGCTACTTCCTGTAGTGCCTCAAAAGGCTAAAATCCAACTACCATATTAACTGGAATACAAGATGAGCCTCCCCCAGTCAGCATGAAGGGGGGGAAAAGCCACTCATCTTACATTGGCCTACAAGGAAACCTGATAAAATACAGTGTCTACTGTGAAACTACTGCCAAAAGCAGCACGTGCTCAGCAATAGAAGCCAACTATGAAGTTGATTAAATGCCTCCAATGTGGGACATGACTATAAAACACATAGCCCATATTGGACAAACATGCAGATGGGAGCCTACCACACAGATGGGTTAGTGCAGCCCAGCTAAATAAGATACTTGATGGTGCTGCCCCTTGTGCTCAGTCCCTCTTAATGCTGACTCTTTATAAAGTCATGGTGAGCCATACCATTGAATACATTTAAACTTGCTCTGCACTCCCACAGCTGCGCTGCGCCTTTTTCTTTCCCACTTTTAATAATTCCTGATTCTTCACCAGCCTTAAATGCCTGGCAGACATCACCAAAAGGGACCCCAAACTGTTCCCCTGGAATCTCTTTGTCACCCCATATCTCAGTCTGTTGCAAAAGATTAGTGTGGCCTTGCCCTCTATGAGGTGGCACTAGACCAGGTTGCCCTGTGTCTTACCTGCATGTAAGTGTTGAAGGAGCCCAGGGCTTGTTCCAAGAATACCCAGTTCCAATCATGAGAGAGGGCTAATTAGCACATGGATCCGTTGTGGGGGGTATTTGAAAGCACACACTCATACTGAGCAGTGCCAAGCTGTGAGGTTAGTATAACTTGCAATGCTGTTGACTGGTGGGGCCCAGCCCAAGGAACTGTGTGGCAGTACCTGAGCCTTTTGGCTTTGGACTAATAATATGCATAGTTTGTATTACATATAAGTAAGTACTGAAGTGCTACTTAGAAGTATGTTTATGGAATACCTGTGTTAAAACTTGCAGCATTTTCAAGATGTAGCATGTATCAATTCTGCATGAACAAAGTTTATGGGTACTATATAAAATTAATTACAGATATGTTTAATTCCAAGGTCAGTGGTTTCAAATGTGTTTCTCACTTGAGAAAAGATCTGATGGTAAGGGGAGGGTCTGCAGAGGGCAAAAGTTGGGGGAGGGGCAAGGGTGCAGTTTGACCCTCCTGGTTTACTTCCCCCCCCCCCCCCGTAGTAGTGGGAGGGAGACAAATGCAAGGCAGACCTCCAGTAATTCAATTCTATACCTAGAAAATTATGACAAATTTATATTTTTTTCATATATGGAACTTAATTATTGGGGGAGGGAGGTCATCTTACTCTGGGTTCTCTTATATTCAAGAAAATATGGTATTGTCCTGGCTTCATCCTTCTTAGTCTGTGAATTTTGATGGGATTGCAATACTGGCCAGTTCAGGTGCAGGAGTTTTAAATAAAAGGTCACTTGGCTTCTGTTACAGCATCAGAAGTAACTGGATAGCAGGTTTAGCTGACTCTTGCAATGGTCATAGTAGCATATGTTCAAGATCTTGTCTGATTTCTGTTCAGTGTTCTACTGAGTTGGCTTGAAGTATTCCCCTTGTGTTTTATATGTAATAAAAGGTGATTTGTTAGCAAATAGGATATTTATTGGGTATGAGTAATGTGTCCCCTGTAAAAAGTATTTTAACACCTGTTTGGTTTCATTTAGTACAATTGAGTGTTTCTGTAGAAGTTCTTTCTGTCCCTTAATCTCCTCTTTAACCTCTGACTCTGTCAGGTGATGAACCTGTAATTATTAGGGGGAGCATCATATAAAGGAGGGGTAGGCAATGTTTTTTGGCTAGAGTGCTGCAAAAAACAGTGTCTACCTTGGAAGGTGTCAGTGCCAGCATGCCAGAAAAACAGTGGTGTGCGGGGGGTGGTACATGGCAGGACGTACTGCATATTAGTATGTTTAATAATCATAAATGTTGCCTTTGTTGTGTATTCCTTTTTTGTTGAGCATGTTGCAATGAGAGAGAAAAAAAGAGACAAGAAGAGAGAGAAAGAAAAGGGAGAGCAGAGAGAGAACCAGACGCACATATGTGCACAAAGACAGAGAACCAACAGACATGTGTGCGCGCGCGCACCCCCAGAACCAGACACGTGCACACAGATGCACAGAACCAGACAGAGGAGGCTGACAAACGCACAGAACCAGCTGTGTGGGCTCATGGAGCCACGCTCCTGGGCCGCTGGACAAAGTCCAAGCCAATAATGCCCTGGTCCCGCCACGGCCCCTGTGCTTCCCTGGGGAGCCAGCCCCCGGGCTGCAGCACAGCTGGCCAAGGCCCTGGCCCAGAGCCTGCCCATCTGCCCAACCATCCACCCACCCCGCACAGCTAAGCCCGCAAAAGGTGCGGTGCTCTTGGCAAGGGGCAGTGCCAGCCTAATCCCAGTGGGGAGCTGGGCTTGGAGTAGGTGGGAGTCAGGTGGGCTCAGCTGCAAGCAGCCTGGGCTCAGTGGTTGGCAGCAGCTACCAGAGCCCGGGCTGGCTGCAGCTTGGAGGCTGCAAACAGCTGCTCTGGGCTCTGGTGTCAGCTCCATACTGATGGGTGCATGTGTGCCTCAGGGCAGATGGTAGGTATAGGGCCTGAGGCAGCACAGCCCTCCTGCTGTCCGCTCTGAGGTGTACGCACAGTCGCTGTCAGCATGGATCTGAAGCCGGGGCTGTGGAGCCTGCTGCAGCTGCCCAGAGCCCAGACTGGCTACAAACAGCTGTGCCAGGCTCCGGAGTCCAGTCATCAGCTCTGTGCTAGCAGCAGGGGAGAGGCCGGGGTTGTGCTGCCTCAGGGCCCTCCCCCACTGTCCATTCCGAGGTGCACGTGTACCTGCTGGTATGGAGCTGATGCCAGAGCCTGGAGCAGATATTTGTAGTGTCCTGGCTGCAGCTGGCCCACGCTCTGGGTAGCTGCTGCCAGCCATGGAGCCCAGTGTGCTTGCAGCAGGACTTGCAGCTGCCCAGCTACCTGCTGGGAGCAGCCCGGGCTTTGTGGCTGGCAGCAGCTGCCTAGAGCCCAGGCTGGTAGTGGCATGCTGAGCAAAATGGCCTCGTATGCTGTGCTCGACACGCATGCCGGGGGTTGCTGACCCCTGATATAGAGAGATTGGAGTATGTTTCAGAACGTGAAAAATCCAGAAAAACCTAGCTGATGCAATAACAAGTATTTTGTTTACTATGTGACTTTTTTTGAGTTGTTACCCAATTAAAGCCCTGGCAGGGCCACACTGCTGGAATTTTTAATTTATTATTATTTTTTTTTAAACTTTTTTTTGCAAAAGGTGCAAAATGTACCTGAGCATTTGTAGGAATTTAAGATTTTCCCATATTCTTGTGAAGAAGTGTTCATTCAGGTCCCTGGCCAAATTCCAGTTTGGACAGTGACCTATTGACTATGTAAATGCTTCTTTATAACTTGATCTGCGTTGGGTGATTCTAAGCAAGTCTCTGATAGCCTCACAAATGACTGTCTTTTAGGAAAGAACAAAGTTTGTGGAATATGTGGGACCAAATATTTTGTGGGTGTCTTGGTAGTAGTTTAGGTTCATATCTTTACATCTGTAGTGAAGTTGGCTTATAGTGTTTAAAGAGCCTGGAGGTTATGTTTTGTGAATTTGGGATCATTTTCTGTTAAATACAAAACAAAACACCCTGGCATATGCCTTAAAGCTTTTAACTTAAAGAATGAAACTTCTAAAAACACATTGACCTTGAGTATATACCCAGAGCATGAGTCCCCTGTCAGCTCCTGGAGCTGCTGGCAGGAGCTGCAACATAATTTCTTCTGCGTGGAGAAGACCTAGGGACTCTTATGCTTTTCTGCAGAACAACCGCAGTCTCCTATAGTATAGCATAAAGGGTTTTGTGCCTTGCAAGGGCTTATGTCATCACCTTTCCTGCCTGCACACCATCCTTAATTTGGGTGTGAGAACCAGATTCACAAATAAATCCATGTGGCATTCACAAGAGCTTTAGTTTACACTGAAACCACAAATTTACATGGTCCCTGTGCATTACATGGTCCCTGTGCTGATTTTAGGTTTGCTTATTAGAGCTTGTGAACTTTAGCTTTTATTTGACTATTTTGTACCTGCTTTACAATAGAACATGCTGTTACGGAGTACAATCTATAATGATTAACCACTCTGGGGGGCTTGAGTCATCTGGGTCTTAAAAGCCTCTAAGGATGGAGATTCCACAATGTAGCCTGTTCCAGTGGTTCATTTCCCGTCTAGTGAGAAAATTCTTCCTAATATCTAACCTAAACTTCCCTTGTTGCAATCTGAGACCAGTGTTCCTTGTTTTGTCATCTGCCACCACTGAGATTCAGTGGTAGACAACAACTTTAGTAACATTCTCAGCAGCACCTAGATGTTTGATGTCATATTTGAAAGTGAGATTTAAGGTCTCATCAAGGCTAAAGGAAGATTTCCAAGAAAGCTGGAATGCATTTTGAGCCCAAAATACTAATTTTGCATTTCTCCCAGCTATATAGCTGATCCAGTATAAGATTATCAAACAAGTCCTATTTCTCACGTACTCCCTTTGCACACATTTGTAAATCCCAGCATAAGTAACTTTCATGAATGCGGTTTAGGGGATGTGTAGACCGAAAAAATATGGACACTCGGATGATCCTTTGCTGTATTTAGCACTGATGAAGCCTCACCTGGAGTTCTGTGTCAAGCCTTGAGCACTGCCCCTCAAGGAAGATATGTACAAATGATGGACCAAAGGCAGCTACTTAGGTACTGATAATTGTGCCACCAGTGCAGCACCGATTCAGGTCAGGCTGCAAAACCAGCCCAGCACCCTAAGGAAATACTCAGGCAGGTAGCCATTAGATGACAACTTCCATGCAGCCACAGCTCTGCTATTATCTGGGCTTGTGATTACATGTTGTTCCTGGCCCTGCCTGATGTGAGAATTGCTTAAGCTTGTACTCCTGTATTCAGGGAGAGCCCTCTCTCTTGTCAGCTGCTCACAAGATGCTTTTTGTTTTGTCCATTTTACTGTTAATTTAGTTAGAAACTTGATTACATTGCACTATTTGAGGCTGTTTAACATTACAATTGCAGCCTGCTTCTATAAGCCTGATGTGTCAAAAACATCCTGTTCTTAGGAGGGATCTAGTAAGCCATCAACAGTTTACTCACTGTCCCCTCCCCCCTTTAAAAACCCCCAAACCAACCTTATTTTCTGGGAGAAAAATGTTTGTTTGATTCAAGTAATGACAAACCCTTACATCTGTTAGCCTCCTGGGTGATTAGAGAGATCCTGAGAGTGGAGCTCTGGTGTCTGTCCTAGGCTCCTCTAATGCTCATTGTCTGGCCTGGGTAAGCACAGAACAGGAGCAAGAAGATGAGAGTTTGTTTCTCTGCAGCACTTGGAGTATAAACCCTGGGCAAAACAGCTGAAGGATTAGGGAAAGTGGGGGGTGTGAGCCCTGCAGAACAGGGTTGCTTTGCTGTGGAGACTGGGAGGGGAGGGAGGGTGTCAGATTTTTATACCATGTGGGCTCAGACTCCCTGGTTGCTGCGGTGTAGTGGTGGTGCTGTTGGTGCTACGGCAGTTGCAGGAAGTCCTTTCACTCAGCTGCTGCCACTGCCATGGTTGTAGACCAGTGGTCTCAACCTTTTTTGGACCAGGATCCATTTGTAAACATAGATGGCCAGTTCTAACCCCCTTCCCCCGCACACATGCCCTGGGGGGAGGGAGGGTGGTATGTGGGGTGCACAGAGAGAGCCTCAAGCCAGCCTGCAAGGGAAAACTGAGTTTCCCCACATTTTTCTCCTTTGAAGGAGAATATATTTTTAAAGTTTGTTGATCTACTTTTAAAGTTCGTTCACAACCCTTTCATATATTCTTGTGACCCACTTTTCGGCCATGACCCAACGGGTTGAGAAACACAGGTGTAGACTTCCTGGGAGGCTGCCATTCTGGCATCTCTAAGTTGGCATCCCAGGGCTGCAGTCACCCCTAATTATACTACTGGTGGTGGTTCTGTGCTTGTCAGGGGACTGTATATAGACCTTGTTTGTTTGAAAGTCAATGAAATTTAGGCTCTTAAGTGTTTCAGAAGCATTCAGGTAAATTGTCTATTGTGTCAAAACGACCTCTAGCGACAGCTTTTTAGGATTTCAGCAGTTTGTGGGGACTGCTCTGCAGATCCTCTTTCCTGATGTACTCCCTCCCCTCTGTGTAGGCCAAAGAGAAAAGAAACTACTTGTATAAATTTTGCTGGGAATTTACTTGGGCACAGTGGCATGTCTTTGCTACTTCCATAGTGCTTTCAAGAAGTGCATTTTCCCCCTCTCCAGCCCCCCGGTGTATAGCTAGCTCCTGTACTGCCCTGTCCATGCTGTGATCCAGCTGGACAGATAATTCCTTAAAGGCTGTTGTCTGCTGACAGGCTTCAGCACAGATGCTATACTGTACTGGCATATATTGGAGCCAGGGCTGAGCCAGAAATGTAATCAGGGAGTCAACAGTGCTTCGTCCCTACTTTGCTAACTTGATTTTGCCTTGGCAGAGAGCCTAGTGGCCTAGCCCAACTTCTTTGGAGATAAGTTAAGGAAATCTTAATGCAAGTGGTTGTCTTCTCTTGTATTTTAACTGTGTCTCTTTGTTCTTTGGCAGGTATCTCTGATGAGTACATAGCTAATGTGACCCTTCCTACTGGTGTGCCAGTCCTTCTTGAACTGGATGAAAATCTGCACCCTCTTAGCCCTCACCAGTTCCTGGGTGATCAAGAGGCTATCCAGGCTGCCATTAAAAAGGTGGAAGATCAAGGGAAAGTGAAACCTACTGAGAAGAAATAAATCATGTTTACATGACACTGACCCTCAGCTGTGTGTGTGTGGTAACAAGTAATGCTTTATTAGTGTTAAGTTGCACTTGAAAGACTACTTCATTTTAAGCACTGTGTAAGTGGAGGGGCTTATTATTAAGTATTAAATAAGGATATTTACCAGTCTCCTTTTGAAGATAAGAGCTGAGATCTCAACAGGAGAAGAGAGAGTTATAGGTGGGTGAAAATAGAGTTAATGATTTCATCTAGGTGATAGTTAGAACAGCATATAATTGTTACACAATTTGCCTCAAAACTCAGTTTGAGAGAGGCCCAAGGCAGGAGTAGGAGGATGTGTTACTTGTTTGGAATGAGTGTTAACAGAGCCTTATATGGGCAGCTTGCACTGCATGGTACTGGGATCACTATAGGGTTAGTCTCTGACTTCCAGAAGTGTTAATTTCTCCCAAATTGCAAAAAAGTAAGTGTTGGCAATAAAGCACCTGATTAACTGTCTGCTGGAAGTCCTCTTTTTAAGATGTCTACCCATGTAATACACACACCTCTCCTTGAGCTTATTGCAGTAATGCTGCTATGTTTGATGCAGTTTTATTTTTAGCAGCTCATTTTCAGGCTCAAAGAATCGCTTTGTGGGCTGAAGGCTAGCTATTGTCCTGGAGCAGAATTTAAGTCAAAGTTGTTTGTTTGTTTTGGGTGGGGTTTTCTTGTGGATATAACTGTGTCTTGTATCCGCTAAGCGTTAGCATGGGTTAATTTGCCCTGGAGATGTTCTCTTTCTTCCTCTGCACCATGTCTTTACCAAAACCTTCTTGTACAGATAAATTCTGTTGGGTTGTATCAGGGCATCTGTAGTAGGGCTTCAGTTTTGTAGCTCGACAGAAGCTAGCCCATACCCATAGTGCAAAGAGGTTTAAAGCCTAGGCAGAACTTTAAACTTGGTTTTCCATCCCTCCTTGCATTTTTTTGAGGGCTTAAACACTTAATAGGTGTGCTGAGCTTGATTCATTAAAACTGCTAGAAATGCTCCTGTTGTTTCTACTGAGGTGTAATCCAACACTTATGAATGTCTCCTTGTTCTCCCTGAGCCTCCCATGTGGAGTCCCAGGTAAAGCAAGTTGGGCTAGAGAGTGGCTTCCACAATGAAGTCTTATCAAGCATTTCCACAAGCTCAGTTATCAGGGGATTCTCAATATCTGCTTCTTACAGAGGCAAAGAGATTTTGATGACAAGCAGGTTAGCATGTGGAGGAAATTTTGCTCGGTGAAATACCTACAGTTTTCTTTTCTGGTCTCACAAAAAAGGCAAGAATATTCAAGTAACTTCCCTCTGTCCTATGAATTTCTCAACCCCACTGGGCAGTCGCTCTTGCTTTTTTTTAAAGCAGCTTTACATGGTTTGTATTTAGCATTGTGGTGGTGGTTTTTACATTCAGAAGTGACTATATTCCACGTTGTGACTATTCAGTTTTACTTTGTTAACACATGTACAAGTGTTGTAGCTTTAAATCAGAATCTGTCCCAGTAAGTAAACTTTTACCAGTGGAGACTGCCTGTAGAGTTTGCAAAGGCAGAATGTGACCTGGCTGTGACTTTTGAGGTAATGAGTCTGAATTCCCTGAGTGTTTGGTCTTTTTCATTGGGGAAAAAAACCCCAAACCCTTCACATATTGCTTTTTTTGCAGTGAGCAGCTTGCTAATTCTTCTGAGATTTTATTTGTATTAGGAAATGGGCTGTCTCCTGACTATGTGAGCAGCATGTCAGTGCTTCATGCTTCTCTAGTCATTTGGCAACCACAGCTCTGATACACTTTGAGTCCTTCACAGTATAGCAATAGCTGGTGTCAGCAAAGCATGTTGACTCTGACATCCTGAAGAGAAGCGTCCTTTGCATGAATGTCTTTTGGACACCTGGGTTGTTTGTTGGTTTGTTTGGTTTTTATTAATAGCACTTGCCAGTAGGGGGCTAGTTACACTTGTGTTAAGCCGAAGTTTCTCTCTTGAAAACAAAAAGCAAAACAAAACCAAAAAAGCAAAAGCAAAAAAACCCAGAAGGCACAATTTCAGATCTCACTTTAACTAATTCTCAAGTCATTGTTCAGTCCTCATTCCCTATAGTTACCTGTGGACACTTGTAGGTAACGTTGCCTATTACGTGTGGATTATTTATGGTGTTGTAAAAAGATCGTTTTAGATTCAGAAGTTGCTGGCAGCCAGTGTGCTGACTGCATTGCGACAGTCCAGGCAAATATGCCTGCCAGAGTTGTGAGGAGGAGCCCCATCACTAAGATGACTAATGCGGTGTGGGCTCAGACATTGATGAATTTGTTCACTAAAGTGGTTTTGCCTGTGACTCTAACAAGAGAAGAGTTTTGCATCTGCACGATGTACTTGGGTGCCTGTTTATGATGAGGGGAGGGAAAAGAGAGAGCTTACAAGAAATATAGTATTTTGTAGAGAATAATTAGTATAGTTTTGCAAATAGGATCACCCCCCCTACCCTCAGCTGTACATACACATGTCCTATTGGCTGCATTGGGATGCATGGACACGACTGAGGCCAGAATACAGTCCACAGCTGTTTACAATAAAACAATACTACAGGAGTACAAAGAGTAATTTTGAAGTGCTGTAGTTCAACTATAATAGAGCTCTGCTAAATAAACCAACCCGCACCAAGGTCAGAATTGTCCATGCTTTTTGCATAATGTACAGGAGGGCTAGACCTGAAATGCTGTAGGTTGCACGTGAGAGGAATAGTAGAAATAGCTGTAGTCCTACCCAGTTCACTCTCCCTTTCAGCCTCCACTCTGCCACTGTGACACAGGCTACTAAGCAAGATGGATCTATGTTCTGACCTAGTAAATGGCAGTTCTTATGTTCTAGATACCGGTGCCTTATGTCCTCCTGGTGGGGAGCACTTGTTCTATGAATGCCTGACCCTTGGGGGAGAGCAGAAGGGTAGGAGGGAGAGTGCTGAGTGAACATGCAGGAGCTGCTGGCATCAGTTCTAGCAGCCAGGTAGGTGGGGTGGGGTGGTGGAGGGAATGGTCAGATCAAAACTGTTTGAGACAGCACTGCAGAAAATGAAAAGGGAATTGCAGCATGGTATGTAGATACTACGTTGTTCTTGCAGTGCTCTTGTGTCTAGAGGCAACAGGAGCATACTGGAAAGCTGGACTTCCATAGCTCTGGCTGTGACTCCATTTGATGACTAAACCTTACCAAATGTTTATACTGTGTGCTCTTTAGCTTTGCCAGCAACAGACTGAGAGTTGGACCTCATCCCAGTGGCTTTCAGATGCCTTTTAGTTTGCTTTAGGACTGACTTGGAGGCCTGGTTCTGTGAGTTACTGAGCTTGTAACATTCAGCTTGTAACATTGGTCTCTTAGTATTCAATACAACTGAGTTCCTGACACACAGAAGGACAGAAGCCAGCTTTCAGCAGTGGGGACAGAGTACCAGACCTACAGGTTCTCTTGCAACAGGGGGTAGGGGAGAGGCAGGCTTAGTGGTCATAAAATCCCAGGTTGGGAGAATTATTTTTTTTTCCCCTTGACTTCAGTTCTGTAAATTATTCAGTATCTATAAAGCTGGCACCCTAAGTCTGGTTTGTTAAGGGGTTTTTTGGATTTGAAATGTGTGATTCCATGGGATAATAGTTTTGTGATTTTGGTTGAAAACATGTGTAAATATTGTAGTCCTGGCAAGTTGTTCCTAATGCAATAAACTCACCTCAAATGGAACTTTAATTTTGCTTTTCTTGTGTGTTTTTTACTTTTTGTCTGATTCTTGTCCTATTTTTATCCCATTTATTTGGAAAATAAAAGGGTGTGTATCAAGCTGTCACTTACTACATGTCACCCTCATGACCTGATCCAGCCACTTCTGGAGTGAAAAATAGCTATTTTTAAAGTGCAAGGACATTGCCTCACTTTGATAATAAAGAAGTTGGTAGCCATGGGGATGGCTTGGGTAAGAATAACATGCAGATTCTTGTGTGGGCCCAGTATTCTGGAAGTAAAGCAAAAACCAACAGCAGCAACAGCTCATACCTACTGCGGCCTTTGGTCACTTCATAAGTCTATCATTTTGAAGGTTCTAGGACAAGTGGATTCATCGGACAAAGCAATCCCTCTCCCTCCTCTAAATATCTCAACCCCCTGTGGAGTTTTGTTTTCAGAAAAAAAGCAGCAGGGACCCCATGAAGTCCAGTAGGGACTATGCTTTTGTCATCTAGTTTTATACAGAAGGTCCCAGATACTGTAGCCTAAGATAGAGACCATACAGAAGGCAATTGGGACAGCCAAATTGCTTGATCATGAAATGTACAAAAATGCTTAGAGATAAATAGAAGAATTCTTTTTTTTTTTTCTTCCACTGAATTCATTGGGTGGAATGTTCTGGTAGTATTGCATACCACTGCCAAAACGCACACTGCCCTGGGAGTTAAAGAATGGAGATGAAATACTGGCTTGCCGGGACTCCAAGTACTGTTGTGAGTCTTTTGCTAAGTTCTGATTTTGGGAAGAAGAGCCTCTTGGTTGACACCATTTCCTGTATTACTTGGACTCAAAGAATGTCTCACCAATGGCTTGGTTCGATCCTGCTTAAGTTTAGATTAGAAGATGTTACATTGCACAGAGGTTGTGCTGCACACAGTGACACCTTGAAAAACCCACTCATCTAAGATAGGTGGGGAAACTTCTTGGCCAGACCCATTGACATGTTCTGCAGAACCCATGCTTCACACACAGACAGTGTAGTACAGCATAACGATCTAGCTATGGAGTGGCAACAGACATTTTAGCACAGTGAGCTAATATACCCTGCTTCTCAGCAAAGATAACTAGCCTGAGTAGATCATTATTGTTTAATGCAGTTCTACCATTTCCAGTACGTATTCAGGGGAGGGGAGGGAAAATGTGGCAGTGGAGGGTTCTAACCCCTTAGGACAGCAGTGTCAGACTTGATTGGCCTGGGCTCGATCTAGACCAGGGGGTTCCTCATAGGCCAGATTGAGGCCTGGTGGAGGAGCAAGCAGTAGCAGTGTGGGAATTAGCACAGCAGCCCTCCCCACATGGCATGTGCCTAATGGAACTTCGTACCCTGGAATTTGGCAGCGGGCCCTGCCTCCGATTTCTTGGCCCCTCCAGGAATCCCATGGGATGGGTGAAACTGATCTGCAGGCTGTATTTTTGACCAACCTACCCTAGGGTTTTGATGGAAGTTGACTATGAACCAGCACTGTGTTATCTTCCCAGGCCTGCCCTCAGATTGTGCCATGCTGTTGCTGAAAGCCACCACTAGGTGTGACAATATGAACACTGACCAATGTCTGTCTTCTGTGCTGGCTTTTACCACAACCGTCTCCCCACTTTCTGGTGCTTAAAACTAAAAATGACAAGCATGACCATAGCTTTGCTTAAGAAATCTCTGAGCAAAATCTGAGGCTGTTACTGGGAAGGGGAACTTGAATGGAGTGTAAAAAACCCATGAGATACTGCGAAGCTGCCTCCTTGAAGTAGCCAAAAGCTCTGTGGTAGGCTTCTCCCTCAAACATGGAAGCCAGGTTGCCCTGAGATAAAACATCTCCAGAGGTACCTTCTCCCTTGTAGTAGATGGGTGGCTTTGTGTAAAGTGTTTCAATGTTCTCCAGCATCTACCAACTGCAGGCTGATATGAAAGTAATAGCTCAAGGATCACAGCATCTCTTTCTCACTGCTGCCATAAATGACGTGTTTCCTGAGGTCTCAGTGGGCTACTGTAGCAGAGCTTAGTGGTGCTTTAATCATGCCTGTATGTTGGGGGTTTTGAGGTAATCCATTGGTTATGTTATCTATGCACCAGATAGAAACCTTATATATAGGGCTGGGTGGGTCAGCTTTAAAACTAACTTATGCAGATGGAGCGGTGTGAGGGGATCCTCTGGATATGGCTGAAAACTAGCCAAAGTCAAGTGTGGGATGATAAGTCAGCTTGGAGGTTACTAAAGCATGGATCAATGTGGTAACTTTTGTGCTGGAAAAGAATGACTTTTGTCATAAGAGTGTTGGAGTGATGTAGCTATGATGTTCCAGGAAATATGCAGGAGGCCAGGACTTTTTGGGTCATATCTTCTATTTGGGGCAACTGCCAAGCTGGAAGAGATGGTTTAGACAAGCTTTTGGGCACAGGGTTCCTTGGGTCTGAGAAAGAAGCAGCTGCAGCTTGCCCAGTTGTAAAGGAGCCCTCAATACTATGGTTGTTATACTGGAATCAGTCTCAAGATCCCCAGGCTGTTTATGGTGGTAGCAAAGTATGTGTATGTTCCTCCCACCCCGTCACCCTCTTGTCCAGATCCTTGTCAGCATGACTCGGCCTGAGCCATTTCATTTCTAGCCATTTCCATATCTCTGCTGCTTGTGGGGTCAGGTAAGTACAAGGAAAGTGGAGATGCACTTTCATTAAAATTTTGAAGGAAGTCCCCAGTACAGCAAATCTATAAGCCTGAACTGTTCTGTGGTGACTGATATAATTACTGCCACATTGTGAATCTAGCCATTCAGAAAGACCAAACAGCAGCGAGGAAATGTAGGGATTCCTGTTTCTGTTGGAGCTCCAAAAAGAATAGTTGTTTTTGCTTAAGTTAAAATAAGAATATTAATTAAAACTTGCTCCTCCCTCAGGTAAATTAGCACTGCAAATGTTACTAAAGCCTTTCTTCTGTATCCATGAGACATTAATGTAACTCCAGAGTTGGGGCTCTGTGTGAGATGTAAAACAACTTAAACAAAAACAGCTTTCTTGCTTGATGGTTGCTTAATGCTTATCAGACTCCTGCAGCTTTTACAGTGGCACTTATAGCATTGTAGTTGATACTAAGCCTATATTTCTGTTTTAACTCATAGTTGCTCCACCCTTCCTAAGTCCCCTAGAGTGCTCTTTTAGGATCTGTGCAGAGGAAAGGGGATGATGACAGGTGGCTAGACTAGGATCAATATGCACAAACATCTTTTAAGAACAGGGCATTTGGTGTTAGTGGAGTTGATACTGCGGTTCAAAGCATAGATTGGGTACATCTTGACAGACTGAGGTGCAGAAATGCAGCTGGACAACAGGTGGAGCAAGTGCATTAGGATTAGCTTGCTGAGAAAAAAGGAAACTTTTTACACTGTTCTGTGTGGAAGAAAAAGGTATGTGGTCCCCCTTTCCCTGTAAGCATTTTTCTTAAGAAGGAATGGTTTTGAACTCTCTTGACCAATGAGCCTTTTAAACCAATTGCATGAAAGTGACTTAAATTCTGAGACAGAACAAAAGGGTTTGTAAAAGAGACCCAATGAGAGAGGCAAAGATTTTTGTGGGTGATATCATCCACAAAAATCCCTGCCTCACATAATTCCTGGATCATCATGGCTACAGCATCACTCCAACACTATTAAGAGACGTAAATAATTACTGCAGAGTGTGCAGCCTCTCTCTCTTTCCAAAGTTAATGATTTAGTTTTATTGATAAACTTAACATGAGCTATATTGTCTTTGGGCGAGAGAGTGTTCAGTCTGGAGAAAGGCACTTGTCAGTTATGCACAGGTAACTATGCATGGGGTAGGAAAGGCCAGAAAAAACTCTCCGCTGTACTAGAGGAAGAGCTCCAGTATGCCTGAAAGTAGTACTAGGGTGATTTGTGCCTTGAATACCCTGCTTGAGACACTGTGGGTGCATCTACATGAGACGCTTACTATACATTAGCCTAATAACACTGTGCAGTAGTGTGGCAGTTAAAAACTATGCTAATAGCCTATTGTGCAGTGTTATTAGGCTAATGTACAGTAAGCATCACAAAATAAACATGCGCCAGTGCTACTGTACAGTAACTCTAGTAACTGTGGATTTAGTTAGCTGTTGGTACTTTATTAAGCAAGTACTTAACTAGATGTGCAATATCTAAGGTGCACCTCCAGCTGAAATCCTGGGGAGTGGGGAGGAATTGAATTCTCAGGAACTCAGAAAATCAGGCCTGATGCAGCTCAGATTGGCACCCCACAAATGAGGCAATTTGTGGATCTTTTTCCTGTAAACGTTGGCTTAAGTGTTTTGTTCCAAGTGACTGTATCTGAGGTTAGGGGGGTCAATATGACTTGCATTTTAGACAAATCAGTTGTCAAATTCTTCTAAAAAATGTCAGAATAGAACCCAGTAAATTTGGTTCTCAAGCCTC
Organism: Crocodylus siamensis; assembly: GCF_052110815.1. Lineage (NCBI taxonomy): Eukaryota > Metazoa > Chordata > Crocodylia > Crocodylidae > Crocodylus > Crocodylus siamensis. Next base: position 115,693,106 of record NC_143398.1, read on the forward strand.
ATTGTGTAAACAGAGAGTGCCGTCTCCAGTTAAATATATCCTAATCTGAAACCTGCTGCAAACATTGTGTGAAATTTAGGTGTTTAATGTTCTAGGGCTTAAAATAAACTGTGACATCATCTTGGGTTTGTGTGTGGCAAGATCTTTCAGGTATATGCAAGAAAAGAAATTCCAGATGCTGTGAATTATTTTGCTGTGTGGTTTATTTGGAATCACAATTGATAATGAATTTATGACAGAAATCAACAAAGAAAAATAATCTGTCTTCTGGAAATTTACGTCAGCCTTTTTTTTAACTTGACTACAACTTTAAGAAAATCTTTACTACTGGGACTGACTGCTTTCTTCTGGTGATGGACATTTTATACCTTTGAATCTTGTATCACCTGATTGGTCCCACCTCTAGTAGTGATGTGGACATTGGAGTCAGGAGTGGACTGGCCAAGTTCGTCGATGACACCAAACTTTGGGGCAAAGCATCCACGCCAGAAGATAGGCGGGTGATCCAGGCTGACCTGGACAAGCTCAGCAAATGGGCAGATGAGAACCTGATGGTGTTTAACACCGAAAAATGCAAGGTTCTCCACCTTGGGAGGAAAAACCTGCAGCATCCTTATAGGCTCAGCAGTGCTACGTTGGATAGCGCTACAGAAGAAAGAGACTTGGGGGTCATCAATGCGATGCTGCAGCTAATAAAGCGACCAAAATGCTGGCTTGCATCCATAGATGCTTCTCGAGCAAATCCCGGGACATCATTCTCCCCTTGTACTTGGCCTTGGTGATGCCGCAGCTGGAGTACTGCGTCCAGTTTTGGGCTCCACAATTCAAAAAGGACGTGGAAAAGCTTGACAGAGTCCAGAGGAGAGCCACGCGCATGATCAGAGGTCAGGAAAACAGATCTTACGATGATAGGCTGAGAGCCATGGGACTCTTTAGCCTGGAAAAGCGCAGGCTCAGGGGCGATCTGATGGCCACCTATAAGTTTATCAGGGGTGACCACCAGGATCTGGGGGAACATCTGTTCACCAGAGCGCCCCAAGGGATGACGAGGTCGAACGGTCACAAACTCCTGCAAAACCGTTTCAGGCTGGGCATAAGGAAGAATTTCTTTACTGTCCGAGCCCCCAAGGTCTGGAACAGTCTGCCAGAGGAGGTGGTTCAAGCACCTACATTGAACACCTTCAAGAGTAAATTGGATGCTTATCTTGCTGGGATCCTATGACCCCAGCTGACTTCCTGCCCTTTGGGCAGGGGGCTGGACTCAATGATCTCCCGAGGTCCCTTCCAGCCCTAATGTCTATGAAATCTAGTCTATGAAATCTATGTTGCTGGCCAGGACCCAGGAATGCTCTCTATCCCCGTTCTTTATGAATCTGTAAATTCATCCCACAGACCAGTGTAAGAGAGGTTGCCTGAGACCTTCCAGACAAAAGACACTTACCTCTCAGCCAGAAGGTAAATATTAATAAAACAGACACAAGCATACACCTATTAAACAACAATAATATAAGACCACATGCTTGGTAGGTTTCTCTTTATAATAGTAGCATGATCTGATCCTGTTTTGGGTTTTATCTTTTCCTTTGGCAATCCCTCACAGTTGAGGATGATTGTCTTCCATGATTATTTTTTCTGTGGATCCAAAGATGGCTGATGAGACCTATCCAGGAATGATAGACTCTGCTGCAACTTGGGCATGCATTTCTGTGCAGGGTTGGATGGCTCTGGTTTCTTGATTTGGTCCACAACACTCTGTTTCTGTCATTCCTGCTTTTCTGTCTCGTGTTGTCATAATGTTTCAAAGCACTGAGATTCTTGCAGCAGAATCTTCTTCCATTTGGGGTGGTCTTGGGTGACAGTCTCCCATGAGTTGATGTAGATGTTGAATTTTTTTCAAGTTAGCCTTGAGAACATCCTTGAAGCACTTTCTCTGTCCTCCTCTTGAGTGTATGCCTTGACTGAGCTACGAGAATAAAACTTGCTTCGGAAGTCTGGAGTTGGATATCTGGATGATGCATCTGGTTCAGCAAAGTTGTTGTTGGATGATCATCTTGATGCTTGTGTTTGCTTGTGATAGGATGCCAATGTTGGTACATCTATCATCTCAGTGGATTCAAAGGATCTTCTGCAGGCAGTATTGGTGGTACTTCTCTAATGACTTGAAATGTCTCCTGTACATGTGCATGCCTCAGTTCCATACAGTAAGGGGGAGATCACAACTGCTTGATAAACCATGAGCTTAGTTTCAAATTTGATGTGTTCAAAGATTGTGACTCATTTCCTCAGGCATTGGAAGACTGCATTTGCACATTTAAGGCTTTGTTGGATTTCTTCATTCATGTCAGCCTTCAGTGAGAGAGAGCTTCTGAGGTATGGGAAATACTCAGTGTTCTCCAAAGTCTCACCATGAATCTGAACAACCTGAATTGTATGCCTCAATAAAGATGTTGATAATTGCCTGAAGGTCTGCTTCTGGGTGAGCACAGATTACAGCACCATCAGTGAACTGGAACTCAATGATTGAGGTAGGGTAGGTCTTGATTTTGGCTTGGAGTTGGCTGAGATTAAACATCTATTCAGTAGTTTAGCTCCACTCTGACTGGAAGCTTGTTGGTGGTCAGATGTAGCATTGGAATATCAAGAAAAGCGTTGAAGCATGACACAGCCTTGCTTAACTCCTGTTTTAACTTCAAAGGCATCTGTGATAGATCTATTACCAAGAAACTCTGCTACATACCATCATGGACCAGGCAAAGAATAGGGAAGAATTTCTGTGGGCATCCATACTTCAGAAGGATCCTTCACAGTGCTTCTCAGTTGACAGAGCTGAAGGCTTTCATGAGGTCAAAGAAGACCAGGTAGAGCGGTTTATGTTGTTTCTGGCATTTTTCCTGCAGCTTGAGAGCTGTGAAGATCATGTGAGTTGTGCCTCTTGATGCCCTAAATCCACACTCAGATTCTGGGAGGAGCTCTTCAGCAAGTGGAAGGAGATGCTTCAGGAGGGTTCTCAAAATGATCTTTCTTGTGGTGGGGACAGCAAGGCGAACCCTCTGTAATTTCCACATTTGGACTTATCTCCTTTCTTGAAGTTTGTCACAATCATGGCATCCCTGAGGTCATCCAGTTCCTTAAGATGAGGACATGGAGCTGTGATAGAAGCTCCTCTCCCCCACTGCTTGAAGATTTTGGCAGGGATTGCATCAGCTCCAAATGCCTTGTCATTCTTAATCTGCTTGATGGTTTTCCTCACCTCATCAAGAATTGGAGGAATACCAAAAATTGTCTCTGACTGGGTGCAGGATGGAGTTGAAAGCACTCTTGCCAACAACAGAGTTTTGATTGAGAAGGTCTTCAAAATACTCTTTCCAATGGGTGTTGATGGCTTCCCTTTCCTTGATCAGGTCTCCTCCATCCTTAGGTCTCAAGGGGGTTGGTCCCTGAGTGCTCAGACCATAGATGGCTTTGGTGGCATTGAAAAAACTCCACATATTGTGGATGTCAGTAAGATATTGTCTTCCCATCATCTGTTCTTCATATCATGGGTCCTCCTTTGGACCTCTGTCTTGGCATGTTGGAGATTCAGTTTCTTTTACTTAGAGTTGATGTCATTCTGCCAAGTACAAAAAGCCTTGCACTTGCAGTTGATCAACTCTTGGATCTCCTGGTCATTCTCATCAAACCAGTTTTTCCTTATTCCTCTCCCCATGGCCTCTCTCCTTTTCTCCCCCTCCCCCCAGCCCCATTTCATAGCCATAAAGGCCAGTAATGATCAGATTGGGCCGATTGTGCTAGTCATGGTCATGTATTATATAGGCAACTATCGGTTCTATACTTAACCATAATGCAGTATACTGCATTAATATCTCAGACATTTAAATGCTGGAACAGATAGTTTGATATAAATTTCCAGATGGATAGCTATCTATTTTATGACTTCATAATGAGTCATATTCCAGTTTTTAGTTTAAATTTCCTTGTTCGTGTCGTTGAGTTTAATTTTATATGTTTTAAACTGACTTTAGATTGAATTTCCTATGCCAAAACTTTCAGTTTAAAGTACATGTGTTAAAAAGGGTTACAAGAGTGGCAATTCCATAGGTTTTTCTTAGTTTGTTGGAGCACTATGCTGATATGATAATAAGGAGCAGGTTTTGATGACAAAGTTTGCATTTTTGGCTGAAAGGAACATGCAAATTATATTTACTTGCATTCTAAATAGACCCTGTTTCTGTTTAATGTACTATACTACATTATGTAGAACTCGCATTTCAAGCAAATCAGTGAGTCAATCAAGTTCCTCCCCTCATAAACAAATGTCAGAATAAATAATTCTGAGTCTGACCCTTAAATTACCAAGAAAGGGAATTTAAAAACACATAATTGCAGAGGTCTGTCAATGAATTAGCAGGAATGTATGCTGTACCAACTTGTTCTCTCAGAGCACAGGGATTCTGCCATCTTTTTACATTTTTTTTTTTAGGGAACAATACCCAGCAACTCCTATTGTGATACTTATTACCTAATTTTCAAAGTAATCTATTCAAGTGCAGGATGGTCCAGTGGTTAAAGTGCTTACCTAGGTGATGTGGGTTAATTTCCCTGCTGCTACACTGACATGCGGGGTGATCTTTCGTACAGTTTACTTAGGGGTACACCTTCTTTTGCCTTAAGCACTTAAATAGCATATATCCAGCCACGTAATGGCTGTTTTTGGCAGTTATGCACAGTTTGGAATTCTGGTTCACCCTGTGGTAAAATAGAATCATGCTTCCAGAAGTAAAACAAGAGGAGGAAAACCCTCCTTTCAGCCCAATGGCCTAGTGACTAGGTCACATGCCAAGTGAGTAGGAAATCTGGATTCTAGGGCTAGGCTCCATTCCTTACCAGAGAGGGTTTGAATCTACATCTCCTGCTTTCCAGCAAAGTACTCTAACTATTAGGACATGGGCCTAATTATTAGAAGACAGAATGACATCAACTCTAAGCAAAAGAAATTGAATCTCCAACATCATGATTAGTCAGACCCCTCCTCAGCACTTCTCTTGAAGCTGGTCTGCTGGATAGCCAAGGCAGGGAGATATGCAGATAGGGGAGGAAAGGAACAAGTGAGAGGTTATGTAGTTAATTGAGACGGCTGATACTCTGGAAGAGTAGGATGCTGCGTTCTAGCCTGGACCCCTGCCCATGATGGTGGGGCAGTAATTTTCCAGTGCTCTTTATTCTTTTGACTCAGTGAATATTAAATGCGAAATGAAGCAGGCCAGCTTCTCTAGCCCTCTCAGATAGTGCTAGGGCTAGAGAGAGGTTTGGACAATGCCTTGCCTGGCTTTGTCTTAGCCTCTCTTTTAGTTAACACCAACAATGTATTCCTGTAATCTTAGTTTCTTCTGATGCAGTTTAACAGCTGGAACAAAGGAGGGAGAGCCAGAACCACAGCCACCCAGCTGTTTTTCAACACTTTTTCTGGCTGGCCTCCATAAAACAAAGTGAGCAATTATCAGCTTCAATGCCCAACTCAGAATTTAATTTGAAACTAATAACTAATGTGCTTCTTAGAAGGGAATGGTAAATAATTTGGGTTTTCCTTAAATTTTTACAATGTTAACTTACATGATAAAATGCAAATTTTACCTCTGATTAAAAGTATTTTATCTATGATTTCCATCACAAAATTCACTTGACAACAAAAAATTAAAACATTATAATGTTCTCACCATGGATCCAAAGCAGGGATCATCAAGTGGATGTAGAAAATCTTCACAGAGAGAGAAGAATAGCAGAGCAAGAGTGTATAAGATGATACAGGATATATCTGTATGGCTTTGTGGCTATTCCATATATGCTAGCTTTCAAACATGATGCTTTGCTAGTCTGCACTGCACATGCATCAGTAAACTCTTTCTCAATAACATACCAGGGGAAAAAGTATGAAAAAGCAGCTGTTAAGAGGGAAACACAAAATAATTAAGGAAAATATTTTATTTCTAAATAAAATGAATGCATTCACAGTGGTCTTTGTGTATTTTTACAAGTTTTAGTTAAATGTCAGTATGTCTATAATTTTCCTTAGAAATATTGTTGGCATGTAATATAAACTGATGAAACTAATGAATGTTCCTGTAGTTGCCATTCCACTGGATCCCAACTTTTTTAATACAAGAAAAAATATACCTTCAAAACCAACATCTGATTATTCTTTGGTTTATTGTTCTGCTAACATATGAATAATTATATAGAAATCCTTAATTGCCTATTAACATTGCAACTATTTTCTCCCTTAGAAGGGATATTGACGTGCATTATGAATCTGACTATGAAACTGTCCTATGACCTTGCAATTCATGCTGCCTGCCATTTTTCCCCCCTAATGAAACTCCCAACATACTGACACTAAATGTTCGTTAAGGATTCTTCAAAGCAGTCAACTCCATATTTTCTCCATGTTAATCTTGAAAGATTAAGAATATACTGGATACATCTACACATTGCCTTACTTTGCTGTAGCAACATGCTACGTCGCCTTAAGAAGTGCTATGGCAGTGTAGCAATCACATAAGTCTACATGTGATCGGCAGCTACTTTGCTGTAGCAGGGTTCTCCTCCATTTTAGCATGCTGCTACGGCAAAGTAGAAGTGAAAACTAACAGTGCATTGTGAACACGCAGTACAGACAGCAACTGCACTGTGCTTCCAAAAGGAAGTACTAAAGCACAGCATCATAACAATGTTGCCATAGGTGATATGTCCATGGGCCCACTAAGAATCATTACCCTGCAAAACAAAATCCTGACATAATGTTTATCCTGGTGTCACTCCTATTTTACTAAAATATAACTGCATTCATTGCCAATCTCTAATCTAGAATTTCACATGCTATGTTCAGATCTGGCATAAAAGGGTGCTCCTGACATTCAGATCTGTAGGCCAAGTTCAGTAGTAACATCAAAAGGTAGTTTTAAGCAGATATATGGTACAGCTGGTTTATGTGGTAGTGGCATATATAACTTGCACCAAATCTGGCACAAAATAAGTGTGCTAAGAAATGTAACTGGCAGTAAAAACAGTGAAAGATGGATGAAGAGCTAACAGAAGCTTCTCAGATAAAAACAGACTTCTCCTACAGCACTCTATCTTACACCTCTCATTAGTTTCTTGTAAAGCTACCCCCGCTTCTCCTGTCTGCTCTCTTAAAGCTCAGACTACAAACTGATTTCAGTGCTAATTTACTGATGTTAAAGGAATTACCCAGATTGCCGTAAAAGGTCAGAATCTATTCTGAAGCATTTCACACACAATGGAACCACTTGATTCAGAACATGACATGGTAAATTTCAAAAGAGCATGTCTATGAAGGTGTTAACAGTGTAGAACTGAGACTAAATCTCATGGGCAAACAAGCAATTAGAAATGCATAGGACCCTTCCTGTTCATTTTGAACCAGAGAAAAATATTATGGACCATGTTTATTGTCAGGTATGAACCTTAGATGTGCGCTGATGTTTTTTAACTCTAGGTGCTTATCTCCACTGGAACAAGTAAAATCATTTGTTTCTAGCATTTGTTTCTCATTCTTTCCATAGATACTTCCTGGAAAAAAGCCTATTGAACAAACACACTGATACTGAGTGACAACCTTTTCTTCTCAATAAATTATAGGACCATTTTGGTACTCCTGTAAAATTGTTTATCCTGAATGGGCGCTTGGCATGCAATAATTGCACATATTTTAAGATGGAAATACTTCTGGTGGAACCAATTGAATTGTAATGGGCAAATGCTACAATATGTGCTTATTGTTGCAACATGTTGCTGTCACACAGAGATTCGTTAGGAGCTATGGTATGAATTATTTTTCACTGCCCTGCTCTGCTGGAGTGCTCAGTCCTTTCCTCACTTGCTGATGGTGAGAGTGATGCATGCTCAGCATCTCAAGAATCAGGCCTTTGGTTAATGATGGCAATGGAAACATGTAATGCTTTTTTACAGATGCCATTTACTTTGCAGATCTGGAGCTGATGTCCCAGGAATGAAGAAGGGCCAGTTTAATTAATGCAGAGGGGAAAGTCATTCATAGAAATACTCTTGGAGAGCTATTAAATATGTCCGTGATTAAATATGTCCGTGTTCTCTGTGGTTGTTATAAGTACTTTCTGTTATTTGGTTTTATATTGCTTTGCATTTAGATTTTTATATCTATATTCCAAATCCAAATTGTTTAAAAAATGGGGCCTGAGGTCATGCTCATATGGCCTGATTTTCATGGCTGAGTACAATGATTTCAACAGGATCTTGTCATTTACGAAGAATCAGGCCACTTAATTAGGTAGCCAAATGTGGATGTACAGTGGTGTTCTGAAACAGGAGAATTATGTTGAGGTGGAGGGAACGCTGCAAAATTTTTTCGCATCATGCAGTTCTAATAACTAACTTCCTATTCTCAAGGGATGTTATATGCTCTTACTGAAGTCAGCAGATGATCTGGTTAAGTAAAGAATACAAGACTCTTGACCAAGACATTTTGCAGCCCCTGTTCCATGATCTAGCCCTCTTCACTTTTGCCTTAAACTACTTGTGAGTAAATGCTTTCAGGCAGGCATCTACATATGCAGGGACTCAGGAGCAGATATGCTGCTCATAGCAAAACCCCCTGGTGCTCTAAGCTGGGGGTGCTCTAGACCAAGACATTTTGCAGCCCCTGTTCCATGATCTAGCCCTCTTCACTTTTGCCTTAAACTACTTGTGAGTAAATGCTTTCAGGCAGGCATCTACATATGCAGGGACTCAGGAGCAGATATGCTGCTCATAGCAAAACCCCCTGGTGCTCTAAGCTGGGGGTGCTCTAGCCAGGGGGGCTGTATGCTCTAGATTCCCCCTGGGTGTTAGCACAGGGGCTGGCAGAGAGTATGGCCAGGAGACAGCTGTCTCCTGGTGGGGGCTGGGGCATTGCTCCCTGCCTCTGGGGGGCTGCCTGCTGCCAGGGTGGGATCTGTCACCAGAGCCTGGGTGGGGACAATGTCCCCTTCCCCCAGCAGCAGGGAGCTTCTGGCCCCAGCTCCCTGATCAGGGGCAGCAGGCTTGGAAAGATCTGAAGGCATGGGGCAGGTCCCAGTCCTCTGCCCTGATATGCTGGTAGTTTCACAGCTAACTGCCCTACTGGTGGATTGGGGTATGGGGCTGGGACTTGCCCTTGACCAAGCCAGTTCGCAGCCCCTGTTCCATGATCATGGAGTGGGGGATGGAGAGACTGTTCCCTGCTTAGCTCTGTGATCATGGAGCTGGGTGGGGAACAGGCTCCCCAGCCCCCACGAGCAGGGGGCTCCCATCCCTTGCTCCTGGGAGGTCATTATTTCCCAGCCCCAGCTCCGCGGTTGCAGGGCTAGCACTGAGAGATCCTTATCTCCTAGAAGAATCTCTCAGCCCGAGCCCCGCAGCAGATAAGGATCTTCCAGTGCTGGCCCTGCAGACCTGGCACTGGAAAATAAGGATATTTCAGGCCCCTGCTCCCCGATCATGATGATGAAGCAGGAGCTGGGAGATAAGGATCTCCTATGCCCCAAAACAGGGGTCTAGGAGCTCCCTGCTGCTGGGGCAGGGGGCCACCCAGGCTCTGGTGGCAAAGCCCTCCCCAGAAGCAGTAAGTTCCTGGGGGCAGGGAGCAATCTCTGGCCCCCCATGTTGCATGCTGTGTGCAGGGCCGGTTCAGTGTGCACTGTACGAGGCATGTGGATCAACTTTGAGATCTGTGGACAGTAACAGTGACCAGATGATAGGGCTCTGTGGGTTGGACCTGGCCCATGGGCTGTATCTTTGACACCCTTGAGTTAGAGCTACCAAGACCATTTGCAATAGCACTGAGTTCTTTCAGTGCTGGTATAGACCTGAAGACAGTTTTAAGCCAGGCTTTGTAACATTGGGAGTCACCAGCTGATGTGGCTGCAGAGAACTTTTCAAGTTTTATTTACCTAACTGTATAGGCAGACAGAGCTGGAGAATGATTTATTGACCACTGTGATGAAGTCCTTTTAGAATATTCTTAATAATAGTATTTTTCTTTGACAGTGAGTGTCTGATTAAAAATGATTGCCCATAGGCTATAAACATGCAAGAAAACCAAATACATGGTATCGAAGACATAAGTCTTAGGGTAGGCTTCTGCTTTAAGGTTCATACTGTAAATTAGGAATAATTCCTCAACATAATAATATAATAAGAATATCAATATAAAGGGAGAGGAGAATCAGATCCTTAGTATTTCTTCTCAAAATCAAATGCTTTATTAAGCTTTTCCCAGTCCAGGCATCCTTCAGCAGCTCCTGCTGGAATTATGATAAGTACAAAAATCAACTAGTCTCTCTTTTTCCATGATAAAGTGTTTTATTTATTTTACAAATAGTTGAGAGAAAACTGGATGAAAAATGTTCAGAACCCACATAATTGTTTTCCAGAAAATGCATGCATGATTTTCTATGAATAAACTGCAATGTCTCCAAGGGATATTTTTTAGGACAGACACATTTTTAAATTCAAACTAAAAATGTAGCAGGAAATTGAAAGAAAACAGAAGGATCTATGACTAATTCCCATGAAAAATCATTTGACCAGTGCCTAGAGTTCAGCTGTACTGTACAACAAAACCAAGCAAACCACCAAAAAATATCTATTTGCTATGCTTTTTGGTTACATTTTCCAAGCTCAACCCACTTTTAAGTTGATAAACCTGACTCAAGAAATGAGTGCATTTGGGTTTTCATTGATGTATTTTTCACCATAAAAGATATTTTACGGCATTAATATCAGCATGAAAACATTGGGGTTTTTCTATGCAATCAATTTACTACATATGTGTGATGATAAGAAGTCTGGTCCTGGTCCAGATGAAACCAATTGCCAAACTATTATTTATTTCACTGAGAATGGGATCTATTGGTGGTTGGATAGCTCCACATATATCTGTGTCAGAGTAAGGGTTTGTAATCACAACCATCAAGTCTTCTTGACAGCAATCTGAATTTTGCCCCATTTTGTATATTCTTTTTATGAGACTATGAAAATGCTGTTGATGTTGATGAGAGTTAGTCACAGAAGTAGTCCTGTTTGAGGACTGATCTTGCACATAACTACTTACAAGTGAACAACATGCCATTTTAACAATCTTACAAGAATCTGGAGCCTACAAATCCCATGTATGCTCAACTATCCCTGAAAACACACCATCTTTTTTCACATACAAAATGTATCCTTTCCCCCAAAATTCAGCTGCTGGAAATTAGAGTGCACAGTTTAAGTGGTGAACTATGGTAATAATTTCTGCCTCTGCTGAGGAAAGCAAAAGTAATGCTGCATATACTGCACAGGGGGCAGTACAATGGGGATATGGGCCTTCCTAGATGCTGGCTGTCAATACTTCCTCTTTCCCCCACCAGCAGTCAGTCTCTCATGCTACAGAAGCTCTCTCTCACTTCCTTACTGCTATTTACCAGTATTTCAAGGACAGATCTTTATTCTGCCATTCAAAAATACAATATGTATCCTATTTGGGGTCATGTTGTATAAGAGATGATATGGTACTACTATCAACTGCATGCTACCACAATCTAGTACATATGTAAATCACTAGTAATAGAAAAAAAGGCAATGTAAACAGAAAGCAGTACCTAACTATTTGTTTGCATGTGCTTGTTTGAAGAGCTGTAGTGGAAATAACACAATCCCAGACTTGAAATATTACTCCAATGATATTATTTTCAGTTAGGCAGTTTTAGGAGATTTTGTAATGAAAGCTTTGTCCACAGTACATGCACATAAGGTAACTTTTGTTTTTGTGTAAATCCCTCATCTCCGTGTCATTAAAATCCCTGGCTCTCTGTTGCATGTATGCAGAGTTAGTGGCTGCACACAATCTTATTTTTTAAAAGCATTAGTTTAACATGAAAAACATGAAATGCTTTTCAAAAATGAATGCCTTTTAACGAACATTGCTTCCCAAAACATTCAGCCCACCAGGAGTTGAATCTCTAAGTCTTAAGGGATATTTTTTTCCCCTTTAGGGTGAAAAGAAGCATGAGAAATGTCAGACAAAGTAATGTGTTTTTTTTATTTTCTGTTTGGAAAAACACCAAGTGGAGGGTTTTAGTTTGGATGTGTCACTTCAGCCACAACTGTAGCCATCAATCACCTCCCCTCTTATAGTGCCATTTAGCTGCAGTTGGAAACAGTGCAACCCCCAGGAGTCCTTATATAAGAGGTCGAGGTAGCTGGTAGGTCTGTGCAAAGCAGCAAGTATTTGCCTCAGATTTGGCCGATTCGGAGGACGGTGATTTGATTAGGAGGTTTGAATCACTGTTCTGATTTGATTCGGCTGAATCAAATCCGAAAGATTTGGTGCCGCTTCGGAGATTTGGCCATAGACTAAACAGGCAGCTGACACAGCTGCCTCCAGCTGGTAAGTCTGTTGGGGTTGGGGGAGGGAGGAGGGAAAGGGCATGGGAGAGGGAGAGATTGGGGCTGAGACAAGCTGCCCAGCTGGGGGGGGCACATTATTTGGGGAGGGGGACGGGAAGGTGTGGGATGCCGGTGCAGCAGTGCTCTGAGTGGGAGCTCTGCCCTGCTGCTCTTGCCCAGCCGGGGCAGGGGGCGGGGTGATGCAGGTGCGGTTCACTTCAGGCAGAAGGATGGAAGTGGCTTCAGGGCATAGCCCCCGCTTCCAGCACTGCTGCGCCTGCATCCCATATCCAGCTGCACTGGCTGGCAAGCAGCGGCAGTGCCTGCCCCACTGTGCTGGCTGGCAAGTGGCAGCAGGGCAGAGCCCCTACTCCCAGCGCTGATGCGGGCATGGCAGTGCTGAGAGTGGGGGCTATGTCTTGATGCTGCTTGCTCCCTTCTGCCAGGTGCAAGCTGTGTCTTCATTGCACCTGCATTGCGCCCCCCGCCCTGCGCCAGCTGGGCAAGCGGCAGCAGGGCATAGTCCTCATGCCCACATCAGTCCACATAAGAATGAAAATGCATAAAGGACATTTTTGGTTAAAAATATTTTCTTTTTAAAAGTGACAATCCTTATTGACAGTAGTTTCTGAAAGTGCAGTTTTTGTTAGTGAAAATGAGGGGGAAAACAAATTTACATGTTACATACTTTTTCTAAAAAAGATCAAAACATTTTTACTGGGGGGAACTAGGAAACAGTTTTTTTTATCCCCATGCTCTCAAAAAACTGGTGTTTTTCATTCCATTCTGTGTTTTTCTTTTCTCCTGATTGTTAATTTATTTGTGCCAGGATGTACTTATGCATCTGTATTGCATTATATGAATTTGTCATGATATTGTATTAAAGAGCCCTTCCTCTCCAAAGCCAGGAAGCAAAGAGAAAAATTAAGGAGGATCTGTTGTTGCAAGAAAATATGGGATTTACTCTACATGGTACAGTTTGAACTCTTTGCAAGGCAGATAAATATGTTATGGGAGATTTCTTTCCCACAAGGAATGTTTGCAATGAGTTGTCTTTTCCTTCCTTAAAAGTAGAGTGAATAAGTCATGCTGTCAACTCTTTGTACTTACAGAAAGTTCCTTTAAAAAATAAGAAATGTCACCCTTCATGGATGGCCTATAGTTCTGGAAATTACCGGGTCTGAGATGGAATACATTCACACTCACATAGGGACATAATTTGGATGGAAATTATTATCTTCTCTTTATAGGTCAATAACGATCTCACCATTATTGGGCAATTTTAAATCTTTGGGTAAAATAAATTTCAGCATATAATTCATTTTGATTTCATAGATTTCATAGACATTAGGGCTGGAAGGGACCTCGGAAGATCATCAAGTCCAGCCCCCTGCCCAAAGGGCAGGAAGTCAGCTGGGGTCATAGGATCCCAGCAAGATAAGCATCCAATTTGCTCTTGAAGGTGTTCAATGTAAGTGCTTGAACCACCTCCGATGGCAGGCTGTTCCAGACCTTGGGGGCTCGGACAGTAAAGAAATTCTTCCTTATGCCCAGCCTGAAACAGTCTTGCAGGAGTTTGTGACCGTTCGACCTAGTCATCCCTTGGGGCGCTCTGGTGAACAAATGTTCCCCCAGATCCTGGTGGTCACCCCCGATAAACTTATAGGTGGCCATCAGATCACCCCTGAGCCTGCGCTTTTCCAGGCTAAAGAGCCCCATGGCTCTCAGCCTGTCGTCGTAAGGTCTGTTTTCCTGACTTCTGATCATGAGCGTGGCTCTCCTCTGGACTCTGTCAAGCTTCTCCACGTCCTTTTTGAATTGTGGAGCTCAAAACTGGACGCAGTACTCCAGCTGCGGCCTCACCAAGGCCGAGTACAAGGGGAGAATGACGTCCCGGGATTTGCTTGAGAAGCATCTATGGATGCAAGCCAGTGTTTTGGCCGCTTTAGTAGCCACAACATCACATTGCAGGCTCATGTTCATCTTGAACACACTATGATTTTGTATAGTCTTTTGCAACCATGTACACTAGTAAAAGCCATTTCTGTCTATTGTTTCATTTCTTCAGATTATAGATTTGTAATTACAATGAGAAGCTGGTAACAATGCCTTCAGTCATGGTTGCTTAATACTTCTTAAATATTAAGATTGCCCCTCCTGTTTTCTGTTCATATTTTTGCCAGATTTTAATCCTCTGGGAAGAAATTTTCCACTTTGAATGTTTGTCTCAAACTTGAATTTCTTTATATTTTAAGTAAAACCAGCCTGCTGTTTCAGATAATGAGGTTAGGCTGAACTTCATTATTTTATTCAGCTGAAAAAAAATTCTTACAGCTGTTTAATTGAGAAGCTCTAGTGCAGTGGTTCTCAACCTTGTTATACTCAAGGCACCCCTCAGAAAATGCCAGATCTTAGCTTCCACTTGTTTTTTAGCCTGTCAAAAAATCATTGAACAAGTCTTCTGTTGCAAGGAACTCAAAAAGACCATGACGTGTCAGGATGTTTTTAATGCTATAGAATTCTATTTGAAATTTCTGGGTTTATCCTGTGAATCATGTGTAAGTGGTTGCTCACTTAACAGTGCTAATATGGCATGGCATCCTGTGGCCCTTAAACAGGTCTCATGGCATCCCAGGGTGCCGTGCATCCTGGTTGATCATCACTACTGTAGTCCTTGATAGTTAGTGGAGGGTTCACCTGGGTGTCTGGGATGGGCCTTTATTTTTCACATGAGAATCTATCCAAGTTACACACCTCTGTAAACTGTAGTTTGCTTATGTCCCGAAGAGGCTTCTCAGTGTTTGGCAGCTAAAATCTCCAAAGATTCCATCTGCAATGGCTCTATCCCCTTACAGCTCCTATATACTGCCTCGATTGCTCATGTACTCTCTTTAGAGCAACTGAACATGCTCCACCTTTAACTGACCGTTGGGGCACCTTTAACATAGCAATAACTTTCCTCCATTCTTCCCAGTCTTTTGCAATACTTGTACAATCCTCCTGAATAATCCTCCATCCTCCTGAACTGCCTTTGTCCCGTTGCTGAGGAGATCCTTCCAGAAACCCAGCATGGCTTCTGACCATCCCGGGGCACAGCAGACATAGTTTTCATAGCTAGGCAGATCCAAGAAAAATGTTGAGAGCAAAATCAAGAACTGTTCCTTGCCTTCATTGACCTGACCAAAGTGTTCAGTTCCTTAAATTGTGAAGCTCTGTGGACCATCCTCCAACGCCTTGGCTGCCCGCTGAAGTTTGTCACCATGCTGAGGCTTCTGCATGATGATATGACCACCACTGTCCTGAGTGGACCAGGAATTTTTGGGCCAGCTTGCAGAGGCACTTAAGGCAAAGGATATAGTTGTCATGGGTAATTTAAATTACCCGGACATCTGCTGGGAGGAACAGTCAGCCAGGTTGGACCGTTTCAGGAGGTTCCTGGCCGAGATACAGGACCTCCACTTAATTCAGGAGGTGCACAGTCCCACCAGAGGAAATGCCCTGTTGGACCTGGTCCTGGCCACAGGCGACAACCTGGTAAGGGGCCTCCAGGTTCTTGACCACCTGTGTGATAGCGATCATCGCTTGCTGGAATTCACCATCCAGCGCAGGGTGTCAAGGGCCAGCAGCAAGGTGGTAGCCCTAGACTTCAAGAGGGCCAACTTCAACAAGTTGAGATTAGTGGGAGAGGCGCTGGGGTTCTTGAGAGCAGGGGAACTCAGTGCCCAAGATGAGTGGTCGTTCCTTAAGGAGACGATACTCAGGGCCCAAGGGGTGACCATCCCAACAAGAAGTAAGGGGGGCAAGAGTGCCCGAAAGCCCCCTGGCTCACCAAGGGCATCCGGGAATGCCTGATTGCCAAAAAGGCAGTGTACAACCAGTGGAAGGGCGTGCTATCTCCAGAGAGGAGTATACCTCCTTTTCTCGGGCCTGTAGGGGGGCTATCAGGAAAGCTAAGGGGAACATAAAGCTAGGACTAGTGTCCAAGATCAACAATAATAAAAAGTCCTTTTTCAAATATATAGGGAGGATGAAGAAAGCACTGGGAAATGTGGGTCCCCTGCAAGATAAGCTGGGCAATCTGGTGGTTGCACCGGAGGAGAAAGCAGACCTCTTTAACTAATTCTTCACCTCCGTTTTCTTGTCCAGGGACCGGGACTTCCCCACCGTGATGCAAGATGGACTTGAGGGGAACACCTCCAGAACTCAGGTTGGGGAGGACTGGGTTAGAGAGCTTCTGGAGGGGCTGGACATGTTCAAATCAGCGGGTCCAGAGGCTCTTCACCCCAGGGTGTTGAGGGAGCTAGCAGGGGTTATTGCAGGGCCCTTGGCATGGCTTTACAAGCGCTCCTGGTGCTCAGGCCAGGTGCCAGATGATTGGAAGGTAGCCAACGTGGTCCCCATCTTTAAAAAACGGATGAGGGAGGACCCAGGCAACTCCGGGCCCATCAGTCTTACTTCAATCCTAGGGAGACTCTTTGAGAAGATCCTCAAGGAGCACATCTGCGATGGGCCAGCTTCAGGAATGATGCTCAAGGGCAACCAGCATGGTTTCATTAGGGGCAGCTCATGTCAGACCAACCTGATTGCCTTTTATGATCAGGTCACAAAAGCATTGGATGCAGGTGTCACCGTGGACATAGTCTTTCTAAACTTCAGCAAGGCCTTTGACACCATCTCCCACCCCATCCTTATTAAAAAACTAGGTGACTGTGGCATTGATGACTACACAGTTAGATGGATTGCAGATTGGCTGAAGGGTTGTACTCAGAGGGTGGTGGTGGGCAGGTCATATTCGACCTCGGGGGAAGTGGGCAGCGGAGTCCCCCAGTGATTTGGACAATGGGGTGAAAACCAACTTGTTTACATTTGCTGATGATACCAAAATTTGGGGTGAGGTGAGCACACTAGTAGGGAGGGAAAGATTGCAGCAAGACCTGGATAGGTTACAGGGGTGGGCTAGCAAAAACAGGATGCGTTTCAATACTGATGAGTGCAGGGTGCTGCACTTGGGCAGTAGTAACTCAGAAGCACACTTATAAGATGGGAAACTCCCTTCTTGAGAGCACGGAGGCAGAAAGGGCTAACCAGACCTTGTTGTGCATCCACAGGTGCATCTCAAGTAGGGCCAAGGAGGTGATCCTCCCCCTCTATGTGACACTGGTCAGGCCACAGCTGGAGTACTGTGTCCAGTTCTGTGTGCCCCACTTCAGGAGGGTGTGGACAGCATTGAGAGGGTCCAGAGGAGGGCCACCTGCATGATCCGGGGACAAGAGGTCAGACCCTACAATGAGAGACTGTGGGACCTAAACCTGTTCAGCCTTCACAAGTAAAGGCTGAGGGGGGACCTAGGAACCATCTATAAACTCACTAGGGGGGACCAGAAGAGTTTGGGAGAGACCTTGTTTCCCCTAGCGCCTCCTGACATAACAAGGAATAATCGCCACAAGTTGTTGGAGAGTAGGTTTAGATTAGATATCCGTAAGAACTACTTCACAGTTAGGGTGGCTAGGATCTGGAACCAACTTCCAAGGGAAATGGTGCTGGCTCCTACCCTGGGGGTCTTTAAGAAAAGGCTTGATACCTACCTGGCTGGAGTTATTTGAGCCCAGTTTTTCTCCTGCCCAGGAAGGGGGTTGGACTTGAAGATCTGGGGTCCCTTCTGACCCTACTTCTATGATTGTATGATTCAATGAGTGGAAGATCTGAAACTGATGCCTTCTGCATCTGGACTGGGGTCAAAAAAGGTTGCATGTTCACCCCCACCCTGTTCATCATCTACCTGACCATCATCATCTATCTCATCTGAGATGATCTACTAGCCGGCATCAGTATCCAGTATTGACTGGATGGGAAGCTTTTCAATCTTGGGTGCTTCCTGGCAAAAACGAAACTCACCACCAAGGACATCATAGCACACGTCCATGAGGGGCCAGCAGAGGATAGCTTATGCTTAGGAGCAACCAACACGGATTTATTAGAGGCAGATGCTGTCAGACCAACCTGGTGGCCTTCTATGACCAGGTCACAAAATGCATAGATGTAGGGGTAGCAGTGGACATAGTCTTTCTGGACTTTAGGAAGGCCTTTGACACTGTCTCTCACCCCGTTCTCATTAAAAAACTGGGGGACTGTGGTGTCAACACCTACACAGTCAAATGGGTCTAACTGACTGGAGGGCCACACCCAGAGAGTGGTGGTGGACGGGTCATTTTTGACCTGGAGGGATGTGGGCAGTGGGACCCCCAGGGCTCAGTCCTCAGGCCTGCACTGTTCAACATTTTCATCAGCGACTTGGACGAGAGGGTAAAAAGCACCCTGTTCAAATTTGCTGATGACACTAAGATGTGGGGGGATGTGGGCACGCTAGAAGGGAGGAATAGACTGCAATCAGACCTAGACAGGTTACCGGGGTGGGCGGATGAGAACAGGATGGGTTTCAATACTGACAAGTGCAAGGTGATGCACCTGGGGAGGAAGAACCAGCAGCATACCTACAGGCTGGGAAACTCCATTCTCATCAGTACAGAGACAGAAAAGGATTTTGGAGTCATCATTGATGCCAAGATGAACATGGGCTGATAGTGTGGGGATGCAGCCAGGAAGGCCAGCCACACCTTGTCATACATCCACAGATACATCTCAAGCAGGTCCAAGGAGGTGATCCGAGGGACTGCCAACAATGACGATGATGACAATCTGTCAGTTTTAATTCCATCCAGTCCTTGATGTTGGTGATCCAGCTTGTCCTAGGTCTTTCTTCTCTTCTTCGTCTATCCACAGCCCCCTGCAGGATGATGTTGGCAAGGGTGCCAAGCCTTCTTGTTGTATGTCCAAACCATTGCATCTTTCTTCTTATGATTTCATGTAAGGGTTTGTATCTTCTGATTTGATCTTTCACAAATTTATTTGTTCTGTGTGCAGTGTAGGGTATGTGTAGATTTCTTCTGAAGCACCATATTTCAAAGGTCACAATTAGCTTTTTCAGTGCCCTGGTGAGTGTCCAGGTCTCACAACCATAGAGAGTTGGTGAAATGACAACAACATGTAGTAGGCAGAGTTTTGTTTTCATTGTGATGTTGCTGCTGGTCCAGATTTTCTTCAGCTTTGCTAGCTGTCTAATGGCAATGGCTATTCTTTTTTTCACTTATTTTTCTGATGTAGCATCTTCTGTGATGTTTGCTCCAAGGTATTTAAAGTGTGTTACTTTTTCTAGCTCAGTACCAATTTTTACTGATGCATCATCATTGCTATTGGCTGATGTTATCATTACTTTGCTCTTCACACTAATTTCCAGTCCATATCTCTTTGTAGCCTTATGCAGCCTTTCTGTTATTTCCTTAAGCTCTTTTGCAGTTCCAGATATTAGATCTATATCATCAGCAAAATGAAGGTTGTTAGTTTCTTGTCTTCCAACTGATTCTGTTTCAGTGAAGTTCTCTAAGGTATCTGGCATGTTTTGTTCCAGGTATAAATTAAATAAGCATGGTGAGAGAAGACAGCCTTGGTGTATTCCTACTGATGTTACAAACCATTCCACAATGTTGTTGTCAAGCAGGACTCCACTACTTGTATTGTTGTAAAGTTCCATAAGATTTATCAATTTGGGACTGATGTGCTTCTTCATTGTTAGCAAAAGCACTTTTCACCACACCCTGTCAAAAGTTTTTTTTAAAGTCCATGAAATTATGATAGAGTTCTTTTTGGTGGTCATGGTACTTTTTGCACATGATCCTAAGGTTGAAGATCTGTTCTGTGCTTCTTCCAGCTCAGAATCCAGCTTCTTCTTCTGCAGCCTCTGTTTGTGATTTTAGCCTGTTTAATATTATTCGGGATGACTGATGAGGCTAATGGTTGGGTAGTTGGTACACTGGTATAGATTCCCCTTGTTTGGGATAGGGATTATTATTGATTTTGTCCACTACATTGGCCAGCTTTTCCTTTTCCATTTTATATTGCAGATTTTGTACAGTATGTCAATTGTCTTGTTCCCTGTTTTTAATAGTTCTGCAAGTATATTGCCAGGCCAGTTGCTTTTCCATTTGTCATGCTTCTGATAGTTTCTTCTACTTCTTCTCTTGTGAAAGCTAAGTTTTTATCTTCTTCTTCTACAGTTCCAGATCTTCCATTCTCAAGTTGAGTTATTATTTCTGCGTCTGTTTTGCTATTGTGAGCTGAGCAGGACTTTTCTTCAATAACACCCCCTTCTCCCCAGCCCCTCTCCACAGCAGCTGAAGGCTGTTGTACCAGTGCAGGCACTGGAACTGCAAGAAAATAAACTATTTTCCTGTCCTCTCAGTGCTTTAACAGTTGATGCCCATGCAGTGTGGAGGAAAAGAAGAAATCATCCTGATGTGAAGGCAATGGGGCGAGGAATTGAAGGAGGGCAGGAGCAGAGGAAGGACTGATGCGAAGTGTAGGAGTATAGAGGCAGGAACTGAAATGAGGGGGCAGATAGGAGCAGAGAGAAGAGAGAAAGTTTTGAGTGGAAAGGCTTATAGCCTTAAAAATTACTCCCTACGTGACCTGGAATAGATTCCAGGATTTCCAAATCTAATTCTTCTTCTGCTGCCAGCAAATAGCTGTAAAACTATCTGACAAGTGTGTCATCCTGTTAGAGTATCTAGTCTGCAGAGGGGATAACAGTGAGTTACACCATTAACTTAGTTGGTAGAGGTTGTTGTAGTTCTGAAGTATGGATGACAATAACAAGCCAGATACAAGCACAAATATGCATACTGACTGCAGCTGCCAGGCAAAAATTTTCATTTCTAAATTAGCAATCTAAATATCAAAGGATCCTTCAATTTTTCCATGTGAAATCTATGGGCATTAATACTGCCCAAGGTTCTGCCCTCCACCTTGGTGGTAACCAGGAAAAAACTATTATTTAATGACTGCCAAACAAAGTCATTATGGTGAATGGATGCCTTAAAAACATTCAGACCAATCAACCAACCAACCGGGGACTCCCAGCCATCTGGGTTAAGTCATCATGGGTCACTATTTTGAGAAAACAAGAAAGTTATGGGGAATGAATGGTTTGAAAGACTAGAAATGCCACCCCTGCCTTCACTACCATTAAGCTCTACATTAATGAAAGCCAATGGAAGCATTGTTTCTAAGTCTTCCTATAACTGGTCAAGCAATCAAAGCATTGCCAAGAAAGTAGAGGACCTTGATGGTTTTTATCTCAGTTCTTACTGTTGAACGTACAAACATTGGCTTGGGATGGCTCCCTAGTTTTGTTCTAATTTTGGTGTTGTTCAGGGTACAAATTGTCAACTTTGTTACTGAAATAAGTTTGAGAAACAAGAATGAGCACTGCCAATGTTTTTCTTAGGCTTGCAAATTAGGTTTACTCACAGTTTTGAGAATCATTTCATAGTACTTTGGCACACTTTCCACAATCTAGATACCCTTCTGCAATTCTATATAATAAACTATTGCTGATTTAATCTTGGCTTTAGACTTTGTCTGGGGAAAAATAACATAATTTATTAATTTGACCTATGCAAACATGGGAATTACCCAGGAAGTTTCTAAGTTTGATTTGGTTGGAAGAGAAAGAATGACAGTGATTTCAGCTTACAGCTGTTCATGGATATTTCTTTTGAATTCTTTTTTAAAGACTGCAGGGTTCTTCTAATGAACTTTCCCATGAAAAGCTATTTTTGTTTAGATTCTGTGGGCGGATTTACTTGTTATGTGAAGCAAATGAGGGGGGAGAGACAAAATAAAACAAGATTGGTTTAAGTGCTTTAACTGTATCTGTTACGACCCATCTTCTCTGTTCTTGTTAAGCAGCCAAAATACATTCTTCCTTATAAATGAAGGAACACAAGGGCACCAGATCACAGTTTTTAAATGCAATAAAGCCTTCACAGAGGCCTATAATAGGGTCTCTATGCTGCAACTCTCTGGACGCATATAGAGAAAAGCAAAAACCAGACTGCTGGCATTAATCACTCGGGTACTGATTCAATGCCCACTAGCATTGACAGAAGCCTCAGAGTTCAGATTTGGCCATGGTCATAAAAGAAGTATCTGGCAGAGCTGAAATTAAGTGTAATTGAGAATCTTTGCCTTCCTATTATTCTCTTTACCTTTGGAGTCCCTTGCTCTTCCCAGCATGAGTATATTTATATCTGTCTCTTTCACTATGTTTATTCCTTTTATCCGTGCATTTTTAAAGACATCTGATAAAGCCATAATTGAAAATGAGGAAAAAATATTTTTCTCTCTCTAGTGAGAGCAGGCTGTATTTTATGGGCCTGATTCAATACTCACTGAAATAAACAGTGCTCTTTCCCATTTTACAATTGACTTTGAACTCCCTTAGCCTGCCAAAGCCTGACTCTGTAACTTGTATGAATATAGGTCACTTGGGTGGGAAGGTAAGAGTGGGCACATTTACATGTGTATTAATATACTGTAGTTACTGTGCATTAAGTTTAGTACGTGTAATAACAGGTACTAACTCAATGCCCACTGGTGCTATTGCACAGTAGCACTGGCACATACATTTTAAGTGATACTAATGCTCAGTAGACTAGTTCTACTCTGCATTAGCACATTAGCATGGCTATTCCTATGATGTGCTATAATGCTCAGTAGGGCCGTGTGAAGCTTTGGTACCTGATTCGATTCAGAGGAGATTCCACCCGATTTGGTGGCCGAATCTCCAAATCTGAGTCGAATCAGAGCACACTTTAATCTCTCTGAATCGAATCGGAACCCTCCAAATCAATTTGGAGAGATTTGGAAAGATTTGGAGATTCGGACATAGACACAGCTTTAATGTTTTTTCTAAATACCTCTAGGTAGCAGGCAGTTTGTGAATGCTGTGATGCTGGGGCACATGCAGTGTCCCACAGAAGCATGGGGTACTCTGCAGCGTGCTTGGCAGCAGACCTGGAAGTGGACCCGAAGCACTTCTGGTCCACTTCCAGGTCTGCTGGAGAGCGCATGGGCTCCCCCCCTGCATCCCCTAGCTCAGCAACTGGTGCCTCCTGGGTCGGGGGGGGGCACCTGGGGTCCCCTTGTGGCTGATCGCTAAGCCAGGGGGTGAGGGCTCCCCCCCGTGCTTTCTAGTGGACCCAGAAGTGGATTGGAAGTACTTCCGGTCCAGTTCTGTGTTCACTGCCAAGCATGTGGAGGGCCCCCCTGCGCTCCTGTGGTATGCTCCATCCGCCCCAGCATTGCAGCATTCACCAGCCTCACTAGTACCTTAAGGTATGTAGAAAAAACATTTAAAGCTGTGTCTATGTCTAAATCAGCATTGAATCTTAAGATTTGGATTTGGCCGAATTAAATCAGGGACAGTGATCTGAATCAATGAATCGAATCACTGTCCCTGATTTGGGCTGAATCCGAATTGAATAGGGCCCACTTCACTCACCCCTAATGCTCAGTACAATTAGTCTATTGTGTGTCTCATGTAGATGCTTCCGGTGTAACTTTATTTGGCACTATTGGCAGCAGTCTCCCTGACCTGACTGCCCTGTCTTATGGCCAGACCAGGCAGTAGTACAGGGCAGCAGAACAAAAGTGGCGGCATTTCTGGAGCCGATAAGTGATTGCTGGCTTTCTAAATGGTCAGCATGGTTAGATGCATGAATGTGCATGAGGGAATGACAGCATTTATTCTGTCCAGGGTGGTAAAACAGTTTGGGCTGGCCCTGCTGCTTGACTCTTGCTGTGAGTAGCAATTTTTGTCTTCCTTTCCTATAGTCCTACTCGTCCTCTTGATTTCTCACGAATTGACTCTTGACCTCTGTGCAACAGTGGAAACTATTCCAGCAACTTTGCTCCCATGAAGACTTCCTGTTTGTGGAATGTCCAAGAAAACTGTTGGTTTCCCCTTCCACTGCTGTCTCCCTGACCACAGCAGTCCTGCATGACCATTCTGGGTGTAGTGCAGCAGAGCACTACTTGCTCTGTCTGAGTATGCATGTGGTTTATGGCGTGGTGACAAGATGGTGTGCATATGTAAGCCAGATGTGATAGCTAGGTAACATACCAACAGGCCACTCAACTGTGCCTTGA
Source organism: Crocodylus siamensis (assembly GCF_052110815.1). Classification (NCBI taxonomy): domain Eukaryota; kingdom Metazoa; phylum Chordata; order Crocodylia; family Crocodylidae; genus Crocodylus; species Crocodylus siamensis. The sequence continues at coordinate 115,717,592 of NC_143398.1, forward strand.
GTGCCATTTTCTTTGGGTAAAAGTTTCCTAATTGCATTTGAAACCTCCTGTTATTACTTCTGAGGTTGGCTAAGCTTGTGTAATATATATAAATGTTCCTCAAGCAGATGAGAGCAAGACATGTATCTCTGCACCATGATTATATGCTTTCAAAGGAAAATGTTTTTCTACTTAGGAATGTCTAATAAAAAGGAAAGGAAAGGAAAGGAAAGAACCTTATACAATTACAAGCAATGTTCTGTGGAATTTCTGTTGTAGATTCTTGCATGATCTGCAATTGATACATGGCCTTCACTGCTTTATTTGTTGTATTCATTACCAATTGCAATAAAGTCTAAAAGCAGCACAGTAAGCACTTCTGTTACTATAGGCATGTCTGCAATGCCTGCACGCTGTGCCAGGCACCACAGCTGAAAAGCATACCCTAGTTTCTGTCTCCTGCTCATCCCTTGCCAATCCCTGAAATGAGGCAGTCTAGGGGTGCCTATAGACAAGCGTGGAGGCTGGTCCGATGCTCTGTAATTACAGCACGTCAGAGTGGACTTGATTAGTTGAGTCTGCTGGGGTGCAGTAACTAATTACCATGTTCCAGCCAGCCTCTGTGTCTCATGTATCAGTGTCCCTGCACTTCAGCATGGTGGTGGGGGTGCTTTATCTAAAGCTTGTCAAATGAGCTCTAGTTCAAGCACTCCTGGCAGCATTTTGAAGCATGGGGTCACTGATACACAAGATGCTCCAGTACTTTAATTAGAGTTCTTTGTAGAACTACCTCAGATGTAAAATGACACTGGTGTAAATTCCACTGGTATGTGTTTTCTGTCCATAACTTATCCTGAGAGAGCCATTTGTTTAAGGAAAACAGGCTATTGTTTCCTCCTCTGTCTTTTAGTGATGAGGCACTATAATAGCACCTAGTGTGAGAAGCTATCTCAGGTAGTTGCTCTTCTCTCCATTCTGGATCCTGCTGTATTTTACATCAGTGGACAAAGCCAATGTAAATTACACTGGTGTAAACATGTGGTCTGTTGATATTGGGGTTTTAGTGCTGCTTTTCACGTGAGATGTAAAGCTAAGACCATGACTGTGTCTGCCCATTAAAGACCCATGCAAATTATTAGCTGGGATGTTTGTCCAAATGTCCTCTCTTGGCTAAGTTCCAACTCAGGTAGTTCAGGTCTGTCCAGTCATACTTCTCCTCAAGTTTCAGATGGGAGACCTTGTTCTTACTGACTTACCTAAATGGTTCTATTCTGCTGTTAGATCACTACTATGTTTCATCTTTGAAATTAATGTATTTCATTGGTGGGTAATAATCTCAGGGAAGTGAGGAGGATTATTAACAGAGAATTTTGAGATCCTAAGTCCAAAGCATTATAGAAATGGAATTATTCTTAGAAAGAATGGTCTCTGCTGCCTAATTTCACTTTTTGCCTTTTCTTCCTACCCATCTACTGTTGACAGTTTGAGTGTACTGTATAATTTCCATAGCCTTTCTTGACAATGCATCTCTCTTGTCTTAGGCTTCTGATAGCTACCTGTCCCTGCTTCACAGATTCTCCTTCCAGTTTCATAAATTCCAGTAATCTTGTGGTCATTGTGCATGATCTTTAGGAAAACAAAACAAAAAACCAAACTGTAACTTTGCTTCTGACTACTATGGGGAAATGTGCTAATAAGTGTGAATTTTCCTTTGAGGCAAAGATAATAAGGCAAAAAAAGACAAGAAAAGGCATAAAGGGGTAATTTAGGAAAGTGAGTGGGTGATGGTAGAGATCTAGTAGTTGAACTAATAGAAAAAGAGAATAGGAATAGAATGAATAAATGGAGAAAAATACACATGAAAATCCTTCAGAATGTATAGCCACCTGATTCTGTTGTTTAATCTAGGAAGTTGGTAGGCTGTAAATAATAGATTCATTATTTATGGTTGTTTTTCTCTAGTAAGTGCTTTAATCTTTGTTTGGGGGCATGGGCAGAGTTCACAGATGCCGTGACTGTACTAATGAAATGGGGAAACAATAGGTCTGGAGTGATAACTGCTTTGGAAAGATTGAAAACTGTCCTGAAAACTTTTGGCATGGAGTCCATCTGTTTGTCCAGTAGAGATAACCAGGCATTTCCTACACAGAATGCAACCAAACTCTTTAGCAACGTATGGGAAAGTCAGAGTACATTAAAGAAACTCAACTGGTTTACGGACAGAAGTAATAAGAAAGATGAATTACAAGGAAAGGGCATTAAGTTTGCAAAATTCCTGCGGTGGGGAACAGGGCAATACTAAATTGCAGTGGCAGTTACAGAACAAGTTTACAGAAGATAGGGAGCTTGGTGTAAACATGCAAGAGATCACGTAATGTTGCAGATGTAATAATGCCAGTCTGCCAGGAGACTGAAAATGTGCCATAAAGTTATGATCTAAAATTGATTAGTGTCTTTTTTGTCACTAACTTTAAAAATCTATTCTTTGAAGGTTTCAAATTGGAGAACTGTTGATTTCCTTTGACATATTTTAATTTCTAAACCTTGTCAGTCAAGCTTAACCATTTTAGCCAGTGTCTTGAATAGTCTGGTCTGGAAATGAAACAATATATGAGAAGCTGTTTGAATGGTATTTCCAGCATAATGGAAGTTGAAAATACCAGAGGCTTATAAGGACCGATGGATATTTCACCAGGGAGAATGGAACACATCATTTTGAGAGCTGCAGCACATCTGTAATTTCTACTTAAAACAATGCGAGTCTCAGGAGCTCAGATGCTCTTGCAGGCTTTGGGGTTATGGTGCTAGCCAAGCTGGAATGTGGGCTAACAGTCTGATTCTTAGAAAATGTTGGATGGGCTGTTTAAAAACCACAAGCTGTATCTTAAATCTCACAACAAAGACTGCATCTTTGGTCAAAGAGAGCCCTCCGGAAGCCTTCCGACTCACAGGGAAGAATGCTGTCTCCTGAGTCACAAATCCCACATCCTCCTGCATATAGGTTTCCCCTTAGATGTCTGCCATTCAAGTCCTGATTAGTTCTCTGCAACTTCAGCTCCATGGGCTCAGATGGAATTACAACCCAGGATGGTTTAGCTGCAAGCAAATAAGAGTTGATTTAAAACCAACATTATGTAGTACCCAACTGAGTGTAAGACATAGTGGGTATGTCTACATGTGCGTTTTAATGCTTAGTAGTCTATTTTACTGTGTATTAAAGCACCACGTAAAAAACTGTGCTATTATGCTAATGCACAGTAACATAGGCTACTGTGCATTAAGTGTCACCTAAAAAGCATGCATTTGCGCTACTGTGCATTAGGGCAGCCTAATGTGCATTCATTTAGTACATCACACTGGAGGTACTAAATTTTATGTGTGTTAGGAAAAGCGCATTAATGCACATGTAGATGTGCCCAGTGACTATGTTTGTATCACACGTATTTTGATTTTTCTCTTGACTTTGGTATTCTAAAACACATATTTCTAATAGTAGTCATGGAAGCAAAAACAAATGGCCTTTTCCAATAGGGACAGACACCAAATGTACTTACTGTCACTTGAAATGTCATAGAATTTTCAAGAATATACAGTTTTTTTCCTATTTCCTAGCAGCCGGACACTTCAGTAGAGTTTCTGTCTTGTGTGTGTAACTACACAGGGGAAAGCTTGCACAGCATGGAATGAAACTTTCATGCCCAGAGTACAGAGGGAAAGCACAGCAGACAAGATACTGCAAGTGACTAGAGGTGGCTGAGGAACGGAAATCCATTCCCAGGACATATTTTGCAAGTATGAACATTTCCCCCTGCAATAGAAAAACCATCCACATCTCAAACATTTTTTGCATGTAAAGAATTCCAGAAAAAAAAACCTATTTTGGGAGAGCTGAAATGGGACTGTCTTGGTATGCTGGCTCTCTCCCCAAAAAGGCCTTGTCACTTCCATTCTCATCACAGGTAGTGAGTAGATAAATTATTTCCTGGAGCCAGCAAAAAGATGAGCAGCCTGGCATTCTGCCTTCTTTCTTCTCTCCCAATAGCAGCTGTGGGAGAGAGTTTCAGACTATGGATCAAGTGCTGAGCTGGGCACGCAGCCTCCCTGCCTCTCCCAAGGTGAGCTGTGACTTTTTTTCTGCATACCTAGAAGTCACCGGTTAATTCTGCTTTCTCCAGCTTGACAGGAAGCAAGTTATTTATATGATTTTCTCAAAAGAAAACAATTTTGCTCCTAAATATAAACTTTCCGAAAAGGGATTTTCCCCCAAATAATTAAAAACCACTGGTATACTTTTTCAGCAAAAAAAAATCTTTTCAGAAAGTTTATATTTGGGGGAAAATTGTTTTTCCCCCAGATATTTTGATTTTCTTTTGGGAAAATAATAAAAATAGCTTTCTTTCTGTCCAGCTAGAGAAAGCAGAATTAACCAGTGCTTTCTAGGTATGCAGAAAGAAAGCCACAGCTGACCTTGGGAGATGCAGGGAGGCTGAGTGTCCACCTCACCACTTGATCCATAGCGTGGATTTCTCCCCTACAGCTGCCATTGGGAGAGAAGCAAGAAGGTGGAGTGCCAGGCTTCTCATCCTTTTGCTGGCTCCAGGAAATAATTTATCTATTTTACTTGCTACCTGCGATGAAAATGAAAGTTTTAGGACTGTTGCCAACTTCTCATTATGCATCTGAACTTTCCCCAAATTAAAGGGTGCAATAACTCTTTCCTCACCCATAGAAATAAGGCTAAAATAAGGCTGAGATAACTGATGTGTGTGAATGGCTTATATAGCTACCTGTGATGAGACTGAAAATAACAAGGCCTTTATGGGGAGAGAGACAACATACCAAGACAGTTGCATTTCAGCTCTGGCTGAAAACCCACTTAAAAGCCATCGTTTTAAAACCCATTTTCCAAGGGGTCCTTGAGTCAAGACATCCCTCATTAGACTCAAGAACCCCTTGTAAAATGCCAGCTCTTAGCTTTCACTCATTGCTTGACTAGTCGTTGCCTAACTATGAAAAAATAGTAGAGCAATTGTTCTGTTGCAAGGAAGTCAGAAATGCAACAACAGGTCAGAATGGTTCTGACACTGAATTTCATATCTGAAATCTCTGGGCTTACCTTATGAATTGTGTGTGCGTTTGTACATGTAACAATGCTAATACTTCATGGCACCCTGTGGCAGCCTGAAAAGGATCTTGCATCACCCTGGTTGAGAATCACTGAGTTATACTCATGGAAAATTCCCAAGCAGCTTGACAACGATCCCTCTATTACAGCTTAGTCCAACATAAACACAGATCCATATATGCACTTGGCAACTGCCCCAACTAGGGATGGGTCCTTCCTACCAAGCTTTAATTCAGACCTAGATATTCCCAGAGTTGATTCAGGGTTTTGGGACTGTTGCCAACCACACATTATGCATCCAAATTTTCTCCAAATTAAAAGGTGCAATAACTCTTTCCTCACCCATAGAATTATTAAGTCTAAATTAATTGATGTGTGTGAACAGCTTAGATAGCATGTTGTGGCTGTAGGAGTGTTGGTAAGAGACTGTACTTCATTTCCTGGCTTTGGTCACATGACAAAGGAGAGGGCCATGAAAGGGTTTACCTCTGTCTCAAAGCTCTGTCCAACAGTTTCTTTTATTGCAATTAACACTATAGAAATAGCCATAAAACAAGGAGAACAGAGAGCACTTGAAAGGTCAAGAAGAAGCAAACCTTAAAGGTAGTATGTTTAAAAGTATCCCATCATTTTTCTCATTCTAGAACTCAGGAGCTAACATATGAGAGACCATGACTCTTTAAAATCTGTTGGAGGTGGTCACACTTCTGGTTTTTGTTTTGTGGATTGATTCTAAAGTATTGAGCTATGCATTTTAATTGATTTTGTTTGTTTGTTTCAGTGCAATAAAAAATGCAACCCTACCAAGGATATTTGGGAACAGTAGAAATATTAATGGCATGTTATTGTGGTTAGCTTTTCAGTTTATTTTAAATTGTAACCACAATTACATTTTGAACTGCATTTTTTTAAGCCCTTGTCTGCTATTTTCAAGACCCACTCCAGATCCTTCAGGGACTGTGGTAATAATGAAACCTTCATACAGATTGGCAGAAAGCAATCAGTATAAATAACACATACTTTATTTGCTTGCTTTTACTCTTTTATTTTTAACCATATTTTGTATTGCATTTCTGTGTTTGGTTTTGAAAATAACCCTAGACTTTTCATTTGATGTGGCATCAAGTCTTGGCACTGAAATTAAAAGATGGGATTGAGCAAATTATGAAATTTCTGCATCAGCACAACAACTCTAAGCCCTGCCTTTGTCAATATTTTGTTCAGCTACTGGACAGGACTCAGCAATATAACACATTAATCAGAGGGCTAGAAGAGAGAGAGAGAGGGATGAGGTCCAGAATTTATTTGCTGAATCTTGAAATGCAAGCCATTCAAAGCATTAATTTGGGAGCGAGGCAGAATGAGCAAACATTATGAGACAAAGCCTGCTTTTTAATACACAATAGGCCACTTTCATCCCTGACATGACTCCACAGAACTCTAAAGATTGCAAAGAAGACACAGCAGCATGGGCCAGGAACCAGCTCCTAACTGGATTCCTGTAGTTTTTGCATTAAGGACCCTGGCACCACATCTTTACCGCTATGGCCACCTGTGCTAGCTGGATTAAGGTTAATCCGCAATCACACCTTCATTTTGTGAAGACACTGGCTTTTCAGTAAGAGGGATGGATGACAATGCCTTTCTTTAAAGATCCTGTAAAACCACTCTTCTAAAGAATTAAATAAGAGGAAGTGCTGCCTTTCTCAACAGGCTTTTGTTCTTTTCCTTTAAATGGAGAGAGGCAGTGCTCCCATAAGATTTTTTTCCTGTTGTGTGCATCTCTGTGAAAGTGTGTGCATGTGTTTGTTGCGCTGTTGCACAGCAGAGCTGACAGACAGCTGTTTGTGGCTATAATCTGGTCAACTGGAGTTCTTTAATTGGCAGCATGCAAAGTCTCATGTGTGGAGTGATTGTGATGCCAACAGCTTCATTCATAAAACGATTGGTCCTGCTTTGCCATTCCTCTTCTCCATCACCAACTGGCCTTCTCTTCCTTGCTTTTTTCCTGCTTCCCCTCTCTCTCCGCAGTACTGATAAGCTTCTTTCGCTAGCCCTTTCTTCACTTTCGGAAGGAGTCTGGATGTATGGTTCTGTAGTAGGTGTTGGGAATGCTGGAAAACTGGACAGCTTTTCATCATGCCCACTCTAGAAGATGACACAAGAGCCATTTTAGTGGTCATCATATTGTGACTTCATGTGATTTTGCACTACTCAGAGCCTTCCAAGGTTAGAAACACAGGCTATATTCCCATTAGGAAGAAAAGATTGATCGCTTTCCAAAAGCCAGAAGATCCCTGATGGCTCAAAATATATTAGAGCTGGTCCAAAAAATTACCCTGAAACTTCTCCCCTCCCCCTCATTTTTTTTACTTTTAAAAACTTTCCATTCTCTGTGTGCCTAGACACACACACAGGGACTGTCTGTGCTATAAGTTGTGGAGCAATGTAACATATTTAATGTATCTTGCATCTCGAATTTTCTCACATGCCTACTAATCCTGTTCAGCTGGGGTTACTTCTAAATCTCTGGACCCACAAGCAATTTCAGAGTCACCGCTTGAAAGAAAGAGGCCAGATCTTTTTTCATCCCTCAGATGAATCTTGTCTAGATGAAGTATATGTGCGTGTGTGTCCAGCAGGGGGAGTTAGATTATCCCTTTTTAAAAATGAACTGGGGCTGCGTGCAAAGAGCACTGCAAGCTCAAATCCCACAAAATTTTTCTGTCAAACTTGTCATTTTTCAAGTGAGTTGTATGCTCAGACTAGTTTCATCTACTGTTCCAATTGTACTAGGTAGGAGAATGTCAGTCCCTTCTGGCCAGTGCATTGGATAAAAACCTTTGGGTTAGGAGAAGGAGAATTTCATTTCCCATTTCCTTTCAAAATATGAAGAAAGAGTTTCTTCCACTGTGTTGAGTCCTAGGAATTAGGAAAAAAACACCCCATACTGGCTCAGCAGCTGGCTGGCATAAAAGAGGCGTCATATTCTCAGTATTAAATATTTCTTTTTTATTAAATTAATATACAAGCGAGCAGTATAGAGATTCCTTCTACATCTTAACCACACTTAGAGGGACTTAAGTTATTAATGCCAAACATAATAAAAATGTATTCTAATCTTGGTCATGTTTCTGGTTCTCATTTACTGTCTGCCATCTTATATTTCTCTGCCTCTTTCTCTTTCCAGTTCCTCTGTTTATATTATGATTCTTGCTTGTGTCTCTCTGTCTCCAGACTTCCTCAGACCCCATCCTTTTCTAAGATTTCCTTTACTCTCTCTATCCACCAGTTAGTTTCCTTTAATTTTTTCCCCTTCTGTATTTCTTCACTTTCAGTCTTTTATTAATGTTTTGAGATATATATATTTGGTAGGAGAGGAGCCCTTATTCCCTTTTCTCTGATTTTCTTTAATCTTTTCTTCCCTGGGGCCTGTTTCATGTTCTGCTGAAAGCTATGAGCATCTTTTGCTCCAGAGGCGGTATCACCCTTCCTTTGGCTCCCTGAGCAGCAGTCAAAGAACTTGAAATTGTTTCGTTTCTTCAAGAAAAAGAAGAGGCACAACTCCATGCTGTACCTAGTCACAGTCAAGGGCAGACAGGTGAGTACAGGCCTTGGATATTTCTTGAGAGCTAGCATTCAAATCAACACTGCCTTTTCTGGCTTCTGCCATGTACACTGCAGTTAAGTGGGAGAAGACATGAAGGGCTAGCTTTAGAATATGTGGCAGAGTCCAAGTGCCTTCCACAGCATTTGGGGGGATGGTATATGGGTATGAAGGAGGAGGAATGGGGTGGAAAGCGGAAAATAAATGAATGTATTTTCTCATTACAGTATCAAGAAAGGAAGTCCTAATCTTATTCCTCTTCTTTTTCCTTTCTAGAAATCACTTGAGAAAGGGATTTGGTTTTTTTTTTTACAAGCTGGTTATAACATTTGTAGAAAGAATGAAAAATCTGAACAATATCTGAAGGAAATATTGAATTTTTTGGCAAAACTTGGGCAATCTCATGATTTTATTTTGCCATAAGACCCCTCCTCCCCTAGCTTTAGTCATCTAGCAATAAACTACACTAGCATAATGGCAGGCCCTTTTGTCCTAAAAGTTCTTGAGGCATTTTCAGACCATATATAGGGATCATTTATTCACCTCTTGGGTGGAAGGCAGCATGACATTAACCGTACCAACTGCCCTACACAATAGACTTTAAGAGGGGAAGTGAAGAATAATTTTTCCTGTTGGAACAACAATAGATATTCTTACGTAGGCAGAAACATAGTTACCCATAATTTGGCTGGAATACCATGGCTAACTCATGAAACAAAGGGCTAAGGGATTTTTAATGAGCACAAGTAGGTACCGCACCTCTTTTTCAGCCTATTTATTCATAGAATGAATGTATTCTATCTTCTGTTTGCTGTCTACATGTCAGGTTGAATACTGGTCCATATATCACTATGTTAAGTTTGCTACGGCAGTTTCATTCTAAGCATCCATTCTCAGCTTCTCAGCAATTGATGGTTTGAAGTTGAAACTTCTACTTGGTTTTAGTCCAAAAATTATTTTTAAGAGCTGAACCCATTCCTAAAGCTGGGTGGATGAATGTAAAAAATGATAGTGAAAAATGATAGTGCTTTTCCATCTGTAAGAAAAACGTTGGTATGACAGGGTGGTTTGACCTCGCACAAGCGAGGCGGTCTGAGACCAGGAAGCCCTGTTTCATTTTGTGTTGTTAATAAACTGGGGCCTAATTCTGAGTTTGGGTGTGGTTTCAACCATTTCCTGAGCTGGGAATGGTCAGTAATCTACCACTGATGAAAAATGTGGGCAGGTGAATGGAAAATGGTGCCACAGTAGATGAGAGAATACAAAAGCAACTACAGAAAAGCTAGTGATAGAAAGTATAGCTAACAGGCTTTGTCTGGTGGAATTTTTTTTTAATTTCCCCCCTCTTAGTAACCAGTAGCAAAATGGGGGGGGAGGGGGAACAACTGGGCAACAACCCCATGTGCCACCTTTGTGGACCAGCCGAAAAATAGCTGCAGTTGGTACTGCTTCCATGTTGTGGCTGCTCCAGGCATGGGTCTGCCCTGCTATACCTCTGTTAGTATCAAGAGACCTACTCCTGTCTAGAAGATAATGGAGGGGATACTGGAGTATCTGGTGAACTAATAATAGACCCAATGGGCATGTCTCCATGAGCATGCACGTACAGGGGTGTGTGTTCCCTGTGGGACAAATAGCAGCAGAACATACTTGTGTCACTGCCATTTGTCCCCTGGCATGCCTCTGCATGCATGCTCTGGCATGCAGCAAATTGCCCCAGGTGGGGTAGGGGAGGCTGGATGTCCTGATATCAAAAACACCCTGCTGTACTGCAGATTAGCAGAGCAGCATGTATGTGTAGTGTGTGTAGTTTGCGGTGCTGCAAACCGCATGTGCATGCTCATGGGGATGCACCCAATCTGTCCTCCTGTGATTTTCTTAGGAGCCACAGAGGTTGTAGGAGTTATTGTAGGCAGTCCAGGACAAGGCCCAATCATGGGAGGCCCATAAATCTCAGCAAGAAAGGGATGTCTTTGGGCCCTGTTTGGGATGTGGGAATCCCATACTCAAGGTGTGACTACTCCCAGGCACAGTGTGGACTCAGGGGATGGCTGGCCTGGAAACAAGTGCTGGGGAGGAAGAGATGGTGGGAGTGCTCTACGTGTGGGAAGAGGGCATATCAGATGGGTCTGACCCTTGAGGAATGAAGAACACAGGGAAAAGTGTTTGTGGGAGTGTCAGAGTGATCTGCAGACCAAGAGAAATAATGGTTTGGGAGGAGAGGCCAAGAGACAAAGGTTGCAAGAGATCCCAGAGGCTGGTAGAGGTCAAGAAAGGCAGCTGCTCTAAAAAGAAGGAAATACGGTGTCCTGATGACGGCCTAGCCTGTAGATCACCCTGGGCAGGCAAGGTTTTAGAGCCTATATCTACCCCTTAAGGTCCAACCTTGTTTCAAGTTTTAGATTCAGCTGTGGGGGAGCTGATGGGTGAATCAGGTGAGTCTTACGAAGGGCAGAGTGCTGAGGTTGAGAGGAAATTTACTGCAAGTAAGTGAATTTTATGGTAGTCTCTGCAAGAGGGGACAAAAAAGCAATTGGTCAGGTGAATAGTTTTGTTTTCTGTTTGAATAAGGAACGCAGTTCTGAGGAAAATGATCTGATCCAGACGGCGTGTGTAGTATTAGATGAGCCAGTGGCTTGAAGCTGACTGTCTTTTGTGCTTAGATTATTTCCAAATGCCTTTTGTTAAACCCTGACGTGTGTTCCCTGAGGGAAGAAGTGGCTCTGCTTTGTTTGGACAGTTCAGGTCAGTTGCAAATAGACAACTGTCCATGTGTGTATGTGAGAGTCTGTAGCAATGCAAAACCGTTCAAATGTACCACTGACTCGAACGTGCTTGTTCCTGTAATATGGGAAGATGGAGAGAGACTGGATGGATTTATTGTCCAAAATACAGCAGATGTTTAACTGTTTCATCACCAGTGGGTGGTGCTGCCATTGGAAAAAGCCTTACTGAGCTTGCAGAGGGGGTGATGTTATGTGCTGAGAGGCCTGTGTTTTGGCTTGTTACATGCACCCCATTTCTATGCATTTGTGAGCTCAACCCAACTGACTGCATGGAGAGAGGGAGGAGAGACCTTTGCTGAGGATTCTCAGTCTGTATATCTTCTATTGCAGCAGCACCCTTTTCCAGGCTGCAATGATCAGACTCGGGTCAGAGGCAGATGAGTGGGGAAAAGGTGCTAGCTAGCTCCTAGCTGCCCCGACTGCTTCTGCACTCTGTGGTGGCATAGCAGAAGCTGCCACAGCTGGTGCTTCTCTTTCAGTGGGTGATGGCAGGGGGAGGGTGCCTGCCGCTGAAGCCCCCCACTATTGACGGCTGCTAAAGCCCCAGGTTTGTGGGCTGGATCAAATAGCTCTGCAGGCCAGATCCAGCTTGCAGGCTGTAGGCTGACCGCCCCTGTTCTACTCTGTTCCTCTTTGGCACAAGGGAAGAACTGCTTCCTGTGTCCAGCTCTCCTCCACAATCATCACCTTTTTAAACGTTCTCCTTGTTTCTTCATTAGTTTATACAATCTAAAAGCCCAGCGCAGTGCACCCTCAGACATATACTTTGCAAGAGACCCAGTACACTGTAGCTAGTGGGACAGTGTTGCTTGCTGTAAGCGGTTGGACTCGCTGATTATTTGACGTTGCAGCGCTGGCCAGACCACTGTAGCATATATAAATTACCTGATGCTCTAGGCTTCCCAGTGATGGCCACAATCATTCTCAATGTCACATCCATCCACTGTGTTTACTGCACACAGGCAACTTGGTTAGAAAAGGTAATGTATATTTTCTTGGGTTCCTAGTGGTCTGGGAGGTAGCTGTATGCAGTAGTATGATACGTAGGTGATGGGTTTGATTTCAGTTCTTGTTCTCTTGCTACATGCTGCAAGTCTTTTAGATGGTGGGGGCGGGGTAGATTGTTGTTGTTATTATTTCAAATTGATGGAGTGTTTGGCCCAGCGAGTTCTTGGTTTACTCTCGGGAATCCTAAGCACTAATAGAAATCCCTGTCCTTTGAAAGCTCTGTGAGGAGACGAAAAGCACATTTTGTATTGCCTGTTATCAGTAAGCATTAAGTGAGAATTGAGCAAACTTTGTGTGAGATAAAGTCAAATGTGCTGGATGGGATAAATGTAATGTTCTTGCCTGTGCAAAATAAATACAAGAGATACAAATTTAATGCATTTTAATGTCTATCTCAGTAGAATGTAAAAGCAAATGCTAGTTCCCTCTGTCACGTGGTGCTATTATAAAGCTCTCAGTTAATATTTCCATTCAGCATCTCAACCCTTCCCTCTGCTCCCACCAATTCATTGTGCTCAGAACAATACTTCAGGAACAATAGAAGGGAGATGCATTAAAAACAATCAACCGTCCATTTGAGAATTCCATTTAAATAAAGAAGGCAATGGGTGTTCATGCCCTGTTGCCTTGCTGTAAAATGGCTAGCAGCCTTGGCAGTTTTATTTTAGGTTGGGTCATGTCACTAGGGAAAAGCTGAAATACAAGTTAGAATGAAGAAGCTGGAACAAAATGTAGTGCGATTAAAGCAAGCTATCATTAATCCTCCATGTAGCAATCTTTGCTTTATAGAGTTGGCAATGAAATATACTGTTAAATGTACAAACCATAGAATTCAGTGCCTCTGTGGGAGCCTTTTCTATATTTTTTGTGTGTGAATATTTGCATTTTTACTACACTGGCACCAGCAAGCCCCAACTGAGACTGGGACCCTATTATGGTACATGTTGTATGTATATGTAGTTTAGACATTGGTGCTGAGCCAAGGAGGCTTCCCTATGAATAGAGAAGGGGTGTGTGGAAGGTGGTGGTGGTGGGGTATATTACTTTCCCCATTTTGCACAGTGACCTGCGCATAGTTGCATTGATGTCTTCACAGTGGAAGGCTTGGGCCTTGTGAACCTAATTCAGCCCTGGCCTACCACAACGTGTCAGCTACAATACTCTCCTCCTTCCTGATTTTGCTACCCATTGCGGGTTAGTAATATTTTATATAGCCTTCCTACAGGCTGACAGCTTTTGCACTCTGTGTCCAGCATCTATTAACAAGAGCAGACTGAGGTGTGATCAATGGACATACTTGTACAAGAGATAAATGCATGTCCTGGGCTAGGCTCTGATCCCTTTTAGCTCTGCATTTACATCATCAGTGTGTGAGAGACCAGGATCAGGACCCTTGATTTATTGAGATTTATAACATGGTTATTTTAATCACATGATTAAAGTTTAGATAAACAGTCAGTAAGTAACTAAGGCACGTCCCCCAAATAAAGAGTCAGACGCACCATTTAAGGTAAATAAAAGGGGAATAGCCTTATTCCAGCTAGCAGCTTATCCAGAAAGCGTTCCAGTGCTCAGCTGCAGGCACTGGGAGTAGGGAGCTTTAGTCTCATAAGGCTTTTTCATGTATGCTTATTTCCATGCAAAAGACTATGCAGCTTCTTCCTTTACCCTAAGGTGTCTGGTGTCAGACTCGTTTAGCAGATCCTTGGAGGAAGCAAGTATGTGGCTTTTTAAAAGGTACTGCAAAGTGCCTAAGAATGCACTTAAGTACTTTGCTGAATCAGGGCCTTGAAGAATATTACATAACACAAGTAAATGTGCTTTCATTCCTTCCTTTTGTACTTCCAGGATACTGGCCACTACCCTGATAGCTTCTTTTGCCCTGACGTTGACTGTCACTGCTTTGTTCTGGGGTAAAATAATGGGGAAATGCCAGTTATGACAGAATTCAGGAAACTAGAAAATAGATTTTTAGTATTTTGGTGCTGTAACTGTTTTTCAACATGCACAAATTCCTCCCTGTTTTCACCTGGAATCTTCTTGTACTAAGGTTCTGATTTATCCACAAGGTTCATTATACACTTGCCTGGCTTGTTGAAATAAAAATAGTGTATGTGTACCTGTTTCATGGTCAGAGCATGGACTTATAGGCTGGCAGCTGAGCTTGTGCTTGGCTTTTTGTAGATAAACTCTATACACAATCTATTGAAAGAAGCTGCCAGGTCTCCAAGTTCTGTTCTGAGTTGTCAGCACCAATTCCTCCCTGTTTCAAAGCATAGTTTGATGCTTATTCAGCTACACAGAGCAATGAAGACACCATTTTAGCTGAATGACACTGCTTTACTTTAGCTAGAGATGTAGACTTACAGTTATAAGTCTAGTCTCTGCTCTGTATAAATCATAAGATGCTCCACTGAAGGCTGAAAGCCTCACCAGTGTAAAACCGGCATGAGTGAGAGTCGATCTGGTCCTGTGTTACCCAAATTTGAGAGTAGCTTAGTGGGGTCACTTTGCAGTGATTTGAGTTGGTGTTTTCTGCGGTTGTGTTTCAAATTCCCAATTCAAAATGAATCTATCTGTAATGTCAGTGGGCAAGCATTCAGATGAACAGGTGGAAACTAAGCAGTTCAGTTTAGGTGGTTGAAAACCCCATTGATAGAACCGTGTACAGGCATTCAGGTTGCTAGCTGCCTGCTCCATAGCCAGACTGCAGTGCCAATGGTACCCAACCAGGAGGTCCTAGTGCATGCATCCCTCCCATGCTTTGCAGGCTGCACAGTCTGCCTGGAAATAGGTGACAGCAGCCCAGGGAACAGGTTAGGGTTGATTAGTTGCTGGCCCCAGGGGACTATCTCCGTACCTCATAACACTCCCGCTCTATTCCCAGGCTATCAGACAGTAGGCCTATAGAAGGTGTCCTGTCTTGTTAAGCCCATCACTCTAGCAGCCCAGTGGATCATTAACCCTCTGGAGGGACTCAGTTCCAGCACACATAGGGTGCTTGTGGAGTGGGTGCTGGCAAGGTAGGGTTAGGTGCTGCTGTGAGGGGGTCTGGGGACTCTGTTCCCAGTGAAGGCCAGGTCAGACTAATCTCTGATAGTGGCAGGGGGAGGGTTGGTGGCAGCTGCTGTGTCTGTCACCATGGGAGGCCCCACCACTGTGGTCCCAGCCCCAGCCCTGGCTGCATTGGTGGAGTTCCCAGGACACTGCTGGGGCTCTGGCTATGGGAAGCCCTGCCACCATGGCCAGGGCTGTAAATCAGGGGGGAGCTTTCCCCTCTTCCCCTAGAGCAGCTGAAGCCAGTACCCACTGCCCTGTGTGTGGGGCTGCAGGCATGAGGCTCTGAAGTGCTGTGCAGGGGCAGGTAAACTTTCCCCTGATTCCCTTGCACCCTGCTGCACTTGAGTGCCCTATGCCTGTAGCCCCAGGCACGGGGCTGCAGGTATTGGCTTTGATGTGCCCCACTGGGCACTGGCAGGTGGATTTCCCCTTGTGTGCTTAGGGTCGAGGTGGTTAACAGCTGCACACCCCTGGGGCTGTGGCGGGGGGCTGGACTGTCTAGGGGAGGGGACCAGCTGGAGCAGTGAAGTCTAGCAGTCATAGACTGTCCCACCCTGGGCGGGGGGGAGGGAGAGAAATGAACACTGGGATGCCTGGAGGACAGCTTGGGGAAGATTGTGTTGTTAAATAAGTGCGCAAGTGTTTCTTAAAGGAGAGACTTTCAAGTGTTACAATGTGGCGAGTTTAGAGTGTGGTCATGAAGTGTTCTGTTCTATTTAAACACTTTTGCTTCAACAGTTCATGCTTGTTATGCGCTTCCCTTTTATGGCATTGCCTGTCATTTTCTCTGCTAATTTCCTTTTCAGTTTTATTGCATTGCCCCTGTGTATTCTGTATCTTGCAAAACACTCTTCTCACCATCACATTTTGAATGTAACATAGTTTTTTGTTTTTTTTTCCTTCCCTGTGTTTGCTCTCTGCTGTTGGGGATATTGTGCCCTTCTGGAAATGAAAGAACTTGTTTACTGTTTCTATATTGCCTGTTCAGTCCTTTCCTTGAAATGTAATATTTCACCCCTGATACTTCCCAGTGATCAGAAGCAGATAAATTCAGAGTTGTTCAACTTTTGTCTGGGTTACTAAGGTATGTTTAAGCACCGACTTGAGCATTAAGGTACAGTGGTTGATTCAAGACCAGAAGACAAGGGAATGTCAAAATTTAGACTGAGAAGAGTTTCTGGGGTCAAATTATATGTTCAGCAAACCTCTTCTAATAAATACTTTTGCAGTTTAACTTAGCTAAAGTGTTCATACAGCCCTAGATTATTATTTTTAAGGCTCAAAGGGGCTAAAACACCTAGAATATTTCCTTCTGGATAACATCTTTAATTTTCTAAACAGTTGCTTGTTGCTGCAGCATGCTGTTGACAGCTACCATGCTGTCTCCATGAGGTGGTAACATTTTAATGGTGGGTGAAATAATCTCTTGCAGGCAGACTGGCACTGGGCAGTGTGCCAAGAGTAAGGAACTACTGTCACAGTTCAGTGTCTGTTTTCAGTATCACGCTATTTCAGCTGTATTAGGGATTTGATACGGTAGCAGTTGTTGCTCCGTTCAATCCCTGCTGCTGCCCACCTGCTCAGAAGGTGGGGTACTGGCACTTGTTCTTCTCTGCTGTAGCTTGCATAAGGGAATAAGGAGATTTCTCACACTCCTACATGGTGTAATAGGCCAGCTCATGAGTGAGCTTTTACTAGCACGTATCCTTGGTATCTTTTGAAATGAAAATTGCTGTGCAAATGTAACAGATTGTGTGTATCTCTGTGCTTGCATTTGTTTCTAAGCAGTAGTATTTATGTTGGAGTTATTAATGGACTGACTTGTCAAAGAAAGGATTTTTTTTTTCCTGAAAATGCATACTGTACTGCCGTCACTACAGCATGTACAGCTAGTGCAGTCTGTTTTTCACTAAATGCATTCGTGAACAATGTTTAAACAAAGAAAAAAAAAGTACTGGCAACAAAGAGATGACTTATCATTTGCAACTTTAAAAAGAAGCCTGCAGCTACATGAATCTGGAAATAATATAAACTTAACCCACAGGACTGTTGCATTGGTTTTAGAGGGGCTTACTTTAAAGCTGGTATGTGGGCTTGCTAAGAGACTGAGTGGTTGGCAAGGGTGCTAACGATTTATGGAATGTGTCTTTGGAAAGGATTAAAGAGAAAACATGTTGGTTCTTACCAGCTCTGAGCTAGGAATATAGCTCTAAGGGCTGAGCATTAAATTTTAAGCATGCAGTATGTAGAGCTTTTAAGGGAATAAACTTATTTTTTCAGTCCTAGTGCTCTGGATCAAATTCAGTCCAGACCGGATAGACTAAAAATCATTCCCATCTGACGTCCAGGAAAGGTCAGAAGTTAAAGGAGTACTGGCAGTCGTGAGCCAGTTCCCAGCTTGCGTAAGTACTATTTGAGAACCACCCAAGATAACAGTCAGCATTTTAGCTCTAAAATGTCCCAGGCCCTGTATAACTGTCTTTCTTAGCTCTCCTTTTAAAGTCCTTTATTTAAAGTACTTGTCTTCTCCTCCCTTTTGGGACATGAGTAAAAGATTAAAAACTTAATATTGAAAATGAGGTTAAACATGAAATGTCACTTTGAAAAGAAATCCTTAAATTTTCTACAGTTAGTGACCCACCTAGAAATAAAGTGGTGTGTCTAGGTCCTCCTGTCCCAACA
The DNA here is from genome assembly GCF_052110815.1 of Crocodylus siamensis. Taxonomy (NCBI): domain Eukaryota; kingdom Metazoa; phylum Chordata; order Crocodylia; family Crocodylidae; genus Crocodylus; species Crocodylus siamensis. The sequence goes on from NC_143398.1 coordinate 115,735,839, forward strand.
GCTTAACATGAAAGCACTTCTGGTATGTTCATAGATATAGCAGTAACAAAATCTCTCTCTCCTCTTAATTGCTTTCACAGCTAGTAGTAGCAAAAAAACTGAATTACAGGGCATCTTTAACAGATTTTTTCCTAGATGTGTGGGCAGGTGTATTTTTGTGTTTGAAGGACATCCTGAAAGGCAGCTATGCAGAAGGAATGAAGTGGCAAGGCCTGTGGTCTGAACACTTGCAGGAATAACCTGAGTACCTGTGGAACCCCAGGTTGATAAAGAGTTTCACTCCTAATCAACTGTAGTTGTCTTGAGAGACCTGATTTCTCTGATAACCTGGGCCAATCCCATGGAAAATGTTGAATATGAGGACAGATGATGAACTGAACTGAGTGTTCAGTGTGCAGTCAGAGCAAAGAGGGGAGCCCTGGGGCAATGTGTTCAGTGGCATGTATTGCTGAGCAAGTAAACTGCTGCATATTCTATGAAGAGGGTTGTTAAGGCTTTATTTTAAGTACAATAATAGAATATGAAGGTTGCAAAGGTGTGGGTCACAGCACTGACCTGCATTAGATAGGATTGGAAGAATCTTCTAGCCAGCAGGTGCTCCTGGAAATACACCCAGTGCTTATGTAAGTTTTTACTGGTCCTCCATCTGCTAAATCAGTTTGCCCAGGTTAACTTGCCCAGAAATCACAATTTACCATAGGCACTTCAGTTGAGCAACAGAAGAAAAAAAAAAGGTTTTATTACACAGAAAGAAAAAGTGATCACATGCTTTGTCAATAGAATATTGTAAAACAAAATTGGCCAAACCCTTACTGTACTTTTGGACTACCACTGAGCCCCCATAAAATTTCTGTGAAAATCTTGTGAGGTCAGCCTCCCCTTAGTTCCAGCTAGCCACCTCCATAGGGGACCTCCCATCCACCTCTCCTCCCTGTCACTCCCTCCAGAACATTGTACGCAGCATCCCCTTTACCTGTCATCAGGAGAGCCAGAGCATCCTCTTGAGTGTCTTGGTGGCTCTTTGATGCACAGGTTGGCAACCTATGGCCTATTGGCTGGATCCAGCCTGTGGAGCCATTGGATACAGCCTATTGTGTTGTGGGGTTTTGGCAGCCTTTCAGTGGTAGGGCTGGGTGGTGAGAAGTGGTGGTGGCAGTGGATGGGTTGGAAGCACTGGCGCACCTAGAACCTGAGCTGGGCCATTTTGGCCTGCTGCTCAGTAACACTGTCAACTAGCCAGTTATCAGAGGAAATCTGCTGCTGGCACATCTGTATGGACATCCAGTATCACTGAACCAGCAGTTAGTCTTTGATATGCTCTTTGTTTGACATAAAAGTGATGAGACGCTCTCGTCTATGTGCTGCTGTTCCTTTAACCACTCTTGTGTCACCAGTCTCCTAATAACTTCATTGACATGTAGGGTAATCTGTAAGTAAGATATGAGCCTTCTGAGATTCTGCAGGTGAGGGTTTTAAAACCGGAGAAGCCATTTCAGGGTGTTTGCACTGACCTTTGCAGAGTGTTTGGGGATCAGCTATATTGATGCAAGGGAGGGGCACAGCAGAGTGAACAAGCATGTTACATCTCCTGTTGATCTGGTGGATAACCCTGTCCTATCAACAAGTGTGGTCTCAGGATGCCGTCCTTACCTGAGGCCTGGAACAGAAAAATTCAGGATGCCAGTTAACTTAAATAAAATACTCTCTTACACTAAGTTTTTGGTTGGTTTGCTCAGAAAAGAGGGCTTCCTGGGATGTGGATTTCCCCCCCTCTTTGACCTACCCTGTGTGGTTGTTTGGAATTTCACAGCCATGGTATTGGTAGAACTAAGATTTTCCTTGGAAAAACCATTGGTCCCTACAACCTGAGCTTAATAGAAATCAGTGTTAGCAGCACAGCACCTATGAAACTCAGTTGGTCAGTGGTATACCCAGACAAGTTTACTATAATATACAAATGTTGCTAGGAGTTGTCCTGCCTTCCAATTAACTGGGGAACTGTTCCTTAAACTTTTGTTGACCTCTGTGTACAGATTATGTATTTACACCTGAGTTCCACTCTACTTAAAGCAGCAATGACTGGTGGTCTTTTCCTTGAAAGGTCTTTTTGGTTTTGGATTGGTTAGTTAAATTTGGGAATCTTCCCAAACTCCGCTGAGCCTTCCCAACATCTTAAAGCCAGTCCTATGCAAAGAAGTTTGAAAGCACAAGACGAAATGGTAAATTTAGCATGACCTAGATTAGAAACTTACCATGGGGTCACCCAATGTGGTCACATTGGCTGTGTCTACAGTCTAATTTAAAAACCTTTCCATTTATAGACATGCTCCAGGAGGGGTGTATGTGTGTGGGGGGGAGAAATGCTCTTTAATTAGAGTCCCATTATAAATGCTATCTATACTTTTGCATAATGAATTCTGTCTAATATAGTTTGCAATTTTTTAAAGAAAGTAAATGTAAATAACATTTAAAATTGCCATAAGGATTTTTTTTTGTTGGTTTTTAGAAAATATTCTGCTGTGCTTGTTTTGATATTTGATGTTAATTAAAATCCAGGGTATCCAACATTGTTTGTAAAGTCAAGAAGATTACAGTAGGTTAGACATGAGAAAGCGAGATCAAAATAAGCAATGATCCTAAAACAGGTTTCTTTAATTGTCTAGGTAGGGTAATAAATAAACCTCCAATTCCATAACACACTACTAGAAGCTAGGATTTTTCATGCAATCATCTTTGCTTATGCTACCTTCCCAAAACCTATATTGCTATTTTCAGCCTCCTTAAAATCTTAATGGATTTTTTTCAGAGTGGTAAAAAAAGATGGATAGTGCAAAAAACTTTCATATATTTACAGAAAAAGGATTGGTCTTCTAGTTTAATTGACACGGTTTTTTGGTACAAATCTTTTCTGGCCTTTTTAAAAGGTGCTGGGGGACAGTTTGAATCACTGGGTGGTTGACACTTAGGGCATTGACAGACATGCAGCTCCCTGGTTTAACTCATGGCACTTTACATAAAGCATCATGAGTCAGACTGACCCTTCCGACTCAACAGATATTCGCTGTTGGGTTGGGAGAGTGGAGGATCTACCTTTGCTTCGGAGCCGATCCAGCCAAGGAACTGTTGTAGAGCACTTTTAAGGGTTTGATCATGCAACAAGTATAACTTCTGTCTGTGTCCTGAGAGGGAAGATGAAGGCCAAGTGTCAGGTCAGGGCAGCTAGTAAGGGAAGCATGTGGGATCCAGAGTCTGAGTGCAGTACAGTAGGAAATTTTCTACAGTATCCTCAGCCACTAATGTGGTATACTTTTTCCCTAAAGGCCTATTTAAAATACAAATTGCCCTCTTTGGCAAACAGAAGAAACTCTGAAAACCAATCACCTCCCTTCAATTTCATGGCCTTTCTTGAAACTTTAGGACAAATTACTTGAGAAGGGCAGGAATGATTTCCCTTCTAGTCAATTGCTGCTGTTGTTCCATAGCTGCCATTTCCTTTTCCTCACACATAGCTTGACACCTCTTCCAGGTGCTGATCTTAAGTCTCAGAGCCACCTCTAGTCCCATCAGGTAGGGTGAAAGAAAGAGTGAGAGACAGAGGGAGGGATTGAAGTTAAGGCAGTTATCCTGAAGAAATAGATTAAGGCAATTAGTATGCACACAGGCTATTGCGTGGGGAAGAGAAAAGGGATAGGGGTAAACCAGTGCTTCCTAACGTTTCTCTCAGCATGACCCCACTTATGACCTCATTTCCTCAGCATGGCCCCTCTTTCCTAATCTACAGCCCCCCCGCCCTGCTGGAAGGGGGCCCCCAGCTGCCAGGACTAGGGACAGGGCCACAGCCCCTTGCCTCCCCATCAGTGCCTGAGCTCCAGATGCCACTCGTGGGAAGCAGTAGTTGCTGTGGCCAGAGCAGAGCATGGAGCTCAGCTCCCTCTTCCCCCTGCCCTGCAGGTGGCGCAGCCAGAGTGGCACCCATGGGAGGTGACTGCAGGCTGCTTGCTGTTGATTTGGGGGTCTTCACCCTGCTGCCCTGCCCCCGGGACTTCTGCAGGCCAGCAGGTGGGACCCATTGTGTGGGGCCAGGGAGGCTTGGTGCCACTGCCAGGAGCTACACGCCCATCACACCATCACAGTGAGGGGCCCTCTGCCTCCTGGCAGCAGCATGGAGTTGTGCCCCTCACTGCTGCCAGGTGGTCAGGGGGTGCCTCACCATGGTGGTGCACCTGGCGTGGGGCTCCCGGTGGTGGCACTGAGCCCCAAGTCTCATCTGCCCCCTCCATTGTTTCCATGACCCCACTTTTTATCATTGCAATCCCAAATGGGGTCACAACCCCAAGGTTGGAAACTATTAGTATAAACTGTAGGGCACTGGTTTTTGGGAGATGAAATTTGTGTTAGAAAGGGTTGATATTGCTGTGATGGACAGAAGAGCTAAGCTAAAGGCATCACTTTTTAAAAAAGAGAACTCCTTAAAATGTTGTCAAGGTCATTTGAAAGTATTTCTCAGATGATGAAAACTATGTATCAGTTTTCCAGTCAGTGTGGGTAAGAGCCTAGCTCCTAGGCTTCATCAAAACCCCTGAAACTGAAGGATACCATCTCAGATGGTTCAGAATGACAGGAGGAACTTTGGAATGGAAACCACAAGGGCTCATTAACTAGGGCTTGGTATAACAAAAACACCATTGGAGAATGCTACAACCCTTGGCAACTATGATACTATTACACATTGATTCAGCAGTACTGCATCCAATGACCTTTGTGTTGGGTGTGCACTGGTTGGGCACCCACCTCAGCTTGTGTGATTTCATTCTTGTTTCCTGTCTTTGGGGATAGAGAGAAGGAGAGATTTTTTGGAGGCATAACATAAAATTGTGTAGGGGATTAGAGGGATGTGTTCAGTGTTCAAACTGCTTTCTGTGTCCTGGTTTTCTTCCTTCCCGTATGAACTCAAGTAAACCTTGTTCTGGAAAAGAAACTGAAGTTAATTAAGAGGGTTATTTGCTGTGGCATTGGCTAAATGAGAAAAGGAATTGCTCTGCATCTGCATAAACATAGTCCTGGCAGCCACCATATGGTTTGCATAAGAAGAGCTGACTGTCTTGGACTGGAAAGCAAGAGAGAAGATCAGAGCAGGCTTCACAAAAAACTGCTTTGAATGGACATTTTAATTGCTTTAATTTCTGGATAGCTCTACATCTTGATAAGAATACATTTACCTCAGTGTGATTGTGTTATGCTACTGGTATTTAGTCCTGATGGAGAGCTAGCGATCTCAAACTCAGCCCTCACTGTCTGCAACAGGGGTGGGCAATTTATTTGGGCCTGCCAGCCGCCCGCATAAGGGAGTTTTGCTGAGCTGTTGCTGGCGAGGTCGGCACCTCTCCCCTCCATGCAACAACTCATGAAAACTGCCTGTGTGGGATGGGGCTGTTGGCAGGTAGGGAATGGTGTCCAGGAGTGGGATGGGTGGGAGAGGCCAGGATCATGAAGTGGAGTCTCAGGGCTGTGACAGCACGGGGCTGGGGCCCAGAGCAAAGCCACGATCTACCTGAATACCCTTATGATTGGCACCAATTCCTCAGGCAGGGGTGTGTAGGGAGCAGACTGTGGCTCTTCCCCGGGCCCATAGTGCCACATGCCCCAAGATCCCAGGGTCTCCCTGGCCTCACCCACCTGTTTCACTGCCAGACACCACTTCCTGCTGGCCTGCAGCCCCATCCCATCCACCTGGCCGAGGACATTGTCTTCGTGGGTCTTGGCTAGTCTCCATGGAGACCCCAGGACCATGCGGCAGTTACAGTGTGCCTCTGTGACAGGCACGGGTTGGGGCAGAGCCACGATCTGCTCCCTACACACCCCTACCTGCAGAACCCGTGCCCATCATGGAGGCATGCAGGCAGTGGATCGTGGCTCTGCCCAGCCCTGTGCAATCACACCCCCACCTCCCCTCAAGATCCTAGGGTCTCTCCAGCCTCACATGCCCATCTTGCTCCTGGATACCACTCCCTGCTGGCTCGCAGTCCCATCCTAGCCACTCAGCTGTGTGCTTTGCCCACTTGGGTCCTGCCCTGGTGGTTGGTGCAGGGTGCCTGGGCAGCAGGGCTGCATGTAGAGGGCTGCCAGGAAATGGAGTCCAGCCACAATGATGCCCCAGCCCCACTGTGCACCCATGGGCAGTGGGACCCACTGCATGCGCCATAGCTCAAGCTGCGCCTCACACCAGACCTAGTTCACAGGCCATATTTTGCTCACCTTTGGTCTACAGCATGTGAAGACATATAACAGCTAATGATCTAGTAGCTTGCTTCTCTTTTTGCTGCACAATTAAAAAGGTGCTACTGGACTGGTCAAGTGATATTACTGAAAGAAAGGAGTACATAGATTGGCTTGAATATTATGATACAAAGTGGTAATGAGATCTCTGGTTTATTTTGGTCATCTTCATGTGGATTTAGAACATTTGTGTTTTACTTTTAAATAATGATTGCACCCATTTAACTCGGATTGGATATACAGTTTGATATGTAGCTTGCTCACGTGTAACAGGGTTTTTGTTCTTTGCTAGAGATGGCCCTTATTTCTCTAAGGACCCAGTACATGGCACATGTATACTGTAATTAATGTGTTAATCACAGCATAAATAGCAAGTGTACTACACATGCACCTGTTTTAAGATGCTGTAAATTTGCAGACAAGCTGTAAGAACATTCCACATATAAGGGAGAACATTTAAATGGTTGATTCTTATCGTGCCTGTGAGAGAGAGAAGGAGCCAGCAGGCTCCAAGGGCACTATTGACTTTGGGTACCGTAGGTCCTGAAATGGGGCGCACTTCACTTGTGGACTAAAACTGTTGAAAGGGGATCTTGTCAAGCCCCACAAAGGGGGCTCTCCAAGAGCCAATAAGGGGGCTTGGCCCCTTGGAGGGCAAGTTTGGATTGGAAGGCGGCTGCAGACGGCCGGAGCAACGGCACAGATCAAGGGAACCTTCTTGGTCGTAGTGCTTGTTTTGATTTTCATTTTTGTTCGTGGATTATCTGAGCGGACATGAGGATACGTGGCCGGACCAGCCTCTTGGCCACCGCCCAGTGGAACGGGCGAGGGTGTAGGGGTGGCAGAACCCTCAGAAATTCGGGACCTCACGAGACACCGGTGAGACTCATAATTGGACTGCACGTGTCAGACATCGGAACCAACTCCGTTAACATCAAAGTTGTGGCAGGCAAAACATACGCGTATGACACCCCAATTATAGTTGAGGACACACTAGGCAACTGGCAGGCGGCGTTGGTCCGGCCTGCGGGAGACGGCGATACCCAACAGTGCCAAATGTAATGTGTGGCCAGGGCTGGCAATCAGCTGATTATTGGCCCTGGCCTGAGGCTGCAGGGGAGGAGGGTGTGCAAAGGGCTTTTCCTGCTGGAGACTTCAGATGTTGTGCACAGCAGCTCTGGCAGGGTTGCTGGGCATCAGGGATCTGAGCCCCTCCATGCCCTTTGTTTCCCTCTGCCAGGAGCCTCTGATCCCCAGCTCTGGCCAGCCTGCAGGGTGTCAACCCAGCCCAACTGGCTGGTGCACGGGGAGTCCAGAATTATGATCTTGGGCTCCCTATGCAAAATTGCACCTCTTTCCATGCAGATGTGGCATGATAAGAGAGGCATAATTGTTTGGACCAGGGATCAGATTTCAGCTGGGGGCTGAAGAATGTAACGGTGATGAACAGGATTCAGTTACTTCCAGACTTGAATAACAAAACTATCTGAATCTAGACCTGGTGTTCAGATGTGTCCATTTTGAGAGGAAGCTTTGAGCTGTCAACTCATCCAGTATTGCCAAAACTAAACATTCTGGTATTGAGTCAGGCCCCCTCAAACGATGAGGTTTGTTTACAAAAGTACCTTTCATTTTTTGAGCATTTTGGGATGCTGTTGGGTCACACTTTCAAGCTTTTCTTTCCAATTGAGGGCTGAAAAGTCCATATTCAAACAAAAACTGAGATTCTCACAGGGCACACCTACATGAGACACTACTGTGCAGTTGCTACTGCACATTTATTTAGTAGTTGTATTAGCAGGTGCTAAATAAATGCACGGTAATTGGAGTTACAGTGCCAGTGCAGTAGTGCTAGTGAGCATCATCTAAAAGACATTACTGTGAATTAGCTTAATAATACTGCAGAGTAGTGTATTAGCACCGTCTGTGGTGTGACATGCTATTACACAGTACTTTTCAGCTACTGTGCAGTCAGTGTCTTGTGTAGATGTACCCAAAGTTACCTTCAAGACCTGGGGTTTCAATAAAAAACCCAAGATGTTGAGATGAGTAGCAAGGCCTGGCAACACTGTGTAACCCAGGGGCAGGCAATTATTTTGGGCAGAGGGCTGCTTACTGAGTTTTGGCAAGCTGTCGAGGGCCACATCGGTAGCACTGCCCCTTGACACATGCCCTGCCCCCTGATTGCCATCTAGGGGACGTCCCATCCCCTAACCCCTGACCTTTGGCACCAGAAGCTCCTCCCTTTGCCCACAGAAATATGTCTATCAGCACGGAGTTTTGCCTTAAAATACCAAATTATATTCTAAAAAGCAAACATCTACAATGTTTATTAATTTGATTAAAATAATATTTTTGTCCTGATTTACATGTGTTTGTGTAGTGTACATAGAAGTGATAACTTTAAAATGAAGTCTTACTCTTGTAAACTGTAGGGGTGGGAATTCGTTTGTGGGGGGGCTGTGGGTGTGTGGGTATGCAGAGGAGGGTGTGTGGGGGGGGTTGTGAGGGGTGGATAGGTGTGTGGGGTGAGAGAATATGTGGGGGTGTGTGTGTATAGGCAGTCCTCAGACTTGCAACACAATTGGTTCCTGAAAACCGCGTCTTAAGTTGAAATGTTGTAACTTGGAACTGATTTTCCCATAGGAAACAATGTTATAAATGAGGGATTGGTTCCTGAACCAAGACCTGATACCCTATTTTCACAAAAATATTGCCGAATTTTGTTCTCAGTCAATTATAGATGAGCAATATAGGTACATTAATGTATTTATATTGTAAAAAGTAATCATACTGAGGAAAGAGGACTACCCGGGAAACGATAGGCCAGTTAGCCTTATCTTGATCCTGGGTAAACTTTTTGAGAGAATTATTCTGGCACATGTCCACGAGGGGCCAGCAGGGGAGATTATGCTTACGGGCAACCAACATGGGGTCATTAGAGGCAGGTCCTGTCAGACCAACCTGGTGGCCTTCTACGACCAGGTCACCAAATCCTTAGATGCAGGGGTAGTAGTGGACATAGTCTTTCTGGACTTTGAGAAGGCCTTCGACACTGTCTCTTACCCTGTTCTCATTAAAAAACTGGGGGACTGTGGTGTCGACACCTACGTCAAATGGGTTGCCAACTGGCTGGAGGGCTGCACCCAGAGAGTCATGGTGGTGGATGGGTCATTTTTGACCTAGAGGGATTTCATAGATTTCATAGACATCAGGGCTGGAAGGGACCTTGGGAGATCATCGAGTCCAGCCCCCTGCCCAAAGGGCAGGAAGTCAGCTGGGGTCATAGGATCCCAGCAAGATAAGCATCCAATTTACTCTTGAAGGTGTTCAATGTAGGTGCTTGAACCACCTCTGCTGGCAGACTGTTCCAGACCTTGGGGGCTTGGACAGTAAAGAAATTCTTCCTTATGTCCAGCCTGAAACGGTCTTGCAGGAGTTTGTGACCGTTCGACCTCGTCATCCCTTGGGGCGCTCTGGTGAACAAACGTTCCCCCAGATCCTGGTGGTCACCCATGATCAACCTATAGGTGGCCATCAGATCACCCCTGAGCCTACGCTTTTCCAGGCTAAAGAGTCCCATGTCTCTCAGCCCATCATCGTAAGATCTGTTTTCCTGACCTCTGATCATGCGCGTGGCTCTCCTTTGGACCCTCTCAAGCTTCTCCACATCCTTTTTGAATTGTGGAGCCCAAAACTGGACGCAGTACTCCAGCTGCGGCATCACCAAGGCCGAGTACAAGGGGAGAATGACGTCCTGGGATTTGCTCGAGAAGCATCTATGGATGCAAGCCAGCGTTTTGGTCGCTTTATTAGCCGCAGCATTGCATTGCAGGCTCATGTTCATCTTGTGGTCAATGATGACCCCCAAGTCTCTTTCTTCTGTAGTGCTATCCAACGTAGCACTGCCAAGCCTATAAGGAAACTGCAGGTTTTTCCTCCCAAGGTGGAGAACCTTGCATTTTCCGGTGTTAAACACCATCAGGTTCTCATCTGCCCATTTGCTGAGCTTGTCCAGGTCAGCCTGGATCACTCGCCTATCTTCTGGCGTGGATGCTTTGCCCCAAAGTTTGGTGTCATCAGCAAACTTGGCCAGTCCACTCCTGACTCCAATGTCCACATCATTAATGAAGATGTTGAACAGTATGGGTCCAAGGACAGAGTCTTGAGGGACCCCACTGGTCACAGGACACCATGATGAGTGACTGCCATCAACTACAGCCCTCTGGGTCCGACCACGAAGCCAGTTTCCCAGCCAGTGGATCGTGGTGAAGCCAAGGCCACAACTGGGCAGTTTGGCCAAAAGGTGATCATGGGATACCAGATCAAAAGCTTTTTTGAAGTCAAGATATATGACATCAATCTCTTCTCCCTCGTCCAGGTGATAGGTCACCTGGTCATAGAAGGAAATGAGATTGGTCAAACAAGACCTACCCGCAACAAACCCGTGCTGGCTGTCCCTTAGAATGTTAGCCTGGGCCAGTCCATCAAGGATGGCCTCCTTAATAAACTTTTCTAAGATCTTCCCAAGGATAGAAGTCAGGCTAATGGACCTGTAGTTAGCCGGATCCACTCTCCTCCCTTTCTTGAAGATCGGCACCACATTGGCCTTCTTCCAGTCTTCGGGCACTACACCAGAGCGCCAGGAGTTTTCAAAGATCCGTGCCAGGGGCTGGGCTATGACGCTCGCCAGCTCCTTGAGTACCCTGGGGTGCAGGTTGTCAGGGCCAGCTGACTTGAAGGTATCCAGCTTCTCAAGGTGTTCCTTCATGAGGTCAGCATTTATGGAGGGTAGGGGATCCCCATCACCCGGATCTCCCTGTCCCATAGCAGGCATGGGCGTCCCATGGGACTGATGAAAGACTGACGCAAAGTACCTATTTAATAGTTTGGCTTTTTCCTGGGCGTCAGTTGTCAGTTGCCCCATCTGGTTTAGCAGGGTTCCAACGTTGTCCTTGCTTTTCCTCCGGCTCCCCACATATCTGAAAAAGGACTTTTTGTTGTCCTTGATGCTTGAAGCTAGTTGGAGTTCAGTTGCAGCCTTGGCTTTCCTGGTTTGCTCCCTGCAGGACTGGACCAGCGCAGAATAATCCTCCTTGGAGGTGAATCCCGTCCTCCATCCTTTGTAGGCTTTCCTTTTTAGCCGCAGGAGGTCCGCTAGGTCCCTGGAGAGCCAGGAGGGCTGCTGTGCCTTCTTGCTGCCTTTCCTCTGTGTTGGAATAGATTTAGCTTGTGCATTGAGGATCGCTTCCTTGAGAAGCAGCCACTCTTCTTGAACTCCCATCTCTCTGCGGTCATGGTCCCTGAGGGCCTGACCGACAAGCCTCTTGAGCTTGTCAAAGTCGGCTTTTCTGAAGTCAAGGACTTCTGTGTTGCTGACTGACTTGCCAGCTTTACAGCGGATGGTGAAGGTGATCAGCTCGTGGTCGCTGTCACCCAGCTTCCCATCGATCATTAGGTCACCGATTAGGTCGTCCCCCGTAGCCAGTACCAAGTCGAGCAGCACTTTGCCTCTCGTTGGCCCATAGACATCTTGAGTCAGGTAGAGGTCATCCACACACGAGAGAAAGCTTTGCGATCACTTGGATTTTGCTGAGTGATCTTCCCAGGAGATGTCTGGGTAATTGAAGTCACCCATGACAACCAAGGTCCTGGAGCAAGTGGCCTCAGTCAGTTCCTGGGCGAACTCCTGGTCAAGCTCAGGACTTTGAGTGGGAGGTCGGTAGTAGACTCCCACCGTTGTGTCCCCTGTGCCGTATTCCCCACGAATTTTTACCCAGAGGGTCTCTAGCTGTCCATGCTGGTCGCCAACTTCAGCTTGCAGGGACACATAGCTTTCCTTCACATGTAGCTACACCCCCGCCCCTTTTGTCAACACGATCCCTCCTGTACAGGGTATAGCCCTCTATACCCGTGGTCCAGTTATGGGTGGAGTCCCACCAGGTCTCCGTTATCCCAATGACGTCATAATTCTTTGCACTGAGCAGGAGGATGAGCTTGTCCTGCTTGTTACCCAGGCTCCTGGCATTAGTGTACAAGCAGGCAAGTGTCCCCTTGGGGGCTCTTGCCTTGCCCACAGATTGTGCCAGGGCTGGGGCAGGGGTGGGCTCCCTTAAGTGCCTTGGTCTGCTGGCTTTGCAAGGGTTGCTCAGCAGGCCAGCAGGGGCAGTAGTTCCCCCATCCCCCAGCGGGCTTAGTTTAAAGCCTGGTGGAGCAGGTCAACCTGGCTGAGAAGAGCCTCCTCCCCAGGGGGGAGAGGTGGAGGCCATGTCTTCCCAGCAGCTCGCTGCCTCTCTCGCCAAAGAGTGGGCTGTGGTCATGGAAGCCAAAGCCTTCCCGATGACACCAGCTCCGCAGTCTTTGGTTCACTGCGTGGATCCTCCTCTCCCTCCTCAGCCCATAGCCCGAGACTGGGAGGATCGACGAAAACACCACCTGAGCTCCCAGACCCCTAAGCCCCGCTCCCAAATCCCTGTAGCGCCTCATGACCTGGCTGGGGGTGCTCCAAGCCGTGTCATTGGTGCCCACATGAATAAGGAGCATGGGGTAGTGGTCTGTGGGCCGGAGGAGCTGCGGGATCCTCTCCGCAATGTCTCGGATGCGGGCCCTGGGAAGCAGCAGACTTCCAGGGCTAAGGGGTCGGGGCAGCAGATTGCCCCCTCAGTCTCCTGCAGGATGGAGTCTCCCACAACAAACACCTTTTGCTTTGTCTTGGGGAGAGCGGGGGCAGTAGCTGTGGTTGAGCCTGGGTTGCCCGCGGGAGCTGGCAACTGAGCAGGCTCTGCTCGGGCTGCAAGAGGTGCGAACACGTTGCTAAGCTCCAGCGAGGGAGGGGCCTTGGTGCGGTGGGCCTTAGGGCCCTTGACCACCTTGGTCCATGCCCCTGACTGGGCAGAGCGGGAGGTCCCAGAGTCCTCCTTAGTCCTGGAGGGAGACAATGCTCTACCCTGTGGCTCCCGGGGGAGAAGGGCCTGGCAGTAGGAGTCTATCTCCTGCTCGCAGTCCCTGATGGCACGCAGTCTCTGGACTGTGGCCTGGAGCTCCTCCAGTTGGCGTGCCAGAGACCCCAGTATGGAGCAGAACCTGCAAGGGGAGGTGGCCATGCTCCTGGGCCCCAGAGCCTGAAAAAGGGACAGGCAGCCCCCGCAGCCAAGAGCCAGGGGCTCCGTCTGCGTGGAGCCCGGAACCATGGGCTCCGTCTGGGTGGCTGTCTCTGAGGTGCCCAATGGGGGGGTCGCAGAGCCCGAGGGGACCCTCGGGGTCCGGCGCATGCCTATCCATATCATGCCTCTGGTAGGCTGGCTACGGCTGGGGCTGACTACTCTGGGGGGTCGCAGGCAGGGTCTCGTGCCCTCCCATGCCCTCTCCTGCGCGAACTCCGCGCTAACTCGAGCGCCTGTTTATGCAGCCTGTTCGCGCGGCTCCAGTAGCGTGGCTTCCTGGGGGACTGGGCCAAGTAGGGGCCTGGGCAGGGGCTTGACCTGGCTGGGCTCCAGGCAGCGGCCTCCTTCCAGGGAGCAAGGAGTTAACCCCTTCCCACCACGAGCCCGCTTAGCTCTGGCTGTGCTGGGGGTCAGCAGGGGGCTCTGCGGCTGCTGAGGGGGTGTCTGGGGGGCTTCAGGGGAGTGGGGGCGCAGAGGGCTTCACCTGCGCGTCTCTCACCGCTCCGGAGCCTAACTGAGCTTTTTTTCCCTGTTTGGCGGGCCCTTTTAAACTGCGCGCATGCACAGTGGGCCTGCCATCGGGGAACACTGGTTTCTCAGGCCAGGGGGGCCCTGCCCGCGATTTGGGGGGCCCTGCCCTACAGGAGGGGGACTGGTGAGTACCCCACTCCTTCTCTTCTCTCTCCCTGGGGGGCTGGGCTAAGTAGGGACCTGGGCGGGGGCTTGACCCGGCCTGGCTCCAGGCAGCGGCCTCCTCCCAGGGAGCGAGGAGTTAAACCCTTCCCACCATGAGCCCGCTTACCTCCGGCTGTGCTGGGATGTGGGCAGTGGGGTTCCCCAGGGCTCAGTCCTCGGGCCTGGACTGTTCAACATCTTCATCAGTGACTTGGATGAGGGGGTAAAAAGCACCCTGTTCAAATTTGCTGATGACACTAAGATGTGGGGGGATGTGGGCATGCTAGAAGGGAGGAATAGGCTGCAATCGGACCTAGACAGGTTACAGGGGCGGGCAGATGAGAATAGGATGGGATTCAACACTGACAAGTGCAGGGTGCTGCACCTGGGGAGGAAGAACCAGCAGCATACCTACAGGCTGGGGAACTCCCTTCTCGTCAGTGCATAGGCAGAGAAGGATCTTGGAGTCATCACTGATACCAAGGTGAACATGGGCCAGCAGTGTGGGGATGCAGTCAGGAAGGCCAACCATACCTTGTCATGCATCCACAGATGCATCTCAAGCAAGTCCAAGGAGGTGATACTCCCCCTCTATGTGGCACTGCTCAGGCTGCAGCTGGAGTACTGCATCCAGTTTTGGGTGCTGCACTTCAAGAAGGACGTGGACAACATGGAGAGGGTCCAGAGGAGGGCCACTCGCATGATCAGGGGGCAGCAGGGCAGGCCCTAGGAGGAGAGGCTACGGGACCTGAACCTATTCAGCCTCCACAAGAGAAGGCTGAGTGGGGATCTAATGGCCTGTTGCAGACGAGTCAGAGGGGACCAGCAGGCATTGGGGGAGTCCCTGTTCCCCTGAGCAATACCAGGAGTGGCTAGAAATAATGGTCACAAGCTGGCAGAGGGTAGATTCAGACTAGACATCAGGAGGCGCTACTTCACAGTCGGGGTGGCTAGGATCTGGAACCAACTTTCAAGCGAAGTGGTGCTGGCTCTTACCTTGAGGGTCTTTAAGAGGAGGCTAGACAATCACCTTGCTGGGGTCGTTTGACCCCAGTACATTTTCCTGCCATGGCATGGAGTCGGACTCGATAATCTGCTCAGGTCCCTTCTGACCCTACTAACTATGAAACTATTTGGAAAGAATTCTTTGAGGTGACTTGCTGGACTTTTTGAAGGGTTCTTGGCTGTGGTCTTCTCAGGAGTCTTGGCTGCAGGTTTTTCTGGAGTCTTGTCTGCTTTCTTAAAGGCAGTGTTTAAGGAAGTTTGGATAGATGTTCTCCAGGGACACAGGCGACACAGCAAGCTTGTTTGCTGGCATGGTGTCAGATCAAGCATTGTAAAGTTGAAACTGATGTCAGAAAGTTGAAACAGGTGTCAATTTATAAACGTTGTAAGTGTGAAATGTTGTAACTTGAAACATTGCAAGTCGAGGACTGCCTGTATAAGTGGGGCATGGGGGATTATGGGGTTTGTGGGGGGAGCATGGCTGGGGTGTGTGAGGGGGTATGGGGGTTTGTGTGTATGACAGTGCAAGGGGGGTGGTGGGTGCATGTGTATGGTGGGGGGTGCTTGTGGGACTCACCCTATGAACACATACACACTATGTTCCTGGCACTATACACACCCCTCCCTTCCACTCCTGGCCCTGGGGTACCAGTGGGGCTGTGCACAAACGGTCCAGCAAAGCAGCCACTGGCTACATGGCCCTGGAGCAGCCATGTGCAGGGAAAGCAGCTTCAGGCAGAGGCCTCTGAGTGGGGGGGAGGTCGGGGTGGGGTGGGGCTAGACTTGCTTTTCTCCTGACTCCTGCCAGCTTCCCATGAGTTCTACTTCCCCTGCCTTTCTCAACTTTTATCTGCTTCTAGCTGCCAGTCAATATTTATTTTCTAAAAATTTTAGGTGCCCTATGGGTCAGATAGAATGGCCTGGCGGGCCCTGCCAACCATATTTTGCCCACCCCTGGTGTAACCCAACTTTGGGCAGAAGATGAAGTTGTAATTCTGGCCCTGTTTTTCACTTTGAATGTGGATATGCATTCTTCTGGAGAAACACTGAAGCTGAAGAATGGGAGGTGTCACAGGTCTAGACCAAATGGTTATTTGGTACTAGTGCTTTAATTTTAAATCACAATTTTTTGGAGCAGTAAAGAAGACTGACTTTAATGCAGTGTGTTCTTGAGATTCTTGGACTGTTTGCAAGGTACTTCTCATTGTGGTCTTTGTACCAAGAGCATTTCTACTCCCACCACTACCACTTTGCACTGTGTCCCAGGCACACAAGCATGAGGGCAGTACAAACTGAGAGGAGAGACCCCGAAATCAGAAATTACTTACCTATCGCAAGTAGCCCGATGCTGGCAGAACAACATGGAGGAGAAAAGCCTGCACGGTTCATCAGCCACACTCATATACAGCTGAATCTGGCGTCATGGATGCATGCTGGCCAGCTGAATTAAAAGCCAGCATGAGTGGGAGAGGCAGCAGAGCCTGCAGCCGCTCTTCACACTGGTGGCAAGCAGCGCCAGTGAGTAGAAAGAGATCCCCATCAGGGAGGAACTGTCTGGGCAGCAGTGGCTGCCCAAAGCTGTCACAGGGAGCACTGGATTGCCAGAGAAAGCCTCGTCTGGGAACAAGCAGCGAAAGCAGTGGAGGAGAAGGCGGCTCCACACCCGGACTCCAGCTGCATAAGACAGTAGGAGGGGAGCTGACTGGGAGAGGAGCAAAGGGAGCTCCCACCAGAGACAGAGAGGTGAGCAACATTGGGGGATGCAGCCAGGCACTGGCTCCAGGGCAAGGAGAGGAGAAGGACTGTGTATCCTTATTGCTCTCTTTTCTACCTGCCTCTTTTTTTTATTTTGTTGTGTCCTTTTTCTTTTGTCTTCTCTTACTCGTGTATCACACTGTATCATTTTTTTCATTTAGTTTTCTTCTTACTCTTGCTTTGAGTGGTAACCTGTAGTCGTGAGGTCCAGAGGACAAAAATGAGCCACAAGGGCTGCTCACAGGAATCATTCATCAACAGGGTTGAGCATGAGGGGAAGAGCTGCACGAGTGGTGAACATTCTATTAACTCAAAGTCCGTGAGGCAGAAGAAAATAGGACTAGATACCTGAGAAAGTGTGATGAGGAAAGACCATCAAGACCAGAAGGCAAGCCACATTGACATTAGGCGGCCTGTCTAAGGCTGGCGTATGGAAAGGGTGTAGGGGAGGTGGAACCCTGTGAATATCCATCAGGAAGAACGACCGATCTAGAGGGACCTCCAACGAGAGACCCCACCACTGAGGTTACATTTAAAGACATGGCAGATGAGTTCTAGGGTACTCGCCAGGGAGACTGAGGTCCCTACCAGAGGTTACATGAAGCCTCTCTGCATCTATCACCAGGTGCCCGCGCCAAGGCGGTGCGTGAATGGATTTTTGAAGTGAGATGGGCACTACATCTTTCATTCCATGTGGTCCAAATGCTTTTTAAGACCTCAAAGTTCTCTTCCATGAAGGTAACATTATTTCTGCAAAAGGTTATAGAGATATGCAAAATGGTTAAGGTGCTTTCCTAAACTCATAGATAAGCCATTGACAGAGCCACAAGTATATTCTAGGACTTTAAGGGCTTGTTTACCCTGGGAAAATTTTCTAATTTTCTTTCAATTCCTTTGAGAAGCTGCTCAAAGAATGTATTTTTTAATCCATACTTCAATACACAAACTAATGTGCTTAGAAAAGAATGAAGTTTATATAAGGAAAGAACAAAATTAGATAGTAATCAATCATTTTCTAGCTACCTGTTTGCTACCAAAATCTTTTTGAATTCACATTTGCCCTAAGGGTCTTTGTCTTCATTTTTTTTAGCTATTTTCATTCCAGTTAATAAAAGTCTTTGGAAATTCAATATCCCATTTTTCTATATATTATTTAAATTAAGGCTTGCATTGTAGTTCAAGGATTTTAAGTAAAAACATTTCTTCTGGCACTGAGTGACCATGTGGACAATGAGATAACTTACATCATTTAAGATTAAGTTTTAAGATAAAGATTTATAACTTTTTTTACTGTGCTTGTATCTTAACTGCTGGCAATTTCTGCAGGAAGATGCGCAGGGTTCTTCTTGTATATGTAGTTGGTGAAGCAAGGAACAATGAATACACTTCATACCTTCTTTTCCTGTCTGTATCTCCTGTATAAGGAACTCTCTTTTCCTGTATATATCTCTTAAAAAAAAAAAACTCCCAAGAAATTAAATGGAAAAATAAAAACAAACAAATAAAAAGCCCCCTAAACAAAATGCAAACCCCCAGCAATAACCCCTAAGACACCATAGCATAGATAAGCACCTACACTGAGACCAAAGGGAGATGTACATTTGACTCACTGAATGCAGCATCAAGCCCTCAAAAGGCAAGACATTTAAAAAAGTTAAACTTGTTACACCACAAATGCCCAAATGTTGTTGTCATGACATAGGTAGTATGAATTTGGGCTTCTATTTTGCAGTAGGCATCTGTTTCCTATAAGGCAGGAGAGCACGGCCAGCCCAGAGCTGCCCATGCTCTCCATCTACCCAGAACAGATACTTGTGGGACTACATATTCCCAGGGCATGCGGGATTAGAACCCGGAGGCCCCAGGAGCACCTGCCTGGGCTCCCCTGTTTGCAGAGGTGCACCCCAGGAATCCTGTGGTGGAGGGTTGCCAAGGTGTCTATCACCTTGTTGCTCCTTGACTTGGGGTGCACTTCTGTGAATGGGGAAACCTCAGGTGATACTTCGCTAGCAGTGAAACCTGAGGTTCCCCTGTTTGCAGAGGCAAGTCCTGAGTGTTATCCCACCTGATCGGGTCCCGGCTGTTTTTTGGGAGTGGTAGGGGCCTGACCGTGTGGGACATGCATGATATCTGTTTTGTTCAATGAAATGGATTAGCTGTGCTGATCCGCTTCATTTTACAATGCCTGTTTATATCCTTCGATAGGCTTGCCAAACAATTTCCTCTTCAACATCCTCCCACTGTAAATGATACCATTTCACTATGAACATGCTACTGTCCTAGACTAATGTACCAATTTTTTATTTTTAGTGCGGCTAGTCATCCCAAAAAGCTATTTTTATTTAAAGAAAAACTGTGTAATTGTTATATTATTCTTTATCCTCTGCAGTGCCAGCTGCAGTGCAATTCATTTGCCTTGTTTCTTTCAAACCCCCATATTGCTTTTTGTTTTGCTTGTAAAGATTAATTTGACTTTTCCTTGTAGAGGCACTAAAACATAAACATATAAAGAATTGTAATTTTACATTTTAAGTTTCCCCAGATTGATACCAGCTATGATGAGAAAGCACCTGCTATTAGAGACTATTTTAAATGCAATCTAGTGGCAAAGGGAAAGTTTAATAGGTAGAAAGTGGGGCAGGGGACATCTTGGAGACTGTTTTGCCTTCTGCCGAACTTTGGACTAACATGGCTAACTGCCTGTACTTATAGGACAAATTAATGTGTTTTCTTCTATTTTGTTTTAATGAGTTGCATTCATGCCAAGCAGCAAAATATTCTTGAGGCTGTCTGTAATCTCAGTGGGTACATCTAAACACAACATTTAATGCAACGCGATAAATTCGGGAGCAGTTTGTGCCAGAGTTAACTGCTCTTGGGTGCAGCATCTACACGTATGCCTGGGACAGCAGCAATCTGAGCTGGGTGGAGCAGGCCCATGGCTGGCTGGCTGGCCTGACTGGGCACAATGTACATATGTGTTTTATTTCAGTAAAGCAGTGGTCTCCAAACTTTTTTGATTGTGTACCCATATCAGTAAAAATTTTTTGAGCACGCACCCCCAATATATGTATAGTTATTTATTTATAAATTATATACATGTATTGTGTCCCGGGGAGCTGGAGCGGGACTTACCAGCACCGCCAGAGGAGCCCGCGCAGTGTGTCTGCTGCTTGTTTATGCAGCTGCGGCCGGAAGATGACATCATCGGGAGCAGGCGGCCGGCGGGGATAAAAGTGGCTGCAGAAGAGCAGAGGGGGGGATCGGAGGAACTGGGACCAGGTCCAGTGGCACGGGAGGCTGAGAGCCCCAGAGCGGGGCAAGCGACAGCATCCCCAGAATGAGGGGCAGAGAGCCCCAGAGCAGAGCAGGCGGTGGCTCCCACAGGGAGAAGGGCTGAGAGCCCCAGAGAGGAACAGACGTCGGTTTCCCCAGAAAGAGGGGCAGAGAGCCCTAGGGAGAGGCAGCAACCCACTCAGCCAGAGGAGAGAACAACAACAACTGGCCGCAGGGCCTCAGATGAGCGGAGGCGGGCACTAAGGTTGGAGACAGACCATGAGCCTGAAAGAACGGCCAACGAGGGACCTGCGGGTCACAGACTTGAAGCCTGCGAGACCCCCGCC
Source organism: Crocodylus siamensis (assembly GCF_052110815.1). NCBI lineage: Eukaryota > Metazoa > Chordata > Crocodylia > Crocodylidae > Crocodylus > Crocodylus siamensis. The sequence goes on from NC_143398.1 coordinate 115,756,336, forward strand.
CCCCAGGTTGAGTGCTGGGGCGGCGTTGCAGGGACATGACCCTACGAGGGGACCCTGGGGCTGAGGAGCTGGGCTTTAAGTTGTTTATAGGTTTGTTTCTCAGTTAAGAGTACCCCAGCAGGGACAGCTGAGGAGTTACTTACATGAAGATAGGATTAAGCTTGTGTTAGAGGGGTACAACCGGTGCTGCGACCCGGTGCTGGGTCAAGAGGACATAGGAAGGAGAGGACGGGGCGGACTGGCCCATGAGTGATTCGATGAGGGCAGGGCAGACCCAGGGGAACTACAAGCCCACCGACAAGAGGTCCGACACATGAGAGAGGGGGCGCACTAGATGTGGCGTGAGGTTGGGGTACAGGGGTGGCAGAGCCCCGCAACGTGACCACCGAGGGATCCCGGGCCGCGGAGCACCCACAAATCGACCTTAACTGAACTTAACATCAAGTCGTGGTGGGTGAGAACTAAGGCAGAGACTGGGCCGTAAGAGATCTACTCCGAACCCGTAGCGATCCAGCGTGATCAGCGGCGTCCCCTCCCACCGAAGGTGAGCCACCTACGGGTGAGGGTCCCAGCCCAGCGGTCACATACTGCTGTACTAATATATTATGTACATTATAAAACATAGACAAACAATAGAAATTAAAAAAGGATGAGATAAAGATGAAATAAACAATATTTTAATTTTTTTAAAAATTATTAACGGTACAAAAAACCTTTTTGCTCTCACTAAAAAAAATATTATTTAGTTTTTACCTTGTGATGTGGCTGACAAAGAGCTTGCACTAGGAGTAGGAGAAGTGTCAGCTCTGCCATTTTCTTGCTGTTTACTTGTGCTCGCGTTATTAGTATTATCTTCAATCTGCGGTTTCTTTGCAGGAATCTTTTAAAGCCACTTGTCCATTTTGTGAGGGTTAGTTTAGTTAAAACTAGATAATATAATTCGTAAATCCACTTAACCGGGCACACATAAACTGCAATACGCTGAAAGCAAACGAACGCTTCTTCCCTCCGACATACAGGCGCCGGTGTCAATCTGTATATTAAATATTAGTCAAGCTTAACTTTTTTCTTATTTTTTTTAGATAAAAAATAAATAACAATACAAGTTCTAATATTTTCTTCAAGCTTTCCAATGGATCATCTTGTGCACCCCCTGGCGTGCATGCACCCCACTTTGGAGACCACTGCAGTAAAGTATTCTGCAATAAAATTGTAGTGTCCCAAACAGTATTATCCTATGGCAGAGTTAATTAGTTTACTGTGCCCTAACACTAGCGCATGTGTAGACTAAGATGCTTAACTGCAGAGCTAATTGCTCTACTCTGCAGCAAAGCTCACATGCAGTTGTGCCCAGTGAGAACTCATGTAAAATGAAGCATACAGGGCACAAACAGATTTGAAGGGCATCTGGCAGGAGCCTTGGGAAAGTATTCTGAAGCAGAAGTTGGAAGAACTTGCTCTGCTCTAAATGAAGCTCAGTATCAAAAGTTCAGGCTTCCTTATCTTTGACCAATGATTTGATTTCCTTCTTCATTCCCCCAACAGGGATGTATCTAACAATGTGTGCATGTGGTAATGTAACTTGAAGTTGGGGAGCAGAACGCCAGCCCTGGACACCAACTTAGTGGCGGTTCCAGAAGGGTGCCCACAAGGAGTCCCAGCAGCAGCTCTACCCCGGCAACAACTGGGATGGGAAGACCACTCTGTGGCAGCAGCATCTGGGCACTTTTTTTGAACCCTCAGGAGCAAATAAAGCTTTCCTCTTTCTGGCACTTGCAAGCACCCCCACACTCCCACTTTGACATCCGATCCTGAATATCCTGCTTGTTATGTCCCTCTGTGTGTAAGTGTGTGTACACACATGTGTGCTTGGCCAATCTGCTATCTTTCTTCCCTATCATACATGGGGTCATTCTTCAACATGTTTGATTTCCTTTACTTTCTTTGGAAGTCAGTGGATGCTCTGCACCTAGTGGGATTAGATCCATGTACCTCTTATGGTAAATCCATGTGGTAATATACCCACTTATGGATTATAACTGAAGAGAAGGAACAGGTTAGGCATAGGAGCAGGCCTCATTGTAACCAATTTGTCTTTTGGCCTAGAGAAATAGCCACATCAGATGAAAATCTATCCAGTATGCTGTATTAACATTTACATTCAATACCAAAGTCTTTGGATGCATTGTTTTCTTGTGTGTGGGAAAGTTACCGAGACAGTCCATCTTGAAAACCCGAAACAGATAACACTGGTCAGTGAAACATTAGATTCCTGCAGAATACATGCTACATTTACTCTGTCTTCCAGATCCCTCTCTCAATAAAGAAGAAGTAAAGTCTACAATATACCTGGCTGCTCCTGTTCATTTTTCAGGGCCTTTGGCAGCATCACAGGCAGAACCATTAGCAAACTGCCATGCATTCTGCCATTTATAATGTCTTAGGAAAGGGGAAAAAGTTCAAGGAAATATTCCATTTGCTTGTTAGTTTCTGCCATTGGCTCAAAGTTTCATAGTGATATTGGGACCACCCTTCTGCCCTTCAGATCCTGCAAAAAAAAAGCTGGCAAAGGAAGTTTCTTGCTTTGGTCTTTCATCTTGAACAAGTGGGTTTTGTTAAAAACAGATTTAGTCTGTGTTCAGCAAGGGAGTGATGGATAAATCTTGTAAATTATCTTCCAATTCCAGTAGCAGAGTTCACTCCTGTGATGCCTCAGTAAGGCTTTTTTTACTGTACTGCATAGATACTACCCCTTTTTTTTTTTTGGTAAATGTTTTCATATGGTCTTGTTTTAGGCTGTATTTAAGGAGTTATAGATTATTGTATAATAAATCTGAGATCTGAAGGTTATGCTAATAGAGTTTTATTTGCTTTGCTGATGCTGTATAGATTGTGCCTGCCTTTCTGGTTCTGACTCTGTATCACTAGGACTGGAGTTTGTGGAAAGGTCTATTAGGAGTCTGCAGTCGCATAACTGTGGGCAGACGGCCAGGGCCATGAGCCCTGGCTGCCAACTTGTGGGAGGGTTTGTACTGGAACAGAGCAGCCACTGCTGCCACCCAGGGTGCAGAACCTTTTTGCCACAGCTACAGTCTGATGTTAAGGGGATAAAGCCAAGAGTAACCACAATCCAGTTCCACTAGTAGGCCCTAAAAAGGGGGTGGTGTTCTAAAGTAGTCATCTCAAGACAAACATTGAGAAGCTGACATGTGACATGTGAACAGGTTGGAAGATCTGGGGTTATTTAGGCAAGAGAAAAAAGACCAAGGGAAGATTTATCTATCTTCAAATACAAAAAGGCTGTTTCTAAGAAGGATGGTGATTTTCTGTGTCCGCAGCAAACAGCATAAGAAGTAATAGACTTTAATTGCCACCAGGGGCATTTAGAGAGGGTATTGGGAAGAACTTTTTACCTATGTAGGTGGCTAAGTACTAGAACAGGTTACCTACAGAGGTGATGGAATCTGTCACTGGAAGCTTTTAAGTGCAGGCTAGGCCAATATTTACCTGAGATGGCATAAATGGTGAATACCTTCCTGGAGCAGGGGATTGGACTAGATGACCTTCTGAGATTCCTTCTGGTCCTGTTTGCTCTATGATTCTCCATATGAGATGGAAACAATCATGTTTGATTGTCTGATCCCTGGCAGAGTGTGCAGGGCTGGCAGTCGGAAGGGAATTGGGGCTGGCAGTTAAGAGGGAAAGAAAGCCATCTTGCACATTCAAACTGACAACACTCTTTTTAGACTAGAACTGCATCTGTATGGCCAAAATTATGGCTTGGTAGCAGGGTGCATAGGAAGTCTCCAAAATGGGGAGAGAGCATTTGCCACTTCAGAGAGACCTTCAAGGAAACTGGTATCTGAGTTCCAGCACTTTTTATCTCAGCACTCCTGCAGCTGTCTGAGCTAAGCTTATTTCCCTCCCTTTGCATAGAGATGTCCCATTTTGAGCTAGTAAGTGCTTGTGCTACTAGTTGGCATTTCTGTGGATAGGCTTCCTGGTTTAAACTGGGCATGGGGGAAGAGCTCCTTGTGCCCTCTTCTACACTTCAGGTACATCCACACAGAGTGAGCTGTGATTTGGGTTTTATTAAGTCATGATATCTAGTTGCACAAAAGATGCCACTTACAAGTTTAATGTTTTCCATCTTCCCCTCCCCCTGGACTTAGTCTCTTCTGTTTAATAAAGTTGTTTGTCAGGCCCCTTAAACTTCCCATAAACAGTGAGTAAACATGTTGGTCTCCTTCAAAGCTGATTCCTTCTAGGGGAACCTAGCTTCTGGGAGCAACAAAAACCCCTTTATATGGAAGAAATGGCTTGATCTTGGCACTTATTAATTAGGAAATATCTGGCCCTAAATGAAAAAAGGAATGAACTACTTCATTTACAGGATAAATATATAATTTTGGTGTTCTATGTACTTATTTCTTTAAATATACTTTACTAAAATGTTCTCAGGCTTTTCTGCACAGTATGACATTTTAGACTTTATAATATTATTATTATTATTAACTTGCTCGGCACACTTTCTCTATAACGGTTTTGAGTCCATCACTAACAAAGTGTACACAGTGTTGGGGTTAGAAAGATGCATGGAAGAAACCTTTATATAAATATAAATCATCAAGACTGAAACTGCATAGGGTTTACATCACAGTAGTATGTTTTAAAATCAGTCCAATAACTCATGTTTCTGATCCTAATCAGACTGAATGGCTCTCTGGATGCCCAATTAAACCGTTTATTGCAGGGATTACCTCATTCTATTTTAGTGCCTAGATTATCAGATTGAGACAAGGCTCAACAGCCATTTCTGCTCAATATAAGTGGAATACTCAGTCTTTTGTCCAGTGTTTTTTTTCTTTTCTCCATGTCCCTTCCTATCCCCCCCACCCCAATACTTGCTTACACTTTATTGGAGGATGTTGAAAGCACAAGACGCTCAGCAATCTAATAAAGCAGAGCCTGTTTCATCCCTGCCTTGCATTTTATTTACATTGTGAGTTATGCCAGTAAAAGTGAGCATCTAACACAGGTGTGGGCAAAATATGGCCCCTAGGCTGGATCCAGCCCGCCAGCCCATTCTATTTGGCCTGCGGGGCCTTAAAAAAATTTAGAAAATTAATTTATATCAGCCCATGGCCTCCTGTCAAAGATGACATGTGGCCAGTAGGAGCAGGACCCAGCGGGAGCCTGTGGCTGAGCAACAAGGCTAGCCTGGCTCCACCCAGCCCCCCACCCCCTTCCCGCCCTCAGCCCCCAACCAGAAGCCTCTGTGGCTTCTGGTACCGTGCCCCTGGAGCTGTTCGACAGTTTCCCAAAACTTGGTAAGTGGCCCTCTGCCCAAAATAATTCCCTGCCCCTGATCTAACATGACCAATTTGATTTAATAGCATTTTGCATTTTCTTTTTACTGGTGTAAGTGATTACAGAAAGTGAAGGGATATAGGGAGTTGAGCCCCAAGAAGCTGGCCTGCAAGCCTTTCACAAGCCAGACACACTTGCATTTAGATACATGTGTTACCCTGGCTAGTTAGCTGTCAGACCTTCCTCTAGAACAGGAAAGGTAACATTTTCAAAGGTACCTAAGGCAAAGAGGTGCCCAAATGTTGTGAATAATAGCACCTTTGAAAATCTCAGCCTTGTTCACATGCATGGCTGCACTGAGAATTGCATTATGGAGTGAACATGCCCAGTGTACGGGTTTCCAATGTTTTGCCTGGTGTCTTGTTCTTTACCTTCTTCTACCTTATTTCCTGAGGCTTCCAGAAAAATGTAAAATTTCCTTGTAAATCTGCCTGATAGGGAAAAAGAAGCATTTTAAAATTATTTTTCTTTTCACCACCCCCCACTCTTTTACCATAATCTGAACACCTTTGGGGATCATTTTAACCCAGAATCTCTTTCATGCTCAGCTTTGTCTCTCTTCTTCATCTTCTCTTCCTCTCCCTCTTTCTTGTAATCCTGTTTATTCTACCATACAAAATGGAGTGTAATATAATTCTGAGATGATGGATGAAAGACAAAAAATATTTTTTTTATAATGACAGTATTAAACTTGGGCCTGTCTAGGCATAAACATATTGATAATCTTTGACTATACATTAGCTGATGAAAGAGTTAAAATGGCAAATAGGTGCTCATGGTACCTTGCATCATGTCCCTGAATATTCAGTTGGTTAAGTGTTTTGCTTGTTTTGTTTTTGCCATACAGCTGTCACTTTTTATCATATAAGTGGATGGAGTCCTATCCAGAAAGAGATCCTTGATTTAAGTGATCCCAGTTGCTCCACGTTCTAATCAATAAAAGATTCAGATTCTGGTCCTCTTTCTCATGCTCGGTAGCATTTTACTCCTTCTTTAGTCCTGATGACTATTTGGCCCAAAGAAAGCAGAAATCTGGCACTTTAATTTTTGTGAACAATAGCAGTTTTGGGGTTTTGTTTTGTTTTTTGCTTTCTCATTAAGGCAGTCACCATTTACTGATGGAGATGAGAGAATTTTAGATTATTCATTAGACATGTGCCTTCATTAGTACCGTCTTCCAAAAATAAACAGGGGAGTGTCCAGTATGGGGAGAAACTTGGAGAACAAGAGCTCACATTATACAAAGCTATGATGATAAATATCTCCTGTGGCATAATTCTAACTCTTACCAGCTGTGATTCCCTGTTGCCATAGCAACTTCAACTAAATATTAAAAATAGTCCGAAACCAGGAAAAGCACAGCAGGGAACGTCTGTCCTAAAAGAAAACAAGCCCTCAACATAACCAGCTTGTGGTTGGGAAAACGACTGATGAGTTCAGGAGCTTTGATTGTTCTTTAAATTTAATCTGAAGGGGGGATTCGGAGCAAGATCCCAATGCACCATTTAGAAGTGGTTATAGACGTGCTACCAAAATATTATCAAATGCCTTGTGCTATACTTGTCATCTAATTTCAACTGTATACTTGAGAAGTAAACTGACTTATATGCATTAACTTGTAGGATATATATTTTACGCTTTCTATAAATGTGGTTTTGATTTGTGTAAGGCTGTGGAGAATGAGGCCATATTGTCAATAGCTGTAGCTTTTTAAGTAGTTAGTGATACTACTTTGGTAGAAGCCTGCTTAAGACCATGTTAAATTGAGCACTTTGTTCAAAGAGAGAGTTAAAATGGGAGGCGTAGGTTCAGACCAAGCTATCAGGGGAGCCATTTACTGTGGCTTCTTTCTGGGAAATCTGAGAATTGGAAAGGATGCAGCAAGGAAAAACTGATCTAGAAAGTAAGGAGTGAGAGACAGGTTGTGGAGAGGGCAAATAGGTGTGTTTAAAATAAATGGAGATGTAGAGGAGCGAGATTTTTAAAACAGTGGGGGAGCTTTTCTCTTTTATTGGGTAATCTGTTTAGGCAAAGTTCAAGCAAAAAGATTATTTTTTACAAAAAACCCAAACAAACAACCAAACACTTGCAAGAGGAGAAGGGAGAGTGCTGCCCAGGGAACTAAAAAGTACGGGAGTAGCAGTTACTTTAAGAGACTCTTTTAGCCTATTTCCAATTAAGTTTTGCTCAGGTTCCTGAATTAGTTTCTGTTCTCATATATTCTTGAAAATTTCCCCCTTCTATTCATTTGGCAAAAATTGCAAAACGGATTAAAAAATTAAAACCATACACTGGTATAGTCAGAACTTAGATGTGGTATGATGTAAGAGTTGGGAGCCACGGATGTAATCCCTGCTACATAATTTTTTCCTAAGTAGTGCATGGCAATAGTTTATGGGCACACTGTACTGACTGTACTCATTCTCATTTGATCTTGGAAGCAAAGTATTTCTGGGCCTGTCTAGCATTTGAATGGGAGGTGACTAGGGAATCTTGGATTCTGTGGACTGAAACCAGAGAAATGTAGTGGGACACTTGGTAAGTATTAGATCAAAAGTACTATATGAGTAGATACATTCCACACTACCCATTGTTGTGGTTGAGCTGATATGCTTGAATAACTGAATAATTATTCAACTGAATTGAATAATAATAATTGATAACCCTGTTCGATGGCATATCTAAAAAATATACCTTGTACTTTATTCCATGACAGTAATATGCACAATACAAGCCATAAAAGCAGCGAGTACAAATGCTGGTATTTGTGGAGTTACTTGAGCTAGCTGAAATTGAGTTCTTTGGGACCCTCGTCACAGGAGTTCTACTTCCTTGTGAAGGAGCTGTTTCACAGAAGCTGCATCCTAGGAAAAAGCTGTCTGTTGTTTAGTTGTATATCCAGTTCCTCTCTAATAGTTGCAGCCATGTTTTTCTTCAGGATTTGCAGAATCTATTGCAGAATTAAAGATAGAAAATACCTCTAGTCTCATGTAGTTCACTGCATTCTAGTCAGTAAAATAACTTACACAATGCTGTATAAAGTCTGCAAATATCAGTCAAGCACAAGAGCTTCATTCCATTACTTGGGAGATGTGTGCAGTCTGTTAGACTCCACTGTCCGCATGTCTTATTTCTTCTCTGCCTAAATTTTCCTTTGTTTAGTTTTATGTTGGGAATCAATATTAATATTGAGGGCCTCTAGAACTGCTGAAGGAAAGAGAGCTGCACCAGGATGACTGGGAACAAGGCAGTTGCTTGAAAGCTCTGCAGGATTCTCTGCTTAGAAGTAACAGAGAAAAAGGATAAACGATAACATTTTGGTCAATAAACTATTGATGCTGCATATCTATCAAATTGGATATGGTATTTATGCATATATGTCCACCTTGTGTTATGTATGTGTTCAATATGTATATAATCCGGCATAGAGGATGTGTTGAGCTGTCTGTACAACACTGACCATAATGTATTCCCTGACTTGAGGTCAAGGGGCAGACATTAAAAAAAGCCTGAGCCTGAATTGATTCAATCTTTGTAGGTTAGTCTAACCTGGCTAGGCTAAATCAGTTTTGTAACTGGACAGACATCCCAGAAATGCAGACACATGCCTGCAGTGGGTCAGGCTAGAAGTTGGCAGGGGGCTTCAGTAGCCCTCCATTTGCTTCCACAGGACTGAGCTAAGGAGTGTGTGGCTGGGCCCTAGCAGGATGCTCTGATTATTCTGCCCCTTCTAAGCAGCCCAGCAGGGAATGCTTATCACCCCTAACTCAGTGTTTATCAACCCATTAAGAAAACAAAGCCTTTCTCCATTAACTAATGGAGCTCTTCTTAAACAGCTCTTCCAAGGAAGGACATCAAATTACCTGTTGACTAGCTCCAAAAAGCCTGGTTGCCTGTACTTTCCCACAGCATGGACCATGGCCAGCATGTGGTATGCTAGCGAATGCTGAGGTGCCTGAGTAAGGCAGAGGGAAGCTGGGAGTAATCCCTGCTTAGCAGGGAGAAGCCAGGCAGACACTCTGTGCCTGCAAGTCTCTGCCAGAGCTGCAGCCGGGGAGCAGAGGGGAGGGGGGCAGCTCTGCTGTAGAGCAGAGAGCCCTGCTTGGCCCAGAGAGCATGCTGGGATGCTAGGGTTGTCTGGTTAAGTCTGATACTACATTCAACCAGGTTTATCTGAAACTGGTTTCAGCCATTTTCAAACTGGTTTATGTGCACCGAACATCTGTTCTGTTAAGAGTTTAAACCAGTTTCTGATCACTTAAACCAGTTTATGTATAATGTCTCTCCCTAGCCGAGAAGTTACTAATCTATATAGACAACTGAAATAAATCAGAAAATGCTCCAGCAGCCCTAAGTGGGAAAGGATCATTTTTAATGTGGATGTGTATTATTTCTTTTAAATGTTGGAGGTAGAAGTTTTACATGGAATAACAGGATTGACATAGATATGTTGATCCGTGTGTGTATGCATCTGTATGTGTTACATAATCTCCATTCCAAAGGACTGAAAGCTTGACCAAAGTATCCGCGAAACCAAACAAAAAATAATTTTATGGTGTTGTAAGAGGAAAGCACAGACCTGACTCAAAACATCAAAGTGTGCCGAAGCCTTCTAAATCTTGGGGAGAAGCAGTCTTCATGTGGTTAGTTGTTTCATTTTTCTCCCTTGAATCTTAGGGAATCATAGACAAACAGCTGCCATGAGCTAAGCAAGGGTGTGAGTTCATAGTGAATTAGTCTTTCTGTGATGGCAGCTTGTTTGCATACTCTTGCCCTTTTATAAATGCAAGGTGGCTTCCCTCTCTTTGAGGAGAGTCACAGATGCTAGGTAAGTTCCCAGCATAGTTTACTTCATAGTGGGCATGTCTACACATTGCCCTACAGTGACGTAGCAGTGTGCTACTTCATCATGCGGTGCACTATGGTGATGTAGCAATAGTGTGTATCTATACATGATCACCAGCTATGTTGCCATAGCGGCACACACACTGGGTATAGTGAACCACTACAGTGATGTAGTTGTGAAATATACTTCCAAAAGGAAGCATGGTGGCATAGCAACATTGCTGCATGGTGATGTGCAGGTGCACCCAGTAACTTTATAGATTTTGTAGACGTTAGGGCTGGAAGGGACCTTGAAGATCATCAAGGTCAGCCTCCTGCCCCAGGGGCAGGAAGTCAGCTAGGGTCAAAGGATCCCAGCAAGATAAGCATCCATGCATTTCTTGAATGAGTCCAGAGTAGGTGCCTGCACCACTTCTGGAGGGAGTCCATTCCAGGTCTTGGGGGCTCAGACAGTAAAGAAATGTTTTCTTATGTCCAGTCTAAAACAGTCTTAGAGGAGTTTATGACCATTGGTCCTTGTTTTTCCTTGGGGCACTCTGGTGAACAAATGTTCTCCCAGGTCCTGATGTACACCCCTTATGTACTTATAGGCAGTCGTCAGGTCCCCCCTGAGCTTGTGCTTTTCCAGGCTGAAGAGTCCTATGGCTCTCAGCCTTTCCTCATAAGGCCTATTCTCTTGCCCTCTCATCATGTGCATGACTCTCCTCTGGACTCTCTCAAGCTTGTCCACGTCCTTCTTGAATTGTGGAGCCCAGAATTGGATGCAGTACTCCAGCTGCGGCCTCACCAAGGCTGAGTACAGTGGGAGGATAACATCCTGCGATTTACTTGAGAAGCATCTATGGATGCAAGCCAGGGTTTTGTTTGCTTTACCAGCTGCGACATTGCATTGGTGGCTCATGTTCATCTTGTGGTCAATGATGACCTCCAAGTCTGTTTCAGCAGTGGTGCTAGCAAGTGTAGCAGTGCTGAGCCTATAAGTATGCTGTGGGTTTTTTTCCCTGATGTGGAGTACCTTACATTTATCGGGATTGAATGTCATCAGGTTTGTATCTGCCCACTTACTAAGTTTATCCAAGTCAGCCTGGATCACAAGCTTGTCCTCAGGTGTGGACGCTATGCCCCAAAGTTTAGTGTTATTGGAGAACTTAGCTAGTGCGCTTCTGACACCAATGTCCACATCGCTGATAAAGACGTTAAAGAGGACTGGTCCAAGGACAGAGCCTTGGGGGATGCCACTGTTCATGGAGCGCCATAATGATTTGCTACCATCAACCACTACTCTCTGGGTTCGACCTCACAGCCAATTTCCCAGCCATCAGACGGTGGTGTAGCCAAGGTCACAGTTGGCCAATTTTTCCATGAGGAGGTCATGGGACACCAGATTAAAGGCTTTTTAAAAGTCCAGATATATGACATCAATCTCTTCTCCCTTGTCTAGCTGATGCGTCACCTGGTCATAGAAGGAGATGAGATTGGTCACACAAGACCTACCTGCAACAAACCCATTCTGGCTGTCCTTCAGGACGTTGCCCTCAGAAGGGTCTCCTCGATTAATTTCTTCCAGACTCTTACCAGGGATTGAGGTCAAGCTGATTGGCCTGTAATTCCCAGGATCTACTTTCCTCCCCTTCTTGAAGATGGGTACCACACTGGCCATCTTTCAGTCCTCAGGTACTTCACCTGAGTGCCATGAGTTTTTGAATATTTTTGCCAATGGTTGGGCTATAACACCTGATAGCTCCTTGAGTACTCTAAGATGTAATCTGTCAGGACCAGCTGACTTGAAGGTGTCCAGCCTCTCAAGGTGATCCTTTACTAGATTAGCGCCGATGCTGGGTATAAATACACCATCACCCTGGCCGTCCCGCATCTTGCTAGGCAGGGCGGTCCCATTGCACTGATGAAAGACCGATTTGAAGTACCCATTAAGCAGATTGGCCTTTTCCTGGGTGACTTGTAAATGTATATGTAACCTCAAAGTGAAATCAAGGAAATCAGCAGCTAATATAAACATCTATAGAAATATAGTTAGTGCTCCACAGGAGGAGTGACTGTCATGCTCTTGGGTGTCTCAGTTTTACAAGACCAAAAAGAAATGCATTACTCAGTGGCAAGTAAATACTGTTGCATGCTGCTTATTGAAGTGACAACTCACTTTGTTTGTTATAAGGTGTAACAGGAGTGCCGCTTTTGGAGCCCCGCTGGGCATGCGGCTCTGGTCTCCTGTAGTGGGCCGACTGCCCGCCTAATCTCGCCTACCACGTCTTGATCTTGCTCATAATTGATGAAGGGTTTAAAGTAGCGGGAAGCTGCCCAATCTTGTGCGCTCTGATGACAAGGGGCGCCGTCTGCGGCTCCTTTCCTGCCCCTACACTGCAGACCAAGCCTCGCAGATGGTGCGGTATGCCCTCGCTAGGGCCATAGTATCAGGTCCCAGCCCTTTGCTTGCCTTCGGGGCTCCTTGACGCCCCTTCTCACTCTCAGGGCCCCTCACTGTCCCCTTGCTCTGCTCCTCACCGCCCCTCACCACTGGGGCTCTTCGCTGCCTCTTAATTCAGGGGCTCCTTGCACCCCCTCGTCGGGGCTCTTCGTGGCCCCCTAACTCCGGGTTTCCTCGTGCCCCTTAGTTGGGGCTCTCCACTGCCCCCTAACTCAGGGGCTGGGCCAATGTGCCCCCCAAACAAAGCGGTGCCCTCTTTGGCACCATTCGCTGTGCCCTCTGGGCACCAGGAACCCCCAGATTACTGGGGAGCTCCCGTGAGGCCTCCTCACACCCCTACAGCCTCACCCGGTCCTCCGGTATAACCATAAGCAAACAAAGAAATCAGCCCGCCGGCTACAACATAACCCAAAAGCCTACCGGCTTATAACCCCAAGCTCATAAACCCTGCTCCGCTCCATGCGAGCTCTACCTTACCTCCATCAGAGTTCCCTTGCACCTGCATCATTGCAGCCCGTCCGGGTGGTCAGGCTCCGGCCATTGCCCCGGGCTGCTCAGCTCACCCACAGAGCTCCTGCTCCTGTGGCTGCTGGAGGGGAACTGAACTCCTGACCTTCTGCCTGGGCTTAAGAAGGGCTAAGCTCCGCCCCTTCCTGGCTCCAGGCTTCCCCGGTCGCCCTAGCAACCCGCACTGGCACAGTCTTAGGGACTGGCAGTTGTGCTTCCCCTTTTCCGCTGCTAGGGGCCTCTCCTGAGCCTTTTCTCCTCCCAGTCGCAGGACACCTGAGAGCCCTGCGACATGAGGCAGCGCCTCACTAAAAGATTTGCGAACGTTTACAAATCTTTTAGGTGCAAGGTGCATAAAGCAAAACCCTGCCTCTGAACACTACTGAGTGTTTGGGGGTTCCAAAATTTTCAGCTGGCTTCTTATTTACATAATGGACTGACCCCAAGCAAACTGGGTTTGAACTTGAACTCTCCCCTAATTTTAAAAACATAATATTGGGATCCAGTTTTTTGAACAAATGTTTGTATTTTAGCATGAACTTAGGTCCATTTTTTTGGGAGCAAATTCAAGCCAATTCATAGTCTTGTCTCTGGACCATATGGCATGTCTAATGTGTTTGACACAAAGCTATGTGGAATATAGTGGCTTTATCTGAGTTTTGTTTTGGGGTGGGACCATGTTTTAGCCTTATGAATCTGGATTGAAGATACACCTGAGAAGTGTATCCTAATGTCACCTAATGACTTTTATCAAACCTCTGAACTATCTTGCCCCAGATGTCACCTTTCCTGGTCCACCTCATTCCACCTTCTCAGGTTTCTCACTCTTATGCAGCCAACACAATAGTTTCTCACTTATATGACACCTTGAATATCACCCTGAGTATCTGGAGAGCGCAGGGTTAAATATCATTTTTATCCAGTTGAGAACTTTTTAAAGTTAGTGAGACTATGTGGTAAAGTTAATAAAACCTCCTGATAGTTCTCACTGTGGTTGTAAAAATTACTCTGTCTCATGACTGCATATCCATATGGCTATATACAATTAGGAATAGTTTTACACTTGCTCTCCATGAATTTTTAAGTGGAAGGCAAGCTTTAAAAATTTCTGTTTTGGGTAAGCTAAATAATCAGAATCCGATTTCACTAGGTCTGACTTCCTGTTTGCCTTTCACAAAGTGACAAGGAAAAGAAGGGAATGCAAAGCACAATTCAACAAGACCAACACCATTCAGCTGCCATTCAGCACTGAACTCCTTTCTAAAGTTCTTCAGCATTTTCTCAGCAGTCTTGTGTGATGTCATAGATTCATAACAAACCAATGGCTGACCATTTTGGACTTAGATTTCAGATATTTAGGGGAAGAGATTCAGCCCAGCTATAGGGATTGTGCCCTACCTACAGGGTGGATAAAGTGCTTACTGTTGTTAGAGTGGAATTCCTTAGCTAATGCAGCGTGTTTTCAGTTTTGCTGATGATCATCATGTCAGTAAGCATGTGATACATGGATTCCTTACAAATAATCAGATTGCTAGTGACAGTCCCAGGGAGACTGAATTGTGCTATAACCAGCAAGTAAAAAGAGCTTTGCTTTCAGATGAGCAGGAGAGGACTCTGGTTTTGGAACAACAAGTCCTGACTTCTGTCTCTGTTGGATGCCTTCACAGTTTTGCTGCTTGACACATGCTCCTTAAACAGGACTATATAGATTGTCCTACTAGAACAGGCCATTATAATCCAGTGCTCTCCTCTGACTGACCAGCAGGAGATGCTGCAGTGGAGGTGGTGTTTTCTTAGGTTAGAATAATAATATAAAAATGTGAAAAATGCCATTTACTGGATCAGACCATTTGGCCTAGCTAGCTTAGTATTAGAGTGGCAATTGTGGAGTTACTTTACACCACTGATTCTCAACTAGGGTACCATGATATCCTTTTAAGAGAGCTGCAGGTTGCTCCACAATATTAACAGTGTTAGATGTGCAAGGACCTACATGTGATTCACAAGACAAACCCAGAAATTTCAAACAGGAATTCATGGTATCAAAACCATTCTGACTTGTGGTTTTTCTGTTTTTGCAACAGAAGAGTTGCTCTATTATTTTTCATTGTCCAGATACAAGTGGAAGTGAAGAGCTGGCATTTTCTGAGGAGTGTCTTGATTCTTAAAAGATTGAGAACCACTGCTCTACACTTTATACTGGCTTGTCAGAGTGGATTCCTACCACTTCCAACAGCCCATGCAGAGCTTGTTTGCTAAGACTGCTTGCAGTTTGTCTTTCAGTGAGGGATATATTTTATTTATGGTAAATGAGTCTGATTTAAATTTCCACAAGACACTTATAGACTGTGGATAAAATGTTAACTTTTGACCACCAGCAACATGCTATATTAAAATTTAGGCTAAGTACTTTTGTAAAATGTCAGAACAGTTTTTCATTTAAAAGATCCTTTTTCCTGTTCTCTGTGGTTGATGTTGATGATGATGCTGGCGAGTGGCTCTACAGAATTACTTGTCTTAAAATATTTAGGCAAGAAATTCTTAAGTAAGATCAAGAAGATAAATGATATCCAGATAATGTATACGTGGATTTGTGGAAATACAATATATCACCGTCAATTGTATAGTAAAAGTGTTTATCAAGAACCTTAAAGGTTAAAAGTGGTCGACATCCCTAATCTATAACAATACAAGCAAGGGAGAAAACTATTCTGTAACTTCTGCAGGTTTCCATTCATTCAGGGATTAGTACAGGGGTGGGCAATTATTGGGGCCTAGGGGCCAATAGGGAGTTCTGATGAGTTGTTGTGGGCCGGGTCAGCATCCCTTCCTCTTCAACAACTCACCAAAACTCCCCATGTGGGATGGGGCTAGAGGCTGGTGGGGTGTTAGGGAGTGAGATGGGTCCATGGGGAGGGTCCATGGGGTGGCTCCTGCCTTGTGGTCGGGGGGCATGTGCTCGTGTGGGTGGAGGGGGCTGCTTGGGTGCTAGGTCCTGGGAGCTGGCCAGACATGAGGGGAGGGTGGAGGGGAGCAGAGGGTGCATGCAGCAGAGCTTGCCCAGGTGGTGCAGTCCATGGCTGCCCCTGTGGTGCTCCACATGGGGCCAAGCCCTGCCTGGGGTAGCCCTCACCCACTGGCCTGGCCTCAGCTCTGACCAGCATGCACAGCTTACCAGATAGGGTGCTCCCGATGTGGCTGTAGCCACCCCAGTGCTGCTGGGCTCCCCTCACCTCCAGTGGTGATGCCTCCTGCTGCCCCATTCTGGGTGGGGAGGAAGTTTCAGCTGGGTGGCTTCTGCCCCAGTGCATTGGGCTGTGGCTCCAGCTCCTGGCTGCCTTCCCATTCCCCTCACCCTTAGGTGGCCAAAGCGGGGGAAGGCTTGATTTGGAGCCAGAGGCCCACGTGCTGGGGCAGGAGCCACCCGCCTGAAACTTCCTCCCCACCTGGAGCAGTGCAGCAGGGGCGGAAGCAGGAGCTGCCACTGGAGGTGAGGGGACCTGAGCAGCTCTCAAGCAGCTGCAGTCGCACCAGGAGCAGTCCCTCTAGTAAGCTATGTGCTCTCTAGGTGTGGGGTGGAGCACAGCATAGGCTGCCCCAGGTGGGGCTCAGCCCCAAGCAGAGTGCCATTGGGGCAGCTGTGGGCTGGATCCAGTCAATTAGCACGCGCTCTCTGTGAACTGTATCTAATCAGTTGGCAGGCTGGATCTGACCCATTGGCTGTATTTTGTCCACACCTGGATTAGCAGCACCATGAGAAGGCCAGGGGTTATGACAGTCTCAGATTTGCAGGAGATTCCAGTTTCAATTTTCAGGTGCTCAAAATATCTGCCCAATTCATGATGCCATGGATTTCCTCTTCCAGCCGAAAGCATGCTTTATTTGGTGACTTTTCTGCCACTGGCATTCTGTCTACACAAAGTTAATTCACCTCCTTTAATGAGGTGACAATTTGCAGATTCCTTTAAGAGAAAAACACCTTGAGCAGTTTTCCAAATGTGACTTTTGCTGCCATCTTTTTTGATCTATATGAAATTCAGCTACCAAGAGAATGAGAGGGGCTGTTTTCCGAGGGAGTGTCTTATATCTGATCTGATGTATATCATCAGTGTTAAATAGTACAGTTACTAGGTATAGAACTAGATTGAGAGTTTTTTAAAGTTTGAGAGATTTAGCCTTTGGGGTTATAATTCAGCTGATTTTTAGAGTTAGTGGCCAAATTAGCTCTTTCATATTGGGATTCCAGTTTTCCCAGAGTACACGAGGATTTAGATTCACTTTTAGGGAGCTGACCCATTTCTAATCAAAACTTACCTGTTGTTTTAAAAATAGGTTTCCTATGAACACCACACAAAAAGAAAATGAACTACTAAATTATATGAGGCAAATTCAGTCCCTGCTGTAACCTGCTGACTTTCATGGAATACAGTCCAAACTCTAGAGAATTGTTGGATGCTTTTAACTGAGAAGATCAAAAATAATAATATACCCTGAAAGTGAAATACTTGAGGAAAACAAAGGAAATCAAGACTTGGTCTGTTTTAATCATGAGCCAAATGACAGACATAGGCTAAACAAACAGCATTTATGCCGAGTTGCTTTTAAATTTATGCGTTCAGTTTTAGTTGCATAAAATATTAGTAAGAGGTAAGGAAAATTTTTGGTGGACATACTCATTTTCATGACACTGGATATGTACTGTTTTGATAATTTAGATATAAAATCCATAGATAGGGATCTACTTTAAAATGCACACAAGTGAAGTAAAAATCACAGACTGTTCATGGCGACCGGCAATATTTCGTTTTCATGTTTTTTTCATGATGAGTCCCCTCACCCCCCTCCACCACTGATTGGCCAAGGGTCATTGACGGCCCTGTCCTTTACCGCTGATTGGCTGAGAGGGCTCCCTTTCATGCAGCCTTGCCCTTTGCTGCTGATTGGGAGAGAGGGCTGCCTTTTACATGGTCCTGTCTGTTGCTGATGATTGGTAGAGAAGGGTGGGCCACCTTGGCTGCTCACCTTCATGCCAGCAGCTTCCCTCCCCCACTCCCAACCTTGGCAGACACTCCCCAGTGGGGTGCAAGACCAGGCTGCAGTGGAGAGCCAGCATTTTATTTTGAGTAAGTTTTGTTTGTTTGTTTGTTTGATTGTTTCCCCCCCCCCCGGTGATTCTGCACAAAATCTCAGGAAATACCAGTTTTTGTGGTGATCGTAGAACTGCCTTTTTGTGGTTTTCACATAAATTACAAAATCATGATTTGAATAGATCCTTATCTATAGGCGAAAGAACTAATTATGAATCAAGGTGATCTGTTTCAGCCTCTGATCTTGCAGTATAGTATGTGGGTGCAGATCCTTACTTGCATGAAGCCTTGCTAACATCAGTAGGCTTCTGCATGGGCTCAGTTGGTCTGTGTATGATCATTGCAGAATAGCTCTTTTGGTTTGATTATACTGTAACCTAAGACCTGTTTACACAATATAAAGGCACCTTCAAGTAGATGTCATTGTAATTTATGGTCACATTAAAGCCCATTGATTCTTCCAGTAAAAGAGTCTTAGTAGGAAAATGAGAATCAAATACTGGATGTTAGGAATGTTTCAGAGTAGCTGTCCTGTTAAGTTTTGTTCCCAAATGTATCAGTTCCCAGGGCACAGAGAGAAGGATGTTGGGACATGGGTGCTGTTTGTAGATTTAAAAAAAAATTGGTATAACACTAAACATAAGGTGTGTGAAACATTTACAACAAAACTCAAAATCTTTGAAATCTGACCATATTCAGATTTCACTCGGGACCTGAAACTGCTGTGTTTATAATGAAAATGTTCTGCATTATTTTAATGGGCCCATTTTCAAGTGGAATTGTTTTCACTGTGAAAGTATGCAGAATGTCATGCTTTTGTAGCGATATTATTGTTTTTGCAAAATGTCATGCAAATGGAAATTGTCAGGGTACAAAAATAGAATTTTGGAAAACTTCCCAAAAAGTGTCAGGACAAATATTCTGCCTCTTTATATAGCCATAGTCAAAATACAATTCACTAGTTGTAGTGAACCCAAATGATGCCAGACCCCAGTTATAGGGCTGATTTCTATCATCCTTATTTACAGCTAAATTATAGGGTGTGGTGACAGAGTGATTAAGGTGTCTTGCTGTGGTTTGAGATGTAACTTTAAACCTCACTCTTGATATGTACCAAAGCTGCCCCCATAAATGGGCACATTGTCATTCAGATGTGGGGGTCAGATATAGCCAGATAGGATATTAGCCCAATAGCTCCATACTATACAATACAAACTGGTTACAGAAACAAAAGTGCTTTAACCACTATTTAGGCTCAAGCACATCTTGATTTATATATTTGAGTTTCTTGGGGTGGATTCTAACTGACTAAAAACCATGTCAAATGGGAGTTTGGCTATTTTAAATAGTGCCAATGTTTTATGCATTGAATTTAAAAGGTTTACTCCTAGAGTAAGGACCTTCTTTGTACAAGTAAAGGGTGTCAGAATTGGGCCTAATGGGAAATATGTACTGACTGACTATTTTTTTCATGCTATGGAGAATAGCAGGCTTCTAGGGTTCTCTCTTTGAGTGCCATAACAGGCATTTGGGTAGTTTCTTTAGAACTGGCATTTTAGCCTTTGTAGATAAAAATCAAGCTTCTGTTTCCTAGAAAGTGGGGCCTGAACACTTGATTCTCTTGAGCCTTTCTTATCCAGCTGTGAAAGACACTTGCAGCTGACAGTGTAGACACAGCAGCTACGCTTTGAACAGCAATAGTAGGAGCCTCAGAGACAGGAGCAGATAATTGAGAGACCCAGGAGGCTGGACTGAAGTACTGTTAGTCATTTGGGGCCAGATTTTGAAAAGTAACAAGCACTTGAAACTCTTTAAGTATCACTGAAGTCATATTGGGAACAGTTCCTGGACAAGTACCAAGAATCCCGAGCATTTAGTCAAGGAAAATCCCTGTTACCTTGCAAGTAACTTGCAGCTATAAATGTAAAAAGCAGTCTGGATTAGCTCATTGTAGCAACCTAATGCTGTGTCCTGTGGTTACATAGAGGAACATTTTATCCATTCTCTTGCTGTATACATTCCAGGAAATATATATATTTATTTTATTTATTTATGGAAATTACTGTGGTGCTCATCATCATAGTATCATTTTATTACACTCTGAGTCTTCATACCTTTAATGGGAAAGAAGGGAAGTTTGCTATTTGCATTATTCAAATTTTGCAAGTGAAAGCATGCTTATTGAAACTTGCCATGTGTCTAAATTGTAACTCTAATTAAATCAATTGATTTTTCTTTACAATAAATTCCACTACTGTGCAGTAATAGTTGCCTAGTTTCTGAAGAGAAATGAAACAATGTCTGACCAATTTTTCACATTTCTTCAGTGTGCTGAGGATTAAACATGAAACTACACTGAAATAAAGTTCTGCTAAACAGTGTGTTCCTAATTTGTAATGGTGCATATTTTTCAGAGTTTATTTTGGATGAATGAGCTCATGGTGGGGCATACAGCTGGTTGGAAAATATTTTCCCCAACACAGTAAATTGCGAAGAAAATGAAAACAATTATATAGTTGTCAATTTTCCACAGAAAGTTTCTAACAAAATAAAAATGACATGGGGGGGGTAGGGCAGAGGGGAAGGGAACATATGAAAAACCAAACCAAACCCAAAACTCATTAGCTGGAGACTCTTGGCTGAAAACCATAATTTTCCATTAGAAATGCTACCATATTGGCACTTGTCCACATTCATCTTCTGAGTTCCCCTGTGATGCACCACCATCTTCCTTCTTGCCAAGATAATGTAGTGTTTTCTAGGAGTCCCTGGCTACAGTGCATCATACAGACAAGTGGATGAACCTGACCTAGAGAGTAGGTATCCAGACTTCAAATGCCAAGTGAGAATGTAATGTAATTTCTGAATAGAAATTGCTGCATTTTCTCTTACTGCACACGCCCAGTGCAGAAGGGACCAGAACCCAAGGCTGCCTTTTCTCAGAGAAGTGCCCTTCTCACTGGGCTTCAGTCACATTGCCTCTTGCTTGTTCCATGGACTGGGCCAAGTCACCTACTTCCTTGGCAAGTGCTACAACCATTAGGCTATTGGGCAAAATGTGAGCACCACCACCAGCCGTATTCAAGAGTGAATACAGGGTGCTGTGTGCTATATTACAGTCAATGGTGCTTTCCTGTAGGTACCGCTTTTCAAATATAACATACTTGGAAGAGAAGGGAGGTACCTATTGTACGTCTCTGAGTTAGATGCCTACACTCTGAGCAGGAACTGAGGTTCAGCTATAGCTCTGTGCCCCTAGGTTTTCGTATTGGCTACCTGTAAATGTCTATCAGCTCAGTGCCTAGGCAGGGTCAGACACAGGCATGAGCAAACTGGGCAGCTGCCTGGGGCCCTGCAGAAGTGGGGCCTGGAAATGGTAATTTAAAAATTATTATTCTCATTATCTCTGGCAAAGGGGGGCCTGATACTAAAAGTTTGCCTGGGGCCGCCAGGAGTCTAGGTACAGTGTTGTAGCTAGGTGCTCTGGACCAGCCTGGGAAGTCACCTTGTTCTACAAATTCATTATATAGAGATCATAGGAACCTAATTCTGTCATTTTGGATTGCTCTTTTGGAACACAACACATATATTTGCAACCTGTAAGGGGAAGTGACACAGGTCATTGTTTCAGATGTGGCTTTTGGTCAAGTCACTCTTTCTGTTCCAGTTTTCCCATATTTAAAATGGGGGTAGTACTCTCTACCCACTTGTGAAGATCAGTTAAAATCTGCAAAGAACACAACATATCTAAAGAGCTGTGTAAGGACTAAAAGTTGTTGTCATCTTCAGGGGGCCACAATCATATGTTGTCTACACAAATCTACTCACTTCAGTTGAGATACACTTGGATGCTTGTTTATAGAAATATTCTGCTTTTAGTTTTAGGTACAGTTACTTATGTCAGTGAATGCCATTGGGTACAAACTTAAGAGACTGAAACATTTATGCAAATGCTGAACTGTTATAATATAGGCAGAAGTAATGGAGCTTACTTGATATGCCACCACACTTTTTGTAGTGCTACACTGTTTTTAGAAACATCCTTACTATGGCCCAGAAGGGGCATGCCTGTGTGTGGAAGGGATATGTATGGAGAGTTTATTAGCTATAGAATTGCCTTATTTGTGATTTAAAATTCACAAACCAAATCCGGACAGAATGCCATGCACAGCACTGAAAATGGATGTAAGGCATAGCTTGGTTATATAACATTGATAAAAAATGTCAAACTTGCACACTTCAGGTTTAGTGTCTTAGATCCATGGTTAGATCTTTAACTTGATTGTCAAGGATGCTAAGCACCACCAACTCTTGGGACTTCAAGAGGGATTGCAGGTACTCTGCATTTTTGAAACCAGTGAGATGCTATTGCGCCGCAGTTACTTTGCATTTATTTAGTACTTGTATAATCATGTCCTAAATAAATGTGCAGTAACCAGAATTACTGTGCAGTAGCACCAGTGAACACCTTTTTAGTGGCATTGCTGCGCAGTAGCCTAATAATACTATGAAGTAGTGTATTAGAACTGTTTCTGCTGTGACGCTGTAGTATGCAGTATTATTTGGCTACTGCACAGTTGCTGTCTTGAGTAGATGCACCCAATATTACTGATGTAATGAACAAGAAAATCACCTTACTGGAGAGAACAAGGTCCCTGAGTGAACTCAGCCCAGGCAGCTGTGTTGGACAGCATGGCCCCTCAGAGATCACGTGATAAGCAAATGAAGCCCTCTTGAAGCAACTGTTTTGGAAAGGGGAAGATAGTTCCCCAGAGATCGTCTGACATGGGCAGATAAAGTCCAGTCTGGAGGGAGTCATCTTGGGAAAGGGAGAGCCATTAGAGAAGCCTGGGAAAGCTCTCAGCTGGGGATTGGCAGAGAGGGTTGATTATATAAAGAGAGGTAGGTCTCCCAGGAGGGGGAGAGGAACAGATACTGTAGGCAGAAGGCCGAGGGAGAGTTTTGGCATAGCGTCCCATCCCCAGAGCTGCTGGAGCCTGAGGAAAGCATGGGCTATGCTGTGGGCTGGAGGTTTAGGAAGCCCAGCTGCAGCGCTTTGTTTGCTCCTTTCTCCCTAGGAGCGCTACTCGGTGCACCCGACCCTCCTGGAGACCTCCCAGTGAGGAGGGCTGTTCTCCAAGACCCCTGTGTGGCATGAGGGGCACTACGAGGAGGGTGTGATGGGAGAGAGTGATCCAGTTTACCATGAGCTCTTGGTGGGAGGCAGAGCTAGGGGATGATAACCCTCCTCACATAGGGCAGGGCCCCTATGAGAGAGAGTTAAGACCTGAGGAAGGGGCGGGATTTTGACTATGTGTGTGGGTATTGGCAGGGGATTGCCAGAATTGCAGCTCTGTGCATTAGGGGATGTGGGCCCGGGCAAAGTAAGCTGTCTTCCAGGAATTTCGGTGAGGGAGCACCTGCCTGCAGTACAGCAACCCCTGGGGCATGCCTTGTGAGATCCTCACAGCGAGGACCTGCCCACATGTCCTGCAGGAGGGCCCTGTAAGCATTTCCGCCTTCCTGGGTACCCGGTCCAGGCTACCCGTGTACACATGTCATCCAAGGCCATCATCGTGTACTACATTATTAATTGAGGGGGTGAGTGAGTTTCTGACAGTTTATCAGTTGAGTATCCTTTTCTTTAACCTTTTGTAAATAAAGTCTACGTAGTTGTGGCATCTAATTGAAGGTCCAGGGACTCTAGGTATCCTATGAGGGGAACCTCCCTCACTCCAGGAGGGTGGGCACCTCCAGGGATCTGGAGTTGGGTTGTCATTTTGCTAGTAAGGAAAAGCCTTCTATCTGAAAGTGACCTGTACCCTTTTTCTCCAGAAGTTGATGGCTGTGAATGTGTTTACAACTGAAATGATACTCCTTGGTCCTCAAATAATTTCCTATTTCTACACATTCTTAGCAGCCTCTCTATCTACTGGCCACTGTTAGTTTCCAAGAGATGACAGGAGTATGAGCCGAACTTGCCCGTGTGAGAATACTTTGATGGGAGTTGCAGGAAGCTGAGCTGCTGATTTATTTAAATGCTGATATTGCCTTCTCCAACTCATAAATGAATCTGTCACAGTGTGCTGTTATATTATATTATAGCACTGGAAATGCTGTCTTTTGAATGAGGTGCAAAATTGAACTCTTGAAAGCTAGGCCGGTAGAGACATTACATTTTTACTGGTGTAAGTGATTTGGAAACTAGTCTAAACCTGTAACAGAACAGAAACTCGACACACACAGATTTGTTTAAAAATGGAGGAACTTGGTCTAGGATAGCCAGCCTGTGTGCCGTGCCCTCCCCACCCTTTTGAATCCCACCAAAGGGCAGATGTGTGTTTGCTACCCATCCAAACGACGCTGCTTACAGATAACCACGTAACTTAGATTAATTCTGCCTTGGGCTTTTGAATGTATGTACCTAGCCCTGAAGACCAGTGAAGAGGCCATTAACATTCTTCTCTATCATAGCAGTCTGATATATTAAACTTTATACGGTAGGAGAATTTCAGTGTTATGGCTTATGTTCTGCTTGCCAAAAAATATTTTTACAGCTTTAGCTGCATATGGTTTTCCTCATCTCTTTGCCCCAAACTGTTGTTCATTGTTGTTGGACATTGTTACCCTGTGCTCAGACAGGTTCAGTGATGGTTGATGCACTTGCAGTATATATTCACCTCTTTGTTACCTTTTAAGATGAGAAGTGCTATATAATGTAGGCTCTTCATGATTTCAGTTCATTGGATACCTTATCTTGATACATTATTCAGATGCACTGTATCTAAAACAAAATCATTTCGATCTCATTTGATCAGATTCTTTTTTAAAAATCTTCCAACTATACACGCTCTCTTAATAAAGAATAAAAACAACACACTTCTATGCTAACTGAAGTTAAGTTTATGTTGTTTCATTTTTTATTTTTTTTGTTGAGACTTCAAGGAAGGAAGTCAACTGTAATATAGACATAAGTTTACTAGGAGGGAGACCACCAGCTTGTTTCATGTAGGTCATTAAATAACCTTCAAAACACTGATGCTTGGACTAGAGTAAAACCATTGACTTAGAGTGGAAATATTTCGTCTCCCATTACTAATCCCAAGAGCCAACTGGTCCTGCACCTCCAAGGTCATTATTTTAAGGAAAATCAATTAAGCTCTCAGATTCAATGTTGTGTTCTTTTACTTAGGGCCCTAGTATTTTGTAGTATGCCAGAGAACTTTTACAAAGTCTGTGAAAAAATATAAAATAATAGGGATATAGTGAAGGGGAAAAGTTTGCTTTCCTTTTTAATGGTTCAGGAAAAATTAACATATTTGCCCAGCAAAAATCTCATGTAATTCTACCCATCAATTACAACTTTCTTAATGCTATTTGAATTCCATTGCTCTTCACCAGGCTTGTTGGACAATTTGTTTTCTAAATAAGAAAAAAAATGCACAGAAAAACTTGTGCTCCACAGCTAAATATTATGTATTAAGCAACATATTAGCTCCCTTTGAATCTTGCAGGGAGCATTTTCATCTGATGAGTCAGAGTAGCAATAACATTTTCTGTCAAAGGATGCGGATTTTAATCATTACAAAGTGTAGACTTCACTAAGAGATTGATAATCAGGGTTTGTTTGATGAAAATTACATAATTATTTGCATAAGCTTCCTAGTGCTGACACATTTTTATCCTATTCAGCAACACTTGGTGTTACTATAATTCTTCATTATCTCAGAATGTTACAATATACTTGCAGAAACGTCCAGTGGCAGTGATTTCACTTTTGAGGAGAGAGTATTTGTGCCAGTATCCATCTCCTCTGTCAAAATAGATCTGTGACAAATAACTTACCAGTATGTGTACATAATGCAGTTGGTTTTGATTGATGTTCCAGCTCTTTCTTCTCTTCCCTTTTTCTTTGCCCACCTGAGGCTTGGAGTAGAAGTTACCTCAGTATTTCAGGCAGTTACCTTCTTAAACAGAATGTATATCAAAGTAGAACTGTAGTAATTTATAAAACAGGATTGCTGGGAACTTGACAATCTGTCTGGAAAATCTGTCTGGAAACCTGTGGGTTTCCTTTTTACTCTACATTTATATGCCACTGAGTTGATTTGCTTTATTGCAATGCCTATAAATAATTTAAGCCATGTATGCTAGACACTTATGATTCCATCCATTAGACCAGCTCCTTTCTAGTAAGTTGATAGCAATTTACTTTTAATCGGACAATTTGGTCCTGGATTTCCTTAACCTACAATACTTTAGTGTGCTTTGGATGAATGTTTTATCAATGTTCTTGTAACCTCAATTGCAAAAAGGTCAAATATTTTCACTTACCACATACAAGCTATGAGGCTTACTTCAATAAAATTTGGCCTTGAGAGCCTATGTTGCAAGGTGCTATATTAGTGAAAACGCAATTTACTATTAATCTGTCATGTATGTGTGTTTAATTTTTCTGCAGCCAATTTTGTGAGAGCTGGAAAGTAAACAACAATTTTAAAATAACATCAACCCAAAACATTAGCTTCTCTTCCATCATCTGTTTTGATGGTGTTGTTTGATTTTGGTTCTTCATTTCATATGAGGCCTAAGCTACTGGGCTTTGTCAGAAGCTGAATCCCAGGTCACTGGCAAACATTAAGGCATAGTATAATCTGATCCCCAATCCCAACAATTGCACCTTCTGCCATACAGTCAGGCTGTGGCCTTGAGCCCACCACCTCAGTCTGCCTAGCATAGCTGCTGATCCTAGTTTGTTATCACTTCAGCCAGGCATTGTGGTGGACACAGGTGGCCAGACCCCTCCAGCTTGACCTAGCCATGCAGCCATTCCCTGTCACAAGAGTCGCCAGCCAGGGTCAGCTTCCAGTATAAACCCCTGGCCCAGAAGTGGAAGTGTCTGGACAACAAGGTTCAGTCCTGTACCCAGGTTGTGGCACCCGTGGCTTGTGCTGATACTGACTTCCTGACAGGCTGTCTGGATACCCAACCTGGCTTGCCCATTCCCCCTGAGTTTGGCCGGATACTTAACCCAATTCTAGTTTGATACTTGACCTGGATAGCCTCCTGACCCCGCACTCTGCCTGGCTCAGTGAGACCAGGGACTTTTCAACATCTTAAGCAATGATTTGGATGTGGGGGTGAAGAGCTCACTGGCCACGTTTGCGGATGACACCAAGTTATGGGGGAGTGTGGTCACACCGGAAGATGAGCTACAGATACAGGTGGACATAGACAGGCTAGCAAGTTGGGCAGATTGGAACCTAATGAAGTTAAATGTTGAGAAATGTAAAGTGCTCCACCTGGGGATGAACAACCCACTGCACACCAACAGCCTTGGCAGCACCAAACTGACTAGCACCACAAATATAAGGGACCTGGGGGTTATAGGAGACCACAGTATGAATATGAGCCAGCAGTCTGACGCTGTAGCCAGCAGGGCAAATACACTGGCATGCATCAAGCGATGCATCTCCAGCAAAACCAAGGAAGTGATTCTTCTGCTCTACTTTGCATTGGTGAGACTGCTAATGGAGTAATGCATCCAGTTCTGGGCACCACACTTTAACAAAGACATAGACAAGCTTGAGAGAGACCAGCGAAGAACTACCAGTATGATCAGAGACTTGCATGGTAAGCCATACGAGGAAAGGCTGAAGGACCTGGGACTCTTCAGCCTGAAAAAGAGAAGGCTGAGAGGGGGCCTGGTAGCAGCTTACTGCTATATTAGGGGAGTACATCAAGGACTCAGTGAACATCTGTTCACCAGGGCATCCATTGGGAAAACTAAGAGTAATGGCCACAAACTCCTGGAAGACCATTTCAGACACAACATTAGGGAAAAACTTCTTTACAGTCAGGGTGTCTAGACTGTGCAATAAGCTCCCTCCAGAGGTGATACAATCACCTACCCTGGAAATCTTCAAGAGAAAACTGTATGATCATCTTGCTGGGGTCGGTTGACCCCAGCTGTCCTTCCTGTATGGTGCAGGGGGCTGGACACGATGATCTTCCAAGGTCCTTTCCAGACTTACAATCTATGAATCTGTGAGACTGGGAATTAGGTAGCCTGTTGACAGACACTGTTTGAAATGGGGGGAGCGGAGAGGATGCTTTTTGAAATCCAAGAGTTTTTTTGCCCCCATGACTACTTTGAAACAGTCATCCTTTTCCAGGAGAGCTTGGAGGTCATTAATGATGTCTAAGGTATTCAAGCTGGGGGCTGTAGGTGACCAGAGGGACTCTGTTGCCCTTGTCACAAGGTTGGTATTATAGCAGGTCCAAGCAGGGTTTGAGTCTGGCTTTGTTGGTTTGAGTGGCTACCATTTGGAGATCATATTGTAATTGTAGGAATCGGATCCTTAAGGTGTGCATTCCAGTCAGTGGGATCAGAGCAGATACAGTTGTAATGTAGAGCTTGGTCACAGATGATGAATTTAGTGATGTGCTCAGGATAAAAGTTGCTGGTGTGAAGTTAGCTGTTGAAGTTGGTTGGCTTTTGGTACCATGTTGTGAACTTTCGCTGTAGTGTCTAAGAAATGAATTTGCTGTGTGATGTATTCCAGAGTTAGTTTGAGGGAGGAGCGGAAGCTATTAAAGTCCTGGTGAAATTTCTCTAAAGATTCCATCCCATGTTTCCATAAAACAAAGATGCCACTGGTAGATCAAGGGGATGAGAGGGCATCTGCGAAGGAAACAGACTTCAAGATCTGTTATATATATGTTAGTATATTGGGGAAGCTGTACATGTGTCCATGACAGTGCCATTCATTCATAGTTGTGTGTGAGGACAAAGTGGGAGAGTGCAATGGAAACAGAAGAAATCTTCTCATTGGGTATAATGTTCTTTATGGTTTGTAATCTGTCTTCATAAGGAATGTTGGTATACAGAGACATGACATCCATTGTGGCTAATGTGGTGTTAATTGGAAGCTTGTCAATGGTAGCCAGCTTCTTTAAGAAATCTGTCATGTCTTTCAAATAGCTGGCAGCTCCAGTGGCATATGGGAATAGGATAGAGTCAATGTATCCAGAAATTTCCCATGTAATGGTGCCAGTGCTGGAGACAATGGGATGTCCTGGGTTGCCAGTTGTGGATCTTGGGTAATAAATAAAAGTTGCCTGCCCTGGGCTCCTGGGTGGTGGATGCAGTAATCCTCTCTGTGTTTCCCAAGTTCCTCCAGTTCCTCCTGGTATTTTGCCATAGGGATCTTTGTCAGGAGTCCATAAAACTCCATGTTGAAAAGTTGTCTCAGCTTCCTGTATGTATACTGTTTTGTCCATTAACCTAAAATAAGATTTGGTGTGAAAAGCCCTATATATTGATATTGATAGATATATCAATATTGATAGATATCTATATATATATCATTGCACCCCCAGCAATGCCTCCTAATTTTAGTTTGTTATAGAGCAGTTCAGGTTCACATCTGCAATCATTGTTCTCTCCAGAAATGTTGGGACATTCTGTTCTAGTTTTTGATTTTTGTGGGGGAGAAGGGGGGAAAAGGGCTTTGTTAGCTCTTTTGTGTGAGAGACAACAGTATCAAAAGTCATGTAGAGATAACAAAAACATGCCAAAATCTCTGGCTCTATTTATCTACGAAGATAGTTTGGAAGACAGATGTAATTTCAGGTCAATTAACTGAAGAAAATAGTGGAAGGCACTCTACTTGTCAGTTTTAAATAAAATAAAGTGACCTCAGCCTCTGCAGCATTCTCTATTACCCTCCCATCTCAAGCTATAAACAATATAAACAATATATTAAATTCTGCAAATAGACATCTTTAAGTCTTTGAAATCAAAATGCTTTTCAGGTTCCCAATCTTGCACTATGCTCTAGGCAAGTGGATGGATCTCTGATTTCACATAGAGCTCTGTGGGAAGGCACTGCAGCCCTGGTTGAGGATATCAACCCAGAATGCACTGCAGGATGAGCAGTTGAATTGTCCAAGTTAGCGGGAAAGGTTTGACAGTCCAGTACTATGCTCTGATGAGTTAGAAGGTAGTGTTATTTGTTATTTTTTTTATAAAATCCTGGTTTATATTAGTGAGCAATAATGTACACTTGTATTTCTGTGTTTGGCAGATGGACTTGATTTAAAGTTTACTGAAGTCAGTAGGAGTCCAGTTTTTGCAACTTACTTCTATTGTGTAGGCAACGATTTCCGAAAGAGCATTCATTCTTTCAAGGAAGTTCCTTTAATCCTTTTCTTACTTCCAGGGCTGAAGGCTGCTTTGTTTTAGGGAACCCATAAACATTTATTAAAGGCTGGAAGGGACCTTGGAAGATCATTGGGTCCAGCCCCCTGCACCAAGCAGGAAAGATAACTGGGGGTCAGGTGACCCCAGCAAGGTGACTGTCTAGTCTCCTCTTGAAGATTTCCAGGGTAGGTGATTGCACCACCTCTGGAGGGAGCTTATTCCACAGTCTGGACACCCTGACTGTGAAGAAGTTTTTCCTAATGTTGAGCCTGAATTGATCTTCCAGGAGTTTGTGGCCATTACTCCTGGTTTTCCCCTTGGGTGCCCTGGTGAACAGTTGCTCACCAAGCCCTTGATGTACTCCCCTAGTGTAGTGGTAAGCTGCTACCAGGTCCCCTCTCAGCCTTCTTTTCCTCAGGCTGAAGAGTCCCAGATCCCTCAGCCTTTCCTCATATGGCTTGCCTTTTAAGACTCTGATCATATGGGTGGCTCTTCTTTGGACTCTCTCAAGCTTGTCCATGTCCTTGTTAAAGTGTGGTGCCCAGAACTGGATGCAGTACTCCAGCTGCAGTCTCACCAGTGCTGAGTAGAGCAGAAGAATCACCTCCTTGGTTTTGCTGGAGATGCATCAATTGATGCATGCCAGAGTATTATTTGCCCTACTGGCTACAGCATCACACTGCTGGCTCATATTCATACTGTGGTCTATTATTACCCCCAGGTCCCTTTCATTCATGGTGCTAGTCAGTTTGGTGCCACCAAGCCTGTAGGTGTGTTGGGGGTTGCTCATCCTGAGGTGGAGCACTTTACATTTCTCAACATTGAACTTCATCAGGTTCTGATCTGCCCAACTTGCTAGCCTGTCTAGGTCTGCCTGTAACTGTAGCCTATCTTCAAGCATGACCACACTCCCCCATAACTTGGTGTTGTCTGCATGAACTTGGCCAGTGAGCTCTTCACCCCCACATCCAAATCATTAATAAAGATGTTGAAAAGTACTGGACCAAGCACTGACCCCTGCTGGACACCACTGCCCACTTCTTGCCAGGATGACACAGATCCATTCACTATGACTCTCTGGGTCCTATCCTGCAGCCAGTTTCTCACCCACCTGACTGTCTTGGAGTTAAGCCCACAATCCTCCAATTTTCTCATGAGGACATTGTGGGATACTAGATCAAAGGCCTTTTGGAAGTCAAGGTATACAATGTCAACCTGCTCTCTTCGTGTCCAGGTGGCGAGTTACCTGGTCATAGAAGGAGATGAGGTTGGTAAGGCAAGACCTGCCCATGATGAAGCCATGCTGGCTGTCATTCAGAATCTTACCTTCTGCAAGCTTATTGCACAGATAGACTCCTTGATGAACTTTTCTAGGATTTTCCCTAGGATGGAAGTTAGGCTGATTGGCCTATAGTTACCTGGGTCCTCCCTCCTGCCCTTCTTGTGGATGGGCACAACATTGGCCCTCTTCCAGTCCTCAGGGACTTCTCCAGAGTGCCACGAGTTGTGGAAGAGTTTTGCCAGGGGTTCCACAATGACTTTGGCCAGCTCCTTCAGCACTCTTGGATGAAGATCATCCAGTCCTGCTGACTTGTATACATCTAATTTTTTTAATTGGTCATACACCAATTCTATGGCAATAGTAGGAAGGTGATTATTCCTACTGTGCTCATCCTCTACTCTACCTGGTGTGGTTTTCCCCTTGGTCTGGTGAAAGACGAAGGCGAAGTAGTCATTCAGGAGTTCAGCTTTCTCCTGGGTGCTGGTAACCAGCTCTCCTGAGTTGTTGAGCAATGGCCCCACACTCCCATTTGTTTTCCTCCTGTTCCCTATGTACCTAAAGAAGGACTTCTTGTTGTCCTTGATTCCCATTGCTAATCTAAGTTTGGTTGCCACTTTAGCCTTCTTATCTGTTCCCTGCAAATGCAGGCCATCATGGAATAGTCCTCCTTGGGGCCCGCCCCAAGCTTCCATTGTTTATAAGCCTCTTTCTTCTTTCTTAAGAGGACCGTGATTTCCCTGTTTAGCCAAGAGGGCTTCCCAGCCCTTCTGTTACCTTTTCTCCACATGGGAATGGACTTCCTTTGTGCTTCAAGGATCATGTCCTTAAGGAACAACCACTCTTCATGCACACCTTTCGCCTTTGGTCCCTGGTCCTGCAGCACTTGCCCTACTAGTGACCTAAGCTTGTTGAAATTTGCATTTTTGAAGTCCAAGACTTCAATCCTGCTATCCAATTTGTCTGCCTTATGTCAGACAGTGAACATGATGGTTTCATGGTCACTGTTGCCCAGACTTCCCTCTATATTTAAGTCAGTCACCAGGTCATCTCCTTTGGCCAGGACCAAGTCTAGCAGAGCATCACCTCTGGTTGGCCCATGCACCTCCTGAGTCAGGAAGAGCTCCTTGACACAGGTCAGGAAGGATCACAACTGATCCAACTTGGCTGAGTGTTCCTCCCAGGAGATGTCTGGATAATTAAAATCACCCATGATGACCATGTCACATGCATGTGTGGCCTCAGTCAATTCTTGGGTGAACTCCAGATTGAGTTCCTCCCCCTGGTTTGGTGGTCTGTAGTATACACCTACAGTTAGGTCTGCTCTTGCCATGCCTCCCCCCACTGCAACTTGACCCAGAGGGTTTCAAACTGTCCATTTTTGGAGCCAATGTCAGCCTCCAAGGAGGTGTACTGCTCTTTCACATAGAGAGCAATGCCTCCACCTTTCTTCCCCACCTGGTCCTTCTATGCAGGGTGTAGCCCTCTATAGCTATACTCCAGTCATGTGAGGAGTCCCACCAGGTCTCTGTAATCCTCTACTAGATCATAATGCACACTGGAGAGTAGGAGGGCTAGCTCCTCCTGCTTGTTCCCCATGCTCCTGGCATTAGTATATAGGCACCTGAGTCCTCCTACGTCTTCCTGTCCTGCTGATGGAGAACTATTCCCTCAGCTCCTGCAAGGAGTGGCTCTCCCAGTGTCCCTATCTACAGGGCTTACTTGTATGTTGGTTCCCTGGACTTGTTTGAATTTGTGTATCCCCATCCCCCAGCAATCTTAGTTTAAAGCCCTGTCCAGAAGATTGGCCATCCTGGCTGCCAACAGGGACTTACCTTTCCTTCGTGAGGTGGATGCCATCCCTTCCCAGGAGTCCTCTCTCCTGAAGTGCGTGCTGGTCAAGAAATCTGAAGCCTTCTCGGTGGCACCAGCGTCTGAGTTGCCGGTTCACTTCCTTGATGCATCCTTCCCTTCTGGGACCGTGGCCTGCAACAGGGAGCACAGAAGAAAAGACTACCTGGGCTCCCAATCCCTTGAGCCCAGCCCCCAGAGCCCTGTAGTCACTCATGATCTTTTCTGCATTACTCCTGGCTGTGTCATTAGTTCTCACATGGATGAGGAGCATGAGGTAGTAGTGTAGGGCTGGACGAGTCTGGGGGTCCTCTCTGCTACATCTTGGATGTGAGCCCCTGGGAGGCAGGAGACGTCACAGACTAGGGGGTCTGGATGGCAGATGGGTCCATCAGTGACCCTCAGGAGGGAGTTCCCCCCCCCCACCTTGTGCCTCCTTTTGGTGGTGGCAGTAAGCTGATTACCTTCCTTCTCTCCCAGTGTCACCATCAGAGCCTCCTCACGTGTGGGGAGGGGAGTGTACCTGTTGTGCAGGGCCAGGGGAGAAGTAGCCCTGGCCCTGCATTTCCTGGAGCATGAAGTGTCTGTCTTCCAGGTTGCTCTGGGTGGGTCTTCTTGTTTAGCTATCATGTTGGCTACCATCTCTGTCTCTTCTTCCTTCTGGAGAAGAGTCTGGCAGTAGCCATCAATAAAGTCTTCTTTGCCAGATGTCCTCCTTTTTGGTGCCTGTCCCTGGCAGTTCTACTTAAAAAGCAAAGCCTCTCAGAATACAGAAACACATTTTGGTGAAAAGTCTTTTCCTATTAGTAGTGAGATTTCATTTTTACTGTATAACCATGGGTATGTCACCAAGGGTGGCATTTTCAAAAGTAATATGGGAGATCAAGTTATTTATTTAGTCACTCTGGAAAATGTCATCCTTAACCTATCTGTGCCTGGTTTGTCCCATATGTAACATTGGGCAAGGCATATTGGTTCACCTTTTAGAAAACATTTTGAGATCCTCAAATAAAAAGCATAATGTTACTAATCAAAGTGCTTTTATCTGAGATATTTTGTGTGAAGTGTTCCTCTTACTGTGCAACTAAAAGCTTTAGATTTAAATTCATAGAATTGGGTGCCTTGGAATAGACTAAGCAATACAGTGTACTTTGCTTTGTACGAAAGCGTGGAGCTTGTAGTTCCAGGGAGGCCATCTGCAGTCTCCTTCTGAATGTAAGAATTCAGATGTCTCTAGAATGGCTTCCCATTCATAACAAAGAGAAGGGAGGAGGGAAGAGTTGCTATGATTTTGTACTGCACAGTTGCCATGCACTGAGGGTGCAGAACACTGAGCTTTTGCTGGACTCCTTTATGCAAGACAAGCATCACAGGCTCATGACCAATGGGTGTTACTGTATTTGAATGGAGCGTGCAGTGTAAATAATAGTGGGAAATTAGAAACAAAGAACATCTGAACTTCTGATAAGCAGCTCAGCTATGCACCAAAAAATAAACATTTGGCAAAACTGTCTGGCACACATGTTTCATATTTCCAAACTAGAGCTACAATTTTTAAAAGCTTAAGGGCTTTGATGTTCTCCAGTTCATCCAATATCTGAAATGAATCTGTGAGAAATGGATTCTCTCTTCTAAGAACTTATGAAATGTTTTGCAGTTTTTTCTTTGATCTTTGTTGCAGCAGAGTTGAGATGTGTGAAACAGAAATGGATCTGAAAAACATATCTAGCATTTAGAACTGGGCTCTTCAAAAGTTCCAGGATTTGGGGGTCAAACTTCTTTGTAATCTGAACTAAACAAATTGAAGTAAAAATAAAAGTAAAAATTAACTATACAAAACCAGGGTCTTCATTTAGACAAGAGTCACATTTTTAGGCTCAGTAAAGTTTGTAGAGATGGTTTTTGCAATATTTTGTAGATTAATAATACAAGAGGTGGAGGAATGTGCACTCAGTATTCCTGTAAGCCATGCAAGAGTGTTTTCTTTCTTCAAGGGGTAGTTGAAGTGGCAAATGAAATAATTGCCAAGTCAAGTGCCAGACAATGAGCAAGACAAAATAATGAGTGTTTAAATGTGAAATGCAATGGTATTGGGAACCCCTACTCCCTCCGCCCATCTTTGCACAGGGCTGCAGTATGCCAGATTCAGCACCCCTCTCTGCCTGCCATTTCAAGCCCTGAAGGGCCAAAGTTCTGGAAGGAAACCCCAGCACTGCTACCTGGTGCTGGCTAGCCTATCACTGGAGAATAATAATACCACTCCAAAATAGAAGCTTCTGTTGGGTGTGTGTCACCAGTAGTGTAACAAGAGGGCATTGCTGGGCTCATGTACACACCACGTTTTTGCCTTTTCGTGCACTGCAACTGCATGTCTGTTTGCACAAGTGGGATTTCCCAATGCTTTAAAAGTTTTTCTTGTGCATTACACTAGAACTCCTTGGATCACCAGGAATTAAAGTGTTGTGTCCATGGATTTGTTGCATGCAAACATAAAGATGTGTAACGAGCCTCTTTGTCCACCAGATGGTGCTGTGACTTTTTTGTAGTTCACCCCTTTGAATTGCTTCTGCTTTCAAACTGCTTCCTTTTTTTTTCTTGTGTGGTTTGCCAGCTCCCTGCTGCCACAGCTGCATGGAAGGGCATGGGCATGGGTATGGGGTGGGTGGGGAGCTCCAGGCTGCAATAAGGGTGGAGTACTGGATCATCCCGCTCTCCTGCAGTGCTGGCCAGGGACCTGTCTTAATTCATTTGAAAACCTTGTGCATGTAAACACAGATGCAACGTTCCAAGGCTTAATTAGTTTGAAAACCTAGTGTGTGTAAACACAGATGCAATGGTCCAAAATAAGTTTAAATTTTATAAACCTATTTAATTTAATGAGGATTAAAACCTGTGGTGTGTACAAGTGCCTACTGACATGGGTTGGGAGGGGGAGTAGGAAATAGCACAGCTACACTGCCAGCCTGGCTGCCGGCACAGGGTGCTTGAACATCCAGCTGTGCCTGATTGTGTGACTATAGTATTTACTTGTTAGATAGAGTCCGTCTCCAAAACTTCAGGGAAATATGCTAGTGTTGACTCTTTCTTTGACTGTCTTTCTAGGTTTCTCAGTGTGCTTATCTGTAAAATGAGATTAATAACACCATTTTTATGACATGTTGGCTAACTTATTTGCTGTATAAGTAAGTTAAGCCTTAGATTCCCTCATAAACTTAGCATCACGTTTCCTGACTGACCATGACTGAAAGGTTTGGAAGAATTCTGGCTTGATGGGAAAAGCAATAGAAGTAAATTTTTTATTTTTGGTGGGGAGAGAGGTGTAAGTGGCAAGAGAAGGACCTTGATGTAGCTACATACAGAAGCAAACCAGAGAGAGGTAAGACCAAGAAAGAAATGTAAATAGGGTCAGCTAAATGCATGGATCATGGAAAAAAGGAGTGCCAAGACAGGAAAAGCATTTGCAATTTGGGGCAATAACCAACAGGGTTTAGTCAGTATGCATAGAGTTAGCTGACTGAAATGGTTAAATCAAACTGGGTAGTTGCCCTGGAAGGATCCTGATGAATAAATGTGGGAGTTGAAGAAGCTAATTCTAGACCTGAGGGTAAGAGTCCATACGAGTTCCAACAACTCAGGCAAGACGCCTAAACGGCTTCCTTTGACACCTGGATGGGACTAGAAACCACAAGAGTAGAAGCGCCAGCCCAGAATAGATTTGACTAGTTTTCCTTTTAGGGGTTTTCTGCTAGTTGTTAGGTGCTGACCTCACTTGGGCAATGTGAATTTGGGAGGATGCCATCTGGACAACCCTGTGTTAAGGTATCATTTAAAGATCAATGCCCCGTGCTGTTCAAGATTAGTAAACTATCTCACACAGGGACATTCCCTGCTCTATACAGCTTACAGTCTCCAAATAATGAGTGGGTGGATGTTTTGAGCACTGATGAAGCCTAAATTCAATTTCTGACTCTGCCACAGAATTCATGGCTGACTTTGGGCTAGTCTCTTATTCTCGTGTTGCCTAAATACATCATCTGTAAAATAACACTTATCTACATTAGGACATTTGTGGTAATAATGAGGACTTACATCATGGTAGTGAAATGCTTGGATACTTCAGTGATGAGAGGCCTAGAAGAACAGTCATAAATTATGCCATAGGGAATTGGTTACCAGCTGTAATTAGAATGTGGCTGAAAACCTTTAAATACCTTAGGAAGAATGTTGTAACCCCCATCAAAGTGAGAGAGAGTTTACAGGAGAAACAGTGGGGTGACCAAAACAAATGTCTAAATTCATGGGAGTTTCCGGTTCATATTCAGTAATGTAACGGAGGGCGGGTAATTTCTATGCCTTCCAGAAAGCACATTCACATGATTGATGCTGCTTGAATTTTTCTCAGTAAACTTGGGTTTACTGTTACAAAAAGTGTTCACTGTATTTCTGGAGAGCCTCAAGCCTAAAAATCGGTGCCTTGTGGGACAAAGGTGGTGTTATGTAATAAATGTTTCACATCTGACAAATGGGTGCTTGTATTTGGAAAAACAGAATGTGTAAGTTGAACTCCTGACAGCACATCTCATCCTACTAGTGGGGCAATGTAAATCTACTCTACAGTCCTCTGACTGAAGCACAAATCTCTCTGAGTGGGCCTAGCTATGTAAGGAGATTGCAGAAAATAAGTTGAGCGTGTCAGCTCACCTTTGCAGGGAGGGAAGTGGAATGGAATGGATACATGGAGCTCTTCTACTCCTTCAGATCATGTGAATTTAAGTCTGCCCTCTGACAGACATGCATTAAGTTAAAAGGGAGCTACACAGGTGTATTTTAGGGCAGAAACAGGCACATTGGTGTTTGTTTTAAAGAACAAGGCAGATCTGGAAACCTCTCCCACAGCC
The DNA here is from genome assembly GCF_052110815.1 of Crocodylus siamensis. Lineage (NCBI taxonomy): Eukaryota > Metazoa > Chordata > Crocodylia > Crocodylidae > Crocodylus > Crocodylus siamensis. Next base: position 115,794,821 of record NC_143398.1, read on the forward strand.
AGAACGGCACTCCTCAGGCACAATCTTTGTGTTCAACCAGTAGCTAACCTTATACCTGGGGCTAGATTACAGCACTGGCTGTTAGTTTAAGGTGCCTTTGTACTGTTGCCAAACACAAAGCAGACTCCTTTCTTCTTCTCTAAACTGAGGATAACAAAAATATATTGAAAAAAATAAGCGTAATGGAGCATTGAGGTTGGACGGTTTTGATGTTAAAAAAAAAAGGCAAATGTTAAGATCCTTACAGCAGTACTAATCAGGCCATGCTATGGTTACTTTGTGTTTCTATTGCTGCTTTTCTAGTTAAATGTTCATTCAGCTTGTGGCTTGCTCCTGCTCCAAATGAAGTCAATGCAAAAATGCTCATGTAATGAGAGCAGAATGAAGCCTTGTAATCTCTGGCATATCCAGTGCATCTTAGAGGAGAGTTTTAGGGCTACTAAGGCTGCCTGGGTATAAAATGAGGGTACAACTGGAATGTCTTAGCTATATTTAAGGACATAAGTTGAACTGGTGATAGTGAATCTAAGGTGAATTTGCAGCCCTGGAAGCTACAAAGGTTAACTTTTATTTGTGAATGGAAAGAGGGACTATGGCATCAGTGAGCTACATGAAGTATGGAGTACTGAAGATGATGTTTATTTTCCAGAATGCAAAACTACAGTTTAAGTCCATCCTCAGCCTTGCTCTTTTAGCTTTGTCACTGGTTGACTTTGACTGTACTGAAGAGGCAGCAGTTAACTGATAAGACTGTTCAGCCCCAGTGGTCCTAGTTGAACATGTGGCTAATCAGAGGGTTCAATTAGCTGAGTTGCACTGTGTTAACTACAGTAGTTTACAATACAATACAGGTCTTCTAAACATTTTGACTTTTCATCCATTAATTCGTACTTGGGCTTTGCTACATGTTTCTTAAAATGCCTCTCTGAGACAATGACCCTATAAATCTGATTAGCAGGCTTAGGTTGCAGATTTTTTTTTCTTTCTAAATTGCTATAAATATAGCATTTAAATCATGATTGGCTTTGCAACCCTGTAGTTGTATAGTTGAAATGCTCTTGAAAGCTGGTTAAGAGGAGCAAGAGCAAATAACGACATGTTGCAAACACAGCCAAAGGCTACACTTCAGCCCTCTTATTTGTAGATCTTGTTCCAGGCTCAATGGGTTTGGTTGAAACTCGCAATTTAAGATTGCAGATTACGAGGCCAAGAAATATAAGTCTTTTTTCTTTTTCTTGTTTGGAACAGATCTCTGTCTCCTGGGAAGGGAAAAAGATCTGGAAAGGGAATACTGTTAAATCTACATGGTAGCTACTGGATAGCGGTTAATAGTGCAAGATTATTGCATAACCAATCATAATATAAATGCCACCAGAAGGCTGGCAGGGCCTGTATCTGGGCTGCCCAGAACAGCATGCCAGGCTTTAATTGGGATAAAGGGTAGAAAAGGGCCTAATGAACATTATGAAAAAACAAATTATAAGGTTATGGGCAGGCAAGATTCTTTGAGCTGAAGTGATATCTTGTATTAGACCAACTGAGTACTTGGAAAAAAGTTCTTTGCAAGCTTTTGGGTGCAGTCACTCTTCTTCAGGCATAAGGAGTCTCTGCTGGCCTGAGACTCCAAGGAATGGGAGAAGCTAAAAGTGTGTCACGATGTTAGTGAGAATGTAAATACGTAGAAATTAGGAAAACAAAAGGTAAAGCAGGGAAAAGGTGGGGGTGGGCAGGAAGCAGGGGAAAAAAAGCCAAAGCTCAGTAAGGGAGACTCTACAGTGGTGGAATTCAATATAGAAAAAAGACAGTTTAATAATATAAGGTTATGAACACTTATGCTATACATTTTGGACTTGGGCAGCTTATAAGGTGCAGATCTACCCTGGCTTCTGACTTCACACTAACATGGCTAACTACCTCTCTCTAATAACAGACATTAAACATTTTCCCTGAAGGATAAGGCTGTCCTTAAATGCTAATTATTTTTAGCTTTACCAACCTATGAGGGGAGATCAGGGGTCCAGTGTTGCCCTGCCTGGCCCTGTGTGCTGGGATTGGGCACTGGATCTAGTGTTTAGGGCCTGGGGCTCCCCATGGGTTTGGAGATTTGGCAGCATGGGAGTGGTGCCAGTGCCACATGGTGCTCCAGGTTGGATCTGGCCTGCAAGCCAGAGGTTGAGTGCCCGCCCCTGATATAGGGCATTAGTTTAGCATGCTTAATAATTAAACATACACCAATGTGGGATCAGAAATGGCATCAGGAAAAGGCAACAGGACAAGACTCTTGTAATTGATCACATAAGTCAACAGCTATGTGCTTGTGGACTCTTGTTGGTTGAGCCCATTCTGTTTCCTTATAGCCAGAAGAGACCTTAGAAGCCTTTTGAACTCCCTTTTCTCAGCAGAAGTGGCAAGAGATGACTTGAGTTCCTTTTCCTTTTCTTACAGAGGCAGTCAGGAAGAATTGCCCAGTGTATTCTGAATATTTGGAAAATTTGTGCCAGGTATGAGGATAACAAAACATATTCCTAACTGGGCAATTTCCCTTCCAAATTTGAAGCCCTCTTCAAAGCATGGAAACTCTACAGCTTCTCAGTGAAACTGCTGTACAAATTTTGAACACGGGCAAAACAACATATTTTCCTCTAATCTCTTAATTTTGGTTTTGGAAACAACTGAAATCATTTTTGCTGAAACCCTTTTTATGGAAAATCTGCTAGGGGCAAACTGCCAACGTAAAAACATTCAATAAGAATGGTTAAAGTTTGGCAAAATTATAGGCAATTGAAAGCAGGCTCTTGTTATGGAAAGCATCAGGCAATCTTAACTATAGGTAGTGTTGCCAGGGTTACCTATAACTATAAAAATATGACATATATAACTGTCTGTTTCTCTCTCTCTCTTGTTTGTTATCCTTCCACAAGTCAAATTTGCCTCAGTAGGGCTTTTTGCGGGGGTGGGTACTTTTTCCATAAAATCCCAAGCTAGAAATAGATTTTACAAGCTTGTCTGCAAAAATAATGCATTGGAATAAGAACCACAAAAAATAGACTGTCCAAATTTAGTGTACAGGAAAATATTACCATGCTACTCAAAGGAGATTGTCTTGTTTGAAGACGATCTGCATCCTCATCAGGACCATTTTTTTTTCAATGGCACTCGCTACAAGGGTCAAGCTTAATGGTTGCACAGTTAACTGGGCTTAGTATATAAACCCAGGCCCTTCATTATGGCTTTGGGAGCTCAGTGCTTCACAACCTATAGCAGCTTCTGTACTGGTTTCCTTTCAGCCTGGTTCTCTGCTCCTTTTTTACTCTGTTTGGGTATCCTGGATTCCCTGACTTCTGGAGCTGCTTCGACTACAGACCTGGATCTTGCTTATTGACTAAGATTTTGATGATGACCCTCTCATGCAGCCTTGGCCCTTAGTTTGAATGCTCCTCTGGCACAGGTGTATATCTACCCCTGTGCTCCTCGAGATTACTTATGACCCAATTCTTACACCCAACACAAAAGAACTGTTTAAAAATAGTGCAAATTATGATGATTCATGGTTCACCAATTTTGATTGCTCTTATTCATGTCACTTTCAAAGGCTGGTCTAATACTTGGTTATTTTTTTCTGATTCCAAATAAATAAAGGAGGAGACCTTAAATTACACACTGCAGTTGAGACTGGCAATCTGAACCCACAACTCCCATTACTTCCGTTAGTCTCTTTTTTGGAGCTATAGAAAATGACATAATTTCTCCACAGAGTGCCACAATGGCCAGTTCCTTCTGGGAATTTCTAGGCTTCCCTCTAAAGACTCATGAAAATTCAATCATTCCTCTAATTAGGAAATTAAAAGTGGTCATTATATTATGAAGGACAAAGAACCTAAACCTTTGAGCAGCAGTTTCCATGAGGCAAAACTGTCGAATTGTGACATGAAAATTGAGGCTGAGTAGAGTAAGATCCAAACCATTAAAAAGGGTTGGGGAGAGTGAAAAAAAAGATTTATGAGTGTCCCTTCTGTAGTAGCCCTTCTTGCCAGAATGCAAAACCTCCCAAGCATCTGGAAGAATTGGGTTAGAAAGAGTGAATGGAAGAATTCAAAGACGTGTGAAAGGTTACTGCATCTAGCAGGGGATTATTCACAGAAACGTGTTATGCAAAATCCCTTGTGCATGGGAAGGAAAGTAGTGCAAAAACAATGACACAATTTTACCAAAGCAATCAGGATTATAGGAGCGAGGGGCACCATGCTGTTTTCTCAGCTATTTCCACTGTTACATGATAAACATGTTACTTGTTCTTTGATGCATTTGAAACCAAGAAGTGGAAACATTTATGCAGTTAAATGGTGGTCCTCTCTTGCAGTATTAGCACAGAAGAGTATATGAAGAAATAAGGCGCTTCAGAATCCAATTACACCTTAATTCCTTCAGGTCCAGATGGTGTATTTCCTGAGTGACGGCTTCTTCCTTGATCTCATTTGTTGTAGCTAAGAGCATATTTTTTTCTTCTTTGTTAATCTAATATATACTGTCTTTGAACTTCAAAGGAGTTGACTTAAATTCAGTCATAATAAAATGATGCAGGATTCATTATTTATACAAAGAATGGAGCCTGATGCACTTCATGGGGTAGGGATTGTGGGGGAAGGGGAAGGAAAGAACTTGCTGTTCAGGGTAAAGGGGAGAGTAGTGGTGTTGTGACAGTTTGGCTCAAACCCAAATAGCCATCTGAGATGACAGAATTAAGTACCTTTTGCATGTGATGATGCCTCATTCAGAATGTGTTTGGACAGGCTGTGGTGGTCTCTTCAGATTTGGCTCTCTAAAGACTTGCATGGCTTATTGGGCTCTCTTGGGATCAGATAACCTTCTGAATTCAGTAGAGCTTAGATGCCCTTCGGTGAGTTTCATATCCTCCATTTGGATCTCCTCCTTTCCTCTTCTGGCTCCAAAGGCTATGGGAAAAATAAGTGTTTGGCATTTTTCTTAATGTTACCTGTTCACTATGGCAAAATGAGATATTATCTACAGTGAACCCTCCACTTTGACACTGATCAGCAATGAAGTAATTAACAATTCATAGATGCTAGGTTCAGAAGGGACCTCAACAGATCATGGAGTCCAAACCCCTGCCCTGGGCAGGAAAGAGTGCTGGGGTCAGATGATAAACAGCCAAATGCCTATCCAGCGTGTTTGTGCTATCATATGTGGATATCTGAATCTATAGCTTTTACTTTATTTTTCTTTCTCACCATATGTATTTTTCTATCTCTTTCATATATATATATATATATATATATATATTCAGATATCTGCTTATGGTAACACAAATGATACCAGTGTTAACTACTTACTGCTAATCCAGGGGTTTTCAAACTCTTTTGGTTGGTGTACCCCTGGTGGCTGGTCCAGAAGCTGGGAGTCCCTTGGACTGCTGAGGAGGGGTGGGGGGAGGGGAGTCCCCTGGTGGCAGATGGAGGATTGGGGGAAGGGGCCCCCACAGCAAAAGTGGAAGTGCCTCCCGCTTCTCCACTCTGCAGCTGCATACCCCCTGGGGGCTTCCCAAGTACCCCCAGGGGTAGGCATTCCCCTGGTTGACAACCCCAGTGTTAATCAAACTGTCAGTGTGGATGGACAATGAAGAATCCACTGTGGATTTGCTGTCATAAATAGGCAGCACTAAGGAAAAAACCTTGAGTAGTTTACAACAAAAGCAAGTGTTTGTAGAGACTTTAGATTATGCTCTGTATCTACAGAATTAGAAAAGTCTATCCTTAGAACTATATATAGTGTCTGTGTATGCATGGAAATGCAACCCTTTCTATATAGGACAAAAAAAGTCCCTCAGTGAAGTGCAGCTAGCATTCATTTTATTTATGAATGTTCTACACCTTTAGAAAATGTAATATGAACATCTTAAAAAGAACAGGTCAGGGGTTCAGCCAGTTCCTCAGAGCCATAAAATCCTTCAGCACTCACTACCATCCCACTTGATTTATCCTGTGTAAGGATGGCCAGTCACAATTTGGCCCCATGATAGCAAAATGTAAAACTTAAAAAGGCAGAATAAATTAATACAAAGGATGTGCTCACAGTAAAAAAAACTTGCTGCAAGTGTCTAAATCACAGAATAGGTGCCTGGGGCTAAGCGATAGGCATCTGAAGAATAATAAAATAACTATCATTAACAAAACAAAAAAAAATAATTGCCAGATTCCACGGTTCAAATACATAATACTTCTGGAACAAATACCCATGTCAGAAATGGTATATCAACTACTTGGGCCTCTAGAAGTGGATACTAATACTGCATCAAATACTAGGGTTAGCTGGAAACTTCATTTTGGAAAAGTATGTTAAGAGAGATGAGGGCATTAGTCTAGGATGTAGGAGAACCCACATTCAAGTTTTTGTTCTGATTCAGAGCAGCAGCTTTTCATCTCAGATCACTCCATGTGAGGCAAAGCATACCAACACCACACACACATTTGAAAGTTTTTGGGTTTTTTTAATTTTAGAGGAGAACAGAAATGAATCAGCTCTGAAACAGAATACTTGTCCTCAGTCATATTTACCAAATACCTAGAAATGCTGTGGTAGAGCCATGCAGTACCAAGTTCTAATTTTCACTCTGAGATGTTTTGAGGCTTTGTACTTCATGTCGTTATTAGCCTATGGGACCCAAATTTCTTAACCATTCTGGGACATGACAAAGCTCATTTTTTTTTCTTTTCAAAGCTGGTAGAGAGTCAGTAGGCTGTGGTGAATGTTTCTATGAGTAGTCCTTTGGTTATTGTTCTATGATTACTAATTAATGAAATAGATGATGTGGGCACTGACTAGGTACCTATGTGCTTTAGAAATCTAAATGAAGTAACAGCTGTATTGGGTAGATGAATACTTTATGGGGGAATCATGTACATTTTTATTCCTGCTTATATTTGCCTGCCTGTCAGTTTATAAAATGTATCAGTTGCTCTGCTTAATTTTGAATACTTACTGGTATATTTTACATGTGCAATTTCATTAATTTATCCTTGTGAAATGCAAAAGTCTTATCAAAGTAAGGTGGGGTGTGGGGTGGGTAAACCCCCTATCCCATCCACTCCTTGCTGTAGTAAAACCCACTCAATTCTATAATGTCTGTGCTCTCTCGATTTAATTCCAATTTGTGTGAAAGTGGGGTGGAATCTGGGATTAGAGTAAGCAGAGCTTTGGCTTCAACCCTCAGTAGACACACTTGGGACCTGAAGTATTCTGTGCATTTTCAAGGGCTACAGCAACTTACATTTCCCCAGAGACGGGCACAGATTTCAGAGGGTTTTCAGTTTCAGAGGGGTATCTGTGAGATGGATTACCTCCCAAAGCTATTCCAGGCCAGTGCAATAGCCTACAGAGCCTTTTTCATTTTTTTTTAAAATTTAATTTCAGGCATTCTGTCCAAGAGGCCTGTGTGATAAGCAGGGGCACAAACTACTACAGAGTTTAGGCAATGGTTTTATACATTCTGAGGGGGCCAGCAGTGAAGACAGCATGAACAACTCTGGGCAATAAAATGCTACACTAAGATTATTTATTTTCATGGACAGAGCTAAAATGTGTTGAAGGAAAGGAGAGGTCTGGAAATTACTTAGGTTCATTGGTTTGTTTATATATATGTTGACTAGCCCTATATACAATACAAAAATTTACATGCTATAAGCTGTATTTGTAAATATCTTACTTTATGTAAACATACTGGTCAAATTCATGCTTGGTGTCATGACACCGACACCTGGTGTATTACCACTTATCCACAAGGGTCATGGTACAGTTCTGAGCTGTGTTAATAGTTTGCTCATAACGAGTGAATGAAAGCTGTAGCCGAGCTTCCCCGCATGGGCTACTCTGCTGGCTGATGTACTGGGCCTCTGCATTGTAGGGGCTTTTCAATTTAATTGTGTTTCAGCAATGTGTGGACACTTTGGCTATATCTCATGTTTCAGGCAAACTTTTGGGTATGGACTCTGAGTCGAGCTCTCTACTAGAAAATCATGACCCTGCAGTTCATGTGTTATAGACCTCAAGACCAGTGCTGTCCCACCATTTCCATAGTAACCATTCCAAGTAACCTTCTCCAGAGCTCTCCCCCTTATTTTTTTTTCTGGTGTATTGTTTCACTGTTTGGGGACTTAATGCTAATTAAAAGTAGACATGATGGCTTTGTGAAAGTACATCTGGACTTCATATAAACTTATTAACATAGCATAAACAGGGTACAGATCTATGGCAAGAAAGGGCTGTGCGAAGCTTTGGGTGGTGATTTGATTTGGAGGAAATTTGGCCCAATCTGGTGGCTGAATCTCCAAATCCCGTGGCCGAATCTCTGAATCCGAATCGAATCAGGGGACCAATATAAAGGTCCGAACCAATTCAAAGCTCTCCAAATCTTTGGAAAAGATTTGGGGACCTTTGATGATTTGGGCAGTCCCTGGTGGCTGTAGCAGGGAGCTGCAGCTGACTCGGAGCTGGTAAATACTAGGGGCAGAGGAGGGGAATGGAGGAGGGGACCATGGGGGGACCCCTGCCAGCCCCCCTGAACTCCACCCACTCCCCCATCCCCCTCACCCCCCACCTGCTCCCCCAGCCCCACCATGGCTGCCCTGCCTGCCTCAGCTCGGTACTTTAAAGAAAAGCCCCGGTGCTCACCAGGTGCTGCCAGGGAGGGGAGCGATCCCTTCTGCCTGTCACTGCCCTATCACATGCTGCATGGGGGGCTCTGCCAGCAGCCCCATGACCCCCACCTGCTCCTGCAGCCCGTCCACAGGTGCCCCACCTGGGCCAGCTCTGGCCCTTTAAGGAAAAAAATGAGAAAAGCCCCGGGACTCATTGCTCCTGCAGCAGCCTCAGAGCTTCGGGGGCTCATGGACGATCCCCCCATGCAGCGTGGGGCAGTGGGGGAAGCAGGGATTGCTCCCCCCACTGGCAGGAGCGGTGAGTTCCAGGGTTTTCTGTTTTTTGTTTTCTTAAAGGGCCGGAGCTGGGCTGTGCAGGGCACCTGTGGGGGGACTGGAGGAGTGAGGGGGTGGGGTTGGGGGATTTGTGCAGAGCCCCCCATGAAGAAGTGGGACAGTGAGGGGCATCAGGGATTGCCCCCCCCCCACCCCACCCCCGGCCAGCAGCTCCTGATGAGCCAGGGCTTTTTTTTCAACAAGTGCCGGGATCTGGGGCAATCATTGCCGGGCTGGGCGAGGGGCGGGGGATGGGTCTGGCCTGCCTGATTCAGCTGAATTGAATTGGGACAGTGATTCAAATCACTGAGTTGAATCACTGTCCCCCGAATTCCTCCAAATCCAAAGAGATTACTAGCTGCTTCACACAGGCCTAGCAAACGAACACCTCATGCAAGACCCAGTCTGTTTTCTTGGTCCACCTGAGATCATTTTGAGGCTTAGCACCCATCCAGGGAATTCAGGTTCCTTTGGAATCCCTTTCTGTGCTCAGTTTCCACTTGTAGTTTGGATATTTCTAGGGAGAGCCCATCTCTCTCTTTCTTTCCTTCTGGAGTTTTTTCGTTGTCTCGTCTCAGTATGTTATGGCCTTCAACCTCCTCTGTATTTGTTAAAGCAGATAAGAATCTTGACCCAAGTTGAGCAATTATCTTTTTTTTTGCCAGTACAGTCTGTTTGGATTGGGAGAAAAAAATTGACAATACAGCAATTTTTGACAGCTGTATATTTAATTAAGTATCAATGATGGACAGGGATCTGGGTTTTCGGTTGGGCACAGAAAAAAGTGGTAAAACCATGGAAATGGTGGGTTTCCCTTCAAAGGCTGGAAGAATTCCAGCCTGCAAGGGGATGTGGCAGGGGTGGGAAAAATATGGCATGCAGGGAAGGGGCTTTATCCAGCCCACAGCTGGTCACTCGGTCCAGTCTGGCCCAGGCACTGCCCACCCCTGGACATGCAGTGGGGGTGGGGTGGCTCTGCAACTGGGTTGCCTTTGGCAGGCAGCATCACAGGTGGGCAGTGTGGAGCAGGCATGGGGCGGGCTGAGGTCGGGGCTGTGCACGTGGGTTGTGGCTGCTCTGCTTCCACTGGGGTGAGTCCAGAGTGCGTGTGGGGTGAGGCTGTGGCTACATGCTGTTGGTGGTGGTGGAGAGGCACTGCAGGGCATTCAGGCTCCAGGCTGTTACAAGGCAGGGGCAGGTGCTGACCAGCTCAGGGGGGTACATGTGGGAGGGCTCCCATGCATACTCTACGATACCCAAAAACCCTCCCCCACAAAACCCACAACCACACCCTTCCCTACACATAATCACATGTCCCATAAACACCACAACCCCCACACCCTCCCATGCACTTTGGCGGAGCCCTGCTCACTGCTATGTGCGCATACCCCACCATACCATACCCACACACACCCACACTCCGCCGCACACCCCCCCAGCCACCCTTCTGGTCCACACCCCTCACAAAACCCATACCCACCTACCCATACCCCCACTTGCAATATACAAGTGTAAGACTTCATTTTCAGCTATTATGCAATTGCCTCTATATACATGATGCAAACAAACACAAATCAGGACAATATATATTTTTAAATACAATTAAAATATATTATTGTGGATGTTTGTTTTTTTTGTATATACTTTGGGTTTTTTTCCAGATCCAAGATAGCACCTTCCCAAAAGGTGTACTTCCAGGGGCAAGGGGAGAGACTTCTGGTGGCAAAGGTCAGGGTTTAGGGGACGGGACTTCCAATCCCAAGATGGCAACCAGGGCATGTGGCACCTGTCACTAAAACTCATTAAATGGTCCTCCAGCCAAAATAATTGGCCACCCCTGGGATGTGGGGAGCAGGAGGAGGGTGGTCAGGCAGGAGGTGCCGTGTGTATGCGTACATACACGTGCACATAGCCATCAGGCAGCATCTTGCAGGTAAGTCTGGTGGAGTGGGCAGGAATTAAGGCCCCCATTTGGAGGAAGGGAGGGAGGAAGTTGGGCAAGGCTGGGGCTGGGGCTGCTGCCCAGCTGGAGCACTGCATAGGGCTTAGGGCCTGGGGTTCTGTGTGACTGCAGGGTCTGTGTGTGGAGTGGGACAGAGCTGTAGGCAGCTTGTCTGTGGGGCAAGGAAGGGGATGGCTTCCCAATACTGTTTGCACTCCCAGAGGGGCTTTGGGGGCGCATACTGTGAACCCCATATTGTCACGGTGAGGCACTGGTGAGGCACCCTGTGCCTGCCTGGGAGCAGCAGGAGTGGTGGCATGGAGTTGGGCCCCTGGCTGCTGCTGGGTGGGCAGGGGGTGCCTCACCATGGTAGTGTGGGGCTCGTAGTGGTGGCAAGGAGCTTTCCCCAAGCCCCACTCTGCCTGGGTGCACTGGCTCCTGACCACTGGGCTGCAGAGGCCCCCTGGGGAGGACAGCAGGGAGGGGAGTCTGAGCCCATAGCAGGCAGCTTGCATATGTGTCCCCGAACATGGGCTCCACTTCAGCTGTGCCACCAATGGGCACAGATTTTGGGGGTTTAAAATCTGAGAATTTGTGATTTGTTTTAAACAGAGAAAACCAGGATCCTTGATGATAAGGCTGTCTGTTTCAACTATTAAACAACTGTAAGGCCTAAGCATCCTGCAAAGTTTACATTATGAGTCCTTACACCCACTGTATTCTTTTTAAACTTAACACTAATGATCATTGCACAGACTGACCAAAGCATAGGAATGACTTATTATGTTGAAGGAAATGCTGATATTTCTGTCTCCATAGTTGAAAATATACACAGTTTTTAAAATCAATGAGGGGTAGGAATACAAACAGTATTAAAAACCCCATTGAGGGAAAAAATATACGAATGTGAATCTTGATGCAAAGTAGTGTTTTGGGTTGTTTTTTCCAGGAATAAGGTATAGAAAGTATTTGCAATGTTTACTGCTGCAAAGAAGTGCTTTGTAGTTTAAAAAATGATCAGGAGGGGAGGCTTGTGCACAAGGAAAATACATCTTCTTACTGAATGCGGGGAAAAAGTCAGCAGTTGCACAGAGTCAGACCTGGGGGTTCTTGCTCAGAGACAGGTTCTTTCTCATGGACTTTCCTTAGGTGATGCCATTCTCCATGATTAGTTTCACGCCCACAATGGCTGGACAGAACCTAGTTCTGAATCTGTAGTGCTGTAGAAGGGCACCAAGGGGTGATGGGATTAAAACGTACCCATTTTTTAATAATTTTTCCCATAACTAATTTAATTGGTTTACTGAAAAAAGATTTTTGTGAAGACAGCATGGCCTTCAGTCAAAGATAAACTTCAGTAAAAATATTGTGGAAAATTTTGCTAAAATTGAACATTTTTGTTACTATTTTTGTGTTTGTGGAAAAAAGACTGCTTTCTAGCATAAAAAAATTCAGAATGAAACATTTTGAGCCCTTGGTTGGTAGGGAAATGTCAGTCAATCATCTGCATGTTTTGACCAGTCTTTCTTACGGTATGTTTCTGGGACTGCCAAATCGTCTCAGACCCTGAGTGGCCTGGCCTTGGAACAATATGCAGCCCTTCTTCCCAGGCTGTGGTTGGAAGCAGCTTCAGCAGTTTTTTTTTTTTTTAATTTTATTTTCAAATAGACTGAGTGTGATTCCCATAATACCTCTTTCCCTTGGAGAAAATGAAATATTGTGTCTTTGGCTGAGCCCAGTCACACTCAACCACTGACAAGATCTCAGACCAAATGATTTGTTCCTTGTTCTCTCTGTGTCACTCCTGTAGCTAGCCCTACCTGGTGGGCTCCAGCCCATACACACATCTGTGCAGCTGCAGGGAATGCAAAGTACTGGAGTGGCTGGAAAAGCTAGGGAGTTCTTGAGGAAAAGGAGGGAAGGGACAAAGCACTCAGTCCCCTGCGAACCACAAGCAGAGGTTCACACAGCCCCCCAGCACTAAGAAATCCCTCTACTCTACCCCACTTCCCCAATCCAGATCCTTTTTCCCCTACAGAAGAATCCAGGGGAAAACTCTGACCCCTAGAAGGCATGTTGGTGGTGCTTCAGCAGCGTCGTTGTCCACATTTCTATCCAAGGAAAGCTGTGAAACAGTTTCCAATCAGAGACAGTCTTGGAATGGTCAAGTGTCATGTCTTACCCATGCATACTCTTGGTGTAAACATGTAACAGTGAGCCAGCTCCAAAAGAGAATTTGATTTTTTTCAGATTCTTTTTTTGAACCATTCCAGGAAGCTTTATACAGGTTTTCACAGCCTTGTAAGTCTGCCCAGTTCAGGTTTAAACTGTGTTTAAACCAATCCAAGTTACATGTACCTATACTCTGTGAAGTTTGTTAACAGTCTCTTGAGAGCTAAGATAATTAATTGCTACATGTGCCACAAGAATGGCTTGTTGGTCTATGGGTATGAGTCTTGCTTTGCATGTGAGAGGGCCTGGGTTCAAATCTCAAACAAGCCCAGCTTTTCCTGGAGGATTGGAGAAAGGCCAATGTGGTTCCTATTTTCAAGAAGGGGAGGAAGGAGGAACCAGGTAACTCTAGGCCGGTTAGCCTCACCTCTATCCTTGGCAAGACCTTTGAGAAAATCATTAAGCATCACATCTGTGGGGGACCAGTAGGCGAAATAATGCTAAGGGTCAACCAGCATGAGTTCATAGCAGGCAGATCCTGCCTGACTAACCTGGTTCCTTTTTACAACTGGGTCACAAAATGCTTGGATGAAGGAAGAGAGGTAGATGCTATTTACTTAGATTTTAAAAAGGCCTTTGACACAGCGTCACACCCAGTTCTTATAAATAAATTAAATGGTTGCAATGTAGATTATTACAGAGTCTGGTGGGAGGAAAATTGACTTCTGGGATGCATTTCTGGTGGTGGATGGGCCGGTTTCTATCTGGAGAAATGTGGAAAGCAGAGTCCCCCAAGGCTCTGTCCTGGGACCAGTACTGTTTAATATCTTCATTAGTGACTTGGACGAGGGAGTAGAAAGCACCCTGTCCAAGTCTGCAGACAACACCAAACTGTGGGGGGAGGTAAACAAATTTGAGGGCAGGGAGCAAATCCAGGCTGATTTGGACAGGCTAGGGAAATGGGCAGAACAGAATAGGATGCAGTTTAACAAACTGTCATGTGTTGCACCTGGGGAGGAAGAATCATCAACACTCCTGTAGCCTGGGAGGTACCACTCTAAGCACAACTGTGGAAAGGGATCTCAGAGTTGTAGTCAACTCCAAAATGAACATGAGTCGCCAATGTGATGAAGTTATAAGTAAGGTGTAGCAGGGCACTAAGGTGCCTGCTACTCTTGGGAGCAATGAGGAAAGAGCCTAGGTGCTGGTTGCTGGGGCAACTGGAGGGAGCCAGTGACTCAAACCTGTCAGTGGTCAGCTGACCGGAAGGGGCAGGGCCTGGCTCTCATTTAAACGCCAGGACTGAGTCCAGGGAGGCAGTTCCCCATGGGCAGCCGGAGGGGAAGGAGCTCTGCCAGATGGAGCTAAGAGGAGAGGCCGGACTGCAGGTACGGTCCGAGATTGGGGAAAGATGGAGCAACCCTGGTATGGCAGGAAGAATGATGTTATTGCTGTTTGGCAGAGATTTATGTTATAGCCTAGGGGTTTGAGTTTTATGTTTGCTGTTTACATCCAGAGGTTTGGGTGAGGCTATTAGGAGATGGAGGAGGCCTCATTCTGGGGCCGTACAGACCCTGGTGCCAGTGAGGGCACAGCCTTTTGGGATGAGATTAACCCTGGCACTGGAAGGACAAGTTTAAAAAGGCCAGGGACATCAGGTGTGGGGGCATGCAAGGATATATATATATAGGGTTTTTTTTTTGTGTTGTTGCCAGGACTGGCAGAATGCCCCTGGTTTTGAACCAGTGGCTTCTTTGCTGTGGAGCTGGTGCCTGCACCCCTGGGCCAGGGGAGGGCCTTGTTCCTGAAGGGAACAGAAAAGGGGGCCACGAGCCTCCCAGCACTTGAAGGAAAAGCTAGAGCCTTGGGGTCAAACCCTGTGTGGTGGGTTTGGATGAGGAGACCTAGCTACAATAAAAGGGGTCAGGCCATTCTAGGAGAGACCCCAATATACCCAATAGAATAGGCAGTCTCCTGCTCTCATAATAAATTCCAACAAGACATGGCAGGCGAGATTAGAGTGGGGCAGAAGGATTCCAGGGGTGCCCCACATAAGGTGTGGATGACTCGGAAGATGGCACCAGGGAGGGAGTCCCATTACATAAGGCTAACCACACTCTTTCTTGCATAAGTAGGTGCATCACAACCAGGTCTAGGGAGGTTATACTTCTCCTCTATGTGGCATTGGTCAGGCCACAGCTGGAGTACTGTGTCCAGTTTTGGGTGTCACACTTCAGGAAGGGTGTAGATAATCTGGAAAGGGTTCAGAGGAGGGCTACCCATTTGGTTAAAGACCTACAGAAAAAACCCTACGAGGACCGGTTGAGGGACCTGTAAGAGAAGGCTGAGAGGTGATCTTGTAGCCATCCACAAACTCATCAGGGTGGGACAGCAGGAAATAAGCAGGTTTACCAGGTTGCCCATCAGGGTGACTAGAAACAATGGCCACAAACTGAAGGAGAGCAAATTTAGACCGGACAGCAGGAAAAAATTCCTTAGAGTGAGGGTTGACAAAATATGGAATACGCTTCCAAGGGAAGTGGTGCTATCTCCTTCCTTGGAGGTGTTTAAGAGGAGATTGGACAAACATCTGGCTGGGGTCATCATCTGACCCCAGCACTCTTTCTTGCCCAGGGCAGGGGTCAGACTCAATGATCTAACAGGTCCCTTTCGACCCTAAAATCTATGAAGAAAATTTCCTATTCTGCTGTCGCTCTTTCCTGATTCTCACCTAGTAACTTTGATTAAGAAATCAGCATGGCCATGTTCTGATGATTTCTACAATCAATACCAGAGGCACGTGGTCATATCTAGGATTTAGTGAAGGGGAGTGCCCTATGAACCACGGTGGGGAATAGGTGTGAAGCACAGTTGGGAGCCAGTATGAGACACAGAGGCAGAGCAGGTACATGAAAGGTGGGACCACTCCCCTGCCACTGCAGTCCCTGGCAGACTTGGGAATAGGGGACGCGCCAGAGCTTCTCCTGTCATCTCATGGGACCGGATAGGTGGCTTCAGAGAATTGTTATACATGGTACAGGCTTGGTCAGGAACAGTGGAAGTGGTGACGGTTCCTCCTTGTACCTGCCCCACACTTGCCCCATGTCCCTTGCTGGCTGGGAGCAGGTGCTAGAAGGAAGAATTCACCCTCTGCCACTGCCATTGTCTCTAGTTAATTGCAACAACCCAGACAGAAATTCAGCTGGAGTGAGGTAGGACCTACAGGGCTTCCCCCATGCCTGAGTCAGCCAGAGGGAGTGGCAGCAGCAGGTAAGTCCACCTGCACAGTGCCGGCTCCCTGTCCAGACCCCTGGCATCCCTCACTGCCCTGAGGTCTCCATCTGTACGGAAAGGCTGCCTGAGAGGAATGCCCTCCACTGCAAACTGAATTCATTACATTCCATTGGCCTAAACTATCCAACAAAAGCACAGAGTCAGTATCTGCATTAATCTTTCAATCACAGAGATACCTGACCCGTGGAACTTGTGAACAAGTTCCCAACCAGATCCCTACAAACATTTTAAAATGGTTGAAATGTTACTTGTGTCCATACCCTAGAATATGCACAAATCAAACATAATAAAGATACCTTTTTTTAAAATGCAAACATAATTCTTTTCACTACGAGCTAAAGCTATATAGGCAAAAAGCAAATAGTGGTTCTCTGCCAAAATTTTCCACATGTACAATTACAATCACTATATTGTATATCCATACATAACAGGCTAGATAGAGTGGTTTGTGATCATCAGAAAGCTTGCAAGCATTCCTGTCTAATGGCTATTGTTTTCTTTTATTAGTAGAAACATCACACTCTTCTGACTATTTCCAGGACTTGTCATTCCCTAACCACTCAAGCAAAAGTTTATCATGGTTGAAAGGTTTTCAGAGAAATAGTCATAGTATTTTAACAGACTTGAAAATCATGGTTCAGAAACACTTTCCAGCATTTGGCTGCAATCTTTTTGCATTCAAAGGAAGTCCCAGATACTTCACATTTGGCTGTAAAAATTGACATTTAGCTTGTTTAGCTTGGGCTCCAAGCAGTTGTGGGTGAGTGAACACTTCCTCAGAGGCTCTGTTTCCATACAGAGATAAAATGTCAAACAAACAAATATGGTCAAGCTCCTTCCAGACCTGACTAGTAGGGCTGTGTGAAGCTTTGGTTCCTGATTCGGTTTGGCGGAGATTCGGCTCGAGTCAGTGGCCAAATCTTGGAATTCAAATTGAATCAGAGGACACTTTAATCTCTCTGAATCAAATTGGAAAGATCTGGAGATTCAGACATAGAGACAGCTTTAAAGTTTTTTCTACATACCCCTAGGTAGCAAGGGCCTGTGAATGCTGTAATGCTGGGGCACATGGAGCGGCTCACATGGGTGCGGGGTGGGGGGTGGTCCCCAGCGCGCTCAGCAGCAGACCTGGAAGTGGACCAGAAGCACTTTTGAATGCAGGGCCCCCCGCCCCCCCTGCCTCTCTTGCTTGGTGACTACTGCCTGGGGGGGCACCCAGGGTCCCCCTGCAGCTGATCACCAAGTGAGGCGGGCCCTATTTGATTTGGATTCAGATTCAGCCCAAATCAGGGACAGTGAATCAATTCAATGATTCAGATCAAAGTCCCTGATTCGATTTGGCTTAATCTGAATCTGAAGATTCGATGGTGATTCAGAGAATCAGCGATTTGGATGTAGACACAGCTTTAAAAGGTTTTTCTATACACCTCAAGGTACCAGCACAGCTTGTGAACCCTGTGATGCTGGGGCGCATGGAGTGTCCCACAGGAGTGCAGGGGGGAGCTCCATGTTCTTGGCAGCAAACCTGGAAGTGTGCTGCTCCCCCCCCCGTGCCTCCCCAGCTCAGATCAGCTGTAGGGGGACCCCAGGTGCCCCCTCAGACCCAGGAGGTACCAGTCACTGAGCTGAGGGGGCAGGGGGGGCTCCCTTTAGTGCTCCCCGGTGGACCTGGAAGTGCTTCTGGTCCATTTCCTGGTCTGCTACTGAGCGTGCTGAGGAGCCCCCTGTCCTTCTGTGGGATGCTCCATGTACCCCAGCATCACAGCACTCACAAGCCCCTGCTACCTAGAGGTATGTAGAAAAAACATTTAAAGCTGGCTCTGTGTCTGACTTTCTGAATCTTTCTGAATCAATTCGAAGGGTTCTGATTCGATTAGGAGAGATTAAAGGGTCCTCTGATTCGATTTGGATTCGGAGATTCAGGCACCAAATCGGGCAGAATCTTCACTGAATCAAATCTCAGACTGAAGCTTCGCACAGCCCTAGTAAAGATGCCCTAGAGATTTCCATATAGAGATAAATTGTCTTTCCATATAAAGATACGTTGCCAAAGAAAAACTGCAAAATGTTTGTTCAGTGCTTTGAGCATATAAAGAGGTGAAACGCAGAATTTCCTTTCCATGGGAAATTCTGACATTATGAAATTTTCCCTCAGCTGATTTTTGGGTTCACAATGACATCAACATTTGAAGATTCCCATTAAAATAAAATTGCGAAAGCATTTCCTTCTGACAAGAAACCTAGAGCTTCCTCTTGGCAAAATCAGATAGCTTCCCTTCACTTTTCTTGTTTCTTACAGTATGTTCCATAACCTTAACTTCAATATAAAAGTCGTAACAAACCACTTCAAGCTTATCTAAAACAAAGTACTTCAATAATTTTACATCAGAAGTTGACAAAATCCATAAAACGTTTCAGTTCTCTAGAATTAGCATTTTTCAATTAAAAATCTGTTTTGGGTTTTTTTTATCATCTCCAGTACTAAGCATTAAAATTATTAATGCATAGTTTATTGAGGCTGACTGCTTCTGAGAGCACAAAAAGTCTGAGACAGGGCTGCAACTTTACTTCTTCCAAATATGTTTCCTGCTAAGCAGAGTCTGCTTTTCAGCTCCTCATTCTCCACAAGTTTCTATGACCATATCTAATACTCAAAATCCTCCAAAAATTTAGCCTAAATTGTTCTGGTTTGGTGACAAATTAATGTGCTATTTTCTTAGATGGGCTGACTCTTTTCACCTTAAGCAGAGAATTGACAGCTCTAATAAGTGCCCATTTTGCAATGACTCTGTTCCCCACTCCCCCACCCAGCAATTGAGAGGCACAGTAACTCACACATCATAAGCTGGAGGCTACAACTTCCCTCCCTTCCCCAGAACCTGGCCACACCCCCACCTTGAATAAGGGTCTCTAGCAGGCGAGTTAAAACTGACACAGAGGCTATTTGTTTCCCGCCCCTGCAGCTTGTGGTCTCTATAGGCAATAGATATATGGGCAGTAGAGTCCTGGCTGCACCCCAGAGCAGCCCCTTGTCCTGCATGGGTTTGTGGGGCTGGGAGGGGGTGAGCACTGCCTAGACACTAGGTGTGGAATGCTCTGTGCCCACCCATAACATTGGACCAGTTCAAGGAGGACTGGCTCAGAATGGTAGTTGATTTTTCCTGGTGTGCTTTTAAAACATTCCAGGAAATTTAGACTGGTCTAAAGTGGTGTGCACGTCTGGACTCTTGGAGTTTCAAGTGTATTTAGATCCTCCAAAGTGATACATCTGTGCACACTCTGGGTGCATCCCCTTGATGCATAAAGCGGTTCGTTTCTCTGGAGGCCACAAAAATCACAGACACACACTCATTAGATGGCACAAAAGGTGTATTTGCAAATAGGGTCAGAGCAGTCAAGAACTCAGATTACTCTGAACCCACAAAGGAATTTTGCAGGCTGTATTTATCTCCTTCCTCCTGGGCACGTGTGCAGAAACAGGAACTCTTACAGCTCACTTCCGTTTCATACAAGCATACATGTAGTTACATCACTACATACATCGCATGTATAGTATAATTAACTACTTAAGTATGCAGGGCGGAGAGGTAAATATGCATCAGCTAATTAAGCATGCTCAGAGACTACTATAGGTCACCAAGAGTTCAAACCCCCCCCCCCTTTCAAGGACACAGTCAGTTGAATTCCAGCTTCTGTAATCTGTATGAGAAAGGCTAGGGAGAAGCTGGGGGAGAGTCTGCTATTTAGCATAAGAAGAGCTGTGGCAAGGCTGGGAAAGGAAAAAAGTCCTTGGCAGTGTTTCTTTCTTATCGGGTGCAAGATGCAAGCTGTGCATTTCTAACAATACTCCATTTTTAACAATATTCCATTTCTAACACCCTTGAGCATGCGCAAGCTGTTTATGGCACTGCAATCCTATCTGTGACACTGCACTTACCACATGTGCATGTATTCATCACATTGCTGATTTGCAGTGCAATGTCTTCTTTTTGACACTGGGAGATCCTGGTGCAAAAAAAAAAAAAAAAAAAAAGGAGAGGAAAACCATGCCCCCCAAAAAGCAGGGCAGTACATATGGCTGCAGCATGTGCACCACTTGAAACCAGACCCTAGCTGGCCAGAGCCATACTTTGGTTGCTGGCCAGGCTCCCCATGCCCAGATCATTACCGCTGCAGCCCCGGGAGACCCCCAGGACTCCAAGAAAGGCTTCTGGGGCCAGGTGCTGGACCCAGCTTTCTCTATTTCACCCAGGCTAATTTGCCATGCACGGTGTTGCCTGGAGACAACTAGCAGCATATGTGCTGCTGTTATTTGTCCCCAGTGAAATGCGCATCCCTGCTTTTGGGGACCCACCCCCTGTGTCCTGTGACATGAGTCCAGTCAGTCCTCCAAGCATCTCACACTGCACTGTTCGCTTCTTCCTACCTTCTTTTGTTAACTACCCCACTCCCTACCCCTGTTACTGCAACTGGCCTCTCTGGTATGTAGCCAGAACTGTACTGTCCCTTTTGTTGGCACTTGTTTTTATCAGAACTCTGCTTGCACTGCTTGTTTGATAAAATCTAAGCAGATGTGTCCTTACTCCTTACTCAACTGCAGTCCCCCCAGTTCCTGGGAACCCCAAAATGGTTCTAAGCATTTACTCTCCTCTTTTCTCCACAGCCCTTCCTGGGCACCTCAAGTCAGGCAAGTACTCTGTAGAGTTTGGTCAAGTGCAAGCAACTGAACTTTGTTGAACTCGTATTTCGGAGAGAAGGAAAAGCAGAAAAATGAAAATGCCTCCAGCTATAGGTCTCCCACCACTCAAAACCCCTAGATATAGTGCCCTCCACCCCCACTTGCCCACTTTGAGGTGCTCACTCCCATCCCCAGACACATAGCACTTCAACATCTGACAGATGACAGTTCTCTCTGCAATGCTGGGGCATTGTAGGTGTCCTTTAAAACTTGATCTGTGACAATTATGAATTGGTTCCCAATCAGTGACATTCAAGAGTGATTCAGTTGCTACATGTGTCCATAGCTATAAATGCCCTGTTTTACGCAGAATATGGGAATACATATAACACTCTTGGCCAAATCTTTTTTTAGAGATGTGGCTTCTTAGTCCTATGTAGCAAAAAGGGATCAACTTGCAACTTAACAAGGCTGCTTACTTGAGAGTACTAAATATCAGAGCACTTCCATTCCACTGAGTCACATTGCTACAGGGTCTATGCAGGAGGGAGTCTGCAAGAGGAATGGAGGCCTTAGTACAAAAGTTCTGATGGTCAGGACTTGATAAAGGTAAAAAACAGAAAATACAGTATTATCAGATTGTATGGTGGTAAACAACATGCCCCTCTATTTAATATGCTCCTATAGAAATATTTTTGAAAGAGATAAGCAGTGCTTCCTTTTAGGAGTTAGTAGTCATTAAGAGTGTCTGGAAGTAATTCTATTGTCCACAGCCATCAGTGCAAAAAACATAAAAGACTAACGGTGTTTATTTGCAAATATGGGTTGATGAGGAAGTGGTAACTGATGAGGTACCATGACTTATAGAGGAAGAATTCCAGAAACACACCAGCATTAAGCAGATGTCAGTATTACATTTCCATTCTTCATGAAATGGAGCTACAGAAAGATCACTATGGGCCTTAGAAAAGAAGCTTTGAAAAAAGCTGGTGAGTAGAGTAAGATGAGATTGGTCTCACAGCATGGCAAGCCTTTCAGAACAGTAACAGTCCAGTGTACACATGGTCATAGGGTTCTTATTCTGAGTTATTCTTGCAGCAACTGCTTAGGTAGCTTTTTTTTTTTTTACTTTCCTTGAACCTGCTCTGCTGTAATCAATTAGTACATAGAGGGGAGTGAAATACAAAGACTTGTATGGTAAACCTCATGTTAAACTTCAGAAATTCAAAAATTTTCACAAAAGCAGGGCTCAAGTCATTCTGGGAGGGGAAATGACAATGAAGTTTCGAGTAACTTTTTCAAGATTGGATCATTTAGCGTATTTAGTTCTCACTGATTTTAGAATATACAATGAATGTTCACTGCATCTGTAGCAGCACGGTACTGAATCACAGATTATTTCTCAGGTAGGCATAGCCCAACCTTTTGAATTGAGCGCAGCTGAATTCCACCTGGAGAGTAGTTGGCAGATCAAAGAGGAATGGTATGATATGTCAATTATAGGCAAGGGCTGCTAAATTCTCTGCTAATGTAAGTTGCAGAATAAGATGAAGGTGTGGCCTTTGCATAGCATGTCACAGTGCTTTTATTTCTTTGTCAGGTCAGGGATGATAACAGTAAGGTCTGTATCTGAAAGAAACAGTGAGACGTTCCTCACTATATCTACATGAAAAACGGAAAGGGCACATCTATACGTGCATTAATGTGCTTTAGTTAATGCACATTAAATCTAGTACCTCCATTGTAAAGTACTAGGAAAATGCACATTAGCCTATCTTAATGAGCATTAACTAAAGAACATGGGTGTTTATAGACCTGCTCAGGGAGGTGGGGGAGGGGAGGAGAGGGGAGGGACACTTTAATTAGTGCAGCTCTGAGAGCTGTGCTAATTAAAAGCACTCGCAGCATCGTGTGCATCAGCATCCCTGGGGTGAAAAATGGTGGCGGGGCACTTAGAACTAAAGCTCGTCAAACAAGCTTTAATTTAAAGCACCCTGCTGCTTTTATTCAGTGCGGGGATGCTGACACACATGACACTGGAGTCTGCTGGAGCGCAATAATTACCATGCTCCAGCAGACATGATTAATCAAGTCTGCTCCAACGCACTGAAATTACAGTGCATCAGAACAGAGCCCCATGGTTATTTAATGATGCTTTAAGGCACACTGGCCTATTTTAATGCACATTAACAAAAGAGCAAACTTTTTTAATGTGCATTAAGATAGGTTAATGTGCATTAAAGTGCACATGTAGATGCACCGAAGAAATCTGTACTATCAGTGCCTGTTCCTGGATCATTTAAGAACCGGGCCCCTAGATCAGAGGTTCTCAACCTTTAGACTCAAGGAACCTCTCATTAAACTTAGAGTACCCCTCCGGAACTTTTTGTGAACTGAGTGGCATACATTTCAAAATCTAATCAATTTATTACAATGCTTACCTCCTTGTTGTGGAGGAGAATGCTTATTTGCTATCTCCTTACTCCTGGAGCCTAAGCCTGCTCTTATTTTCTTATCTTCTCACATTTCCTGAGACAAACTTCAAAGGAGCTCATGGCAACCCAGGGCACCCTGGTTGAGCATCACTGTCCTAGGCTGTAAACTCAGGCAACAAAAGTCAGATGCCCACAATCAAAGCAACAAACAGTATTCTTGCTGTATCTTCTGATTCAGTCAACCAACCTCAACTCAGTCTTCTTGCCATTTTTGCAATTCTTGCAATTTTGATTATCCAGTGTTCACTGCTGCCTCCATCTTGCCCCTATACTCATTAACACAAACAGCTACCTTGGCTAGAGCAGGTGAGAAGGAGGGTGATGTTAATACAGGCAGTCTTTGACTTACAATGTTTAGGGTTACAATGTTTCATACCTGCAACGTTTATAAATTGACACCGTTTCAACTTTCTGATGTCAGTTTCGACTTTACAATACTTGATCTGACACCAAGCCACGCCAGTGAACAAATTCGGTGCATCACCCATCTCCCTGGAGAACATCTGTCCAAACTTCCTTGGACACTGTCTTTAAGAAAGCAGACAAGACTCCAGAAAAACCTGCAGCCAAGACTCCTGAGAAGACTCCAGCCAAGAACCCTTCAAAAAGTCCAACCAAGAGCCCTTTAAAATGTCCAGCAAAGTCTCCTCAAAGAAGTCCTTCTAAATCAATATGATTGCTATTTACAAATGAAATACATTAATGTAGCTATATTACTTATCTATAATTGATCGAATACAAAATTCTGGGTTATTTTTTGGTGAAAATAGGGTATGGGGCCTTGATTCAGGAACCAATGCCCCATTTATAACTTTTTTTCCTATGGAAAAACTGGTTCTGAGTTGCAATGTTTTGACTTAAGACATGGTTTTCAGGAACCAATTGTGTTGTAAGTCTGAGGACTGCCTGTACAGTGATGACACTACAACCTCTCTCTCTTCACTAACCTCCTAATGGCCCCATATAGCCATTGATCCCTAGGAAACTGTACTTAAGAGTGCTCTCCGGGAGGACAAGCAATTGCCTAGAAAGAATAGAGCCACGCAAGTGAAGCCTAGTTCATACCTGCTGTGATCTGTGGGCAAGTTTGCAATACCTCAGGTAGGCCATGTAACTGGTCCCTATATGTTTAATATCAATGCAGACTCATGGTTTTCCTCCATGAGCAGTGGCAGATTTTTTTTCAACTCCGACTTTATGGATTACTGTTCATGGATTGTGCCCAGATAGGCAAAGGTCAAGAAAATTCAAGACAATGAGATGCACAGAGTTATCTTGCTTAAAATGTATACTGCAAGATGATATTTTAAATGTCAACATTGTCAACAACTTCAATGCTGACCAGTTTGATAGAATTCTTAAGAAAATATACTTCTCAGAATCCCAAAGTCTCCCACATTTTGGCACATGAGAATCCAAGCCTAATTATATACCCAATGATCTTATTTTCTCCTGACAAATTCTATAATGCAACTTTTGGGCATACTGAAAATCTGATAGAAAATATAAAACAAAATCAATTCAGTAGCCCAGAAACATTTGTTCTCGACAGCATGTTTTCCTAGCTGAGCCTTTTAAAAATTTTAAATGAAGCTGCTCCAGGAAGTTGCCAGTTGTGCTACTCTGCCCAGAACACTTAAGAGGAAGCCAGATGCACCTGGGGAGAAGGAAATCCCATGGGAGATTATTAGCAAAAAACCCCACAAGCTCTCTCTTTCCATATTTGGCAAAGGAAGAAGTTCCAAGATATTCTTGCAGTGTGTTTCCATCTCTTGGGGCAGTCCATGCAAGGACTGATGTTTCATTAGGGAGGCAGTAACTTCTACAAATGCTGAGTGGAGATTAAGGGGGAGTCAGAAATGTTCAGCTTGTTGTGTGGGGCCTTGTTTACCTGAGGCTTCCTCCTTTCTAAGTATCTCTCTTGTCTCCTGCTGCAGACTGGAAGGAATGCCTAATACAATTAGGAGTTGGGTCTGTTCCTAGTTTGAGGACTTTAGTTGCTACTGCATTAGTAGTAATAACCTTCTCCATGGGTCCTTTCACACATCCAGGCCATGATCACTTGGCCTGATGTGCAGTAGATTTATTATTACATAAATTTAGGGGATTTACATGCTCATAAATCCACGTACAGTAGTCCTTGTATTTGGTTTTTAGTATTATGCTTAACACCAATGTTTTTGCAGTTGCTTCCTTCCTATCCACTCCCACTTAATCCTTTCATTTCTTTTGAAACCAACATTGCAGGCCCTCCCTACTAGTGGGATAAAACCAAGGACAGACTATTTTTTTTTGGCTTAGCAAAGTGTGTGGGAAAGTTGAGCATAGATGGAATGCTGTTGCATTCCTGTCTGATGCTCCTACTCCTCTTTCTTCTATATTTCTGTAGCTTCCTTGTCCTGGGCAATGCTGGAGATTTGGTGTGTGTAAATGAATGGCACAGATCAGGGGTCAGCAACCCCTGGCACGTGTGCCAAAATGTGACCTATGGAGGCATTTCGCTTGGCACATGTGCCTTGGGGTCGATAGTAGGGAAGGGGCTGGGGCTATGCTGTCACAGGGCAAGTATCAAGGGTTTGTGCGCTGTCACAAAGAGCTGAGCCGGGGCTCTATGCTTGTAGTCTCCTGGCCACTTGCGAAAACTGACCTAGGCTCTGGCCTGGACTTTGCCACCCAGATCCAGTCCAGGCTTTGGGCAGGCCTCTGCCATGGAGTCCCAGCTGCTCACAGCATGCAGCAGAGAGGCTGCAAGAAGCTGCCCTGGAGTCTACAGAGCCCTGGCCTGGATTGTTGTTGGAGGTGGGTACATGCATGCCTCTGGGCAGATGGTGGGGAAGAGGTGAAGGCTGCCCTGCCACAAGAAGGATCAAGCCTCTTGTGGCTCCCCTGCCATCCCCCCCTGGTATGCCAACATCTTACAAATCAAGGTTGGGTTGTTTCTGGCACTCAGCCCAAAAACGTTGCTGACGCTTGGCATAAAGTCTATCTGTCCAGAATAGTTGGATGTCTGGAAGACTGTGGGAGGGATGTATTTGAAATAACAACAGTAACTACCTTTCACACATTGGATGTGCTACAGTCACCTTAACGCAGTTGCAGTCCACTGTAGTTTGCCCCCAACTCTTGCTGTGTGGTAAGCTAATGCAAATGTGATGCAATATCCTGGAGAGTCTGTTTCCACCCCCCACCTCCCCTTTCTTAATTTTAAGTTTTTATTCATTACATTGATTTGAATCAGCCTTAGGACTTACTACCTTTATGTATATTCAGAGCACCTTAACTATTTAATTCTTTCAGTACTTAAGCTAAATGCAGTTGCCCCTGCAGTTGTCCATAGTTGTCGCACTATGGACAAAAGTGTATAAAAATAGGGGCTATGTTCTCTTTTTCTCTTTCAGGTCTCCAGCCAGTGTCCTCTCTTACAGAGATTTTCAACAATTCTTCTTTCATTTAGTTCAGGGGTCTGCTGAAGGGAGCCCCCAGCTGCCAGGGCTATGAGGCCAGGGACCCAAGTTTGCAGTTTCCTGGCCTCAACAACAGGCAGCTGCACCAGAAGCAGCATGGAGCCAGCTGCCCCACTGCTGTTCCTGTTCAGGTGGGGGTGGGGACTGCTCCTGGCTCACTCCAGCTGTGATTTGCAACTCCCCAGCCCTGCCAGAGGGGCTCCCTGCAAGCCCCACTTACCTCAGGCTGCAGGAGCGAAAAGTGAAGCTGAGCTGAGTGGAGCTGTGGCTGACTGAGAGCCTCAGGCCCCGCCCTTCCCCCTCCCCCTTCCCCTTCAGGCAGGGCTGGGGGTTTCCTATCCTGTTTACAAACAGCTCTTGCAGGCTGGAGCTCAACCAGCCTGCAGAGCTCTTTGCAAAAGCAGGGAATTCATGGGTTTCTCTGCTAAAAGGAGAAATCTGTTTATCAGAAAAAAAAAAGGGGAAATCCATGGTTATCTGTGGGAAATGGAAAACCAGGATCCCTGCATATCAGATAGGGAAGATATCTCTTGCTGATAAATCCTGGTCTGAGATTCAGAAAATTTGGGTTTGGTTCCTGGCTCTGCTGTGTACTACTTGTATGACTTCAGGCAAATCATTTTAATTTTTCTTTGGGTCTGAATGTACAAAAAATTATCATGGTGAAAAGGAAAATGGGGATGTACTATGTTTTACCTGCTCTGTGGTAACTGCCTATGTATACATTTTCTGGTAAATGGAAGGCAAGGTGCTGTAGCTTAGGCATTGGTGAAAGTGCAGCAAGACTATTACAAATGGGTAGTCACTGCAGAGAAACTGATGTCTAGTAAAATTTTGCTTCTTAACCCAGGGCAAGATGATTATATACGTATTGTCTCCATTTCCATCTACAGGAAAGGGAATAATGATATTTGCTCTCTGTTTCATTTCTCTTTATCTATTTGGATGTTAAGCCCTTCCAGGCAAGGACCATCTGTGCAGATACAGTACCTACTGCAGTAGGGCTCTGCTTTTAACAAGAGCAGGGCTGGCCAACTTATAAACAGCCAGGGGATGCATGTCTTTTGGCCTGCACCAGTGGGGGCCATACACTGCATACCCCTCCACTGCACTGTGCACCCCACCACTGAACTGTGTGCCCCAGTGCTCCCACCTCTGACACCACCAGGAGTACCCCCCACTTCATCATGTACCCAGGCGTCTCCCTCTGTTGCACTGCCTGCTCAGACCCTTTTCCCCTACACTGCACCGCATGCTGGCCACCACCCCTCCATCACTGCACTATGCATCTAGGTGCTCCATGCCCATCCTCAGGTTGCTGTTCACAGACTCCTCCACTGCACCTCACTGGCTCCTTCCCCAAAACTGCAGGCTGCACCACTGCACTGCTCTCAGTGGGAAAGAGGAAGCTGGAGGGAAGGGGAACCTGGAACCCTCAGCTTCTTCAGCTATAGTCATGGGGAGACTTTCCACAGAGTCTCTTTACAGCCAAGGGGAAAGTGGTAGTAGGGTAGGAGCTTGGGGCTGCAATTTAACCCCTCATAGGCTTCCAGTTGGACAGCCCTGAACAAGAGCTTCCTAGTGCAAGTATAGTAATAATGTAGGAGAAAGCTGAGTGATCATACTCCAATCAACTGCAGATTTCTCCTGTGCATTTTCCCAAAGTTCTGTAAAGAGTTGTTTTTTGTTTTTTTTTAATCAGGAAATGTTTTGCTGTTTGTGGCTAGGGACAGTCATTCAAAAAACCTATGCCTGAATTGATTCAATCTTTGCAGGTTAGTTTAATCTGCCCAGGCTGAATCAGTTTGTAACCACATAGATATGCCCTCTGAACTGAGAAAATGCAGACACATGCCTGCAGTGGCTCAGGCTAGAAACTGAGGGGTGCTAGAGCAGCCCTCCCTTCCCTTCCTAAGCGCTGAGCTGAGGGGGGGCATGGCCAGGCCCTGGCAGGATGCTCTGATTAGGGAGGGGTCCCTCCCCCCCCCCCCGCAGTCAGTGAGGGAGCCAACAGGGGTTTACACAGCATTTATCACTGCATCACCAAAACAAAAGGATCTCTCATTAGGTCAAGCTCTTCTTAAACAATCTGTTCCAAGGAAGAAGGGACATTACCAACTACCTGTTGATTAGCTTCAAAGATCCCTAAGCCTCTCCTATCTCTCTTTGTCTGGTTTACTTCAGCACAGACCATAGCCAGCATGTGGTATGCTAGATAATGCTTAGAGGTGTCTGTGTAAGGCAGAGAGGATGAGGGATCTCTGCTTAGCAGTGAGTGGTGAGAGGAGGGAGGGAGGGAGCAGGGGGAAGTTAGGCTTCTGATGGAGCTCCAGCCAGGGAGCAGAGGGGAGGGGGTAGCTCTGCTGTGGAGCAGAGAGCCCCATCCAGCCCAGAGAGCATGCTGGGATGCTGGGGGAATCTGATTTAACTTAAACCAGCAAGGAGTCTGGGACAGACATTGCATAAACCTGTAACAGAACAGAAGTTCAGTACACATAAACCAGTTTCAAAATGGCTGAAACTGTTTTAATATAAACCTGGTTGAATGTAGTATCAGACTTAACTGATTTAGGACAAACTGGTTTATGGAACTTCTGTCCCAGACCTCTTCCTGGTTCAAGTTAAATCAGAGTCTACCAGCAACTGAGCATGCTTTCCAGCCCTGGGCTGGGTTGTGCTATCTGCTCCAGAGAGCAGCACTGGCCCTGCCCCTGTGCTCCCTAGCTGGAGCAGTGAGGGCTGTCTTACTGGACTCACCGACTGGCTCACTGGCCCCTTGAAGTAAACCCTGCTAGGGCTTGGGGCTGGGGGGGAGGGGGAGGAGAGGGTTAAACTCTCCTTCCCCAGAGTACAGGGCTGCCCTGCCCTGCTGGCTTACTTAGTGCTGGCTGTGACTGTGGACTACAAATCCCAGAGGTGCCTGGAAGCAGGAAGAGGAAGTGATGAGCAACCGTGCAGAGTTGTGGTACTATGATTATGGAGTGCAAATCCCAGAGACCTCGGGGGCAGCAGGAAGAGGAAGCGAACACATAGCCCATGTTGGTTATGTGCCAGAGAGCCATGCTGTAGCACCCCTTGGCTTCTGGCTTGAGCCTCTGCAGGCAGGTGGTTACATTTTCTGAATCAAGATCTGTTCATTTGCTTATTGGTTCAATCTTTGCAGGTTAGACTGACTTGCAAAGACTGAATCAGTTCAGCTTCAGGCTTTTTGTCTGTGCCTAGCCCTAGAGGTAAAAACAGACATTAAAGCAGATCAGCTGTTGTGGGGCACGTCCAATTATGGCTGATCTGATTTACTGGGCAAAACGTACCTTGCCTGGGGGATTCCCCACAGGCAAGTCCTTCTGGGGCTTGAGGGGCCATAGCCTGTGTAGCAATTCATGTGGTGCTTAGGATTGGGCCCCTACATCTGTGCAGGACTCTGCTTTCCTACAATGATTACCTACATGGCATCTAACCCCATTGGCACCATAGCGGAGGAAGAAGGTGCAGCAGTTCTGTGTTATATCTACATGGGGCACTCGAGCATAGACCGATGTGGGCAAACATGGGCATCCGTGGAAGCCAAATGCACAGATCAGTTACCTGCTAATGCCAGATGTTATATTTGAATCCAAGTTAGTGACTGAGACATAACTTTTGCTTATTGCCTAAGCCATTGCTGGAAGTTGAATAATTTAGCAGGGTCAGAAGATAAAGGCTCTGATTCTCCCTTCACTTACAGCAGGATAGGGGAAAGAATTACACTGACTTCCTTATACTTACTCCTGATTTTAGCCTAGTCTAAGTAAGAAGAAAATGAAGCCCAAAGATTCTTTGCCCTGCCCCCAAAATGTTTGCACCACTTCTTTGAGATTTGCAATTTGGCTGCCCAAGTTATATGATGGCACCATGTTTTCAGGAGTGAAAACAGTGTTCAGTGTGAAGCTCTTTCAATTCAAAATGAGTCAGTTTAATGCAAGCATTTTGTACAGGTAAACTAGTTTTAAAAGACAAATTGAGGAGATACTCAAATATTCTGAACATTTTTAATTTCATTGCAATTTTGCATAGCCCTATCCTTACACTGCACTTGGAAAGGAGAGAAGTTTGGAAAATAATGCACATCTGTTGTTCATATTTTGTGCTCTGTGGGGAACAAAGTGGGCATGCCCTTCAGGAAAGGAGGTGTCTCTGAGGCCAGAGTTCTCCTGCCATATATGATCCCGGAGAGGCAGTGGTAAAGGTTCAAAAAACAACCCAATATATAGTTCCCTTCTGCTAATGTACAAAACTGCTGCAAGGCCATCATTCTTTGGGGGACACTGTGTACTCATAGGGTGGCTTGGTTTCAGATTGAAATGTGCAGGTATTTTGTTTTCATTGGAATAATTATGCTGTTTATTTTGGTTTCACTAAGGTGAGGTCACTTTGTTCATGATTAATTCTTCTTCTTATGGTTCTGGGTAAAATATCTTTTTCCAGGATGCTTTCTCTTCCCTTCTTGTTTGGATTATTTTTATGGAATATATAAATATGGCATACATTTATGTAACTAACTATCCCAAGAAAAATAAGATCCCACTTGAGCAGAAATGAACAAGCTTTTTGCACCACAATGACTATTGTTAAATGGGAATTACATATAATTATGTTTTTTGTTTTTTTTTAACATGTTGGGTATGTCTATTCAGCCATCCTGTGGACTAGTCCAAATGTTTCACAGACTTTGTTTCCTCACTTGGGTTTAGAAACAATGTCTACACTATGCTCCTGGTGTCCCTGGGGAGGCTGTTCTCAAGCTGGCCCCACCGACCTGCACATACTAAATCTGAAAATGTGGCAGTGATGCCACTTTGGGGTGTTCATGACCTGGTACTCTCAAGAGCCATAGGGGTTGCCTCTAGAGTGGTTTCAGCACAGCATTTCTGGGTTTGGCATGCATCAATGACAGCCAGGATGGGTGGGATGCGTTTGAAGACAACAGTCCCTAGGGATGCTAACAACATAGTGTAGATATCCCCTTTAAACCCAAGTGAGGAAATATTCTTCCTGAAATCCTCACACTGATATCTACGATTTAGGGGTATGATATGAGATTTCATTCCCGATATCCTTTTATGTCCTCATGGTATGTTGTATACATGCTTGGGCTGATGCTATCTGCTGCTGTGCTTTCCTTGTTTGCTTAATATAACATGGACCACACATACCACAGTCAATTGCACTGCCTTAAACGTGTTTTGATATTCTTCTTTATTACTTTTGGTAATACACTGGATGAAGAAGGTCCTGATGTTTCATCTCCAAAAGCTCTACATGCAGATTCTTTACCTGTATTCAAATTAACATTGCCTTTCCCCTCTTATTGGAATCATGTTTTCACATTGAAATTGCAGTGCAAGTCCTTTGCTGCTAGCATGGTACACTGCTTTAAATATGAAGGGACACTAATAGGCTTTTGGTTTAGTTCTATTTTGTAATCATTTTTAGATAATTTCTGAGTGTACTTGGGTGATTTTTGAAGGAAAGACAGTGCCACCCTCAGAATCCTACAAAGTCTGTTGTTAAAGGCAGAAGGACACTGTTTCCTACAGAAAGTGTAAAACACCTTTGTCTTTTGTATAAATATGGATGGTTTCCTGGATTGTTGCATCTGGCTCTGTACCACAGATGAAGCAGACTTGGGACAGGCGGTAACAATAAGGATGACCAAATCTGCTCATGGTGGGTGGCCTTCTTGTTCTCTCTCTCAGGCACTTCTGAGTGATTTCCCCCAGTCAGATCTGCCAGCTGGGTGGCTAGCTAACAAATAAAAGCTCACTCACCTTTGTGTCAAATCCACACAGCTGTGCATGAACCACCATCTGCACTATTGTTTCTGTATATACCTTTAGCTTGATTTAAGATCCGCTGTGCAAATGACATAACCACACCAGAGTCCAGAATCTCTGTTAGAGGAAAGAAAATGCACTGCATCTTCATGGGGTGGGACCTAAGGTAATTTCAGACAGCTGGCTGATGCCATGAGTAGCATCTGTGCACTGGCGTGTAAGCTGCAGTACCCTGGAGGAGCTCCCAATATCTTTGCAACTCAGACATAACGTTCTGGGGTACACTTCTTTTTTTTGCTTTTCTCTTGCATCAGGGTTGGGGGAGTTGGAGAAAAGGAAGGCAAGTCACTGTAGCTCTTTAAAGAAACCATCTAACATATTTAAGTGCATCTGGCCCCAGGAAGCATGGGAGAAAGGGTAGAAATAAAGTCCTTTTCATTTTCCTCTCCTGACTGCCCCCACTGTACTGTGCACATGCAGAAAGGATAGCAGGGTATGCTTCTCACCAGACTCAGGTTCTAAGGCTAACCAAATGTTACTGAGACAAGCAAAGGAGTTTTACTCTGTTGCTCAGCTAAATAAGACAAAGTCTATAGCTATAAAGGGGCTTCATGAAAGACCTTGTCAGATCGACAGGGTCTTGTATACTCACAGTATCTACTGTGATCTTCTTTCATTTATACTTTTATTTAGTGCCTTTATTCTGAAGGAGCTGCAAGCTGTATACTCTGTGGGACTTTCCAAGGGTGTTTGGAGGTGTCCTGGACCAGACACAGTTCCTATAGACATTCTGCTTTGTGAGGTGTTGGGGCAGGTGGGATAGCTCTAGTGATGCGGAGAGGAGCCTTTACAGTTTGTCCAGTTACAGTGTGCACTCCTGATCCAGGGTCATCCCTAGGGAGCAGGGTTTGAATTCCACCCATATTTCATACAGGCATCCTTTTGGGATGTCTTGGAAGTGTTAGATGTGCCCCTTTACTCCTAGTACTCAAGGACAAAGAACTGTAAAGTTTTGCTTAATGTAAGTTATTGCAGTGCATTATTGTGGCAGGGCATGTTGATATTGTGCCACCAGTGCTCTCAGTGAGGAGCAAGCTCAAGCATACCCTGCCCACTTGTTCCTGCCTGCATGTCCCAAACCCCAAAACATGGCAGTGAAACTGCTTCACAGATGTCTCTGTAGCTGCTCATAAGCACACAAGGCAGAGGTTTTGAGAATGGCTATGTGGGAAGTAGGTAGGTGTGGGGCATGCGTGAGTACATCCCTCTCTGAAAGTACCAGGGAGAAGATGTAGAGGCACCCAGAGGGAACTTAGACATGAACAGATAAAAGTTCTTCTCTGTAGGGTTCAGAAAAGCAGGTTTATTTGAATGTTAGACTGAGAAGGTCAGACTGCTTAATAATAGTGGTAGTCACTGGATTTGATGGATACTTGTTGTTTGACAGGAACTATGATCCATTTCAGCACTCCTGTCTGACATACCTTTATGTTGGGAGTGGAAAATGAAGGCCACTTTCTTGTCTGCCTTCCTACATGTCACATCTTTATTATACTGATGTAGAAGGAAATCTTGCTTATCTGCTGCAGCTGGCTGGTATTTATGGAACATGTCTAGTTTCTCCTCACATGGCACTCACTGTCGTGTTTCTGCTAAAGACAGCTTTGACTATTCTCTCTTTGCATGCTGGTCATCTAGGCTAGGTACAGCTAATCATGTGCAGCTGGTGTTCTAAAAAAACCAGTGCTTAGTTTTCATTTAGCCCATTTCTTATTCCTTCTAGGCTATTCTCCTATGATTTTTCTTTTCTTTTGCCCTTTCTTGCTTCATGTCCCTTACCAACGGTAAAGGACTTTTGATGCACTGTGATTCTTTGGAATGAGTCATGCAAGAAATTTATATATGAAGTCTACATAAGTCTGGCTGTGAAGCGTATGCTTTGTCTATATGCGGGATTATTTTCTGGTACATAGATGACATTTTTTTGTTTAATTATTGATTTAAGTAAAAATTGATTTTAAAAACCCTTGAAACTTGCCTGTCCAATGCTTAATAATAACTCAGAGTAGCTTGTTCTTTTTTTTTTTTTAAGCTCCTTCCTTTTATGGAAACATTTGGCCAGCCTTAACCTAATTCTCTATGGAAGCCACCAAAAACAGAGACATATGGAAGTGAAGGAATGGCTTAGCCCAAGCACACTGATCACAGATCAGAATAATGGCCTTCCCTGAGGCATATCAGACAATGAGAGGATGTATCAGATTGTGGGAACTTGCAGGGTTATGGAAACAAATATTTTTCCTCCTTCCTAGTCCCTTGAGGTCAGAATGGTAGCTATAGAGGCCCTGGCACCAAGGATGAAACTTCTCTGGGGTTGCCAGTACTGTTTTGTTGTAGAGAAGTGAAGAAGTCTAAAGCTACTAAGATACAGTAAGAAAAACAGGAGGACTGGTTAAATTTTCCAGACATAAAGCTAAGATTTCTGTTCTCTGAGCAAGCAATGGAAAGAAACCAAGGGCTCTAGGGGCTCCTTTTGACAACATTTCTTCTGAATGTTTAGTGCTATTAAAGGGTAGGTCCTATAGACATCCCATAAGTAAATCTATGTAGAATAATTATCTGTCCTTGAAGAGATGATTAGTTATGTAGTTTCTTGACCATAAACTTATCTCATCTTTAGATTGTAAAATTTACAGAGAAAGCTGATAAACCTTTGTGAGCTACAGTCTTTATAGATTCCCATACACGTCTAATGACGATATGGAGATGGTATGTTGTCTGGAAATGACTCCAGTTACAGGAATTCCATGCTATAGCAGCTCTTCATAATACTGCTGTGTAATCACACTATCTGCTATAACAAGCAGTCATAATGTGCCACCTTATCCCATCTCACAATAGTATGTGGTGTTGGAGAGCACTGATGTTTTGGGTCCAATTTCCACTTTTGATAGTCTTTTTTCTTTGTTTTGTGAGCATTGGTCTTGTCTCCCTGGATCAAGAGAAAGCCCTGTGTCAACCATGACTTATTCCAGGCTCTGGAGGCCTTTAGCTTTGGACCCCTCTTCATCTCTTTTGTCTGGCTCATGTACTGGGATATCTCTAGCCTCCTGAAAATGACTGGAGCACTGCACTTTGTCCCCAGTGTGCAGGGGTGTCCAGTAGAGCTGCCCCCTCCATGGAATACTCTGCTTTTCTCTTTGAGCCACTGTTCCATGTGCTATAGTGTTGTCTAAGAAAGCTGGCCCTCCTATCAGCCTCAGCCCCAGCTGCCAGCCCCCCAGTTAAGGTGACTGCATATGCTGGTGATGTGACTGTATTTGTGAGTAGTAAGAGCAATATCCAGGTCAAGTTGGGCTCTTGTTGTGCCTTTGAGTGTGCCGCCTCAACTGTGATAAAGGCAATACATTTCTGCTGGGCGCCCAGGCTGATGCTCGCTCCCCAGACCTGCCTTAGGGGCCTGTCCTGGTGCTGCAATGACTTCAAAGCTATGTGTGTTTTCTTATGTCTCCTGGCCTGTCTAGCTTGGAACAGGGAAGGCATCAGTGAAAAGCTATAGCAGTGGTGCTAGCACCACCCCAACCTTTCCTACTGCAATCAGGTCCTGGTCTTCCACAACTTGGCAGCTGCAGCTTTGTGGCACTGGTGTGCTATCTTAATACCAGCAGTGACCCTGCCCAAGAAGCTCCAGTAGCTTCTGGTACTGGTTTTACTTGCTTCAGTGGGTCTGTGGCAGGCCAGTAGGGGGTGCTCCTGCACTAAGTTGTCCACCTCACTGTGCCTGACAACCTACCAAGCTCCAAGTGCCTCTCTGGGGTGCCTCAAGTCTGGCCAACCCCCTTCCTGGAGCACACCCGCAAGCCTGGGGGTAATGCTGCCACCACTCACGAGTCTCGGTCTGTTAGTGGCTCTGTGCCTTGTAAGGTGCGCAGGCTTTATGGACCTGAAGGGGGTACTTGACCCACTGCAAGAACTTGGGGTGCTTCCCTTAGTTTGAAGCACAAATTGTGGTCTCCCTTAGTCAGCTGGACCAAGGGGACCCCAAGGAATAATCTAGACCCTCTCCCAATAAGTCTCCCATACTAGGTACATAGGAGAACTTTATTGGTTACAAGGAGTAGGTTTGGAATAGGGTACAGAGTAGAGAAATATCAGAGAAATACCTTAGAGCAAATAGTGGCATGGTAGCCTTGATCGCTCATCTGAGCTACTGCAGGCTATATATCTAGTTAGATTTCAGGTAGCTTATGCACAAGTATCATCCAGAGGCTGATAGAGCTTTCCTCTGGAGGCAAGCAGTTCGTAGGATGTCTATGTGTTTCGAGAGAGAGAGAGAGAGATGCTGAGGTTCAGCTACTCTGTGTCTTCATCAATGCTTCTGCTCCTCCTCCTGAGTGGTCTTTAACTTATATAGACCTAATGACTTCATTTACCTGATTCAATGAAAGCCAGCAGTTGTTGGCTGCCAGTCAACCAATTTGAAATGCATTGCTGGTTGCTGGGTAGACTGGCAGGGTCTCTAGCCCCCCTCCCAGTCATGATGTCATTGCTTAGAACACTTGAGAGTTAAGCCTCCTCCCCCACCCCAGGTGTGTGAGGCCAGTCATGTAGGCAAAGGGAGCAGGTTCCCCCCTCCCTCAGGAATGTGTCCTGCTCAGGTTACAATTCAGGGTTACCTGAAGCAGATGTGGGCAGGGGTGTCTGCCCTCAGCAGTGACCATGGTAACCAAATTGTCAGATGGGTAATTAGCCTGAAAGCAGAATTTGGGGAGAGACTGAGATGGCCTTCTGCCACAGGGCCATCCTCTACCTACCCACCACTGAAGGGGGGGCAGGGCTTGATCAACTTGTTGAGCTAGTGATTGCCCCTTGCTGGCAAACCTGTCCCTGGCAAATGTTGGCCTTTGTGTTCTTGTCCAGGGTGGGGGCTTTGGTCTTGATCAGTTCTTTCTCTTCGATCCTGATCACCTTGGCTGGGATGCTCCCCTGTTCTTTTTCTACCACTTTACCCAGCTTGGCAGGTCATCTACTGCCTGAGACCCCAGACTGGTGCCTACAATTTCCAAGGCTGCTGCAGGAGCCCCTGGTCCATATCTTTGCAACTGGGGGCATCTTGCCTCCAAAAGTCTTGTTGCCTGGCTTGTCTAGTCACAGATCATCAAGTTGGTCCGGCTCCTCAAACCAGCACAGCCTGCCTGGCTGCTGGCCAAAGTCATCCAGCTGGGCCTGTGCTCCATTCACTTTGTTTTATGCCTGTTGGCTGAAGTGAAGGCCTTCCTCCCCAGGGTTTCTGTGGCTACATGTAGATGTGATCCTCCAGGTAGTGGGAGCTCTCTGACTGTGCTGTCTCTATTGCTCCCTATCACTGTGGCTGTGCATTATGACAAGAGTGGCATGCCCAGTAGTCAGTTGTTCCTTGCCATGGCCAGTGAGACCAGTGGTGGGATGTACTTTGAGATCTTGTCTAGGAAGGAGCCATACACATAGACACTCAGGTTACGTTGCATGCACATCCTTGCTGCCCACACTTATATGACCTAGAGATGAGGAGGAGCTCTTCTACACTTTCCTTGACTGTCCCAAGTTGTGGCTGTTTTTGGTTATGAACCAGTTTCTGGTTATGATGGTATATTTAATTCAGGAATGATTTCATGTCCAGCTCCTTGTGGGGCTATATACTTCTACTTTTTGTTTTTCATGATTTTATATTAACATTGTAAAAAAGTCAAAAGTTTTCTTCTTAAAGGAAGACTTCCTGTTTCTAACTACAAATTAAGGGTTGGGAAGGATCAGTCAAGGAATCTTCTTTCTTAGGAGATGACAAGAAATGCAAGCAAGCTGAAGGAAGTCTTGCTCCAGGCCATGATAGCAGAAGGACTGAGAAAGTTAGTGTGGAGGAAGGTGGAAAATCATGTCGATGGAGACCCAACCTTGCTACCAGCTGTGAACAACTACAGCCATGGTAGTCTTGTTTTAAATTATTTTATAATATGGAGCTAAGATTAATGTGGGTATATTTTAACTGTGGATTTATTATAGGTATTTATACTGATGCTCCTTACCACAGTGTGCAAGGAGGTGTCCATGAACATGATATTTAGAAACCTTAATAGTTTAGTTTATCACATTTTTAAGTGTGAGGGAAAAAGAAATTGTGCTAGCTCACATTTTTTTTTCACTTGAACATACTATTTTAGAATAGAAATTGTGATGTGTGTTAGAATTTTGGAATTCAGTGCATCTTCTGAATGGAAATCAATTCACTATGACATACAGAACTTCTCTCAGAAAAGGGTAATTGGTTTTATGAAGCCCTAGTTACATATGCAATATATGCTGGCTTTCTATTTTAGTGAATATAAATGTCATACAGCAAGTGAGCAACTAGGGTGGAAATAAACCACGGAGTACTTCTGACAAACTTGTTCACAGCTTAAGTCTCTAATTGTGCTTGCAGGCTGGACTGGACACTGTCTATTATAAATTCTGGAATTGCAATACTGGGGAGATACTCAGAGCCATACCCATCTTGCTGTATATTCCTGTCTGGTCTCATTGATGACTTCTGATTTGGAGCTTGTTGCGCAGCCCATAAGTTGTGAAGTTTGTAGTGTGACAGAGATCAGATATTTTGTTGCAGTGAGTTGTGAATGTGAAATCTGTTGTACCAACATGCTAGCGTTAGATTTCAGGTTTAACATAGTTATTCATAAAAACAGCTCCTACATCAAAGGCATTTGCTGGATTGTTAAAGGGAAATACGTATATTCCAAGATAAAATATTCCAAGAGAAATTTTACCTCATAAATAGAATTTTAATATTAAAAGGGCACTGGAATAATTGTGATATAAACTTACTGGGCAGATGTAAATTAGCATAGCTTTGGAGCTAATCCAGTTTACAGCAACTGAGCATCCTGCCCTCAAGCTAGAATTATGCAAGTTCACTGGGTGTGGGCCAAATCCTTGCTTTACTCATGTGAGTAGATCCGTAGGGCTCTGACTGGAGCAAAAATGTAACACCCCAAAACGGTGTTGAAAATACACGTGAAATAGCCCACCTACATGCAAAGCCTCATTACGTATTGTGCCTTCACTCACTGTGCTTTTGAATATATTTTAAGTATAAACGAGCAGACTATCTTGTTGTTTGTGGAGAAGGGTGTTGTCCACTTTTTCCACCATTTCAGAGGGCATATTTCTTTCAGTCTAGCTTACCGGTGGTACTGGTTAGCCTATGTATATGCATGTGCATTCATACTGCACTATATATTTGTAACTCATTCTGTTCTCTGTGTTTGTTTTCTTCATTTCTTCAAGTTACTTGTATAGCTAAAAGTCCTCCAAAAACTCTGTGAATAGTCTGGAGTTTTTTGATGCTGTGCAAAGAAGTGTCTTTTGGGCAAATACGAGTCCAAGCTTCCTTGGTTAAAGGAAAAGTTAGTTAGTAAAAAGTGCTTTTCGGACTGTATAGGCTAGCTATAAACCTATTCATGACATCTGTTTCCCTGAACTCATCCACATCCTTAGGGAACAGCACTGTATGTCACAGCTTTCAGTGGATTTTTAAAAATATTTTTATGGATATGAACAATTCTGTATGTTACTTTTCAGTGCTATTTGAAATGCAGACTGGGTCTAAAGGCTGCCAAACTCAACTTTCATGCTCCTTTCATATTGTCTCTCTTCCTGCAGAATCAAAATTTTTTTAAACCAATCAGTTTGATTTCCTTTCCTACACCTGGTATTCATTAAAAAATACAATGAAGCTGGATCTGGCAAATATGCTTTTTTATTTGTTTTTAAAAGGATGTAAAAAGTAAATATGTTTACTGTGTCCCTTTTCCTTTCAGCATATTTCCTTTTTTAAGCTCCATTTGTGTTCAACAAGACAGCCTCTTTCTCTAAGATTAACATTTCTTATGATTGTTCCTGACAGAGGATTTACTTTCAGAGGCCCTGCTAAGGATAACCAAAAAAGGGCATGTAGCAAGACAGTTTTGGCAGCTTGCATGAATTTTCGGAGCTTTTTAGGTCTTGGTTTTCTGATGAGTGGCTTCCTGAGCATGCCTAGGGAATGACAGGCATCTCTGCAGGCAGGCTGAACCCACCTTGGCTTAAGCATAGTCATTGGCTGTTTATTAGAATAAATTGAGGACAATGCATACCACTGGCTGCCAATTGTAAACATAAGGGATATGTATTCACTTAGCATTGACTTTTGGGAGGGGCCAAGGAAAGTCTGTAGTTTTATTGAATAGGGCTGTGTGTTAGGCAGCTTGTGTGCCTTTCTTGCTGTGCTCCTGCCTAAGCAGCCAGTAATTCATTTCCTTCCTACTAGTTGAAAACTTTTCAGCTGCAGAGGTAAGGGATTAAGATACATTTTTTTTTGTAGTGATCTGATGTGATCTGACTGCATTTGTATTCTAGATGGAGATTAAAGGGCATGTTAAATCTAAAGAGCAGTGGAAAATCTGCTTGTGTGCCTGCTACTTTTTTCCCCTTGCCTTTTCCTCTTCTCTGTGAACCAATGAGTGAGAGATGATTTTCGATTTCATTCTTAAAGGAGGTGCATGATTCCCATAGATTGACCCCTGGACAAAATGGGAAGGCTCTTGTGCAGGGTTATCCCATTGTTTGGAAGGGGAAAAGGGGGAAGAAGCCCAGTGGGCCACCATTTGTCAGAACCAAGCAGTGTGGGATCCTAGGGAAGTCTTGCCCAGGGAACAGTAGCGATTCATGGGGTTTTTTTTTTTCAACGTGTGCATTTGAAGGAGTGATTGAAATAAAAGATTTTGTATATTAACTGATTGCCTTGCTTTTTATTTTGCAATCTAAGCTCTGAACTATTAGTGGGGGCACGCAACTCTATAAAGTGGGGGCAGGCAATGAAGAAGGTGCAACTGATATGGATCTAGTGAAGCTTTGGTTAATGTAACTGATCTGATATTTGCTGAAACATGTCTGTCATGGCAGTCTTTCATAAAAGTATTGTTGACAGTAGACTGCATCCGTATTTGTTTTCAGATGGCAGCGTACTGCCATGATGTATCTTACGAAGCTGTCTTTCCAGTTAAAAAGAGGGGGAAAGTGCTCATGGGTGATACTGGAGCTTTTCAATTTATCAGTATGTGTATGTCAGGCAGACTGCTATTCCAGAAAGAAAGGGAGCAGATTTTTATTACAAGTTCCTTTGACATGCTCAGACAGTTCTAAAGTGCTGGGCAAGCCTGATGCTAATGGTAGTGATATTTTCCTCATAGGCAATGATGATAGACTGGGACCAAGGGAGAGATTAGATGTAGAATGGTGCTAGGGGGAAGAGAGACTGACAGACTACATAACCCCTGAACAAATGCACAGATCTGCTAGAAGTGATTACTCTCATATGCACATTTAGTTTATTTTTTTTGCAAGGATGGATGAGATTGTTAAAAAAATTACTTTTACAACATTTCTTTTTTGAATTTGTGATCTTTTTCTGACTATGTATTTGGGAAAGTTTCTTTTCCTTCCTTTCCTCTCCCTGGTAGAAGACCGGAAAGAGCTGGAAGAAACAGGGGTGTTGCCCAAGGTGCATATTTATTGGAGTTGGTCTCTTTCAAATACCCTACTTCAAATTAATTTACTAGTATAATAAGTTAAATACATCTGAGATCAGCACCTTTTGTTTTTCAAATTAATTAAATATATTCACAGGCTTACTTGTGTTTTATATATAATTCACTTGTGTGACAGCATTTGTCATTTTTGAACTGGGAAATATGTCAGGATCCTGAAATTTCAGTCCTTTTTGTACGACCAAAATGTTTTTTTCTTGATGAAAATTGCAAATTGTGTGTGATCAATTCAAGGAAGTGATAAAATCACTTGCCGAATGGAAGTGGTC
This sequence comes from Crocodylus siamensis, assembly GCF_052110815.1. NCBI lineage: Eukaryota > Metazoa > Chordata > Crocodylia > Crocodylidae > Crocodylus > Crocodylus siamensis. Next base: position 115,837,555 of record NC_143398.1, read on the forward strand.
TTTATAAAGGCAGACCAGAGCTATTTTGAATGAGGGATGTTATGGGTCTCTTCTTTTTAGGTGGCTGTCTAATGAAGGTGGTCGTTTATTCAATACAACCTGTATATGAAACTAGTGTCTGGTATTTGGCTGTCATGAAAGCAGTTAGAGAAATACTGGATGGCTCGCCTGAGAATAGAAGGCAAACTAAAGTCATTTTTATTTCCTGAAAACTTCCCTTTGTTGCAGCATGAAATGACAAGGGGATCAATTCCATGGCTTTCATTCACAGGATTAGCCTTGGTGAAATCAATCCCATCATTAACGAAGGCAGGATCAGGCACACAGAATACAACCTTGCCATATATGAATTCACTTTAAGAATGAGCACTGTAAAAGTCTATCGGGAAGATAAAGGGCTTTCTTGCTATCTTCTGCTCTTGCAACCCTGTCCCAAGGCTGAACATGATAAGGAATGGATAACTTTTCCCCCTTCTGTTGTAGAACAATGCAGCAGATCAGTATCATTGTGAAACATTAGTTGGATTGGAAGAGGCAGGCAGTAAAACTAACTTTCATGTAATATGACATAGAGGGGGAAAGGATGCAAATAAATTATACTAAAATAGGGATGCTGTGTTTTGTAGTACCACATTTACTGGATCATATGCAGCGACTGCAGGAGGGGCATTGACCAGCAGCATTTCCTCCCAGTGCAAAGTCAGACAGCAGCGGTGTTATGTATTTCATATAGTGCCACTTCAGCTTAGTTAAAAGTTTCCAATGTTCAGGTAAGAACATGAGGGAGGACAGTGGTAATGGTGGTACTCATGGTATTGACCAGTGAAAGAGTCGGTAACTTCCAAGAGCCGGCAGTGAGCCCTGAGGGTAGGGCAGTGGAGCAGAAATCAGCTTTTTTTTTGTGGAGAATGTCTCTGTAGCATAAAGAGATGCACGTCAGTGACGTTAGAACAGATTGGCAGCTGCGCCTGTGGCATTGCTGCTATGTCCTTCCATATGCAACTGGAGTAGCTTTGCTCATTGTATTCCCATCACAAATCCTGGTGTCCAAGCATGGCAGTGAGCACTGAAGGCTAAATGCACAATATAATGCATCAGACCAGAACTACAGGATGGTACTCTTCTCAGTTGCTGGTGCAGTGAACAGGGGCTTACTTGGTTGCCAACAGGCACAAGTTCACAGTAAAAGAGATGACAACCTTGATGCGCTCTCATACATACTCCTGGCTTTTTTTTTTGGTGGATTGTATACCTGGGAAAGAAATGTGGTGCAACTGGCAGCATCTCAATGACTCACCTGTCTAATGGACATCCTCATGACATATGGGAGTGCACTAGGGACACAGCAGAGATGGCTTAGCTCGTACTGCTCTGCACAATGCGTGGCATGTTTTCCACATGACAGTAGCCCCTTACTGTCTTGGGGTTTTAAAGTTCCCCTTGTGTCCTGTGTGGGATTTGTTGCACAGCAGGAAGAATTCCAGTGCGTAGTACTGAGTTCCTGCAGGATTCCCGTCTCGGTGGAATTTTAATGCTCTAAGACTGCATATGATGCTGTTCTTTCTCAGTTGTTTCCACTTAACACTTTTTGTGGTTACCAGGGCTATCATTTGTCCTGGGCCAGGACTTCAGCTGGTATAAGTTGACCTACTTCCAAAGAAGTCAATGGAATCAGGCTGATTTACACTGGCTGAGGATTTGACCCACTACATTTAATTACTGTATAAGAGCAAAGAGGTAAAATAAAAATGTGAACAGCGTGAACAAGAAGAGGGAGCATGAGTCTGCGAGCAGTGTTAACTATAACTCTACTGTACCTGCTTCAAATCCCGTGGGATCCCGAGGGAAGCCATAGGGGGAAAAAGCAAAAAAGTAACTTTCATGTCTTGGGTCTAAGCTTACAAACCTTTCATTGCCTTGAAAGGCAGTTTCTGTACTAAGGGGTCACAGGATTGGTCACCAGGTGCACAATCCCTGAGGCAGACGGGCTGGTGATTGTACGGAGTATGTTAGGCACTGTGCAGGATCATTTTTGACCCTTAAAAACTGCCTGTATTTTTCAGTAATTCCATGAAAACTTGTAACAATGGCTTTCTTACTAAAATTCTCTTCATGCTCATGGGCACAGGTAGGCTTGTATGTCAGTACTGAGCTTCTGGTTATTTTAAAAGGCAATCCTTTCCCCCCCCCCAATTCCCTAATGCATGCCTATTAGGCCTAGCTGCATTGCTTGCAATATGCATTCTGTCATATGCTTTCTGCTACTCATTTTGTGCAATGGTAACCATTGTGTGCTTCAAAATGGTTTGAAAAGGACTGAACTGAAACTAAAATTCAACTCAAAGGCATTTGAAGATCAGATTATATTTGACCTTTCTGGATGAAACATTGAGGTCACTGAGGTCATGTGACTGTTGAACTATGTAACTTTCTTTTCAACTTTCTTTGGAGAGCTAAGGGGTAGCTTGTGGAAGAGAATGCTTGGCATAGTCTCATAAATGTGTGGTTTTTTAAAGAAATTTTTAAAAAAAGCTTTTTTCTTAAAGAAAATGCAAGCAGGGTAGAGTATGTAAAACTTTTACAGGAAAGTAGGGGTGTATGCATGGACATTTATCATCTTGGTTGTCACATGATTTGATTTTCAGTAATTCTTCGTCTTCTTAATACATGTTTTTAAAAGTGAGTTTAGTGCAGGTGAGTGACAGTACTAGCAGCCAAAACTGATCTGCAGAGCTAGTATAACAGCAACAGTAATGCTAGTTCTACCTTGCTGCTTTTCCAAAACATCTTCACGTATCTGTAAGGGCATGTGAGAGATTCATTCTCCATGTCCATTCAAACTTTCATCTCCTAGCTCATGCTACGAGCTGTACTGGAGGATCAGACAGGGTTTGAATCTTTCTCTACTGTCCTTTCCCTCACGTCTGTATATCAAAATGGACAGTTAAAGACACAATTTCCCTTGATGGGTGGAACAATCTTTTTCTTAACGTACAAGAGAAATGGGTTCTCTTCCAAGATTTGCCACAAGCATCCCATGACCCATTTAATTTATCTGTGCCTCAGTTTCTTTATTTACAGTATCTGAGTGTTAGTTCCTGACAGCATTGAGATTTAGTTCCTTAATATTTGTAAGGTACTCTGAGATTCTGGAATACAAGGCTAAAATTGATAGTGGTAATTCCTATTTTGTTAGGTTCCTTTTTAATCAGTACACCTGTTCTCATTGTCCTTAGTGGCAAGTCCAGTGGACTCCAGTAAGACTTCGGCTGCTCTCTCATGGCTGCTGTTGGAGGAATCAGTTGTCCCAAAGAGCAGCTTTGTTGTAAAACAAAGCAGAACGACTAGCAACCAGCTAAAAAATGTTCAACTGGAATTTACACTAGAGTTGCTGGCTTAAGTTTTCAGAATTACATGTGTGTTGCATTTGCTACTACTGTTGCAGGTACAAGCTTGAATGCTCATGCAGATTTGTGATGTTACATGCATGTTCCAAAATTTAGGACTGTATGCGGGAGAGGATTTATTATTATTTTTTTAGATCACTGAAGTGGTGGCATAAACACTTGGGAGATAAACCAGTCTCTAAACAAACTGCTGAACAATCTGCTTGTCAAGTTGCATTGATAAGAGCACTTGAGAGCAGAATCCTGGCAGCCAGGACAGGCTACAATGGGAAAATACCGTACTTGGAAAGGATTTACACAGTGGAAACTTCATTGCATATTTACTCACTTTGTGTATACAGAATGCAAATAAAGTTTCCCTCAAGACATGTTTCAGTGGGTGTGAAGCAATGAGGAACCCATGTGTTCACACTTTTTTTTTTTGGTTGATAGCCTTAAATAGAAAAATATATTACTGGAAGTTTAGCTCATAGAAGTCTTATAAATAGATTTGTGAGGGTAATGTTTTTCCCTGAAGACTCTGTGCCTGAATCTATTCCAGAGAGCATCCTCATAAACCAACAGAAAGAGAGAGACAGAGAGAGAGAAAAGAAATAGATAGTTGTTGTTAAATGCAGCAACTTGATTTCACGCGCGCATATGCACACACACCCGCTTAAAGAAACCAGATATTTAAACTTAAGAAACACAGAAAGCTGAATCCAAAATTTGCTTTTTAAATTTATATAACTAGGGACAGTGCTCTAGTCCAGGGGAAACAGCATTCATTACTAATATAATACCCATAACTATCATGGGTTTGCTGAGGGGTACTGGGTTTGGAATGATTCTCTAATTTATGGATATAGGAAGAAACATTTACTGCAGATGAAGGGTGGCCAACCTGTGGCATGTATACCAGAAGTGGCATGGACGGCCTATGTATGTGGAGCACAGCAGATGAGGGAGGGAGCAGACAACGTAGTGGGAGATAGGGCAGGGAGCACAAAGCACAGCAGCAGATCAGGCAGGGGATGGAGATTAGAGTGGTACCCAGGGCATAATTTGTGGCATGTCTTCCAAAAAGGTTGGCTCCTGCTACTATAGGCTCTCTTCTGAGGCAGCTGATTTTGGCAGCTATCAGAGGCAAGGTACTGGACTATATGGGTCACTGGTCCACTCCAGGATGGTGCTTATGTTCCTTTACATATCAAGGATATTTGATAGTTTTCCAAAGAATTGTTTGCTCTGGTAAAACCTTTGTGAACAGGATTGCCTTGCCCTTTGCTAATTGTAAACACCACTGGGTGTGTAACTCTGTTTTTCCAAATTTCTCTCCCACCTTTGGATGGGGGATCTGGTTACAGTGAAATGGCTTTACCACTCCATGGCTTTCCCCACAAACCATCCCTTTCTCTACAACTGGTAAATCAGGGCATTCCTTGCAGTTTGAGTGGACACCAGCTGCTGGAGGGTGTTCTTTGGAAAGGCTGTATTTTTACTTTCTGTTAGGGGCAGCTACAGCAAGAACAGCCTCTCCTCAGGCCCCTGTGGTTAGCTGAAGAAAGAGCAAAAGCTAGAGATTCTTCTTTGTTCCCCCATAATGGGCTAGTGATGCTCTTTCTTCTCCCTTTCCTGTGGGGATCTAGGGTATGAAAACCTATTTAGTAGCAGAAGCCGTTGATTTTAAGCTTAGGACAGAATTTAGACCCGTGTTCTTACTTAGTTAAAAGTTTGTGGGACTTGTCTGCAAATCTCAGAAAGGGATCTAGTTAGTTTTTCAGATGTAAAGAAAGAACCTGGTCAACTCGTACTTAGCTACTCAACTCTTACTTAGTTGTCTTTTGATTTCGAGCTGATAGGTTGAAATCAAAAGACAGCTTCTGGCATGTGTCAAAATTCTTCCATGTGGGGCTTCAGGACAATCTGAACTCCATATTGTCTGTAGATGGAGAGATGAAGAGGGCAAAATCTGAGAGTTTGAATTCTCTGAACAGCTCTGAGAGAAAAATGTAGTTCTGTTGATATAGCCACACCCCTGCCATGAAAATGAAGGGTTTTATTTATCTCTGATAAGCTACAGCTGTTTCTTGCAATTTAAGTCCTTCTAATTCATCTTGAAGTATATAATTTTAATTGCTATAAATATGAATAAAGGTAGTGAGTTAGTTGATCAGTAGCCCTGTATTTTTTCTGGCTGATGTATGATACTTTGATACAAGCAGCTCAACTCAGAACCCAACAATCGGGCATATTTTGCCATCAATTAAGTTAGTTTACATCTCAGGTTTGGTATAAATAAGGGCACAGTTTGGCCAAGCAAGTCACGCTCTGCTCACCATTTAGCTTGATTCTGTTCTCATTTTCATTTAATTTACAATGGAGCAAGTTCAGTGGGCCCAATTCTGATCTCAGTAATTCTGGAGTAACTCTGATCCAGGTGAGTTACTTGTGATTGGTGTTGGAATTCAATATCTGGCCAACAGTATCTGCAATTCATGTATGTTAAGGCTTCATGATCTTTGCAGAAACTCAGTTTAAAATATCCACAGTTCAGTAAATGATTTTTCATTAGAAAACAATATTTTGTGCAAGAGAGGGCACTATAAAACCAAAGACCATGTAAAATTCCATTGCTCATTCGTTGTCCAGAGATTAAAAGGCCCTTCCATATATGGAAAAGGTCTGAGCTTCATTCACTGTAACCACACTAGTAAATGGTTTACTTACTGGACATGCTATACAAACAAGGGAGAACTCTTTGGCTAGGGACAGACATTAAAAAAAGCCAAAGCCTGAATTGATTCAATCTTTCTGGGTTAGTCTAACCTGTGTAAATTAAACCAATTTGCAAGTGAATAGACATTCACTTTTGACTCTGGAAATGCAGGCACATGCCTGCAGTGGCCCAGGCTAGAAGCTGGGGGGGTGTGCTAGAGTGAGCCCTCAGGTGGAGGGAAGATGAGCTGAGGGAAGGGGTGTGGCCAGGCCTGGGCAGGCCTGTGTGTGATTGGGGAGACATTTAAACTCCCACCCTGGCCTGCAGGGTCCTCAACTGGGGTCTGCCTAGAGGGGGAGGGGGGAAGCAGCCCCTGGCAGAGGTCCCCAGGCCCCCCACCTTCACTCACTCACTGGCTGGTAGCAGTAGCTTGAAGGGAAGCAGGGGGCTTAATCCTCCCATTGCAGGCAGCAGCGGTGGGGCACTGACACAGTGCCCCGGGCTGAGTCCCTCAGAGGAGCTGGCACTGAGCCACAGGGAAGTGGCAGGGAGGGGTGATGTGACCTGGCTGCAGTGGGGGAGGGGGAGAGCTGAGGCTAGTTACAGAGCCTGACTTACTTCTGCCTTCTGCTGTGGTAGTGTGGCCCATGCTGGGGTGGCCCCAGGGGGCGGGGGTCAGTGCCTGCCACTTTGCTCCTCCAGCCCCATGTGGGGGCTGCAGTGGGCTGTGGCTGAGCAGGGACTGCCTGCTCGCTGCCACTCATGGCCACGTTGGTGGGGGTGGGAGTGGAGGTGGCAGCTGCCCACAGAAACTGGCAGTGGCTTTGGCAGCAGCCAACCTCAGGGGGCACATGCCCCCCTATGCCTCCCCACATGTTGCCTATGTCCACGCCATCCCCACCCTCCCACCACAATGGGGAGTTTAAGCACCTGCTTCCCCTTAGGCTACCAGGGTCTGGCCCTGCCCACACTCCTGCTGCTGGAGCAGTGAAGGGAGTGTGGGGCTGAGGATGCCTGGCAATGGCTTCTGGCCCCTTGCCAGGCAGACCTGGCAGTACTCGGGAGCAGGGTTTCCCACCCCCATCCCTTTCTCAGCCAGTCAGAGCAGTAATAATGCTCCATCTAGGGAGGAGAAGGATGGGGCCAACCCTGCTTGGCTGGAACAGAGAGCCCAGCCTAGCCCAGGGCTGCAGAGCATGCTGGGATGCTGGAGGACTCTGATTTAACTTAAACCAGGGAAGGGTCTGGAACACAAGTTCCACAAACTGGTTTGACCTCAATCAGTTAAGTCTGATACTACATGCAACCAGGTTTATCTCAAACTGGTTTCAGCCATTTTGAAACTGGTTTATATGCACTGAGCTGCTGTTCTGTTACAGGTTTAAACCAGTTTCTGATCACTTAAACCAGTTTATATGTAACTTCAGTCCCTAGCCTCTAGGAGCAATAGCTTGTTACAGTAAAAAGGAAAAGCAGCTGAATACTAATTTCCTTTACTGAGATGCATTAAAACCTTTGTTACCAGTTTTTGTTCTTATATTTAAATGCATATAAATTACAAACACAGTGCTTGTGCACTGCAGGTTTAAAAATCCCCAACAGATCGTCAGCACAAGATCCACTGACTTTAGCTGATGTAAAATAGCACTGATCCATTGAATACCTGGACCAGCCAATCCTACCTTCACCTCGTGAAAGGCATTGATTATAGTAAAATTTATGATAATCCCAGTTTTAAAATAGCAGAAGGCTCTAGGGAGTTCTTGCGTGAAGAGGTGAGGAAGAACATTACTTCTTGCATGTACTTAGTGTTCTCTGTCTCTCTCTCACATACTTCCTACCCAAAAGAAGACTTTTGGAATAGGAAGACATCAATGCACACAAATACCTTGACCAAAACTCTCTCTGCCTAGTGCTTTAATAGTGGCTGGAAAATGGCTCATCTGGTGATCCACAGCCTGGAGGGAAAGATTTCTCCCAAGTCCTGTCCACTTCCTACAGTGAAACCCTACACAGGCACATTAACATGCTAAGCCATCTGAGCACATGTATATTTATCTTTTTCCACTGCAGTTTATTTTGCTATGGGGTAGTATTTTTTCTTTTGGCCATTTAAAAACATAGGACAGAAAATAGTAAAACCAGTATACAATTGCATTTGTGTTCCAGAGGAGGAACGATTAGAAGATTGCTACACTGTGCAACTATATTGGGCCTGCTTCCTGTTATGAGAATTCCTGGGCTGTTTAAAATAAGTAAATATGTTAGAAATCTAAACTTTTTTGTGTCATATTGATTAATTTGGAAAGCACAGACCAGCTACCTTGTCCAAGTGATGTTGATATAAATTCATAGGTCTCATACAGTCAGAAGGACTGATTAGATCATGGTCTGACCTACATAAGACACAACTTTTAAAATGTATTTAATCTAGTTATTCTTGTGTTGAGTCCAGTAACTTGTAATGGATTAAAGTAATTTAAAATGGCATAAATGTAGTCATAATCTGCCCCTAGTTATTCCATTCAGCTATAAGAGGGGTACGGCACAGGCAGGAGCAATACAAGTTTTACTCTCAAAGGGTTGTAAAGCCTGCTTAAAAGGAAACACAACTAAGTACAAGTGCATAATTTTGTGTCCACATGCAAATGCTCTGTGTTTACCTCTGAATTTTAGCAAGAGTATCAAATTTTTTTTCAATGGGAACTGGCTTTCCCATTCTCTTCTAAAGTCTCTTTTTTTGTTGGGAGGAGGTTTGCTTTTAGTTTGCACGTCTAGAGTTTTGCAATAAAATGGTTTGGCAATTTTGAGGAGCCATCACATGATCATTCTTCATATACAGCTACATCCTTGATTAGGTATATCTAGTGAGGTTCCACAGGAGTGCCAATAAAACAACACCCTTTGTCACCTAAACCTGAAGGGAATTAAGTAACTTGGTGCTGGTGTATGTGTTTATCAACGAGATTCTAATGTGTCAGGTAGGAGTCCAAAATGACAGAATATCTCCTCAATTTTCGCTATATCAGAATGGACTAACAATGAAAAGAGCAGGTTCTGTGTTATTCTAGGTTCTTAAATTACTCCTTGAAACAACAAATATAGCAAGGACTAATAGTTGACTAAAAATATGTTTGTTTCAGTGTGCTCTCTTCTCAGTCGTCCAAGACCCAAATGTAGGATATAAAATTATTTATTCATATTTCTACTTATAAAGAAACACTAAATAATACAAATTTCTCAGGTGAGTTCATTTTTTTTAACAAAACATTTTTGTAGAGAGCTGTAGTTAGTTGTTTTAGTCTGAAGTCAGGCAGAAGGCAGGGTAGAGATGCATCTTAGAGACTAAGTAAATCAGATGCATAAGCTTTCATGAACCTGAGCTCACTTCATCAGTTGCGCCGATGATTTTAGTGCATGTGAAGGCTTAAATGAAATGTTCCTGTACTTGTTTGATCATGAAACGGTCACTGAGTCAGTTCCACAGATCTTCCCTTTCCTATTGACTGTGGGCTCTCTTCTTTAACAACTGCTAGTTAGACCACATTTTGTAGGGTTCCTTCTTCTTTTTTAATTTGTACAAACAGGAGTTGGAGGATGGCACCAATGACATCTTTTTTATAAACAAATTGAAAGTTTGTAATCAGTTCTCTTCCAAAAGAGACTTTTAGAGCACCTCCCACCAAATAAAAATTGAGTGCGTCATTCCTCAAACATCTGTCTGAACAATCCCACAAGCCAGCCACGGGAAATGCTGAATTTTTAATAATATATATTTTTCATTCACTGCCTTCTAGACTGGATGTGAAATGAGGGCTTGGAAGCAACTTGTAGCCAAGAAAAAAGTTAAAAGGATTGGTTGGACAGAATGATAAGGTGGGCTTTCCATGTTGTTAAAACAAAAGCCAAAGAGAATGTGCTAAGTTTAGGAAATATGTGTTTCTTATAATGAGCAGATTGAGTTGGTGACAGGTTGTGAGTCTGATTTATATGACAAAATACAGTCAAACCAAGCAGTCAAGTTTGAAGTTTGGTGTGATGAACTGGAAAAAGCATTAGAATCTGAGCAAATTACTTTTCTCTTTCCAGTGCCCCTTGAAGTCAATGGAAAGGCATCAGTGGACAGGCTCCTGTTGGCATATGCGGACCTTGGCTTGCATCCCAAATAGGGACTTCATTGATTTCAGTGGGATGCTTGTGTGTAATTGAGAAGAGAATTTAGTCCTTTGTGTCCAGGGATTTTTTTGTGATTTTGGACTTAAATACCAAAGGCTAAAGCCATAAAAAAGGAGAGCCAGGAAAGATGCATTAGGTCATCTCGTCCCTTCTCCCTAGCCAGGACAGGATGGCTCCCTACAGTATACTCACACTTGTTTTGTCCATAAACACCTCTGTTTATTAACCAAATACAATGGCTGTAGTTTTTCAGTGCAGATTGGGATAGATTGTTGTACTCTCCAGTTCTTAACAAGGGGAAATAACCAGCATGATTTTAAAATGTATTTTTTGGCCTATGCATATTACTCATGTGAATTCAGCCTAGAAATCCTAATGAATGGAAACTTGTGGAAAACTTAATGCTGGTCATTTCATTAAGAGCATGGGGTATGACATGATCTCACACTGGTTTAATACGTATGTGACCTCACTGGCTTCCGTGGAACAGTTCTTGATTTGCAGGGGTGTCAGTGAGATCAGTCAGGAAGAGTGTCCCTGTGAGGCTTTCTGGGAGAAGATTTTTGTAAATTTCATGATTTATTTATTTATTTATTTAGTCTTTTTTTTTTTTTTTTAATGATTTTTTTTTTTAAATTTAGGCTTGTCTCTATGTAGCTATAGGTAAACCAGGAAACTTCAGCGTAAGGGCCAAACTCTGTTTTCAGTAATGCTGGTCCTGTGAAGCCTCTGGATCTCTTGTCCACAAAGTCCCAGACAATAGGTTGCTTCTTCAGTGTGACAGTCTAGTAAATATCTAGTGCCCATATAGAATCGTAGAGAACTAGGGCTGGAAAGGGCCTCCAGAGGTCATCTAGTCCAACCCCTCGCCTGAGGCAGGGTTGTCTCTAACCAAACCTACCTATACACTCCATAATCCACACTCCATATAAGATTGCTGTTAACCCTGATACAACATAGACTTAACACTTTAGCCTGCCCATGGTAAAGTAGGGGAACATGGCAGCCAACATCCTGTGTCTATAATGTTATCAATATATGCTCAAGAGATCCCAGGCAGAGGGCCATACACCCTGCTAAAGAGGAAGGCAACCCTGCCCCCCCCCACCATTCATACCAATCTGACCATAGGTAAAATTCCTTCCTATCCCAAATATGGTGACTGGTCTGATCCTGAGCAGAGCGGTGAGGCCCTCTAGCTAGGAACAAGCAGGAGCATTAGCACACTCCAGTTAAAGTCCCCAGTCTGGGCTGTAGCCAACACCCAGTGCCTCTGAGGAAGGCTTAGAAACACACTGACACGTGCAGCAGAAATTGGGGGCAGGGGCAACCAGCAAAGCCCAGAAGCATGGGAAATACCCTAGTAAAACATAGGTAAGGCTATGCCTAGATCATCCCTGACCCCAGTGGCTGTCCAACCTCTTTTTGTGCCCTCCAGGGATGGAGACGCCACAGCTTCCCGAGGCAGTCTCTTCCAGTGCCTTGCTATTCTAACAGTGAAGAAGTGTTTCTGGGTATCTGATCTAAACTTACTTTGCTGCAATTTCAAGCCACTGGTCCATGTCCTTCTTTCTGCAGCAAGAGAGAAAAGGTGGGGTTTTTTTTCTTCATGGCAGCCCTTTAAGGATTTGAATACTCTGTTATGTCCCCTCTTAAATGGCTTTTCTGCAAGCTGAACATTCTAAGCTCCTTTAGCCTCTCCTCATATAACTTGTTTTCCAAGCCCTTTATTGTCTTTGTTGGTACACATTGGGAGTAAAACTTGTCTTGCTCCTGCTTGTGAACCATCTGGGTTACATGTGTTCCAGGGCTGGGACACTTTAATTAGAGTGGTTCTCGGACCATTAAAGTGCCCACAGTGTCTCATGTATCAGCATCCCTGAACTTCAAAATGGTGGTGGGGGCACTTTAACTAAATTTCATTGAACAAACTTTAGTTAAAGCTCCTTTACCACCATTTTGAAGTGCTGGGGCACTGATGCAAGAGATGTGGAGGCTGGCTGGAATGCACTAATTAGCACGCTCCACAGACTCAATTAATCGAGTCTGCTCCAATGTGTTGTATCATAGTGCATCAGCAGCCTCCTGGCACATCTACAGGCACCCTTTCTTCTCCATATCCTTTAAAAATACGGAATCCAGATTTAGTTGAACCAGTGTTGAGTAGAGTAGCACTATCACCTCTCATGTCTTGCACCTAATGTTTCTACTGATGCATCCCAAAACTGCATCTGTCTTTTGTATGACTCTGTTGCACAGCAGACTCATATTGGGTCTGTGCTATACCAACCCTCCCAAGCCCTTTTCCATGGTGCTCCCATTCAGCATGGTAGCACCCATTTTAAATTTGTGGTTTTTTATTATTTCTTCTGAAGTGTAGCACCTAGCATTTGTTTACATTGAACTTCATCCTGTTAGCTTCAGCTCCACTTTCCAGTCTGTTGAGATCCTTCTGAACTGTGCTCCCATCCTCCTAGTCCTTCCTAGTTTTATGTCTTCTGCAAATTTGCTCAAGAAGCTTTCTATGCTGGCATCCAAATCATTAATAAACATGTTGAACAGCACTGTGCCCAGGACACACTCCTGTGGCACTCCACTTGAAACCTCCTGCCATTCAGACATGGACCCATTAATAATTGCTCTTTGCTTGTGGCTGTTGAGCCACTTACGTATCCACCTTGTAGTAGTTTTTTCTATCCCACATTTCTCTAATTTGTTTATGAGAGAGTCATGTGGGACCTTATAAAAAGTCTTCCTGAAGTCCCGATACACTATATCCACAACATTCTCTTCATCCACTTAGGTAATTACTTTTGTCAAAGAAGGAGATCAAGTTTGTTTGACACTATTTGTTTTTCATAAATCCATGCTGGCTACTTGTGATCAGTCTTTTCTCCTCCAGATACTTGCAAATGCTCTTCCTTAGGATATACTCCAGTCACTTCCTAGTACTGAGGTGAGGCTAACCGATCTGTCATACTCTGGGTCCTCCTTTTTGCCTCTTTTAAAGAGGGGCACTATGTTGGCCCTTTTTCCAGTTCTCTGGCACCTGGCCTCTCTCCCACTATTTCATGAAGATTGTTGTCAAGGCCTCCTAGATCTCCTCTGCCAATTCCTTCAGTACCCTGGGATGAAGTTCTTTCAGCCCTACTGACTTGAATTCATTCAGCTCCAAGAAAAGGTGTCTGACTGTCTCTGTTTTGTTATCTCTTCCCTCAGCTTGCCCCCTTCCTTATCAAGATAATTCTTATTACATGTCTGGCTGCAGCTTTTTTGTGAAGACCTGAGGCAAAGTAGCTGTTGAGTAGATCTGCTTTCTTTGCATTGTTGGTTTGGCGTTCCCCCGGCTCATTTTACAGAGGACCCACAGCTTCTTTGGTCCTTCTTTTCCTGGCCAACATACTTATAGAACCTCTTCTTGTTGTCCATTACCTTCTTTGCCAGGTGCAGCTTGTTCTTTATCTTTGTCTTCCTGATTTTTGTCCCTGCAGGTCCTTGCTATTTCCTTGGTGACCTGTCTGTTCTTCCATTGCCTATATGCTTTCCTTTTGCATTTGAGGCATTTTAGAAGTTTCTTGTGCTGCCACATTGGTCTCTTGTCATTCTTGTGCTTCCATTGTGTCAGGACAGCTTCTTATTTAGGCTTCTCATATTGTGCCCTTTTAAAGCTCCCAGCCCTCCTGTGCATCTTTATCCTTTAGTCTATCTTCCCATGACAATCCTCCCATGGAACCATTCATATTGGAACTCCAAAATTTCCTTGAAGACATGCATTGTGGTAGAAAATAGTGACATAGTAACTTGTCTTCAGTCCTTATATATTTGAATAAGTAGTGTTGACTGATGTTTTTCCAAATTGGCCAAAAGTTCATCATAAAACCTCTTTCACATTGACAATTGCAGGATAAAATGAAAAAGCAAACAGTACTGGGTATGTCTCCTGTCAAAATGATTGTGATTTATATAGCAATGTATAGTGGTCCTCTAAGTTCTGCACAAATATTAACTAATTTGCTCCAAGCCTTAGTAAGACAACATTTCTTTATGATTTCTGATCCCAAAAAGGGGAAAGTGCCAGAAATTCCATGAATGCTATATGAGGCTTAACTATTGCTATTGGTTATTTTTACATGGATGGTACTCAAATACTAAAATGATGGGCAGCAGTATACAGCCTTAAGATGCACCAGTGTCATTAACCCATTTTACATGTGGGAAAGCACAGCTAAAAAAGTCAAGTTACTTCCTAGCAGAGGTGCTATTGGAGAGATCCTGACTGTTTTATAAGTTTTGTCTGCTATTACATCTAATAGGTACTATAGGATCACTGGTCATAACCTAGTGCCAATCGTGCTTGATGCTGTACAGATAAATAAATTTGACACTGCCTTTGGTGAGAACGCTTTTAATAGGAGTTGCCCTACTGGACAATGTTTCATTATGTATCCTGTTCCTAAACATGACTAATGCCAGGTGCTCCAGGGTAAGAATTAAAATTATCCCCAAGCATCGTTGATCTCACAAGGTCCTGTTTGTAATGTTAAGTTTAATTATTAAGGGCTTGGCCCTCCGCTGATTATATTTGGATGGCTCCAGTGACTTCACTGGGATTATTCCCAGGTACACAGTTAAGCACATGATTGCAGATTCTCTTGGTTCTGTAAAGATGTTGAAACTTTGATGTTTATAGGTGCCATGCATTACTATTAAGTTTGTTATGTGATGTACTAATTTCCTCTGTGTCAATTAAACTGTGAGAGAATACTGTAAGAGAATGGGATTGTATAGTAGTTAAACTGATTCTACTTGTATGAAACAGCCTATGGTAGTGAACAAAATGATAGCTGAGCTTGAGTGCAAACCAGAAATGAAGGGGAAGAGATAGTGCAGAATAGGAAATACTTTTAACTGCTCCTGGCCCTAACCATGTGTATAAGTAGGAGAGAGGGCTCCGGGATTACAACACTCTTTACAGGATGTACAGTTTTGTTTTATTACAGGACTTTTCAGCCAAGACATACACTGTTTTACCCAATCTGTTTGTATTTCTTGCAGCTATTACAATGTATCTAATAAAATAGGGAGGGTAATAATTAACTTAATTTTTTTAAAAACAGTTCCTTTTAAAAAAATTCCTTTTACAGGACAAGTTTAATGCTTCACCCCTAAAGAACTGACTTTGGTACCTGTTGCACTGATAGATGCAACACTGCATGTGTCTGAAGATACATTATTTAAAGATATATAATGGGGCTTGCCTTTTAGTTCTGGAGGGTGAGGTTTGCTTAATATCTGTAGAACAAGTACAGCAAGAATTGGTTTGCACTACATAAAAGTACTACTGGTCTGAAATTACCAGCTAATTTTACCTAAAATATAGATTAGCATTGGCTGGGATTGACTTCTGTCCTCTGCTGAACCCTGCCAGGTTCAGTGTTAATGGAAAGGTAAAAGGCTCTGTATTACATTGCAAATCCTCTGAACTGGTCCATCCCTTCTGGGTTTTCCTTTTGAGCAAATTAAATTCTCATAAATGGAGAACATCTAGTCCAAGAAGCTCAGTTAAAGTACAGTGCATATAAATGTTTCCTGCTGGGTCTTAGTGGATTTCAATCCAACTGTGCTATATCCCTATTTCACTAGTGGAGTCCACCAATCCTGGAACCCCAGAAACACTAAATGAACTGGCTTGCTCATTACCTGTGTAAAGTAAATGAGTTTCTATCATGTCACAGACACAGAGATTAAGAGAATTTGTTATGGTCATGTAGAAAATCAGTGTAACACACAGGAATGCAAAAAATAATTAATGCTGATTCTTAGAACCCAGCATGCAGCTTGAAAATACATTTTTATCCCAGCCCTCATATTCTGGTCCTCATGGTTATTTACTTCTTAAATAATCTTTATGGCTGCTCTTATTTTTTGTTTGCTAGCAGTACCACATTGACCTCAAAGGATGTACTAAGTAAACAGAAACACGTCCACCAGTTAAATGAAGTCAGAATTTAAGAGCACATTAACATATTTGAAAAACACTAAACAATCAGGTACTGGATACTCTGATTGTTGAATTTGTTTTTGTTTAGGAGGGTTTTCACATGCAAAGGACCCAAAATAACTTGTCTAGTGGCCTGGATGTTATGGGACTCAGAGCCATTAATTTGTGATCTTGGTCAAGTCACCTCCATCTAAGGTGGTCCAGTGTGAAAACTCCTAGGTTGGAGTGGAGTGTTGCAATACTCTATCCAAATCCTGTTAATCCATCCTTGACAATCTTGGCTTTTAACCAATGCAAATTCAGTTTTGAAAGATCCCTGGCTAGATCCTCAGGAGGTGTTACTGGAGATAAGCCAGCACGTATCTGTGGAATTAGATACATATCAGGTTCATTATGGAAATTGTTTTCAGGAAATTTTTGATCTATCTTTTCCTGGAGGTATAAATAATCTGTGTATTCTCTAACAGGACAATGAAACTGACATCTTAGTAGTAAAAAAAGAAAAGATACCACAGAGCGCAGAACCCATTTGCTATAAAAAGGAAAACTGTGTTGTTGCAGAAGTGAAATACTAGGTCAAACCCAGACCTTGTAGAAGGAATTGATGATCTCTGACATTGTTGGAGATGCATCCACTTATGCCATGTCTGAATCTGGCCCAGGTGCAGTCTAACATAGCAGAAATGATTAATTGAATTTTTAAACAGGAGCATGTCAAAGTCAGAGGAGGAGGGGAAGTTGTATGGAAATAGTTATGTTCTTCATATAACTTTGGTTCAGTCTGTTCCACATGAGGCATAAAGGTATCTCTCTGGAGTACCAGAAAGAACAGATTTATGAACCAGATGTGACTTTGCATTTATACAGGTGTGACTGGCTTGACTGAAGGGCCATTTTGAAAAGAGACTGAGTGTCTCATTATGTAATCAATATAAATTACTGCTTGACTTTTACATGTGTGGTATAAAACAAACACGTACCACTTGTGTTGGACTTCTTCTTGTGTGCATAAAAGAGGACCTGTCCTCCTTATGCTTACAGAAAAAGCACATGGGCATAATGCATCTATTCAGTATTCATAAAGGATATGGTGGCTACTCAGCTCTGCTGATGGTAAAGAGAAGTCAATTTCAGAATTCCAGCAGACTGAAGTCACTGATTATTGCAAGTGGAAATTATGTTTATACATTTTTCTTTCATAAAGAAATGTAATTAGTGGTTCAGAAATATTTATATGGATAGCATCAGCTGAATCTTGTTCCCAGGCATCGCATACCATGTTGTTTACATGCCTTCTCCCCCTCCTCACTTAAGATGCACCATACAGAAATGGAACTGTGTAATTTCAATGCTCTGGCAAAAGTTCCTGCTACAACTGTGAAGTTTGGCCATGCTGGTTCCTTAGATGGCAACAATATATTATGTGCTGTAATGCATGTACATGCACATGTGCACACATACACGTACTCACTCCAATTCTTCAGGATTAACTGAGTCTATGTCCTGAGCCTTGTATGAATCTTGCAGGCACCACTACTGAGGCCAAATTCCCCATGACAACTGAGTTAAGACAGGAGGCTTGACCACTTGAGTAATGCATAGTTTCTCATCCAAAAGTTCTTTCCAATCCAGTGTTGGGTCACAAACACTAGAGTTCTGTCACTGATTTAGTGTGCGACTTAAGAGGAAGTCCTACCCCTTCGTCCTGGCACAATGTCCTGCCCCACTCCACCCTGTCCTATCGGTAGTTCCAAAGAAGGACTACTGTCTGTCTACCTGTGACTCAGTGTTACAGGTAGGCAGCAAGATGCAGCAGCAGCACATGGCTGGGTGAGTGGGGGAATGGGCTATGTGGGCTACAAAGCCCTGAGAGACTGCTTCCCACAGGGGGCTGCATTCCTGCTCAGATACCAAGTGGAATTGCCCTTCTTTGTCTCTCCTTCAACATCCAGTCTTGTTCAGAGAATGAGCTACAGTCAAGGTCCTGGTTGTTTGATTTTTTTTTTAAATGGACAGCTCCACCTTTTATGGACAGGTATCTTTTTAGCTTTTTTTTAACTGACTGTCCATAAATTTATGGACAGTTGGCAACTCTTTTGGGGAATCGCAGTAGCATATACTATGCAATCTGAACATCCCTCCCAGCTTTATGGTCTATAAATATTTCCAATGGCATGTCATAACTAACTTGGGTTGCAAGCTTGCTGTAGCAGAGAGCCTAGGTCAAACGTGAAAAAGCTGAACTAATGCAAATAGAGAAATTGGATCATTTCACAGGGGTCTCATTTTAATATCAGGGATTTTGTAGTCATACCAATATTTCTTATTTCTCGGTCTTACTCCTGTCATATTTTCAGACACTTCCTTTTACTGTTCTGAATGTTTAAATACCCCTCTTCAATATTCATATCTTCTGTATCTCTTAGTGCCCAAAATTTGTTGTAGAGCACATTTTTTAAGAGCATCTGTGTTGATCCTCTCTACTTGAGTCTATTGGTTACACTGGCTGCTCTTCTTTGATAATCTCTGCCTAATTTTACTCCCACAAGGAAGTGATCAGACTTACAACCTACTCTGCAATATGAGCAGACATCAACAAGGCTAGTGTGCCGCCAATGATCAGCAATTACATAGTCACTCTGGATGCAAATTCTTCCATCAGGAGAGAGATGCTGTGTACACACATTTAAATAATCAAGGACGACTCTCTCAGGTTAGTTTTCCTGAGAGAAAAAATGACCTGTCTATAAGTTCAGACAGAAGCAAAGAGCCTGCAGTATGGATGCTGGGCATCCAGGGGATCTTAGAGCAGCTAGCCCAGCAGAGAGCTTTTTAGGCTTTAAGTGAATGCAGGCGGGGATCCAGGGTCAGGGAAGGTGGGGCCAGAGTCTGTGCCCTGCACAGAAGAGTCCTGTAGGCTCTTCCTTCTCCTTTGCTGTGTTGGAGCACAACTAAGGCTGGGCAGGGAGTATTATGCTTGTATGCTTCCTTGCACCCAAGTGCTGCGGTGTGATTCAGGCAGAGAACAAGGCAGGAGCAAAATGCACCTCTTGCTTCAGCCATGGGCTTTTTGCCCCAAAACGCTCAGTGGTCATATTCTGCTCCCTGCTTGGCTGAGGCTGACACAGTACAGGGAAGAAGGAAGCAAAGCACACTGGGATTGCAGAGGTCGTCTCTGCGTCCATTGCCTGTACAGAAGTTCTGTCTCCTGAAAGAGATTCCCTGGGGAGCCACTTCACTTGGTTGTTTCCAAGGGATTTTCCTCCCTAAGTGGCCACTTTTACTCTGGAAGAAAAATTATGAAGTTCTGTACACTCGTGGTTTCTCCTGAGAGAGCAGGGACTGTCCCTGGGGAAACTGAACATCAGTACAAGCCCAGCGAGACATTTGGTAGTCTCTTAACTTAATCTACAGAGTAAATGGTTCCTCAAGACAAACTGCTTCCTAACAAAGAAAAAACATCAAGTTAAAATTCTTGAGTTCGCCAGCACTGCTGAGAATCTGCTTATAATGCCTCAAACATGTTGATTTGTTACTAAGCTGAGCCACAAAATTGTCTTAAATCACTTCCTTCTTGACCAGCAAAGACGGTTTTACTTTATCATTTGTACTTTTTTTCTCTCTCCACTCTGCTTCCTTGAGCAGATACCCCCATCTGGGTTACTAATTGTACGGGAATATAAAACCACTGAATAGTTTATTCAAGCACAAGTTTGACAATTACATTGTAATATATTGCTACATGCTGTGTTTGAAACCATAGCAATTAAAAGGCCATGGTCAGCTCCATGGAAGTCAATGCAAGTCTATCCACTTGTGGCAGAGAATGTGTCTCTAAATGTCTCAAAGCAACAAAGTTGAAAACAAATGGCAAAAAGTAGAGAAGCTTCTTTGCTTTCTGAAAAAGGATCTGAAATTGCTTGGTAGGTTCTCTAGTGACAACACCTAATTAGAAATATAATGCTGTCAGGACAAACCTGAATTGCCTGATCATGCCTTAAGGGCATGACATGTCTAGTAGCTTTCGAAAGCAACTGTTTCCAAATTTTTGTGTGTCCCATTCAACACATTCATATCTGCGTATGATACTTGGGCCTTCAGAGTCTGATCCAAAGCAGTCAGTGGAAAGAGTCTCTTGTTGTCTTCAGCTGATGAAGTAGTCTGTAGCCTGTGAAAGCTCATGACTGTCTGAACCAGTTCATCTCTGAGGGCACTTTTACACATGCTCAGAGGGTAGGGAGAAGGGGCAGTGTTTTAATAAGACCAGCTCTAATTAAAGCACTGCTGTGTCTCATGTACAGGCATACCTCGGAGATATTGCGGGTTCGGTTCCAGACCACCGCAATAAAGTGAATATTGCAATAAAGCGAGTCACACGAATTTTTTGGTTTCCCAGTGCATATAAAAGTTATGTTTCCACTATACTATAGTCTATTAAGAGTGCAATAGCATTATGTCTAAAAAAACAATGTACATACCTTAATTAAAAAATACTTTATTGCTAAAAAATGCTAACCATCATCTGAGCCTTCAGCAAGTCGTAATCTTTTTGCTGGTGGAGGGTCTTGCCTTGATGTTGATGGCTGCTGACTGATCAGGGTGGTGGCTGCTGAAGGTTGGGGTGGCTGTGGCAATTTCTTAAAATAAGACAACAATGAAGTTTGCCGCATCGATTGACTCTTCCTTTCACGAAAGATTTTTCTGTAGCATGCGATGCTGTTTGATAGCATTTTACCCACAGTAGAACTTCTTTCAAAAGATCACAGATCACCATAACAAATATAATAATAATGAAAAAGTTTGAAATATTGCAAGAATTACCAAAATGTGACACAGAGACACGAAGTGAGCAAATGCTGTTGGAAAAATGGAGCCGATGGAAAAATGGCGCCGATAGACTTGCTTGATGCAGGGTTGCCACAAACCTTCAATTTGTAAAAAAACGCAATATCTGCGAAGCGCAATAAAGCGAAGCGCAATAAAACGAGGTATGCCTGTATCAGTGTCCCTGTGCTTAAAAATGGTGGTGGGGGCACTTGAACTAAAACTCACTCAACAAGCTTTAGTTCAAGCAGCCCTGTCACCATTTTTAAGGCTGCTGCACAAGATGCAAGAGGCAGCTGGAGCATGGTAATTACCATGCTCCAACAGATTGAGTCTGCTCCGATGCACTGCAAGGCGCCACCTAAGGTACCACCCTGCCCTATCTTCTCATTGTCTTCAGCAGGCATTGATCAAATGCTGAATAAGGGTAACAGGTAATTATGGGTGATGTAATCATGCTGCTTATCAGAGCAGTGGCCCCCAAGTTTTAAGTTTTACACATACCCCCATTCATACTGACATTTGTTTACAATCCCGTGTTTTTATCATTAGGATGAGAACTGGAGAATGAGGGAAAAACAGGGCTGAAATTGAATCAAACATCATTTTGGTGCTTGACTGATATTCAGGCTACTGCTGCACTGTTAGAGTGAAAGCTTTTCTGAGGAACCTCAAACATTGACATGAGCACTCAGACATTTCTTGTGAGTAAATCTATGTATATCTGAAAAATGGCCACTTAAAGGAACAGAAGGCTGTAAACATTAAGCTGTCCTCTAATTATCTAAGCTTTGCTGATGTAAAGAGAAATAAAATAAGGTTCTTGAACTGAAGAATAAATGCACGTGTGCGCACACACACACACACATATACACACAGTAGTGTATGATAACTTTGGACTAAATATAGTATTACATTTTTGAAATGTGTGCATGGTTAGCAGCTTTAAGCACTGGATGCTGTCGTTGATTATAACAGTGCTGAACTTTATCTGCAAAATTGAAACCCCTGAGTCTAGTACAGCAGTAAGTGAAACCTAAGCACTTGTAATCTGTAAAAATAAATGTAATTACTTTAGCAAATGCATTACAGCTGGCTAGGTTTAATATTAGGATACCCACTTCATATAGCTGATTAGTGACAGAGGGCAGAGGTGGTGCTTTGTGTTGTGCCATTCAGGCAGTGTGAATATATGTGCGTGTGCAGTCTTTGCCCTAAATTGTTCTAATTTTACACTTAAAGTGAATTAAACTTGGTTTGCAATGCTGCCCTTTGCCAGTTTTTCCCATTCTGCACTTAGCTAAAAATATCTTTGGGGAGAAATTTTTTTGAGGGTCTTTACATGCTTTTGAAAATGTCGTTCTTTCTCAAAATTTGAAGAATTGCTAAATTTTAATGTCCTTTTAAACTGGAAAGGAAACCTGAAGGACTTTCAGTGATATAGGCAAAGGTAGTGCTGAATCACTGGGTATAGGAATCTGTATAGCTGCATTTCGTTTTTCATTTGCAGTGTGATTTAGGCAAGTCACTTAAATCTCTTTGTGAAATGTGTAACTGTTGAGATGTTCAAAGCAGCATGGGGTTTAGGGGCTATGTACAGTAGAGGTACATTAATGTAATCTGATGGAACTACGTTGACAAAGGTTTATATTGTGTAGCACTACACATGGCTGCATTGGCACAAAGCTAGGTTTATACTGGTACAGTTCACTCTGGTAGCTTGTGAGTACTCAGAAGCAATTTTTTTGAATCCTTTCCTATAGGCCTTAAACACACGATATAATCAAAGGGTCAGATGTGTATTTATTCCCTATATACGTTTGGAAAGCTCAACAAGCCTACTCCTGTATCTCACAGGAGTGTTATAATTTGAGACTTAATTAATGTCTGCAAAGTGCTTTGAGATCCTCAGATGACAGGTGCTCTAGAAGTGTTAAGTGCATTGTGATATTGTTGACTGAAGTGATGCCCAAGAGTACAAGTCAGTCAACATCCCTGATAAGGCTGTCATCAACTGCTAAGCTTTCTGTGTTCCTGCTCTTTTGATCTAGCCGGTTTCCAAATCCTTCTCCTTGGCTTGCTTTGTCCCCCTTATAAAGAATGTATGTTCCTGGAGCTTCCTAGGCCAACTCACTTTGGGTGGTTACATCCAAACACTATAAACAGTATAAATTACTAGGCTTACAATTTCCATTTCAGTTAGTGGTGCCAGGCATTTATAGCTTCACTCTGTGAGGGACAATAGCCTCTAGAAATTATTATTTTAAGTAGCCCCTGGAGGCTAAAGAAAAAAGGCACTGAATAAAATAACTAGTAAGTCTATCAGCCATCTACAGCATTTTTCTCCTCTTAGAACAAACCAAGGGCAAACTTCAAACAGTTAAGAGTCTCGCAGTCACAGCCAGGTTGGCAGAAGTATGACAGTTATTGGTAGGGAGAGCTCAAGGAGACGTCTTCTGCATCACACACCCATGCAAGTCGCAGCTATAATCTCACTCCTTGCTCTCCTAGACAAAGATTCCTACTTGCTCACTATCCCCTTGGCAGCAAGCAGCAAGGCAGAAATTCCCAGGGCATGGTCAATGTGTGGGTTATTTTGCAGCATGGTAGCAGGAGTTGTGGTTATCAGATTTTACATCTCCTCAGCAGTTAGCCTCCTTCATTGGTTCGTGAGGGTCATTGTGACAGGAATACAATTACAGCAGTCTTTAGGGATGCCCTAGCCCAGTAAGTGCCAATCTTTTCAGCAGGTGTGTCACAAATTAACCCTGCGCCTTCCTCCATTGTCACTTGGATTCCCTCCTTCTGTCAGACCTGCTGCTTAGCATTCTGCTTCCTATGCTGCGTTTCTGGCCCTGTCTCCTGCTCTGCCTTTTTGCTTCCTGCCCTATGTACTGCTGCTGTTCTTCCTGGCCCCTCCCTCATCTGCTGCATGACGCACAGAGCGTGCTTGTGCCACTTGTGGCTCTTATGCTGCAGGTTGGCCACCCTTGCAGTAGTCTTTGCTGGGTGACCATGTGGGCTATATCAGTCTTTCATTAAGTTCTTGGCCCTGCCCCAGCACAGGCCACAGGTGTGAATCTGGTCCTATAATGGGTGCCCTGGCCTATTCTTCTGTGCTCGTTGGTGGAGGAGAAGGCAAGGTTGATATGTACATTTACAGACTTAACTAAATAACATAGACATAACACAAGTTTTCACTGAACCCAAGTTCACCTTATCAGATGCATAGGGAGACTGCATGGCAGACTTGTACAAAAGAGCTGTTCCTGTGACAAAAGGTATTTTGTCTGAGCCTGTGAGACTTTCTGGGACTGCTGTGTGGGGAAGATGGCAGCTCAGTTAGCCTTATCAAGCCCTGTTTCGCACCTCCCTTCCCCTGTTCTGGTGCAGGCACTGGCAGTAAAAATCACACCAGAGCCCTCAGTGTTTTATTTCTTTGTGCAGAATAAATGTTGTTTTGGGGTGACCAGGGACTTCACGCTACAGATCTTACTCAAGCAAAGCTCCCATTAATTTCAACACAAGTGACTTCTAGTAGAATTTTTCTTGTGTGTAGAGCCTGAACTCAAGCTTCTGTAGACAAAATTTGTTTAGTTTACTTAGGGGAAAAAAAAAAGTATATACTGTAGTGGACAGTATATGGCACATAAGTCAAGCTACATAAATACCCTTGGATTTTTGTGTTCTTATATTTGTCCATGGATAATATTTAGAAAATATAGTCATTAAAAAAGTCTAAAGGAATTTTGATTGCCTTTCAGAAGTAGTAAAATCAATAAAATGCTCGGTAGAGATTATATGTCCCGAACATATTTTATCTTGACAGGTTATATGTTATTGAGAGAGGTGACTGGAAGCCAAGTTAGGACTAGAGTTCTTCTATTATAGGCCTGTCATAGATAAATGCTACTTCCAAAAGGAAGCTTTACCTCGGGACTCCCCAAAAAGCCTTATTTTGTCTCCCTGTCCTGAAGGACCACCTAAAGCCAGCCCTCTGGCTTTAGGACCCGGCTCTTCTCAGTCTCTGGGTTCCCCAGTGATCTGTAGCACCTCAACTTCAAAGAGCTCTTTCTTTTTCATTGGCTCTTAGGAAGGGGTGTTTTCGTCTTCAAACCTGGGGGGTGGGCAGTTAATGCCCAGGCCCCAAACCACACAGCGGCTGCTTGGCTCCAAACCCAAACAGTCTTTGTTGTGCCACTGTAGTTCCCTGTGGTCTTCCTCTGTTCTCTCTGGGACTACCCTTTTCTCCCCTCCTCTTTCTATTCTTTCTGGGACTATCCTTTCTCTCCTCAGCTCTCAGAGCTGTCCTCTTTCCCCTTAGATATAGTCAGCCACATTCTCAAGACAATTGTTACAAAATGATAGTATAAACCTGGGGACAACACTTAAGGTGCCCACCTGCCCCTATTTAGGTGGGACGGTACCAAAATGTGAACATCAAGTCCTGGTTCTGGGCTGAATGACTCCGGGACAGCATTTGTCCTGGATTCTTTGTGGGCCGGATGCTCAAGTTGCACAAATTGGTATAACTCCTCTAAGTTTGTGAATCTATGCTGAGTTACAAAAGCAAAGAATCTAGCTAGCCCCTTTATGATTTTGCACAGACCTACTTGCTCTAGCCTTACAAACAAACATGCTTTGTACCAAAGTACTGTTCTCCTGACAAGTAATTTAGTGTGAAGAGTGTAGTTTGTTTGGAGTGGGGTCAGTTTCCAAGTAAGAAAAATAGCTATTGGTGTATCAAACCATTAACATGTATGTATTTTGAACGGAACCTACACTGCAAGTCAGGTGGGAAAAACTATGCAGGACGCACAAAATGCTCTGTGGCTTCATTTACTTAATTTAAGAAAAAGAAATGTAACACCCAAATGACTGTTGGTTACATTTTACCCATCTCATTTAATACAGAGAGAGAATGCTCTAGCTTCTGGGCCAAATCCAGTGTGGGTAGCCATGTCATGCAGCTCTTGGGACTCTCTGGGGGTCCAGAAATTTTGTGGCAAGGGAACAGTGGGAGCATTAATTTTCACAGCTCCCAGAACTGCAGTAATTAGTGTCGCCACTGGTCCCCCACTGCCAAATTTCTGGAGAGCTCCTCCCTCCAGTCAGACATTCACTGTCGGGTTGGGGTGGGGGAAGGGGTTTGAGCTCTACTTTGGAGCTGATTCAGTGGAGGAGGCGGTCTGCCTGCTGTCTCTCTTCCGTAGCCTACTCCCCCTGCACCCCCTGCCCCAGCTCTGGTGCTGTCTGCAGGAGGGGAGAGGGAGTTGGAGGGAGCTGTGGGCTCCAGCCTGAACTGGAGGCTGGAGGCTGGGGTTTACCCAGCCTGAGCTTTTTATACTGAGGACAGGGAAGAGGCTGGGGGATCTGCAAAGGCGGGGGCAGGGTTCCTATCTACCCCTCCTGTCCCCTCCAGTTCAGGCTAGGCAAACCCCAGCCCACAGCTTCTTCCCCCTCCCCCATTTCCCCTCCCTTCCTGCACACGGCACTGGGGGTGGGGCTGGGCTGCATCAGTGCAGCCCCGTTTGCATGCAAGGACTGACAGAAGTTCCTTAAGGTGCTCTGCTTTGGAGTGCTTTCATCTGATCCCTCATTAGATGAAGATTAATTTGTTGCATGATTGGCCACTTTTAAAGCCCTCTACAGCCATGCATTTGTGTCATGGCATGGTGGTAGACTACTTGGGTGATTGCATGACAAAATGTCACTTCTGTCAGTGCTCTGAGGAACTTTGGTTTCTGTGGCTGTCAGTAAGGCACTTTGCATAAATACTAGGCTCCGTTTGTTTATTTTGGAGTGAGGTAATGTTGCAGCTGATTTCTAATGGTTGCCCATTTAACAGATAAAGAGCTTCCTATACATTTGTGATGTTAGTGGCCTACATTTTGATAAGTGGTTAGTGCTTTTTGGATGCTTCTGTTTGACTGTCTACCATGGTATAACTTGAGTAGTCCTGCCTTTCAGAAAGTGCTGAATACACATTGTCTGAAAATCTGTCTTTTTTTAAAGGGGCATTGTGTTGTATATCTCAAATCAAGGAAAATGTGTAATCTTTCAATGAAAATGAAATAAGAAATGATAGATTTACTTGCAAGAACAATCAACATTTATTTATTCATTTCCAAAGTATAAGCCAGCATGTATAATTTTCTGTAGCTGTACCTGAAAAAGATGTTATGTTTTGATGCTATTTAATTAATAAGACTTTTCTGTTGGGATACAAACTGGAGGGATTTTTTTCCTCCTTGTGTCCTATCCTTGATGCAGTGAGTAATACTTAAATTGCCAAATAATGGGTTTGAAAATGCAGCTACTGTCAGGATGCAGAAATCTGAAGACTGAAAACAGTTGAGAATCAGAACCTTAGTTTGGGTGAATTGGCTTTGCTTCTGGATGATCTCTATATAACTATAGATTTACAAACTAGAGGTGGAGTTGGTAGAGACTTGCAAAGTTTGATTGAGTAACATTTTTTTTTCAAAAAGTCTTGTGATGTTTTTTGAGGAGCTCTATCTCCTCCATTGTTTACAGCAGGCCTCTACAATTTGGCAATGAGAGTCCTTGGGCTGCAGAAATCCTTTTTTTGTTCCATAGAGTTCCATTCAAGATAAACTGCTAAGCTACTATTTTAGATGTATTTAGGTATGCAATGGCATAGGTCACATCTAAATTACTTCTCTCACTTGCAGGAGGATGTGTGACTTAAAGATGTGTCTGAATCATAGTGCCTCCCATTTCTTTTTCTTGGCATTACCATCCTTTGCTCAAGATTTGTGCCTAAAATCAGATTTTAGCCAGCCTTCATAAACCCTTCAATATATCAGTTTATTTTTAGTTTTAGTTTTTTGTCCACACATGGCCAAGCATGAAGTTGAACATTATGAGACTATCCTGCTGCGTTTTGAACGGGGTCCTTTGAGCAATTGGAGTACAAACTGCACCTAAAGGATCAATCCCAGAATTTGCATTACACCTCGTGCATGCTCAGAGTTTGGGAGTTAAATCCTGCCCCACTTAAATCATGAGGAGTTAAAGCTCAAGTTAGGTGCTCATGTTACCATGGGTACAGTGGAAAACCTCTTTCCTACTTCATTGGAAGTAAGATCAGTTCTTTAACTTCTAAAGCAGTGATGTCTTATCAGGATGCCTCAACACTGTGAGATCCTGGAAACTTTAAAGGTTGCCACAGGGTATTATGCAACCATTAGGTATGCAAATGCATATACATTTCACAAGATAAACACACAGTTTTCAAATAGGTTTTGACAGTAAGGATTCCTTTCTGACCTCTTGAGCAACAAAAGAATTGCTTCATTATTTTTTTTTATAGTCAAGAAATGAGTGAATGCTAACAGCTTGCCTTGAGCCTTAAAATGCTGAAAACCTGTTCTAGAGAAACTCATACAGCATGGGTTATCAACCGGGGGTACTTGGAAAGATCCGTAGGTGGGCAGAGATGGAGCGCCACCACTCACCACCCTGTGCTGCTGCTCCCAGGAGCAGGGAACTCAAAGAGTTGTCACTAATCAGACTCTATTGAAGCCCTCTGAAGTTTGAAAAGTGCTTCACTAAATCTGTTGAATAAGATAATGAATGTAACTCAGTCAGTATTATATATAAACCTTGTTGCTGTCAGTTGGCTTATGGCACAGGAAATAATATTTGGTTTATGTTTAGTCCTTAGTAGATATTAGTCCCCTGTGACTACAACTGTTACAACAATTAGTATACTAGAGGTCAGGGTTGAAGCCCATTTCTAGAGAAGGGTAACGAAGCTGGCTGGCATTGCACCTTTGTACCCATTTACAGAGAAGGGATGTCACCCTTCAGGTCTGGTTAGTCAACCACCTTTCATCAGCACAACATTTATTTATTTCCTGTTACTGAAATAAAACATAAAGCATGCATGTTCAATAATTCTCCTTTAACACTGTGCTAGAGTAACTGAACTTTTATGGTGATAAACAGTGATGCAAAATTAATATGGTGGGACCCAATGTGAAAAAAAAAAGTGGTCTCATAATAGATTATAGTGCATGCATATATATGTTCTTATGCTACAGGCAGTGCTACTTAAGCACGTATTGCTTAGGGCTAAATTCTGTCATCTTTTCACAGCTTCCTATTCTTTAAGTTGTCTCATCATGTAGGGTCACAGAGTCTGACACAGAGCAAGTAGAAGTGATGAATTATGAGTTTCCTTATCAGTAAGTAGCTGCTATACATCAGCATCAGTCACTTCCTGTTTCATAATAATGTCTATGGTACTTCCGGGACAGGACTCAACATCAGTGTGGAATCAACTTTTTTTCATTATAATCATGCCTCACCAGGAAGCAGACTTTTTCCCCCCCTCACTTTCATTGGTATAGATCCAGAGAACTTTTTTATTGAATTCAATTTATTTTGGATTTTTACCAGTATAACTAAGAACAGAATATTGATTCTGAAAGAGATGCTTAAGTAGCCAACCCTGTCTTAAATTTAGTTTTAATTTTTTCCACCCTCCCTTGTTCTCTCTTTGAAGTCCTAGTCATTCAGGAAGGGCTTTGAGTGCTGGAATCTGAAATGCTTTATTAATACAACACTAACAGCTTATTTGGGATGATACTTCCTTCTCATGCATTAACTTAACTCGCTGAGCAGCATTATCCTTTGTGGGATGTATTTTTTTAAAATAATTTTCCATTAGAAGGCACCAAGAGAAATTACTAGCTGAGATTTCCAAGGAAATGATGGTCCATTTCATACTTCTTGTGACAGGAGTGTGTGGTAGCATTAATATGCCATTTTATACTCTGTTGTTTTAAAGTGTTGTTTAATATACATTTGCTTGCTGAAATGAGTGCCATTGAAAATTAAATCCTATTTAGCTGTAGAAAAAATACAGCATATTCAGTAGAAGCACAGGCTTCTATCACATTGTTCCAGCCTTGCCATGAAAGGACTCTTCTTTGGACTATCTCTATCCAAATATATTTTTGACATCGATTTAATTTTTTTACCTGTAAAGCTTGTTGATGAAGGTGTTCATTTGTGCCAGCTACCATTCTTTTTTGGTAACGTGAAACAAATTTCATTGGTATGAGGCCTAAGATCACCAAAATTATTTTGCACAGCTCTGTGTAGCCATTGAATGGTACCAACTTTCAGTCCAGCTGGATTTGAAGAGGGCCTCTATATTCCTTTACAAATCTCTCCAGCCATATACTCATACAAATGTACTTAAAATAAATACATTAAAAAACTAGTACAGTCAAAACATATGTTGTATCCAATTCTGTTTTCCCAATCTGAACAGCAAATAACTCTTCTAAAGCTTTTTTAATGGAGAATGATTCCAAATAACACTTGGTTTTTTTTCCAGCAACTAAAAGATAACATTGAAACAGGAAATGTATATAAATATCCACTCAGCAAATATGCATCACATTTATTTAAGAGTCTAGAAGCTCAGAGTGTCCAGTCAACATTGGGCATATTCCAGTATTGCCAGGTTTACAGATTCAGTACTGTTTGAAACATTAGGGAAAAATGTAAGTACCTATCAAATATTTGCATTTATCCACCCACTTGGATAACCTCAAATAGTTCACAAGAGTGATGTTTTAAGATTTTCCTAGCTTTGCTCAGTGGTTGTAGAAATTATGCAATTGTGTCATAACTACCAGGTTTTTGGTTTGCTTAAGTTCCAAAAGAACATGTTAGATAACTAAAATAAATATAATAATGGTTCAGAATCTAAGGAGAAGACTAGCCCTTCTTGTCTGTTCCCTTTCCTAGAAAGGGCTGGAAGCTTATTTCTGAAGAAAGTAAAAGTAGACCATGAAAGGTTTTCATAAAAAGATAAAAATTGGTCACAGGATATAATCCAAAGTCAACAAAATATACTGGGGCTCTACTTCTGTAACCCCTTCTGCAAGCAGCCCTTTCCTATATGAATAGTACTAAAAGTTCCAGTGGGTTTAGTCAGATGAAATGGCTTTGTAAAAAGATTGACTTAGCTGAGTGTAGTTTTATTTCACAATCTTTAGGTAGCTGTTCCTTCCAGAATTTAAAGACAGTATTTGTAAATGTGTACGAGTTATACTGTAGTTCTTCATGAACAGGGCTCTGATCATACACTGAAGCAGAAAAACCCTGGAAATGAGAGGGATAAGAAATAAGAATTAGAGGTAGAAAAAAGCCTATTCATTCATTTTAAAGCATATTTCTTTTAGGAGGGTGGTCACTACTAGCCCTCACAGTAGAGAGAGAGAGAGAAAAGAAAAGAAATTTCCACACTATACAAAAATGTGGAACCCATACAACAAGGTTCACCTATTGTGCACATAGTTTCCATGCCAGTAGGTGCTGCGACCATCTCACTTTGAATATCCGTGCATGTGCTGCCTTGGCGCGTGTGCCTGGTGTTGGGCGCAGTGAGGTTTTGTGCAACCTCTGAAGGGGCCTCAGTCACTCCAGGGAGGACCCCAGAACTCACCTGCCATAACTTTGAATGTATCCTCAGTGGTGGGGTCTTCTGTTAGACTGGGCACTCCTCCCAACAGATACTCATGGGGCTCTACCTCCCCTACACCACTTCCATACACCAGCCTCCAGGCCACCTGATCTTGATGCGGCTTGCCCTCCGGTCATGTTGGTTCTTACTCTTCGCATCCCCTTTAGTAACTGGTCTTATTTTCTCACTATTGGACTCGGGGTCCACTGGGTGTTCACCTCCCCTGTATGCCTCTCCAGCTGTATACTGGCTGCCTGATGACTCCTGCATGCAGCTCCTCTTTTTGCGTCATCACCCATACCCCATTAAAGTAGGGCTACAGACAATAGAAAGGAAAAAGAGACAAAAAGAAAACAACAAAGGAACATGCATAGGCAAAGGAAAAAATGGGAGGGACACAAAAGAAAAGAGGGCTGACAAGGAAGAAGTGGTCAGGTTGAATATCCCTTCCTCACTCCCAGCCCTAAAGCCTGTGCCTGGCTGCATCCCACGATGCTGTCTTGCTCTTCACCTGTGTGAAGGTCTTCGTCCACTCTTCCCTGGGTTGGATCCTCTCCTGCATGCCGGTGCTGCTGATGACCGGTGTGGAGAGCCTCCGCAGTCCCTGGTGCTTCCACCACTCTTCCCTGAGCGGGATCCTCTCCTGCATGCTGGTGCTGCCTATGACCAGCATGGAGAGCTTCTGCAGCCTCTGCTGCCTCGGATGTTCTCCCCCAAGTGGGAACTTTCTCTACATGCCAGTGCTGCCTGCCGCTGGCGCGAAGAGTCTCCACAGCCTCTGCTGCCTCCAGTGCTCTCCCATCTTCCCTGCTGGTCCCGGCTTTTATCCCAGCTGGACAGCAATCGTTAATGACATCACCCACCGGCTCCAGCTGTAGATAAGCATGGCTGATGAACCACATGAGCGTTTCTTCTTGGCATGGTTCATCCTGTGTCCAGTGTCCTACAGCAGGTAAGTGACCCCTGATTTCGGGGTTTTTCCTCTGAGTGTGGGTTACCCCCATCCTGGGGTCCCCCCTGGGGAGGGTTTCTTGCCCCCTTGTGATTGTAGCTCTGGGACAGGCACATTTTTCACACTGAGGGTGATGAACTATTGGAACAAAAGCTCAGGGAAATGGTAGAATCTCTGATGGTGTTATCAAACCTTGAAGATACATTTTAGTCAATCCTCAAGTTCTCAGGTTCAGTACAAGATAATTGGATGAAATATAATGATCAAATGCTCCCTTTTGATATTTAACTCGATTTTCAAGTAGAAGGAAATACTGCAATACATCAGATACAGTGTATGGTAGCTGTGAATAGCAATGATGCTTTCAAAGGTTGTATATGTATCCAGGACAGTAGGAGAAGTGTCCACTCTTTCTGAAGGTCACCTTGGCCCTTTGTTCCCCTTTGAGAAATGGTAACTGGTGGCCACATAGGCTAAATGGGCCTTATTGCTGGGTGCCATACTCTTTATTTTATTTTTGTATACTCCACAAAATAAACTGCAACAAAGAGAATATATAACATTTGGAATTAAGGATATTCACAGGCTAGCTTCTTGAATGCCCCTAAACATTTTGGAATCTTTCCAATGCCATCTCAAATGTGTGCAATATAAACACATTATATAACTTTCTATAATAATCATATCTACTAATGGTTAATATTTATGCTAAAGCGCCTTTTTGGAGAAGGTACTATGGGAAAATTGTGTGGAAACATCTGGAAAGTTAAGATATACAAATAACTCGGTATGTGGAAGATAATAGTGAGCTTTGATGGGAAGGCTAATATTGTCCTATTTATTTCAGCATGACTCAGAGCTTCTGTGAATGAAAAAAGAGACAGTTAATGATCAGCAAGTTGTATACTTAAAGGTCATTCTGAATAAACTTTTCTTGAAAGTGTTTAGATCCAAGTTTAATGTTGGCAGAACTATTTGTACCAATATTTTGTTAATATAATTCAAAGATAAATCCATGTAACAAGGAGTATTCTGGTACAGGAGACCCAGCAGAACTATGCATATTGTTAGCCTGCAAACTCAGTATCGGTTACTAATCACATAACCCTGTTCCAAGGAATATTTTGGCACAAAGTAGGTACTTTAGTGATGTAATGGAATTTCTAGAATACTATATGCTAATTATTTTAATCCACTGCTTATACAGAGCAAAATAAATCTTACTCCAATGAGAGATTTTTTGCAAACCATGTGTAGTGCGTATTTATAGCTGTGGGTATACAGTATCAGATTCTTGCATCAATTAGACCCAATTACTTGCTGTACTGATTTTAACTGTTTTATAGCACAATATGTGTTCAATTAAAATCTTAAGATTTCCTTAAAAAAAACCCCCTTCATACATTTGTTACTACAGTCCTAGAGAGGGGCAAGGCAGGTACTTTTCTTTGGCTTATTCATGACATTAAGCTGTAAATGTCTGTATTTTGATGACCTTTAATATCAAAGGGTATAGTTATATTAAAGCAATATAACTGTGGCAGGAAAACATATTCTAATGAAGTTAAAAATGGAGCTTTTTCTCTCTGAAGAACTGCATAGTACTGTTTTCTAGGAAGCTGTGCTTTACAAATGAAGAGATGAAAAAGATATGCTCTAAAATATGGGAACCAAAAAAAGAGGGGGGGTGGAATTGACAAATCCTTTTGAACAATTCTGTGGATAGGTGACTGTGCAACCTGAGGTATCATCCAAATCCACTCAGGGTCCAGGACCAGTGTTGAACTAGTTCTAGGATCAGGTAAGCCATTACTGGTTTCTTCTTGATCCTTTCCTCTCATCTGAGCCAGGAGAAAACTCTACAGAACTCGAGGCACAGAAAAAAGTGACAATTTTTGCCTGATCTGGCCTCTTAAAGTGCTCTGCAGCCATGACAAGTGTATGGCTGCAGAGCACTTTAAAAGGACCCAATCCCATGACTATCTGAATCCTTATTGCATGAGAGTTCAGATGAAGATGCTCCAAAATGGAGAGCCTTCAGTAACTTGTCTGCCCTGCTCAGCTCAGCCCTGCTCTGCTCCTGCAGCTCAACCCTGTTCCCAGTGCTGTCTTCAGAATCAGGGGAAGGGAGTGGAGGGAGTTTGGTCTGGGTTTTTTTTTCAACTTGTCCTGGAATGTGGGGTTGATGGATTGGAGCCCCTAAAGTGGAGTCCCATTGGAAGGTGTGGCTCCGAGGTGGAGGGGTATCCAGTACCAGCTGGGAAACCCCCAGAACAAGCTTTCTCTGCTCCCTTTCCTCCCTCCCATTCTGAAAACAGAGCTGGGACTGGGAAGTAGGGCTGGGGCTGGGAAGAGGGGTGCTGCTAGGGGAGAGCAGTTGCAGGCTTGCAGCTGCTCTAAACAGTAGCTTGATTCCCCAACTCCCAGGACCTAACAGCGACTATCTGTTGGTCTGGAGGATTATTGTAACTCATTGCACTTCCTGCAAAGCACCATCAGTTACAATGTGGAGCTGGACTTCTGTATGCATCTTTAGACTCCGGCCCTTAGAGCAGGTGTGGGGAAAATCTGGCCCCCAGGCTCTGACCAATTTAATTTTACCCTGACCAGCCTACATGCTTTGCTCTCTCACTCATGCATGGAGAGCCCCAGCCAGCAAACATAACTTCTGGGTGGGGCCACTGCTGCAGCCACTGGGCAACCTTCTGTGTTTCCCCAGCTTCTAGTTGCTCCTCTTTTTGTATCCTTCCTGCAGTGCTCATACTGAGGAGCAGCTAGGGAAGTTACAGTTGGACAGGAGCATGGAGCTTGGGGCTGGGGCTGGTGGGAGCATGGAGCCCAGGGCCTGCAACTAGCAGGGTGGCAGGAGCGCAAAGCTCAGGTGGGAAGGGTGTGTGTGGGGGGGGGGGGGAGGTGGGAAGGGTGTGTGTGTGTGGGGGGGGAGGGTTGTGGGATGTGAGGGTGGGGGAGGGTGTAGGGATCCCACCACGCATCCCCGCCCCCATGACGCACAGCCCTTGACACTGGTGGAAGCAGCAGTTGGTGGGCCCTTGGGATGCTTGTGGCCCACGTAGGTGCAGCTTCTGGTCAGTGCACAGCTCCAGCCAGTTCCAGAAGCTGCACGTGGTGGCAAGGAGCATAGCCAGGCCAGCCCCACTCTATCGTGCAGGGTTCACATGAAGCTCACAGCATTCATGTGCCACCGGTGAAGCCCTGCATGATGGAGCCAGCTGCCTTCCCTGCTCTCTGCCACCATGTGCAGCTCCTGGGACTCTGCTGGAAGCCCCACCCCCTGCTTCTTATCACTTCTGATGGAGTCCTGGTAGGTGCATGTGGTGTCAGGGAGTGGGGAAAGAAGCTGGCTCCATCATGTGGGGCTCCCCCAGAGTGGCACCTAAATCTCAGAAGCTATACATGAGCTCCATGCTATAGAAGTGGGCTGCCCTGGATCCAGTCCTTGGTGCTGTGTACAGCTCCTGGAACTGGCCGGAGCTGTATGTTGCCAGGTGGCTCTGCCTGAATGGGCTGTTAGCACTCCAAGGGCCCACCATCTGCTGTTGCTGCCACCAGAGGCAGGAACTGTGCACCATAGGTGTGTGTGTAGGGAGTGTCCATCACATCCCACAAACCCCATACACCAAGGGCAAGCAAATTACGGCCCACAGGTGAGATCTGGCCCACCAGGCCATTCTATGCAGCCCATGGAGCCCCTAAAAAATTTGGAAAATTATTTTCTGCAAATCATCCTGGCTGCCGTCAAAGATGACAGGAGCCTGGGGCAGTAGGACCCAGGGGAAGCCAGAAGCAGGACAGAGCAGCCCAGCAACAAGGCCCACATGGCCCTGCCCTCCAGTCCTCCTCCCACTCCTCCCTCCCCTAACCAGAAGCCTCTGCCAAGCAGGCTTCTGGCATGGGAGTGTGGGGCTGTTCCCTACCCCCCTCCATCACAGAGGGAAATTCAGATAAGTAGGAGGGGGTGGGGGAGGCAGGGGAGGACTGTGGGCGATCATGCGTGTGTGTACGCAGGGAGGGAGGGACTATGTGTGTGCATGTGCATGCATGTTCATAGGGCAAATCACAACCCCCTCACACTGCCATACACGTAGACCCCCACACCCACACTCCACCCACAACTTGCACATCCTCACCCCACACCTATCCACAGACACACCCACATGTTTCCCCATACCCCACATACCCACAGCCTTGGTGCTGGGTCCCCCATATTCCCCTCCCACAATATACAAGAGTAAGACTTCATTTTAAGCTGTTGTGCAATCACCTCTATGTATACTACCCAAACACTTGTAAATTAGGACAAAAATATTTTTTTGAAATCAAATTATTGAATGTGTAGATGTTCACTTGTTAGAAGATGATTTGTATTTTTCTGGTTCTGAGATGGCAAAACCAGGGGACAAGGGGAGAGACTTCTAGTGGCAAAGGTCAAGGTTTAGGTGGGACTTCTGGTCCCAAGATGGCAACCAGGGTACGGGACACCTGACAAGGGGCAGGGCTACCCATACAGCTCTTGACAGCTTGCCAAAACTCACTTAGTGGCCCTCCAGCTGAAATAATTGCCCACCCCTGCCATACACCCATACCCCGTTCATACCCCCCAGCCTCCGCACATACCACACACTCCCCCACACACCCCCAACACAATATACAAGAGTAAGATGCTATTTTTGAGCTATTATGTGATCATCTCTATACATACTATGCAAATGCACATAAATCATGACAAAAATATTTTTTGAAATAAAATTCAAATACGTTGAAGTAGATGTTTGACTTCTAGTATATGATTTGGTTTCTTTCAAGTTCCAAGACTGCAACACCACCAAAGGCGTACTTCCTGGGGGCAACAGGAGGGACTTGTGGTAACAAAAGTTTGAGGTTAGGGGGCGGGACTTCCTTTCCCAAGATGGTGACCAGGGGGCAGGGCACCTGTCAAGGGGTGGGACTACCATTGCATTCTTGAAAACTCACCAAAGCTCATTAAGTGGCTCTCTGGCCAAAATAATTCCCTACCCCTGCCTTAGAGATATCTGTTAGCTACTGGGTAATGAATAAGGTATTCTAGGCTAATGGAATAACCTTACTTATACCTGCCTAAAGAATAAGGTATTTCGGGCTTGTGACCTGTGTACTGTTCATGTATTGCTAAGTGGAGGAAGAGTCCTGTCTAGATCATAGAGGAGAAGGAAGGAGATTCTAGGGCAGTGATTTTCAGCCAGAGTGCTGGGTTATTCCTTGAATGGTGCTGCAGGAAGTGTGAGGAGATAAGCAGATAAGGGCAGGTTTAGGCTCTCCCTGCCCCTCTGCTCCGCTGCCCTCTCTGATGCCTCTGCAGGGAGGTAATCTCCGTAATAATTCATTCATTTTTTAAATGGGGTGCTGCTCAATTCACAACAGTTACGGAGTGCCTCAAGTCTGACAAGGGGTGCCTTGGGTCTGAAAAGGTTGAGAGCTACTATTCTAGGAAGATGTTGTGGTATGGAAAGCGTTCAGGACCTCAGAATACGATAATATATTAATATATATACAACCTTCCTTTACCTTTTCTTTCAAGATTTAACTGGACTTCTTGAGTATCTGGAAGCATATTGGTACAGGAGAGAAAATATAAATGTAAAACTAAATGATAAAAAAGAGGAAAGCAATCTGGGTAAAGTTAGGCCCCAGCCAATACCAAATTCCATGTGCTTTGTGGATACACTGCACTCGGGGGCGGACATCCCAAGCACGCAGTTTGGCATTTGATGTTTCAGGGCTCAGTGGTGGCAAGGAAGATGCACAGAAAACTGTTGCGTGCCCTGAGTCCCTCCGTTTTTCTGTAACAAGTTCTTTAGGGAGACACAATTTTACAAAGGAGAAATGGCTCTGAGTGAGATCATTGTCATACTTGCTCCATGAAGATGCTGGATTATTTTAACTAACTCTGAATTCAGTGGGAGCTGAGGAAGCTCAGCACCTGGTAGGATTAAGTCTCAATAAGCACTTAAATTGCTAAGGAAAATGCTGAATGTGTTTTACTAAATATTTCCTGCTTTCAAAGACTTGCAGTATGAGAGGCATGGGACAACAGCTCAGAGGAAGAGATTGTTGGTGAATGACTGCAGAAGAAATGAGATTTTAAGGAGGAATTTGAAGGAGGAGCAGAAAGGAGTTATTCCATGGGAAGCACTGTTTCAGATAAAAATTGCAACACACTAGAAGTCATTGACGCAAGAAAAAGCAAGAGCAAGGAAATAGTAAAGCAAGGTGGTTGGGAAGGAACATGGACAGCAAAAGAGAGGGGGACATGAGGAAGAGTAGTTTAATTCTGCTGCAGTGAGAGCAATAAAGGGCCAAGAAGAGTGTACATGATGTGGTCATAGCCTGCAGAGAAGAAAATGACCTCTACTGTGGCACTATGGATATAAAAGAAAACTGTGTGGAGGAGTGAGCAGGAAGCAAAATCAGTAAAGAATGGCCTGGCATCACCTTTTTTTTCCCCTGAAGAGAAGCACCAGTGTAACAATAACTGAAAAAAATCACACACTCAAGCAATAATATGAAGAAAGCATAGAGAGCTTAAGAAACAGTGGTGAAAGTAGCAAGAGATGAATAATGTGGGAAGGTGAGAGAACTGAAGATGCCAGCAAATTTCATTTCTTTGTAAATTTGGGAGAGGGGAAGGACAGTCAAGTTGTTGAGATGGCCAAAGAAAGGGAATCTGAAAAAGGGAAAGAATAGTTCAACCTTTCTAAAACTAAAGTGAGATGGTGCTGGGACATTCCAGGTGAGACATCTTAACAAATATGTGCATGGCCAGAGGATGAGCAGATGAGGTAGAGTGATAATATGAGTCACTTGCCTGGAGGT
This sequence comes from Crocodylus siamensis, assembly GCF_052110815.1. Taxonomy (NCBI): domain Eukaryota; kingdom Metazoa; phylum Chordata; order Crocodylia; family Crocodylidae; genus Crocodylus; species Crocodylus siamensis. The sequence continues at coordinate 115,876,990 of NC_143398.1, forward strand.
GATTACTGAAATCATGTTAGGACATCAAGGTATCTTAAGCAATGCAGCAGCAGAAACCGAATAGCTGGGTGTACGACAAACAAAGGTGATGGTGCCAGGAGGAAAGAGGATGACTGAAGACTTTTTTCCTCTGTTACCTCTAGCCTCTTCTAAAGTATTAGATATATTTACCCTGATAGGTATAACACTCACTTAGAAGCTTGTTTGTTCTCCATGTGTGATTAGACATATATTCATGGACTTCTAAATAAAAAGAGAATGTGAGTGCTCCTGTGTAAAGCTTTGTTAAGGTCTGTCTCATGCTTAATATTAATTTATATTAATAGGAAGAAAGAAAAAGAGCAGAGGGTAAGTCTAGCAATGATGGGCTTGATTCCTTTGTGGTGGTTTTCAGCTATGATAGATATTATATCTGACTGAAATTAAGTCTGGGTTAAAGTTCAGATACAAGCCTAGTTCAACAGGCTGTTTAATTTTTAGACCTTGATGTTGGGTTGATTGCATGAGAAGTAAATTCCTTCTCTATAACTGATTTTTGCAGAATGCTTTTTAGTTGAAATACTACATGCATTTTACAAAGTTCATGTACCTCTGAAGTTTATTTTAAGAGATCTGTATTTATTTGGCGTAGATTTATTTCAATTATCTAATCAGAAGCAGGCACACAACTTCTTAGGCTGTCAAAGGTATTCAGGAATGTATGACAAACTTCAAAGGAACGCATAAGCTCTTGCTACACATCTTACCATAAGTCTGTATAGAAATGGCTTAGTTAATTATATTTGCTCTTTCTGGCCAGAAATTATTTTTAGGCTAAATAAAACATGTATAGAATTGTCTTTCTGCTCTAGCTCAGTGGCTGACTAAATTGCCAAACGCTTATCTGTGTTGCAAGAGAATAAGCAAAATCATAGAATCATAGAAGTAGGGTCGGAAGGGACCTTGTAGACCTTCAGGTCTGACCCCCCTCCTGGGTGGGAGAAAAGACTGGACTCATTTGAGTCCAATCTTTTCTCCCACCCAGGAGGGGGGTCAGACCTGAAGATCTACAAGGTAGATCATCAAGCCTCTTCTTAAAGATCCCCAGGGTAGGAGCCAGCACCACTTCCCTAGGAGGTTGGCTCCAGCTCCTAGCCACCCTAACTGGGAAGTAGTTCTTGTGGATGTATAATCTAAATCTGCTCTCTAATAATTTGTGTCCATTGTTCCTTGTCATGCCAGGGGGTGCTAGGGGAAACAGTGTCTCCCCTAAACCATTCTGGTCCCCCCTAGTGAGTTTATAGGCAGTCACCAGGTCCCCCCTCAGCCTTCTCTTGTGAAGGCTGAACAGGTTTAGGTCCTGCAGTCTTTCATTGTAGGGTCTGCGCTGTAGTCCCCGGATCATGCGGGCGGCCCTTCTCTGGACCCTTCCAGTGTTGTCCACATCCCCCCTGAAGTGGGGCGCACAGAACTGGACGCAGTACTCCAGCTGTGGCCTGACCAGCATCGCATAGAGGGGGAGGATCACCTCCCTGGCTCTACTTGAGATGCACCTGTGGATGCACGACAAAGTCCAGTTAGCCCTGCCAACTGTGACCTCGCATTGTCGGCCCATGTTCATCTTGGAGTTGATAATGACTCCAAGATCCCTTTCCGCCTCCATGCTCTCAAGAAGGGAGTTTCCCATTCTATAAGTGTGCTGCTGGTTTCTACTGCCTAAGTGTAGCACCCTGCACTTGTCAGTATTGAAACGCATCCTGTTTATGTCAGCCCACTCCTGTAACCTATCCAGGTCTTGCTGCAATCTTTCCCTCCCTACTAGCGTACTCACCCCACCCCAAATTTTGGTATCATCAGTGAATTTAAACAGGCTGCATTTCATCCCGTCATCCAAATTGCTGATGAAGAAATTGAACAGCGCAGGCCCAAGGACTGAGCCCTGGGGGACTCCGCTGCCCACTTCCCCCCAGGTTGAATATGACCAGTCCACGACCACCCTCTGAGTACAACCCTTGAGCCAACCTGCAATCCATCTGACTGTGTAGGCATCAATGCCACAGTCACCTAGTTTTTAAATGAGGATGAGGTAGGAGATGGTGTCAAAGGCCTTGCTGAAGTTTAGAAAGACTACGTCCACGGCGACACCTGCATCCATTGCCTTTGTGACCTGATCATAAAAGGCAATCAGGTTGGTCTGACATGAGCTGCCCCTAATGAAACCGTGCTGGTTGCCCTTGAGCATCATCCCTGAAGCTGGCCCATTGCAGATGTGCTCCTTGAGGATCTTCTCAAAGAGTTTCCCAAGGATAGACTGATGGGCCTATAGTTGCCCGGGTCCTCTCTCTTCCCTTTTTTGAAGATGGGGACCACATTAGCTATCTTCCAGTCATCTGGCACCTGGCCCGAGCACTACGAGTGCTCGTAAAGCCGTGCCAAGGGCCCTGCAATAACCCCCGTTAGCTCCCTCAACACCCTGGGGTGGAGAGCATCTGGACCCGCTGACTTGAACACGTCCAGCCCCTCCAGAAGCTCTCTAACCCGGTCCTCCCCAACCTGAGGTCTGGAGGCGTTCTCCTCCTTTGACATCCTTTGTCCAATTACTAGCTGGAAAAATCTTGAGTTAACTCTGACAGATGCAGCCTTTTAAAATGTGGGCTTACCTCAGTAGATTAAGCAACAGGGATTTATATCATAATGTTACCATTTATTTGCAATGAGGAAAAGTTTACTACAGTTGAGTACTGTTTCCTAATGCATGTTTCTGTGAATATTTCAGCAATGGACATCTCTGGGAGTGGAGAAAATGAACTTTAGCTAGTTGAACATCCAAGATCTTACGCTCTAAAATCTTGAGTGCATCTTTTAGGCACAATATTTCAAACTGAATCTTAGCAATTTAGATAAGAATATTTATTTTCCTTCAAACATCCAGAGTTAGTACATGAAGCAGAAGCCAAACATGATAAAGTACCCAGATAGTACGGTGAAGGGGGAATTAGAATTGCCCAACTAGATGACACATGTTGCTGTTAGTAAAATGCATGGATTTATAAATGATAGCAGCATCTTTAGCTGCAGAGGTAGAGCTCTGTCAATTATGGTAAAGATTTTAGCTTCTCCATACATGTCATGGCATGAGACAGTGGGACATCAGAGAAATTGATGGACTTGGGGAATTATATTTAGCTCCCTGTTTCATCATCACAGACTTTCCTTGTAACCTTGAACAGATCACTTAGTAACAAATCACTCAGCATCCTAATTACTATGGAAATCTGTGGAGGTAGGCCCCTAATTAAGAATTAAGGATAGAGCCAAGAGAAGGCTTAAGCACTTACACATTACGTGCTGCAATGCCTAACTTCTGGCCCCAGACTGGAATCCAAACCCCAGGAGTTAGGTACTTAGGAGCCCACACTATGATTGGAGAGAGTAAGGATGGTGCTGAAGTACACTGGGCAGGGAACCCCTTAGAGCTAATCATCAGGAAATGCTAAGTACTGAGGTGTCCAAAATTCTACCTGTCTGGAGTTTAGGTGCCTGAATTAAGCCTGTGAGGGGAGGGAGAGTGCCTGTATTCACTTGGGACCCAGAGCTGGGTACCTACACTTCTTTTTAAAAAGAACAGAGCAGAGGTCACCTTTCCTTTAACACATCAGAGAAGACCCTTCATATATTACCTTTGTGATTATTGTAGCCCCTCTAAGTGTGAGACCTGGATTTGATTACTTCCTCAGCCTTGGGGGAAGAGTTGTGGGGGGCATGGGTCAAAACATTGACTGCCTTCACCACAAAGTTCAAGGCAAGGTGAGGGTGACTGTGTTTTCTACCCTCCCTTTTGAAGCTGGGCCATTCTTAAAGAAATGCAGGGCTCAAGGGCCTATACCTCCTGAGTCTTTGCGGTTAGGGTGCTCACTTAAGGCGCAGACAGAAATTACATTTGTTATGTGATCAACCCCTTGAAATTGCTCTAAAGCCATTCCCAAGCAGAAGAGCAAAGTTGCAGAGCCCTCTGATCGCTTAACAAATTAACTCTCATTGTATGAGGGTTCAAATGAAGCGGCTCCTAAGTGGAGTGACTTCATTAATTTGTGTCTGTTCTGCTGTTGCAGCAGAACAGACACAAATTAATGAAGTCACTACAAACTGCAGCCAATCCTCCACCATCCTGATCTAACAGCTAATGTCTGTTGGATTGGGAGGATTGGTCTAACTCATGGCGACTTCTATGAATCACCATGAGTTAGACCCAGGAACTGCACTTCTGTCTGTCCCTTTAGGGATGGGGAGTTCTGGGTTCTGATCCTCTGCCCTAAGGATAATTTTGTTACTTAAATCAATTATTTTAATATAAAATGTGTACATGCTTATCAAGTATAGGGAGCTGATAGCTGGTAATTGCCATGTTCTAGCTCTAGTGTGGATTCGCCACCGTAGTGAATTAATTTCCATATTATTAGTATGATAAATAGCTCTATTTAGTTTTTGAATGAAGTGTTTGAAGAAAGCCTGAATCTGTCAAAGCTCACCTGGTAAAGTCTTGAAACATAGCTGTGCTATGTTATGCCAAGGCCTATTTTGATCATAGTGGCCATAGTAGCTTAGTCTGCTTCTCCCTGATTCATTCCGTTTTGTGTAGCAAATCTGTCCTTTTATTCATTTCTCTGTCAGGCACCAGCTGCCATTTTCCTTAATAAGAATGTTGCATGAGTGTTTCTGGAGGTTGGGTCAGGATAGGTATATACTTATTAATCTCCAGCAAATCTTGCACAAAACCCTTGATTTCCTTAAGACTTGGTGATTCAAGGTCTCACGTTCATTTTGACTGAGACCTTCAGTTTTACTAAGGATCCTACTAAAATTAAATTTTCCTTGTCCTGCTGGGTGTTTTATCCCCTGAAAAGTGAATGCTATTGAATAAAATACAGTTATTTTAGGGGGAGAAGAAACCTACAGCCCCATACAATATTCCTACAGGGCAAGAGAAGTGTTAAATGCTCAGTGTTGGTCTTTCTTGCTCCTGGTGGAGCAGCTCAGAAGTCCATAGGATAGAATCACTGCCATCACAGAAGCAGAAGAATAAGAAAAGCTGTTAGGGAATCCTGGCAATGGAAAATTCCAAGAATATCTCTGCTCCAAACAGAAAGAAAGGTTTCTCTTGGCTAGACTGTGAGTATCAGTAAACCAAGGAATAAAGATCTACTGAAACAGAAATATTCCTGAAGTAATCCAGTGTCACTTGAAAGGGGATAACTGCATTCTGTTTTTTTCTTTGCGATTTAAGACTGCTTAGTTTGCAAATTGGATAGCTATGTTATGGGTGAAGTTGGTGCTGATCAGTACTGGTGCTAGCTGTATTGCGCACTTAATGTAGTAAAAGAATGCTACATAAATATCTTGAGTAGGAGGTCATGACTGGTCTTATCCTAGCAGTCGCCCAGTCAGTTTGCTTAGGATAATAAATTATGCTTTTGGAAACAAAGACTAGAGTTCTTATATTAGAATAGTGACTACTAGTTATTTTAAATGAAATGTCTTACATGCAATGTGCTAGTGTTATTTTTCCCCCTGAAGAACTAGAAGTTCTTTACAAAAGTTAATTATGTAGTATCTCATTACGGTAGGTACCGTTTCCATTTTAAAGCAAACTGAAACAGAGGTTAAGCAATTTGGCGAAGTCACACGTGCAACTGGAAAGAGAACACTGGTAACCTGACTCTCAGTGGGTTGCACTAAACACAGCTGACTTCCTTTTTCACCCTGAGTTAGTCTAATGAAGAAAATGAATGGATGGATCAAACTACTGTATGCATGAAGGGGTAGATGGGAATTAATGCATATCCTCAAGCTAACTTTGTTTACTTTTGATGTACTTTCAGTTTTTATGCATGAAATCAACAAAAAATACAACCCAGGGGAGCATAACTCTGTATTGCCTAGAGGTTTGTAAGTTTCATTTTTATTGTCCATGCCATAATTTTTAAGTCATATACTTGGAAGTGAAACAGAATCTATTGTTTATGATGTGTAAGTACATATTTTATATTTAATGTAATAACTACTACTTTCAAAAATTCTTCCAAGGTGCTGAAGTTGGGTTAATAAAGCTGGAATCTTAGACTATATAGACAGTGGAAGTTCTTGGGCACTGCTTTGTAAATTGGACAATACTGGCTGCATTACAGAAATAAAGATATGAAAGCATAATTGGTAGTAATTGTTCTAGGGTGGGTCTGGAATAACAGACCATTTCAAAGACCTTGAAGTCAATGGGATTTTTTTTTCCATGGACTTTCAGTGGACTTTGGATCATGTTGTAAAATAGTTCAGGTTAAAAAACCTAAAGGAATTTTAGATTTTAAAAAGGTTTGTTAGAGGAAAATGTTTTGGAAAAAGTCCAATTTGCATAATCAAGAAAAAGAGCCAGTATCATAGAATCAATGTGTTGGAAGGGACCTAGACAGATCATCGAGTCCGACCCCCTGGCATGGGCAGGAAGGAGCACTAGGGGTGGCAGGGGTCATAAGACCCCAGCCAGGTGCCTATCCAGTCTCCTTTTTAAGATGTCCAGGGAAGCACCACCTCTCTGGGAAGTGTATTCCAGGCTCTAGCCACCCTTACTGTGAAGTAGTTCTTCCTAATATCTAACCTAAACCTGTCCTCCCTCAGCTTGTGTCCATTGTTCCTAGTGACTCCAAGGGGGGCCCTGGTGAACAGACTTTCCCTGAGTCCCTGCTGCTGGCCCCTGATAAAGTTGTAGGCAGCCACAAGATCCCCCCTCAGTCTCCTCAAGAGGAGACTGAAGAGATTCAGGTCCCTCAGCCTCTCCTCATAGGGCTGGCCATGGAGGCCCTCAACCATATGAGTGGCCTCCTCCAGACCCTCTCCAGGTTCTCCATGTCCCTCTTGAAGTGCGGCACCCAGAACTGAACACAGTACTCCAGATGCGGCCTGACCAGCACCGCATAGAGGGGGAGCAAGACCTGTCTGGACCTGTTAGTGATGCCCCTGTTGATACATGACAGGGTGCAGTTGCCTATTGCCTCTGCCTATTGCTTCATTGCACTGGCGACTCATATTCATCCTGGAGTCAATCCTGACTCCAAGATCCCTCTCTGCCTCTGTGCTGCTGAGAGGAGCAGCCCCTAACCTATAACCATAATGCTGGTTCCCTCTCCCCAGGTGGAGCACCCTGCACTTGTCCTTATTGAACCGCATCCTGTTCAGATCTGCCCACTTCTCTAACCTATCCAGGTCTGCCTGGATGTGGTCCCTGCCTGCCGGTGTATTCACTTTCCCCACAGCTTGGTGTCGTCAACGAACTTGAACAGGGTGCACTTCACACCCTCGTCCAGGTTGCTAACGAAGATGTTGAACAGCACCGGCCCAAGGACTGAGCCCTGGGGGACTCTGCTGCCCACACCCTCCCAGGCTGACATTGACCCATCCACCACCACCCTCTGGGTTTGCCCCTGGAGCCAGTTTGCCACCCATGTGATTGTGCATTCATCAATGCCGCAGTTCCTCAGCTTGCCCACCAGAATTGGGTGGGACACTGTGTCGAAGGCCTTCTGGAAGTCCAAGAAGACGACATCGACTTCCTTCTTCACATCTAAGCTTTTTGTTACCTGGTCATAGAAAGAGACCAGGTTAGTCAGACAAGATCAGCCTTGCACGAACCCATGTTGGTTACCCCTCAACGTCACTTCCCCTGCAGGGCTCTCACAAATGTGGCCCTTGATAATTTTTTCAAAGACCTTCCCCAGGATAGAAGTGAGGCTGACTGACCTGTAGTTGCCAGGGTCTTCCTTCCTCCCCTTCTTGAAAATAGGTACCACATTGGCCCTTTTCTAGTCCTCAGGAACTTGGCCCAAGCACCAGGAGTCCTCAAACAGCCGTGCTAATGGCTCTACAATGACACCAGGCAATTCCCTCAGCTCCCACGGATGAAGGTCATCAGGGCCCGCTGACTTGGACACATCTAAGTCCTCCAGGTAGTCCTTAATTAGGTCTGAACTAACAGTCGGGGAACTCGCATCCTTCCCAGACCTCTCTACGCCATCACCCAAGAGCACCCCGTTGTCAGCGGACAGGAACACGGAGGGAAAGAACTTGTTGAAGAGTTCTGCCTTCTCTTGTGCGTCCATCACCAACTGTCCTGCCCTGCCTCGTAGGGGTCCAGTGTTACCCCAAGATGACTTCTTGCTACCTATATACTTGAAAAAGGACTTTTTGTTATCCTTAATCCCAGAAGCTAATCCAAGCTCCAGTGCTGCTTTAGCCTTCCTCACCAAATCCCTACAAGCTCGGGTCAGGGAGGTGTACTCCTCCTTGTCCCTGCCCCCTGCTTCCACCAGCAGTACGCTTTTTTCTTTGTCTTCAGGCCAGGCTGGATATCCACTATCCAGCCTGGATATCCAGTATAAACTGATAATCATTATAATGTACTATTATTTCTCCTTTAAATGTGATTTATAGATTCATAGACATCAGGGCTGGAAGGGGCCTCGGAAGATCACCAAGTCCAGCCCCCTGCCCCAGGAGCAGGAAGTCAGCAGAGGTCATAGGTGACATAGTTGGCAAAGGGCACAGAACAAAGCCTGAGACTTTCAAAGGTGATTTAAGGATACATGATCTGGGATGCCTTAAAGGTATTGACTGGATTGTCAGTGAATAGGTACTCTCTAGTTTCTGCAAACCAAGCTCATTTTAGGCTCAGACTTAGATTAGATAGCCAAAAGAGGAGATATCAAAAATGTAGTAGCTGTTGAAAATTTTGATCAAAATGTACTAGATTTTAGCTCAAGGGCAATACACAGATTAAAAGAAAAATCCTAACAGAATGACAGAAATAGCTCTGTCCTCTTGCTCTCTTACATTTCAGTTTCTATAACCCCCCCCCAAAAAAACTTGAAAAAGTGCCTATACAACTAAAGGTGGGTTTTTCAGTATTCAGTCTTTCTGTCTTCACTCACTCACTCACTCCCCTACCCCTTCTCTTATGCAAGAAATCTAAACTGCAGGTTTTGGCCTAGTAAAAGTGTAATGGGTGCTGACATATGCAACTCCCTGGTCTAACTCATGGTGCTTCATAGAAAGTCCCATGAGTTAGAGCAGGGGTGGGCAAAATGTAGCCCAGGGGCTGGATGCAGCCCACCAGGCCATTCTATCTGGCCTGCGAGGCCCTTAACAATTTTAGAACATTAATATTTATCTGCCCTGGGCTGCCTTTCATGCAGCCCTCGATGGCTTGCCAAAACTCAGTAAGCGGCTCTCTGCCCAAAATAATTGCCCACCCCAAGTTAGAGTGACTCCCCTGACCCAACAGATTGGGGGGTGGGGTCAGGGAGAGGGAGTGAGTAGATTGAGCTCCACTTTGGATCTGATCCAGTGTTGGAGTTGCCTGCCTGCAGCCTCTCCCCACCCTCTGCAGCTCTGGTGCTGTCTGCAGGAAGGGAGGAGGGATGGGGAAGGGAGTGGGAGCTGTGGGCTGGGGTTTGCCCAGCCTGAGCTGGAGGGGGTGGTGGCTGAGGGGGCCACAAGGTGGGGTGGGGCTCCAATCTACCTGCCCCCCACCCGCTCTTCAGCTCAGGTGGACAAACCCCAGCCTGCAGCTCCCTCCCCTTCCCTTCCTAAAGATAGCACTGGGGGCAGGGCTCGGCTGCATCAGCCCTGCCTGGATTGTGTGCAGGGACTGACGGAAGTTACCTAAGGCACTCCATTTTGGATCATCTTCATCTGATCCCTCATTAGATGAGGGTTAATTTGTCATATGTTTGGCCACTTTCAAAGCACTCTGCAGCTGTGTGTATGTGTCACAGCATGGCTGTAGAGAGCTTTTGGGGGCTGATCAAGTGACAAATGTCACTTCTGTCAGTGCCCCATGACTGTCAGTGTCCATGACTGTGGCTTATGTGAGCGGAAACGCCTTACATAATGAAAAACTAGATATCCTTGTCAGGGTTTTAAACTTCATTATAAGCTATTATGTATGGCTGCTTAATGCTCTTGTTACATCAGTGGAACAGTGATCACTGAATGATCATGCACATGTTATTCCAAAGGCATTTTTCTTAGTGCTTCTGCATTTTTTTCGCAAAATGTGATATGAAAATAGGTCAAATTATAAAAGGAACTAATTTTTCCATTCAAATTTCTTTCTGGCATAACTGGAAAGGCAAAGACCTGCCTGCCTTTTAGAAGCAATCTTTCCCTTGGTCCCAAAGCTGCCTTTCAGTCCAACAATTCCTTGGGATACTGGGACATCAGGATTTGTATGTACTACTCCCAGCTCTACCACCAATTCATTGTTTATCTTTTGGCTGTCAGTTAATCTCCTTATGCCTCTGATTATCACCACTTCATTGATGGACAGTGATCTTACCTACCTCTCAATGGAGGTTAGGTGTGAGGCAGACCTAATTAACATTTAGAGAAATACATTGTAATCTTTGTTTGAGATGTTGCCGTTTAATTATATATAGTAATAAAACCCAGCTCTTATACAGTGCTGTAGCTCTCATTGACATATTTAATGGAGGTGAATATCATTATTTGCATTTTATAGATACAGAAACTGCTTCTCCAAGATGACCCAGCAGGCTACTTCTAGCACCTGAAATAGAAGCCAAATCTTTTCAGTTTTCCACACTAGGCCATATTGCAAAATAAGTTTGTGTGTGTGGGCATACGTTATAGCAACATTCTGAGATTCAGGCTTTGAAGTGCATGAAAACCATTACAACATTGGCTAGTATTGGTTGATGGGGAAAGAGGGAGGTGAGTCGGGTACAGAAAAACAATTTTTGTGATTGTCTTTTGTGTCATAAATAAAGCTGTAGGGGAAAGATAAATCCTTGGAAAAATTCTGAAAAGCTCATTAAAAACAAAGGATTAAATTAACATTTTTTAAAGACTCAAGTAATAGCATAACTTGTGTTCAGTCACATGACATGTTAGCACCTACATGAGTCTGAGCCAGACAATTATGTTGTTTTAACCCACATTCAACATTCCTATCAGTAAATCTGCTCAAAGGGCCCCTGTGTCCATATCATATTCAGTTCTATCATTAATTTTTTTGTGCTACTGCCTGGAATTTAATTATGAACCATTAGTGATGTAATACTAAACCTATGGAATCTTAAACATAACTTAAGCCCTGTGGACTAAACGGATCTCCTACCAAACCAAAAATGCTGCAGGAATGGGTAGTGTCACATCTTTTTCAAACAATTTGTTTCAGATTTTCCTAATGTTTTGACTGAACCTTCTCAAATGTACTTGCTTCAATATTCCAGCTTTGACATCTCTTTCTTTTACTGAATCTTTCATTTCTGAAAGACACTGTTTGCTGGCTAGAAGTTTAACATAATACTCTGATCACAGATGCTCTGCTTTTTATATGAACCATATTTGATTTGCTGTTATTGCTACCGAAGCTTCCCTGAACCCATAATTCCTCCTCTAATTGTTGCATTTCCTGATTGTCCCTTTTATTTTTCCTTCTCTTTGGCTTGTGGAGCAGACTCTTCAGTGCGTTATGAGCAAAGTGGTATTTTATCAATGAGGAGGAGGGGAACGTAATTTACAGAAGTTCTGTCTTTTATTTTTTTTTCTCCTCAGTGCTAGAAAATGCATGTCAGATAATTTCATAGGCTGGCTACCCTGTAACTTTCCAGTTATATGTTCCATTTTCTGAAATTTCCAGAGGATAGTACTCAGTCAGTATGTTAATGAATGAAATCTAAGGGGCCAAATTCCACCATTAGGTACAGTAGATGTTAGGTCATCCTGATTGTCATCAACTGACTTATACAAGACTTAAGCTTGAGCCACTGAAAGAAGAATTTTGTCTAAAATCTAGATTAGTTATCTAGATAGTTCAGTCAATATCCAGCTGTAAGGTGAAATCTCTAGCAAACTTTCTTTGTCTTCAGTATACCTTGTACCAAGACCTCTGGATTTAGTCCATATACAATAATGAAGGCGGAGACATTAATAAATGTAATTCTTGTATATACTTTTGAGACTGATTTATCCTGGACTCTGTCTTCCACAGCATTATACATGTCCATCATTTATCATTTGAGAATATACCTTGCAGGCATTGCAGGACTGCAGTGTAGCATAGAGCTACACAACCTAGCTAATAAGTTTTCTTGGGTCTCCTAGACTTAGCTGAGGCACCCCCCAGCTGCAAAAGCCCTTTCAAAAGCAGAGTAAGTATCTCTGTGGTTAATTTTTGCTGAGCTAACCTGCTACCAGTATCTGAACTACCTAGGTGCGGTAAGTACACCACAATGGCTGCAGTATAGACATACTCTTAGTTGTACAGGCAAAGCTGCAGGTGATAACATGGCTCCTGTATGAAACACCTAGCTGACCCAGTATCATGCTCGTGTTCAAATGACAAAGAGGGGAAAAAAGTAGTCATAGCTTTAAAAGGAACACCTTTTCCTAGGCTGCACAAGGAAAGAGCAGCCTGTTTCTGATTTTATTCTATATTAAGGCATGTGTGGTGTTTTCTGGAAGCAGTACAGAGCTGCCCTTTTGGGAGTCCTGAGGTGTTTAGTGCTGAACAAGTCCTGGCTACATGTGCAAGCCAAGAAAGGAGGACAGCAGCAGGAATGAAGAATAGATGTTGGCTGCCAAGATCCTGCCTACTGTAGACAGCAGAGAGATTGCTCCACAGTCCCTCCATTATTTAAATCATGCATAGACCAAAGAGGCCTTTTTTGTGTACGCGGCTGTTATGAAGAATAAAATGCTCTTATGATTGGTCCCTGCCATGAGTAATTTCTCCCTTGAGAAGGAAAAGAATGTATGAAAGGGAGCTCCAGGCCAGGTTGGTCTCAGCTGCCGAGTTAACATTGTATCTGCAGTGTACTGGTGACCAGACCTGTTGGTTTAACTTCTGTTTCCATTTCCCTCTTTTTCATGTATAAGTAGCTGAATTTGCTGTCCAGAAATGCATCTTTGAATTGGCTTTCTTCCAACTCCATTCTTGAGCCCCCTTCCAGTCCAGCTTCTGGTTTTGCCACTGTCATGAAATTATTTTCATTAAAGTCTCTAGTAGCCTCCTCCTGGATGAATCCTAGGGTCTCTATTCTGTTCTCATCCTTCTCAACTTGTCAGCAGCTTTTGATAATGTTCAGATCTTAAAATTTGTCTTCCATTGGCTTTCTTGGCTCCATCCTCATACTGTTCTTTTTGCACTAGTCTGATTATGCCTTTGGTGTCTTTGAACGGATTCTTCTTTCCATTTAGGGGCAGCTCCAGGCTCTGTCATTGCTTCATTCTTCTTCTCTGTGTCCTCTCTAGATGCTATAATTTACAAAAATATGACTTTGACTGCATCTTCATGACACTACCTTGCAAATCTTCCTTTCTACTGATGATGTATCTTTTTCAATCAGTTACTTAGCTTTCTAAATCCATGTATCTGCCAAATAAAAAAGCAACAGGAATAAAGGTACACATTTTGTATCCTCCTCTTTCCCTACCAAAACCCTTTTATCCCCTCATTTGTAAAACTATAAAGCATCTTAGCTATACTCAAAATTGGGTTTACTTAAAGACATTATAAAAGCTTTGATGAATCTGGGCTGAATTTCAAGATTTTAATGAAACTGAACTCATGAGAATATCACATAGGTTGCATTTTGTTCTCCACATCTGAGCAGTTTTAGGCCTGCAGTTTCCAAAAGCATTAATGAGAAAACAAATTATGAAGAACCACATGGCAACTGTAATATAGATTCTTAGAGACAGTTGAAATATGGAGCCAGTGCTTGTTCGACTTTGATTATACACCAAAGCAGGGTTACTTATATAGCTAGTAACCCACAATGGCTTGGGCTTACAGCTTGGTGTTGAATGAGTGCTATACAAGCTCCCAAGCAGAAGATGTTCTAATTAAAGCACCTCCTTTGTGAGCATGATGACAGATTTGTCAAGAATGGTCTTGCAGATTTTTTAAATGACTCCTTCACCAGTGGTGTCTTTTCTCAGAGCTATAAATTTACTGATGATATTGGCTCAGGGACTGGCTGACTGCCTCATTTCACAAAAATGTACAAAATTTCTGCCTTTCAGTTCTCTCTGAAGAAAGACATGGAGCAAAAATTTGATGTGGGTAGGTGAGAGAGGTTGAAGTGTAAAATAGCACATGTGGTATGAGCACATGTGAGATTCACTAATGCCTCCTAAACCTCCAAGATACCCATGTAAGAATCCCCATACCATTATGAGGAAAGTATGTTGATGAATCAGACTTGAAGGTTTAGTTTTTAATTAAAAAGCCTGGTGACACCAAGCTATATGAAGAACTTCCTCCCATGCACACAGCAGTAATATGTGCAAAGCGTTACTAGCTGATGTGGCAAACTGATGATCTTTGCATTATAGTGCTATTGTATCACACAACCCAATGCAAGTCAAATCACTGTATCAAGACCTCCCTGAGTTATATCTATATACCTCAAATTATTATAAGTTTGGGTTCATTTTGGAGGACACAAGGGGCTGCAGGATGCAGTCAGGGCTACTTTGTAACTAGCTCTATGCATTTTGAGGAGGACTGAGGAGTTCACTGGGTTAATTCTTTAATTGTCAGTTTTGGTTATATGAGCGAATTGTTTTATGTCTACTTCAAATGAAGCTATAGAAAAGCTAAGGGGCTGACAATGGGGATGGACTGTTTTTTAGTAAACAAGACAAAAAATAAAGGAGACCAATCTGAAAGAAAAAATGCCCTTTTTAAGGTAAATAAAACTCTTGGGTTGCCATTTTAATTCTTTTAATTAAGTAAGAAAGCCATAATATTCTCCAAAAATATGAACCTGAAAAAATGGCACTTGGGGATAAATTTTGAGAAGTGCCAAAGTGATATAGGACAGTGATTGTCAATCAGGGTGCCATGACACCCTTGTATGCTCTGAGATCCTTTTATGAGTACAGTAGGGTACCATACAGTGTTAACGCTGGTAGGTGTGCAAATAGCTACACAGGATTCACAAGAAAATCCAGAGATGTTAAATAGGAATCCATAGCGTCAAATAATTTTGACCTGTTGTGGTTCCTCTGAGTTCTTTGCAACAGAAGAATTGCTTTATAATGTTTCCATAGTCAAAAAAGTGAAAGCTAAGAGCTGGTATTTTCTTTCCAAGGAGTGCCTTGAGTCTAAAATGGTTGAGAACCACTGAGGTGTCCTGTTTGAGAACTCATGGAGGTTGGGTGAAGTCCCAGAAGATTGAAAAAGGGCAAATATAGTGCCCAGCTTTAAGAAGGGAAAGAATGAGAATCTGAGGAATTGCAGACCAGTCAGCCTGACCTTGCTACCTGGAAAGATCATGGAGCATGTACCTAGAGGTACGACATGATCAGAAACAGCCAGCATGGATTCACCAAGAGCAAGTCATCCCTGACCAACCTGATTTCCTTCTATGATAAGGTGACAAGATATGTGGATGGGGGGAGTGAAGTGGTTTTTAGCAAGGCTTTTGAAATGGTCTCACATGATATTCTCATTAACAATCTAAGGAACTACAGGCTAAACAGAAGTACATAGATACATAACCAGTTGGATCATCATACTCAGCGAGTAGTCATCAATGCCTCAGTGTCTAGTTGGAAGCAGGTATAGAGTAGGGTTCCTCAGATGTATTTCCTAGGTTTGGTAGTGTCCAATATCTTCATTAATGATTTGTATTATGGGTGCATTGCTTAGCAAATTTATGGATTACACCATGTTGGGTGGAGTCGGCCACTCTGGAGGGCAGGGTTAGGATCCAAAATGACTTGGATAGACTGGAAAAATGGTCTACAATCAATCAGATGAAATTCAACAAGGACAAGTGCAAAGTCCTGCACTTGGGATGGAATAATTGCATGCACAAATACAGAAAGTGGAATTATTGGCTAGGCTGCAGTATTGCAAAGAGAGATGTAGGGGTTACAGAGGACCCTAAGCTGAATATGAGCCAACAGTATGCTCTTACTACAAAAAAATCCCCACAAACCGCAAAAACCAACCCCCCCAAGCCCGTAGATAGGTTGTATCCATAGGAGTGTCACTTGCAAATAAAGGGAAGTGATTCTTCTACTCTATTCAGTATTGATGAGGCTTTACCTGGAGTACTGTGTCTAGTTTTGGGCCCCACACTTCAAGAACGATGTGGAAAGTTTGGAAAGAGTCCCGCACAGAGTGACAAGAATGACTAGGGACTTTGGAAGCAAGTCTTATGAGGAATGGCTGAAAGAACTAGGGTTATTTAGTTTGGAGATGAGAAAATGGGAGGATTTGATAACAGTCTTCAAATATTTGAAGGATGATTACAGAGAGAATGGAGATGGGATTTGCTTTGTGATTGTAAGAGGACAGGACTAGGAGGAATGGCTTCAAGTTTCAGCAAAGGACATTTATATTGGAGATTAGGAGGAACTTCCTGACTGTGAGAGTGGTCAAGCATTGGAACAAGTTATCTAGAGAAGTTGTGGAATCTCCATCCTTGGAAATATTGAAGAGTGCATTGCACAGATAACATGCTCATGATTGGGATGTTTTGGTCAAGGACAATCCTGCCTTGAGAGGGGGCCAGACTGGGTAACCTTTTGGAGTCCCTTCTACTCTCACTTTCCTATAATTCTTTGATCAGTGCATGTTCTTAGTGGTTTGCCATGTTGCTAGTGATGTCACATTTAGTAATATCTTAAACTAAGGTCTTTAAGGCTTTTAATTATTGAGGATCAGTTTTTTATAGGCACAAGGTGGAGTGTGTGTATCCCCTATCCTCAGTGTATTTGCTAAAAACATGGTACACATTGCCTATTTAAATTGCATTGACAATTTCAGTTGACTATATTAGTCTTTTCCTGCCTTAAACTGTGGATGTTGAATACGTATCATGTTTCATTTCAGAAACAGCTGCATTTCAGTAACGGGAAAATATATGTTCCTGCTGGTAGGTATATGGGCTGTATCAGTTCACAATACATTTGTAAGGTGCTTTGAGATCCTTTCGGAAGGAACTGCAAGATATTCCTATTTCTCTGAAGTGTTTGTGTTCTGTTCTGGTTTTGCATTAAAGATTGCTTGGGAGAGGGGTGCATGGCAGCTGTCCTCTGCCCCAGTGATGTACTGAAGTTGCTCTGGTTTGCTGCGAGGGATTGCCTCCAGGGGTTTGGGTGTTTATATGTAAGAGGGGATATAGAAGATGCTCTCTGTTGCCATACTCTAGTTGATGTAAAGAGGCAATAGAATTGCATCCTTTTGGGAGGATTTAAAATCATGAGGGCCAGGATATGGATGGATGAAGGTCGGTCCATCCATCCATCTATCCATCCATCCATCCATCTGTCCCCCGACTTGTGTGTACAAGATATCCTCCCCTTGCCCAGCCACATAGGTTTTATCACAAACTAGCCTCAGAAGTAATTTCTTTTCTTCCAATACGTAATGCCATGGGCTGCCCCCAATTAGATACTGCCCATTCTGTCCAATATGCTCATAATCCCATAATGAACATATCTATGGACACAAAAAGAGGCAAATACTCAGGCACTGATCTTCCTAAAATAGATGCCAGTGGACCTTGTAGCTCATCTGCTCCAGAACTTGGGTCTGATTCACTGTAGCCATGTTCTAGATTTACAATTTCTGTCATGCCACTTAAATCAGTTGAGTTATGATAAATAACAGGAGTAATACAACAGCAAATCAGATCCTGTGTTCATACTGAGAGAAGGTCTAATCCAGTGGTGAGTTATAGTGGGGTGCTTTTCAGTAATGTTAGGCAGGCTCAGAGGCATTCTTGATCTTCAGGAATAATTCAGAGCATCTCTGCTGTATCTAACTTATCAGTTGGTACTTCTACATATGCATTAATGCATTTTTCCTAGGTGCAGGACTGAGAGTGCACATTTTAAAAGAGATGCTTAATGTGCAGTAGCCTATTTTAATGCACCTTAGATAATTGCATAGCTTTTTATGTGACACTTTAATGCACAGTAAAATAGGCTACTGCACATTAAAACACACGTAGACATGCCTAGGATGTCACGTATTTCTTTTAAAGTAGTGGAGGAGAGAGAGAGTTTATTGTATAGTTGCCTGCCGAGCAGCAGAACTGAAGCACCCTGGTGCTATGCCATGTTTATCCGAAGCATATTGTAGTCTGCCAAAGTAACCCACAAAACCCAGCTTGTGTATCATATCGGTCAAGTTAAATTAAAGGAATGGAATCGCTCAAAAATGTTAGACTAATGTATTTTGATCTAAGACTTAATGGCTTTATTTTCTGAAAATGATCACTTTCCTCTTCCTATGGGGAACAGAATTTCAGCTTGGAATGGAGCTATGGAAAAACCAGGTTTTGATTAGTGTGCACATATAAAAGCGAATAGTTTGGTTTTCTGTGTTCAGAAGCTGTTAAATTATAAAAGAAAGATGGTACTGGCAAGTTTTAGAGAAAGGGAAGTCTTGTAGCTGTTTGAACCTATGTGTATTAGTTTGGTAGGTCTAAGGGGACAATTTGGATCTTCATATGCCTATGTGACAAATGTATTAGATGAAAATTACTAGTGTAAAATATACTTATTCTATGCCACAGGTATCTTATTGGGGAGTCCTTTCAGCATCATGCATGTGTATCTTTTTTGCCTATGTTTTATACTACAGAAAGAAACAGACAAAAAACCAGGTACTCTCTCAATAATGTGCACATGCACTTCAACCCTGATTCAGTAAGCTGTTGCCTCACCTTAAATATGTGATTATTCCCACTAGGGCTGGTTAGGCACACAAGTACCTTGTTGAACATGTGGTGTTGTTTTAGAATTACACAGAAGCAAATAAATGAAAAATATTCACTAGGATTTACCTGATAAAGGTCACAATAATGACTGTGTTTTACCAAAAAAAGTGCATAACTGGAAAACAATAAATGCACCTGATATTGGAAGATTTTTTTTGTTTTTTAATGCACAGAAAGATAATTCTTACTGAATACATCAGCCCTGTAACACTATCTAGATAACTGAGCACTAGCCGTAGAGGTCTAAGCAGTAGCCTTGGAGGTTAAATGTTCTTTTGATTAAGTCTAACAACAGTTTGGTATTGACGCTGCTTTGCACTTGAAATACCAGACCCTTAGAAGAAATTCCAAATGTTAAAGCTGCTTACCTCAGTCAGAATGAACCCTTTAAGTATTTTCTGTTCTTATTTTTCCTGGTCTTACATAAACCTTTATGCATTACTTTTATCCATGTATAGTAGAAAATATTTAGGATTTGTATTGTGAAAACTGAATTACACTATGGGAAGAACTGAGCTAATTATTAGAGATGTCTGGCTTATGAGTTAGTATTTCAGCCTTGCCATTGCTTTAGTGTGAGAAGTACTTTTTCATTTTACTGAGATATGGTGGTTTCTTATCTGTCTGTGGGTAATAACACTCAGCTACTGTTGATATGTTTAATGGAAGTTATTGGGCCCAAAATATTCACTAGACTCTGCTTGAGAGAGATTTCAGTAATACTCAGTTTGAGGCTTCACTCCCTCAGCTATGGATCTTGGAGACATCATCTTTCAGGGAGGTAGTGTCTTTTGGGGTTCCCCAGCACCTCTTTAAGAGCTGGTACCAGGCATTGTCTTCCAGGAATAGCTACCTCCATTGGCCACAGTCCTACATGCTCATGGAACTGGTATGGTAAAATAGTATTAGGAGGAAGTTGGGCACAATCTGCTTCTGAGAGAGAGTAGAAAGAGGTGTGCTTCTTCCTCCTACTGTCATTTCCTTAGGATTCATTTGACTAGTCCAGCATTCTAGAAAATTGCAGTGCAATGGCTGGAAAGAAATTGAAGGAAAAATGTATATAAAATCATAGCATTTTTCTTTGGGTAGTTTTGCAGAGCTTTGTAAAGTTTTCTGTTTAACCCAGCTAATTGCATAGATGTTTTTAAATCTAACCACTGAGACATAATTGCATAGACGAAAACAGGAAAACTAAGCTGCATGCCTATCTAATTAGATGGCAGTTTGGAAAACCAACTTCTTTGTGAGGGGATTTGCTCCTTCACTCTGGTCATCAGACTATCATAGGCATCCTTGCCAGGTGTACCTGAAGACCCTGTCTTCTGGTACGCCAGCTCATGCTGCATACCTTTTAATCTTCGGGGGCGGGGGACCAGGGCAGAGGGAGGGGAGGGGGACTGGCCATGTTGGCCTGAGAATGCCTGATCTTTTTCCTGCCACAAGGGTAAGGAATACCCTTTTGCCATGTCCCAAGTGGCTTACCCTATTTCTGGGATTTCTGGGCTGGTTTCCAGGTTCCTGCTGAAAAGGACCCTAGAAGTAATGTCTGGAAGTTCTCTCCCTGCCTGGATCATAGCTTCATACCCCACTCATTACTATTCAATTATTTAGAAGTAGCTGTTCTGCCCATTAACCCCTTTGTGGCTGTTACAGTAAGGGCTTTATACATTATCTCAAAAAAAAAAGAGTCCAGGCAAGTGATCTCTCACAGTTATGTAGAGTAAGTCTAACGTTTCACACCAATTTTTGCTTCTCATCAGGACCTGGGCTTGTAGCCAGCAGCCAAGTGACCATGCTGAGCCACAGTCAAAACAAATACAGGATATCCTTGGATAATTGTGTGAAGTGAATCATGGAGGCATAATTGGATTTGCAGCTTCATGTTGATTGTTCCAAGTTGGTTCTTAGATTCTGGGCCAGGTCCTTCAAATATTTTTAATTCAGTGGATACCAGTTTTTTGCACCTTACATCACTTTTGGGATTGCACTAAATTTTGGCTTTGGTAATGATCATTATAGCAACCGGGGATCAGACTTGTGTAGCATCTCCTTAGTCATTCTTTCTCTCTCTTAGTTAAATCCCATGAGCTGGGAACCAGGTAGGTAACATAGAATCTACTGTGTTCTGGCCTTTGTCACATAGAGTTCGCGTCCTCCAAAGCAGGAATCATTAAGTTAAGTTGATTTTTGCATTTGCTATATCTTGGTATCCAACAGCAGTGGTTAAAACCTTACTTTTTTGTGTTAAAAATCCAGCTCATTATAAAACTATTCTAAGGGCCTTGTTACATGGTCATTTTGGATGGCTCCTGGAGTTCTTAACCGCTAGACTATTCACACATTAACACCTTAAAGTGGTTTTAAGCATTCATTATGTGGCTCAAAGTTATGCCACTCTAGGGCAGGATTATCTCTGATCTGCACTGTCCAGCTCCTGTTCCATTAAGGTGTGGCCACTCCCCACAGATGTGCTGCCCAAGGTAAAGTCCTGCCATATCCCAGAGTCTTTGCACCCTTGCAGATAGAGCAGGGAGAGAAGCCTGTCCTGGCTCACTAGCCCTCTTGTGGCAACTCACAGCTACATCTCCTAGTCCTGCCTCTGCTCACCAGGCCTCTAGTGGCAAGTCAGAACTGTG
Organism: Crocodylus siamensis; assembly: GCF_052110815.1. NCBI lineage: Eukaryota > Metazoa > Chordata > Crocodylia > Crocodylidae > Crocodylus > Crocodylus siamensis. The sequence continues at coordinate 115,898,420 of NC_143398.1, forward strand.
CAGGTGGTGGACAGTTAGAGACAGTTTCTAGGCTAAAGGGTGTGAGTGCTCCAAACTGCAGACTAGCGCTAACATGGATCAACATTTGTGTGGCTTATAGCATAATGTGTAACAAGGCCCTAATGCTATTTTAAGCCCCACCTATAGACACCCCCATAGTCTCAGCTCCTTTCAGTTGTGCTTAAAATACTGGCTAACAATGTTTCTGAGAGTCAAGGATTCTTGGCGTCTCTCAGAATGAGGTCAACAGTGAAGGTGGAAGATGAGGCTTGTTTTCTGCTAGGGAGTGCCTTCCAGTGAGCCGGTCTGTTGGTTCTGAGCATCTGGTTTTAGATGGACCCTGGTTGTGGTAAGTCAAAATTCAGTCAAACACAAAGAGGGAGGTTCAAAGAAAGAGCAGAGACTGCCAAAAAAGAAGCAAGCAGTTTGTTTGACCTCCCGCCAACCCCCGCAATGTTGAATGTAGACCCTTTTCTTTTTGACAGAGGGACCTCCAGAATCAACTGTTTAACACCCCTTCTCCCCCCGTTTTAAAGCAAGATGCAATATTCATCTATGCCATTACTATATTATTAATCACAGGTCAGGGAATGCACCTTGTTATTCATATATGAGGTCTGTTCTCTGCCTGAGACTGCTACTTTTCAAGAATCTGCAGAACGCAAAAACACAGCTTTGGATAAGGGGGAGCTCCACTGGTGTTTAAACCATCTTTAAGGCCTGACAGTTCTGAGATGATCCAGCATAATTTAATATCTCAAGGACCTAAGTTACAGTAACCATGCCTAAAGTAACTGTTGGCTGCTTAATGACTCGGTTGTCTACTTCTGATACACCTCCCTCCTATCTTTGGTAAATCCTTATACTGAGAATTACCTTAGGCAATGAGAATTCTTTGCCCATTTGGCTAACCAGCTTTTAAGACCCTCATGTGTTGCCATAATGGGAGCAAGAATCTCTTTCTTTTTCCCCCCTGCCCTGTGTGTGTCCAATTTACAGTCCTCCTTGTCTCTAAGTGTGTATGTTCTTTTCTATGAATGCACACATGCGTGCGTGTAAATGTGTGTGCACACACGCGTGCACACACACACACAGTCTGGGGAAATTATTCCAGCTCAACAGTAACAGTCGTCTCCTGGTGACAGGATATGATTATGGAGACTATTACACAATATTACAATAATGATATTGTTAGGCATGTAGCAAAGCCAGTGATTCTAATTTTTCTAGGCCTTCAGGCAGGAACTTATTTGGCGGGGGAGGTAGACTCAGTCCTTTCCAAAGCAACTCTGCCTGCCAGGTGGGAGAGAGTTTGCCTCAGTGCTGACTTCCAGGAGGCAGATATGTTAGCATTTGATATGAGTCTTGAGCTTCTCCAAGTTAAAAAAAAAAAAAAAAAAAAAAGTTTCCAGGACATGTTTATTTTGTAATTGCACTTTAGCACAAATTACTTCAAATGAGGGAATTCCATCATTACAAATCATGAGACCATGATATCATCTGTAACAATTCTTAGTATTACATTGATTTAAAGAGAGTGGGATAAAAAGAATATCTGGAGTCACCATGGCAAAGACTAAAAAAAAAAACAGACGAAGAAGAGTTAAGAGGCTTCCAAAGCTTCCCAGCATAAGCTGTCCTCTAAAATTGATGCTTAGGGAGAAACATTCCCTGGGTTGTGCTGTGCACATCTTCTTGCAATATTCTTCTAAAGTCAATGGTACTGACCACTGCTGGTGATGCAATAGATAGACAAGTAATCTTTCAATTTATGACAGTTCCTATGTAATTGTCACTACAGTTCAGGCCTGGTTCCCAAGAAACATGAAATCTGTCTGTGTCTGTGGCAGACCTGAGGACTGAAAGCTGATGGAACTTCACACCTAGATCTGATGTAGCGGTGTAAACCTTAGGCTAGCATTTTATATGCTTTTGTAGTCAGTAAAACAGCCAGTGACGGGAAGGCACAGAGTCATGGGAGACACAGTACAGCTGGGGATGTTGGGCTACTGGAAAACATGGTGGTATTAACTCATGAGCAGGGATCCTGCTTTTCTCTGATTTAAAAAAATCCCGAATTTTTGGATTAATAAAAGTAACCCCAAATCCACATTTTCCCATGATTACAATGAAACACCATTAATATATAGATATGTACATAGTGGGGTTTCATTTTAATCATGGAAAAATGTGGATTTTGGGGGTTTTTTTAATCTGAAAATTGGGGATTTTTTTTAAATCAGAGAAAATCGGGATCTCAGCTCATGAGACAATACTCTATGTAGAGACATGAACTGCTTCCATAATGTTTCTGTTATTGGTTGTGAACATGCAGCAAGCATGCTTAGTTTAAGTTTTTGCGAATATTGCCTTGTTCCCCTCTCCCCTGTTATAAAATTTACTAAAAACAAACGGATCAAAATCATACCCTTATTAATTACTATAAGAGTGCAGGTTTCACCTCTGTAGAGTGGTTATTCTTTACGTATTATAAATATTATAATGTACCACAATGCGCAATTACTGGGCACAAAACTTCCCTTGCCCCAGGTAAAAGCAGGATTGTTTTTAGGGCTGTTTGAATATTCTGAAATTGTACCCTGGACTACAAAAAAGTGAGTCAGTTCTGCAAGGGTAATATTGTGGGAAAATTTCCAGCCTTCAGATGCCTTCAGACATACTTATCCATATTTGTGGCATATTCAAGGTCTAATGTTCCTCCTCTCAGCTGTATATTTTAAGAGAGAATGTTAATGGAAGGAAACATCGTCATAGGATAACGGTCTTCTGTGGCTAGATAAATGCCAAAGCAGCTCTGAAACACTTCACAAACAAATCTTAAGGCCAAAGGTTTTATTTTCAGAACACAAGACACTAATCCTGCAAAATGTATTCTAACTAGTGACAGGCAAACCTCAAAAGAAGTGGATTTCTATTGGAGACATTATCACAATTGTTATCTTCCAAATGGGGCTGAAGCGGGACTCTCTTTCATTTTATATCTTGCCTGGCGCCAAGTACAATGTTGTTACTAAACAAATAATAAATAAGAGTAATAAATAGTGCGAGATTTCCAGCATTTCTAACGTTGACTGGATCCCCATTCTCTTCCAGTCAAAGAAGTGTAAAAATATGTCTTGCTTCTAAAAATAGATGGTGATTGTGGGCTAGAGGAATCTTACTTTAAGTGTATTGGTTCCCTGTGCCTGGTTACAATGGTCCAGATTATAGCCTGAGTTACACCCACACAGCCTCTTTCTAATTCACTTGAATTACAGTGAGACAGTGTGACCAGTGGGCAGAGCTGTGAAATAGGGACTTGGGAGGCCTGGAGTCTATTCCCACTTCTGCACCGGGCCTTTTGGGTGACCTTGGGTAAGTTGCTTCACTTTTCTGTGCCTTTGGTTTCCTACCTATGAAATGGGGCTACAGAGGATTACCTGGCTTTGAATAATTATTCAAACACCTGTTTGAGTGCACTATTTGAGTGCAGAATTTGGTAATAATATTAATAGTGCTGAATAGGCAAAATAGTTGATTAGTTTAACCCACAGAGAAATTGGCTTCCTGCAGAGTGAAATTCAGCTTTTGCATTGGATTAGCATGTAGCTTGAAGTGGAAAATGAGTGATGTATGGTCTTTGGGCTGGCTGTCTACACAGGACTGAATTTCTCTCTCAGAGCATAAATCACCCTCCAGGACCTGATCCTGCAACTCTTTTTGCACAAAAATTTGACTTCAAGGTCTCTTCCTAGACATGGGTGCCTATCTGGAAACCTTGAAGTCCCAGAGGTGTGGTGAAAGGGACAAGTGAGTCTCATACATTTACAGAATTGGGTTTGAATGCCTTTTTTTAAATGCAACACAATTCCCTTTACAAACAATGTAGTTGCCACTTGGCTGTATCAGTGTGTGATCGGGAAAGAATAGCTAGAATATAGCAAGTGAACTGCTTGGAAAAAAAAAAAGAAAAAGAAATGCATGTGATACTGAATCAGTTAGCTAGAACCTCTATCAGGCACTTTTTCATACACTGCTAATGCAATTCTGTACATTAATTTTGTTCCTTCTGTATTCACCACACTAAGAAAAAGACCAAACAGACTTTTATGTGTTACCAGTGTCTATAGAATCCTGCACTGTAACAGATTTTCTTCCCTCTTGAGTTAGGTATATTATCTTTGCATTTGGAAGATGTTGGACAAATTGCATAAAATAGTTTGTAGCTTAAGAGTAAAAATTCTCCTGATCAATTCAATTGAAACAATATGTTTGTTTATAGAACTGAATCTGTTACTGGAGCTGGCCAAATAACACCAGTCATGTTTCACAATACTAGCCATCCCTGATATATAAATAATAACAATAAAAAGCCTAAATAACAGAAGTGAAGAAAAAACTAATCTTGAATTAGATCAAAAGGGGATTTCTAATTTTTGGTAACATCTTGCCGGTTAAACTTTATTAAAGTAAAAGTATGGGGCTACTATGGAATTGATGTACAATCGCTTTTTAAGGAACAGAGTGTGCCTTGTTAATGGAATCCATAAAAGGCTTCAAATTTCCTGAAATTTCCCCCTTCTGTTCCTGAGTGTATATGATCTCATAGGAAACTATCTGGGAGAGGCAGGCTAACTCCATTGCATAATCAAGGTAGCATTGTTATTTTAATGCTCAACTTGCCTTGCTTCCCTGCTATGAGTTCAGTTACCAACTTTTTCCTTTGTTGCCAAGTCTCTATTATCAGAACTGCCAATGTTCTTAGTGGGGTTACACAATACTATTACTATAACTAAGGGAACTGAGCCTAATTAACGTGTGTGGCTTAAATACTGGTGCTGGCAACACAGTCAGTTCCCTTCATCCCCCCTTTCTACCACAGCTTTCTATAAGGTAACATCCTTATAAATTTAGGCCAGTGATCAAAGTGTAAGATAGACAAGGAAAGTGATGAGCTGAAAGAAAGTGATAGGATATTTCCCACTGATAGTTTCAGATACATTTAAGGCTACATACAGACATTACATTTGTCTTGGGATGAACCATTTTATCACATGGCAAAGTACAATAGTTCAGACATCCAGGTTTTGTCCTGGAATAATTCCTAAAAAGGTTGATAAGATAAGAATTACTGAGAGTTTATCTTGGGATCTCACAAAGTGCATCTGCAATCCCAGGACAACCATTCATAGCTGAATGAATGGCAGAAAAACAGCATTGCATTCAGCTTTTCACTAAACCCTGATTAGAAGGGGGATGTGTACTTGCCAATCCTGGAATATTTCTGGTCTAGGACAAACACAGGCAGAATTTGTGCAGGGACAAATGTAACATCTGTTCCTAGCCTAAGCTAGGTAAGCCCTGATTCTCAGAAGTACATAAACTACTGAGAGGGTAGGAAAAGAAGGGCATGTCCACATGAGTGCACATGCACACTTTGTGGCACCCCGGAGGCTTTTTGACTTTGACTTCGGAAATATGAAGTGCAGAGAACCAAATCATGTGTTTTTGAGGCACCACAAAATGCGCCCCACGTATGTGATTTGGTTCTCCTCTGTGCTGCATATTTCCAGCACAGAGCCAAATTTAGAAACCGGGAAATCCTGGTGTAAAAAAAAAAAAAAAGTGTGCCCAAAAAAAGTGGCATGGCACACATGGTAGCAGCACGTGCCACCCAAAATCAGAGTCTGACCGGTCAGAGCCACACTCTGGCTGCTGGCCAGGCTCTGCACAAATACCTGGATCATCTCTGCTGCAGCCCTGGGCCCCCAGGACCCCAGGTAAGGCTGCTGAGGCCTGTCCAGGTGCTGCCCCCAGTCTCCCCTACCCCACCCGGGACAATTTGCTCTGCGCCAGAGCACGCATGCAGGGGCATTCCCTGGGGACAGCTAGCACTGGAACAAATGTGTGCCACTGCTAATTCTCCCTGGGGAAACGAATGTGCGTCTTCATCTGGTCGTGCCCTTATCCTGCTATTCTGTAGAAATCGGTAAGAGTTTGAGAAATTGTCGAGATGGATTGCACCTTGAAGCTTCTCTTTCTTCAGAAGGTTTACATAAATACAGAACAACTCACCCAGTATATTTTAAAGGTTCTTTTAATACACTTGGGTATACCCAGGAGTTCCTTACTTTATATAACCCACAAAGGGAAACACATTAAACAGCCTCTGTCTCTGAAAGCCTTTTACGGAAGCTAGTGTTAATCTTTGCTGGCAGAGAAGAAGGAGCAAAGGTATCTGTTTTTTGTTATAGTGCAGAAGTACAATTATGGTTTAGTTAATGTGAATGGATAGTAAATGTACTGAATTGAAATTACACTGAGCCTAACCAGAGGACTCTGTGGCACTCTGTGTACTGCAGAGTTGTTAAGTTTGGCACTCTGTGCTGGGTTCCAGTCAAACATTTTCTTAACCATATTAGGTTGTATGGAAATGAGCCAACAAGCCAATAGGCTTTTGATGTACTTATTGTTTGTGTACATATTTTATGCACTAGCCAGTGATTGCTTCTTTTTGAAACTTCTAACAGGTTTGATAAAATAAGACAATTATAACTCTTTGGTTGAACTGCTGTTAAAATTTTAGACTCAGAAAGCTTTTCCTAGGATAAAGGACAAGTGGTTTGTAGAAATATAATAATGCTCTGCATTTACCTAGCACTTTTCATTCACAGCTCTCAGGACTTTTATAGGTGGCTAACTGAACATCCGAATGAAAGCTTGATTGGTAAATATTATGTTGCTTTCCAGGTGAGAAACAGACACCAAGAGAAATAAAGTGACTTGCATAAGGACACCCTGCAACCTGGTGGCACAGCTAGTGTAGTCAAGTCCCTTATTTCCCCCCACCCTACTGGTTCTAGTATCAGACAAGTTGGTCCCTACCAGAGATGTTCCAAGCAGTCCAGGAAAAATAAATTTTATGATGGATCTTCTGCCAGGTCTTCACACCTTTATTGTACTGCTTTTTGGAGTTAGCTGGGAGGAAAGTTGAAAATATTAAACCTAAGGAAGAATTCTGTTCTACTATTGTCAGGCAATCCCGAATCACAAAGTCTAGGGAATCCAAAGAAAGAGCCTGAAGAATTCGCAAAAGAGTTCCTTGGACTCCCAGAGGCCAGACACTGAAATACATTATTAGTTCTTCTTGCCTTGGACAACAAATTGCTCTCTGTTGTACATACACTAGACCTTTGTTCAGTCTAAATTTAAAATCCTTGTGTGAATGTGCTTCTGCTGTGTTTCTTGGTCAAATGTTTCACAGGGGGACTGGTCAAAAATTCATCCTCAAAACTGTTTTCCAGCAGAAAATTAGGATTTTGATTAAATTCATGAAATATATCTGCTTTTTGCAACCCCTGCAAACAAACACCTTTCTTGTAAGTGTCCAAATACTCAAACCAATTTTTAAGTGACCCGCCAAAAGTTTAAATTCTCAAATTCCTGGTCCCTCACAGAATATGTAGTTCGGATGTTTCAGGTCCTTATGTCTCTTCTGTAGGACGGGCTGCATGACTGGATTCCATGGTTCATGATGGACCTTGGTTAAAAGACTTCTGTGATGCTGCATGGAAGCTCAGCAAAAGACAAAATCATCGTGCATAGTACATTATGCAGTCTGGCAAGGGAGTCAGGCCCACAGAGGAAAATGGTAATAAGGCACTGTGGTGATTCTGTTGGAAAATATTATGTAGAATTGAATTGAAACAAAATATTTTGCTTTGGTTATACACATTGAAAAAAAACCATTTAATTTGGGGAACATTTTTTTTTTCTCATCAGTTTTTTTCAGATGTAAAGGTTTGAGGTTCAGGTTGACCATTTTTGCTGTTTTAATGAAAATATGAAAATTTGTTGGGGACAGAAGAGGAAACCACTTTCCAAGCAGTGGGTCTCTGTTCCATAGCCCATTACATTTCAGTGTTGGGTTTAGTTGCAGGAATGCCTTTTGGCATTTTTCTCCAATCTTAATTAAACTGTATAATTCATAGCTGTAAATTCTTGTATCATCCTAAATAATTCCATCCCTTCCCTTTAATGCTGTTCAAACACTTGCAAGCAGTTGTCACATTTCTTCTTGGGATTTGTTCAATCTATGCATGTTTTCTTTTAATCTTTCTTTGCAAGTTAATCCCTCCTGTTTGCTTATACTTTTTACTGCTTTGCTGTGATCTTCCTCCAGATTGTTGTTATCAGTCAGGAAATGAATTGTCCAGAACTGACTGCAGTATTCCAGGTCTAATAACCCTAGGGTAGTATGCAGGGGTTGTTAACTCATATGCTCCATGACATTCTGCCTTTGCATGCAGCCCAAAATAGCTTGGACTTTTGTTGCTGCCTTATGATAATCCAACTGAATCTGTCCTTGGTAGAAATTGGAATGAACACCCACAACTTTGACTCACAAATGCTAAACCTGGTTTTGCTTCTTACTTGTTCTGTTTACACCAGTGCAAAGTGAATGCAATGTATTGGGTATAACATGATCAGTGTGCAAATAAACCTGACCTGCACCTGGTAGAAGTGATGACCCACAGTGCAGAATAATTGAGAATAAAGACCCAGAACCACTTCCTGCAAAACCTTGAAGTTAATGAGGTCCAGAACAGCCTTTATGAGTCAGGATTTTGCAGAATTGGGCCCAGAGGCTATAACTGTAATAAACGTGTCTGTGATTTATAACATTATTAAACTAGCTTATCTTTGGGAGTAAATGATTTGAGGTTGCAGAAGATAAATCTGATTGAAGTGAGGAATTCTCCAAGAGATAATTCATATGTTTACTATACACAGTTGCTGATATGGTCTGGCTATAAGAGATTACAAAACCACTGGAATGTGTAGTTTTCTTTTTAAATATTTTTTTATGTGAACTCAGTTCCCAAGATGAAGGATTTTGCTGTGTATTCATAGAGACCAGAGCAGGGATGAAGGATGATAGGAAGGCTGGTGAGCAAGCTGAAGAATGCAGGGAAGAAGTTCAGAGGCACAGCAGTCCTTGTGGATTAGAAAAGATTTTTTTTATGTTGATAGGTATCTGCCAGAACCCATCAGAATTGATATAAAAACCAAGTTAATGTAACATTAAAATATTGGAGATGGCAACTTTGACACAGGATTCATTTAAATAGGGGTGCATGCTTATCTTTGTCTGTGATTTTGATTTCAAGTCAGATCCAGCACTAGAAAGACCTTTTGCTGGTTCTAGTTCAATTCTCACAAGAATTCTTTGTGTGAAATCTTGGCCCAAGATGGGATTCTATGAAGAATAGCTGATCTTGCCATGTTTTAGCCATTTGTGGTTACAACCTAATGAAAACAGTTTGCAGTTTTTGGCGCCATCTGATCTGGATGCAGATTCTGACTTCAGTACTTCATGATAAACCCGTCCAGTTCCAAACAGTATCTCCCCTATCCTTCACTAATCAACTGCCTGCAGAAGCCAGACATTTATGCTAATTTTATGATTTTGAAAGTAAAGAAATCATGGTGAGTTATTCTGCAATTTGATAAGGACTCTATTTTTGCTTTTGGATGGAAACAGTTATCAGCAGAGGCTGATGACAGGGAAGGGTTTGTTCCTACTGCAGCCAGAGGTGTGATGGCAGCCTCTGGAGAAAGCAGAGAAGCTGTACTGGCATGGGCTTTGGGTACTAAGGAAGTAACTGGGGTGTGAGCTGGGCTTGTGCAGCCTACACTGAAACCCAATACTGCCATGGCCCTGTGCAAACACTTAGGGAGAGGTATTTTCTGCCATTAAGTACTTGCACATCTGAGCAGTAGCATAACTAACAGGGAGATGAGCAGTAGGGCTGTGCGAAGCTTCGGTAGCCGATTCGATTCAGAGGAGATTCAGCCTGATTCGGTGGCCAAATCTGACTCGAATCAGGAGACCCATTAATCTCTCCAAATTGAATCGGAAGCTTCTGAATTGATTTAAAGAAACTTGGAGATTCGGCCATAGACTGTACAGGTAAGCACTAGGAAGTGTTGGTGGGAGCAGCTGGGGGAACAGCTGGATGAGCCCTGGCTTGAACCAGCAGCCCTGGGAGAAGCCATGGCTTGTCTGGCTGCTTCCCCCCTCCCCCCCCATGCTAGGGTGAGGCAGATAGTGCTGGCATCCCCAGAAAAAGCCACAGGGGCTGGGGAGAATGATTGGGAGCTGGGGGATCAAACTGGGAACTGGGGAATTGAACCAGGAGCTCAAGGGTATGATCAGGGGCTGGGAGAATGAACAGGGTCTTCCCCCCAGCTCCCTGTTTGATTCCCTAGTTCCTGGTTCATTCCCCTAGCTCTCTGAACTTTCCCCCCACCTCCTGTGGCTTCTCCTGGGGCTGCTGGCTCAAGCCGCGGCTCATCTGGCTGCTCCCTCGCTGGGGTGAGGCAAGCAGTGCTGGCAGCCTCGGTAGAAGCCGTGGGGGCTGGGGAGAATGATCAGGGAGCTGGGGGATTGAACCAAGAACTGTGGGAATCCAACTGGGATCTGGGGGTAAGCTCCTGTTCAATTCCCCAGTTCCTAGTTCGATCTCCCAGCTCCCTCATATCCCCCCTCCTTGATAACAGAGCATTTATTAGCTTTGTTATCAGCATTTAACACCCCATGAGAAAGCAAAGCTTTTCATTAGTTTAAGCTCCTCTTAAACAACTTTTTCCAAGGAAGGGAACATTCCAAGAAGGGACATTACCAGCTATCTATTGATTAGCTCCAAAAAGGACTCAGTCCTGTCTGCCTGTGTCCCATCTGCCACAGCACAGACTGTAACCAGCATGTAGTATGGTAGCTAATGCTGAGGTGTCTGTGTAAGGCAGAGGGGGGAATCTCTGCTTCAGCAGGGAGTGGTGAGGGGGAGGGGAGGAGCAGGGGAAAGCCAGGCAGATGCCTATGGTCTCTCCTGGAGCTCCAACCAGGGAGCAGAGGGGAGGGGCCAGCCCTGTTGTTGAGCAGAGAGCCCCACCCATCCCAGAGAGCATGCCAGGATGCTGGGGGAGTCTGGTTTAACTTAAACCAGGAAGGAGTCTGGGACAGACATTGTATAAACTGGTTGGAGCAAAATCAGTTAAGTCCTGATACTACATTCAATCAGGTTTATGTTAAACCAGTTTCAGCCATTTCCAAGTTGCTTTATGTGTACTGAACATCTGTTCTGTTACAGGTTTAAACCAGTTTCTGATCACTTAAACCGGTTTATGTGTAATGTTTGTCCCTAGCCTTGAGGTGTAGTCCAGAGACCAGACTGCATCCTGGCAATTAATTCTAATTGTTCCATTTAGGAAGAAAGGGCTTTTCTTCTGCAGCTTGGCTGGCAGGCAGAGAGAGGTGTTGGAAGTGGCTCCTACCTCCATCCCTTTAGGTATGGCTGGCCCAGTCTAGAGAAACTAGTCCCAATACATTTTTATGGAAGCAGAATGACAGCTGTTGTGGGTGAGTCCTATGTTCTGGCCCTTGCACAACCATGCATGAACTAATCACAGTCTGTGCCTAAGCTTCAAAGCTTTCAATTAAATCCTAAATAAAGGATAGACCCAAGCTCTTAAATTCAAATCCAAATGTAGTCTGGGTCCACACTCCCACTGTGTGCATAAAGAAAAGTATTTTGATTCATTATTTTGTTTTGACCCATCTCTAATTTTTCCTGGGCAGACTTTTATATATATTTTTGTGTATGTCTACAAAGTACCTTGTCATGCTATAGAAATTAGGAATGTATTCAGGGTGACAACATTTACCTACAATTCAGAGAGTAAAGTCTTCATATTGTTGCATTTTATCCAAAACATTAGCTATTCAAATTTTCGCAAGATGACCTAATACCCTGAACATAAAAGAAGATTTAATTTTATGATTATTACTAAAATGTGTATTTGGGCATAGTTTCATAGTTTCTAGGGTCGGAAGGGACCTGAGTAGATCATCTAGTCCGACCCCCCCGCCATGGCAGGAAATAATACTGGGGTCAAATGACCCCAGCAAGATGTTCATCCAACCTCCTCTTAAAAACCCCCAGGGTAGGAGCCTGCACCACTTCTCTTGGAAGTTGGTTCCAGATCCTAGCAGCCTTGACCGTGAAGTAGCGCTTCCTGATATCTAGCCTAAACCTGCCCTCTGCCAGCTTGTGACCGTTATTCCTGGTCACTCCTGGCAGTGCACGGGGGAACAGTGACTCCCCCAATGCCCGCTGATCCCCCCTGACTAATTTATAACAGACCACTAGATCCCCCCTCACCCTTCTCTTTTGGAGGCTGAATAGGTTCAGGTCCCATAGGCTCTCTTCATAGGGCCTGCCCTGCTGTCCCCTGATCATGTGAGTGGCTCTCCTCTTGACCCTCTCCATGCTGTCCACATCCCTTTTGAAGTGTGGTGTCCAGAACTGGACGCAGTACTCCAGTTGCAGCCTGACTAGTGCTGCATAGAGGGGGAGGATCACCTCTTTGGACCTGCTTGAGATGCATCTGTGGATGCATGCCAAGGTGCGGTTGGCCTTCCTGACTGTCTCCCCACACTGCTGGCCCATGTTCATCTTGGAGTCAATGATGACTCCAAGATCCTTTTCCGCCTCCGTGCTGACAAGAGGGGAGTTCCTGAACCGGTAGGTATGGTGCCAGTTGTTCCTCCCGAGGTGCATCACCTTGCACTTGTCTGTGTTGAATCCCATCCTATTCACATCCGCCCACCCTTTGTAGCCTGTCTAGGTCTGATTGAAGCCTGATGCTTTCTTCTAGTGTGCCCACATCCCCCCAACATCTTAGTGTCATCAGCAAATTTGAACAGGGTGCTTTTTACCCCCTCGTCCAAATTACTGATGAAGATGTTGAACAGGGCGGGCCCAAGGACTGAGCCCTGTGGAACCCCACTGCCCACGTCCTTCCAGGTTGAGAAGGACCCATCCACTACCACCCTCTGGGTGCGGCCCACCAGCCAGTTGGCAACCCAATTGACTGTGTGGGTGTCGACACCACAGTCTCCCAGTTTCTTAATGAGAACGGGGTGAGAGACAGTGTCAAAAGCCTTCCGGAAGTCCAGGAAGACTATATCGACTGCTACCCCTGCATCTAATGATCTGGTAATCTGATCATAGAAGGTCACCAGGTTGGTCTGACAGGACCTGCCACTGATGAACCCATGTTGGTTGCCCCTAAGCATGCAGTCCCCAGCTGGCCCCTCATGGATGTGTGCCAGCATAATTTTCTCAAACAACTTGCCTAGGATCGAGGTAAGACTGACTGGCCTATAGTTTCCTGGGTCCTCCTTCCTCCCCTTTTTGAAGATTGGAACCACGTTGGCCCTCTTCCAGTCCTCTGGGACCACACCAGAGCACCACAAGTGCTCATAGAGCCATGCCGGGGTCCTGCAATGACCTCGGCCAATTCCTTTAGGACTCTAGGGTGGAGATCGTCTGGGCTGGCTGACTTAAACATGTCCAGCCCCTCCAGAAGCCCTCTAACTAGTTCCACGCTAATCTTTGGCCCAGGTGTGCCTTGCCTGGGGCCCGGGTGGGGGGGGGGGCCCAGCAGGGAGGTGGCTGTTCTGATCCCTTCTTAGGAAGACAGAGGCAAAGAAATTGCTAAACATGTTAGCTTTGTCGTCTGGTGTGACGACCAAATTTCCCAACGCATCCTGCAAGGGCCCCACGTTTCCCGGGACCTTCTTTTTTCCCCCATGTATTTAAAACAGGACTTCTTATTGTCCTTAATCTGAGAAGCTAGTCCTAATTCCATCTTTGCCTTCCTAACTGCCCCCCTACAACCCTGAGCGACTGTAGAATAGTCATCCCTGGTGATGACCCCTTCCTTCCATTGGGTATACGCCTCCTTTTTAGCAAGGAGACATTCCCGGATGCTTTTGGTGAGCCATGGAGGCTTGTGTGCTCTCCTGCTCCCTTTGATCCTCATTGGGATTACCTTCCTTTGTGCTTGGAGGATCACCCCCTTAAGGAGCAACCACTCTCCTTGGACATCTGGCTTCCCTCCCCTCTGGGACCTCAGCGCATCCCCAGCTATCCTCCTTAGCTCGCTGGAGTTTGCCCTTCTAAAGTCTAGGGCTGCTGCCTTACTGCATGCCCTTGCCACCTTGCGCTGGCATGTTAAAATAAGATCAAATCTTGTGCTTCAGAGCATAAGCTGATTGCTGTAGGGTTCGGAGAATAATTCATCTGCCTTACCATACACAATATTACATAACTAACTGAATGGATTATGGGAATGACACACCGTCTGCTGAATCAGCAGGTATTGGCCACTACTGGAGGCAGAATACCAAGCATTATTGAACAGCAGCCAGATAGGGTATTGGAAATACTAGTATCCCTGTGATCCAAACTGAAATGACTAAGAAATATATAGGTAATGAGAAATGCATAGCACAGTCAAATCAGACAAGTGGAGCAATTCATGTGAAAACAATAGTCAAAGAATAACAAAAACATTGTGGGAAATAGATACCTACTGGTTACATCTGCACTAGATATTTACTATAATTAGTTGCCTAATTAACTGTGTAGTAAATGTCCCTATGTTTTACATATGTGCCCCTATTAGGGCGCACTAAACTAATAAACTCCAAAATAGAAGCAGCAACTCAGGCTGATTTGAAAAGACTGAGATTCTCTTGATGCAGTAGTTTCATAATAAGTAGCTTCACAAAGGAACAAAAAAAATGAGTTAAAATGAAAGGCTGCGTCCAACAATATCAGAGCATATAAAACCAGAAATGTTGATTCATTGTTTTGTTTGGCCTGTGGGGTTGCAGGAAACATTCCTTTTCTTGGATTCGAGTACAAGGTGGGCTGAGTGTGGGAGGAGGAGGCAGCTGCTGAAGCTCCAGCTTTGGCCCCAGCCCTGATGCAGGCCTGAAATTGGAGCCTCAGCCGCTGTCCCCCACCCATTTGCTTCCTGCTGCCTCTGTTCCCCATGCTGCCTGTGCTGCCTCTGTCTCCCCACCACTACCTCCCATTCTCCCATCCTCTTTGCCATTTATCCTCAGTTGTGGCTCTGGCTTCATATCTG
This sequence comes from Crocodylus siamensis, assembly GCF_052110815.1. Taxonomy (NCBI): domain Eukaryota; kingdom Metazoa; phylum Chordata; order Crocodylia; family Crocodylidae; genus Crocodylus; species Crocodylus siamensis. The sequence continues at coordinate 115,913,423 of NC_143398.1, forward strand.
CCCCCACCTAACCAGGCAGCAGCAGTGCTGGTGGGGGCAGCTTTGGCCCCACCTCCAGTTCTGACATGGTCCTGGGGTTGGGGTGAAGCTGCTGCTGCTGCAACCACTGCTGTCTGACCAGGTGACGGCCATAACCAGTATGTGCTCTGTGCCCTGAACTAGAGCTGGAGCCATGGACTTCAGAAAAGCAGACCTCAGCTCACTCAGGGATCTCATGGGCAGGATCACTTGAGAGGCCAGTCTGAGAGGGAGAGGAGTCCAGAGAGCTGGCTGTATTTTACAGAAACCTTACTGAGGGTTCAGGAACAAACCATCCCGATGTGCAAGTATGGCAGAAGACCAGCTTGGCTGAGCAGGGAACTCTTCATTAAGCTAAAACACAAAGAGGAAGTATATAAGTGGAAACTTGGACAAACAACTAGGGAGGAGTACAAGAGTATTGCTTAGGCAGGCAGGGATGAAGTCAGGAAGGCCAAAGTACTATTGGAATTGCAGCTAGCAAGGGACATGAAAGGTTTCTACAAGTATGTTATCAACAAGAGGAGGGTCAGGGACAGTGTGGATCCTTTACTAAATGGAGAAGGCAACCTAGTGATAGATGATGCAGGAAAGGCTGAAGTACTTAATGCCTTTTTCACCCCAGTCTTCATGGGCAGGGTCAGCTCCCAGACTACTGCAACTGGCAGCATGGTTTGGGGCGGAGATGAGCAGCTAACAGTGCCAAAAGAACAGGCAAGGGACTATTTAGAAAAGCTGCTCATGTGCAAGTCCATGGGGCCAGATGGGATGCACTCGAGGGCACTGAGGGAGTTGGCCAATGTGATTGCAGAGCCACTGGCTGCCATCACTGAAAACACTTGGCAATTGCGAGAGGTCCTGGGCAATTGGAAACAGGTAAATATAGTGCACATCTTTAAGAAATGGAAGGAGGATCCAGGGAACTACAGACCGGTTCAGCCTTACTCAGTCCATGAAAAAATCATGGAGCAGATCCTCAAGAAATCCATTTTGAAGCACTTGCAGGAGAAGACAGTGATTAGGAACAGTTAGCATGGATTCACCAAGGGCAAGTCATGCCTGACCAACGTGATTGCCTTCTATGACAAAATGACTGGTTCTGTGGATGTGGGAGGAGCAGTGGATGTGATATACCTTGACGTTAGCAAGGCTTTTGATATGGTCTCCCACAACATTCTTGCAAACAAGCTAAAGAAGTACAGGTTGTATGAATGGACTGTAAGGTGGATAGAAAACTGGCTGGATCATCAGGCTGAGAGGGTAGTAGTCAATGCAATGATGTCTAGCTGGCAGCCAGTATCAAAGGAGTGCCCCAGGGGTTGGTCCTGGGGCTAGTTTTGTTCAAAATCTTCATCAATGACCTGAAAGATGAGAGAGTGCACCCTCAGCAAGTCTGTGGATGACGCCACGCTGGGGGGAGTATGCTGGAGGGTAGGGCTAGGATTCTGAGAGACCTCGGAAAATTGGAGGATTGGATCAAAAGACATCTCATGAATTTCAATAAGGAGAAGTGCAAAGTCTTGAACTTAAGATGGATTAATCCTATGCACTGCTACAGCAACTGGCTAAGCAGCAGCTCTGCAAAAAAGTCCCTGGGGGTTACAGTGGACAATAAGATGAATATGAGCCAACAGTGTGCCCTTGTTGCCAAGAAGGCTAACAGCACACTGGGCTGCATTGGTAGGAGCACTGTCAGCAGATCAAGGGAAGTGATTCTTCCCCTGTCTTTGGCAGTGGTGAGGCCACATCTGGAGTACTGTTTTTAGTTTTGGGCCCCCCCACTACAGAAAGGATGTGGACAAGGTGTAGAGGGTCCAGTGGAGGGCATTGAAAATATTTAAGGACTTCTGAGGAGAGGCTGAGGGAACAGGGCTTATTTAGTCTAGAGAGAAGGCTGAGAGGGGATTTAATAGCGACCTTCAGATTCCTGAAGGGTGTTTCCAAAGAGGATGGAGATAGACTGTTCTCAGTGGTAGCAGAGAGCAGAACAAGGAGCAATGGTCTTAAGTTGCAGCAATGGAAGTTTAGGTTAGAGATTAGGAAAAATAAGAGGGTAGTAAAGCATTAGAACAGGTTATCCAGAGAAGTTGTATCTCCATCCTTGGATCCTTTTAAGATCTGGGTAGACAAAACCTTGGGTGGCATGATCTAGTTGGGGGTGGTCCTCCTTTGAGCAAGGGGTTGGACTGGATGGCTTCTTGAGGTCCTCCAACCCTAATTTTCTATGATTCTAATCATCAGCAGGGGGATGCAGGCACCAGGGGAGAAGGTGGCAGGGAAGATGCAGGCACTGGGGGGGAAGTGACAAGGAGGCAGGTGGTGGCAGGCACTGGAGGGACAAGTAGTGGGGGGGACAGGTGACAGTGGGGCAAGGAGTGTGGGTCAGGCAATTTGAGTCCTCTGCCACCTGCTCCCCCCTATTGCTGCTTGCTTTCCTCCTGCTGCTTTCCTTGCTGCAGTGGGAGAGGGGGCAAATTTAAGATAACCCTCCAGTGTGCTTCAATTTAATCCTAAGGCTAGGTGCAAACAGTCAAAAAGCCCAAGGCTGAATCAATTCAGTCTTTGCAGGTTAGTCTGAACTACACAGATTAAGTTGAAACGGAAGTGAACAGACATTAATCTTTGATTCAGGAAATGATGCAGCCACATGCCTGCAGTGGTTCAGGCCAGAAGCCAGGGGTGCTAGAGCACAGCTCTCTGGCTTTGTGTTCACTTTCTTTTCCTGTTGTCCCCGAGGCCTCTGGGATTTGCAGTCCAGAATTACAGCATCAGGACTCTGCAGGGTTGCTCATCATGTCCTTTTTCTGTTTCCAGGTGCCTCTGGGTTTTGTAGTTCACTGCTGCAGCCAGCAGTAAGTTTGTGTGGGGGAAGAGGTGTTTAACCCTCTGTCCTGGCCCCAAACTTCAGCTGGGGTTTGCCTGGGGTGGGGGGGGTAGGCGGCTGCTTCCCCAGTCAGGCTTGCCCCTTCCCCCGCCCAGCCCCTTGTCAGCCAGCCCTCACTGCTCCAGGCAGGGTGCAGAGGGGTGGGGCCAGCCCTGCTCTCTGGAGCAGACAGCACAGCCCAGCCAAGGGCTGGAAAGCATGCTGGGGGACTGATTTAACTTGAACCAGGAAGGGGGCTGGGACAGGAGTTTCATAAACCAGTTTGACCCAGATCAGCTAAGTCTGATACTATATTCAACCAGGTTTATCTTAAACCAGTTTCAGACATTTTGCAACTGGTTTATGTGCAATGAGCTTCTGTTCTCTTACCAATTTAAACCAGTTTCTGGACATTTAAATCGGTTTATGTATAACTTTTGTCCCTAGCCTAAACGAATAATTAATTATCCATGTTTATTCAAGCATTGACTCTCCCAGAGGCAAAAATTGCTATTTATAATGTTGGTTCTTGTGACATCTGTCCCTTGAGAAATGGAGGCAAAGTATCTATTTATTTTACCCAAGGTCACCAGAGGTGTTGTTAGGTGGTAACAATTAGCAGCCACATTTGTGCTACAAACTAGCAGCTCTGTGGGAAACTGCTCTTCTACCTTTTGCAGCTACCATGAGCCATCTGTTTAAGAAGGCATACTTTTCTAGCTTGTAAAAGACACAGTCCCTTTTGTCATACCACTATAATGATGTCACTGAAAAGTGGTATTGGCCCTAAGGAATGGTAGAAATGAACTTACTACAATACTTAAATGTTATGTTGTATGTGGGATTCCTTGGTTTTTCAGTAAGCTTAGAATGGGAGATAACGGTAGCATCTCAAACACCCCTGTGCGTTAAATGGGCGAAGGTTTGCTCTGGAAGAGTGACCATCCCCTCTCTTCTACAGAAAATATACAATATTTTTTCTCTCTGAGAGACTGGTGAAAAGATGGGTTGTATTAAAGCTGATGAAACTCCTTGATTAGGTCTTGTCTAGCCTCTCAGGTGAATATCTTTGCGAAGTGCAGAGTACTCACCTCTGATGTGGAGAGGGCTTCTGACTTCTATTGGTCATCCACAGCTCATAGAAGACGTTCAGTACTTTAACAAAACCAAGTCCTTGCTTCTAAAATACTGTTTCCTAACCTGGTGGACTGCACATTGTAGGCCTGATTCATTTGGAAATTATTTTCCAGTGAGACAACTTTTGATTTAGTATTTTGAAATTCTGCATAATCCATGTTTGCTTAAGCTATATTAATTGAATTTTTCATAAAACATGCTGTTCTAAAAAAGACATTTATGGGTTTGACTTAGCAGTTAGTTATGTAGGGCAAATAGCAGTGTCTCATTTTACCATATGAAAGGAAATTTGGGCTTATCTTTAACTGCAGATAAAAACATAATACCTGGAAAAAGAGACAAGTATGATTTATTTATAAGTGTTTTATATTTCCATAATGAATTTTCCTTGAGTTTTAAAAAATATAGTCTGGCAAAAAGCAGGAGTCTTTGGTTCATTAGTTCTGTGTGGTTGTCACAAATGATTAGTTAATTGCTCTTTTTACATATGAGAGCCACGCTTCAGGAAAATATTTAAAGCATGCGGTTAAATATATGTGTACGGTATTTTGCTGAAATTGGGGCCTTAACCTGCTCCTAGCTCACTATCTTTCTTGCAAAAGTAGAGTTCTACTGAAATTATTATTAATATATAAGTAATTAGTTAAAATGTTTTATACCTTCCTCTTTTGTCTATGCCTAAATGTTGGGCAGGTAGGGGAAAAATGGGCTAATGCCCTCTTATTTTCCTTAGAGTTTGGAATTCATATTTTAGTTCAACTGGAAGTTTTGGGCTACTTTTAGAAAATTCTGTCAGCCTAAGAGCTAAAAGACCAAATGCTGAACTATTGGCTGTGGATGTATTGGCATCGGTTTTAGTGTGACTCTTTAAAGAAAACAAAACAAAAAACCTTTATGACTATGGCACATTTCTCTTTTATTCCTATTTATTTTCAGTGAAAAGGGATAAGTCAGTCAACATGTTGCTCCATATTGCTAGCAATAGTAGGCTTCTTTCAGTACCTAGGCTATCTTGGTTATCTCCACACTACACTGTAATCTGCAGTGTAGATATAGCCATAGTAAGAATTTGAGTACTTAGAACTATCTGTATTCAAATTTGCCCAAAGTCTTGTGAAAAATTCCGTTCTATGGCATTTTTAATAACTGTAAGTAGTTAAGACCTATGGTTAGGTCCTCAACCTTAGTTCTTTCTCTTTTCCATGGTGCAAAAGGGATGTTACTTCATCACAGATAGATGGTTGGGAATTTCCATGGCAAATATGTATTCTTGATCGGTGTCAAGCTAATGAAGTGGTGTCAGTCTCCCTCTTGCTACTCAACTAACACAGTATGATGACTCTAAGCAGCATCACTTTTTTTAGCTGATATTTGGTCTGTTTGGGCTCATGGACAGCTATCATGTGTTAGAATAGCTTCTAGGCTGATTTGCATTATATATGGCTAGGGGGATGAGCAGCTTGAGAATCAGAGATGCAACCACTTTTTCAACAACCTCCCTTCCTTGATCTGGCTTGGCCTAGGAGAGAATATGGCTCTTACATTCTCTTTCATATGAAAGACAGAACCTCCAACAGAGGAAGCCACCCATGCAGACAGTGATTCATGAATGATTGAGGAAAGAGTGCCACCTACTGAATCACATCACCATTTCCTGAAGTGCCTATCCAAACACTTACCCAACGTTAGCTTGTTTAGTCTATGAGGTTTCACAGCTGCATAGTACAAACTTATATGGACGGAGGAAATTACTTAATTTCTTCATATTTCCATTTTCTTTTCTTTTATATGAACAGCCTTGAATACATTCCATTTGGATATTTGCAGATAACTTTTGGCAAGTATTGCTGCTGAGATATCTATGTTCATAGAAAATTAAACAACATGAGGCCCCATCCTGGACATCATATTGAGGCAAACCTACCTTTGTTCTTAACAGGTTCTATATATTTTAAGTAGTTTGGTTGTTAAAAGTGGGAGTGGCCATCTTGTGTGCACATCTCCTGACTGAAATGGGGAGATAAGACCTTCAGGTACTCTCTGTGTGGCATAAGGAGAACCGGGATCCGAGTGTTCTCCTTTCTGACTGTGGACTATTTTAGACTTTGATACGAGTGATTCGTTGTGCAGCTGGTTACAACCAGAGATGGCTTTTTTCCCTTTTAAACTCTCATTATTTTCTTGAATATATTTGCTTTTGATGTTGTTAGTGGATTATTAAGGAATTTACTTGACAGATTCAACCTCTCTGTTAGGGCTGTGCAGAACAACACTGTTTCATTTTGACCTTGTCCCTCTGAAACAGTGAAAGAGGTGTTTCGTTTCATCATTTCATTTAGTTTTGAAGCACTGTTCGATTTCATTTCGTTGAAACTGTTTTGCTGTTTCAACATGTTTCGATATTTTGCCCATAGGCTATTATGGAAAATCATGAAAATGCCTAAAACGTAGCCATTTCTTACCTAATTCAGATGAAAATTGCAGGGATGGTAGCCCTTTTAAGGGCTTGAGGCCTGCCAAGTTTCAAGGAGATAGGTGCAGAGGTTTCTGGGAAACTGCATCTCAAACTGTTCAAAGCAAAACTCCTGACACTTGCTGGCAGTGGCAGACTCCCATCATCCTACGTACAGATCTGGGGGCCCGCACCCCCAGGAGGGCTGCAGGGCTGTACCGGACTCCTCCTGGGGGTGTGAGTCCCGGGATCTGCACTGGATGAGAGGAGATTGCCTCTGCTGCCTGGGACCAGTGGCAACATCAATCTTCTCCAGCGCTGCGTGCAGGCTGTGCCCAGTGCTGGTCCGCGGTGGCAGTGGCAGTCTTCTCTCATCCAGTGCACAGATCTGGGGGCTCGCACCCCCAGGAGGAGTCTGGCACAGCTCCACAGCCCTCCTGGGAGTGTGGGCCCTCGGATCTGTGTGCCAGATGAGAGGAGGCTGCTGCTGCTGCTGCCTGGGACCAGTTCTGAAGACAAGTAAGCCCGGCTTTGAAACTTGAAGCATTTCAAAATTTTCGAAACGTTTTGAGTGCCCTCTTTTTGTTTTGAAGCTATTTTGAAGCCTTTTGTTTTGTTTCAGTTTCCCTGTTTCAAGCTTGAAACATGTTGAAACAGCTTCTAAATGAAACACCTGGTGAAATTTTGCACAGCCCTACTCTCTATACTTATTTGGCCATGCTGCTTGTTTGAAATTCTTAACTGTAGATATGTGCACTGTAAGCTGGTGGTTCAAAGTGCTTCAGGCCTGATTACTGTAGAGAAAGAGACAGCTATGGAATATATTTATTAATGATATGGTTTATTTTGTTGTCAGGAGACATGATCTGAACCTGAAATAATGCTGAACATCCATCCCTTAACTTTGATGACAGCAGGGAGAACTGGGATTCGTAGCACTTCACAAGAGGTGCTTCTTAACTTTTAGGGTCACACACCAAAATGGTTCAGTAAGATAGCTACAGCTGATCACATCCATGATGTTTAATATAAATGAAAGGGACAGGCTGGACAGAGGAAAGGAAAGAGAATTGGTGGGCTATATGCAATTAATAACGCTTACCTTGCGGCCTGCCAAGGAGTCATCCAAGAGGAAGGCGTGCATTTTTCTGATTTATTTGCTTCTGGATGAAAGTTGCAGAGCTTTAAAAATGACTAATGAATCTCTTTTCAAGGTTCATATCTACAACTGAATTCAGATGTGCAGGAATTTAGTCTACCCTAACTGCAGCAGAAAGTTTAATTTTGCTCATCCAAAGACAGAGTTATAAGGCAAAACAGAGACACTGGACAAGATCCAGCACAAATAGCTCAGTTCCAGTGAAAACTGGAATCAGATGTACAATACATATGATAGACTAATAGGCCAATGCTATTTTACTGTACGTTAATTGAAGTTCCATTATACCAAGTATTTCATATGATGCTGATTATGGAAATAATTATAGCAATTTTACATAAGATGTCAGGAAAACTGGATTGTTAACAATGATTGCTGTGGTAGGAGCATTTTTGTCTGTATTTCCTTGAAATTCATTCTTTAAAGCTAAGCCATATTTGTATTTACTGATCATATCTTCAGCTGTGCAATCTACCATAGTTTCACTCAAGTCAAATCAGCATAGGTCCATTATAGCAGCTAAGACCTATTATGCATTACCGTGTGCACCCCAGAAAGTCTCTTAATTATAGCATTCTGTTTGTTAAGTGTCTTTTATTTTTTGATATACATTGTTAGATATGTCTGTATACATGCATGATTGTTTTGATTAGCTCCCTGCTTCAGCAATTTTGAAGTAAATTGGACTAACTCGATCAAATTCAGCAGTTACAGCAGATTTAAATTAGTGTAAATGAGAGCAGGCTTTGGCTTTTGAAGCAGGCATAAACGCGTACAATCTTTGATGAATATGATAGGCTTTTACTAGGCAATTTTCAAAGGCACAGGTTGGTTATATACCTAAGTCCCATTAAATGCCAATTGGAATTGGGAACCTAGTTGCATTTGTGGCTTTGAAGATATCCTTCTTAATAGAAAGCTACATAATGAGAGATCTGAACATTTGACTATTGCAGATGACTTGGAGAGACCGCTGTTAGAGTTACAAAGAATAATATACAGGAATGATTGTTTATCATATTTCTGTTAAAATTCCAGTGACACTTCATAGCTGAGCTGAATTTTTAGAACGAAGTTTATAAAGATCTAAGAAATGATTACTCAAAGTTTATAATAACATTACAGACATGACCAATCATTGTTACAAGCAATCTACTGGGGCAGTATATAGCAATTATCAGTAATTATCAGAGATCCTGATTTTCTCTGTTTAAAAATCCAATTTTTTTTGATAAAATCCAAAATTATCTGATTAAAAAAAGCCCTTTTTTTTTTTTTTACCGCCCCCCAAAATTTGCATTTTTCTGCAATTAAAATGAAATGCCATTATATATATATAATTAAGGTGGCCATCACAGAGGACATTCTGGTTTTCTGCTGCTCTGTCCTCTGTCCCCTATTGATACAAAACCCAATGCCTTTATGTCCTCCCTCTCTCTCTCCCTCTCTCTATATATATATCTATATATATCTATATCTATATCTATATGTGTGTGTGTTAGGACTGTGCGAAGCTTCAGTCCCTGATTCAATTCAGTGGAGAATCGGCCTGATTCAGTGGCCAAAACTCCAAATCTGAATCAAATCAGAGGACCCTTGAATCCCTCCGAATCCATTTCGAGAGATTCGGAAAGCTTCAGAGATTCCGACATAGACACAGCTTTAAATGTTTTTTCTACATACGTCAAGGTAGTAAGCAGCTTGCGAATGCTGTGATTCTGGGGCAGTGGAGGAAAAGCTGGCTTACTATGGCGGGGGTGTGGGGAACAGTGGGCCTGGCCTGGTGTGGCAGTGGATGGATGAGGAAAGGAGCGGGCATCCTCCCCACCTCGGTCCTGGGCCCACTCTTCCCCCACCAGCCTTCCCTGTGTCAGCCTCAAGCCCAGCTCCTCCTGTCCCCCAGCAGGCCTTATGTCGGGGGGAGGAGTGGGTGTGCTGTGGCATCAGCAGTGACATTGGGGCCAGGGGAGGATTGGCTCTGGGCACTACATAGGAGTGGCCCTGAGCCAGGGGAAAAGCCAGACCACTGTGGCACTGGGGGTGGACAATGGATCCGGCCTGGCCTGGCCCAGCCCAACATGGCAGCTGTGGTGGGAGGGGAGGAGTGAGCCTCTTCCCCGCATTAGGCCCAGACCCACTCCTCCCCCACCACCGCTCTTCCACATTGGCCCTGAGCCCACTCCTCCCGTCACCCCACCACTGCTGGGTTGGCACCACCTCCCTTGTTTCCTGCTGTACCCCCCGATGAGCTTGTAGACAGCCACAAGATCACCACTCAGCCTTCTCTTGTGAAGGCTGAAGAGATTCAGGTCCCTCAGTCGGTCCTCATGGGTTTTTTTTTTTCTGTAGGCCTTCAACCATACAAGTAGCCCTCCTCTGAACTCTTTCCAGGTTATCTACACCCCTCCTGAAGTGCAGCACCCAAAACTGGACACAGTACTCCAGCTGCAGCCTGACCAGTGCCACACAGAGGGGAAGTATCACCTCCTTAGACCTGATTGTGAGGCACCTACTTATGCAAGAAAGAGTGTGGCTAGCTTTACTTATTTCCTCATGGCATGGGTGACTCGTATTCATTTTGGAGTTGACTACAATTCCGAGTCTCTTTCAGCAGTTGTGCTACTTAGAGTGGTACCTCCCAGGCTACAGGAGTGTGGATGATTCTTCCTCCCCAGGTGCAACACATGACAATTTGTTAAACTGCATCCTATTCTGTTCTGCCCATTTCCCTAGCCTGTCCAAATCAATCTGGATTCGCTCCCTGCCCTCTACTTTGTTTACCTCCCCCCATACTTTGGGGTTTTCTGCAAATGTGGACAGGGTGCTTTCTACTCCCTCATTCAAGTCACTAATGAAGATATTGAACAGTACTGATCCCAAGACAGCCTTGGGGGACTCTGCTGCCCACATTTCTCCAGGTAGCAACTGACTAATCTACTGCCACTCTCTGGGTATGTCCCATAAACCAATTTTCCACCCACCAGACTGTGTAATGATCTACATTGCAACTGCTTAGTTTATTTATAAGAATTGGGTGTGACACTGTGTCAAAGCCCTTTTAAAAATTTAAATAACATCTACCTCTATTCCTTTATCCAAGCATTTTGTGACCTGGTGCAGGATCTGCCTGCTATGAACCCATGCTTGTTGCCCCTTAGCATTATTTTACCTGCTGGTCCCCCACAAATGTGATCCTTAACTATTTTCTCACAGGTCTTGCGAAGGATAGAGGTGAGGCTAACTGGCCTATATTTACCTGGTTCCTCCTTCCTCCCCTTCTTGAAAATAGGGACCATATTGGCTGTTTTCCAATCCACCGGGACCTGTCCTGAGCCCCACAAGTGCTCAAATAGTTGTGCCAGAGGATCCACTATGACTCCAGCTAATTCCTTAAGTACCCTAGGATGAAGATCATTAGGACCTGTTGACTTAAATACATTCAACCCCTCCAGGTGCCCCTTTACTAGGTCAGCGCTAACAGTAGGTGGTTTGGTATCTATCTTGCGCTTACCTAAAATCCCATTGGAATGCATGTTTGTATTCATGTCCAGGAACACAGATGCAAAGAAATCATTTATGAGCTCCACTTTGGCCATCCTATCTGTTACCAGTCATCCCCCCTGCTGCTTTGTGGTGCTGAGTAGCTCTGATATGCTGGTGCCCCTCACTCCCAAGTCACAGCTACTCTTAGGTCTGCTGGTGTCCCTTGCTCCTGACCTGCAGCCTCCCCATCCCAGCCAGTGCCCCTCACTCCCAACCCACAGCTTCCTACCCCCCCATCCCTGATGGTGCCCTTCACTCCTGATGTCTTGTCCCCTGCTTACAGGTCCCAGAACCCCAGTGTGTGGGGAACAGGGAAGTGTGTGTGGGGCAGGGTCGGGGTGTGGAGGGTAGGGGAAGTACCAAACCATAAGCAATGCATTGGGGAATTTGGGTGGCATGTGCTCCCCACAGATTTGTGCACATACAGTGGGGCATGGGGCTACAGCCTGGCTGGACCAGCAGGGGCAAGAGCCATTTCCAAGGCTCAGTAGGTGGGACCTGACACAGGAGAGTGGAGTGGGGCGGCGAGACTTGTTGCCACTGCTACCACCACTAGAACCCCCACACCAGCTGTGCTGCCAGCAGCATGAGGAGTAGCGGACTGGGAGCGGGGGGGTGCTGCCTTTGCCTCCTCCCACCATCTGCCGCTTGCACACTGGGAAATGGGAGGAGGGTGATCATAGGCATCTCTTCAGCCTGCAAGGAGAAACCCATGACTTCCTGCATTTTATCCTTTAAAGGAGAAAATCTGCATTTTTCTGTGACAAATGGAAAACCCAGATCCCTGATAATTAGTATTTAGAAATAATGATCCCTTATTTTCTGTTTGTCTATGAAGAGAATCACAATATAAAACATGAACAAAATTCTTTTACACAGCAATGTCCTGACGGAGAGGCAAGGAGTTTTTTGGGGGTAATATCTTTGGTTCGACTAACTTTCAAATGCAAGACATTCTTCAACAGGTCTTCATATAGACATCGGACCACCTGATGAAGGAATGCCTTGCATTCAAAAACTTGTTTAACTTTATCCCAAACATACAGTTGGCCTAATAAAAGATATCACCCCTAAAAATCCATGCCTCTTGCAAAATGCCTGGATCGTCATGACTACATCATTCCAGCACTGGCTTAGAGATACATTCTACTTTTTTTTTTGTTCAGTTTAACTACATTAGTCTGGGACATGTTTTGTTCTCTCTTCTACCACTGTAAATCTGGAGACACTCTTCTGAAATCAGCAAAAGTTACTCCATATTTACCCTGGTGTAATTAAAAGCAGAATGGTTGCCTTGGCTGTAACTTCCCTATAAGTCTTTAACTGCTTTAATTTGTTACAGCTATCTGTTTCATGTAAAATTGGTGTCTTCCAGCTTTTAGTTTATCTATGTAGAATCTATATTCTATATTCACTGACATGATATCAGTAAGTAAAATATACTCAGGGTGTGTTTCTGGTGCCTATTTTGCATGTCATCTGGAAACTGACCATCAGTTTTGCCAACAAAAACCTTATGGAATATATTTGATCTCATTGGGTTATAAGTTTTCCTGCTGTAAACCTTACAGGGAAGGAAAAAAGAGTAGGAATCCTAAGGAAAAGTACTGGAAGAAAGGTGGAGTCAGCATCCCCTTCCAAAATGAAGAACTCTGGAGCCAAAGCTGGTTTGAGATCTGTTGAATTAAGTACATTTTGGCCCTCAGAGAACCTGTGACCAGCTAAGGAACAGGGTGTATAGCTAGGACATGGTTTCTTTAGGAAATAGCATCCCTGAAAAATTTACAAGCATCTTCCAGTGGAACTTTATCCTAATTAACCCCTTAAAATTCTTTCCTCCGTGGTCTGTGTTTCTATGTGTATAGGGATGGGGAGAGGTGTTTATGAGGGAAACACTGGGTCACAGAGGTGTCTGAAGAGTACCTAAAGTAGTAACTGCAAGGAGAAGGGAAAGGGAACCAGAAGAAAGCACGGATGTTTCAGGATCATCAGGAGTTCCTTGCCAATCTTTAGGCTATTTTAATAGAATCATAGAAAATTAGGGTTGGAAGGGACCTTGATTTGCTGGTATTACTCTTGCTAATGCAGTCCTGTATGCTGTTAGCTTTCTTGGCAACAAGGGCACACTGCTGACTCATATCCATCTTATTGTGTACTGTAACTTCCAGGTCCTTTTTTGCAGAGCTGCTGCTTAGCCAGTCAGTCCCCAGCCTGTACCGGTTCAGGGGATTGTTCTGTCCTGAGAGCAGGACTTTGTACGTGTCCTTATTGAACCTCATGAGATTTCTTTTGGTCCAGTCCTCCCATTTGTCAAGGTCTCTCTCAATCTTAGCCCTATCCTCCAGCATATCTACTATACTTCCCAGCTTGTTGTATTTTATATTTGGAGGGCCAGGACCCCTGCTGCCCCTGCAAGACCAACTTTACAAGCCCTATCTCTCAAACAATTATGACTCAGGGAACTTAGACCAACCAAAGTCTAGTTACGATTCAGTGAGAAATTTTGCTTTCATTGAGATCCATGGAAATTTTGCCAGTGACTATACTGGAAAGTGGTAGGGTCAACTCCTATGTGAATTAATTCAGTTACAAGCTTCTAGCATGAAACACATTTCTTCAAAAAGCTAACATCTGTGAAGATATACTGATATGATTCAGAGCAAGTGAGGGCAGAATCAGACCCATCAGACTTACCACTTTTTAGATAGGACATACCGGTTTGTGTATACTTGCTATATCTCACCAGTATCACAGTACCTGATATATCACACCAATATCACAGACTGAAGATTTAAGCTTTATCCTAAACTTGTTGTTTCTTGGCCCTAATCTTCTGGTCTGGCCAAGGCAGGATCTCAGGATGGTAGGAAGCAAAGGTCACCTATTTGTATGTCCTTTGATTTCCTCTGACTACTGTATTAGGCAACAGTAGTTATGGTAATGGTAGCATCTGAGATCCTCATGGCTCAGCCCTGCTTTACTGTGCCCTAATCCTGTAGACCTGTCCCTGATGTGCCACCCATATTGACAGCTGGAACAACTAAATTCAGAAGCATTTATGAAGGTATATCCTGATAGGCAGACATGAGTCTAGAGAGTTTATGCTTAAGCTGGTCTGTTGCTCATGGTGAAGTGGGGAGCAGAACTGCCAACCTTTACTAACCTGTTACATCAACTTGGACTCCTCCAACCTCATTTCTGAAATTGTCCCTTCAGTCTTTGCAACAAAACAAACAGGAAAGTCTTTTTGTTAACACACATGCAGTGTTCTGGAAAATGTACTTAAAATTACAGGTACACAGCAGTGGTGTACAGCAGTGGTGTTCAATCTGTGGTTTGCTGACTCCTGGGGATCCACAGACTATGTAAAAGGGGTCCATGAAAGATGACTATGATCAATCAAAAGCATGTGAATGCACACCTGCAACACTTACAATTCAAAGTGGTACACACCTCCATTTGAATGAAAAAAGATTGAAAACCACTGGTGTATGGTATATGCACTGCTTCTGCTGCACCACAATATTTGGGTTTTTCTTTATACTTGGATAAAAGCTACTCAGTTATGCAAAAAAAAAAGGGATTATCTAGTACCATCTCATTATTACAGACTGCCAACAAGTACCAGCAGAATAATTATAATAATAAAAAGAAAACCTTTTGGAGTGACTTGAGGGGATGGGAGATTTAAAAAAATACATAAATGCAAATTGATTCATATCCATTCTGTCAAAGTGTAGGGGACTCAGGGCTGAGGCTCTCAGAAGTGGTATGTATTGTATTACTTCATTACTACTTTAACTTCTACCCTTTTCAATCTTCTCAGATTTCCAGGTACATTTTAGGATTTATTATGCAGGCAAGGAGTAGGTGTCAGGAAGCATCTGTGTCTGAATATAAGAGTTCTTGTGAACAGGAGTTGGAGCTCAAACTTGGACATAAGATATCATTTCTGAATTTGTTCCAGGAATTTGTATTTTTTTATTGTGGGGGAAAGAGGGGCAAATAGCTTGTGAGTGATATCTTTTAGTGGATCAACTGCATGTTTGGGGTAGACATAGGCAAGCTTTTGGGTATCACAATAGCTTAGTCCTTTTGTATTTTTCTTAAAGAAAAAAAAAAATCAAATGTCCTCATCAGGCAAGAACCTTAGGCCACTGACAGATATGACCCCCCCCCCCCCAAAAAACAAAACAAAACAAAAACCCACCAACAAAAAAAACAACAGTTAACTGGAAAAGGAAGCACACCAGTTTGACTTGTCTCCCCAGTGTCTGTATAGATCAGGCACTTCAAAACAGCTTTTTGGTGCTGTTATCTAAAGCTGATTCAATCAACTATTAGGTAAAGCACCAAAAAGCCTTGCTGAAGTCCACAGTGTATACAGATGTTGGGCGAGTCAGGTCAAATGAATGCAATGCCTCTTTTGGGTGTGCAGTCACTACCTGGTGCAGATGTGCACTGAGCTAAAAGTAAAGCGCTGTTTTCTTTTGTTCATGTCTGTAAGCAGCCTTAATTACAGGACAGATTTAATAAAACTTGATTTTAAACAATTTTCAGTTTTTACATGGACTGAGTCTCTTTATGAAATATGTTTTGAAATTAGACTATTGTACTATTAAGGAGGCTGATAAATAATATTTTCCATGTTAACCAAACAGAAGTCTTGACTGTGGTTCATTACAAGTCTTTGATCTAATTCTACTCTCAACTGAATAACTGCAATCCTAGCTGAATAACATGCATAATGTTACTGTTATTACTTTTAGTGTTTATATTAGAGATGGGGTAAAACTAGGATTTGTTTCCTGTAAGTACTGTCCTCCACTGTGCCCTTTAATTCTTCTCTACTTTCTCTTATGATAATGAATACAAAAAATAAAAAAGATGGTGAGCCACTAATACGCTTCGATAATGGAGGCCACAGAAATACTTGCGATAATATTTTTTTTCTAATGGGTCTGGTCCATTTGGACCGGTTAGGCCAGTTCACTGAAGGCACCACTCCAGCTTGGCACCTTCATATGAAAGCTCAGAGAGAGAAAGCATGAAATGGGAGCTGAGACTGATTTATCTCATCTGTTCAGGCTGCAGTTGAAACATGTTGATGATGTACCTTCCATTGCTGCTCTAAATCATGTATATATTTTGTAAATCAATGAAAGATATTATTTTCTAAGGCTCTCAACTCAACACCAGCCCTAAATTTGCATAGCAAATCTTAGTAATGACTTGATTGTTTTTATTTTTCCAAATGTAACATAGAAGCCCACTTATTGCTCAGAAACAAGACAGAGGGAACACACCATTTTTTTCAGAAGAATTTTTTTCTTTGGTAATGTGTTTTATTGGACCAATAACACTGCCATCCTAAGTTACTAGTTTTCACAGTCCTGCAGCCAAGTGAGCGAATTTGTCACAGAGAGACATCATCTCTGCAGTTCAGAGTAAGCATTCCAGGCATTTCAGCACAGTACTGAAGTCTATGGGAAAAGTCAAAGGGGGACTACTGGGAAAAATTCTGCCAGGCATTTCAGATTCTAACTAAGCAATCCCAAAGTGGTCATTATTCAGGAGTCTCTGTTCTCCTGTGCTTAGCAGTCAAAATTAGAAAAATAGCTGGGAATTGATGAATGGGCTGGAGAAGAGCAACGTACTTGTTTGGGTGAATGTTGTTTTTGTGGATTAAGTTAAAAATACTTCAATGGCCGTCTAATCACTCACATTTTCCTTTTCTTTCTGTCTGGTGGTCTACCTCCTTCCAAGCTCCTTTTGTTCCTAAACTAGCTAAAATGAATCCTGCAGAATGAGGCCTTTGCTTTCTGAAAACATTACCATTTCTTACAATTCTTGTATATGACAATAATTCCACATGGATTCCTTCCTCCTTAGGAGTCAAACATTTGTCTGGCTGATGTCTGAAAAGGGTGTAGGAAGCTATACAAATAAAAAATAATACTTTGGTGTTGTATTTCAATGCTGAGGATGGTACACTAAGCACCACATCCAATAGTGGCCAACCTTGAGAAACAGGAGCCAGGGATAGTGTTTTGGGTCCAGCAGTCCTATGACTTGGCTTCATGCTTGAACTTTTCATCCTGTTTCTGACCTCTACTGAACACTATCTATCTATTCATGTACTTCACTGGTCACACCCACACCTGGCTGCCACTCATCCTATTGTATTCATCCCTTTTGGTGACTCTGCCTGTACCTCAGGTTTCCCATCTATAAAACAGTGATAACGATACTTGGTTCATTTGTATACAAGCACCATGTATATACATTAACTTACATGGAACCTGTAAGCAGTATGCTGAACCAAAAAAAAGCCCAACCAAAAGCCTTTATTGTATACCTTTTGTTCTCTGTCCTTGTCCTATCTCTTCCTGTGTTTCTTTTGGCTCCATGGTCACTTCATACCAAGAAATCCTTTAGCTATTTTTTTGGTGTATGCCCTGTGCCATTGTCAGGCCCTCTGTTTCAGACATACGTATGAGAACTTCTCTGAGTGTGGCCAACATCAGTTAAAGTTTGGCTTTGTGACTTTTTTTTGTCATGGAGGAGGTGTTGGTGGGCAGAGTGTGTATTCACAGCCGTGCTGCTTTGCCCTGTTTGATGCTATGTAGGCATGCCAAAAACGTTTTGCAGATTCTGGTGTTAGATATGTTGTTTTCTTTCTATTAGCAAGTAGGAGACATAACTACATTTAGACACTATATAGAAGGTATTTAATGTAGCTTTTGATTGAAATGGGAATTTGGAGTTACATTTCCTGGGCCTAGCTGCATAGTGCTTTTCATGCATCTCTTCCTCCGGAGTATTTGGTGTTGGTTACTATTGAAGATGAATTGCTGTACTAGGTGGACTGATTTCTATGCAAGATGGGGGAAAGTCTTCATTGGTACAAGTTATAGTTTTGTTCTGGCTAATTTTTATGCTCAGATTCAAGATTGTAACATCTGTTATATCTGTGTTCAGCACTGGCTCATGAATATATATTGTACATCTATTTGAACTCACGTAAGTTCTTTTAGATCCATTAGCAACCTTGAGTTAAAACATTTACTGATCATACTCCTATACACATCACCTCTGTGTTTGACATAATGTTTATAAATACATGCATGCTGTGCAAACAGTAACTATAGCTGTATAATAAATATGGTGTGTGAGCTCTCTCTCTCTCATTTTTATTTTTATTAAAAATAAATGTACCAACCCTCTACAGCCACTTCATAAGTTATTAGCACTGATAGGACTTGGACTCTTGTTGAGATCTGTGTGGGCCTCTCTGACTTGAGTTAAAACACTTACCTCAATTAGCTAGTACGCATCATAGATTTGCATCCTTTATGTGGACTTCCAGTAGATAGGGACATGAACAACTTAGCCATCCTGTTACATAAACATGTTCACTTTTTTTCCAGTCAGGTTTCCAACAGGAGTGATAAAAACGGTTAGAGCATATTCAATTGACATACTGTTTATGCTGCCTAGCTTGATATATTGCATGGCTACACAAATTAAGGCTATTACTGGTATTTACTTGGTATTTTTGTATATTTTAATAAAGTCATGGGCATCCAAAGCCTGGAATAGATGTTCCTTTTATAAAATAGAAATAAATAGTTAAATGATAGCAGAGTCGTCTTTTGGATTAAAGTTGCTGAGTTGGAATTGATGTCCACGTGCTACTAGAAAGGCACAGATCAATAAATAGCACAGAAGAATTGCTTTGGTAGGGCACAAGGTTAATAAATGAGCCCAAAGCATTGTCAGCACTGAGAGCTGTCGACAGGCAACATCCAGTAGTTTCCCATGAGAAACAGAAAAATATCAAATGGCTGTAGATAGTTTTCCCCTTTTCATTTGTAGCAAAGATGGGACGTGCAGATAGTTTAAATTCTGAATGTCATGCTCCGTTAGGCACCCAATTGCATTTTCAGTGGCCTTGAAGCATTTCACCACGTCCCTGTGATTTAAAAGACAAAGAAGTGCCATCAGCAGACAACAAGTAGAGGCTCCAAGCCAGTGGAAGCCTGGGGTGCCATCAGCTTATTCCTCAGTGACATGACTCCTCTGCTGAATGGAAGACTTTGTGGGACTTCTTGATGGTGGCCTTGTCAAAGCCCTTTCTTCCCAGCCAGATTTCTCCCTATCTTCCATTTCCATTTTTAAATCCCAGCAGGGTTTCCTTTTCTTTCCCAGTTTGGCATTCTTATTATTGTATTTAATCCTGGCTATTGCACAAAGAAGGGAATATGCTCTTTTGATCAAGCTACCCCAAAACCAAGCAAAAGCAAAAGCAAAAACAAAAAAAGCTATGTAGTGGAATTCTGTTTGGAGTTCAGCACTTCTCATTTTGATTGCTTTAGCCAAATGAACACTACATCTAAATGAAGAAGGGTACAATACTGGGCCCCGAGTCTTCAGTCACACCATTTCCTTTCCACACAGGCTTCATACTCAAATTGTTAATTACCATTTGGACCTTCCCTCAAATTACTGATTCATCTAAGCCTTTCTCCCAAGTGGATATCAGTATAAAATCTAAGCAGGCTGCAAGGCAGAACTTTAAAACTGTCTGAGGGGTGGAAAGGAGAAAGAGACACAAAACTTAAAATAAACACCCCCTGCCCACCTCAAATCTTCTCTATTTCCCTCTCTTTGCCCTGAAGGAGAATTAAGGTTTTTCAAGTTAGTCTCAGCCCTACTTCAACGTTTAATTACTCAGGAAGGTCATTTTTCACCTCATCTACTCATCAATCTTTAAGCCATTAGATTTTTTACAGCTGGTTGAGATGAAAAACGAATTTTCACACCCAAAGCTTTCCTTCTAAACCAGGTCCTGGAACTCTTGTTCATCAGGCAACATTTCTTCATAAACCAAAACCCTGGAGTCAAAATAAATGAGAATTTGTTTTTGAAATCCAGTCAGTCCTACCTTTCCCTTGGGTGTGTTTTTGCACTGCACATAACTACCTGCAGCACTATTGGTTAGGCACCTGATGTGAAGTCCTGTGTACATCCAAAACTCTTACTGGAATTGATATGAAATGTAGATGTTGAAAGATTCTCAGTTTTTTATATATTTTACATTTTGTAAAATGAGTAGAGCTGGGCAGGAAATTGTTTTCCCATCCTATGATGATTTCACAATTTGATTTTTTCCTGGTCTTCACTGGGATGAACCCAATACCTTTAAAAGTGGAAAAACACAGAAAAACCTTTTATGCATACCCATGCTTATGCTTGAGATGTGGGGAAACCTATGTTTAAGTCTCTACTCTGATTGATTCAGACCAGGATTTGTGCTCTGATCATCACAACTGCTGGTTACTCTAGCTTAGGGCCCCCTCAGTTTTCAGCCCAGTTAATATTTTTATGCTTGGTTATGCACAATTGAGGATCTTGGGTGAATGACCTAACCACTGGATTGGGTGAGTGTTGGTCTGGCTTTGATGAGAAATTCTATCTTAATAAAACCTGGCATTTATATTTCTGTGAAAACTTTTGGATCTAATGAATTGGAATCTATCCCCACTCCATCTTCAAAAAAAACTTACACAAAAAAATTCTGACAAGCCCTTTTATGCAAATTTTATCCCAAAATATTTTACAGAGATAAAACAGTTACCAACTCTAGTAATAAAGCTGACAGCAAGTGCAACGAGCAAGAAAAATCAGGGTGTTAGACACGATTTGAGATAAAGTACAAGTCAATGATGGGAGGAGTTAATCAAATGATGTTTCAGCTGGTAGGCATTTCAGAGGAGAATGCTGTCAGTCCAAGAGGCCAGAGTTTATGAAATTGATAGATCTTTGATTCTCAGTCAGGATGCCAGGGCGCACTGGATTGCATTGAGATCCTTTCAATGGGGTGCTGTGCAGTGTTAGCACTATTAAGTATGCAAACATGATTCACAAGATAAATTCAGAGGTTCCAAATAGGATCTATAATGATAAAAACATGCTAAGCTGTTGTGGGGTTTTTTTTTAGTTTTTTGCAACAGAAGAACTGCTCTATATTTTTTCTGTAGTCAAAAATGAGTGAAAACGAAAAGGTGGCATTTCTAAGGGGTGTCTTGAGTCTAACAAGATTTAGAAACACTGGTCCAGATGAAGGGAAGATGGAAGAAAGAAAAAAAGATTGAGGAGGTTGACTTGAATAATTTCATAGAGGACATTAAAACCTTGGACAAAATCTTGAAGGTCTTCAGTTTTTATTTAGTTTTAACTCAGGCAAATTATGAATATTTATTTAGTAAGGAATAAAAAAAGCATAAATTGAGTACAAACTGCATGAGGACAGTTAATGCTATGTTCTCCTGTTGTTAGATGCCAAGTTAATTCCATTGGTGACAGCTGATGCTGCTCACATCCAACAGTGAATAACTCCTGCCCCTGGATTTGACTCCATAGTTACAGTGCTAAATTGTAGGGATTAACACCCAGCTTGATGAAACCTTATATAACAAGGCTGTATGAAGAGGACCTTACCAACCCATCCTTTGTGTGCATGCAGTTGCCATTGCCACCAAACAAGTTCTATTTGCACAACCAGTGAGATGATCAGATTGAAGCCAAGGAAGAAATACTGAATAAAGAATTAAAAATGATAGTGCCTGACCATTTGAATGCTGTCTTAAATCAAAATATTATCTTCACACTTGGGATGGAATAAAGTGAATACAATTTTTGCCATAGAAGAATCTTCCACTTAAAAAAAAAGATGTAACCCTATAACCCAGTGTACTAATGTGCATTTTTTCATGACCATGGGCTGTCTGCAAAATCTGTATATATATTTTTTTTTATAAGAAGGAAGTAAAACAATTAAAAAAAAAATGGAATGTTAACCAATCCCTTGGCAACAAAGCCAGTGTTTATTTTTAATTAAAAAATAACATAGCTGGGTTGACTTCAGTTTTCCCAGCTGCTATTCTTCCATCACAGCAGCTCTCTGGGCTGTTTTCCCTTGCTGATTTCTTTCATCATTTACACTTAGTCCGTATGCGTTACACAGCCTTTATGTAACATTTCCGACCATTTGGTAGTAGAGTTAACAATCCAAAGGAGTAACCTGAACTCAGTCATCCCCAAATAAGTCATTACTAAAATAGTTACCTAGAGTACCTGAAGTCTACCATCCTTTTTCATGTGAGCAATGCCCATACTGGATTTTACTTAATTTTATTTACCATGGATCATGAACAATGGAGAATTTCAACTGTATATTGAGTTTTTAAATGTGATGCACTGCATAAAAATATATTGACTTGGTTTGGAAAAACTTGATTTCTGAACATGCTGGAAATGTTTGGAGACTGACAAGAGCCTTGGATATCCAAATTGATTTATTGTACTTTTATGGGCAAAAGTTCCCTTGCATGTGTCATCTCCTCCCAGACCTGCGTCCCTGGGTGCACTTGTTCTGCTGGTACTCAAGAAAAAAAGGTTTGCCCCTGTGAGTGCCCTACAGGACACAAGTGAACTGCTCTGAGGGTGTGATTAGGTGGGGAAAATTAGGTGGGTGGGATTAGGCGGGACTTCCCTTTTTGGCACTGGTGAAAAAATCCAGCCACCTGTGGTCACCTGGGGTCTTTCTGGGTCTTGTATTGCTTAATATCTTCATAAGTGATTTGGAGGCTGGAACTGTGTGCACACTTGCAAATGGCACCAAGCTGGATAGAGTTGCAGACTGGGGAATGAATGGCTAGGCTGCAGTACTGCAGAATAGGACCTTGGGGTTACAGTGGGCCATAAGCAGAATATGACAGTGTGTTCTTATTGCATAAAGGCCTAATAACATACTGGGCTATATTAATAAGTGCATCCCTGGAAGATCAAGGGAAGTCATTTTTCTGCTCGTTTTGGTTGATAAAGCCACACTTGAAGTATTGTGCCCAGTTTTGGGTCCCATGCTTCAAGAAATTTGTGGACAAATTAGAAAGGATCTTTCAGGAATCATCAGGCATCAAGCAGGGGTGGTGGTGGGGGATAAGCTCATTTTCAGGTCTGGTAGGGGTAGTGTCCTAGTGGGGATCCAGCAGTGCTCTGTGACTCACAGTGGAACCAAGTATCTGGACAGCTAGAAGGCTATCACCCTGATCTCCCTTCCTTTCCTGTGCACATGTAACCAAAAGTGAAAGACTCCCATATAATACATTATGTAAAGAAGTACTGTTTTGGAATATTTCAGCCACTTTTGGAACATTTCAAAGGATTTTTATGTTTGACCAGATGGCCCTTTGAAATGTTTCAAAGGTGTTTGATACATCTGCCCACACCCTTAGTCTGGAGAAGAGAAGATGGAGTTGGGTTTGGGAATAGTCTTCAAATACCTAAAGGGTGGTTATACAGATAATGGTGGTAGACTGTTCTCTGTGGCTGTATGGAATGGAGCAAAGAGCAATGATCTTAAATTGCAGGAAGGGAGATTTAGGTTGGGAGACCTTTCTCACTGTGAGGGTGGTTAAGTTCTGGAACAGACAACCAAGGAAGTTTATAGAATCTCTGTCTTTGGAAGTTTTAAGAGCAGGTCAGACAAACACTTGAATGGTTTAGTCAGGGATGATACTGCGAGCAAGGGTGTTGGAAAAGATGACTTCCTGAGGTTCCTTCCAGCCAAATTTTCTATGGTTGTGTGTGGTGGAGAACATGTTGCCTCTCCTATTGATCAGGCCCATTCCTCATGTGGGTTGAAAATGAAGATATTAGTGCTGACATTTAAAGTCCCAAAGTATCTAAGTGAGATTCTGTTGCCCTACATCCTTTCTCCTAACCTCAAGGATGTTGGGCTGCTAGTAGGATAATCTCCTAGGGCAGTGGTTCATAACTTTTTTTTATATTTTGGACCAGCATGGGACTGGGATTGGGCACACGGAGCCAGCTGCTTCCCTCCTGGGGCTGCCCCACTGCCCAGCTTTAACCCCGCACATGACCGCCGGTGGTGGAAGCCGCTCACCTAGGCAGACAGATGGGGGTGCGAGTGGGGGGCCTGTGCCATGGCATCCAACCCTTCATAGCCTGGTGGTTGGAAACCTCTGTTTTAGGGTCTGAATTAGCAATGCCCATGTAACAATCTATAAACCCAACCGCAGGAGTATGGTCAGCAGTTAAGACCAAATCTAGAACATAGCATCAGAATTAGAGACTTCTAGTGCCTGAGCTATAAGAGAGCTCCAGCAGCTCCAGTAGTAGGAAGTGATTTTGGCCACTGGAGATAACTGCTAGAAGTTGATCATAGGTCTTAAACTTTTGCATTAAATATCTATAGCTTCTGTTAGTCCATTTCTGTGCAAAGCCTGACTTCTTTATTTGAAATATGCTAGAAACTTTGATAGTTTTAAAACTGGGTATTAGGATGCTTTATCCCCACCCTGAATGAGTGACAGTGCCTTGGGACATTATATTATTTTTACTTATTTTGTGGAATTTTAGCTGCACTGTGAGAATAGCAATCTTTGCAATATTGTGGTACATTCTCTTCTCAGCTTGGACAGAAATGGGAAGGGTAAGGGCATATGAAACATTACTAAACTAAATAAATAATGTTGGTCAAACATTTTTAAGATTCTAAAATGGTTTGATGTGATTTCTGCGGCAAGATTTAAGTTGGCTCTTATAACATTTGAACCAGTTTGCTTATTCGTAGTTTCACACATTCTGAAAAAGTGTGTTAGCAGGCAGAAAGACTAACACACTATTCATTACAGGCACTTTTACACATGCTCTGGGGATGGGGCGGGGAGAGTGCTTTAATTAGAGCAGCTCCAAGAGCTAATTAAAGCACCACTGCATCTCATGTATCAGAATCCCCATGCTTAAAAATGGTGGTGGGTTTTTTGAACTAAAGCTAGTTCAATGACCTTTAGTATAAGTGCTCCCAACATCATTTTTAAGTGTGGGAATGCTGATACTCAAGACCTGGGAGGCTGCTGGAGTGCAGCAATTACTATGCTCCAGCAGACTTGATTGAGTTGGCTCTTATACCAATTGAACCAGTTTCCTTACCCCAAATTAATCAAGTCTGCTCTGATGCACTGTACTTGCAGTGTGTTGGAACAGCCTCCATGCTTATGTGCAGGCATGTAAAAAATTAGAAAAGAACCTAAGATGAGTTGCCTTAGTACAGGCTAAATTGTACCTACCTGCTTCATGCTCATAGCATTGCCAGTTAGAATGTTATTGTGTGTGCCTCTTCATTTTTTATTTTTACTTTCTGACTTGCAAATTGCTGCTCTTATCCAAAATGGTCACAACAGGATGCTCTCGGTAAGGTGGTTGCCATGTTTCTCTAAATGTTTTTGGTGAACAGGAAGCTGGCCTCAAGGTGAATGCAGTAAGAACAGTGTAGGAAATAATGATGTGTCAGATTAATGTGGGGACTGGGCCCAGCAGACCATGGGGTATTGCAGCAGGATGTGGAGGTGACAAGAAACAGACTATGAAGTGGGTGTAAGAGCATGTGTAGGGGAGGAAGAGACTGAAGGTTTTCAGGGTACTCTGGTATTACAGTGTTGTGAAGAATAAGAGACTGTTGGGGTTTGTGATGAATGAGAGACTGTTCATGATGAGATTCAAAACTGTATGGAGACCAAGGTCAGTCCTTCCATCACAGAATAAAAGTCCTTATTTAGTCCAAATTCACTATGAGTTCATAGGCAGTTCTACATGCGTCAGACTTCAGGATTCCATCATTTCATGTAAACTTGGGGCAGTTTAAAGTTTTGCACTAAACTCATGCAAAATTAATGTGGATAGGTGAAATCTGTTGCTATTGGCCATGTCTTAGTCAGAGAGCTTACTTTTGTTGGCTAGGGACAGCAATTACACATAAACAGATACAAGGATCAGAAACCAGTTCAAATCTGTAACACAACAGAAGTACAGTGCACAGCAACTGCTTTCAAAATGGCCCAAACTAGTTTAAGATAAACCTGGACAGATGTACTATCAGATTGAACTGATTTATGTTAAATTGGTTTATTGAACTTCTGTCCCAGATCCTCTTCAGATTCAGGCTGTCTGCTCTCCCAGCTTCTGGTCTGGGCTACCGTAGGCATGTGACTGCATTTCCAGAATCAAAAGTGAATATCTGTTCACTTGCTTATCAGTTCAATCTATTCATCTGAGACAGATATGCAAAGATTGAATTTGTCTGTACTTAGCCACTGAGTACAAACCTCAAAGAACCAGAAAATAGTCTCAAATTTAAAACTGCAAAATCTGGGACCATTCACACTTGAAATTTCATTTTAGCTTATTATAGAGCCATGGTGTGTGACTAACTGCAGAGATCTATATCCAACCTGCTGTACAGCTGAATGGCATTCTTCTCCTTAACATGCTTTAAATCCACCTCTACTGGAAAATGCATATGAAATAAACAGAGAAAAAGCTCATGCTAGCCTATTCCACTGAGCAAAATCCTCCATTTTCACAAGGGTCTCTTCACCAAAGTTATCTGATTTTTATGGGAGCTTTGAACAACAGGTTTCATAGATAGTTTCTTTTAAAACTGGAACTATTGTTGTTGAACATGGTT
Organism: Crocodylus siamensis; assembly: GCF_052110815.1. Taxonomy (NCBI): domain Eukaryota; kingdom Metazoa; phylum Chordata; order Crocodylia; family Crocodylidae; genus Crocodylus; species Crocodylus siamensis. The sequence goes on from NC_143398.1 coordinate 115,940,148, forward strand.
CTTAGATATATATTTGTTTAATTTTCCTTGAAAAGTTTGTAGAACATGAATTCATGTTTGTTGTAGCTTCCATTACCCATAAACCAGGCTATGTTGCCATGTTCAATAACTAAATAAAAACAGAAAATAAATCACAACCGAACAAGACATATTGTGAGCTTTTTTAAATGTTACTGACTCATCTTTCAGTTGCATCTCTTTGCCCATTTTTGGCACCAAAATGGCCACCATCTGCCAGTTCAGAGGGTGCTTTGTGCTTCCAAATGATGCTTTGAATCAGTCAATTTCCATTTGCCTCCTAGGCAGAAGTGACTATTTTCTGCTTCATTCTGTATTCATTCTTTATAGATATTAATATCTGGATCGCAACTACAAGCATTCCTTAAAGCTTTCCAAAAAGGGCTAACAAAGTCCACATCTTGCTATCATTAATACAGTTTTGCAGTTAGACAGTGGATTGAATATCTGGGAGATGTAGCTTTGTAAGTAATTTTGAATTTCATTTATTAGCAGTACACTGGTTGTTCCAGGATGGTATTTGACTGCAGACGTGTCTTTATCTACTGCCCATGTTGAATAAGAACTATGCTCAATTCATAGATCTGCAGAACAAAACATAGTATGTTTTGACTTCTAATTTAAAAATGTTTATTCTTCCAGATCCCAATCTGAGAGGGAAATTCCTTCTCTTATTGGCTTCTCCTTGCAGCATATGCTGCTGCTCTGCTGGGAAGACATGGTTTCACAGGAACATATGGCCGCTCTTGAACAGGCTTGGCCTGACCTTGCTCCCAGTGATATCAATGGGAGTTCAAACACTGACTTCCGCTAAAGCACAGGCCTTACTATGACCCTGCTCTGGGCAGGTGTGCAACACTGTATATGGACATAAGCCCACATAAAGGGTGAGAGAGCCAGAGGAGCAAAGGGCCCTCACCTTGTGAATGCTGCTGTATAGTTACCAAGTTGTGCCCTGCGTACTAGTAGCAGAAACAAAGCCAAAGAGGGAAGTGCCTTATTTACATGCTGAGAGAGATGTTCCTGCCTATGTCATCCGTTTGTTACTGGGCCCTCCTGAAAGTCAGCCAGATTTCTAACATCTTCTGTATGTAGTGGGCTTTGACTATTTCTTATTTTTACCTGTGACTTTGATTGTCCTGTGGACACAACTAGTTTGTCCCCCTGCTTCATGCATGGGCTAGTAGGACTGATGTAATCATCACACCAATGGTGCTAATTTCTATTGGCAAACCCTTCCGCCACACGGTCTGTTTCCATGTGGAAGGCTCTGCCTGCAAAGGACTTGATGGTATTCTGATGCAGAGATCTGGATACTGAAGAGTCTCTGCCAGATGTGCTCACTCTTACATACTGTGGAGGCCAGTCCCAGAGGAATGTTATGCAGACTGTCAGGCCTAGAGGCTTAAGAATAGGGCAAAAGTAGTCTTGCTTATGAGCAGATGAATGTATGTGCAGAAACTACTCCAGGCTTGAGACTTCAAGGAGATGCTACTCGGGGAGGATTTATTTCTTATTTCTCCTGAGGAGATCTTCAGTACATGGCAGCTGCTGCTCCTCAGATGGAAGTTTTGGGGCACTGAGAATACTTAAAGTTCCTTCCTCCCTCTCCATGTCCAGATGCTGAATACAGCCGGAATGCTATTATGATGATAGCTATGGTTTCCATTCAGTAGCCTGTGTGGCCTCGTAAAGGGTAATTCATATAGAAAATAGTACTGGCCAAAACAGTTCCTTCTTACGTCCCACCTTCCCAGCAGGCATGAATAGCCCCTGGTATTTTTCTGTATCATTTAATTCTTCTTCGTCAACCTGCAGAAGGACCAAGCAGTAATGGCCCCAGTGTTTCATGATCTTGGTAAACTGGCACTGACAAACAGAAGAAGGCATTAGTTTAATTAAACTCCTGTGAGCTGTGTTCCAGTTGTTACAGGACCACAATAAAAGCACTATACTTTAGTTGAGGTTGTGGTGGGACTTCAGTTCGGACTCTTCAGTCACTTATGAAGTTGGCAGTATATGATCTTTGGTTCTGAAATGTCTGTGGTGTAGTATCATATCTGTTCCATATAGCGTGTCTGCTCTTTGCCATGAGGACCATCTGTTTGTTCAGCCATCTATTATGTGGACACCCTGGTCCATGAATGGGATTCTGGGGTGCAATTACAATATAAATAATAAAAATTACTAAATATTAAATTATTAAAGTATCTGAAGTAATGTTTTTCTTAAAACAGCCAAAAGAGCTTGAAGAAATATTGTCTTGGTTAGGTCCATTTAAGCATGTGCTAAATATGAAAGCAAAAGGATTTAAGTGTGGGCTTAAGTGCTTTACCAAAATCAGATCTGTATTGATTTGCAGGTTTTCTATATATCTGTTATAATTTTTGCATGTTAAGAAACTTTTTCTAAGTGGAGAGATGAACTGTTAAAGAAAGCTTCTTAATAAAATAAACTCACCTCTCAGGTACCTGTTTGGGTAGCAATGGATGAGACTAAATGATGCACCTACCCTGCTTTTCATTTGGCAACTCCTATTTGCCAAATATTATAATAAAAAGCTTCCTTTGTTGAAAATGATTGAACATGTGAAGAAAACTTGGAATGTTTTATTTAAATCCTCCCTCCGTAATGTCTTCCTATATAAATAAACTACATGGCAATCCAGCCATAAAAATTGGAGAGAGAAAAAAGAAATCTGGAAGAACTGAATAAACAAAGAAATACCTTACCTAGATTGGTTATTTTAAAGATGGTTTCCTGCTCTCATTTTCTCGACTAAGTGAAAAAATAATTTGCAAGACAGCCAACACTGGCAGCACTAGACCATTAGAAGTTCACAGGGGAGATGTCCAGCCTTAACTAGAATGAGATCTCCGTTCAAGAACCACTCAAGTTTTTTGTGATTTAAAGGAAAAGGTTGTAAATCTGATCTCAGTAGCATAAATCCTTTGAAGTCAATGGAGTTCCACCAGTGTTAAAACCGATGAAATGAGCTCAGGGTCAGGCATGTGGACTAAATGAGCAGCTGGTGGAAACTGACAGAGCTCTGTTGGGTGAGGGATGCTGGATACCTGGCTCCTGTTTCTGGCTTTAATAGAGGCCTGGCTCTAACAGCAGCTGGAATGCCAAAAAAGAAAATTGAATTGAACTGAATCAGAAATTTGGGGAGGGGAGTGGAATGTGGCAAAACAACAAACACCTCCTGATAAAGTCATTCTGTGTGACCTATAATTCATTTTGGTTTGGGCATTTTGTAGGAAAAGCAAAGGAAATGAAATGCTAAAATCAGAAAACTGTTGGAGGAGGAGTGCCTCTTTCATCCAAGAGTGGTGAAGGAGGCTTGGATTCCTGGGTTTCCTCCTACTTGAGAGGATTTGAACTGGCTTCTCCCACTTCCTATGACAGTGCTTTAAATATGGTGCTGTGAACTCTTTGTCTCTCCTATTCCACTTTTCATAAATAATTAAATGTTACTGGACCAGTGACTGGAACGCAAATGTTCTCTTTCTTAGTGGGGATCCTAACCACCAGCATCCATGGTTCTGGGGGCGGGGATGATGACTCCATGAACCCTTCATGGTTTGGAGCACTTCTCATTTGTATGAAATACTTTAATATTCCTTATACCAGCCAGTGATCAAGAGAACTACTTTAATTTTGTTGCCAGACCATTCAGCTAGGAGATGAAACACCTGGATTGGGAGATCCTGCTCCAAAGTATGTTTACTTACTTGAACAAAGCGGAACAGCATCAACAAGAGGCACTGTGAACACCCCCCTGCTCCTTCCCCGCCCCCAAAAGTACCTTATACTGTGATGGCTAAAGCATGCTTTTGAGCGACGTTGGATGAAATTCTCTGTGGAAGTGAAGGGAATTGAATCCAGGTTTCCCATCTAGGGGAGGAGCCGGGCTATTGGATAAAAAGAAAAGGGGCACCAGCAACCCGCAGCTTTGAGAAATTAGCTCTGTATTTTTTTCTCGGTCAAAACTATTTGATGGGTTGGACCCAAATTCATGAATAGCTTTGTGACAACTGAAAACACATTTTGGGAAGCTTACCACATTTATATTGGAGCTTACAATGGGCTCAAAAATATTTTGTGTGCCTCTATTATTGTGTGACCTCTTCGTGACTTGGTTTCTACCCCCATGTATTAGGGATAATGATATTTACCTCCTTTGCAAGCTGCTGAAAGCCACTGATGAAAAGAACTGTAGAAAAGCTAAGTATTATTTTTATTTGAGTCAATGGAATAATGTCACTTTCCATTAGCTGACAATTTGGCTTTCCAGAAGGATCAAACCATGAAGTTGATTTCCAGCTTGGACCATGACATTATTCAACTTCAGGATCTAGGGTTCTTGAATTTACACTTCATTAAGCTGTTCCAAGAGATCATTTTCAGGATAATGTTTAATGCCAACCAAAAATGGCAACAGGGGGCCCTGTGGATATTGTTAACAGTGTGAAAAACAAAATGGCAGGTTTTCATGGCTCTGTGCTCATAGTTAAAATTTTTGAGAAGAGCCTGCAAGAAATAGAGTATGGTTTGAAGTACAGTGTTCCCTATGGACCCATAAAGTTTTCTACTGCATGATCTAAATGTCAACAAGAGTCTGAATAATCATTATAAGCCAGAGCCTGTGGTCTGCAGGCTGGATTCAGCCTGTGGAGCCATGAGTCAGCTCATGGACTTGGGGCTTCAGTGGCATTTGGTGGAGGTGGTTTTGGCAGTACTTGCTTTCTCTAACTGCCCCTGGGAAAAGTAGCAGTAGTGGCTGGATCCTACTGGCCACCGACCGCTGATCCAAGCTCGGTCACTCTGGTCCACAGCCTTGAAATGTTGTGACTGCCTTCATGAACATTTATTGTTGAAAGCCAAGTGGTTCATATTAAGAAACTGGAAAGAGGTAACCAAACTGAACATGTCAGAGTGGCAAAAATGCATGAATGAGCCCATCAGCTTGGAAAGAATTATACTGTGTTCAAGAGACACAGTTCTGTTTAGAGATAGGGCCTGGTTCTGCTTTCACTGTAAATAAGGAGTAATTTGGCTAAATCCAACCAATGTAAACAAGATCAGAATCAAGCCATCTTTTAGATTTTGGTCACTGAGGATACTCTTACCAAAGCGCTGTGAGTAACAGCACGCAATAGGTTGTGATGCCACAGACTATGTGGAACCCAAAATATGGGTACCATGAATCTTGGGCATGAGTCTGGGAAAGCTAATGGCCAGATTTGTGAAAAATGTATTCAAGTTGGAGACAGTAATTCATGTGAAAGGTCTCATGAAGTCAGTGGGACTTCTGTGAATTAACACTAACTAGCATTGAGGCATTCAAAATGTTACTAGGTTGCAGTAATCTGAAATAGTCCATTTATTTTGAGTACTACATAAGCCACTGGATGTTATGCTATACGTGGAGGTGCATGACTCTTATAGATGTGCTCCAGGAGTGGCGGGGGAGGGAGGCAGGGACGGTGCTTTAATTAGAGTGGCTCCAAGGGTGCTGAAAAATGGCGGTGGGGGCGCTTTAAGGCTTGTTGAATGAGCGTTAATGTGCCCCTGCTGCCAGTTTTCAGTGTGGGAACACTAATACACGTGACTCTAGAGTCTGCTCCCATGTGCTGTAATTACAGTGCATCAGAGCATCCTCCCTGCACATATATAGGAGCCCTTAGATGGTGTTCCAGGTAGGCTCTTTGAAAATGTGTAGTATTTTCTATGGTATAGAGCCATTGGGATACACAAAGGTCTTTTAGAACTGCTTTGCTGGATGCATACTTTGTATCTAAGTTGATGGAAGTCAGCATTTAGCAGAATTTTATGCAAGATGAACGTGGCAGTCCTACAGACTGACAAAGAGAAATGCTTCTTAGAGAGGAGATTTTCAAAAGCACGGATTTTCAAAAGGAATTAGTTGTATAGATACCACTGATTTCTAATAGGTATGGGCTGCATAACTCTTTCTTTCATGTCTTTCAAAATCTCCCTTCCAGGTCGTTTTCTTTATTTCTGCTCACTTGCACAGTATCATTTTCTGTCAGAGGCTTTCTAAATCTGTTGTGTTCAGTTTTGAATTATTCAAATGATGTGTTTCCACCATCATCCTGGAAGACTGGTCTGCTGTTGTATGTTCCCTGGTATCCTCATTTTTGCTCTGTTGCTTGGACTTGCATGGCTGCTTGAACTTAAGTGCCTTTTTCTGCCTGGTGTAGGGGACTGGACCTGATGATCTTTTGAGGTCCCCTCCAGCCTTGCAATCTAAAAATCTGTGAATCAATCTATGCTTTGAGGACAGCCTAAATAATTGTTCTCTTTGTAATGAGATTATTTTAACCATTCTGCCAGTAGTAGTATCCAAGTTGTTACAGGGATTACAGACTTTTCTTTTAATTTCTTTGGTAATACCTTGTTCTGTTTTAAAAAATCTCAATAGTGTTTGCTACTAAGACACTTCTTTTTCCCCCCAAAAATAATGCATTGAAATGGTATTTGCATTCTTTATAAAAAAGACTTCATCCTTGCTAAACTTTTTTCTCTCTCACTTCTTTACAGTGATTGTCCAGAGCCTTCCAAGTTGTCACTTCAAATTCATCCCTTAGAGCTGGTGTGTGACAGAAAGGTCCACTACTGTACATCAGATTTCCTTCAGGTGAGAACGATTAAAGTTGTGGCTGCATGGTTTTTTATATGCTTTCTTTAGGGCTAATTGAAAGCCCATTGAAAGTCCTTTGGACTCTAGTGGGTCAGTTCTTTCACTTGCACATGACTGAAGATACTGCTGCAGACTGTTTTTGTCAGTGTTACTAGGTGGTGAAACAACAGAAATTTAAAGGACTGTATGAAGTACTTGAATTTTGCAGTACATTATTTTTGGGGATGGGGAACTTTTCTCACACCTGTGTGTATTTCTTTGACCTTAGAAAGGTTTTATTTAAGATTGCTATTTCCTGAGCCTCCTGTTACTACTAGATCATGCAAATAAGATTTTGTAATTTTTAAACCTCTACTACATCTTGTAGTCTTTTCACAAGAAACATACTAGGAAGGAGCCATAAGGGCATGTTGGGGTCCAGATAACCATGTTTACTAAATATTTACAACTTGCAAGGCTTAGACACACTATTTCAGGCTTTTGCTACAATCCTGTGGACTCTACAACCATATCCAAGATTAGAGCTGGCCAGAATTTGGGATTTCCAGTTTGTGAGAAATTTTGATATTACACAATTTGGTTTCATTCTGATTCTGGACAAAACCAGATTTACATAATGCTGAAAGAATACTGAAGTGAAATATGCTTTCTAGACCCCAGCAGCAATTAAACTGTTAAGACCATCAACATAAATCCACAAATACTGTGGCTCTTCAGGTCTGTGCCCCCTGCAGACCTATGCACAAGGGAGACTGGCAGCACTGGGACCCGGTTATCTGAAAACCCATGGCTCTGATGATGCAGCAGTCTGCATTATGGTGCTGGAGGTCTGGATCATCCTGGTACTTCCATGCTTCTGGATCTGCAGCCAGGAATGTGAAAGTCTCCAGAGGCACAGGTCAAATTAGGGCTTTAATGGCTTCTACACACATTGTGGCAGAGCCAGGAGCCTCAGCTCTTCAGCCAATCTTTTGTTAGGCTGTCAAGTTCCTACCTGTCTTGTGCAAGGCCAGAAAATTCAAGGAGCCCCCAAATTTTCCTGACTATGTGGCAAGGAATTGACAAAGTCTGTGACCTCTGGCTTAAGGTAGGTTCTTAGTGCTTCCAAGTCCCTGCAGCAGAGAGGGGAGTCAAGCTTCAGTAAGAACCAGAGTTCCCAGGGCTTTGAGAGTCCTAGCCAGCTCAGCAGCCTGGGAACCCTGAGGCCCCTGACTTAGAGCAGTCCAAATGACTGATTTCTCTGGAATAAGAAACCCTAGAAATTTGGGGCCTCTGACCTGGGACATATCGTATTAGGGGAATGCCCTAGAGCAGCGTTTCTCTACCTGTGAGTCGTGACCAAAGTGGGTCACAAGAATATATGAAAGGGTTGCAAACAAACTTAAAAATGATTCTTTAAAGGAGAAAAATGTGGGAGACTGTGGCTTTTTCCTTCGCAGGCTGGCAGAGTCCCATGAGCCACACACCCAGCCCCTTGCCCCACACACTGGGGGGCTGGGGCCTGACAGTGGGAGGCAGCGGGTCAGGAGTGAGGGGGACTGGGTCGGGGCTGGCCATCAATGTTTACAAATGGGTCCTGGTACAAAAAAGGTTGAGAACCACTGCCCTAGAACTTCTCTCCCCGAAAGTTAAGGCTGTCTCAGGAAACAAAGCAGGTTTTCTAAGTAGACCTGCCTGGCAGGTTGGGTTCCTTTGGAATTCTTTCTGTGGTTTGATGATAGTTTATTGAATCCAAGATGTTTTTGCAAAACATTTCTGGTTCAACAAAGTATCACCTTTACACAGAAATAGTAGCTACTTTTTCAATAGAGAAATAGGTCCCCACGATAAATTTTACAATGGGATTACATAATGCTATATTTCCTGTGTGTTGTGTCAGATACGGCTGAATTTCCTGCCATGTAGAATTCGGAATGACACAAGTAGATTATTTATCAAATCATGAGATGAGACAAAAGTTAATCTTGTCTGATTTTTAGTAATCATTCCTCATACTAAAGAGATGCCTCAGCAGGACAGTGGATCCACTTAATTGGGCAAAACACACATTGCTCCTTGTCTTACCTTTGATGGTACAGGGCAAGGGCAATGTGAGCTCCCCATTTTCCCCATTCAGCCAGACCTATCTCTTGCAATCATGGGGCGTGGATCTGGCTGAGTGGGGAAGGGCTTTATGGTGGCACAAATGTGACATAAGGCAATATCTGTTTCCATCCATGGTATTTCATTGTAAACCCCATTTTTACCCAGCACTTATCATATCAAAGAGGTAGAATATTCTGTAGGGAAGCAAAATCTTGTAATATATTTCTTTACTTAACTTGCTCTTCCTTGTTATAAATATGACCAGGTGGAAAAGAAGGCAGGAAGTATATCTTTCACAACGTGAAGAAAAATGCTGTGGAATACACTGTTTATTCTACTCCTCAATAAGTTGAGAAAGTGAATGATACAAACCAGTATAGTAGTTTATCTTTTTTAAAAACAATTATCTACAATATTTACAATGTGTAAAATTCCTCTAGGGACCAGTGGTATTAAAAGATGACTCTTTAATTCTTGATGGACTTTATACATTTCCCAGTGTTAACAGGTATATTTTTCTTAGTGAGAAAGAGATAAAATATTTCTAAGAACGTTGACAATTTCATAGACAGTGTCATTTGCACTTGGTGTCTTTTAGTCTTAAAGCTGCTTTTGCTAGAGTCCCATACTATAAGTTAAAATGCTGTCCCAAGTAACTCCTGTTTACCCCTGGAGACCTAATTAAGGATAGGACTGGTTACTGGGGGTAAAACAATTGATGTGGAGCTCTTAGGGTCTTAACTAGCAGAGTAATTATATATTATCTGCCTTACAGGAGCTTGGACCCTTTGCAAAAGGTAATTTACATCTGATTATTGAATCTCTCGTGGACCACTGCTCTTTTCATTGGCCAGAGCTACTAAACAGATTATTTCTCAAAATCAGATTTTTTTTTTAAATGATCTATTAGAGCAGGGGTTTTTCAACTGTTTTTAAAAAGTGTGTCCCCGGCAGCCCCCTTTTAGGGAGGGGTGGTGGTGAGCAGACAGACATGGAGTGCAGGGGGGGTGGTGAACGGCCAGACATGGAGCAGGGTGTGGGGTGGTGAGTGGCTGGACATGGAACGGGGGCAGGGCGAGTAGCAGCAGTGCAGCGTCTGTGCGGCCCTGTTCTCGCCCCACCGCAGCCCTGCTCCTGTGAAGCAGCAGCGTGGGCTGGTGGTGCTCTGTTCCTGCCCACCTCTGCATACCCCCTGGGACCTTTCAAAGTATCCCCAGTTGACAACCCCAGTATTAGAGAGTCTGGGAAATTCTACTCTGAAATTAAATTTAGATGCTGCGTTTGGTAGAGAATCAGAAATTTTGGTTCAGGTCTATTTCCAAAATAGGTTACAGGATGAGTTCAGAGTGCAAAGTTGGATGCCTACTAAAGATTTCTTGGTTCAGCAAAAATGTTACAGCAAATCATTGGCACTCCTTAAACATGTATCTCTTAGAGCCATAGGGAGCCCTGTCTGAAACTAACCACTAATGCCTGTGCTTGGAATAAATTGCAAAGCCTACAGGTTGCATTTTTGCCTCGACCCGGGTAATACACTGGGGACAAAATAAAAGCTGTAATAGTCCCTAAGAAAATTATCTTGGTGCAAGAACGTTATAGGGCTGAAATAAAAGTCCATTTTGCTCCCATTTTCACAAGTGAGGGGTGGACCTGAAAAGGCTAAAAATACATTAAGAGTATGTTAGAGCTTGCTTGTAATGCTCTGTGCTACATGCATTTTGAGTGGCAAAGCAGATACAAGGTAGAGTGGCCTCTGAGTCTACTATGCAGAGAAGACATTATTTAGTCCCTTAAAGCAGTCTGTGATTTGGATAGCACATGGCTGGTGTAAAACCACCTTTCCATGCTCTCACTGGTGCTGAGGTACAGCACCAGTTAACTCCAGCTCTTCAGAATACCAGGTATTGAAAAAATATCTCCCATCAACCAGTTGTTCCAGAGACTGAGCTTCCCTATAGAATCTGTGACTTCACATGTGACCTCTACCGCATTCAGAGGCTCTATAGTTTTTATCTAAAAGTTTTTTGTTTTATATGATAACTTGGTGGTGTTTTGTGTGGCATTACTTTTGGAGGTTTTTTGAGAGGAGCATGTGTAGAGTGCTCAGAATTTTGTTTAGTTGAAAACGAAAGGAGTGAGCTCAGGAAGTGATATCATTGTTTGTCCCGATGCAGAGCATAATCCCATGAAAATGTGATACCTTTCAGTGGTCAGTGAACCTGCTTGCTTGTGGTGGAAAATTTTTACTTGCTGCATTAAAGACGTAAGCAAGTAACCAGCTGAAAGAAAGAAATCTGGAACATTGTTTGAATGTTCAGTAAACTCTGGTTAACTTGCCATTCCAGTGGGAATGAAAATTATATTGAATCCTCCAGAAGTGATCAATTAGTGGAAGTTGTGGGGGGAACTGATGGAGAATAAGTACAACAATGAATTAAATTATAGGGGAAAAGTATAGGTGAATTAACCAGAGTTTAATGCATAGAGTTTTGGTTCCTTTAAGGATGACCTAAAACAAGTAAACCAAAGTCCAAAAATGTGGGCAATTTTTTTTTTCAGGAATGATACCACCAAGGAATTGTAAAGTTGATGCACTAACTGAAGAGAAATCTCCTTCTGTTACAGCTCTATTTGGAAAGATGAGATTTAAAGATAAAACAGAAAAAAATTCTGAATAAGCATAATGAAAAGAGATAAGGACACTCCACACAAAATGAGTGAAGGCTATCTGCATGTTCGTATCAGGTGGAGAACAGAGACAGCTACCTGGAGAAAATGTGGCAGGAGTGTGCAGAACTGTGGCTATCTTTAGCAGGCAAAGAATTCCTAGCAAATTTTGCAGTGTTGTCTCCTATGCTAACCTGACCTTCTAGGGCAGGGCAGGGTGGCACCTCAGAGACCTCATCCAGAAATGCATAAGCTTTCATAAGCAATAGCCTACTTCATCAGATGCTTTGTTGCCTACAAAAGCTGATGTAATTCTGAATGAGTTCTTTTCTAAAGGTGCCTATACACATGTTCCATGGTGTGGGAAGGGGGTGTTTTAATTGGAGTGGCTCTCAGGAGCTGCTCTAATTAAAATACCCACAGCATCTCATGTATTCAACATCCCACATTTCAAAATGGCTGCAGGGGTGATTTAACTAAAGCTCATTTGATGCTTTATACACGAGACACAGAAGCATGCTGGAGTGGTCTGATTAGTGCTCTGACACATTCTAATTGGAAAGCATTGGAGCACGTGTAAAAGTGCCCTAAGGTGCCAGCCACCCTGCCCTACATTCTGGCTGCTTCAGACTAACACGGCTAGTTAGTAGGGCTGTGCGAAGCTTTGGCTGCTGATTCGATTCGGAGGAGATTCGGCGGCCGAATCTCTGAATTTGAATAGAATCAGGAGACCCATTAATCTCTCCAAATTGAACTGGAAGCCTCTGATTCAATTCAGAGAGATTCAACAATTCAGCCATAGACACAACTTTATATGTTGTTTCTACATACCTCGAGGTACCAGGTGTGGCTCGTGAATGCTGAGATGTTGGGGCAGATGGAGCATCCCATGGGAGCACGGGGGGTCCCCTGAACACTTGGCGGCGGACCTGGTAGTGGACCAGAAGTACTTCCAGTCCAATTCCAGGTCCGCCACTGAGCACACAGGGGACCTCCTCTGGCTTGGCAACTGGTGCCCCTGGGTATGTGGGGGCACCCAGGGTTCCCCTGCAGCTGATCACTGAGTGGGGGGGGGCACTAGAGGCAGGGGGGCTGTGCTCCTGTGGAACGCTTCATCTGCCCTACCATCTTGGCATTCAGGAGCTGTGCCTGGTACCTCAAGGTATGTTAAAGCTGTGTCTATGGTTAAATCGCTGATTCTCTGAATCAGGATTGAATCTTCAGATTCAGATTTGGCCGATTTGAATTGGGACAGTGATCTGAATCAGTGAATCAAATCACTGTCCTCCGAATCAGGCCAAATCTGAATCTGAATCAAATACTGCCTGCTTCGCACACCCCTACTAGCAAACTTTCTCTTCTAAGGCAGAAAACATTTAAGCAGCATTAGACCAGTGGGTTAGGAGTTAGGATTTTTGTGCTTTACCCTCCATTTCTGCTACTGACTCCTAATTTCTATTCTATAGGTTGTCATTGTAACCTCTCTGTCACTCTAATGCTCACGTTTCCTGTTGAACCTCCCATCAAACCACTGGCAATTTATGTTTGTGGAGCATATTGAGAATGCAGCTAAGTGTTAAGTGTGATTATGATCATCATCATCATTACATGTGAAATTGAAAAATCAATATTTCATTACCTCGCAAGATGTGAGACTTTTAGGAGATTTTGAAAAGATTTTCAGATCCCTGGATGAAAGATGCTCTAAGTGGATGCCAAATACACCAGAAATCTCAAAAGAAAAGTCTTTTCTTAGTACATTTCCAACCTAGTTTTGTAGATATGGGTGGTTTAGATAGCGACCTCAAATGTGTGTGCCAATATTTAAATATTTAGCTGAACTCAATTTGGAGGAAAAATCCCTTGAACTTACCTTGTAACTTTAGGCATGTCAGTTTTCCATGAAGGCCCTGATTTGGCAGCACTGTCTGACATGAGTGAAAGTTGTTAAAATATTTGGGACTGACTCTCACTTTCATTAAAATCCCTTTACAACTTTCAGGGTGCCGTGTTTCAGAGTCCTTGAAGTAAGAGTAAATTACATTTAGTGGTTTGCTAAGAACTGGGTTCTTTTCAAAGTAACACTAGGTTTCCCTGTGTTGCTGGAGCGCTGACCCTAGGAAGCCTTAAGATTCCCTGCAGGCCAAACCAACATTTGTCTTAGAAGAGAAGATGCCCCAAATTGGAAGGAATTACCTGAGGCAAATGATCTTTGGAGGAAAATTCTTTTCCACTACACTTGGTATCCACATGTCTTTATTGCAAGCTCCATTTACTTGTCAGACAGCTTCAAACCAGCTCAACTGACATTGCTAAAGGGAAGAGTGAGAAACTTTAACTGCAGCTTATACATCAAAAATAACACAATAAATATTTATGATATGAAACATACCAAGGCTGGCCACTTGTATTTTTAATATTTTTAGGTTTTTAAAAAATTTTTTGGAATGGGGAAAGCTGCCATCCATCATCCAGTATTAAGCCTAACTTTGAAAGTTTTATCCAAACGGAGACTGACTCTTAGCGCAGACATGATACAAATTAGTTGCAACTTTAGACCAGCTGTTTTTCTGACAGGGTAAAAGGGCACATAACTAGAATAGCATCTTTTGTTGAAAGCACTGTTTCCCTTTGTTAAATGTGGGAGCCTGAGGCAAAAAATTACAGTCCTTAGTTATGTGGCATGTGCAGTCTGCAACATGTTTATGGGGCTTGCAGGCCTTCTTCCTAGCATTTTTCACAGAGGAGGCTATCTTAGTAGTCTAAAGCTTATTTACATTTTTGTAAAGCTTTTTTATTGGAAGGCTAATCAAAGTATTGTTTTATGTCTTGCTTTAAAGTAAGCTAATCTCACCACTATTTTTTTTTGCAAAGGTTTTCACAAGCATTTTCTTTGGTTTCGATCTACATAGCTTCAAATGTAAACATCAGAATTTTGGGGGGTAATATCTTTTATTGGACCAATTACATAGTTGGCAGCAATTTTAGACAAACATTTGGACATAAGGTACCTTTCTTTGGGTCTGGGAAAGAAGCAGATGCATCTTAAACTAACATCACCCAATGGTAATTTAACTCAAGCTATGTCTGGATGAAGCTATGTCTACATGGAGGACAGAAGCCTCTGAAGAAACTGCTATGTGGGATAACATAATGGGAATATCTTCCTTCTATTAAAGGTAATGATGTATGGATATAATATACATATAATGTGGCCCTAGATACCAGTGGTGGGGGAAGGACAAAGTTAAGGTTGTTTGTAAACCTCTAACTTCTTTCTCTTAACTTCTCAGAATATCACATAATTAAAAAAATCAGTATTGAAGCAAAATTTTACAGTATAATAATTATTCTCTTTTCATTCACTGCTGATGGTAAAATGAAGCTGCAAACAGAAAATTCTGAGCATTAGTGACGAGACCTTGGCTATTCCTTTGGCAAACATGCGTTTTTACTATGTAACATCTGGTTTTGAAATTATGTGAAGCATTTATTTAAATCTGTTTTACTAGGAAAGTCTAAGTGGCTAGAGAACATCTTGTTTTCATGAATGTGCAGAGGGGGGTATGTCAACAAGCAAAGGTCCATACATAATATTCAAAGAACAAAAACTGACCACAAGAAGTTCCACATTTTGAATTAATTTTTGTAATGCTATAAACTTTTTGGCTAGATTTCTGTTCCTAGTTACATCTCTGTAAATGTGGAGTAACTCCAATGAGAACAGAATTTGTCCTTTTTATTTATGTAGAAAGGTACACAAATGTAGATATACATTTTTTTTAGTTGTAGACACTTCAAGATGTGTGTGAGACGAGAATGTCAGTTGATTGATCTTGGTCATTACTTTAAAAAAAAATCAGGGCATTTTAGACATTAGTGCTGTAGCATGCAAATAATCAAATATCAGCTGCCTACTTATTAGCTGTGTAAGTCAGACTCCCAAAAGCTATAATTTACAGCTATGAGATCACAGTCATGACAGAGTCATGTAAGCCATATGTAACATCATATCCAGAAGATCTCATAGTATCTTCTGCAAGAAAAGAGATGCTAGGCCCTCTTTTTTCACTTAAGGTTAAATTTGCCTTTTTATTATGCTGCCGAACTAAACCCTATCTACGTGCATTTGTACACACCACAAAATTGGCCTTTAAAGCAGCTTAATGCCCTTTTGCACTCCTTTAATGGTGCAGATGTTTCCACATATCGGTGGCGTAATGTGTGTTAAATGACTTTGGGACTCAGCAAAATAAAACATGTGCAAGGTGTTTTAGTTTGCTACCTTACAGCTGCTGAGGGAAGGACTGGGCCCTGTGCAGCTCAGGGGCTATGCAGGCAGCCTGTGCAGGCAGCTCACTGGCAGCCCATGCAGGCAGTCTCCGCTGAAGAAAAAAAAAAAATTGGCAACCCTAGGATTACCCAGGCTGGGTGCTTGTGGGTTGGTACTGCCTGGAGGGTGTCACTGCTGCCATGGAGGGAAGCACCAGCCTCCACCCCCACCTGCCATGCTGGCAGCTCGCCCGCCCCTCCCACCACTGGAGAGGCACGTAAGGATTGGGCCCAACCCTTGTGTACACACTACAGGGGTTTACTTTGCCCTAAATTGAAGTGGTGTTTTTAAAAACCCACTGCTTCAATTTAGGGTGAATTAAACCAAAGTAAACCCCCATGGCATATACAAATAGCCTACATTTCCAGATGAATAGGATGTTTTTCTTCATTTCATATTCTAAACTGTTGTGTATTGCTGTTCTGTGGTGTGAAAGAGACACCACAGTCCATCCCAAGGGGTGTCTTTACATGTGCTCTGGGGTGTGGAGGGGGGTGCTTTAATTAGAGTGGCTCTTGCAGCGTCTTGTGTATTCAGTGTTCCATGCTTCAAAATGGCAGTGGGGGTGCTTTAACTAAAGCTCATTTACTTTAACTAAAATGCCCCCACTACCATTTTGAAGCATGGGGATGTTGAATATACGATGCCAAGGCTGTTGGAGCATGCTAATTGGCATGCAATTAATTGAGTCTGCTCTGATATGTACTAATCAGCACATGTCAGAGCAGGCATTTGCCACATGTGTAGGGTGCTGATGCCTGCATTTCCCTGGTCTTTTCTGAATATATATGGGAAGGATTAGGCAATACACTGTATTCTTTTCAGTTAATTCAGCTTCCACATGTACTCCTAAAATGGTTCTATACAGTGAAAACACCCCCTGAAATAATAGGAGGTGCTCTTACCACATGCGCCAAAGAGGAGGGTAGCTGTTGAAAAGCCTTGTCTGCGCAGGTCCAGCATAGTAAAGTATCTCTCATACCCAGTGGCTTCTGATTTGGTGACAATACTGGATGCAGTACTCTTAGGGGCTTGCCATTTTGCCAGATGTGTTATTTTAAGGCTATTTCAGTTTAGCAGATTTTAATTAGATGCCAGTCATCCAAAACCCATTACTATACCTAGGAGCTGTACTGGTGGCTGACAGCTTCCCTTTTCCACTCCTCATTTGCAGTTCTGTAGTATCAGTTCATAAGATTTCAGATGGTGTTTTCCTCCCTCAGGTGGATTAGTTTCTACCAGGATAATTGCTGTTCTCCTGGTAGAAACCAAAAGTGTGTAGATGTTCTCCCAGAGTGAAAATGGTGGCTCCAGGTTAAAAATAGCCTGACTACAACAAGCTAGGAATCACTTCTGGGAGAGTTTATCCTGGGACAATGAACATAGGCATGCTTTCCCTCAGCTTAACTCCTGCTGGGGACCAGGAGGTTGGAGCTGGGGGGAGAGGCTCCCATGCCCTCCCCAGATCAGGTATGGAGAAGGTGTGGGGGCAGGGCTGCTGCTCCCACTCCTTGTGTAGACCATAAGGGAGAGAGGAGCAACTGACTTCTGCTTCTTGCCTGTATCTTACTCCAGAGTTCCCAATATTAGAAACAGGCAGGGGCTTTGCTGTGCTACTCCCTTCTCTCAGTGGCCAGGCACTAACATCAGAGTTTCTGGTATGAAAAGCAGACAGGGGCTTTGCCATGCTGCTCCAGTCTCTCTGGGAACAGGAGGACTGGAGCAGCTCAACACTTTCCCCAAATTGGAATCATCTTGATCTTGGGAAGGAGCAGGGGAGAGGGGGTGGTTGGAGACCAAACACCTGTACAGCTTCCTTTAAAGGATTAATTTCTGGTGGTGGAAATTTTCCCATGCTAGAACTGAATGTTTATGTGAAGCCAGTATGGGGTCAAGCCACTGATTTAAGAGCATCTACTCAGAGAGTAAGTGCTTATTGAGCATGACTAGAGGTGGCAGAATCTGGCCCTAGGTGAGGAAATATTACGGCCTAGCTTTTGCCAAAGATCTGCATGCTCAGTAATAATTTGCTGCTTAAGTAGTCCCATCTAGTGTCAGGGGTGAGATGTATGACAGAAGACATTGGAATATGATCCCAAGCAAAGATTCTATCTCTTTTCTTTTTCATTCTCTCTCTCATTTTTTCACAAAGCACACATTCCCGCAAAAAGTGTGAATCTGGGATCTGTGCATCAAAGTAGTAGGGGTTCTTGCTAAGATGAAGGAGACTCTGCTCTTCTGTTAGTACTAGCTCTGTCAAAGGCCTGTAGGTAACTGTCTGCTTCAGGAGTGATAAGTATATTCATGTACCAACCAGACATACCTTTGCTGAATATTTAAAGCTTGCTTGCAGGGCCAAAAATCCCTTTACTTAAATTACTCAATTTTCAAACAGTGTGAATCATGCAGTAAACTACATGAGCTATAGTTCTAATATACTGTACATCAGTTTGTTTTTTAGTCAGTCAGAAAAGAATACAGAACCAGAAGTCATTTGAGTTACAAACAGTATTTTTTTTTCTTTTGTTACATTCCTTTTAGCAAATCTAGTTTAAATGGGTTTGTTTATATGGCGTAGAATTGGAAAGGCCCACACTAACCAGATTTTACACAATGTGGCCTTCTTCCAAATTAATCTAAACTTTTTAATCCCTCTGGAGTTTCTTTATCCTCTGCATCTGTGTTATCATGGAGACACATTTTTAACATTTCTTAGAGAAAATTACCTTTCTCTCCCTCCAACTGTACTTGGAGAGGTCAATGGAGCACTGTTATACTCTATTTAAACATCTGAGATTCATCACATATCTGCACACCAGAGAGAATCATCATAAAAAGCCTAATGAATCCCGACTGTTAGGCAAACAAGAGAGTCCTCTTATGGAAATGGCATATTAGAAACAAAGAGCACATGTAAAATACAGTTTTTGCACTTTACCGTTGTACAATCAAGAATTAAGCTCTATTTAAAGATGGCTAGCAGGCTGCAAGGAAGCTCCACGAACCCCTCTCCTTCCACTCCCAAACAACCCAATAGATTATCTTCTCAGTGCCAGGGAAGTCCTTACACAAGGCAAGATTTCAATTGGTCTTGTAAGGAGATTGCTTATCCCTGTGGGCCTAGGCTGAGTCTGAGTTTAAACCTAAGAAGGGCTTCTTACTTCACTTTGCCCTATGTGAAAGGATTTGATTTAAGTCACCATCAAGTTTGAAACCTAAGCGTCTCAGTATTTGGCCATGTGCCTGTTCTTGTTTTTCAGACTTTTTTTTTTTTGCTTCAGTAGCAATTTAGGAGATCAAAGTGATTTTACCACCAAGGAATTGACATTATGTGAGAAGAATAGGTCTTGTGCTAGTTCAGTTTTATAAAAATTTCCCGAGGCATTATAAGAAGTCAGTGATTCCCCTCCATCTTCCAAATGAGCTGGTTCATCTTCATTGTCCTCACTGGGTGGGTAAAAGTAAATATCTGAAAGATTCACCTCAACTGTAAGATGCATAGGACTTGATGTATTTGCCTTAGACAGATGAAGGATGTAGCTTCCTCTGTGATGGAAAAGAAGCAGGTTGCTGGCTTAATAGACACAAAAGGTTTTGCTTGTAAATTGTCCATAAAGGGTATATAAATGCTTAATATTATTTTAACTAAATTGAGGTCATTGGTGACTTATAACTCCAGTTTACCTCTAACACCTTGTTCTATCTGATACCACTGTGCTGATCCCATTTCAATTCTCAATCAGCAGAATGTGCTTAAGGTAGAGTTTTAGGCACTTGCTGATTTGCCTTTATTCTTGACTTTGCCAGAGACTCTCTGTGTATCCTTACCCATCTGTGTCTCATACTACAGCAATTTAGAAAATGCAGATGATAGTACTGGCCTCCCATATGAAGGGGCTGTAGGACTTTAATTCATTAATATTTATAAAGTACATAGAGAATCTTGGATGGAATGAATGATCTTTTCTTTACCAAATCACTGATTACATGTCAATAACTCTAAGACTCTGAGTTAATCCTTACGCTGTTTTTGAATTAAGAGCTATACCTGAGCTAAATACCCTGTTCCTGTCTGCCCATATATATTTAGAAACATTTTATGGACGTTACAAATTCCAAGTTCAGCAGGACGGCACATTAGAGAAAAACTCATTGGCTAGGGACAGAAATTACATATACATGAGTATAAATGACTGGAAACCAGTTGAAATCTGTAACACAACAGAAGTTCAATGCACATAAACCGCTTGCAAAATGGCTGAAACTGGTTTAAGATAAACTTGGATGGATCAGGCTTAACTAATTTAGGCTAAATCAGTTTATTGACCTTTTGTCCCAGATCCCCTCCAGATTCAAGTTAACTCACATTCCCCCTCAGCATCCCAGGTTGCTTTGTACCTCCTTGCAAACTCCACCCTTGTAGGGTGGGCAGGATAGCTATGGACTAAGCTGTCTGCTCCAGCAGAGCAGGCACGTGTGCTCTAGTACCCCTTGCCTTCTGGCTTGGGTCACAACAGGCATGTGGCTGCATTTCCAGAATAAAAATGAATGCCTGTTCACTTTTTTATTGGTTCAATCTATGCAGTTTAGACTAACCTTCGAAGATTAAATCGATTCAGCCTTGGGCTTTTTGACTATCTGCACTTAGTCATTAAATGCCAACAGCATTTCTTTAACCTTTTGTTACTGGGACTGGAAAATTTTCCCCAAATTCTACATCTGGATCTAGGAAAATAGAAGGGTCAAAAGAAGAAAATCTTAAATTCAGTAGGAGTCTATTTTAATGGATTGTTTAATCTGCCAGCTGGCACAGTGCAGATTACTTGCTACATATACTTTAAGGAGACCCATGTAGTTCTCGGAACCTAGTTTATATTAAGTTGTAGAAAATTAAATATTAGTAGATTGGCAGGATTACTTTTTGGTACTTGATAGAAACCAAGAAACTGTTTAGTCATCTCCAAAGATATTTGTGCCTGTTTGGATTTTTTATAGACAATGCAAGAGTCGTATGCATTTAAACCCATGAGATAAAGGGTATAAATTCAGATCTCTAAATCTTGGCCTTTTGGTCATCATGTCCCATGATTTTTAAGCCAATCAAGTGTAGTTATAGGATGAGGCCTGCTCCTTGCACTTTGGGCAGGTTGACCCCTGCAAGCTTCCCCAAGTGCAGCAAACTCAACTGCATAATTTTGTAGCAATGGGAGACTGCATTCTTTCTTTCTCTGTGGCTTGCTTCTTGGCCTTTTGGCTAGGAGCAAGCAAGGCTAGGGGTCATCAGAACCCCAAGGCCTCCAGGCTTGGGGCTTACATATAGGATGCCTGCCATGGATCTGGGGAGTATCTGAAACCCCAGACTGATGGGTCTAGGAGAGGGGATGCTTGCCCAGTGGTACAACCACACAGACTTGAACAATTGAGCTCTACTCAGTCAAAATTTGGAACTTGACTACTGCGCTTTGCCCAATAGAATTCGGAACTGGTTTGGCCCTTGAAATGAAAGTTAAAAAAAACCAAAAGCAAAACAGTACCTCTGATGTACATGCGTATCTTTTACATTGGTTTATAACATGCCGTTCCTCAGAAAATGGTTGGCTTTTGGAAATGCCTTATCCATCCTCAGATGATTCCTTATTTTCTGCAGGCATGCAGTGGAGGAGAATTTGCTGTCAGTTTTTTCAGGAGTACCTCCCCATCATTTCACCACCTGGGAACCATCTGACACATTCCCTAAGTTGAATTTAGCCCTACAGTAACTTGCTGTGCATTTTCAATGCATGCTTTGGCAGGGGTTTTCAACCTTTTTTAATAAGTGTACCCCTGGTGGCCCCCTTTTTAGTAAGTGTACCCTGGGCAGGGGAGGCAAGTGGCAAGATGCAGAGCTGGGGGGAGTGCGGGAGTGGCGTGCAGCCTCTGTTTGGCCCTCCTCTTGCCCCACCCTGGCCCCTGCTCCTGTGAGGCAGTGGTGTGGACTGAAGCACTCCATCCCTGTCCGCCCCCCACGTACCCTCTGGGACCTTTCAAAGTACCCAGAGGGGTACGCGCACCCCTGGTTGACAGCCCTTGCTTTAGGGCAGAGGTGTGTGAACGTAGTTTTTTGTGGATTTGTTGTTGTTAAGAGTTTGTGTAGATGGGTCGGATTCTGTAAAAAATAGCCCTTTAACCATGTAACAAAACAAGTGTTTTTTCCTAAAAATGTTTTCAAGGAAACATCAAAAAGTGTCTTGTGTTTCCAATTGTTGGAGCATGGCTGGAAAGCAAAGGACAAAAGATTTAACAACAAACAACCCCCTTTTTTATACTTATGGAATAATTTAAATTAATGATATTTGAATGTACAATTGTCAGTATTTACTAATAGCAGTGACTTGGTTTGGTTTGGTTTTGTCCATCCGCTAACAAAATTTGGATATGTTAGTAAAGTTTATCTATATATTTTGAACAGTGAGAACAACAATGCTGTCAAATGCATCTCTGGATTTTAAATGCTTCAAAGTTCAGGTGTGTAATAGATGGTGGCTTTCAGTTTTGGCCAAACCTAAGGATCGAAGTTATTTGCAAAATTCAGATCTGGGTATGGATTACATGCAGCCTTCAAGTTTAGAGACATTCGGATCTGGGACTTGGGATTTCAGCACTTGCAGGTTTTTTTTCCAAGAGCCATTTCTTCCCTCAGCCTCCTCTGAATCATATCCTCTCTCAGTCACGTATCTTTATTCCTTGAATGCAGTGACACCTTCTTTCCAACACAATGCAATTTTCAGGACATCAGTGGTAGGGGTCAGCTCTTAGATTGGAAACTACCTCTATTGGTACCCTATTGAGTCTTTTGAGTTTTGCAGTTTCTACTGACTGTAGATACCCTAAAATACATAAGAGTTGAAAGCAGCATTCAGCAGGTTTTGCAGATAATCTGTAACTAAAAATGAGTGACTACTTTACAAGAAAGAATTTACTCAATAAATACAGGCTTTTTTTCTGTTGACAGATTTCATTGAATTTGATCTGTATTTGACCAGTATATTGCATGTATATTGCATTCACACTGTGGAGTGCTGATGAACAGTTTGCTGCATGTATTTAATACTCAGGGTTCTGAACATGAGCCACATTGATTAGTCAGTCACGTAAGTCACATTCTTCAGTTTTCTATGCTTAATGGGATGAGCCTGCCACATGCTTTTATGAGGAAGGCTTGAAGAACCCATTGGAGTTTGAGTCTTATCAGAGAGAGGTCTGAGAAAAGCTAATTGCAGATATGAAGATTTATAGGAAATGTTAAATATTTTCCCTTTTTAACTCAAATACTCCTTGTCCGAGGTACTATTTCTGGAAAAAATAACTAACCATAAAATTTGTGGGCTTGGTGCAGAGTTTAAACGTAAATTTCCCTTGTCACATTCCTACATAGTAAGTGTGTACATCTGTGTGTACTAGGTGCACCAGTTATATTCAGATCTTCACCTGTCTCATTTAGCTAACTATAAAGTACAACTCCGAGGAGAGTTTTTGGGAATGCTGTTTCCTCTCCTGTATGAAGTACTACATGATCTCGAACAAGATTGCATTTACTGATTTGTAATGTTCTGTCATCACTGTGGTCATTCACAAGTACATGCAGAGTCATGGTTGGAAAGGATACAATCTGATCCTTGTCAGGATTACTTACTTGCATCTCTGCATGGGCTCTCCTGAGGAATTCTGGAAATGTTGCCATCTTGTTGTGGGAAGCTGTGTCCCTTGCCGGACCAAACATGATGAGTGTGTTACATGACTGTTCCGTTACTTTCTGTTATTACTTGCCTACAACTGGTTTCTCTGGCAAGTTGACTGTGTTAGCTCAGTAGCTGTGCTTTCCTGCCTTCATGTGAATGTGGGGTGGAAGGTTACGTGAAGATAGTGGAATTTTCAAATCAGCTAATGATTTTGGGTTTCCCCACCCATGGCTGTTCAACTCTGGAGAAAGGCCTGGTTTTCAGAGGGCAGGTGCTTGGTGCTTTTGAAAATAAGCCCCCTTAAAGCACCCAAAATCAACCCCCCAAGGTCTGGAACAGCCTGCCATTGGAGGTGGTTCAAGCACCTACAATGAACACCTTCAAGAGCAAAATGGATGCTTATCTCGCTGGGATCCTATGACCCCAGCTGACTTCCTGCCCTTTGGGTGGGGGACTGGACTTGATGATCTTCCGAGGTCCCTTCCAGCCCTAATGTCTATGAAATCTATGAAACCTTTGAAAATGTAGATACATATACTTCAGAGAGTGGTGGGCTTCAACTGTGTGCTTGATTACATCCCCTAAGTCTTGGGAATGGCACTCCATGACCCAATTACAAATCAGTGTTGCGGATTTAATTCTCACTGGAGGCCTCAGAATTTGTCAGTAAGTTATATCCAAAAAAAATTTGGGTTTGAATGGCTTAAAAATTCATTAGGTACTGAAAGGGAGATTTAAAAATGAAGAATCCCAGATTTTCTTCTTCTTTTTATGGATTTTTATTTAGAAAGACTAGGAAATCACCATTTAAATATTGTATTAATGCATCCTTGTTGGTTCTAGTATGCAGGCAGCTGAGAGCCCTCAACTCTCATTATTTTATATTGTGCAGACCTGAGTCCTAAAACTGCACATTTTAACAGGAAATGTCTGAAATGCAAACATTGAGTCACAGTAAAATGGCTGTATTGCACCTTCATATTATTCTCCACTTCTTTTTTTTAATGACTAAATACATGGGGCAATATATTATGATTTGTGTTATAAAATGTATTCCAGGAAAGTGTACAGTGTTTGCAGTATGGCTGAGTTAATTTTGCTGTTGGACGTTTCCTTTGTGCCTGTCCTGGCTTGTTATTTTTAAAAGTGTCCTTTTAATGTGTCAATAGAGGATCTGAGAGATGGAGAAAAAGAGCGTCAGCTGAGTGATAAAATGCTCATAAAACCCACACAATACGGTGTATTGTTAACATACTGCAAGCAGCCTGAGTAAGCACGGCGGGGAAGGACTAACGGCCTGATGGTGACTGCGATTCAGTGCTGTTAGCTGCTATGAACTTGCCCATCTGGAGCTGCAACAACTACCACTATATGCAGTTCCAGACCTCTGATGAGCTATATCCATGCACATCACGGCTATCTGTCAGTGCCTTCTGCTAGACAATATGGTCTGACATGGTGAATACACCCCTGTGCTCATCTGCATTAATTCATATTATTCATATTCTGGGCCCACTTCTACCTCATTTCTCACTTAAAACATCATCTTTTGCTGTATCATTCTCTTGTTAAAGTGGAAGAAGCCAATCGGGCCAAACTGCGTAGGGGATTTGTAACATACAGTAAGATAGCTCTTGAACCTGCGTCTGCAGAGGGAGTGAAGTCAAATTTGTGAACATTTTGGCAGTCACATTTTTAATAGATGAATAAGCTTATTTTACCCACCCACACTAACTTTAAAGACACGGTGTTACATTCTGAAGGTGCGTGGATGTAACTGTGAGAAGAACTTGGTTCGTATGCCTCAAACTGTTGAAGATAGCTTGGTAACCATGTTCTGCCTGCATACAGCTTTTCCTAGCCTTGACTACCTGTGCTGCTTATTCAGAGATCTACTCTCCCATGTTCTATTGCTACTTCAATAGAAATCAATGACAACACAGCCATTGATATCAGTGGTGCAGGACTGGACTTTACCTGAGAGAAAATACGTTCTCTTTCCTCACCGAGAACCTGATTCTGGGAGCTGCTGAGTGTTTTCAGTTTTTTGTGATTTCCGTGGAATTTCAAGCAGACTTGCCCAGAGGCACTTCCAGCAGTTTGTAGAAACAGTTTGCAAATTTGTGACATAGCCTCCCAGAAGACAGAGTTTGTGCTGATGTTCTTTAGAGTAATGTATGACATGAGTACTCTCGTAATTGGACTAGCAAAATGAAGACAGACAGACTAACAGGTAAAATATGGGGTATGTTTTTTTACATCTAGTCATAAGTTAATAGTGAAAGGGGAATTATGAAGCTAACTCTTTGCCAGGCACACGTCCCAGTCCTCAAAAGCTATGAGGGACTACATATAAGGAGGGGGTTGGTTTTGGATCTGAGTCTGAGAGATGCAGCTTCTGGGACTCAGCACCAAATGATAAGTATTCCCTCAACAACAAAAATAACAGGAAACATATCTAAAGGAATGAGAAAAAAAGGCCCATTTAGATGTTGCCTCTATGTATGTGAGGACTAAATAGGATGTAATATTGTGCTCAGGGGGAGAGAGCCAGAGACCAGCTTTTTGTAACCTGTGTGTGGTTGCTGACTTCTAGTTCTGGGACAAAATCTGGCCTAGTTCAGTGAAATTCAGACCTCACTGAAGTCCCTGGGAAGTCTGCCAGCAATTTCAGTAGGAGCAGGATTTCATCCCTCATCTCTATATTAAAGAATATTTCAGCTTCTTCTGATCTTTGGGGACAACATATTTGAAATATTTCAGAGGACACTGAAAGGGCAGAGTCACAGGTCACTGCTTGTGACGTGAGAACCAGGGGCTCTGCCAGCCGCTTCCAGCTCTGTGCTGTTTCATTCTTTTTCTGTCTGCTGATGGGAATCTGTAGGGTAATGTGGCCCCAAGCAGGTTTGGGACCCGTAGTGCAAATCCAATAGTTAAAAAAGGGCTGTTTAACTTCTTGGCAGCTTGGGGGCCATGGGCTATGCGGATGGCAGTCCCCCCACACAACTACATATGCAGTGTGGTCAGCCCAGCTCCCCACCATGTGCAGCCTCATCCTGCTCCCAACCAGGTATGCCTCACAGCCCATTCTGCAGCTGTGTGCAGTCTAGACAACCTGACTGGCCTCTGCCACACATATGGCACAGACACACTGGCTTCCTTTCTGCACGTGCCATGCAGGCATCTTTTTGCTCTATTGCACACAACACAGGCAGCCCAGCTTCCTTTTGCCATATGCACAGCATCAGTAGCACAGCCTGCTCCTCCCTGCCTGCTAGGTATGCAGTGCATCCTCCCACTGCACTGCCCTACTCCCAGGAGTGGGGGCAGGGAGCAGAAGCTGTGGTGGGAGTGGGAGCTTGGAGGATCCTGGCTGCTGCTGCTGCATCAGAAGTGCTGAGGGGAGCAGGTGCTGAGCAGCAGCCTGTGGGTCACATGTTTATCCCCCTTGCAGGCCACAAACAACCCACGGGCCACAAGCTGGACTGCCTGGTGTTAAAAGAAAGAGGGGTGGATATTTATCTAAGCTATAGCATAACTAGGATAGGACAGGCAGTAGGGGTGTGCGAAGCAGGCAGTATATGATTCAGATTTGGACAGAGATTAGATTCTGTGATTCAGATCACTGTCTCAATTTGATTCCGATGTGGAGAATCAGCTTTATGTTTTTTTCTACATATCTTGAGGTACCAGGCAAGGCTCGTGAACAATGAGATGGTGAGGAAGATGGAGCATCCCATGGGAGTATGTCTCCCCCCCCACCCCGTGTGCTCGGCAGTGTACCCAGAAGTGGACCAAAAGTATTTCTGGTCCACTTCTGGGTCCACCATCAAGCATGCGGGGGACCCGCCCCGTGCTCCTGTGGGACGCTCCATCCATCCCACCATCTCAGCATTCACGGGCCATGTCTCTTACCTCGAGGTATGTAGAAAAACATATGAAGCTGCGTCTATGGCCAAATTGTCAAATCTCTCTGAATCAAATCTGAGGCTTCCAATTCAATCCGGAGAAATTAATGGGTCTCCTGATTCGATTTGGATTCGGAGATTCGGCCACCGAATCAGGCCGAATCTCATCCAAATCGAATTAGTGACTGAAGCTTCTCACAGCCATAACAGGCAGGCCACCAGCTTTGAGCGCTGACTATGAGGGTCCTGCTGGGAGGCTTTGCCATGGTGTAGTACCTCCCAGCCATAGGAGCCGGTTAGGGTAGTGTTGCACCAATGAATTCATCTGAGGGATGAGGAACAAGTGGAACAAGTGGACTTGGGAACAGGACTAGGTCTCCTGATACTATCTTTCTAACCACTGGAACAGGGGCCTATGCAGGTCATCCAAAGGAGTTAATGTCAACCCCTGTTGCTGTGGCTGCCAGAGTTTACCCTGTGTCAGTGCAGCCAGCACCCAGGAGGTAAATGCAGTTGTTGAACTTAGTGTTTTTGATCACTACTGGTGATTAAAATTGGTGACCATCAGTGATGGGGATTAAGCAGGAGTGTTGTTAAGTGCATGGCTACTGGCTGCACTGACACACTGACTTTGGCAGCCATGGCAAGAAGCCCTGTTGTCTGGATCTGGTCAGCCAGCTGATTTGAGTTTGACATCTCTGCACTAGATGATACCGTCCCTTTTTGCTGAATCTGTGTGCTGGGGATGCAAATAGAGGGCAGTCAAAAGTGAAACTAACTTAAAGCAGAACAGTCTGTAAAATCTGATTTAATGATACTAAATATTCTCTGCATTGATTCGGTTAGTTTGCCTATGATGAAGGTGCCCTGAAACCTTTAATAAGCTTAGGCAGACGAAACAGGCTCGATGAAAATAAAACTGTATGTTCACATGACCTAATATGTTTATTTTACCTTGAGTCCCAAATGAGCTGTTCTGTTTGGGAAGGTGCAAAGCTGTTTGATACTTAAAAAGAAATGGTATAAACGTTCAGTATTTGTAGTCAGCATGAACACTTATTTTCATTTATAGAAATGACTGCAGATGTGGTTACATGAAAATAACATTGGAAATTAATTTGTAGAGGAAAAAGGAGTCTGTTTAAAAACAACTTTACCCTTGATGTTATACAGATGCCAGCAGCTTGCCGCATGTGAAACTCATGTTGGAAGTTATGGGCCTGATACTGTGGCAAGTTCAGCTCTAGAGTACAGCTCACTGACTTCAGTGTTTATGGTGCCCACTCATAACACATCTGAGTTGGGCGGGATGGGGGGCACTCAACTGAAGTACACAATGCATGACAAGATTGGTGGTTGTGTATTAATGAAATAATGCAGTCTCGGTCATAAGCCTTTTTGACCTTTTTTCTGTGAAACAAAAAAGGATATTCATGTAATTGTTTAGTATTCAATATTAAACATTGCAAAGATTAAGAAATATAAAAATATAGATTTGAATGCAAGAACGCTGCAAAATGTAAATATTGTTTATGAAACTACAATTGAGGTTGATAATGGTGTGTGAATTCTTCCACAAAGACATCCAAGTTTCTTTTTGAAATGAAATAATTTTCATATCACATGAGACTGAGGTTTCTCTTTCTTTTTTGGACCATGTTTAGAATTTGGTGTGATTACAATTCTTTCAAACAAGAACAGGAATTCCCACAAATTGCACTTGGTGCTCCAAGGAACAAGATCACTGTAAACATTTTAAAATACCTGGGAAGACCTCCCTTAATTCTTTGGGGTCATGTAGAACTTTTCCAATATTTTAGCAATTTTTCAGCAATTTTTCTTATCTCTAAGTGACTTAAATACAGGCTTTTCAACCTCCAGTTTCTCAGTGCCTAATCCAAACAAGTCAATTCAAACATGCACTTACAAGAAGTCAGTAGAGCTGGTGTAAAAGATCACTTCCAAACTTCTGTATAACTTGGAGTTCTTCTCAGAAAATCTTTGCAGTTGGTTTCATCAATCCACTTCTGATAAACCAGAGACTACTTATGCTCATTTATGCTTCAGAATGGTGAAGAATGTGCAGTGACCATAGCATGTCAATATTTTGAGGTAGTCCTTTATTTCTCTGGGTGGCAAGTTGAAATCTTAGTGCTTCATTGTACACATCTTTCACAACAGGTGCTTGAATAAAAATTGAGAAAAAATCTTGATATTTCTTTCTCTTTCCTTGAAATTCTTCACAAGCAAAAATATTCAATTCAACTCCCTTTTAGCAGGGGGCATTCATTTCTTTTGAAGACAATTGTTCATATGAGTAAGCTCTTTAAAATATTCTCATAAATTCAACAAAGAACTAGAATTTGGATGGTCTTGTAATTACTAATGGCTATCTTTTTTTCAGTGGATAGGTTGCCATGCCCATTCATAAAGTTTGACAGAATACTCTGAAACTTTTCCAAATTACTTTGAATTATTTCTGCAGTTTTCAGCTGACCATCTTGTTTCTTTGGTCCTTTGCAGGTGCTGGCCCTTGTACAGCATACTCATGCCTGTAAAAAAAAAAAAAAAGAAAAGAAAAAAAAAAGTCTAAACCAGAGCTGTCTAACTGTTGGCCCAGAAGGGGTTAATTTGCAGCCCCTAGGCCAGGGGTGTCCAATGTTTTTGAATGTGGGACTGGATCATGAACTTTTTATCATCCAGTGGGTCGGCGAGCCATATTCAAAGACCTCGCAGGAAGTGGTAACACATCAGGAAGTGATGTCACGTGACCTTTGACACCAGTGAAGTTGCAGGAAGTGACAATGAAATGGGTCTAACCAGTTCAAAACTCCCCCTCTATAGCATCCACCTCTGCCACTATTCGGGACAGGATACTGAGCTAGATGGACCACGGGGCTGACCAAGCATGGCGCTTTTTATGCTGTTATGTTCAGAAGCTCTTATGTTCTTTGGCTGAGCTTCCAAACTATGGCTGAGATTTGCAAAAAGGGGTAGATAGGCATGTTACAAAGTTGTCATAAAAGATTTGGAGCCCTCTAAATCCCATTCATTTCAATGGAAGTTGGCCTTTTGACTCAGCTTTGAAAATCTCAGCCCATGGTGCCAACCAAATAAGTCAAAATATATTTTGCATTTCTATGCAGTCCATCTATGTGGGGCTGTCCAAGCATTTTACAGACATTAAATGTACTTCAGGATGAGCCCAGCCAGAGCAGCAGGGGCTGATCTGCACTTTCCCCCTGCCTGCGCTGGTCAGTCCCGAGCAGCACACGGCTCTGACACCGCTTCTGCTGGCTGGCGCTGACTCAGGCAGGTCTATCCCATCCAGAGCAGCACACAGCTGAAGCTGGCTTCTCATATGCTACTGGGGAGGAGCCTGGCTGGGTCAGCATTGGCCAGCAGAAGCAGCGACAGAGCCATGTGCCACTTGGGACTTCCCGGTGCAGGTAGGGGGAAAGTGCAGCTCAGCTCCTGCTGCTCTGGCTGGGCTCATCCTGTCCTGAGCAGCACATGGCTACTCCTTTTCCCACATGCACCACGTCAGCAACGTCAAGCTGACACGGTGCGTGTGGGAACCTTGTCCCTTCCCCAGCCCTTCAGCAGCCATTAGGAAGTTGCTGAGGGGTTGGGGGAGGGACAAGGGGTGGGAACAAAAGTAAACAGTGTTTACTTTCATTTCATGGTGCAGCACCTCAGGCCTCAGAAAATGGCTTGGCGGGCTGCATGGCAGCCCGCGGGCTGTATGTTGAACAAGCCTGCCTTAGGCTCTCTGGGTGCAGCAACTATCATTGATCCAGCTGGGAAGCAGCCAGGGTCTCCAGGTTCTTCCTCCATCCTCTTGGGCTCCTACACAGCATGTTGCAGTGTGTGTGCGTGGCGGGGGGTGGGAGGGTGCCTGTGTGGTATGCAGCAGGAGTCCTGTGGTTCACACGGCAGCAGCCTTTGTGCTATGTGGCCCTCACTGCTGCAGCTCACAAGGTATGCAGCCCTCAGCCACTTAGAAGCTGCACAGCCCTGGTCTAAACAATAACAAACTGCCCCTGCTGAGTCCTTCTCACATGTGCAATGGAAACTAATGATTCCAGCAATGTGTGTAAGGTATTTCCTTGTTTAATTTTCCATGGAAAATGATTTGTTCATCATATTTGCATCCTGACATAATTTTGGTAAAATCAAAACGAGAACTTAAAATATTTTAAGGGTCAAGACACAATTCTTGGAGGTCTTTCAAAAATGTATAATGCAATATCTTCAGCAGCAAGGCCATGCAGTTAAGCTTGACCAGTCACTGCCTCCTTGCCTTTGCTATCAACAGAGAAGTATTAAACAGTGGACAAATTTTCTGCATGCACAGCATTTTTGTTACATCACATTTCAGGAAGGAGAACTTGACATTGCTATTTTCTTAATACCTTCAGCAATACCTTTCCAAATTGTTTTCTTTGTAGCTCCAGGTATTTCATTCCGTATTCCAGTAGAAGTGTATTTCACATTTTTTGGAATGATTTTCCGAGCATCCTTGAATCTCATCCTACAGTAAACCTATAGTAAGTTCATGAAAATTCCTGGTGAGAAACATCAAAATCCTTGAAGTTTATTGTATCTTTATTTCTTATCAGAAGCAACTCATTTACCACTGCAACTCATTTACTAAGTTTTCTAAATAGTACCTGGTTTGGTAAAGCAGTACTTGGTTCTGTACTTGTAAAGCAAACCGAAAGAACCAGGTACTATGGTACCAGGAAAAAAGGAAATAATGATGACATCAATATTTAATTAATTAACTGATATAATAACATTACTGGGGGTTTTCTGTATGCGTCAAGTCTTGGAGCTCCCATCAAGGTAATGGATTGAAGACCTGGTTTAGGAACGATTGAGTATATGAAGCCCTCATAAAATTTTGTGCAGAATGAGAGTCTGTCCCCTTGATTTGACAGACCATAGTGAAATACAGCAGAATGACATGAGAACATAAATGTGAACCAGAGAAACAACAAGATAATACCTGTATCTTCCCTTTTCATTGCTTTCCAGTAAGCCAAGGTATTTTTTGATAAAACTTTGTCTTGACAAAGTGCATTTTTCCACTTGCAAATCTAGATTTGATAAAACTGCTATCAACTTCCAGTCCACCAGCATTGCCAACCTGTGTATATGTCCCACAAGAACAAGAGGCCCTGTCAGCTTTAATGGAATATTTCAACCATATCTGGCTCTACTATTCACTAAAACATCACAACACAACTCCGGGATTTTTTTAAGGAAAATTAATTTTCTGGGCTGCACCCAGAGAGTGGTGGTGGATGGGTCTTTTTCGACCTGGAGGGATGTGGGCAGTGGGGTTCCCCAGGGCTCGGTCCTTGGGCCCGCACTGTTCAACATCTTCATCAGTGATTTG
Source organism: Crocodylus siamensis (assembly GCF_052110815.1). Lineage (NCBI taxonomy): Eukaryota > Metazoa > Chordata > Crocodylia > Crocodylidae > Crocodylus > Crocodylus siamensis. The sequence continues at coordinate 115,972,948 of NC_143398.1, forward strand.
GACAAGGGGGTGAGAAACACCTTGTTAAAGTTTGCAGATGACACTAAGATGTGGGGAGAAGTGAGCACGCTAGAAGAGAGGGACAGGCTACAACTAGATCTCAACAGGTTACAGAGGTGGGCGGGTGAGAATAGGATCTTGGAATCACTGTTGATTCCAAGATGAACACGGGCGGCCAATGTGAGGACATGGTCAGGAAGGCTATCCGCAACTTGTCATGCATCCATAGATACATCATGAGCAGGTCCAAGGAGGTGATCCTCCCCCTCTATGCAACATTGGTCAGGGTGCAGTTGGAGTACTGCATCCAGTTCTGGGTGCTGCACTTCAAGAGGGATGTGGACAGCATGGAGAGGGTCCAGAGGAGGGCCACTTGCATGATCAGGGGACAGCAGGGCAGACCCTACGAGGAGAGGCTACGGAACCTGAACCTGTTTAGTCTCCAAAAGAGAAGGCTGAGGGGGTATCTAGTGGCCTGTTATAAATTAGTCAGGGGGGACGAGCAGGCATTGGGGGAGTCCCTGTTCCCCCGAGCACTGCCAGGAGTGACCAGGCATAACGGTGACAAGCTGGCGGAGGGTAGATTTAGGCTGGATATCAGGAGGCGCTACTTCACGGTCAGGGTGGCTAGGATCTGGAACCAACCTCCAGGTGAAGTGGTGCAGGCTCCTACCCTGGGGTTTTTAAGAGGAGGCTGGATGAACACCTTGCTGGGGTCGTTTGACCCCAGTACTCTTTCCTGCCATGGCAGGGGGTTGGACTAGATGATCTACTCAGGTCCCTTCCGGCCCTAGAAACTATGAAACTATGAACTCTCTCTCCTCCCTCCTCCTTTCCCCTCCAAACAAGTAGGAAGGATATGGTCTCAGAACTCTCAGCATTCAACCCAGTATCCCAACTGGACTATCTTGCATCCTGCACACCTCTCTGCAGGGGACCTCTCTGCAGGCTCTTTCTTACCAGGATTACACATATTTTGTTATAAGACAGACCTAATGAATTTGCCACACTTCATTTAGCTGAAGCATGGTCAATAACATTCCTCTTGCCCCTGCTAGCTATCAGCATTATGATCACTATGCTGTGGCCTTAGGCCTTAGGCCTATAGTCATGCATCTGAGAAAACACAGATAAAGAAACTGGGAAAGAAAAACCTGGAACACATCTTATTTCTATTGAGAGGCTGGGGGGAGGGAAGGACATTTATAGGGGTTGCAGTGCCCCATACTGCTGCCCTTTTTTATGAGTCTGGCTCAAATGTATAATTTAAAAAAAATATTATATCACTAAACCCCTGCCCCCCCACATGTATCCAAGCACTTTGACAGATTTCCATAGAAAACAGATTTATTTGTTTTTACTGAAGATAGGCTAAGAAACATTAATAGTCTCAAAAATTGCACTAGAATACTTATCATACCTGCATTTCATCAGTGCCAGTTTAAACACGTTGCAAACAGAGAGAGTTGCTAGTTGTTTCATTTTTCAGATGCAGAAAGAGGTTTGGAGAGATTCTATTCTCTCTTCCTAGGGTTGGTCACTATGGTCTAGCAGATACTGTCGCACAGTCAAGTGAAGTAAAGTATTCTATGCAAATAAAGGTAAAAGGTAGTGTGCTGTCCTTGAAATATTACCCATCCTGCCAGGCCAGGTTTATGCACCAAGTGAAGTAGTGATAGATAGGACATTGTGCACTTGGAGTTATAGTTAGTTTTATGTATATATTTGGCTTGGTGAGCTGGAATCTACGAAGCAGTTCATCTTAATTGTATTGAGTCTTATGGATAAATATCTATCTCCTGAAAGGGCACAAAAGGAAAAAGGCACTTAATTGAAATGAGGGCTCTTTTGCACCAATCTAAGCCCACCAGGGGACGGGGGGGACGACCACCGGGGGATGCGGCGACTACCGCCACTGCTGGCCCGCTAAGCAACCCATGCAAAGCCAGCAGGCCAAAGCACTTAAGGGAGCCCACCTCTGCCCCAGCCCTAGAGTGAGCTGCGGGCAAGGCAAGGGCCCCCAAGGGGACATTTGCCTGCCTGTACACCAATGTCAGGAGCTTGCGGAATAAACGTGAGGAAATTGTCCTCCTGCTCAACCCAAACAATTACAACGTCATAGGGATAATGGAGACCTGGTGAGGTTCCACCCATGACTGGACCACGGGTTTAGACGGCTATACCCTGTACAGGAGGGATCGAGTGGACAAAAGGGGCGGAGGTGTAGCTGTCTATGTCAATGGGAGCTACACATCCCTACAAGCCAACATCAACACCCAGGGTGGATGACTAGAGACCTTCTGGGTTAAAATCCATGGGGAACACGGCACAGGGGATACAATGGTGGGAGTCTACTACAGACCTCCCTCCCAGAATCAAGAGATTGACCAGGAGTTCGCCAGGGGATTGGCTGAGGCCGCATGCTCCCGGTCCATGGTTATCATGGGAGACTTCAACTACCCAGACATCTTGTAGGAAGAGCACTTGGCCAAATCTGAGTGGTCGCAAAGCTTCCTCTCATGCATGGATGACCTCTATCTGACACAAGAGGTCTACAGGCCAATGAGAGGTAAAGTGCTGCTCGACCTGGTACTGGCAACCAGGGACGACCTAATCAGTGACCTAATGGTCAAAGGGAAGCTGGGTGACAGCAACCACAAGCTGATCACCTTCACCATCCGCTGAAAAGCTGTCAAGTTAGCCAGCAGTATAGAGGTTCTCGACTTCAGGACGGCTGACTTTGACAAGCTTAGGAGACTTGTTGGTGAGGCCCTAAGGGACCATGACCCGAAGGGGAGGGGAGTCCAGGAAGAGTGGTTGCTCCTCATGGGAGCGATCCTAGATGTGCAAGCTAAGGCTATTCCATCTCAGAGGAAAGGCAGCAAGAGTGCACAGCAGCCTCCTTGGCTCAACAAGTAACTGGTGGTCCTCCTGAATCTAAAAAGACAGACCTAGGAAGGATGGAGGACAGGATCCACCTCCAAGGAGGAATACACTGCACTGGTCCAGACCTGCAGGGAGCAAACCAGGAAAGCCAAGGCTGCGATGGAACTCCAACTGGCTACAAGTATCGAGGACAATAAAAAGTCCTTTTTTAGATATGTGGGGAGGAAAAGTAAGGGCAACATTGGACCCCTGCTAAACCAGAAGGGACAACTGACAACTGATGCTCAGGAAAAAGCCAACTTACTAAATGGATGCTTTGCGTCGGTCTTTCACAAGTCCAATGGGACGTGCTGCCCATTATGGGACAGGGACACCTGACTGAGGATCGTTCCTTGCCATCCATCAGTGCTGACCTTGGGAAGAAACACCTTGAGAGGCTGGACACCTTCAAGTCAGCTGGCCCTAACAATTTACACCCCAGAATACTCAAGGAGCTGGCCTGCATCATAGCTCAGCCTCTGGCATGGATCTTCGAGAGCTCCTGGCGCTCTGGTGAAGTGCCTAATGATTGGAAGAAGGCCAATGTGGTGCCTATCTTCATGAAAGGGAGGAAAGTGGATACGGAAAACTAGAGGCCCATCAGCCTGACCTCTATCCTGGGGAAGGTCTTAGAAAAGATTGTCAAAGAGGCCATTCTTAATGGACCGGCTGATGGCAACATGCTGAGGGATAGCCAGCATGTGTTTGTTGCAGGTAGGTCGTGCTTGTCGTGCTTGACCGTTCTCATTTCTTTTATGACTAAGTGACCTATCACCTGGACAAGGGGGAAGAGATTGATGTCATATATATTGACTTTAAAAAAGCCTTTGATCTGGTATCCCATGATCACCTTTTGGCAAAACTGGCCAACTGCGGCCTCGGGTCCACCACAATCTGCTGGTTGAGGAATTGGCTCCTGCAGGTCTGGACTAGTGGTCAGACCCAGAGAGTGGTGGTTGATGGAAGTCAATCGTCATGGTGCCCTGTGACCAGTGGGGTCCCTCAGGGCTCTGTTCTTGGACTTATTTTGTTCAACCTCTTTATTAATGATGTGGACATTGGAGTTAGAAGTGGACTGGCCAAGTTCACGGGTGATACCAAACTTTGGGGTAAAGCATCCACAGCTGAGGACAGAGGGGTGATCCAGGCTGACCATGCCAGATTCAGGAAATGGGTGGATGAGAACATGATGGTGTTTAACACTGAAAAATGCAAGGTTCTCCACCTTGGGTGGAAAAACCTGCAGCATGTCTATAGGCTCAGCAGTGCTACGCTGACTAGCACTATGGATGAGAGGGACTTAGGGGTCAGGATTGACCACAAAATGAACATGAGCCTTCAATGTGATGCTGCAGCTAGTAAAGCAAGCAAAATCCTGGCTTACATCCATAGATGATTCTAAAGAAAATCCCAGGGCCTCATTCTCCTTTTGTACTCAGCCTTGGTGAGGCCACAGCTGGAGTCCTGTGTCCAGTTTTGGGCTCCACAATTCAAAAAGGATGTGGAGAAGCTTGAGAGCATCCAGAGGAGAGCCATGCGCATGATCAGAGGTCAGGAAAAACAGACCTTATGACAAGAGGCTGAGAGATACGGGACTCTTCAGCCTGGAAACGTGCAGGCTCAGGGGTGATCTGATGGCCACCTATAAGTTTATAAGGGGTGTTCACCAGGATCTGGGGGAGCGTTTGTTCACCAGAGCGCCCCAAGGGATGACAAGGTCGACTGGTTATAAACTCCTGCAAGACTGTTTCAGGCTGGACATAAGGAAGAACTTCTTTACTGTCTGACCCCTCAAGGTCTGGAATAGCCTGCCGCCGAAGGTGGTTCAAGCACCTACTTTGAACTCCTTCAAGAGAAACCTGGATGTTTTTCTTGCTGGGATCCTATGACCCCCGCTGACTTCCTGCCCCTGGGGCAGGGGGCTGGACTCGATGTTCTTCCAAGGTCCGTTCCAGCCCTAATGTCTATGAAATCAATGAAATCAACCAGATAGTGAGGGACTGTTTCTGCTCTTAACAGTTTGTAGTCTAAAGAGACAAGAGGTTTGAGGGAAAATAGGCATAGAGATACCATGCTTTATGCAAAGTCATCATCCATTAAAGCACTGGTAGTGGCAGATAGTGCCCTCAGGTTCCCAGTGTTCAAGGCCAGCACTCAACACGCTGGACCACATTAACGTGCATATCAACAGTCTCTTAATATGTTAATTAATTTCTCCTGGAAACCACAAACACAGTGCTAAGCACTTCCTTTACGGAATTCATGCCCCTTAATAATCAGAGGGTGCATCTACACATGCATTTGATCTAGGATCAGTTTACTTGTGAATAAATTACTCGTGAGTAAATTCTTCTGAGCAGGCATCTGCACATGCAGGGATGTGGGAGCAGATTTGCTGCTAGGAGCAAATCTGCTTCCACTTCCTGTGGCCCTGCAATGGGCCCCTTCCACCACCAAAGGGAGCTGTGGGCTCCTGGAGGCTGGCATGGAGCACTGTGCCAGAAAACAGTTTTCTCCTGGTCAGGGCTGGGACATTGGTCCCTGCTTCTGGGGGCCTGCCTGCTGCCAGGGTGGGGACAATGTCCCCCTGCCCTGGCAGCAGGGAGCTCCCAGCCCTAGCTTCTAGATCAGGGCAGGGGACTGATCTTCTGGTGGGGCGACTAGCAGTGAGCCCCAGTTAGGAGCTCGCTACTAGCTGCCCCACTGGTGGATGGGGCAGGGGGCTGGGACTTGCCCCTCCCCTGCAGCTTTTTTCAAGCCCTGTACCTTGATCACCTAATTGGGATGTGGGGCTGGGATCTGCCCCTGACTGAGTCAGTTCCCAGCCCCTACTCCACGATTGTGGTCAGGCTTCTACACATGCATTACTGCGCAATAACTACTCTCAAGTAAATTTGCTACTTGCACTTGCAGGTAGCATTTATTGTAATTAGCGAGGTTTACTGTGCTGTAAGCATGTGCCCATGTAGATACACATGCTAACTGTGCAGTAAACCATGCTACTTCCCAGCAAAACATCTCATGTAGATGCACTCAGAGTGTATGAGACAGAGATTGTAAATTGGGTATTTTTTATTTTATAAAGTAGTGGGGCTAAAGATTAAGGCTACCTGGTTACTTGTGCCTACAGACAGAGAGCTGGGGAAGGAGAGAGAGAGAGAGGAAGAGAGAATGGGAAGGATACATCTCTTTGCATCCTTTACCAACCTACCTATGCCAGTAAGAATTGAGGTGTAAAGCTGGCCATAGGCTCATAGGTGTCTGTATTGTTTTTGAAATTATGATTTTGCTTCAGAGTTACTTTGACCTTGATACTCTGAGTGCTTAGAGTGGAGGTGGTATGTTCTGCTGATTTAGACATCAGCTAAGCAGTCAGTGGACCTGCAGCAAAATCCTGACTCACTTAAATCTGGCAATGCTCAAATTAAGTTCAGTTGGGCCAGTATTTTACCCCTGATTTGGAATCCTCATTGTATGTTAACTTTCTCTGTTACCAGGGGAAATCAGTGTGCCTATCTGCATAATTGGGCTAGGAACACAAAAAGCTATGTATTTTAAAAATTCTATTTACTAATACTTTGAAAATATTAAAATAATGACAGTTGGGCATACTCATGTCTCAAGATGCCTATAACACTGTGACCACTTCTACTTACAACCTACATTACAACCCCATTACCTACCTTATCCATTTGCAGTCAGCACCCACCCTGTATGTACTGGTAATCAGGGAGCTGCAATGAAACTGATCTCTATGGGCGTGCCCATACCACATTAGGTGGTACTATGGAGCACCACCATGGAAATGGATCCTGCCCACTCAGTTCTGCTGTTCGTACTAAATATTGAAATACTACTATAGCAGTACTACATTGCACTCCTCTCAATCTCAAGACAGAGAGCCATGCTTTAGTGTCCCATGGTTTCTGGCCTGAGCCACTGCAGGCTTGTGGCTGCATTTCCTGAATCAAAAATGAATGTCATTCACTTGTTAGTCAGTTTAGTCTTTGCATCTTAAATTAACCTGAAAAGACTGAATCATAGATTCATAAATTGATTCATAGATTGTTAGGGGCTGGAAGGGACCTTGTAGAGCACTGGCTTCAGTCCCCCTGCACTAGGCAGGAAAAGACAACTGGGGTCAAGTGACCCCAGCGAAGTGACTGTCCAGTCTCCTTTTGAAAATTTCCAAGGTAGGTGACTGCACCACCACTGGAGGTAGTTTCTTCCACAGTCTGGACACCCTGACTGTGGAGGAGTTTTCCCAGGACTTGAGCCTGAAGCGGCCTTCCAAGTGTTTGTATCCATTGCTCCTGGTCTTCCCCGGGGTGCCCTGGTGAACAGCTGTTCACCGAGTTCTTGATGTACTCCCCTGATGCAGCAGCAAGTCCCTTTGCAGCCCTCTCCTCTGTAGGCTGAAGAGGCCTAAGTCCCTCAGCCTCTCCTCATATGGCTTGTCTTGCAAGTCCTTGATCATATGGGTGGCTTTTCTCTGGACCCTCTCAAGTTTTTCCACATCCTAGTTGAAGTGCAGCACCCAAAACTGGACATAGTACTCCAGCTGCAGTCTCACCAGTGGGAGTATCACATCCTTAGTTTTGCATGAGATGCAACGGTTAATGCATGTCAGCATCTTGTTTGCCCAGCTGGCCACAGCATTGCACTGCCAACTCATGTTCATGCGATGGTCGATCACTACCCCTATGTCCCTTTTGGCCACAGTGCAAGTCAAATTGTTGCCATCAAGCCTGTAGGTATGATGGGGATTGTTTACCCCCAGATGGAGCACATTACACTTCTGAGTGTTGAACTTCATTTGGTTCCAGTCCTCCCAACTGTCCAGCCTGTCCAGGTCCACCTGTATCTGCAACCTATCTTCTGGCATGGCCACACTTCCCCATAAGTTGGTGTTGTCTGCAGACTTGGCCATGAGCTTTTCACCCCTACATCCAAATCATTGATAAAGATGTGGAAAGGCACCGGTCCAAGCACAGACCCCTGAGGGACACCACTGGCCACTTCTTGCTAGGATGACACAGAACCATTCATGAGAACTCCCTGGGTCCTACCATGCAGCCAGTTTTCCACCCACTGAACTGTTGAGTAGTTAAGCCCACAATCTTCCAATTTTTCCACAAGGATATCATGGGATAATAGATCAAGAGCCTTTTGGAAGTCTGGGTATATAATGTCAACCTTCTCTCCTGTTTCCAGCTGGTGAGGGCCCTGTTCATAGGAGATGAGATTGGTAAGACAAGATCTATCCACGCTGAAGCCATGCTGGCTGTCATTCAGAATCTTACCCTCAATAAATGTATCGCACATAGATTCTATAATGAGTTTTTCCAGGATTTTCCCTGGGATGGAGGTTAGGCTGATTGGCCTACAGTTGCCAGGGTCCTCCCTCTTCCCCTTCTTGAAGATGGACACAATGTTGGCCCTCTTCCAATATTCAGGGATCTCCTCTGTGCGCCACAATTTCTGAAAGAGTTTTGCCAGGGGTTGCACAATGACCTCAGCCAGCTCCATCAATACTCTTGGGTGAAGTCCATCTGGTCCTGCTGTCTTATTAATGTCTGGCTTTTCTAGTTGGTTTTGCACCAGCTCAGCATCCAAAGTGGGGAGGCTGTCATTCCCACCATGCACCCTGTGATCCTTATCTTGCTTGTCTTTCCCCTTGGTCTGGTGAAATACTGAAGCAAAGTGGGCATTTAGGAGTTCAGTTTTTTCCTGAGTGTCTGTTACCAGCTGTCCTGAGGTGTTAAGCAGGGGGCCACACTTCCATTTGTTTTCCTGCTGCTCCCTACATACTTAAAGAGGGAGTTCTTACTGTCCTTGACTCCCTTGGCTAACTTAAACTCTGTTGCCTCCTTAGCTTTCCTAATCATTTGGAAATGGTGCAAGCATGGGCCACTGTTGTGTAGTCCTCCTAGCTTCCACTATGTGTACGCCTTTTTTTTCTTTTCAAGAGGACCGCAATATCCCTATTGAGCCAGGAGGGTTTGCCAGCCCTTCTGCTACCTTTCTTCTTCAAGGGAATGGTTTTCTTTTGTGCTTCAAGGATAGTGTTCTTGACGAACAAACCCTCTTCGTGCATCGCATTCGCCTTCTGTCCCTGGTCCCGCATTGCCTCTCTTACTAATGCCTTGAGCCTGTTTAAGTCAGCACTTTTGAAATCCAGGACTTCAATCCTGCTAGTTGATTTATCTCAGGATTTTTGACTGTCTTGTACTTATCTTCTAGCACTTTCAGGAGCACATATGCCTTATGGTATACGGTCCTTCTCGATTCAGCTCTCTTTTCCGTAGTACAACTGGTGCTGGGGCTGGTTTTGTTCAGTATCTTCATCAATGACCTGGAAGATGGATTGATGACACCAGGTGACACCAAGTGGGGGGGGGAAAGGGGGAGTAGTAAATACACTGGAGGGCCAGGCTAAGATTCAGAGAGAGCTTGACAGATTGGAGGATTAGACTAAAAGAAATCTGATGCGGTTCAATAAGGACAAGTGCAAAGTCCTGCACTTAGAACAGAACAACCCCATGCACTGGTACAGGCTGAGGGCCAACTGGCTAAGCAGCATTTCTGCAGAAAGGGACCTGGGGGTTATAGTGGACAATAAGCTGAATATGAGCCAACAGTGTGTCCTTGTTGCAAAGAAAGCTAATGGCATACTGGGCTGCATTAGTAGGAGCATTGCCAGAAGATTGAGGGAAGTGATTATTCCACTATTTTTGGCAGTGGTGAGGCCACATCTGGAGCACAGTGTTCAGTTTTGCACCCCGCCCCCCACACTACAGAAAAGATATGGACAAATTGGAGAGAGGCCAGCAGAGGGCAACAATAATGGTTAGGGGGCTGGGGCACATGACTTACAAGGAGAGGCTGAGGAAACTGGGTTTATTTAGTCTGGAGAAGAGAAGACTGAGGGGAGATTTAAATACCAGCCTTCAAGTACCTGAAGTGGCGTTCCAAAGAGGATGGAACTAGACTGTTTTCAGGAGTGGCAGATGACAGAATAAGGTGCAATTGCATTAAGTCGCAGCAAGGGAGGTTTAGTTTAGGTTTTAGGAAAAACTGTCTCACTAAGCAGGTAGTAAAGCACTGGAACAGGTTACCCAGAGAGGTGGTAGAATCTCCATCCTTAGAGGTTTTGAAGGTCTGGGTAGACAAAGTCTTGGCTGGAAGGATATAGTTGGGGCTGGTCCTGTTTTGAGCATGGCGTTGGAGTAGATGGCCTTCTGAGGTTCCTTCCAACCCTAATTTTCTATGATTCTATGAACTGTGCAGATTCCACTACTACCAGTCAAGAAACCAGGGGCTGCATTTAGCTCTGTCAGGATGAAGACCCTACTAGTGTGGAAAAGAGGCAGATTATGTTTCAAGGCTTTTGAATGGCTAACGGGGTAGAGATGCACCTTGTAGGCTAAGTGAATCAGGGATATACAAGCTGTCATGAGCATGATCATTTAATCATATGCACCAGCTAGCATCTTCATCAATAAGCATCTGCTGAAGTGAAGTCTTGGTCATGAAAGCTTGTACATCTCTGATTCAGTTAGTCTATAAGGTGCATCACCCTGCCTTCTGCCTGACTTCAGACTAATACAGTTTCATAGTTTCATAGTTTCTAGAGTCGGAAGGGACCTGAGTAGATCATCTAGACCGACCCCCTGCCATGGCAGAAAATAATAATACTGGGGTCAAATGACCCCAGCAAGATGTTCATCCAACCTCCTCTTAAAAACCCCCAGGGTAGGAGCCTGCACCACTTCTCTTAGAAGTTGGTTCCAGATCCTAGCAGCCCTGACCGTGAAGTAGCGCTTCCTGATATCTATCCTAAACCTGCCCTCTGCCAGCTTGTGACCGTTATTCCTGGTCACTCCTGGCAGTGCACGGGGGAATAGTGACTCCCCCAATGCCTGCTGATCCCCCCTGACTAGTTTATAACAGACCACTAGATCCCCCCTCAGCCTTCTCTTTTGGAGGCTGAACAGATTCAGGTCCTGTAGCCTCTCCTCATAGGGCCTGCCCTGCTGCCCCCTGATCATACAAGTGGCCCTCCTCTGGACCCTCTCCATGCTGTCCACATCCCTCCTGAAGTGCGGCGCCCAGAACTGGATGCAATACTCCAACTGCGGCCTGACCAGTGCCGCATAGAGGGGGAGGATCACCTCTTTGGACCTACTTGAGATGCATCTGTGGATGTATGACAAGGTATGGTTGGCCTTCCTGACTGCCTCCCCACACTGCTGGCCCATGATTCATCTTGGAGTCAATGATGACTCCAAGATCCTTTTCCGCCTCTGTGCTGACAAGAGGGGAGTTCCCCAACCTGTAGTTATGGTGCTAGTTGTTCCTCCCCAGGTGCATCACCTTGCACTTGTCTGTGTTGAATCCCATCCTATTCACATCCGCCCACCCTTGTAACCTGTCTAGGTCTGATTGTAGCCTGATGCTTCCTTCTAGTGTACCAACATCCCCCCACATCTTAATGTCATCAGCAAATTTGAACAGGGTGCTTTTTACCCCCTTGTCCAAATCACTGATGAAGATGTTGAACAGTGCGGGCCCGAGGACCGAGCCCTGCGGAACCCCACTGCCCACATCCTTCCAGGCTGAGAAGGACCCATCCACTACCACCCTTTGGGTGCGGCCCTCCAGCCAGTTGGCGACCCATTTGATTGTGTGGGTGTCTACACCACAGCCCCCCAGTTTCTTAATGAGAACGGGGTGAGAGACAGTGTCAAAAGCCTTCCAGAAGTTCAGGAAGACTATATCCACTGCTACCCCTGCATCTAATGATCTGGTGATCTAATCGTAGAAGGCCACCAGGTTGGTCTGACAGAACCTGCCACTGATGAACCCATGTTGGTTGCCCCTAAGCATGCAGTCCCCAGCTGGCCCCTCATGGATGTGTGCCAACATAATTTTCTCAAACAGCTTGCCTAGGATTGAGGTAAGACTAACCGGCCTATAGTTTCCTGGGTCCTCCTTCCTCCCTTTTTTGAAGATTGGAACCACGTTGGCCCTCTTCCAGTCCTCCGGCACTACACCAGAGCACCACGAGTGCTCATAAAGCCGTGCCAGAGGTCCTGCAATGACCTCGGCCAATTCCTTTAGGACTCTAGGGTGGAGATTGTCCGGGCCGGCTGACTTGAATACGTCCAGCCCCTCCAGAAGCTAACCTCTGTTCCAGGTGTGCCTCCCCTGGGGCCCGAGGGGAGCCCAGCAGGGAGGTGGCTGTTCTGGTCCCTACTTAGGAAGACAGAGGCAAAGAAACTGTTAAACATGTTAGCTTTGTTGTGTGGTGTGATGACCAAATTTCCCAACGCATCCTGCAAGGGCCCCACGTTACCCGGGACCTTCTTTTTGCCCCCTATGTATTTAAAAAAGGACTTCTTATTGTCCTTAATCTGAGAAGCTAGTCCTAATTCCACCTCTGCCTTGGCCTTCCTAACTGTCCCCCTACATCCCTGAATGACTACAGAATAGTCATCCCTGGTGATGACCCCTTCTTTCCATTGGGTGTACACCTCCTTTTTAGCAAGGAGACATTCCCAGATGCTTTTGGTGAGCCATGGAGACTTGTGTGCTCTCCTGCTCCCTTTGATCCTCGTTGGGATTACCTGCCTTTGGGCTTGGAGGATCGCCTGCTTAAGGAGCGACCACTCTCCTTGGACATCTGGCTCCCCTCCCCGCTGGGAACTCAGCGCATCCCCAACTATCCTCCTTAGCTCGTTGAAGTTTGCCCTCCTGAAATCTAGGGCTGCTGCCTTACTGTATGCCTTTGCCACCTTGCGCTGGATGGTGAATTCCAGCAGGTGATGATCGCTGTCGCCCAGGTGGTTGAGCACCCGCAGCCCCCTCACCAGGTCATCACCCGTGGCCAGCACTAGGTCCAATATGGCTAATTACTTCTCTCTACTGATAAATACGAATGTGAAAAATGTCATGTTATAATTTTCTGGTAATATTGCTGTGTGTTTTGCTTTCTTATCAATTTTATTTAAAAGATATGAAATGTTTACAAGTACTATCAAACTCATCACAGGCACATTTCATTGTAACCCCCCTGAAGCAAACAGAGAACAACCTCAACCCTGAAACAAAGCAAATGGTTGGGTCAGAAGCTGCTAAGAAGTTCATTACTGCTATTGATTTTAAGTGGAACGTGCTCAGACACTGTCCTGATGGTCAGAAATTAAAATCTTAAAACAGACAGATTATTTAAAAAAACATTAAATAACCCATGAATGCAGCTTGCCTTGTCTCCTTTAAATTGCAAGTATTTAAGAGACATGCTTCAATTCTGGACTGCATCTGAAGTTTTTTTTGCAGTGCAAAGGGCTGGTCTCATACTAAAAGGCTGGAAAATGTTTTTAGGGGAAAAAAAACCCTCTGAGTACAGCGTCTAGGCTAGATTTCCAGAGGAAGTTGAGGCCTCCAGCTCTACACAGGAAGCAATCTTAGAGCAGGCCTTAAATGCCAGATTCCAGGCAGAGTTTAACTAACCACTGACAGCTCTGTAAACAAACCAGGGACAAAAAGAGAACAGCTTTCCCTTTTCTGGTAGTCATTTTTGGTTTGGGGGCTGCAGGGGAATTCTGTAATACTCGGCTTGATGGGATATAAACCAAGGCTGAAAAGGCTTTGTATATGAAGAAGTATAAAGGGGAAATATTTCATGGACTAAATCATCAAAAAAGAAGGTATGGCATGGTTAAAATACATGGATTAAACTACAGAAAATATCACTATGTTTGGTTCCTTAAGTAGGATTTATACGTAACTTGGATCCTTCTGGGTGGTATTTAAAAGCTCTGGCTTCTTTTCTTGCTCTCTTTTTCTTTTTTTAGGGTTAACCTTTCCAGAACGTCTTTTTATCTGTGCAGCTAGGGAAAACAAGAAATCTGTTGTGTAGCATTTTACTGTTTCCAGTAAAATTTAAAGTAAAAAAACAGAGTTACAATCTTGCTGAATTCTTGCTATTGTTTGCAGGAAAAGACCTGTGACGTTACGAACAACTAGACTGCGGCTAGCAGATATATACAGTACTTAGTTTAATGTATGTTGATTTAATTTTAAGTAGGAAACTAAACTCAGGAATGGGCTGTGTTTATCCTACTAGGCATTTCATTAATCTTGTTTATCTCAGCAATACTGTGGAAGTTACATTTCTTGATAGAAAAAGAAAATAGTTGCAGTGGAGTTTAAAAAGCAAAACAAAACTGATTTAGCTCAGTTGGGTAAATGCATCCATTGTATTCTGTGTAATTTGTCCACTCTCCTCCTTTTAGATTTGGAGCTTTTCGGAGCTTCGAGAGTTTGAGCAGGCACCATGGATGACTTTGAACGCCGCAGGGAACTCAGGAGGCAAAAGCGTGAGGAAATGCGCCTTGAAGCAGAGAGGTGAGGTGTTGCACTGCAAAAAGGTGATGGGGGTTTGATCTTTTAAAAAAATTATTAGCAGTGGCTTGAAGATTCTTATGCCTAAATATCTAAGAGTGGGACACTGTTTACTGAACAGACCTCGCAAACGGCAAGTTTGGGGAAAAAATGGCAATAGATCCTGTTTCTATGAAGGAGGGTAAAAGTGAGTGGAAGCTGAGTACCTTACTCCCTTAGTTTTTTTGGAAAAGGCTAGGCTTTAACTTTTGTGTCTTACTGTAAGCACTGAAAGTGTAGTAGGGCAAGGTGCAATTATTCATAGTTTTGATAGGAATGGGGCAAGTGGTTAATTTTCAGATGTCATATGTCTGTTTGCTGTCATGTTGGAATAAGTGTGCCAGTGTTTCAGAATAGAGCCAAAACTGGGCGGTTTCAAATGTACATGGAAGCAAACCCCTTGGACTACTCATTATGGCAGATCAGCAAATTGTGGGCCAAAATACTTACACTTCCTTGCAAATTATGTTTATAATTGGTTTGCATCCCCTTTGTGTAAATTACAAGTGCCACACCAAATTAAAATCCATGCAAATAAGAACAGAAGTTTGATCCTAAAAGTTAATATTGTTAGCTTGGGCATGGTGACAAGATTGTATTAAAGGAACAGCTTTAATGTATTGGGACTGAGATTGCTATACCTCTCTGCTGTTTTAGACCAGTGAAATTATATTGATTTGAGAGTTTCTTCTGATCTACATGCAAGGAGGGCATCTGACCCATTATATTACAAAAAGAAAAATCCTTCTTCATTATTCAGATGATTTCAATTGATAAGAACTGCAGTAATGAAAAAATATAATTTACTCCTCACTAAGCTGTCTTTCTCCCCCCCCCCCATTTATTTTGGCTTGTATACTGAAAACATCAAGGTCAATTTTACTCTTGTTTCTAGTCATTTTCATACTGAGTTTCTCATGTACTGGAAAAAATGCTGCAGTATTTGGGTTTCAGACCATGCAGGGGGAAATGTACTTCGTTTCAAAATGAAATAAAATCAGGGGATGTAATATAGGGTCTTTATTTTGTATATCTATTTTTATCTTATTTTTAAATAAAGTCTTGCCTATGTATTTTTTTTCAAACTGCGAGTATCTAGGAGAAGAACCCAAAGAGATTAGACCTGCTAGATGCCTTTACTTATTGTTGTTCTAATAGTAAAATGCTGTACTTCAGAATAGTATATCTGTCTGACATCAGTGTAGAAAACAGTTCTGAAAAGTTGCAAAGCCACGTGCAGATAATTAAACGCAGTGTGGCCAACCAGGAATGAAATTGCAAAAGTCGGCACTGCAATTGCCAGCCTTTTTATCAGTCTCAACAAGGAGGCCAAGGATTGAATGGATCCGTGGAGAATGACTACCTGCTCACCCCATATCCCCTTTAGGCCTGCCTTACTTAATTTTAGTTGAATGGTGTAAAAGAATCTTGCATAGCTGATGCCAATGCTGGACTGTTTGACTAAGTAGAGGACCTTTTGTCTCCAGACTATGCAGCTGGTACTTCTCACCCCATAGTTAATTTAGAAAGAAATTAGAGTAAAACAGTGTGTTTGTTGCAGTTGCTGATGTTGATTTAAGTACCAGTCACACTTGCTGATTGGAAGAGGCCTGCTGTTATCTGAAGCCTCAGAATATTCAGATTTCTCACATGGTGAAGCAGTTCCCAGTTCTGGTGAGCATCCATTTATTCCATGTGCAACCATTTTACCAGTATAATGAGCACATGTGGTATTTATCTTCTTTTTATTTGAAAGGAAAGATGGACATTGCTGCTAATAATCTACTCTCCAACCATGTATTCTTGTAAAGGATCCTGGGTAGTGTAGTCTGAGAGGCACTCCCTCTACTAAGGAAAACTAGAATGTAAATTTCCATAAGAGGACATTCTAAATGTTATTAGGAAAACTCCCACCCATACTGGGGTTGTCAATATGGAGTTGCCTGGACATCATGGATGCAGCTTGACTATGTCAATGCAGAGATCAGCTGGAACCTGGGCTTGGGCATCAGAAATCAGGAGCTGGCAGGTAGCTGCTATGAGGAAACCCAACCTTTTTAAGAAAGATGGTTCACTGTAGTCTCTGTGTTCATGCATAATGAATGCTAATGTCATGGGGACAAGCCCAGTGACCACTTGTCAGGGAATCTACATCCATTACAGGGACTATACACCCTAACTGGAACATTAGTGGAGGATAGGTCTGCCATCCAAGGGGAATAGGTATTTACTTGTCATGAATAAAGGTTGTTGCATCAGTGGAATGACAGTCACCTCGCTCTATAATGCCTCCTTCTTCAAAGGAATGCTTTTGCCCTTGAATGATTTATTTGCCCCCTTGTAGGAATTTTTGTTGGTATTACTGTGGTAGTCTCTTTGAATGAGGTAAATAAGATCCATGAAAGCATGTCTTGGAGTAATGAGGCTCATTTCCATGTACCGTATCCCTTTCAGGAGCTTCAGTAATTTTACTGCCAAATTACTGCAGAATCACTCCATATCTTTTCCCACACAAATGAGCACTTATAGCAGTAAGCTGCAGTAAGCAAAATTTTTCAGTATTCTCTCTGGTATTGCCAACCTCACATTGAAAATCATGAGTCAAGCCCCTTAAAAATTATAAGGCTGCTCTCAAAATCTTAAGATCTTAACAATAATATGTTTTGGGTTCTTGTTCGCTTTCCATTTTTTAGGCTTTAGAGGTTACATTGTCAAACTCTTTTCTGCAACCACAAAGCCTAAAAACTGAGATTCGGCCTGAAGCTGAGAGTCTCATGACATTGTGCAACTAGGGTTTCTAGAGAAGGCCCTAATGTTGTGAGAATCAAGATCAAATTGTGTTAAGAGCTGCCAACTCTGTTACTTAGTCCCATTAAAATCCTGACTGAGGGCTACAGTGTTGGCACGATCATTAGTGAATAAGTGTTTAAGTATTCATATTAGTCCCTTCCTGGGAATGATTTTTTAAAGTCTTGTGACTCTCTTCTACTTTAGAATCATACCACAAAAGTCCTTGCATATGTAAATATAACGGTGTTTTTATTTATTTATTATTGCCTTATCTTGAAAAAAAATCTTCATTTTATTCTTTAAGTGAAGTTAGCATTGTGATGGCATCAGGGACTAAATGACTACTTTTATGGTAGGAAATTGACCCTGCTGGGTAATTTTAGCAGTGTTCTGTCAATGGACCTGAGCCCTGTTCTAAAGAAACTGTCTCTAGGTTTGAGATTGTGGGGCCCACTGAATGCATCCTGTAGAGTTTCTTGTACCTTCCTCTGAAGTCTCCTGTGTTGGCAACTGTCAAAGACAGGACAGAGGAATAGATGA
Organism: Crocodylus siamensis; assembly: GCF_052110815.1. Lineage (NCBI taxonomy): Eukaryota > Metazoa > Chordata > Crocodylia > Crocodylidae > Crocodylus > Crocodylus siamensis. Next base: position 115,990,651 of record NC_143398.1, read on the forward strand.
ACCATTAAAGCTGGCAGTTCCTCTGTCCCTATGAACATTTAGTTTATCTATTATAAGCGTCAACTGAGGGTAAGTATACTTGTGATAGAGACACCTGTACAGAAGGATACTGCAAACTGGACTGAAACCAAGCTATTTCATACTTGTCAGCCGTACAGTTGTTATATTGTACAGTGCTATACTGCAGTTTATTGCTATGAACCAGTGACCCAGAGGTAAAGGTATCTATACTCCACTTCAGCCCATATTGTTCATCCTATTTAAGTAACTCTGTGCTATCCTTTTAACAACATGAAAAAGCCATATGTGTGTGTTCCCTGAGCATGTGGTTAATTTGCAGAATTCCATATGGAGCAAATTCAGTCCAGCTGGTTTTCAGGGTTGAAGGGGACAGAGGCAACCATGTCTCATGACAGGGCAAGGAGATGGCCATGCCTGCAGTGACTTAGCTGCTGCATGTAGCCCTGACAGGATGAATATACTTAGGAGTGATATGAGGAAGCTGGCTTTCCTCTTCAAAAACTAGGAGAGTGATTTTCCATTGGCCTGTATATTGTGCAGTCCTTTGCATCAGTGTGAAGTGAACGTAAAATACACTAAAACCAAGTACTTCTCTTTTGCAATCACTTCTGACTTTATTGTTTCATTCTGCTGCCATTGTAGAAGTCTGTGATTGCCACAGATAATCAGAGCCAACAGGTGCATGCTAGCCAGTGACACCATATGCAACAGAATGGAAGCTGTATCCTGCATTTAAATGTCCGTGGGAAGTCTGTGCACAGGCTGATGGTAAGATAAGGTCTGAGGTCCTAATCCATAGCCTGTTAAAGTTAGTGAGAATCTTTCTGTTGATTTCTTTGGGTTTTGTTTGGAGCCCTAACCGAGCTATCCAAGGTGGAAGATTTGTGTGACAGTGGCAGTGGCAGCCTCGGATGAACTCTCCACCTTTCCAGTCACAGGGCGCATGTTGTGCCACAACAGGTGTTGGTACAAAAATGGGCTACAGAAATATGTGGCAGGAAAACCCTCCACACACATATCTAAAGTGCAGTGGCCCAATAAAGCTACAAATTATATACTAACAAACAAACAAACAAAAAAAGTGGGGCGGGGGAGGGATAAATCTTTACCTGATTAAACTGGAATCTCTTCGTTGTCACTGCATATACATAGATTTAGGACAACTGAGGAGCTTACCCAATTAACACTTTTGAAAAGCCCCCTTGAAACCAAGTCACCTTCAAAATGCAGAGTACTGCTTTGGGTATTATGTGCCTCCTGTCAGAAAGTGAGACATTCTCTTTCAAAAATATTTCATGATTTTGATGCTGGTGGAAATAACAATATAAAAACTCACACTAGAGTCATACAGGGTGTGGCGAGTTCCAGGACAAGGTTTCTGTCAAAGTACCCATGTCCTGTATTGAGGCCATTGACAATAGGGTAACTCCTTTGATTTCAGCGTCAACCCATTGTATATGACAAAGTAGGTTACATAGAAATAATAGAAAAGTAGGATTGGAAGGGACCTCCAGGGGTCATTTAGTTCAACTCTATAACTATGGCAGGATCATCCCTATCTAACCCACTCTGTACAAATCCATTGTCTAACCTATTAGTAAAACTACAGTCAGCTCTGGCACAGCCATAAGGCATAACACTGTAATCTGCCACAAGTAAAGCAGGGGGCCATAGCAGCCGAAATGTTACTGCTGCAAAGGTTGTTAAAATATGCTCAAGAGATCCAAGGAAAGAGGTCTATGTCCCACGCTATAGAGGAAGGCAACCCCCACCCCCCACATAGTCTGTACCAATCTAATCCACTGAGTACAATTCCTTCCTGACCCCAAATATGGAGACTGGTGTGAGTGACCCTGAGCAGGCGGGCAAGACCCTTTAGCCAGGAATGTCTGGGTTTTCATCCCAGCAGGAGTACTGGCCCACCTCAGTCATTCTGTCCAGAAGAATGGGAAATACCCAGAGTAGAACATAGACATACCTAGATCATCCCCGGCCGATGCTTTTCCAGCCTCTTCTTGGACGCTTCCGATTATGGAGAGTCCACAGTTTCCCTAGGCAGTCTATTCCACTGCCTTACTGTTCTAATGGTGAAGAAGTTTTTCCTGAAATCCAATCTAAATCTACTTTGCTGCAACTTCAAGCCATTGGTCCACGTCCTACTGTCTGCAGCAAGATGGGATGTTTCTCTCTTCTTTATGGCAGCCCTTCAGTTATTTGAATACTGCTATCACATCCCCTCTTAAGCACATTTTCCACAACCTGAACATGCCTATATCCTTCAGCATCTCCTTGTGTGACTTGCTTTCCAAGGCCTTTATCATTTTTTCCAGCTGCCTCTGGACCCTCTCTAACCCCTGAGCCTCTCTGAACCAGTTAGTCTCTAATTTGCCACACTTCTCTACTTTCTGGCTAGCATCAGTTAGAGGATTTGTCTCCTCGAACTCTTTTAAGCAGCCACTTTCAATCAGGCTGGTCTACTACAAAACTTAGTAACTTAGCACTTATTCAACATAGATAGAGCTTCTTATCTGTGAATTTTAGAGCATTTTACAGGACTGGAGAGGTGACACTTTTTCTGTTTTACAAACAAGAAAACTGAGCCACAGGAGAGTGAAGTGATTTATTCATCTTTACAGAGCAAAGCACTGAAAGGATCATTGTCACAAGACCATGTGGACTTTACCTAGTGGATGATGCTGCTTTCTTGAAGAGGCTAGAGATCTTCTAAAACAGTGGTTTTCAACCTGTGGTCCATGAACCCCTGGGGATCTGCAGACTGTACCTAAGGGGTTTGTAAAAGATGAGCAATCAAATGCGTGTGAATACCCACACTTAAAATTCAAAGGGGGCAGCATCTCCATTTGAAATTTCCAAAGAGGTCCGCACCTCCATATGAAAATTTTCAGGGGTCTGCAAATGAAAAAAGGTTGAAAACCACTGTTCTAAGGGACTAGAAAGAAAGTACCAAACTCATTAGAAATGTATCAAGTCAAATAATTTTGGACCCAAGTTTACCATGGTAAATAAAATGGAAAGCTTTATTTTCCTGCTTTTTAAATCTATTTTATCCTTATTGTATTTCACTTCATTTCACAGACTAAGCTAGATGTGTTACTTTCAGTTCTATGTTTTGGTAGTATTGAAGTGATGTTGTAGCCATGATGGTCCAATAAAAGATACCACCCACAAAAATCCTTGCTTCTCACATTACTTTCACTTCCCGGTTCTCATCTACACAATACTGACAAATATCAGCAATATGAATATGAACACATGTTTGTTCAGACACTGCTACTTTTGGAGCCAAATAGATTAACCAATGATACAAAATGCAGAAAGCAAATAAAAAGGAACCAGATGCCTTAGTGTTTAGGGGAAGGAGGCTGATTTTTGATTTTTGGATGATTGGGATTGGTAATATTGCAATTTCTGGCCTAAAACCAGAAAACCCAGATGTGGCAATCCGGAGCATGAAACTGAAACAGGCATGGGTGATCTTGCCACACGAGTAGTCGAAATACCTTGACGGAGACTGCTTGCTATTTCAAAATTTTACAGGTAAAAATATCTGGATAACTATTCTCTCTCTCTCTAAAACAGAGAAAGAGGAAGAAATCCATGTATTAAAACAACCTCCTTCCCAATTGAATACCTCTGTGGAATATGACCTCTGTTATTGTTTCAGTCCCTGGGAATGGGGACTCTTTGTATACTTGTTCAGTAGAGTAGCCAACATTTCTCCCATGAGTCCTGTTTTCATACACTCTTCTGAACTAGCTACTGCTACAGCCTTCTCAGGCCATGGCACTTGCTTAGACTCGAGCCCTTGGGTTATCCCAGCTCAAATGCTGCTATTTGCAAGGCTCCCTGCTTTGGGTGTATCCTTGCTGTTTTTAAACTTTGCCATGTGTCTTGGTGCCTATATTTCTTTCCCATGAAATTCCATCAATATAGGCTACTTGTACACTTTTGACAAAACATGGTCTTTAAATATGAACACCATGATGCACTAAACATAATTTGATAGCTTTTACCTGTAAAGCATACCTGGGAGAGGATTATGTAGGTTTTTGTGACACACCATCTACACATTACACTTAAGGCATGATATACCAGTTAATCAGGCCTTATGTGGTTACGTGGCTACACTTTAATCAATTAATGGTGTGATAAAAAGAGGAATAAGCTACAAAGTTATTCTGCAAAATATGCATAATAACTATATAGCTGCTTCCTATCACACCATTAATTGAACGTGGGGCCAGAAGCCCCTGTGGTTGGGAGCCCTGTCAGCTGATCAGAGCTCCCGGCTGGGGGAGCCCAAGTGCACCCCCAAGCCTGGGAGCTCCCAGTTGCAGGGGGCCCCAAGCACCTCCACAGCTGGGAGCCCACAGCTGCTGTGATCTCCCAGCTGCAGGATACCCTGTGTAGCCATGTGGCTGGGAGACTGCAGCAGCTGTGGTCTCCCAGCTGTGAGGGTGAATGAAGACCCTGCAGGGCACAGATGTCACAGCAGCTGTGGGCTCCCAGCCATGGGAGTGTGTGGGGTTCCCCATGGCTGGGGTATTACAGTAACTGCGGTCTGCTTTCCATGTGGACCTTTGGGGTGCCCCCATGGCTGGGAGCCAGGGGAGCTTGCTTTTTGCTGGTGCAGGGGGAACTCGGAACTGGGAATAAGGCAAGATGGGATCTAATGTACGATCCACAAAATTGTGCTTCCTGCCATGCATGTGTGGCATGGTGGGAGATGTGATTGTGTGGATCGCACATTAGATCCCATCACGCCTTTACCTGTATGTGTAGAGGGACTCTTACTAAGGCAGGTAATGTGTGGTTGACAGTCTAGTGATTCGGCAAGCTTAACATGGGAGCCAAGCAGTTCTGGGTAGAATTCTTGGGCTAGTTTTTATATCTTTTCACTCTGACTTTGTTTTGTGAACTTAGCCCACAGAAAGGGGACCAGATCCACTAGCTTGTATGAACTGTTTCTAGGGCAGGATGGAGAAACAGCATTTACAAATCTAGGGTTATTAAATAATATTTGCTGAGAAAGCATCTTCCTGCTGCTACTTAGCAATGACTCAGTCTCTGTGCAGTCATTGGAATGGTTAGGTATCAATTACAAGGATTAGAAGGAACATCGCTCCTATTTAGTTTGGACCATGTTTAATGCACAGGTTTTCCAATAACACACATGCAGATATATGTCAGTGCAAAAGGTCTTTCTCCACAGAGTTTCTCTAGGTCTAGAATGGTGTAAGAGAAAGAAGAATTTGGTATACATACTTAAACTCAACAGAACATGGTTACAAGTGCTTAGTGTACAACTTTCTGACACTTGCTGGTTTGATAATTTAACAGCAAAATTTTTTAAGTTTGGGAAAACACAGCATCTATGTTGAGGACTGTTTCCTTGGGCAGAGTCATGTCAAAATTCAGTTTCTTTTCCTGTAATGCTATTAACTGAGTCACTAGAATGCTTTCTTTATTTCCTGCCCTCCACATTCTCTGAGCTTCAAACCACCTGAAGGGATTTTGTTCATCTTTCCCTAAGATATTCACTTCCTAGAAGACTACTTACAGTGTCAAATAAATAAATACAAATATAAAAATAGACATGCATAAAAATTGAGGGTATGATTCACTATTATGCTACAGCTGATGCTTCGCATTCCAAGAACGGCACTCAGTATTTGGAACACACAGGTGAATCTGTCCCTGAATATCATAATGCAGGGTCTAGCTCAGTACAGACAGCGTGTAAAGTTGGACTGAAAGGTATGTCACTTTGGTATCTAGTGAACACTGGTAAAAGGCACTTGTAGTTTATTTTTCAAGTGTCGGTGTGTTTTGCTCATATCATTTTAATCCTCCTGACCAAGAAGTGTTTTGTAAGTAGAGCTTTGTTCTCTTAAGTAGCTAGACAATATAAACTTTACCAAGCTAACCCCACTGCAGTTCCTGTGCTAAGTACCCACAACAAGCAACAAAATAGTTTATGTTATTTGAGATATTAATCCAGTATGTATGCTGAGATCGTTTTATAATCTTAGTACCACATCTGTCATACCAGCTAAGCTTTCAGTAGGACAGACAGCCCAAATCAAACATCTAAACAGTTGGAAAAATGCCAGATATCCCACCATTTTCAATGAAACAATGTATTTTCTTTGGAGATGATAAGGGCTACTGCAAAAATCTTGTGGGAAGAAGAAGAAAATGCAACAACTAATCAACAAATAGTTTACAATAAGGTTTGGAAGAGGCGTATCTGTTAATTTTGATGAGAGAAACAAAATTTAAGTAAGTGTCATCTGGACAACGAGTCAGAATTAGTTCTTACTTATCAGTTACCTGAATTAATTCTAGGATCTGCCAGCTGGCATAGATGCATACTCATTGAACCCATCTCTAACCTCTGGTTCAAGTTTTGAAGGAAGACAACAAACACTGCCAGTATGCATCAGATCTACAGAGCTGCAGACATGAAATAAACTGAAGGAGAATCTGTGCCAATTACCAGCTTTCATACAATATTTTGGTTCTTTGAAATGTCTTGATGATTTGGAATTTAAGACTAAATGCTGAGCAGAGTGAAAACAAGCAAGCTTTGAAGAGAATAATCTTAGTGTATATAAATTGTAGAGATATGCAGCTATAATGTATTTCTGTGGTATAAAGGAATATGAAAAGGGTGCTACTGTTAGGATTGAAAATACACTTTAACTGTTAGATGAACTATTGAACTTCTATACCAGATCCCCTCCCAACCTGAGTTAGGTCGCAGTCCTCTGGTATCCCAGGAACGTTTGTGTCCTTCCCTCACAGGATGGGCAGGGTAATTTAATCTTGTGCTCATGTGCTTTGGCTGAGTTCTGGGCCGGTCCCATCCCCAAGGATGTCACCGAGTGGAGGCAGCAGAGCCTTTGCTTCCCAGCCCTGGGGCTTTAATGTGCCTGTCAGCTGAGCCATGGAGTGGTGGGGAGTGGAAGCCCCTGCCCTGCCCTCCCCAGCCAGCACAGCTGGGGTGTTGGGGGGAGGGCACACAGTGGGGGCTTTCCCCCTTCCTCACTGCTTGGCTTGCCTGGCCAGTGTGGCTTCTCTCCCCAGCCAGGACAGCTGCAGGGAGGACCACGTGGTGGGAGGCCTCCACTTTCCCCCCTTCCCCAACACTGCTCACAGCTGGTAGGGGGCAGGGCTGAAGAAAGAAGCCATGTTGCATTAGGCAGTGAGGAAGTAGGGGAAACCACCCCCAGCTGTGTTGGCTGGGGTTGGTGGGGCTGGGGCAGAGACCAATGATTCCCCTTCTTCCCCTCCCTCCCCCCGACAGCTTGTGGGGTTGGAGAGAAAACCCGTGTTGCCCAGGAGGCCCAGGCAGCAAGGGTTAACTCCTGCCACTTGACCCCAGTCCTCCCACCAGAACAGCTGGGGGAAGGGGCACATGGTAGGGGCCTACACTTCTGCCCCCTCCCTCCCTCTGCCACTGGCAGCCAGCTGGTGGGGATGGAGATATGGGGCTGGGGAGAGAGTTTGTGCTGGCTCCCCCCAACCCTTGCTGCTGACAGAGGGTTGGGGGCATGTATCCAGCAGGTGATCGGGGTGACCTGCTGCTCGGCTGCCCTTGGCAGTCTCTGGCAGGCTGGGAGGCATGCAAGAGTGCCCCCAGCCTGCATGTCTTGGCCTGTGCAGACATCTTCATGCCCCACCCCCAACCAAGGGTTGAACATGTGTTCTGTTCACCCCGATCCAATCTACCCAGGTTGGAGAAACCTGTGAAGATTTGATCAATTCTGCTTTGGGCTTTTTGAATATCTGTTCCTAACCTTAGTCTCCTTACTGGGGGAACAAAACAAGAAATCCTCCTTTCCAGACCATGGTTCTTGTGATGTCATGGTCTTTTGTTGAACGGTTTGAGATGTACTCCTTTAGGGCTTTCAGTCAGTTAGTGAATGGCTTGGCTTAGCTTCCCAGCCTAGAAGTAATGTGGACAGACAACTGTGCCATAGCCATGTCGGCATGTGACAAAGCAGTCACTATAGATTGCTGACAGGCTGTGACCAAAGACAGTCTGATAAAATAGTGGCAGCTACTGAGGAGAAGAAACAATAGCCTTCTTTTCTTGCATGCTGTTGTTCCAAGAAGAGTTAGGTCCTGCTTTTTTTTTCCAATAGAGCATTTCTTTTGATTTATCAAGAAGTGTAAACCAAATGGATGGGGTATTTGACAAATACAGGTTGGTTTAGTCTTTTGTTGACATAATAAAAAATCTAATAAAAAAGCATGTGTGTTGTTTATGTATGTCTGTAATTAGACTAACTTGTATATCAAATGTGGCTTCAGCTAGACAGAAATAATAGAACCCTGAAAAATGTCCTGCAAGTTTTTGTGTGCTGCTGATGGCATATCAAGGCAGATATAGAGCAACAGCTTTTACTACTTCTTTAAAAAAAACCCTTTTTTCTATACAAGACTACTTATTTTGTCCTTTAAAATTGTTTAATTCCATGTAATAATTTTGCTACCTTGAAGCACATCTTGCTTTCATTGCGGGGTTATTAGTGAGTCATGATTTAGTAAAAGGACAAAAATGAAATCCCCCTAGCAAACCATGATCCTTAAGGCAGACTATGTCCTTCTTGTGATGGAGCAGGACAGTGTGCTGTCTTGAAGAGGTGTTTTCAGACGCAGTGCTGCTGTAGTGGCTTGGTAAGTAGTACTCCTATATTGGTAGTTCCCTTTTTCTTCCTACATGTGTGAAGTATGTTTCAGCCCAAGTGAACCAGTTTGACTAAAGGTGTTTGATTTAAACTAGAGCAAATCATTGCATAAACACTGCATTTAATTTAAACCTGACTTATGTCAGTGTAATGGTGCTGCTTCATTTCAAGGTGCACACTAGGGCTAAGGACAGACATTCATAAAGCCTGAGCCTGAATTGATTCAGTCTTTGCAGATTAGTCTAACATGACTAGGCTCAACTGGTTTGAAGCTGGACAGATATTCTCTCTGGACTGCAGAAATTCAGGCTCATGCCTGCAGTGCCTCAGGCTAGAAGCCAGGGGGGCTACAGCAGCTCTCCCTTCCCTTCTGCAGGAAGCTGAGCTGAGGGGCATGTGGCCAGGCCCTGCAGGACTCTCTCATTAGGGAGATCTGCCTACGGTCTTTTCCCTGCTGGCTGCTCAAGGGGCATGAGTGTTGCCAGCCCCCTCTGAAGCAAGGGTGTGTGTGCAGTGCATGCATCTGTTGATGATACGGAGCTTTCAGTCTCCCTCCCTGCTTCCTAATGCTGTCTGCAGCAAACTGACAGGCGAGCAAACCAGCTGGGGGCTGATAAGTCAGTATCACTCAGTTAGCAAAACAAGAGCCTTTCTCCACATTACTTCAAACTTCTTAAACAGCTTACCATCAGACCTGTTGATTAGCTGCAAAAGCCCTAAGCAATCTGTCTGCCTGTCCCACTGAAATTGGATAGAGAGACACACACAGACACCTCTTGGCATTAGTTAGCATACCACACGCTAGCTACAGTCCCTGTTGTGGCAGAAAGGAGGAAGGGATCTCTGCTTAAGCAGCAAGTAGTGGGGGACATGGGGAAGCCAGCAGCCCCTGCTGGGCCTTCAAGTCTGTGCAGAGCTCCAGCCATAGAGCAGAGGGGAAGGACCAGCTCTGCTGTGGAGCAGAGAGCCCTGCCCAGCCCAGAGAGCATGTTGGGATGCTGGGGGCTTTGATTTAACTTAAACCAGCAAGGTGTCTGGGACAGACATTGCATAAACAGGTTTGAGCCAAATCAGTTAAGTCTGCTACTACATTCAACCAGGTTTATCTCAAACTGGTTTCAGCCATTTTCAAGCTGGTTTATGTGCACTGAACATCTGTTCTGCTACAGGTTTAAACCAGTTTTTGATCACTTAAACCAGTTTATGTGTAATGTCTGTCCCTGCCTAGGTGTCAGTCCATAAACCTGAGGCTTATATAGAAAAACTGCTTTTAGGTAAATCTGTGTAACTTCTCTGTGTACCAAAGGGCTTAGGAGTGGTGAGAGGGGGAAGCCTCCTTCCAAACCAATCAGGTAGTGACTTCACTGTTATTTTATTGTTAACTCTTTCCATGCAAGTCCTACCCTTTCCTGGAGCTAGCTGGGTGTAGAGTTAGATAAATAGTGCAGTCAGTGAAGTTTTGCTTTATGGAATTTGGGAAACATGAGAAGGTCATACAGAGGGAGTGCTTGTTCTGTGGGGCACAGACTAGAGCCTGAGGTGTACTCACAGCATGCTGTCCTGCACACTGTAATGGGAATTGCTTAGGGAGGGGACAGGGCTAAGTTGGTAGGTCAGTTATGGAAGTGGAATGACCATTGGCCACCATACAGAAGGCAGTAGCTTAGAGGCTTCTGTAGGGCTGAAGTAGTCATGGGACCAGCACCAGAGATACTCCTTCCAGTAGGATTCCTTGCTTTCTGGGAGGTTTAAGGCCCTTGGCTTTTCAGCCTGGATACTATTTACTTGTAGATGACTGCTTGCAAGCAATATTCTGCAAACAGATATTGCTAGAGAACTACAATAGAAACTAAACTGGAGCAGCATTATCTTTTCCAGGTAAGTGAAGCACCGTGGGGGAAAGATAAGGGGGTAGGGAATAAGGAAAGTGGAAATCTGATCTGTATCTTCCCCAGATTGGCAGTAGGTTCATAGCAGGGTAGATGCACACCTTGTAGACTAACTAAGTATACATAGAGCACAAGATGCTGTGGAAAGTAGGCTCACATTTTCCATTAAGTAGCACTGTCCTTGCTGTGAATTTTGAACTCTACTGGGTTCTTTTGCTGTTTTAATTTATTTCAGGAGAGTTGCATTATTAGAAGTGGACCTGCAGTTTTCACCCCCGTGTTGTAACACACAGCCGTGACATGAGTGGCTTTCAAGAATTTGGGGTACAGTTTCCCCCAAACCCCTGCACTGACCTTCTTGAAGTGGACTCTGCGTGTTAAGGCACAGCAGGGTGACAGCTGCAGGGATGGTGGCCCCTGCTGTGACGCCTGCCAGCTGTGCAGGAGATTGGTGCAGGGGGGGTCTTGGGGCCCTGCACCCCTAGCTGCTGATGGGCAAAACTCCTGCCAAGACTGTGTCTGTCTTGGGGCGGTTGATTGTCTGTATTGATTGTTTCCTCTCCTTAGCCTGGTTTTGTAGGTGCTAATTGCTGCTTGTTTAGTTGTTATGTAGTAGCTAGGTCCTGTGTATTGAGCTGAGTGAATCATGATTGATTGATTGGTAACTGGGGACACAGCAGCTCAGCAGCCAGGCCTGCAGCAGTGTCTCTCCTACCCACCCCAAGACAGACACAGCACCCATGGCACAAGTTTTGCTTGTCCCCAGCTTGAGGGGCAGTTCCCCCCAAACCCCTGCACTGATCTTCTTGAAACTTGGCAGGATTTGTTGCCTCAATAAGTGCTACTATCCCTGCAGTTTTCACCCTGCTACGTTGTAATGCCTAGACGTGACTTGAGTTTTGCTTTCAAGAATTTGGGGTGCTGTTCCCCCCAAACCCCTGCACTGATCTTCTTGAAACTTGGGAGGCTTCGTATTTTCAGCAGAGTCTACGATCCCTGAAAATCTCATCTAAATCAGACAAAGAACAACAAAGTTACAGCTATTTTATTGTTTCCCCATTATACCCTACGGCTGGATCACCGAGGCGGCTCCGAACCACTTCCGGAAGCCAAAGGGGCCAGCGCCGCGACCTGGATGTGCTGTTTTGGACCCCAAAGCGTCCAAAGTTTCTCCAGATCCGAAGCTCTTTCCAAAGCCTCGCACAGCCCTATTGGACAGCGCACTGACCTTTTGCCCATTCTTTTCCACGTGGGTGATTTTTACGCTTCTACCACACTCAGCTTATTATGATGATCTATTTTCCCATCCACTCTTGTTTCTTTTCTTCTTCCCATTCAAAATATTGCTATATGAAATATTGCTGTGAAAGAGCAATATTGTGCAGCTGACTATTATCTTATGTGTTTTTAAAAGGGCAAGAGAGACAGTGGCATTGCTCACAACTGTATGCACTATTGTATTTTTTTTATATAGATCATTTATGCCTGGCTGTATAAACAAATGTATTTCACCTTTGCATTTTAAAATTCATCTTCAGTCTAAGTGATGTGACAGCTTTTTCTGGACTCTGTTACTTAGACCATTCCAAGAATTCTGCCCAGACTATTACTTCAATGTCTTAATAAGGCAGCCTCAAAAGACAAGAAGGGGTTGCCTTTTCTAAACACTTGGTACACATGGATTCCTTTTATGGTTAGGCTTGCAAACTTGCTATTCCACTGAAGGGCAGCAGCACAGATAATAGAGTGTTTCTTGCTGCAACATGTAGTCAGTTTTGAGTACAGGCATCATGCCATGCATAGAAGTTATTCTGAAGGGGAAAATAAAATCTCTGGACTAGAAAGGATAGAAAAAAGAGAAATCAGGGAAGTGGTGCAACCATGAATTGCTGGGCATGTTGGGCTGCCGGTGCTACTGTGCTGTCACTGAAAAGTTTGCTGTAGGGAGTGAATACCGCCTTGTGTACCTTGGCTCGAATATAGATGTGCGTGTGTTATGAGGAAGGGGGAGATGTCCTCAGCAAGCTGGGTCATCAGGGTTTCCCCATTTAAGTCACCCTTTACTAAGTCCAGGGGCAGATTGTAATGTTGTGCCACGATAGCTTTTCATTCTTGGGATGCAATGTGGGGTAGAGCACTAATGACTTTTTCAAACCAATGAGTTAGGGTGTTTGCAGGGATGTGGCAGTTAGAATGCCATACATTTGTTTAAAGATTTTTTTTCTTATTTCTCCCCTGCACGAGTTAGGAACACTTTTCCATTGTTTAACTTCTACACGTCATTGCACTGAGTTTCCCCAGTGTTGTTGTCTGCTTCATACCAAAATGTTTTGGGGACCAGTGAATCACGATTGAACATGTTGATGACTTAATATGGAGAAAAATGCCTACTAAGCATGGAAAATCTCTTCATGTTTTGTCAGGCTTGTGTTTAGTATATACATAAATTAAACTAGGAAAAGACGTTTTCAAGGCAAAACAGAAGTGTTTAGCCTGTATAATATCATCCCATAATCTCATTTTCTTTCATTGATTATTATCAGATGGAATAACATGAAACTTAACAGGCCATAGTTGGTTAAACGTTCTCTCTTCGCTCTGAAACTGTTGAAGGAGAGCACCTTGAAGGTACCTCACTTCTTAATGTGTCTTACCTTTCTTCATCTGATTCTTTGTCTCTTGTTGCTGCCTGGTTTTTCATCTAGCATGAACTTTGCAATGAAAGCTTGAAGTACTGACTTTGCTCTGAACATTTGTTGTGCATGTCAGATTTGGTGGCTTTCTAGGCTCTGCAGGCAAAATGTGGCTTCCACTCAGTGTTTTCTATACAGGTTTGCTAGGCTTTCCACAGAGAGCAGGTAGTAGGCTTTTTCAGGCTTCTGATTTATGTAACAGAGACATAAACATCAGTGAAGCTTACAAAGGGGATGTCCCCACAAACGTGCACATGTGGTCTGTGGTGCCACAAACCACACGTGGCACACGTGCAAGAATTCACCACACTGCTAATTTGTGAGCACTCATGGGGACGCACCCAAAGCCTCCAGATTTGGTGCTAAAAGTTGTCAACTGTTGCAAGTACTTAACTGCAACTAATTAATTCGTTGTAGATATGGTTTATAATGAAAAAGACAGGAGCAGATCTTCAGCTTGTGTATGGTAACTAAGCTCCAGGAATCAAACTCCATATATATAGTGGTCTGTGTTGCAGTTTCAGACAGACCTTCACTGGGGTTTCAAGCTATTAGAAAAAAAATGTTGTGTTATGTTTGTTTAAATCCTGGCATTACCAGATCATTTTTCTTCCCTTAGTTATGGATCATCCTTTCCACTTCCCTTGCTTGGACTGATCCCTGTCATCAGTTCTAGTCAGACTTTTTGTTACTGTCAAAGAAGAATCCAGCACCCTGTCATCCTTCAATGGTATTTACAGAGAAGCAAAGTTGGGCACGACACATGTTTTATTAATTAGGAAAACAGTAGATGATCACATTATAGCAACATCTAGAAACTTCCCCACATATTTTATCATTTTCCATTAGTATTCAGGAAAAATTGTTTTTAATAAGTACAAGTTCTGAACATTGTCTTTATTTTGATTAGACATCTATATGATTCAGGTATTGACTGTTCTCCAGTAAAGATCATGTAGCACTGATAGGAAGAAGAACCTGCTTGTTTAGGCTAACATTTCTTTTCCTACTGTTCTATAGACAGCAGACAGGAGAGGGTAGTGCCTTAGAGACTAACTGGTTCAGAGAGACATGAGCTTTTATAGCCTATGAAAGGTCATGCCTCTGAACCAGTTAGTCTCTAAGGTGCACCCTGTCCTGCCTTCTGCCTGACTTCAGAGTAACACAGCTAACTACTTCTCTTTACTATTCTGTAGCGTAGAGTATATTAGCAGGCTGCTGATTCTGCACCCATGACATGATGGTGCTTGGGTGGGGGTATGTGAATAGTTTGTAAAACACTTAAGGATGTTTTTGCATGAAAGATTCTTAGGTAAATTATCTTGATGAGAAATGTACATTCCAGTCTATTGCATCAGAGTATATACTAAGTGGTCCAGTGAAAGTTGCATTTTTAAATTAAACTACAAATCTACAGTGCAACATGAACTGTGTTTGGAAAGAAATTGTAGAATGAGGAGTCTTATGTAGGATAAGATCCTCCCATATAGTGTGCAAGTGAAATTGGAAGCAGAGTCTGCTTTACATAGCCTTTGCATCATAAGCAAACAACATTGACTAGCTCTAGAGGAATTAAAATTCATCCTTTTGAGAAGATTAATACTTGTGTGTGCGCTTGTGCACATGCATGCATTACTGTGTTTATCATATATTGACTTATCAAGAAAAGTTATTTAGCTGACCTCATTAATGTAGTTTTGATTTAATATCCTCACCACTCCCTGGTGGAGTAGAGTAGTATTGTTGTCTATTTTACAGATGGGGAACTGGCACAAGGGGAGACTGAGTGTTGTGTGAGGCATCTGTAGCAGAACAGGGAAGTGAGTCTGGGTCTCAAAGTTGTTCTCTTTTTGCTCAGTTGTGCAGATTATTCGCCAAGGACCAGCTTCAACTGTAAGATTTGAACAATGATTTTGAGCACATAAAGGTCCAGGGTTGTAGTTTCAAGGCCATTCTATGAAGAGAAGTCTTGACAGATCTGTGTTTAGGCTCCAAATGTTTGGGGGTGTTTAGATCCATCTCTGTTGCTGATATTTAATAACAACCCTATGTATGTTTTGCACCATGGAAAATTGGATGCAGAACCTTTATTTACCACCGCTACTCACTGACTACTCTCAGTCTAGTTGTGGTTATGTGTATGGCATGGAGAAAGTTATGAAAGCATTGCTAAGGATCTCCTCCAGGCAGTGAATGAAGATTAAGTTTGTGTCCATACTTATATGATTAGACTTGTCAGTTGCTTTCTTTACTTTTGACCAGGTGTTCATGTTGATTTATTTGCAAAACATAAAAGAGGTATAGGAGTTTACCTTGGAAATAAGTCTGTTCTTACCTGATGGAGCACTTTCAGAGACTGGTGTTGGGTAATTGCTTCTCCTTCCTCTCACTAGGTCCTACAGTCTTATATCCAGTGGTGCACCATCTTTTGGCCCTGCAGGCTGGATGAATGGGAAGGAGCCAGTCTGTGGGCTGGATTGGGCCTAGGGTGCCAGTATTGGGCCCTGTACCACTTTCCTGGTCCCTCTGCACCTGGATTGGGCCTCAGGTCACTTCTGTGGGCCTTGTGCACCTGATCGGTCTCATGCCACTTCTGCAACATCTGCCTGGCTCAGTAGAAGGAGTCTGGTCCCTGTGCTGCCTCTGCCAAGATGTAGAGCACCAAGCCACATTATATAGCCCACAGGGCTCCCCATGGGTTCAGAAATTTGGCAGGAGGAGAGCAGCAATTGCTGCCACCACTCCTCCACTGCCAGTTTTTGGACCCATGGGGAGCCCTGGAGGCTGGATTTAGCTGTTGGAAGCCAGATCCAGGGAGTTAAATCATAGACAATAAGGGTGGAAGGGACTTCAGGAGGTCATTTAGTCCAATCCCCTGCTCAAAGCAGGACCATCCCCAACTAGATCATCCTAGCCAAGGCTTTGTCTAGCTGGGTCCTAAAAACCGCCAAGAATGCAGATTCCACCACGTCTCTGGGTAACTTGTTGCAGTGCTTTACTACCCTCCTAGTGAGAAAGTTTATCTTAATCTCTAACCTAAACTTCCCTTGCTGCAACTTGAGACCATTGCTCCTTGTTCTGTCATCTGCCACTACTGAGAACAGTCTAGCTTCATCCTCTTTTGAACCACCATTCAGGCAGTTGAAAGCTGCTATTAAATCTCCTCTCAGTCTCCTTTTCTCCAGACTAAATAAGCCCAATTCCCTTAGCCTTTCATATGCCTCAACCACCTAACTATTTTCACTGGACTGTCTTCAAATGGTCTGCATCTTTTCTGTAGTAGTGGGGTCCCCAAAACTGGACACAGTACTCCATACGTGGCCTTAGCAGTGCTGAAAAGAGGGGAATAATCACTTCCCTCAATCTGCTGGCAGTGCTCCTATTAATGCAGTCCAGTATGTTGTTAACCTTCTTGGCAACAATGGCACACTGTTGGCTCATATTCAGCTTATTGTCCACTGTAAGCCCTGGGTCCTTTTCTGCAGAGCTGCTGTTTAGCCGGTTGATCCCCAGCCTGGTGCATGGGATTGTTTTATCCTAAGTGCATGACTTTGCATTTGTCCTTATTCAACCTTATGAGATTTCTTTTGGTCCAACCTCCAATTTGTTGAGGTCTCTCTGAATCCTACCCTCCGGTGCCTCTACTACTCCCCGCATTTGGTCTAACTGAAGACTTGCTGAGGGTACACTCCAGCCCATCTTCCAGGTTTTGGATGAAGACATTGAAAACCACCCCCAGAACCAACCCCTTCTTTAATTTTTGAGCCCCCTGCCATAATCTTTTAAGCCCTCTTGATCAAATGAGTGTGAGGCTGGGGGTGAGTGGGTGGGGAGAGGTTAATCAGATGGCATGGCTTGACATTGATGCCATCCAGCTTCAAATCTCAGTCTTACGTGATCAGCTGAGAGAGCTGTCAACTGTACTACCTGAGGGAGACTGGTGCTTGGGTGAGAACATCAGGGAAATTAATTCCAAACCAGCTGCTGCCAATGTCTGGTTGGGGAATCAGAGAGAGGGAGAGATAGCCATGTTAGTCTGAAGTTGGTCAGAAGAAAGGGTAGATATGCACCATTATAGACTAACTAAATAATATAGAGCAGAAATTCCCAAACTTTTTCTTATTGCATACCCCCTTCCAGATATACCAGCTGCCCGCATACCCTTACCAGCATGCATTTTATATTTTAACCCCTTAAATGCCAATTATCATTATAATGAAAATTAAATCCATCATTATACAATTTCTCCCACCTACCCCACAGAGATGTCTTGCATACCCCCAGGGGTATGTTTACCAGAGTTTGAGAGCCCCTGATATAGAGAATAAGATTTTGTGAACCAAAGCTGACTTCTTCAGATGCTATGAAATGATGTTCAGAAAGCAGAGTATAAGAAGGAGAGAGAAATTAGAATACAAAAGACAAGGAAGCAAGGAAAGGGGAGAAAGAGAGAGATAGGGGAAAGGGGGCAGTTGTAGGACAGAAAGGCAAACAAGCAGTAAAACCACAGGAACAAAGGAGTTCATGAACACTAATTCAGTTAATGAGATAAAAATCTGGGATGGAACCAGGAGTCATGGCTGGAATAATATTGGTCCCTTTGGCTGAATGTGTTTGTCTGCCATTTGTGAATTGGGATACAGGTTGGAGAGTTCAGTTAGGTCTTCAGCTGTTATCAGAAAAACCGGTAACAGCTAGAGCCAAGTAAGATGTTGTTTTTCCATTTCCTTGGAGCCAGAATCGTTCTCCTGTTTCTTTCAGATGTGTACCTTGTAACTGTCCTGCGGGCTTTTCCCACCTTTTGTCATCATGCATTGAAGCATGCCTGTGCTAGTGATCTTTCTGAGCAGCTATTAAATTCAAACTCTTACCCCAAAATAAAACAAACTCCAACCCCACCCTCCAACCCCCCGCACCCCAAAACCCCCAAAACCCACCAGGCTCATGTAACATAATCCCATTTGCTAGATTTTTTTTTCTCCTTGATTATTTATCAATTAAATATGATGAGGGTAGTGAGCAGTCGACCACAAAATTGGGGATGGGGTGGAAATAACAGTTATCCTATTCCAAAAGTCATAATACTGGATACCGGAGGGAATGAGTGTCATATGTATGTGATGCTATTGAGCTGCCCTTGGTAGAACAGAATGTTCTGTATTATCCAGCTACAGGCTTGCCTTTGTCTAAAATCATGTACTATGACTGAAATGTGGATATCAGCTTGTGGCACTTGTATGTTTTAGAGAATCCTTATAAGTGCTTTCAACAATATGGAATAAATTAAATCACCAACCATTAAAACTCTGTGTCTTCAATCAGTTAACTTTGCTGGGTGAGTTTCTTTCCCTTCTGCAGCACGTAACACGCAAGTGATGAAGGCTGTAGTGTTACTGATGCATTCCTCAGAAAAAAACATGCATTGACTTCATTTTGAGAAAAAAATGGCCAAAATATTTTCAGTTTTGTATGCAAGAAAAAACTTTGGTGGAAATACTCAGTTTTTGAGGCTATAAAATGTATGTTGGTACCATAAAAAGGTTATCAATGACATTTTTTGAAAACGGAAATATTCAGCTTCTGTATGTCCCTTGACAGACAAGTTGTGTAGTGTACAGTAGTGAAACTGAGGACAAATGGAGCACCATACCCTGGCACTGACTTGAATGGAGGGGGAGGGGAGTACAAAAATAGCTGCCACTATGCAGCTGGCTTGGCCGCTGCCACTGCTACCATATGCTGCAGCCTGGCTGCAGCTGCTGCCCTGTGCACCATTGCTGCTCAGCATGCAGAACTGCCTAGTTACTCCTCTGGTGGCATGTATGAGTTTTCACCAACTCTGGTGCTATGCTGAGCAGAGTTCTAGTAGAGGATAGCTGGAGCAGGTGGCATTGGTGTGGAGGGTGGCCAAAAACAGGAAGGGCTGTGCAAAAGACTCCTTTCATGCTCTGGTGAGTTCTAAATAGAAAGTGTTTTAAGTGAAGGAGGGAATGTGCTCTATGGGCACTTGTACACATGATGCGGGTTTAGTCCTTGGGGCGCTTGTACACGTGACGGTCGTCACAATGTACACATGATGAAAATGTCATTTGTGTGGCTTAATGGTGTTGCATATTATACATGCTTCAGTTTTGGGGGGTTTAGATGAGTTCACATCATTGCAAACTAAGCTACATCATGATGTAGTTTAGTTTGCAATGTTGCATTGCAGCTGTCAGCTCAGCCCACAGCCACAGGCGAGGTGAGCAGGCTTCACAGAAAAAAAAGGATTGGGGCCCTTACTGCTTCTGCTTCAGTAGGTACCTGCTGAAGGCTGAAGTGGTGAGGGGCCTGATCATTTTTTTTTTTGACAGAGCCTGCCCACCTCTTCCATGGCTGGGGGGTGAGCTGCCAGGTGGCCAAGCAGCCCCTGAGCTGTCCCCCCACCACCCAGGCCGCCTGGGTGGGCTGTTAGTGGGCCAGGTGCTGCCTCAGCTTGGAGGCAGCACTCAGCCCAATCCAGCTGGTTCCTGAGCCTGCCTGCTGGAAGCCTGGCAGGCGCTGCTTCCAAGGTGGGCTCGGAAAAGTGTTGGATAGGGCCAGGTGCTGTCTCCGAGGTGGGGCAGCACTCAGGCCACTACCAGCCTGCCTGGGCTGCTCTGGGGGAGGGGGACATTGCCATCATGGAGGGAAGGACTGGGCCCTCCTGCAGCTCAGGGACCACTCAACCCGCTGGCAGCTTATGCCCAAGCCGTGGCTAGGCTCCCCATTTTACTAGGGAAACCTTCTCCATGACTTCCTTTTCTTCTCATTACCTTTCTTGCTGCTATTTTCATTGTAGTTTTGGCAAAATTCTAAATGATTGTAGCGGTGTGGGATGGGTCACACAGGATATGGTCTGCCCCACTACATTGGCCCCCTATTTGACAGATCCCTTACGCATGTTCTTAAATTAATTTTTGTCTTAAAGACATGCTTGAATGCTTTCACTTGGAGTCTGAGGGCTTCCACAGTGGCGAGGTGCACAGTGACCTTTGCATAGTAATCCTCTCAGGTAGTCCTTACATGAGTTTATCCTGAACGCCACCCTAACATTTGACTGGTGAAAAACAGATATTTCCCTCCCTTCCCTCCCTCCATTTCACATTACTCACTAGATTGTCAACGTGCAGGAAAGCTGTGTTTAGATTGCTTTTAAAACAGGTACCAATATGGCTAGCTTACACAGAGGCAGTTTATTTTCCATTTTAATAACTCTTTAAACAAGTCTTGCATTCATATACAGCTCCTTTGTTGGAATAAAAATCTTTGTCACAGGCAACTAGACAGCTATAAATAGCCAGGATAAGCATTTATGCTCAGGATAATCTCAGGAGAAGGTATTTTTAACTTTGCACATTGTTTAGAATAGGAAAGTCTTCTAATGCCCACATTTTCCATTCTTGGTGCCATTAACTTTCCCCGACTCCCCTCCCTTTATTAGGTGTTTCTGTCTCTCTCTGTAGCTTCCTTTTCCTTTAAGGTTCAAGGTTATAGCCAATCTGCTCTAGAAGCAGACTCAGGTTTATTTTTTTTAATAAAATGCTAACTTTGGCCTTTTGTGACTGTATGAGAATTTGGTAAATTTTATGTTATCAGAATGTAAATGAGATATCTTGCTAGGCTGCCACCACAAATTGGGTAATGAATGAGCACTTTATTTCTGTAGCATATGGAACAAATGCGCCTGTTTAGAATAACAGTAGCCAATCTATTTTATACTCCCACAGAAAGTAGTCCTTTTTTGGCATGTTTGTGTGAGCTGTTGCTTGCACCTAATACAGTAACTCGGGGCAAACAAAATAGCACAGTAGAATGTACTTGTAACTCTTACTATCCAAATACCAACTGCCTTCCCAAAAAAACTCTAGCATTCTTCCCACACCCATTTTATATTTAAAAAATCTTTATGGTACCTTCAGATGAGTCATGCTGTATAAACTATAGGCCAAGTTCTTAGCCAGTGTAAACTGGCATATTCTAATACATTGTCTTTGAGTGAAGGATGTTGCCCTCTAGAGTTTGGGTCATTTGGAAAAAAAGAGTAAAAGGGTAAACTTTCTTAGAAGCCAAAGTCCCATTTTCACAGGAGACTAAGGGCAGGTTGTTAAAGTTACTGAAGCAAAGGTGCAGATAAGTATCTAGTGCTATTATGCTTTTGATCATCTAAGAGGTGCCTCTTTGATCTCTGTGACCTAAATACCATTTAAAAATTTGGCCCACAGAAGATTTTGAAAATTTAATGGTGTCTTTTACTATTGGCAGCTATGGAACATAGGGTTGTGTGAAATTTCACTGGCTGTTTTGTTTCAGTGCTGTTTCAATTTGTTTCGAGCTTGAAACAATGAAATCAAAATGAAACAAAGGGCTTTGAAACAGCCTCAAAATGAAATGAGGGCAGTCGAAAAGTTTCAAAAGTTTTAAAACCTTTCAAGTTTCAGAGCTGAAGCTGGGCTTGCCTGCAGGGAAACAGAAAGTAAGAAGAGGGAGGGGCCAGAGGTGGGGAAAGACTGCTCTGATATTGACTGTGACTGTTTGGCTTGCCTGAGATGCTGCTGGTGCTACTGCGCTGCTGGCTAAGTTATTACCTGTTGTCATTTAAAGTGGTGGACCAAGATGAGGCTGTAAGGGAGGAGGAGGCCTCTTTGGGGCACACTACCGTGTCATGTAGAGGCCCCAGTGCCAGTGAGGGTATGCCTTAACACACACACAGAGTCACACATGAGTTTTCCTTGTCAACAGCTTGAGGTGCAGTTTCCCAGAAATCCCTCCATCTGTCTCTTTGAAAGCTGGCAGGCTTCATGGCCTCAGCTGGGGCTACCATGTCTGCTGTTTTTACCTCCCTGTGCATTCACACTTACAAGTGACATGAGGTTTGCTTTCAAGACTTTGAGGTGAAGTTTCCTGGAAACCCTTGCACCTATCATATCCTCAGAAGAGGCTATCATCCCTGCTGTTTTCATCCAAATCTGCCAAAAAATGACAAAGTTATAGGCACTTTCGTTCTTCCCTATTATAGCCTATGGGCAAAACGTTGAAACAGCGTCAAAACAGCTAAACAGTTTTGATGAAATGAAACTCAGAATTAAACACTGTCCCATTGAAATGGCGAAACAGAAGTTGAAATGAAATGGTGCTGTTTTGCACAGCCCTAATGGAAAGTTCTTTTAGCCCTTATGACAAGGGTTTACATTTTTGGATGTGAAGGATGTGAGGTTCCAATCCATTTTCCTCTGTATGGATAATATACTATACTCTGGTAAAATGTACTGGCCTACTTGACAACAGTAGAAAGTGGCCCTTGAATGGCTCAAAAGAACTAGCTTTGGTATCTACTTCAGGTGGCTAAGAGGAACAGAAAGGGGTTGACAATCTGCTCAATGAAAGCAGCCTGTCTATCTGACTTACGTCAGAAATAGGTAGTCCTAAAATGGACCCATCAAAAAAAAGCAAGTTTGACTTTTTTCTCTAAAAATGTGTGGAAAAGACTTACCTCCATCAGATGACAAGGGGAGCTGGCAGGACACCACACCGGAAAGTGAAAGTAAAACTGCAGCATTTCCACCTGCACCAGAAAGTGAAAATAAAACCACGGTGTTCCCAGCTGCCCTGGCAAAGGAAGAAAAGAAAAAAAACTTGCTGAGGCTGAAGGAGCCGGGATCAGATCCCACATCGATGTGGGCATGCTTTATAACAGTGTGCCAGAGCCGATTCACTACCCAGAACTCTGAAGCAGACATAAAAGGACCGGCAGGGAATCGGTAAGAGGAACTGGAAGTGAGGCCCCCGACTGGTGTGGAGGGGCCAGATACCGAACACAGTCCCAGTTAAGGGACATGGTGGCTACCCCAAGTGGGGGTTTGCTTGAAAAATCAGAGCCAGAGACGGCTCTATAACTTACCAGAGGAGACTCTTGGAGATCCACAGCACAGACTGGATGCTGGTGGGACCAGATAGAGAAAGGACCAATGAACAAATGACCCATGGCAGGCATAAAACTTGGGTTGATGGTGAGACATCGGGGAACATAGCAATCTGAGACTGATGAGATGCATAAGTAAGGCAAAACGTGGCAGGGAATAATCAGGTCAAATAACATCCCAATCCTTCCATAATAAATGAAAAGAATACAAAGTGTGTATAAGACCAGCTCTGGTGGCCCAGACAACAACATCTTTGGTTGGCATTAGGCAGGGTGCAGGGGAGGCAGAGCTCCAAGCAAGAAGAAGAACTGGAACAACCAAAGGAAGGTTCCAGGAGAGATGCGATAGACCATCTTCCTCCCCATTAACATTAATTTTACTGCAAAGACATGGCAGGAGAGACTTCTATGGGGTGCTGACCAAAGGTCCAGTACATTAACACTTCTGTTCCTTCCTTAAGCTGCAGCAAAGCCAGAAAAATCCACAAGAACTTGATGCACAGGTGAAAGACATAGGGAAACTACAAAATGATTGGAGGTCAGCTAAGCCGCTAGAGAACAGCTGTACAGGCTTCTTTAACTGAAGACAGTAAGGACATCATGAATGAAATTGTCACCATAACCCTTTCAGATCAGCTTAAGCTTGGCTGGGGGGGCCCTCTGCTGTGATGGCTTGAGAGGGTGTCAGCTGTGACATGTCCAATAGACACTGGCTGGAGACCACCAAAGGTCTTACATTCTTGGTTTCTGGGTTTTAGTTAAGTGATCTGCTTTGTAGTTTCTCTTGCCTCTTTTATCTGATGAAGCCATGTTTTTATTCAGCTTAGTATTTTGTTCCTTCTGCTATTGTCTTGAATATGACTGGATCAAATGTCCCTCTTCTGTAATGACCATTAGTAACAATTTTATTTTTTTACATACAGTTGTTTTTGACTGTGAAATCTGTCCCAGGCTCAGGTTATATAATATTCAAGGTTACAACCCTCATTATGGCAAGGCTGAAACAGGCACATCCATTCATGGCACTCGGGGCAGGTCCTGGAGGACTGGAAAAGGGCCAGTGTGGTTCCTATTTTCAAGAAGGGGAAAAAGGAGGATCCAAGTAATTATAGGCCAGTCAGTCTCACCTCCATCCTTGGTAAAGATCATATTTGTGCGAGTCCAGCAGGAAAAATAATGCTGCAGTGCAACCAGCATGGATTCATAGCAGGTAGATCATGCCTGACTAATCTGGTTTCATTTTGTGACCAGGTCACAAAACAGTTAGATGCAGGAGTAGAGGTGGATGTCATTTTCTTAGATTTTAGGAAGGCCTTTGATATCCTATCTCATCCCATTCTCATAAATAAATTAAGGGGCTGTGACTTAGATGCTTACACAAGTCTGGTGGGTGGCAAATTGGCTTAGCAGTTACACCCAGAGAGTGGTAGTAGACGGGTCAGTATAGACCTGGAAGGACGTGGGTAGTGGGGTCCTGCAGGGCTTGGTCCTTGGATCTGGACTCCTCAATGTCTTCATCAGTGACTTGTATTTGCGTGTGAAGTGTACTCTGTCCAAGTTTGCGGATGATACTAAGTTGTGGGGGGAAGTAAACACTCCAGAGGGTAGGGAATGATTGCAAGAAGACATGGACAGTTTGGATAAGTGGACAAATCACAATAAGATGCAGGAAAAATGCAGAGTGCTGCACCTCTGCATGTAGGTAGCGGAGCCCCCCAAGGCTCTGTCCTGGGACCAGTACTATTCAATATTTTCGTTAGTGATTTGGATGAGGGCATAATAAGCACCCTGTCCAAGTTTGCTGATGACACAAAACTATGGGGGGAGGTAAACACACTAGAGGGCAGGGAGCAAATCCAAGCAGATTTGGACAGGCTGGGGAGGTGGGCAGAACAGAATAGGATGAAATTTAACAAAGGTAAGTGTCATGTGTTGCACCTGGGGAGGAAGAATCATCAGTACTCCTGTAGTCTGGGAGGGACCATTCTAAGCAGCATAACTGTGGAAAGGGACTTTGGAGTCATAATTGACTCCAAAATGAACATGAGTCACCAATGTGATGAGGTAATAAGTAAGGCTAACAGCACTCTTTCTTGCATAAGTAGGTGCATCACAAACAGGTCTAGGGTGATGATACTTCCCCTCTATGCAGCATTGGTCAGGCCACAGCTGGAGTACTGCATCCAGTTTTGGTCACCGCACTTATGTGGATAACCTGGAAAGGGTTCAGAGGAGGGCCACCCATTTGGTTAAAGGCCTACAGAAAAACCCCTATGTGGATCAATTGAGAGACCTGAACCTCTTTAGCCTCTACAAGAGGAGGCTGAGAGGTGATTTTGTGGCCATCTACAAACTCATCGGGGTGGGGTGGGGCAGCAGGAAGTGGGGAATACAATGTTTACCAGGGTGACAGTCAGGGTAACTAGAAACAATGGACACAAGTTAAAAGAGCAAATTCAGGCTGGACATCAGGAAAAAGTTCTTTACAGTGAGGGTCGCCAAAATAGGCTTCCAAAGGAGGTGGTGTTGTCCCCTTCCTTGGAAATATTCAGAAGGAGATTGTACAAGCACCTGGCTGGGGTCATTTGACCCCAGCACTCTTTCTTGCCCAGGGCAGGGGGTCGGACTCGATGATCTAATAGGTCTCTTCTGACCCTAATAACTATGAAACTATGAAACCTAGGGTGCAAAAATATCCAGCATACCTACTGGCTGGGGAATGATCATCTCAGCAGCATGGAAGCAGAAAGGGATCTTGTAGTCACAGTGGACTCCAAGATGAACATGAATTGTCAGTGTGATGAAATCATCAGCAAAGCTAACTGCACTTTATCATGTATTACCAGATGCATGACAAATAGAACCAAAGAGGTGATACTTCCCCTCTATGCAGCATTGGTCAGACCACAGTTGGAGTACTGCATCCAGTTCTGGGCACTGTACTTTAAGAAAGATGTGAATAACCTTGGGAGGGACCAGAGAAGAGCCACTTGGATGGTTAAGGGTTTACAGGCCAAGCCCTATGAAGAGAGACTAAAGGACCTGGACCTCTTCCGCCTCCTTAAGGGAAGGCTATTAGGTGATCTCGTGGCCACCTGCAAATTCATTAGGGTGGTGCAGCAAGGAACTGAAGATGCTCTGTTCACTGGGGTGCCTCTTGGAGTAACAAGGAGCAATGGTCGCAAACTGACAGAGAGCAGATTTAGGTTAGACATCATGAAAAACTTCTTCATGGTAAAGGTGGTCAAAACTTGGAATGGGCTTCCAAGGGAGGTGGTGCTCTCCCCTACCTTTAAGAGAAGGCTGGATAGGTCTTTAAGAGAAGGCTGGATAGGTATCTGGCTGGGGTCATCTGACCCCAGCACTCTTTCCTGGCCAGGGCAGGGGGTCGGACTCAACGATCTTTTGAGGTCCCTTTTGACCCTAGCATCCATGAATCTTGATCAGCTGAGACACTTGCTGCTCTGAGCAGTAAAATATCATTAAGTCCTAAATATTTTTAAATATGACATGAGCACTAGTTCTCCCTCCTTGAGTTTGCCATTTTGGGAACACAGTTAGGTCTGTTATCTTCAGTCAGGTTACAGAAAGGATGAATTTAGATCAGTGGCTATCAAGGGCCTATTTCATAACTACTCAGATATAGTGGCTGTTTAATTAGGCCCTTTCCTTAGAGATACTGTGAACAAGAGGGCCCTTTAGAAATTAATATAATTAATATATATACAGCTTTCTAATGTGTAGCATATGTTACAAGTTCATCTGCGTGTCTGATGTACAAGGCATAGGAGCAGCTATGTCTTCTGCTAAAGGCCTTTGGCTCTTCCACTGAAGCTCTAATTGCTTGTACTTTTAGCTCTGGTTTGGCCCTTGGTATGTTGATCAAAATAGCAATTGTAACATTAATGTAGATCAGACATTTTGAGCCAGATTTTGTTGTCCTGCTGCTTATCTGGATTTACACCAGATCTTCAGAGAGCACAGTTTAACTTTACCACGTGAAGCCAATACAATTAATTCTATCAGTTAAGTCCCAGAGCCACACATATAGTTACAATGTGTGGCTGGAGGCATGGTATTCTTTAATGTCCCAGTGAATTCCAGGCCAGAAGAATCTGGTAAGTAACTTTTTCTGGGTCTTCTCAACCCTAAAATGGCCCACCCAACATATGATTCCAGTGTGGTTTTGGCACCAGCAGCTGAGTTCTCTAGGCTCCAGTCATTCCGTTCAGTGAGACCTGCATGAAGACATCCTTTTGTAGATCAAAGTGGGGATCTTGAGCAGCTAAGTGAGGGTCTATTGCTTTGCTGGTCACTGAGACAGGCCAGCTCTGAAGCAACACAAAGGCTGCTTTTGCATGAAGTCAGGCCCCTCTTCTAGGGGCTGTACCCACAAGTGAGCTACCTATGGAGGCTGCTTCTGGGGAATCCTCTCTGAGCCTACTGAGCTCCCACTGGACACAAACTCCTTTTTTGTTTTGCCTGTTACCTAGTCTGTTCAATGCAGCCAGGGCTGTCTTCTTCATCTGTCAGCAGTGTGGCATAGCTCAGGTCCAAAGACCTGGGATTCAAAAGTGAACCTCTCCCCTAGTTAATCCCCACGCTGCTCTCATGGTTCCTGGTTTCCCTTCTGTTGTGTAGCTAGATGCAGCCTGGGTCCCAAACCTGACCCACCATCACCAGATGGGAAAAGTGTCTGGCCACTACCACAGCCAGCTTAGCTGCCTGGTATCTGATTGAGAGGTGCACCGTTGTAGTGGGATGGGGCTGAATAGACCCATGTTAACTATATGAACTCCATAACTGAGAGTGTGGTGGGGTCCACAATGTGCCTACGCACAAATATCTCACCTGAGTTCATGAGGCCCAGGACCTAGACAACTCCTGCCATGACAGGGAGTACACAGGCTTTCTGTTTGGGGGGGTCTCTATTGGGACCTCAGAGACCCCAGCCAGGACAAAATTACAGTCCAGGAGTAGGCAATCCTAACACTGGTGACTGGGCTGGGTCTATTACCAGTTCCCCTTTCCCTGGGTCTAGTATCAGCTCTTGATTCTGTGGCCTGTGGTTGCTGAGCCCACCCTTATTGTTTTGGGGAGTCCTGTGTATGACCTCCACTCAATGGCTTGTGAGCCACAACTGGTTTTCCCCACTTTACAATTAGGTTTTAGTGATCCTGTCCCTTTGGCCTGATCAGAGGCTTCTCATACTCTAAATCTGCCTCTAAAATTCCTCAGTGGAGGGGACTACCTCCTTAAGGTCCATAATAAAATGTCTGCAGATCCACTCCCAGGCTGTCATCAGCAGTATTTTTCTATGTCTGAACTGTTTGACTGTCACCAATTCCACAATTTTCATGGGTGACTTGATTCCAGTTTCAGCCATCAGGTCTTCGAGGCACTACCCCACTGATCAGGGTCAAGAGTCTGATGCACCTAAAACTAGTTTCTGCATGCCTTCTCCATCACCCTACACAATCTAAATTGGCAAACTTGAAGATATGATAACTGTATGTGGTTTCAGCCCCCTCAACCCAAATCTGGTAGGCTGCTTGAGCTTCCCTGATCAGGTAGGACACATGTTAGGTAGCCCACTGCTCCCAGGGTCAATGATGCCTTGCTTGAAAGCCTCCAGAACTGCTTCAGACTCATTGTCAGTCCCCATTTTTATTAGTGTTCCACACCCTTTCCGCCTGGAATAGGGGAGCTGCACCAACCTATACCCTGAGCTTCACTTGTTCCAACAACATAAGCATAAAGTGCTGCAGCTTCTTTTGCCACTGCTGCTGTTAAATCTAGAGCTGCCAAAACATCTCGATTGTTGCAGGAATGTTTGTTGCTACTGTTCATGCAGCCCCTCCATGTCTTTCAAAACAGCTTCAGGGGCCATTTTGATGGCTGAGGGCTGCCCTCATTCTCCACCACCTGTAAATGGGTTTGTGTGCTTGCTGCCATGCAAGCTGGCTTTGCTCGTGTGGGAGCTCCAGGCAGTCCTCATAACAGAAACAATAATCCTTGCCCAAACAAACAAATGAGTAATGCAAAACCTTTGGCTTTTCTCCAGGCAGTAGGAGAGGCTTTGTTAGCTCTGGTGCCTTCTGGAAAGTGAGCTTATCTAGGTTCCATTCTGCCTCCTGGCTACAAACTGCTCCTTCCTTAGCTTCAGCTCCCTGCTCTTTCTCTCCCTTTGGGCTTTTAACTGCTAGATAATCGGTTACAACTGGACTATTATCCCAGGGCTGGCTGCCCCACTTAAAGGGCCAGACTATTCTGTTACAAATGTTTTTTTTCTAAATAGCTTCCCTGCACATCCACAGGACCAAACCTACAGGAGGGACTGGTTGTGCCTTGTAATAGTTTCTCACCAAAATCAGAAATTATATCATACACTTGAAAAGACTCACAGGCATCTGACTTTGGTTGGCATTGTATGGGCTGGTGACCGCAGGTGGAAAGCATGTGATTACTGTGGAATACATGACGGAGCAGCTGGCTGGCTACCGTAGCCAGTACAATGTGCGTAGGACAAGCTAGTCTCTGCCTTAGTTGTTGGTAGAGATGTTTGGCTATTTCTCCTTATTTCATAGGTGTCACCACAAATGCTAAAAAAAAATACTCATTTCTTCAAGTCCTGTGCTATGGTCTTAAAATGATATCTTTTTCATTACAGTTATTTCAGCATCTGTCTAGGACCCCAAGCTTAAAAAATGCACAATAATATTAAAATGTATTTGCTAATAGTAGTAATACAAAAAATTGTCTAGTCTTTCATACCTAACATTGAAGGGAAGAACCATTCACTTTAACTGCAGGATCCTACAAATATGGACAAA
The DNA here is from genome assembly GCF_052110815.1 of Crocodylus siamensis. Taxonomy (NCBI): domain Eukaryota; kingdom Metazoa; phylum Chordata; order Crocodylia; family Crocodylidae; genus Crocodylus; species Crocodylus siamensis. Next base: position 116,020,744 of record NC_143398.1, read on the forward strand.
GGTAAATGTAGAGTGCAGTTCCATAGTAACAGCAAAAGATTGTGCCAACAGTGGTTAATTTCTGAGGAAGCATTAATTTCCTCTTCCTGTTTTTCAAGAACTTTGTGTTGGAGAAATTTTCTGTTGCATAAACACTTTAAAATAATGGTTTTCAAGAGTACAATTGAGAGCCTGAATCAACTTTTTCTTTCTTTTTTCAGTTTGGCAGATGCTAAAATGTATATACTGGAGATAAAGTTAAAGAAAAAAGTACTATAATGTATACACAATCTAGTCCCATGTGTAGTTGCTCACACTACTGACAACAAGTGGTAAGGTTTTTAACTGCATAGAGACAAAATTGCAATGGAAGAGTAAGCCAGATTCATCTCTGCTTCTCATGCCTTCAGTGAAATAATCAGCTAATTTGTTAATGTAGAATTTCTCTGGTGCTGATGCAGGAATCAGAAAGAGCACAGCTGGAATTTCCAGATCCTAGGCTGAGTCTGCATGGCTGGAAATTAGATATTTTATCTTTGGAAAACTAAAATAAAGTTCATTTGACATACAGCCCCTGAAAAGAGGGTAAATATGATACCACAAAATAGGGTTGCTGGTTGTAGCCATGTTGGTCTAAGGACATAGGCAGACAAGGTTCTTTGGGTAAATGTGATATTTTTTATTAGACCAATTAAATAGTTGGAGAAATTGTTTTTGCAAGCTTTCAGGTACAAACACCCCTGAAGAATATGAAGAGATGTCTATTGATTTTAGACCAGCTGTTAAGACAATGACTAGGCATCAATGTAAATCAAAGGCAACCACAATGAAGTCAATACTGCCTATAAGAAACTAGACTAAGAAAAACAAGTCTTGCTGGCACCACTCCCAGTGTTTGAACTGAAGTGAGCCTGCATATGTGTGTAAATGATAATGGCTCCCTTTGCTTGCTGTTTCAAGTTGCAGATTTCTCTTTATGGTTCTGGTGGAAAAGGCAGAGAACAGCTGAAGTTTTCAGATCCTGGGCTCAGCCTGCAGGCCTGGCAAAAAGGAATCATAGCCCTGGATTTTAAAAATGAGAGTAACTGTGGGGCCAAAAAGTACACTGACTAAAAGATGGGGGTCATGAGGAAGGGAAATACCATGCTACAGTTTCTTGATGGCATACCATTATTTTGGCTGATGGGTTGGAAATATCCTAATGGTATTCCAGACAAAAAGGTGTTATATATATTATCTTTTAGCAGTGGCTGTATATTTCCTTCCTTTTTCTTTGGTGGAAGGGGCAGTGACAAAAGGATGGCATGATATCAAATAAAAGGGGGTTTAGCATTTCCCTGGGCATACATTATCTACTACTGCTTTCAGAGGTGTGTGCGCCATCATGTGAATAACTCTTTTTGGGATGGCTACACCAATTGGAAGGAAACAACTTACAATTATTTTTTACTCTCCCAAAAACTGGATTTGATAAATCTGTTTGTTGACAAACTGGATTTGATAAATCTGTTTGTTGACAAGCTGTTTTCAAAACAAGGGCTTAGGCTACAGTGTAAGAGTGCCGATTATAGGCTTTTAGACATGCACTACATTACATCATTTCAAGCTTGCTTGGCATCTTAGGATTAATAATGAGAAACGTGTTATTCTAATTTAAGTAACTGAATATGTCTGAATGTTCAGGACACATATGGTGCCTAAAGGAAAGGCATATGGGGTGGCCATTGAAATTCATGGCCACGATGATGCCTGAATTATTTGTGTTATGTTCATTTCAAGGCACTACTTGGGAGGTTGAGCATTAGTCAGATAGGAAGAGTTTGAATAACTAAGCCCTTGGATAGAGGCAGTTCTCTTGACAATCCTCTTTCTTGACACAGTCGTGCCATTAAGTTTAAAAAGAGGCTCAGAAACATGGGGCTATAGATGCATTAAAGGGTTATGTTCAAAATATGCTCTGCTGTATACATGCATCTGGGTGATGCAAAATAAAGCCGTGAGTTTCATTGCTTTTCATTCAAGAAGGTTTTCACTGGTCATCTTGTTGAAGGATGCTTGTAGGACTTCCTTGGATTTCCAGGTTTGTTTACAAGACTTCTTTGTGAAAAGAGCAGGGATTGCACTGACCATTATTTCCAGATATGAAATGAGATTTTTATGAAAATATCTCCGGACATCTGTGGGAAATGACTGCCTCACATACCAGAGCTATATCAGTAGTGTAACTAGGGCAGGGTGACAGAGACAACCACCCCAGGTGCCAACATGGGTGGGGGCAGAAAACCCAGCTTTTGCCCCAGCTCTGCTATTGTAAACACACTGTGAGCGGCGGAAGTTGCCGCTGCCCTTGTGTGTAGTAGCTGCCCTGGGCATCCTGCTTCATTGTTACACTGCTGAGTTATAATATTGCAGTAACTAGACTAAATATCCTTATAGATGTGACTTTTGCCCATAATAGTTGTTCCCCATTCCTTCTCACTGCATACATACGTCATAGTTTCATAGTTGGTAGGGTCAAAAGGGACCTGAGCAGATCATCAAGTCCCACCCCCCTGCCATGGCAGGAAAAAGTACTGGGGTCAAATGACCCCAGCAAGGTGTTCGTCTAGACTCCTCTTAAACATCCCCAGGGTGTAGGACCCAGCACCACTTCGCTTGGAAGTTGGTTCCAGATCCTAGCTACCCTGACAGTGAAATAGCGCCACCTGATGTCGAGTCTGAATCTACTCTCTGCCAGCTTGTGGCCGTTATTTCTAGTCACTCCTGGTAGTGCTCAGGGGAACAGGGACTCCCCCAGTGCCTGCTGGTCCCCCCTGACTAGTTTGTAAATGGCCACTAGATCCCTCCTCAGCCTTCTCTTGTGGAGGCTGAACAGGTCCAGATCCCTTAGCCTCTCATAGGGCCTCCCTGCTGACCCCTGATCATGCAAGTGGCCCTCCTCTGGACACTCCCAATGTTGTCCACATACCTCTTGAAGTGCGGTGCCCAGAACTGGATGCAGTACTCCAGGCCTGCCCAGTGTCATATAGAGGGGGAGGATCACCTCCTTGGACCTGCTCGAGATGCATCTGTGGATGTATGACAAGGTGTGGTTGGCCTTCCTGGCTGCCTCCCCACACTGCCGGCCCATGTTCATCTTGGCATCAATGCTGACTCCAAGATCATAGTTTCTAGGGTTGGAAGGGACCTGAGTAGATCATCTAGTCCAACCCCCTGCCATGGCAGGAAAGAGTACTGGGGTCAAACGACCCCAGCAACGTATATATCTAGCCTTCTCTTAAAGACCCCCAGGGTAGAAGCCAGCACCACTTCTCTTGGAAGTAGGTTCCAGATCCTAGCCGCCCTGACAGTGAAGTAGCGCCTCCTGATATCTAGCCTAAAGATCTTTTTCTGCCTCTGCACTGACGAGAAGGGAGTTCCCCAGCCTGTAGGTAAGCTGCTGGTTCTTCCTCCCCAAGTGCATCACCTTGCACTTGTCAGTGTTGAAACCCATCCTGTTCTCATCTACCCACCCCTGTAACGTGTCTAGGTCTGATTGCAGCCTATTCCTCCATTCTAGCATGCCCACATTTCCCCACATCTTAATGTCATCAGCAAATTTGAACAGGGTGCTTTTTACCCCCTTGTCCAAGTCACTGATGAAGATGTTGAACAGTGTAGGCCCGAGGACCGAACCCTGGGGGACCCCATTGCCCACATCCCTCTAGGTCGAAAACGACCCATCCACCACTACTCTCTGGGTGCAGCCCTCTAGCCAGTTAGCGAACCATTTGACTGTTTAGGTGTCGGCACCACAGTCCCCCAGTTTTCTTAATGAGAATGGGGTGAGAGACAGTGTCAAAGGCCTTCCTAAAGGCCAGAAATACTATGTCCACTGCTACCCCTGCGTTTAAGGATTTGGTGACCTGGTCATAGAAGGCCACCAGGTTGGTCTGACAGGACCTGCCTCTAATGAACCTGTGTTGGTTACCCCTAAGCATAATCTCCCCTGCTGGCCCCTCGTGGACATGCGCCAGGATAATTCTCTCAAAAAGCTTACCCAGGATCGAGGTAAGACAAAAATTCAATTAGGATTGAATTTCAATTTTAATCCTAAATTCAATTAGGATTAAATTAAAAGTCTTTTTATTTTTAACAAAACACTTGACTACATTTTGTCCTATTAAACCTTGTTATGTGAAGCAGATGAAGCTATCTTCTTTAAGCATGATTTTCAACATTCTGCAAAATAAATTAGCAATACTGATTTTTCACAGGTCACATCTCACTAGGCTTCTTCTGGGAAGGGCTTGAAGGCAGAGTATAAGAAAAGGCTATTTTGTTTTTAAAATGTTCCCCCATTTTGATTTTTAAAATAATAAAAAAGTGTGGAATCAAAATACACTATCCCCAGTTTGTGATGCATATATATGATACATAGCTTTCCTTCTTGGGAAAGAACCAAAGAAAACATGCAAAGAATAATAAATACTGTGAGCTGCTTAGGAGATACAGTTCCTAGCTTTCACTTTTTTAATAATTACATTTTAAAATGTATTATCTGAAGAAAAACAAATGCCTGTTTGAAGAGGGATTTTCTTTATGGAAAACTCTTAAATTGATAGGAACAAAATCAGAAGGGCTCTAGAGGTTATTTTAAAAAAATCTATAGAATGGAATAAAGAAAATATGATTGTTTGGGTATTCAGAAGTGGGGTCTACACTGTAAATGAAGAAGGGAAAGTTACTTGCTTAGGGTCTGAGCCAATGCCCATTAAGTCAATGGCAAAACTCCCATTGGCTTCAATGGTGCTGGAACTGTTACATCCCATTTGTGCTATGTACTGGAGTAGAAATCAGGTCCAGGGCCCTGCTCATCTTACATATTCATCCTCATGTGTGAGGATACCAGATTGGGGTACATTTTAGTAGAGAGGGAACAAGAACAGTGTACTTCCACAAGTGAAATACTTGTGTGCACACCACTGAGGTTACACATCACCTCTTAGTATCCTAAATAAGCTGCAGATGGCTATACAAGGTGAAAGGAGATCCTGGTCTGGTTGTGTGAATTCAAAAGGCTAAATGCTGGCTTGCTAAGCAACTGTCCAGAGATCTATTTGTATTTGATTATGCAGCATATGTTGCTTAAGTTTCCGTATCCTTAGAGGTTTTAATGAACATAGTAAAATTATGCATGTTTGATCCTTTCCTTTTTTCAAATACGTTATAGAAAGCCCAGATATTTTTCTTTGGTTTCATAGCTCTTATATTTTTCAAGCACTCCTTTAGGTAGCATTTGGTGTCAAAACCTGTAGAATTCTTTTCAAGAGCTACACCATCAATACAAGATTATCACTGAATATCTCATCAAATGTTAGTCAAATTAACTTGTTAGCAAGCTTTAACATAATCATTTTAATACATTTTCATGCTTCTGTTCTGTTGTTAGACATTAGCTTGGCAGTAGATTATTGGGTTTTTAACTGTTAAATGGATAGGGCCAAATTTTAAGGTTCTTGTTCATTGTAAACTTAGCATTAGTCATTTCTTGAAGTAAAGATGAATTGGTGTTAAAAGGTGTTGAAAAATTCAAACCTATTCTTTTGTGAAAGGATCTAAGTTATACTCTAGCAGTACTTGAAATTGCTGGGTTTTTTTAATGTATATATATTTTTTTCCTTTACTCCTTCTATTTTTTTTATTGGAAATGTTATTAGATTGCTTGTAGAAGCTTGCAAAATGTGATGACTGGAATTTTTCTTTTACTGAAGCTCCAATACTTATTTCAACAGTGTTATATTTATAAAGCTTTTGATAAAAGCCTAAAAATATCAAATGGCATGCCTACATTTTTCATTGTTTTGAGAGAAATATTAATGTCAATCGCTATAAAAAGCAGATTTTTATTAAAATGCATTTGTATGAAACATTTGCACTATAATGAGTGCAAACTCTGTTTTTTGGCTCATTGCTATTTATTTTTTGTTGTTTTTAAGTATGAGTCTGTCAGTTCAGCATGATTGAGTAACACTGGTAATTTTTACTTTGGAATATAAACGGCTTATACTTAAGGGGTTGCCCTTTGATATGACTGGCATTATCTTGAAGCAGAAAGTAAAAGTTCTGTGTGTGCATCAGTCCTTTGCTGGCTATAATCTTGTAAAGAAAATAGAGAAGGAGTCCATGAAATCTCGTCTATATATGTAAAGTTCATTCACATAACACTTTATGGTCTGAAGTCGTCTTTTTCTTTGTCATTCTTTTTGTTTGGCAAATAAAATAAATTTAGCCTGAAAACATTCAGTTTTACTTTTGAAAGCATCTAGATAATATTACAGGGATGAACTGTTGACTATGTTTAATAATTTTCTGGGTCAAATTTGAATTATGACCACTGCTTACAACCTTACAGATATTTTAAATTAGTTCATAGATTATATTTTGAGCAAATTTGTAATTGTACAAATTTACAGGTAGTTCTTCCATCTAAATGTAGTGTGTATGTGAGAGAGAAAGTCTTGCCGCCGGTGGCAAACTGGAGAGGTAGTAGCGTTTTCCAGGAATATATGAGAAGTAAGATTTATGTGTACCAGTAGGTAAGATAATAAGCAAGTTTTAAGGCATAAGCTTTTCCACACCTGACAAAGGGCATTTTGTGCCCAATAGCTTGTCTAATATCTGTCCTAGCTATATAGCTGGTCCAGTAAAAGATATTACTGAACAGGTCTTTCTTCTAGAGAATTTAAGGATATTCTTGTTGGTGGCAGCTGACTCCTCTTTTCCTCAGCATAGGCCTGGTTAAAGTGAAGGGAACTCATAGTTCACATCAAAGGGATCAGCTCTCTGCCCTATTTTAAACTAGTTTAAGAGGAAGAGAGACCATGTTTTTAGCAGCTGAGGAAGGTGCTGCCCTAGTTTATGGCATGTCACCCCTGGGCACTGTATAGAGTAGCACAGTCATTTGCTAAGTTATGGCCAAAGTTATAGTTTCTCTTTTCCCTGAAAAGGTTGAAGAAAACTGTTAAATCTTTTTGTTAATAGATTCTTCTGAAAAATGATTCAGTTTGACATTCTTACCGATGTTGGAACAATTAATTTTGGTCCCTCTGATGAACTTGATGGGTCCTCCTGCTTCAAAGGACAGGGGATGTTCAGCTGGCTATGGCAGAAAGTGTGATCTAGGTTTTCCAAAGTTTGACGATGGATATTTGATCTGGGACCTGCCTTTGAGCTACCTCTTGTAACATCAGAAAACCTCTAAGGAGTCTAGAAGATGAATAGTGAAATTACTATTTGACTGCCATTGCTCTAGGCAGGAACCCAGATATGATGGGGTGTTGCTGTGATCCATTTAAACAAATCCTATGAAAGGGTTCAGCTATAATCTTAACCTTTTTTGGAAACTAGGAAGCATTTGCTGGGCTGGGAGGGTAGGGTTTAAAGGTTACTAGATGGCTTTGTTAAGTAAAAACAAGCTGGATTGGGAGTGTTTATGGTGTCTTGAGGCAGATTTGGGGTTGTAATACATACACCTACAGCATTCTAAGACGGACTGGAAAGAAGTGGAACAAAACTAACCACTGATTTCCAAAGCATTTTCAATGGGTTCAGGAATCAAACTCCTATCACATTCAGTGGATGTCAAATTGACTTAACACCAGGGACAGAAGAAGCCATATGCTGATCAGGAAAGATCCTCTTCTGTTTCCAGTATTAACAAATGATCCAGAAATAGCACCCCCTACCTTGACTTGTGAGCTAAAAATACTGTAGTCCATTTTTTCCTCATGAGGATAGTCCTGTGCCTGGTCACTAAATCCTTTCTGTGGGCAAAACCTAGCGATATGCCCCCTTTCTCCACACCTGAAACATATCACAAAATAATAAAAGATGTACTGTAGATCTCTCTTTGGGAGTGTTTTTGAAGTTTTCACTGGCTGTGGGCTTTTGAGGGAAAGAAAAGGCTCATATCCTGCCTCCAATTAATGCTATTAATGACTCACAGCACACTGTCGTATGTGTGGTGTGTTTTAATTAAATCAGAGGAGGCATGATTTGGACAGGATTTAAGGTTCACTTTGAAAGTTATTAAAGAAATTGACACTGTTTGCTCTTTGGATGTTCCTGGGAGCATCCGGTTAGATTATAATCCCATGCAGCTAATGAAATAATGCCCATTCCAAAATACCTCAGGGTAATAATAACCAAATAACACTCCAGCACTGGGGGACTGAGCTGTTCATTAACCTAAGTGATGCAAAATTGTATCTGGAGGCCCCATACTTGACACATTTAAGCTAAGTGATGTGCAATGAAATAAAGACAAACTCTGCTCTAGATTTGTATTGTATCAGGTTATTTTTGAGGGAACAACCCATTTCTGAGTTACAGGATAAAAACTAGCTAGGGTAACTTGCTATAGATCCAGGGATTTGAGCTGATCTACCGCAGTTTCTGCCAGCTGAGGACCTGCCTACTAGGTCATTTGCAGAATTTAGCAGCATATACAGATTTGGATATTATCCACCTCTAAAGTTCAAGGATATTAGGACTTGAGTTTTTGGTACAACCCCATCTTTGTAATGTGTCCTAATAAGAAACATGTTCTTTGGGTTTCTGTTTGTGTGTGTGCTTGGATCAGTTGTTCCAGCAGTGAATCACAGGTTTACAAAAAAGCAAACACAGCACTTGGAGTATAACCTCAAACATAAGCACACTAATGTCTGCTATCAGTGTGAGGGCACAGCCACACAGCTACACTATGAATAGGCCTCACGTTTAATAATATTTATTTTTTAAGTTTATGTTGGTTTGTGTGCTCTGCAATATAAGGACAGGTGTGTGCATATTGTGAGCAAACAGCAGGCTATGGCAGAAAGTTTGACTTAGCTTTTCCAAAGTTTGACAATGGATATTTGATCTGAGACCTGCCTTTGAGCCACCTCTTGTAACATCAGGAAACCTCTAAGGAGTCTGGAAGATGAATAGTGAAATTGCTACTTGACTGCCAGGTGCATCATAGGTTGTTTGCCTTTTCCTGAACCATCAGGCTTTAATCCCTTGCTCTAGGCAGGAACCCTTAGGCCGTCAGCTCTTTTGGGTGTTCCGCTCCTGTTTTGTTTGTGTCGTGCCTGTCTCATTCTTCATACTACTAGAAACATGTTTAATATTAACCCCAAAAGGCTGAAATAAATTATAGTGGCTGGATCAAGACACTGCATAGATTAGTACCTAATCACCACGTACAAGGTTAACCTATAGAAATAGTGCTCAGTTTTAGTCGCATGGTCCAGATGAATGGTATGAGGCCAGTCTGTAGGCCAGATTGGACCTCATGCCACTCCCATGCACTAAGTTCAGACCCCATGCTGACTCTTTCCAGCTAGGATTGGGCCCCGGGGCCTGCAACACCTCTGCCTTGCTGGGGGCCTTACACTGCCTCCACACAGCTGGAATAAGGGGCTGGGGACCTGCTCTACCTCTGCCCAGCTGGGATCAGATGTGGGGACCTGCACCACCCACAGTCGGTAGGATTGGGCTCCAGGGCCCAATGCCACCTCTGCCTGGCTGCTATCAAACTCTGGGGACCTTTGGAGCACCTCCCTGGCCCTTCTACACCAGGATCAGGTCCTGTGCACCTGATCTACTATGCAGGACCTCCCCACAGATTTTGGGGGGTCCCATGGGCCAGATGACGTGGTGCCGGGGGCTGGATCTGCCCATGGGCTGGGGCTTGAGTAACTTTGGCCTATATAGTATAGCTGCCTGGGATGATTTAGGAGCAGCACATGTTGTGCAGGGGGCTGGACTAATGACCCGGGAAATGATTAACCCAGTGACCCAAGCCTATGATTCTATCATTGAAATATTTTAAAACATAAAAAAACATTTTGGCCCATTATTTTGCCCAGAGTGAAATGAACCCGCTTTTTTACTCTATTGAACCTTTCACCACAAATAGTTAACTTTTGTATCCGAACTCTTATTGAAATTGGTAGAGAATTTTTTGTTTGGTTTATTTTAAACCATGAGGTAAAGTGACAAATCTGGAGTCTGAAAAAATTAATGTAGGGACAGAACAATGGAAATGAGGCAAGTCCAATCAGGTGTCTGAACTATAAGTGCTGTACTATTAATATTAAATCAGAAATTTTTTGGTTTTATTATAAGCTCCTAAAGCACCAGTAGGAAACTTAGGATTGGAAAAGGGCCTCTTGGACCATCAAGCTAAATTGCCCTCATTTACTAGAAATCATTTGTCCAAGAAAGCCCCAAGATCGCTTATTCCAGTCCCTCTCATGCAGGGTTTTGGCTCCATTGTGTACGGTGATGTTCATACTGTAGTTATATAGCACCACTTAGATATCACTCACCCCACTTCAAATTCATATGTAGTTTAAAAGACAACAGACAGAAAACAGAGAGATTTTGAAAATGGCCACTGAAAATATTGGACAAGTCTAAAGAATGTTATCAGGATACTTTTGCAAGAATTGCCCTCACTGAAAGATGTGGAACGTGGAAATATGATCAGCGATAGTGATCAAGTAGGGAATTGAATTAGAAACTAATGAGCAAGTCCAGTTCTGTGTATTTAAAGGGGGAAAAAAAGTACAATGCACCTGAAATTTAGTGGTAATCTCAGTGTTCGTGTCCTTGGAGCAGACTGATACCTGATTTACCAGGGACTATACTGTTGTAGTGGCTCTGCCAACAGAACTGCCAGTTAGATAGCAAGCTGTATACAGAACAGAATCAGGCCCACAAAGAAAACATACTTTTAATCAATAGCCCGTTGGAAAAATGTGGATGGTGAGTTGCTTTCTGCTCCTAACAAAAATGTAAATTATTACTGACATTTTTGTAAGTTTATTATGCAGAGTCAGAAATCAGTTTTTTTTCTTTTTCCCCAAAAAGCAAAAAGGGGAGACCAAAAGGAGAATTCCTGCCTTAAAAGAACCAAAATCTAACATGTTCATTATGAAAAAGCCCCTGATGTTTCTTGAACAATTCAAGCAAGGCAATATATATGTCTCAGCTGAACATTTTTACAGAAAAATACAATTTAAAAAAGCTTATTTTAACTGTTTTGCCAAAGAGAAAAAGTACTGAACATTTCACATACTTGGCTGGCCCCTGCATGCCTGGAAAACTGTCACACGCACAGTATCTGCACAGAACTGTTGTAGTATGCTTCATGGGAATGCCACGCAAAACAGACAGCTTTTTTACAAAAAAAGCCCCAACATTTTTATTTATGCTGGAGATGTCCCCATAGGCCTGTTTTAATTGTTCGTAGAGTGGAAAAATGAGGAATGCTCCAGTTTTTGATACCCACTATAATATATCAAGACTGTTATTCTGTTTTGCCTTGGGGGACAGGAATTTTCTTCCTTGCTCGTTGAGGAATCATAGGCAATTAGGGTCGGAAGGAGTCTCAGGAGTTCATCTAGTCCAACCTCCTGCTCAAAGCAGGACAAACCCCAGCTAGATAATCCCAGCCAAGGCTTTGTCTACCCGGGTCTTTAAAACCTCCAAGGATGGAGATTCCACAACTTTTCTGGGTAACCTGTGCCAGTGGTTTACTACCCTCCTCGTGAGAGAATTTTTCCTAATCTCTACCCTAAACTTCCCTTGCTGCAATGTAGACCATTGCTTCTTGTTCTGTCATCTGTCACCACTGAGGACAGTCTAACTCCATCCTTTTTGGAACCATCCTTAAGGTAGTTGAAGGCTGCTATGAAACTCCCCTTAGTCTTTTCGTCTCCAGACTAAATAAATTTAGGGCCCTCAGCCTCTTCTCAGAAGTCATGTTCCCCAGCTCCCTTACCACTTTTGCCCTTCACTGGACTCTCTCCAGTGATTTAATTGTGTCACGCTGCACACGTGTGCAGGTTTTTTATGATTTAAATGAGTTTGCAACATTTCAAACTAAATCGCATCCTCATGTAGTTTAGTTTGCAACATGGCTATCTGTAATGTTGTGGCCTTTAACAGCTCACCCCCTGCCACAGGAGAGGCAGGCTGACAGCAGAAACAATGAGGTGCCCGTTCCTTTTTTTTTTTTCTTTTTTTGTGGAACCTGCCATGTCTCCTGTGGCCAGGGGTAAGATGCTGGTGGGTCAAGTGATCCCTGAGCTGTGGAGGGCCCCAGTTCTTCCTTCTGCAGTGGTGGTGCCCCCTGGGGCTGCCCAGGTGGGCTGCTAATATTTTAATATTTTAATATTTAATATTATATATAATATTTTAATATTTAGCCCATTGAGTTTGTAAACTTCAACAAAAGCCATGTACTTTACATTATAATGTATCATGTTATAAACTGATATCACTTCACACACAGTGTGTGGAATGTGAATTTGCTGTTTACAGTGGTCTAAGGTCACGTAGGCAGAAGTGAAAAAAAGTAAGAAAAAGGAAAATAGGAGCTGGCTTTTGAGGATAGTTTGTATCACTGAGATTTTGTTAGACTATAAAATAGTAATTGCAAGGAATTTATACAAGCACTGTAACTAGAGATAAAAACAGGTCTAAAATCATTTCAGAAAACTGGCATTAAGTCAGTAGTTCTCAACCTTTTTAGACTCAAGTTACCACCTAGCAAATGCCAACTCTTAGCTTTCACTTGTTTCTTGACTACGGAAAAATAATAGAGCAATTTTTCTCTTACAAAGAGCTCAAAAAGACTACGACAAGTCAGACTGTTTTTGACACTGTGGGTTCCTAATTGAAATCTCTGGCTTTATTTTGTGAATTTTTTAGATGTTTGCCCACCTGCACGTGGAATATTGTGAGGCACCCTGTGATACACTTAGAAGGATCTAATGGCACCCTGGTTGATAATCACTGCATTATGTGATAACTGAGGATGGACTGGATGGCCTAATGTCTTTTCAGTGTCTGACACCTATGATTTAATGACACTGTGATCGTATGATTCAGATGGAGCTGTAGTATTCAAGCTGCTTCAAAGTACCATTTATATATGCTCCCTGACAAACAACCACCACCCCAAACCAAATCTCTCAGGAGAGCTGGCTTAAACCCTTTCTTACTCTTTCTAAACTGCCTAAATTGAGATCCAGGCAGTTAACAATGTCAGGGTCTTTCAGGTAAGACTTTAAAAGCCAGCATTCCCTCTCTTTTATGAGGACACAAGAAAGTTTGGTATCTTTTTCTTTCATGAAAAGTAAACCAATGTTTCTGTCCTTTCAGTGGAGTTTAACAACTCCCTTTTCTCCTGCAAAATGTCAGTAGCTTTTTCAAGTTGTCTAAAAGGGCTCAGTACAAACAGTCAAAAAGCTTGAGGCTGAATTGATTCAGTCTTTGCAAGTGAGTCTAAAATGCAGAGATTAAACTGGAAGACAATTGGACAAACATTCATTTTGATTCAGGAAACACAGCCACATGCCTGCAGTGGCTCAGGCCAGAAGCTGGGGAGTGCTAGAGTATGGCTGTCCGGCATATAGCCAGTATGGGCTGTATGTTTGCTTCCTCTTCCTGCTGCCCCCAAGGTCTCTGGGATTTGCAGTCCAGAATCACAGTACCAGGACCAGGCAATTTCTCATCACTTCCTCTTTCTGCTTCCAAGTGCCTCTGGGATTTGTAGTCCAAAGTCATAGGCAGCTTTGTACTCGGGAGAAGGGAAGTTCAACCCCCTTCCCAGCCAGGGTTTACCTGTGGGGGGCAGTCCCTGTTTCCCCCCTGCAACCCTTCTCTACTGGAGCAGACATTGCAACCCAGCCCAGGGCTAGAAGGGATGCTGGGATGCTGGGGGACTGTGATTTCACTTGAGCCAGGAAGGGGTGGGGGACAGAAGTTTCATCAACCAGTTTGACCCAAATCAGTTGAGTCTGATACTACATTCAACGAAGTTTATCTTAAATCCGTTTCAGCCTTTTTGAAACTGGTGTATGTGCCTGAACTTCTGTTCTGTTACAGGTTTAAACTAGTGTCTGATTACTTAAACTGTTTTTTGTATAACTTCTGTCCCTAGACAATATGTCAACTCCTTTTGGAGCAGCGGCACACTGGAAGGAAGGAGGCATAGTACTTAAGTGTGCAGTATCTCTGAAACAGTCAGCTGCTTTTCTATAAGGTATTTACCTTTCAATTCCAGGTGGCCAAATACTGGAAAAGAAGCAAATACCAAGCTAATAAAACATAAATAAATAGAATTACACATGTCTGAAGATTGGAATAAGATGTCTGTGATTAGGATAAGATCACTGAAGCCCTCTGCTTGTAGAAGTGGCCAAAAAAAGGGGGGGGGCAAGGTCAATTTTGATTGATCTTTAAGTGTCCTCTGAATATTCCCCTCTCTTAGGATGCTAAGATGCTGCAGTTTGGACTGGTAGAAGCTTGCTAGTAGCTGGGCCTGTTGGAAGGCTCTCCTGACCCAATCCTCCCTTGCAGTTTGGGCAAGTTCAAAGAAGATGACATCAAGTTGCAGTTTCTTCTGTCACTGTAGCAAACAGATAAGGAATTTCCCAGGATGATTTGACCTGGACTAATTGGGATGGATCATTCCCAGTGCCCCTGCTTCTTCCACTAGGGTTTAATTAGCTCCCTCTTTTTCTTGTTTCTTGATAGAGTGCTCTGGAGTAAATCATTGATTCCATTATGTCACAGTAGAGTGCAAAAAACTAGGTTCCAAGAGGCATGCCTCTTGCCCTGCCACTTTGTGTGTTTTCAATGTGCCAATACATTATTTAACTTGCTGGGGGAGAGTCCATTTGTCTTCTCATTGTTCTGCTTGCAGTCCCTTTACCTCACATTCAGAAAACAGCTCTAGCTGTGATGTTGGAAGTACTAAGCCTTTGGCTTTGACATGAAGGAGTCTGTAAGCATTGGGAAAAAATTCAGCTCTAGCCCTTCTAAAATAATAGGTTAACAAGACTGGCAAGCTCCTGGCATAGGGGTCAACTTCCATGACTGGAAGCAATCTCAATGTGCCAGTGCCTATGAATCCTTTGACATCAGAACCAACCGAGAATAAATATTTGGCTTCACAAGTATCAACCTCTACTGAAAGAGCCATTCTTTGAGAGAATGCACTACAGGATCCAGCGCTTCCAGTTCTGCATCTTGATGTTCAAAGGAGCTCTTGTAATACTTAGGGCTGTGCAGCTATACATGGCAAAGGCTATATCACAAGGTTACTGGTTCCAGACCTCATGTAGCACAGATACTTTGTTCTTGATGCTAAGAGCTAAAAGAAAGATGCATAAGGTAGTGGGGCTTGTTTTTTTCACATGGAAAGAAAAAATATACAAAGACAAAACCAACCCCCCCCCCACACAAGGCTCAACACATTTTCCTGGCTATATAAAAAGCCCCAATGCCCCCAGAACATATGAACTTTCCTCAGCATCTCTAAGAAAATATGTACCATTCCTTTTTAAAATATTTTTATTAACAAGTTATTGTACTTCAAGGTCGTGTAGGGATTATGATAGGGGTATTGGCAGGATGGGAAGTAGCACCAGAGTGTGGCTATATCTGTCTGTTTTGCAAGACAATAGAATTAATGTCATTACATTAAGTGGCCATACACTTTAAAAATCGAAAATTGCTGAAGACAGAAACATTCTCCCAAAAATATGCAAGTGAATTATCCTTCACTAGAACTATCTTGTTTTATTCACTCCTCTTTGTACAGATAGACAAATTTCTTTCAGGAGGAAGTTACTAAAAAATGGTTACAGCAGTAGCATAAAACAATGCTCTTTTTCCTTAGGCAGATAGACCTTATGACCTCATTGCCATGGATGTAGCTTCATCTGCACATCTAAAAATGAAGCCTCTACAACAGTTACTAGCAAAACAGTATATAGCAAATATGAAATTGGACTTAGTAATGCAGTGTCCTCAAAGCAGTTGCATTTGTCCATCCAGCTTTGTTATCCACAGTCTCCTGGGAGGCTTCCAGGCTGGACTGGAGAACTTGCTAAAAGAATTTGACAAATTGTGCTGATTGGAATTTCTGGGTGGAAGAAAAATACGCCATTTTAGTGTTGTAGAATTAGCCGTAATAAGTCCTTGTTCCCTCATCAAAATGATGGAGTGGTTCAAGTAGTTCCCAGCAATATTAAAGTAATATCTCATGTGCACAGGCAGCGATTTCAGCCATCTGTGTCAAAGAGGCCACAGCTCTGTGAAACCAGGGTATAGTGCACCAAATTTCTCCTATAAATCTCTTCTGGGCAGGCAAAGGCATATACTGGCACAGATTTACATGCTTAGCATGAATCATCACTCAAGAACTCAGTAGCGAGTGACATCTTCTCCCTGTGGGGTATCCAGAGGGAGACATCTATTAGCCACAAACCAAATGTTACACGCTTTTCTCTAGAGCAGGAGCAGACAGCCAGTCGGTAGTGTATGTATTTCTTCTAGGCGAGGGGGTAAACCATATCTGTGTGGTCCACCCATTTCCTCTCACTCACAGAGTTTTTAGGAAAATCAAGACAGCAAAGCCTGAAGTTATTTTGCTTACTCCAGCCTGGGTTTGGCAGCAGCATTTCTCAGATCTACTGCAGACTCATCACAAGGGAGTTATCCCTGTCTACCTGAAATTCCAAGCCTCCTGACCAACCAAAGCAATTGGATTTGCCATCTGGAGCCAGACTCTCCACTTGATGGCATGGGACTTTGAAATACATGAAACTATCCCATGTGGAATAAGCACAGGAAATTCTGGTAACCTCCAGGAAACGGCCAACTTGTGTGTGTTCCAATCTTCTGTGCAGAAAGTTCTGCTTGCAATTGCCTAATAAAGATATCTAGCCAGCTTCAGTTTTTATTCAGTTCATGCTGGAGCGCTTGCTTCATTTGAAACCCTTGAGACTCCTATATCCTCTGTGTGTTCTTTTTTTCCCCTTTTTTAAATCTTCATCTAATGAAAGAGAGAATTTAACTCTTTCTGGACTCTCTTAACTATATTACAGCTAATAAACTTTTGTCATCTGGTTAGAGAACTAAGACCTTGGTTTAATACTTACTTCATGAAGCTTCTCTTCTAAGCAGTCTTTCAGTTAGGGTGGCTTTTATTGATGCTGTTATATTCACTTGAATAAGGACAATAGAAGACCTTCCCCTTATAGGATTTTACAAAATCCTTATAGGATCCTTATAGGATGTCAGTGATCCTTCAGCCACACCTGAAATGTCTCCCCAAGGTGGTAACAAAATTCCATTTTAAATAATCCATAAACTTGCCCTTATTTTTTCATAGGCCTCACTTCTACTCATCCAGGGGAAGTTAAATCACATGCCTCAAACATAACGGAATAAGCCTTCTATTACAAAAAAGTCCCCTATAATAATTGCCTCTTATAGGGAAAAGTGTAAAGGGTAAGCAGTCACATTGCTGTGCCTTTCTATATGAGTTGCCCTCTGGATTGAAGAGTGCGATAGACATGTGTTTGTTTCTTCTCCAGAAGGGCTTGGTGCTGCTCACTCAATTAAAACTAAGTCTGTTTCCAGGGTAGGGTGGCCATCATAGAGGACCGTTCTGGTTTTCTACTACTCTGTCCTCTGTCCTCTATTAATATGAAACTGGATGCCTTTATGTCCTCTAGTTTTCTCTTGAAGACAATAGAATTAATGTCATTACACTAAGTGGCCATATACTTTAAAAATCCCAAACTGCTGAAGACAGAAACAAAAATTTTCCTAAAGAAGTGCAAGCGAATTATTCTTCACTAGAACTACCTTGTTTTGTTCACTCCTCTTTGTACAGACAGACAGAAGTTTTCTTTCAGGAGGAAGTGATTAAAAAATGGTTACAGCAGTAGCAGTCCTGCTGGAACACTACATAAAACAAAGCTCTACCGATGATATCTCAAAGAGAAAAATAGAGTACATAAAGGCGTCTGGTTTCATATCAATGGAGGACAGAAGACAACCGGACTGTCCTCTGTGATGGCCACACTATGAATCCAGGGCCTATCTCAGACTATTCCCATATTAGAAGTCTGTCAAGCTCCATTTGCATTTTCACAAAACATTATTCCTTCATTCTGGCATCTGATCAGATGCACAGTGTGATAAAGGAGTATTACAATGTATTTAATTAGGCCCCTTCCAAAGGAAGGAATTCTACTTTGCTAACCCCATGATCAGGGAAGTACTGAGGACACTTGGAACAAATAAAAGTTACTTGCCTGTAACTATAGTTCTTTGAAAAAGACTGCATATTCACATTCCCTGCCCACCTTTCCCTTTTCCTCAGGATCCTAATGTCCACAGTAGATCAGAGGAGGTTATGGAAGAAAGTGGAATGGATGGTAGGCTGAGCTACCACTTTCCTAACCCCACCATGTCATTATGAAATATTGTACATTGTGGTTCACAATGTCAAGTGCATCTGCCACATGTAAGAGCCAATGGATGGATAAGTCAGGGTTTTGTGCATGAGCTCATGCATAGGCAATCAGTATCTTTATCTCCCCAAGGTATGAATGGGTGTAGCTCTGTTGAGGAAATCTGCTCTACCAGTTTCCATGGTGACAGATGTTGCCTTAAGTATGCAGAAAGTTTGAGCCAGTATCTTATGTTATCAGTGGCTCAACCTTTTATGAGGTAGAATACAGCAGCTGTTTTGCACAATTAATATTATGCCATTAAAAAGGGAGAATTTTAGAGGTAAATTATGATGATGTTGCATTTGAAGTTTGAGCTGAACACAGATTAATACCCTTCTCTTATGAAAAGTGTTGGGGATGTTTTAATACTTGCTGACAATCAGAACGTTAATTCTATGCCCCATTTGCAAGAGTGTTTTTTTGCTAGCTTTAGCAGAAAGGAGTTTCTTCAAGCTAACTCAAAAGTAAGGGTGCCAGGGTGCCACTTGCTGAATAAACCTGACTGCTTCCTGAAGCACCAAGTGGATTTTCCATCCAAGTACTGAGCACACCCACTCTTGTAATTTATACAGTTTAACAAGCTCAGAGCCTGGGATATAGTGGCACTACACAGTAAGCTTGTTTCAGTATGTTCACACACTGCATACTGTGCTAGCTCAGAGGGTTGTGAGAACTGAGCATGTGAACTCATGGTTGATGATGGTATCTCAAAGTATGTGCATTTGTTGGAATGTTTAGATTTCACTGCAGTCCTGTTTTTTCTGACAAGTGCTTCAGTCAATCTCTGGGAAAAAATACGGTCAAACTCTTGCCTTCACTGGGGATTGCAGCTGCTTCACATCTCTCAGGATTTGTTCCCACATGGAAACTGATCTCTGGCTTTTTTGGTAGCCTTATTCACACTGATCATTGATCACTGGCCTGGGTATGACTGTTTGTTTTTATATATTTATACAGTGATTTCCAGAGGATGGAGGACCCTTTCATGGACCACTGTTTTGTATTCATTCCTCTCCCCGCATACAAACTCTACTGAGTTGTGTGATTCTCCTGCAAGCAGATACTTGTGAATAATCACACCCTTTTGTACTGTGTATCTCATTCTGACTCCTCTGGGCTCATATAGTGCATGGAAACAAAAGTATTATTTTGTGAAAACTCCATGAAAAACTGGTATTTGTTTCACTGACGATATCTTTTATCTAGCAGCTGGGAAACCCATAGCATGTTGAAACTTTAAGTAAAAAGCCAAAACTGCACAAAGGAAATATATCAGAGAGAATACAGTAACAACAACAGCAAAAACATTTCTGAATCATATGATCACAGTGTGGAGAAAAGGCGGGGTGGAGGAGACAGGATAGACAATGAGCCTGACATTAATCAAATTCAGACTGCCATCTCAGAAGCTAAGAGGCCAACCAAATAGTTAACCTGTAGAGTGGAAAGAACATCCAATGAATCTCACATGCCTAAAAGGATAATGACATTTTTACTATCTCATTCCACGCCCTGCTCATCTGTCCATTTGCTCACTGAAGCTGGCAGCAGTTTGCACTGATTCATACACTTCAGACATGATCAGCCGCTCGCACTGCATACAGAACTTAAGCAGCCTTTCCAAGTGAGTTCCCAGTTTTTGTCATTGATTTTTTTTGTAGCTTTTAGCTTCTCAGTTTGATTCAGGAAATGCTGGATGACTGTGATGGAGAAGGAATAATAGTAAGCTGCAGTGTGAAAGGAGCTGATTGAAATGAGAACAAACACTGGATGTGTACTTTTTTTTTTGTCTGTTTGTTGTTTTTGCAGTTTGTTGTGGGGGGGGAGGCCCCCCTCACCTTGCTGTAATTGCATGTAGGCTTATTTCTGTAGCTCTCTCTGATCCAAAATGCAGGACTTAAAATGCTTTGCTTGGAGGAAGTATTCTAAACTCTCAGCTATTCCTGAGAACCAGGTACCGATTAGAGTCCTGCTGTTAAAGAGAAGTTTTCAAAAGCTACAGTTTATGTGAAAATTGGTCATGTAAACTGGATTACATAATCAGAGTCCTCATGGCATAATCTGTCCTGAAGGTAGGAGGGGAGGGAGGAAGAAAACTAATTGGATTACATGATGTTTCCTAAGAATTGTCCAAATAACATTTCCCAATATCATTTGTGTCCTCTATTTGGTCCTGTTTGTCTGCTTAAAAAGTGAAAGGCAGGATATCAATCTCTGTCTGTGTGAAGTGCAATGAACTGATATTCAGTGGATAGGCTTTGTTTGTTATCACATGGGAAAAGGTTTTAAAAAACAAGTGATCATTTTGGATGCCTTCATTTTTGAAGTGTCCAGCAAGAAATGCCTTTGGGGTGCCTGATATTCAGAAGCTCAGCACATTCTAAAAATCAATCCTCTTTTAAGATTCCTGGTTGGGAATCTGAACTTCTGAACCTTTTTTGATTTGATTAAAAATAAAAATGAACTTGATCCTCAGGGCTTAACGTAGTTATTTTGCACTGCATCTTCTGTGGAATCTGCCTGTAGAAGCATTGTGGCCAACCCTGTGAGGATTACCCCATTTCAAGGGGGATCCACCAGTGGCATAGAGCCAGCTTAGATGTTTCCCTACTGATGATATGAGGGGGGAAGTAAGTAGGATGCACCTATGTTGCATTTTTTGGCACTTTGGTGTCATTTGGTGGAAGCATATGTAATAGAGAACTTTGATAGTTGTTGGATACTCCGAGGAACTGGCGCTGTATGCAGGGGCTCTGATTTGAAGTATTGGAAGTGCTCTTTACACCCTGCTTGAAACCTGATCTCCTACCTACATGCCAGGTTCTGCCCATTACTTTGGGACTTATGGTAAACTGGTTCCCTTTAAGACCTATTTACACTGTTGGAGTAATAAAGAGGAACCTTAATGAAAATGAGTATCAGACCCATGGAAAGTAACACTGATAGACATAGGGACTAGAGGCAGACATTCAAAAAGCCTGAGCCTGAATTGATTCAATCTTGGTAGGCTAGTCTAACCTGGCTATGCTAAAATCACTTTGTAACTGTACAGACATGCCAGACATACAGGCACATGCCTGCAGTGACTCAGGCTAGAAACCAGGGGGCACTAGAGAAGCCCTCGTTTCCCTTGCACAGTGCTGATCCGGGGGTGGGGGAGGAGTGGCAGTCAGGCCCTGGCAAGACACTTTGGTTAAGGAGGGGTGCCCTGCCTTCTGAACATCTCAGCAGGGAATTGATAACAGTGTTTATCAGCCCTAACTCAGTGTTTATCACCTCATTAAGAAAACAACAGAGGGATATTACCAGCTGTTGATTCTTCCTTTGTCCTGTTTGCCACAGCAGGGACCACAGCCAGCATATGGTCTGTTAGCTAATGCTGAGAGGTGTCTGTAAGGCAGAGGAGACAGGGGAGGGGGGGAGGAAAGATGCCTGTAGTCTGTGCCAAGCTGCAGCCAGGGAGCAGAGGGGAGGAGCCAGCTCTGCTGTGGAGCAGAGAGCCCCACCCAGCCCAGAGAGCATGCTGGGATGCTGGGGGAGTCCAGTATTTCTTAAAACAGCAAGGTGTTTGAGACAGACATTGCATAAACTGGTTTGACCCAAATCAGTTAAGTCTGATACTACATTCACCCAGGCTTATCTCAAACTGGTTTCAGCCATTTTTAAACTGGTATACACACTGAACATCTGTTCTGTTACAGGTTTAAACCAGATTCTGATAATTTAAACTGTTTTATGTATAATGTCTGTCCCTAGCCAGGAAGACTGGATGTGAAGTTTGCAAAGTGCTCTTGCTACCCCAAGGCACATCCCATGAATGGGAATGTGAGTTTCCCTGGGGACAGATAGCAGCTGCACATATTTGTGCCACTGCTACTTGTCCCCAAGCATGTTCTTGCATATGCACTCTGGATTGTGGCAGATTTCCTTGGGTAGGGTAGGGAGGTAACAAGCACCTAACCTGGCCCCAGCAGCCTTGCCCGAGGTCCTGGGGACCTCCTGGGACTTCAGCAGAGGCAGTCTGGGCATGTGGAGCCTGGCTGGAAGTGGGAACGTGGCTGTGACTGGCCAAGCTCCAGTTGTAGGTGGCACATGTTGCAGCCACATGCTGCAGCCACATGCACTGCTCTATTTTCCTAGATGTTCTGGTGTCAAAAAACCCCCTGCCTCACTGCAAATTGGCAGCATGGTGAATATGTGCAGTCTGTGGCACCACACATGGGTTTGTAGCACAACAAGCCACACGTGCGTGTTTGTGAGGATGCACCCCAGTGTACATCTGGAGTACATCCACTGAAGTCAGTGGAATAATACCTATGCAAAATGTGTGTGAGGGGAGAGAAGGGGGAGCAATCAAGCCCCTGTGATTGCTGCATGATCAGCTATTATGCCATAGATTACCTGCACAGAAAAGAATTATCTACTCTTATTCTTTTGTGAATATGCATATAGACTTTGTGAACTACCAATGGCATAGTTAACCCTTTTTTTCTGACTAGATTTTTGC
This sequence comes from Crocodylus siamensis, assembly GCF_052110815.1. Lineage (NCBI taxonomy): Eukaryota > Metazoa > Chordata > Crocodylia > Crocodylidae > Crocodylus > Crocodylus siamensis. Next base: position 116,043,580 of record NC_143398.1, read on the forward strand.
TGACTCATGAGCTTGGTGAGGAGAACATCTTAAGTCTTCTGACAACGTATTGGTCTTTTTCAAAGCATTGATTTGGGTCTTCATATTAAAATACTTCCCTTTCCAAGGCTGAGACACAATGTAGTCACTAACTCCCCATTTTTTGCCAGTACATCTCAGTAGGATGGTGAAAAAAGGAACATAAAAATTCATATATTGTTTTGCTTAGCGGGAATTCTCCAGGGTAGGCAAGGGAAGCTTTGCCTTTTCTATTTTGAATTGAATAACTATGAACTTCAGCTGCTTCCAGATTAACATTGGCCTGTTTTGCATGTCAGCTTTTTAAGATTTTGTCTTCCCTTTCTACGCACTTGTTATATTAGGGCAAGTATATTGCATAACTCCTAAATAAGATGGATTTAATCCTGTTAGCATTCAGTACACTAAAATATTAAAGCAGAATCTTTCATTATACCCACTAAATCATTCATGAGGACTTGTAATAAACTCTTTAGAGCTTGGTTTGGATCCATAGAAGTTAATAAGTTCTTCTGTTGACTTCACTAGAGCTTGGATCAGGCCTTTAGATTGCAAGTTCCTTGGCACAAGAGCTAAGTTATTTGCCAGCAACTTTAAGCACATGTCATTTTTGCACAGGATTTATTCAGTTAATACCATATTTTCTCATGTCTAACCCACACCTTTCCCCCCAAAATCTGCTGGGGAAAATTGGGGTGTGTATTATATGTGAGAAAAAGGGGTCTCCATGGGTCTAGACATTTGATCACAGGGTTGGGGGTGGGCACAGCAATGGCAGCTTTAATTTCTATAACTCTGGGAACCATGACAACTAACACTACTGCTGCTCTATGTGCCCCCCTGCACCAAATTTATGGATTTGTAGGGTGCTTCACTCACCAACCACATGCTGGATCAGGCCAGCATGCAGGGCTGTTCCATGGGCTGAACTCCACATGCTGGTTCCGGAGCCATGTGCCAGGTTGGACCTGGTGCCCTGAGTCTGTTTCTGTACATGGAGTTGGGGACTGTGTGCCAGGTCAAGGCCTGCTGCACGGCCCTAGTGCTGGTGCTCCAGATTGGGCTCTGCCCCATTGCCCCATTGCCACAGCTCTGAAGACCCCAGACCTCTGCCTATATTCTAAAGTAAGGTTTTTTTTCCTTGTTGGGGCCTTCCAGAAATAGAAGGGGGCGGGGGTGTTAAAACAATAAAATATGGTAAGTTACATGTGCACAAATTACAGCATTGGAATTGCTTGTGACCATTTGTTTTTGACGACTTTGATGGGTCTCTAACATAGCGAAGTATCTTTCTGTTCCATATACAGAATCACACTTGAAGAGAAAGAACCTTATTTGTAGAATGTGAGAGAGAGGCACTTGGGAGCAGCACACTGTCGTATTGGAACCCAGGTTGCCAACAATGACGCAGGCTGCATGACCTGATAAGCACCATAGTCTGACATTCTAAGTATAGGATCCCTCCTGCTCCTGCTTCTTGTTGTTTGTGCGTTTGGTTTAAATATTATCATCCCCGTGTTAATCCCATTCTCACACTCTTGTCTACAAGGACAATTGATCTGACCTTTCACTATGCTGGCAGCAGGGAGGCTTCAGAGTGGGCAGGTGGAGGCCCAAGGGTGTGGTGGGGCTTGGGCTGGGAGCAGAGGCTGCAGGGAGGAAGGAGTTTGGGGGCTGAAGCAGCAGGGGGGTAGGCAGCAAATGCAGCCCTGGCACTGATCTGGGTTTGGGGCTGGAGCCACAGCCTAAGCAGTCACCTTCCCTTTGTTGTCTTGTACTCAGTTCCAAGATGAGAGCATTTCCCTCTGTTACATGGGGAAAAAAACCTCATCTTGAAATTGAGTAAATATGGTAGTATTGTTCTCATTTCTGAATGAAGTGACTATTTTCATAGGAAAGCAGGGGTGGAAGGGACCTCATGAGGCTGTGTATTGTAGTCCCCTGCCCAAGGCAGGATCATTCCTGACTAACCAACCCTGCCAAGTGTCTGCTCAACCTGCTCTTGAAACTATGCAGGGATGGAGAGTTCACAGCTTCTCTTGGTACCCTGTTCTAATGCTTGGCCACTCTCATAAGCAAAAGTTTTTCCTAATCTCCAATCTAAATTTTGTCTGCTGCAGTTTGAAGCCATTGCTCCTAGTCCTGTCCCCTTTTGCCACATCCTCTTTATTTTTTTTCATAGACTTCATAGACATTAGGGCTGGAAGAGACCTCAGAAGATCATCAAGTCCAGCCCCCTGCCCAAAAGGCAGGAAGACAGCTGGGGTCATAGGATCCCAGTAAGGTAAGCATCCAATTTACTCTTGAAGGTGTTCAATGTAGGTGCTTGAACCACCTCCGATGGCAGGTTGTTCCAGACCTTGGGGGCTCGGACAGTAAAGAAATTCTTCCTTATGTCCAGCCTGAAATGGTCTTGTAGTAGGTTATGACTGTTTGACTTTGTCATCCCTTGGGGCGCTCTGGTGAACAAATGTTCCCCCAGATACTAGTGGTCACCCCTGATAAACTTATAGGTGGCCATCAGATCACCCCTGAGCCTGAGCTTTTCCAGGCTAAAGAGCCCCATGGCTCTCAGCCTGTCGTCGTAAGGTCTGTTTTCCTCACCTCTGATCATGTGCGTGGCTCTTCTCTGGACTCTCTCAAGCTTCTCCACATCCTTTTTGAATTGTGGAGACCAAAACTGGACGCAGTATTCCCTCACCAAGGCTTAGTACAAGGGGAGAATGACGTCCTGGGATTTACTTGAGAAGCATCTATGGATGCAAGCCAGTGTTTTGGTTGCTTTAGTAGCTGCAGCATCGCATTGCAGGCTCATGTTCATCTTGTGGTCAATGATGACCCCCAAGTCTCTTTCTTCCATAGTGCTAGCCAGCGTAGCACTGCCAAGCCTATAAGGATGCTGCAGGTTTTTCTTCCCAAGGTGGAGAAACTTGCATTTTTTGGTGCTAAACACCATTAGGTTCTCATCTGCCCATTTGCTGAGCCTGTCCAGGTCAGCCTGGATCACCCACCTGTCTTCGGGTGTGGATGCTTTGCCCCAAAGTTTGGTGTCATCGGTGAACTTGGTGAGTCCGCTTCTGACTCCAATGTCCACATCATTAATGAAGATGTTGAACAATATGGGTCCAAGGACAGAGCCTTGGGGGACCCCACTGGTCCCAGGACACCATGATGAGTGATTTCCATCAATTATTACCCTACCATGGAGCCAATTTCCCAGCCAGCGGATCATGGTGGACCCAAGGCCACAATTGGCTAGTTTCGCCAAGAGGTGATCATGGGACACCAGATCAAATGCTTTTTTGTAGTCAAGGTATATGACATCAATCTCTTCTCCCTTGTCCAGGTGATAGGTCACCTGGTTGTAGAAGGAAATGAGATTGGTCAAGCAAGACCTACCCACAACAAACCCATGCTGGCTATCCCTTAGGATGTTGGTGTCAGCCAGTCCATTAAGGATGGCCTCTTTAATAAACTTTTCTAGGATCTTCCCCAGGATAGAAGTCAGGCTGATGGGCCTGGGGTGGGGGGCTGGACTCGATGATCCTCCGGGGTCCCTTCCAGCCCAAATGTCTATGAAATCTATGAACACTCCCTTTGCCCTGCCATTCTCTAGCTCTTGTCTATCTGGCACACCTCCAAGCTCCTCTATGGCATGGCGAGCACCTATGCCAGCTGTTCCAGTAAGGTTTCCATTCATTATGCCATATGAGTGGCCTAAAATAAATTCAGAAAATCCAAACTTGTACATTTAAAATGTCTCCTCTGGACTGCTACTGCTACTCCTCTGTACCTTCTGAATACTGACATAAAGAGATTTAAATATCTGTGTTGCTTTTCCTTTTTTGTGTGTGTGTGCTTGTTTTGTACCCTAAACTTCAACCAGCCAAGGTTTAGACATGAACCTGTTCTGTGTTGCTAGTATATCTTCTTTGCCCTAATACTGTAGTTTCTGTTCAGTCTGGATTTCCAGTAGAGGAAACTGTTGAAAATAAAAATAAAAATTTCATTATGTGTTGCAGTTATGTTTTTATTTGTTAAGGCTCTCACTTTGTAAACTCTAATGACTATAGGCAAGCGCACTAGTTTCAGTAAGGCTGCTCATATGTGTAGGTGTTGCAGGATTGGTGATATTGTTGCATCTGTGTCTAATATTAGCACTCATAAGTTCTTGCTTGCTGCTCCCACTTTTAACTTTTCATTGTATGAACTCTGTGATAAAATTTGTATCCCAAACTAAACTGATGTTATCTCTTTAATTTGAAGCTCAGCCTTTTAATTCTCCTCCCTTGTTTTTTTATTAGTAGCTTTCTATTTGTGCTGATGTACAGCACATATTATTAAAGCAACTAGTGAGGCCAGAGCTGTACTATGTGGAGATTGTCCTAATAAGGGAAAAAAACAGCTCTTTTTGGTGAGGTAAGAGAAATCAGGCAGTGGATAATTTTTTTGCTGATTGAGAAGGATAAGGTGTGGTTTGGCAGGTATTGCATTGGTTTGGCTAGTTGCTGACATTGTTAATCTCTGTACAGTTCAAATCCCTTGCAGAGCAGAGCATCAGGAAGATCTTCCCCCACCTCTTTTCCCTCCTCCTTAGGAAAGCTTTGGATTGCCATAAAATCAGACTGCATGTCCTAATGAGAGGTTTATACAAATCTAACAGTGCCATACTGTACTCAGTTTTGAAAAAAATCTAGGCCTACCTTCTTAAGCATGTTTAAACACAATTTTCCATATGACTCATTTTGTATCTAATGCATTAAAAGTAATTTTCCAAGCTGTCAATAATTAGAATATTCAGATGCTAGTCACAAATATTACAGTCTGGTTTTTCCTCCCTCAGGGAAGACTGCAGTGACGCTACTCAACAGTATACTGTTGATTATTGTTCAGCTGTTTTTCTTTTTGAAATGCTTGTAATTGTCCCTGTGAATTACACTTAGTTTAATAATTAACTATTGAGATTTAAATGTATCTGCTCATGCCAGTGGACATATAAAGCCTATTACATTACTGTAGCTTAATCCAAAACTGAGTGTAAAAACTGAGTGATTTCTTTTCTTTCTATAGCTTCATTTTTGGTTTACTGATTGAAGTTTTGAGCATGGTCTTTGGCCCACTTTGTACGGCTCATTAACAGAATGGAATTTTAAACTCTCCTTAAGAAAGCTGTTGAAGATTCCCCTTGTGAATCCAGTACTTGTGTAATGGTACAAGAGATACTTTTGAGGTGGGCCAAGATTGAGAAGGGAATATCTCAGGAGCAGATGTGATAACCTTACTAATATAGTGGCCTTGGGAGGCTGGCAACTACCAGCACAAATTGGAGCAGTCCTCAGGTTGTTCTAACTGGACTGGGGGCCAGTGTATCAGCTGGCAGCCCAGAGTTACTGGGCAAACAGAGACATGGCATACAGCTACCTTTTAGATCCTCTCTCGGTGCCTGAAGCTTCGCTTCGATCTGGTGCAGATCAAAGACCTACCACTCTGTATTTATGAAGAGTCATAGTTAAAGTAATGACTCAATAAATGCCTAATTTTGACTGGCTTTTATCTATTTTTTTCTGCTTGGAAAAAGCTTTCTTGGGTCTCTCACTCCTGCATACTGCTTTTCTTTTTCCATTTAATAATTTTAGCATATGGATCCTGTTATCTTGAGATTGGTTTATTATAGGCAGATAATAAAAGATAAACCTGAATGATAATAAAGCAGAAGAGAAAAATAAAGAGTATCTGTAAAAGGGATGGATGAACCATTTCATGTAAAACAAAGCACATGCTTACACGTGCCCCTGATGCACTGGAACTATTGCACAGTTTTCTGGACTAGTATATCAACAGGGCTTTTCCAATCTGTGCAGAATTTAAATTAAAATTGATTGCAAAAGAAGCTTTTTGAATGTGACCTAACATACTGCTATCATCCTGAGTGTATGGAAAGAGTTAGCTCTAAGAGTAGTTATTTCAACTGCCCTTCTTGTTTGAAGATTTTGATTTTGGAGCTGAATTATACCAGTAATTAATAACCTCACTAATATGTTTTTAATAACCTACCTAATAAAAATGAATGGGTATTTTAACGTTGATCATTTTAGTGGGTGTTTCTGATCTTTTGGCAATACGATGTCATCATCTTTTTTTTGTTTCTTTGGGCTGATGGTAACAAGCATGAAGTCAGTCAGAAAGCAGGATGGAAAATGTGTACACATGCACACATAGAGTTTCCCTCCCTAAGCCTCAAAATTCAATAGTTTAGTTTTGTTGTTTTCTTTCTATCTTTATTTATCTTTGTGTTAACTTTCTCTTTAATATTACCAGATATTAACGAGAAGCCAACAAAACACTGACTCCTGCTAGAAAGTCTACCTCAACAGAATTTAAAGTTAGGGAGATATTTAAATAAACAGTTGATCCTGTCCTCTGAATCTTCCCAGGATCATTATTCAGGAGGCAGACGGGTGATTTTTCAGGCTTATTGCAGCGGAGCTCCCGCCATACCTATGATTACTAGCCACTAATTGGTTGAGAGGGCTGTCTATCGTATGGCCCCACCCCTTGCCACTGCTGATTGGTGGGGAGGGGTAGGGCCACATAACAGGCAGTGCTCTCAGCCAGTCTGTGGCAAGGGGCAGGGACAGTAGCCATCTTGGCTGCTCCCCTTTGTCCTGGATACTCTTCTCCCTTACCCCCTGGCAGGCTGCGTGGCTGGGTTGTAGTGGCCATGAGGACTACTGGCTCCCACTGGGGAGCCAGCAGTTTATTTTTAGGAAGTTTCTTTTTTGGATTTTGTAGACAATGCCTGATATCTGAGTTTCCATGAAATTGCAAACTGAGTAGGTCCCTATTTATAAGGATTGGAATAGAGGTTAGGAGTACCAGGTATGAACCAACACCTCATTGTACCACATCCTGTCCAAACACACAACCAAAAAGGCCTTACAGTCTACATAAGAGATTTTTTTTGCTGTTTTCTAGTGACCTCTATAAAGTTTTATAACTTGAAAAAGAAAGCTTTTAGGACAGATTTTGGCCCCTGCAGTGGCAAACTGTATTTATGTTTTATTTCCCAAGAGTATAAGAAAAGTGGAAGAGTGTCTTAGAGGTACGGTTGCTGAAAAATTGCACTTGTATCCCGCATTCACAAGATCTTGGCTTCTGCTTAGTTTTTTTGTGGCCAGATTGCCTGTAGGTTTTTAACCATATTTTCTGAGCAAGAGCTTTTGGTTTGCGAAATTCCATGTTGGACTATGTTTAATCTTGAATTTGCTTCAGTGTAATTATAACTGTACCTTCCAGCACCACAAATGTTAAATATCCTGGCATCCTGTTTCCCAGGGATCTACCTTACATAATTTGGTGGTAGGAACTTGGGATGGGCAAATTGCTTAGAAAGCTCAGTACAGCTGGGATAAGCATCCAAAACTGGTACTGATCACTCACATGTTGAAACCCATGCCCCCCTAGGAGAGGCATTTGAAGCCATTAAAGTTTACTTGAGTGAGGAATGATGCACTAAAGATTTTGGAATTTAGTTTGTGATGTCTGTGGCAGTCCATTTCCTTCTCATGACAACCCCAACTCCCCTCAGCCCTTATAAGAGAGACTCTTCCACAGCGTACCTTGCCTTCCTTTCTGCTAAGTTTTTGCCTTTCTTCCTCACCTCCCACCTCACTTCTTATCCCATGCTGGGTATTCTGCAAAGCCCAGATGGGTGGCATCAATCGCTATGTTTGCTTTTTCTACACCCTTATTTTTTTTTTTTAAATCCCACCTCCTTAAATCTAGTGTTAAATATTAGCTACTTAAGGAACAAAGATGAATTTTGAATAATATTTTCATCCTGCTGGGCAGTGGGAGAGAAATCATTGACATGCTATCTGGGGATATTCTTAACTTGCCTTGTTTTATTTGTACACCTGCTTGGAGAGAGTCAAGGGGGTTCCTGAAGCCAAGGTGGTCAGAAACAGCATGCTGGTAATTGCCTTTTTTAGGATCTCAGCATAACACCAAAATCCAGCTAACAGGGACCAACCCTGCCTCAGGAATTCACTCTATTTAGAAAGATTAAGACAGAGAACAAATGCTCTTGCTGCTGGCCCACAGCTCCCCCATAATCTTGATCAGAAAACTTAACAACCCCACAGCATTTTTCTTCCAAGATTTGTCCATGTGTTAAAAGATGACGTTATGTTTTAACAGTGCTGGCTTATGGTCCCTGCTATACTTGGTTCTGTCACATTACTTCAGTTTCAGGAAACACATTGGGATAGTTTGTAACCTGCATATTCAGTTGGGCCAAGTGTTCCTTTGTGCTGTTGTTTCATTTGCTGTGAGCATTGTCATTGTCAATACAAGGATGACAGCCTTCCAGTAGATACGGAAGGCATTGGTGAATCTGGAGATGACTGAAGAGGCCAATCTGAGATCTGCATGTTCAACTGCAGATATGATATACAGTTCCAGAAAGGAACTGGTGGATCCTGGTGATGTCGGGTCACAGTCCTTTCTCTTTGTCTCTCTTGCCTGTTTGCCTCCATAGTGAGGAGAGTGTGCTCAAAATGCTTGATGTTTGGTCATATTTCATGGCGTCACTGGGGATAGTTCAGTGCTGGAGTCTACAAGTATTTATGTTAATATCATATTTCTTCAGATTGGCCTTCAGGGTGTCCTTGAATCTCTTCTTTTGCCCACCTCTAGAGCTGTGGCCATTAGGGACTTGGAAGTATAGGACCTATTTCAGAAGCTGGTTATTCTTTGCTTGAGCCAGAACACTGACATTTGTTCTTCTGTCCTTCCAGTTGTTATGGAGGATTTTCTGAAGGTGTTGGAAGGACAGGAGAACAAATGTCAGTGTTCTGGCTCAAGCAAAGACCACCATTATTGAAGCCAGGTTTATACAGCACCAGCTCTTTTGGATAGGACATGTCATAAGGATGTATAACAACTAGCTCCTGAAACAGGTCCTATACTCCCAACTTGCTAATGGGCATAGACTCCACAAACTGGATCAGAATCACGGGACGGGGTCCCTAAGGATGGCCGCTTTACCCCTAAGGCCCCTCGACCATGCCAATTTGGCCCGCTGGGCACCCCCAGTTTTCACCCGCCACATCTTGATGGATTTATAGTATAGGGAGGCTGCTTTAAATCCTCTTGGACACGGTTTGATGGACTATCTGAATCCCGTGGGTTCTCAGACCCTTTATGGGTCCTGCTTCAGAATAGATGTCACAGGACACCCCAGCCTTATGGGCTATATGCGTGGCTCCAGCCGCCCCTTTACCACACCCCAAGCCTCATAGATGGCATTCACATTGTTTGTTCTGGACCTTAGTATGAATTGGCCCCCTTGTCCTCTCTGGGCTCTCCACAGTCCTTGTCGCTATGCTTCACTGGCACCAGGGTCTGTGCATCCCAAATGCCATGCCCTCACTGGTGCCAGGGTCCGCACGCTGGAGTGGGCCCCCAGTGAGGCTTCCTCCTTCCCCAAACAGCCTCACCGAAACCACCAGTGTTATAAACAGCAAACAAAACCATAAGCCCCTGAGCTATAACATAATGTAAAAGATCAGGGTGTGCTCTGAACCTTTAAAAGGATCAGATTTCATCCCTGGCACCAAGTGTCTAGTAGGCAAGGGTACCTGTGGAGCTCATGGGGCCCCCTTAGCCCTAGGTGCAGTATACCAGGCAGGTGCAGCATCACTAGGCACTTCCTCCCTAGAGGCTCCTTCCCTTCTGGCTACTAACAGGGAACTGCCCTCCTGGCCTCAGCCCTGGGGTATATATATGAGCCAGGCCCTGCCCCTTCCGGTCAGCCAACCGCTGGCAGGTGTGGGCCAACTAGCTCATTCTGGCCTGGTAACCAGCAGCTGGGGCTCCCCACTCACTGCTAGTGCTCTCTCCCTAGCAGTTTCAGCTCTTTAAAGGAGCAGGGCACCTAAGTGCTCTGCAACAATCAGTAATGGAGGTGGTGGTTATCTTGGATTTGAAATGGAACCGGCTGATGTGATAGTGACTGCTGACTGCAGATAGAAGTCTGTCAGCCACGATATATGGAATAGCTACAGTATAGATGGAAAAGTGTGTTGGTGCAATCACGCATCCTTGCTTGACTCCAGTTCTAATGGTGAAAGGGTCCATTTCTGAGCTGTTGCTTTGGATGGTTGTCATGAAGAAGTTTGGTGATGGTAACAAATTTTGGCAGGCATTCAGATCTCATTAAGATCTTCCATAGGGCCATTTACTGTGAGCATATGGATGTGTTTGAGAGCAGAATGTAGGCTCTTGTCTTTGTGGTGAGGGTTGTGACTTAACTCCCTTACCCTTATGTTTGGCCTGTTCAGGATTACACATACAGACACACACTTTGTATGGGGATGGAACAGCAGGAGTTGTAGTCTGTCTTGGCACCATTCTGGACTCACTGACAGACTGCAAACCAGACCATGAAACCAGACCATGTTACTACTGAATTAGAACTGCAAGTTCTCAGGAACCAGATTAATAACATGTATAGTAATCAAACACTCTTGTGACACATGCTCCACATTTTACAGAGGGTGCTGATGTTTAGAGAGATTAAATGATTTGCCCCAACTTCTTTGGTTAGCTTGATTACCACTAACTGTGGTTTTTTGTCTCTGTAAATGACATTTCCCTAAGGTCCCATCTATCTTGTGAAAACCTTCATGGTATAAGACCCAGTTACAAATGGCAATCCCTTGAAATGGATAAGCAGGATTTGCTCTTCAGTGCTGAGGTGAAAGGCAGAAGAACCCTAATGTATATATTAGTCACTATAGACTTTCAAAATCCAAGCCTATAGTGCAGAATGAGAAGCTGGCTAAAATACTGTTCAGTCCTATTTGTATTATAAGACTGAATTAGTTCTTAGCGTATTTTCCACACTGTAAGTGACACCAAAAGCTCTGGGGTTTAAGCTTAGCAGTTTTTCATTTGAGCCACTGCTCAGGAGCCCTACCTCAACCAGAACACAATGCTTTTCACATACTTAAGCATGGGAAGTAGGAGAGTTTGGCTGAGAGTTCACTTCCTGTTTCCTAGTGCCCTGGCAGGGCTTCCAGACAATAGCCTTTTCCAGGCACTGCCTTCCATCTTGATCTGCATCACAGAGCATTGAGGAGGTATCAGATTGTGCCAAGATGCTCAAGTTCTGCGCAGCCTGAAGTATCTTGTAGGCAGTTTGTCTTGGAAAGACCTAGTGAGACCTAGTGGGGTGGGGGAAGCAAAACAAAGTTGCAACTGGCTTTTTTCCCCCTACTCCCAGATCCCCGAACATAAGTTCACATAAAATAAAATGATGATGGGCTAGTTCTTGCTTTGAGAAAAGCAAGAAAACTCAGAATGATGCATTTCTTTGTTCAGGATGCCAGTGGAGAAGTCTAGAACAGTTTGCAATAGTATTGATACTCACTTGGGCAAAGTTCAGTGATGGGAGTCAGTGCAGTCCAGTGGCTAGAAGAGGGAACTTGGAGGTGGGATTTGTCTTAACGTGCTTCTTTTTGGGTCAGTGGAAAGGCTCTCATCATCTTTCAGAGGTCCTTTATCTTCCAGCCTTTACTCTGTCATTCATCTGCCATGATATAGAGCAGGGGTTGTCAATTGGGGGTACATGTACCCCTGGAGGAACTTTGAAAGGTGCCAGAAGGTATGCAGGGGTGGGCGGGGAGGAAGCATTTTGACCCTACGCCGCTACCTCACAGGAGCAGGGCTGGAGTGGGGTGAGAGCAGGGCCGCACAAATGCTGCGCTGCCACCGCTCCACCACTTCCCACCCCCTGCCACTCTGCATCTGGCTGCTTACCATGTCCTCCCCCAGAGGTATACTTATTAAAAAGGGGGCTGCCAGGGTTACACTTATTTTAAAAAGTTGAAAACCCCTGATCTAGAGTAAATGCCTGTGCCTCTCTATCTCAGTTTTCCAGTCTGTAAATTGGGTTAATAACACCCACCTTGTAGAACACAAAAGGGTGCTAAGAGAGTTAATTAGTGTTTATAAAGTACTTGAGCTCCTCTGATGAAAGCAGTTTTGTAAGTGCCAAGTACTGCTATAACAATAATGGGAAAATAGCCATTGCTCTGAGTCCATCCTGGGATTTAGTAGATTACACCAGGAGCCTTGGCACTTGAACACATTTTGTACTGAACAATGAATTGTTGTTCACTGTTTCTTTAAAGCAGTGATTTCAGTTTGGTGAAAGAAGTCAGGCTGCTGGCATGGGTATGACTACACTGTAGTACACTGCTGGCATGGGTACGACTATGACTACATGCTCCATGGGTACGACTACACTGTAGAAGGGAGCCATGGGTAAATGAATCTGCACAGAGCTCTGTGTTGCCACAGCTAAACTATAAGGCTGTGAAAAAGCATTACATTTCTCCCAGGAGAAAGCCTTTTGTCTTGGTTCCTATAGGTGGCTTCAAGTAGCTGTGAAGTAGGAGGGATAAAATATACTAATGCCTTTTTTTCTGGGACATCATGGTCTGTGTCTGCAATGGTATTCCAGCAACAAGGTTATTCCAGGCTGTGTGCTCTCACCAGCCACCTACTGGCAAAGTAGCAGCAACGTAGTTTGGAAGTTACATCTATAAATGCCTGCCCCTCTTGTTTTGATCCACGTCAAAACCAAGAACAATCAGGACTGCCTCAAATGAGACATCGGTCTGTAGCCTAACTGCTGTCCCAGCCAGGTCATTTGGGCTAGGTGCAGACATTACACATAATCTGGACTAACTGCTTGGAAATCTAACCAAAGCCATAACCGTACAGAGGTTTGGGGCACACAGACTAGACTAAAAATGGCAGAACCTGGTCTAAGATAGTCCTGGATTGTTGAGCACTCAAACTTATGTGAATGAGGTTAGTTCGGAGTATTAAACTTCTGTACCAGGTCCCTTATTGTATCAAGTTAGGTCACTGCCCACCAGCATCCCAGGCTCCTTTGAAGGCTTCTGCTAGCTCCCTCTCACAGGGAAGTGCGCTGGAACTCAGCCTGTGCTTGGCTGCTCTGGCTGAGTGCACAGTGGGCCCTGCCCCTGGGTTGTCACAGAGCTGAGACAGCAAAGCAGTGTCACAAGGGGGATGGGAAGGGGTGGGGAGGGGGGAACAAAAGATCCAGGAAAGGCTCTGGCACATGCACACTCATTGCATGCTTCCTAGATTAGGGTGTTGACTCTCCAGGCAGCCTTCATGCACTGCACAGAGGTAGGGACCCCCAAGGTGCACCATAGCATCTCTGGGAGCAGGGGAGAAGTGGGGGAAAAACTGCTTGGAGCCCATGGCTGGTGAGGAGTGGCACTTACCTGGCCTCAGCCAGGGTTTTGTCCTTTGTTCCATTGATTTACTTTGTTTCCAGGTGGGGGCCAGGTGGGGGCGGGGGAGCCGGTGTGGCTGTTGCAGATCATTCTGGAAATGGACTCACTTGAGTAGAGCCAGTCCAGCTGGCAGCAGTCAGTGCTCTAATGGCAGTGGGACTGGATGGAGGTCTGCCTAGTTTCCCATGCTTTGGGCTCTGTTCCCACACTGGAATTGCCCCTGGCTGCCCCCCACCCCCGCCCTCCAGGGACCACAGCTCCATGGATGCAGGGAAAGGAGCTTCAGCTGGGAGCTTGGCACTAGCTTGGGGGGGGAGGGGGGACGGGGCTCTGATCCCTTCCCCAAACTGCTCCAGGCCATGGGTCCCGGGGGTCAGATGGAACCAGGACATTCTGTGCCCCACTGGTCTGAGCCAGGAATGCAGGGTGTGCCCCTGGCACTGCCTCCCCCTCAGCTTCTCATGAGCTCCACTTCCCCCCACTTCTGTCCTTCCTGGGGTCCCAAACCAGACAAAGCCCAGGGACCCCCGTGCCATCACAAGAGGGGGCAGCCCTATTGAGCCAGAGCCTGGCCACTCGGCTGTTCTCAGTTGCACTTTGCAATGTCTGGCAGCCCAGGGAGACTGCTGGGAGGCATGAAGGAGTGCCTGCAACCTGCTGGCCTCAGGCGGTGTGGGCAGCCTGAGTGCCCCCTGCCTATCCCCCACCAAAGAGCAAATGTGTGTTCTGTTCCCTCCCAATCTAACCTAGGGTGCCTAGAGTAAACTGCGTAACTTAGATCCATGCCCCCTCAGGCTTTTAAAATGTCTGTACCTAGCCTTAAAGGCAGTTTAGTTATCTTTACACTATACTGCCATCTGCAATATAAACATACACAAACAGGTTCTTCCTCCTGAGCTCACCCAGTAGGGAAAGTTCAGGCCATTATGTCCTGACCTAGCTAATGGGCTCCTATTGCTATCTTGGAGCAATCATTTGTAGAACTTAGAGATTAACTCATCCTTGGTCCTTCAGGGCTGCCACCTACTCCCCATTCCCTGTTAAAAAAAAAAAAAGTAGGCAGGCTGTTTATGAGCTTCTGCTTTCACTCTCTTCCCCTCTGGAATGCTGTGGAAGCAAGAGACCCCTTGTAGTGCTACAGTGCCCTGTACAAATATTATATGTAGGACTTCAAGATATAACCCTATGGAGAAGTTTGTTTCATGCATGACCATTTTTGTGCTGCTGCTGCCACTTTGTAGTTTGCTCAGCCTTGCTAGTGTTACAAATACAATGTCTATCCATGGCCTTAGTTAAAATTCTAATGTTACGAAGTATTCTCTAAATATTTATCTGTTTGGAGGTATTAAATCTCAGTTGTACGGATTTTTAAATGACTCTCACCATAAATAGTAGCAGAAACTCTGCAAACGGTTACTAACATTGAAGCATTGCTGTTAAAGCCACAGATGATCTTGCATATCTGTGTTAGGCCTGTTTTGTGAGAAGAGGGTTTTTTTTTTTATTACCTTTCATGAAGTTGGAAGACCTAACAGGATTAACTTTCAGAACCATGCTTGGAATGCATCAACCAATAATCCTGTTTGCAAACAACTGGATCTGTACTCATAATTCCTCTGCTGTCTCACTTATAATATCTCCTAATCACCTGTGCTGTCAACAAGTATCTTAAATACAAGTCAGAGAACAAGAGAAGAAGCTTATTTAAAAAAAATCCCATTTAAAAATAGAGAGATTTTAAAACTCCACCCCCACAGATGCTCACACTATTCAGTTTTTATGTAGAGACTTCAGTCCAGGCAAAACTCCGTGACATCTGATTCTTGTTATTTATTTTCCACCTACCATATGTTGTAGCATTGAACATATTTGTAATACCATTTTCCCCTTAACATGGTTTATTTCAATTATCCTAGAGACTTCAGGGTCTGTTCTGTTTCAGTGCATGCTTTAATCTTTCATATCAATTGTTTTTTCCATTGTATGGAGTATTTAGTTCAGTATTGAATCTGCTGCAGTCTGATAGGGGCTGCCACCTTTTTGCATTTTGGGAGAAGGGAGATTATTTTTATGTAATGGTCTGGGGCCATAGATAGATATTCTGTTTGAAACACTCCAAGTGCCTTTGAAGCAATACAAACACCAAGAGGGCAGATGTTGATGCCTGATAAAGTGCTTCAAAAATCACCCTTGAAAAAACAGGAACATCTTTGAAAAGCTTCCTGAAGTATCTGCAGCCTTCAGAAGAGCACCATAGGGGTTTGCTTGGACCTCTGGCATCCCATAGTGCTCTCCCTGTATCACAGGAGGCAGGTGAATGTGGGGGGAAGCAGCTCAGACAGCCATCAAGTGCTACCCTATGCACTGAGCTGTCCTCAGGACCAGCTGAAGGATGGAGGTTGAGGCATTCTTATTTTCCTGTTTTCCAGCCCCATGGAGCTGTTTAAGAAACAGGTGGAGGGGGGCTGTGCATCTGGATGGTGCTGAAGCACTCTAAATTTCAAGTGCTCCTAACTGGAGCAGGATTTGAAGCACTGTAAATGAACATCTGTGAATAATTATCTTACAAAGTTGTTTTACATTCTCCTTTTTTTAATTAAAAAGAAGACATGCTTCTTGAACAAAGCATTTATCAGACTTCTCTCTGTTTCTAAAAGTGGGGGTGGGCACCTTCAGAGTCCCCTCTGGCACTGAGCAACAATAAATTGCTCCAGGAGACATCATCACTCTTATATCCTCTAGGGAATACTGAGAACCTTAGCTCTTTGTGGGGCTCAGAGAGTATGAACTCCCATCTTTCATATGAAACAAAGAGCCCTACTCACTTGTAGTCATTACAGATTGCATAGTGTTTGCAGGGAGTTAGCTCTGATATCCTGAAAAAATACCGTTCGAGTAACTGTATTTTGCCTATTAGGGATGTAACTATTGTTTTAAAATTATCCGTTTAACCTGCTCTAATTATATCATTTAAATGGTTAACCAATAACACAGAGGCTCAGGCATGGCTGCTTCTGGGAGCTGCTCTCTGGGGCCTTTGATGGGGAAGAGGAGGAGGTGGGAAGTCCCACCAGACAATACAACCCATGTGAAGCCATGGGCAGCAGCAGCAGGCAAGAGACTTTTCTAGCCTGCTGCAGCCACTGGCTGGTGGGGTGGGAGGCAGGGGTAATCTGTGAATGAGCAGCTAATTGTTTAATTGATGAGTTATTAGGCTGCCTGCAGTTTTTCTCTTTAACATCATAAGCTATGGGTACTAGTCTCCCCTTGCTGATCCTCCTCCCTCCCTCCCTCCCTTCCTTCTTCCTGCCCTGCTGCCTTCCTGTTCCTGAGGCACACCACTGCTTCCCTTCCCTATCAGATTGCACCCCACGCTAAACGTTAATTTATAACGCATTACCAGCATAAATATACTTATTGTTTAACCTTTCACATCCCTATTGCCTACCTAACATTTCCTCACTATTTCAGTCAGTTATGATGGTGTTCTTCACTTCCAGTTCTCCATGTTCTGAGATACTAGTGACAGGGAGCAGTATAAAACTTCAAGATATCCATAAACTGTGTGTTAATGTCTCTGTTACAAAGCTATTCTATTCCACTGGGCCCTGTTTTCCTTGCCTAGCAAATTATAGTTTGCCAAGCCACCCTCCTGTCTTGTCTTACTTGTCTCTCTCCTATTTCCTGGCCTCTAGTTACGTGTTTCTTCCTGTCATGCTGATTTCTGTTATCCCTCCACAAACTCCTTACCCAGTTAGTGTTTCCTTTCCTCACCAGGGTTGTCCCTGCTACCCTCTCCCCTTATTAGATTTATCTCCTTTCCCAGCCTCCTCTGCTAGCCCGCTTAGGGTGTGTGTAGATGAAACAGGGGCTCTCAGTCGAAGCAGTGGATTTTAAAAAACACTGCTTCAGTTTTGGGCTGATTAACTACTGTGTTGTGCACACACCCTGCTGACTTACCTACCTCTCTGGTGGGGAGGGAAGGGTGAGGTGCCAGCAGGGGAGCAGTCCCTGGGCTGCAGGGTGTGGGGCTTGTGCTTCCCTCTGTGGCACCAGCGGCCCCGGCCCAGGCGGCACCCTCCTGGAGGCACCTGGCTTGGGTGGTCCTGGGGGGCACTGCAGCCTCAGAGGGAAGCACCAGGTCCCATGCAGCTCAAGCAGGCAGGCTTTGGGGGGTGGGGGATCAGGCTCACCGCTTTTCTTGGGCAGAGCCTGCTTTCTCGGTCTGCTGCCAGGATGCCTGCAGGGCTTCCTGCAGAACTATGGAGGAGCTCAAAGGAGTTTTAGTTTGCTGCGCCCCAAGTCATTTAAGGCACATTATGCCACCGAAGTTGCTACAGCGACTGGAATTTATGCGCAACATGCTGCCGAGGTGTGCAAACACCAACATCATTATAGCATTGCAACAGCATTTAGCCCGTTTTAAAGTGTCGTGCACACACACCTCTCATTTTGTCTACACATAGCCCTAGCTTCTCAGTCCCATTTTCTTTCAGATCTATATCCATTCTCAATTTTAGATGATCCTAAACTGGAAATAAGTTTTACTATTAAGAAACTATTCTCTTCTACACTAGGTGATTCTCTCTTTCATTGGTAAATGGAATAATACCATTTTGTGCAGGGCTGGTGCTACAGGAAGATATGCTAACTCTGATAGCAATCAGGAAAGTTTGGGGAATACCGTTGTAAAGCTCCTAGAGGCACTGCTTTAAGGACTTAGCTGATTAACTCCCTATAGATTCTAACACTTGTGTCTTCTCCAGCCCCTGGCTTTAAACTCCAGTTTCTCCAATCCTTGGCATTAGAGCCAATAAAAATATTTAAAAATCAATCAAAATTTGGAACATGTTGCCACCTTACAACTTTCCAAAATGATACTTGGGTGGAAATTTCACATCTGCTCTGGCTGTTTGTGGTGCATAGCTGTGTGAGAGAAGTTTAAGGAATTTAAGAGTCTGGATGAATGTAGGTGTTTGTGATGTATATGGGTAATGGAGACTACGCTGGATGTTAACAAATTAATTATTTCCTTTTGGATTTTTTTAGTGCATGTGTTGATAGGGCTTTAAATCAAAATTAAGGATGCTTTTTGTGTAGTTTTTTTTGTGCAATTTATATCTATTATGCTATGTTTGTATTTAAAGCAATTCTAGCAATCCTATTTATTTTTCACAGAGAAATGAAATGCAAGTATTGGTTTGATAAAAGAGCTTTCTGTTTTCTGGTGCAGCTCTGCCATGTGTATAGTAAAGCCTTCAAAATAGGAAACCAGGGTGAAAAGTGGAGAAACAGATAAAGTTGAGAGTCCAGGCATTTGGTTTCCAGGTCAAAGAGATGCATTTAATTTATAAACATTCAGCTTTTGCTCTTCCTGGATCTTCACTTCTTTCCTGTTTTGTTAATTTGTATGGGTCCCACAGATGCTTTTGGATTTTTTAAAAATTAACACTGGAAATCATGTTTTTGTGGGTTTTTTTAATTACTTGCTGCAGTTACAGGGCTAAATTCAGGAGCAGAATATAAAGTGGTATAAATGACTAGCCTTTCTTCAGTTAGACTTTTTCCAAATGGTCTCTGAGGGCTTTTTTCATTAAGGAAGCTTTGCCTAAGTTTCCCATTGTTGCTACAACCAGTGTAGCTCCAGAACCACGGGGAGGCAACTTTTTCTTTAAGTATTACACTCTGTAGACCTGTTCTGAGCATAGTTATATGATTTGGTGCTTAAAATACATAGGGTCCCGTGGAGCCCTTTCAACATTATGCCTCCAACCACTACTACTGCTAGGAGATTTAAACCCAGAAGTAGTAACAGTCAGATTCTACTTGGTGAAAAGCTTTGCATATACTTTCCTGTACACTTCTTGAGGCCTCATTATTTCTTGTCTCAGATGTATGAAAGTCTAAGGTATAAGTATAGAAAAATTGGCAGGTACTTATGTGAAATATCTTCTCCATTGATATGCCTGAAGAAGTTAGAGGCAAGGGCTTCATCTACTAGTTTCTAGGAAACCTTTCTTTTGGTGCATTTAGCTCTTTAGCATGCTTCAGAGGGCTCCCATCTAAGTACAGCACAGAGAAGACATAGGCTGTGTACACACATTCAAATGATCTGAGAGAATTCTTCTGGGTTTGTTCTCCTGGTAGAAAAACTTACCTAGAGATGCCTGAACAGCCGTTTGAATACTGAGCCTCTGAAGAGCTGAGACCTTGCAGTGCGGCCCCTGTGCACACATCTCAGTGTGCTCTGAAAGCTTCCCAGTCTCTCTGGTGATAGATGGCAGTAGTGCATAGGACAGTCCTGATTGGCTGACCCAGACTGCTCAGCTCAGCATCAGCTTGTGTCTCCCTGCAGATGAATGTGGGGACTGGGAAAGGGGAAGTGTTTTGCTCCCTGCTTGGCTGTAGCAGTGGATTCCAGTGAGTGAGATGCTGTCTCCTGTGGGTGGCAGAGGAGAAGAGCACCTTGGGATTCTGGAGGACTGTGCTATGACTTCTCTCAAAAGAGAACATGTACAGACATTCACTCTCCTGAGAGAAACTCTCCAGGGAGCTATTTAACCCTGATTGTTCCCAGGTTATTTTTCCCCTGAAAAATAATTATATAATTTTTGTTCTGGGAGAAAAATACCAAACATCTGTACACTTGTATTTTCTCATGGGAGACCAGCAACTCTCACAGGAGAAACTCTCCGTACATGGCCCCAGTCTGCTTAATTTATGACAGTTGGTGGAATTCTAGCTTAATGTGGCAGGGCTGCAAGTGAAATAGCTTAATTTAGTAATTATTTTTTCTTAGTTCTTGCACTAAAGCCTAGGTCAGAACTTACATATAGACCAGTATAAACGATTGGAAACTGGTCCAAACCTGTAACACAACAGAATTTCAGTACACATAAACTGGTTCAGTGTGGCCCAAACTGGTTTAAGATAAACTTGGATAGATGCTAGTATCAGAATTAAATGATTTAGGTTAAATTGGTTTCCCTCCCAGATCCCCTCCAGACTCAAGTTAACTCAGAGACCCCCAGCATCCCAGGATGTTTTGCATCTCCCCTGCAAGCCCCACCTCATAGGGTGGATGGGCTTGCCTTGGCCCAAGCTGCCTGCTGCAGTTGAGCTGTGAGGTGTGCTCTAGTGCTTCTGGCTTCTGGCCTGAGGCATTTCTGGAATCAAAAGTGAATGTCCGTTCACTTGTTTATTGGTTCAGTGTACATAGTTTCAACTAACCTCTGAAGATTGAATCAGTTCAGCCTTGGGCTTTTTGACTGTCTGTAATTAGCCAAAGAGAAGCTCTGGGAACAGAAGACTTGATAAGAATGGAATGCCAGTTTGGAAATCTATTGCATTGAACAGCATTGTTATCAGTTCTTTTGTAATGATTTAGGACACTTCTGTTTGAATGAGAATTTGCTCTCTAGCAACATCCATTCTCAAATATCATGGTTCTCATTTTCCTTAACATATCCCCACTTTATAGCTGTTACTGCTGATGGGAGTTGAAAAATAGCTAGGAGCCACATATGCCACCCCTCTTTTTTGCGGTATCAGAATTTCCCAGTATCTAATTTTGGCTCCGCGTTGCAAATTTACAGCATGGAGAACCTTTACATGTGCACAATGTGCATTTTGCAGCACTTCAAAAGTCTTTGAGGTGCTGCAAAGCACACATTCCTGCTCATCTGGACACACGCGGAGTGATTTACTCCACTTTGATTTAGCAATCTCAGTTGCAGCCTGCCAGGAGTGTCCACATGGGTACTTGGTATGGAGTAGCTAGTGTACTGTAAATTCACACCTTAGCTTACTTTTCACTGTTTTCCCTGTGTGGACAAGTCCACAGGGTTTGGCAGGTGGAGAGTTCTGAGAAACTGGGCATATAATTTAAACATTTTGGGTGCGTCCAGACAAGCGTGGTCATATGGTATGTGGCACCACAAACACATTTTCAGCATCATATATTGCACAATACGGTGTTCTCCATGCTGCATGGGCATGCTGCCCAAGGGTGCACTGATCTGGGTTTTTTTTCCCCATGGTTTTTTTTGACTCTTGGATATCCAGAGGTCAAAAAACCCTTCAGGAAAGAAAAAAAAAGAGCAGTGCACGCTCGAGCAGTGTGGGCTGCTGAAAAGCAGAGCCAGGTCTCTTGGAGCTGCGCTGGAGCTGCTGGCCAGACTCCACCCAGCAGGATCGCTACAGCTGCGGCCCCAGGAGGTCCCCAAGACCCCAGGTAAAGCTGCTGGGGCCAGCACAGTGCTGGCCCCAGCCTCCCCTACCACCCCCAGGGTAACTTGCTGCGTGCCAAAGTGCGTGTGGCATGGGTGTTCCCTGGGGACAGGTACCTGCAGTGCAAGGTGCACCACTGCTAGTTATCCCCAGGGAACCAAATGTCTATGTATGTTTGGACATGGCCACTATGTATGAAATTTCTGTCACAGTGCAAGTCTTTGAAGAAAAACAAGTTTCATTATTGCTCTGTAGGATGGGAGGCAAGAACAGATTTAAAAAATAAGGGCTAAAACCTGCTCATTCCTTCTTCCTTACCTTGGCATACCACCCAATGACTTCAGCTGAAAATTGCCTGAGGGAGAAAAGATACAAAGAGGGCTAGGGCTTCATTAGATGTTAAGTTATTCGTGTTCTGATAGTGCCTGCTGAGCCCATGTAGATTCAAGGCTTTGAGGTATGAGGTGCCATGCATACCACACTGAGAGAGAATTTGTGATTTGTCTTGTAGCAATTGTGGATTATGTTTTGGGACACAACCCAAAGTCCCTCTTCATGCCTCACTTAATGACAAAGCCTATTATTTTCAATAGCCCTATGCTGAAATAAGACCAAGTAAAGATTTAACTTACCTTTACTAGTTTGAATTTGACTTTAGTAACTAATGGCTAAAAAGTAAAGGTCATGGCACCAGATATAAAAGTGATTTGCACAGTGTCTGTAATGGTTTGTGAGTGTGGACAGTAAAATCAAATATCTTTTTCTAAGCTTCAAGCTATGAAGCTTACTATGTGATTTTTTTGAACCGTTTATATGTAGGATGCACAGATTTCTGGGTAAATTCCACACAGCTTTTCCACACTGCAGGGAAAGCAGTCAAAGACTAACATCTGATGGCTTAAAGACTGTAAGGTTGGGCAGTGTTGCATTTTTTCTTCTGAAGCATCCAAATTAAAACAAGGTAAATGCAGTACAGTGCTCACTGACTTGTTAATGTCAAATCTATTGTAGATGAAACAAAACTGCAGAGTATTATAGTCTCCACATATTGAGAGAATTACGTTCTACCCTGGGACAGTTCCAACAAACTCTTTTATCTACATGTAATATATTTTGGAAGCAAATTTGACATTATTTCAGTAGCTGAAGGTTTTTACCCTTCATGCTAACAGCCCTGTATGCGATTTATGCTGAGGCATTTGGAGGCAGCTTACAGAGTTATTTGAGTGTGGTTGGAGAATCTGCTTGCATTTCACATTATGAAAGAGATCATCAGTTTTCTTCCATGAAAAAATAAACAGGAGCATGCGTGAGTCATTTTGTCTTTGTATACAATGATGCAGTGATGTTTTATGCTGGCTCAACTACAAAACCTTGGTTTCAGGGTTTGAATCTAAAACCCAAACAGCAGTGTCATCATGAGCAGAAAACTGCTGTGACTCAGGTGAGGTGCTGTATATTCCAAGGTACTGGAGGACTGAGGTTACATTTTCAACAGAGCCTTGTCATTATGAAAGCCAGGATTTCTCCCAGTGGCTTAAGTGCAACATTGAACATACACACAAGGTGTTTAGCTACACTTTCACTTCTTTTGGCCTTGCTTCTGCTACCAGGAGAGTTGCAGCTAGCATTTTCATCAATATGGCATCACTTTCCCTATAATCACTGGCCTGATCAGCACTTTTTGTCTTGTGCTTATAACTGAAACAGTTTGGGACAGATCCTGTTCTTCCTATTAGGTATCCAGGTAGCACTGAGTCATCAGGGTGTATAGAATGAGTTTCTGGAATGAAGCAGGAGCTCCACTGCCCTCAGCCCTCCTGCTCAACATGAGCCTGCAAATTAGGTAGTGCAGGTTTTGAAGAGACCTCTTAGCATGGCCCAGCACCACGCTCAGGCTCTTCAGGTAAGGGAGGTAAGGACTTCCCCATGCATCAGGCGCTCTACAGTAATTGTCTATGTATGCTGTTATCCCATGGTAAATAAAAGATAAATTGCAATAACTTACCCCGCCTTCATTGTCGTAACTTTTTCATGTGGCTATTCTAAATAACTGAAGACCAAAGACTGAAAATATGTGAGGAACAGACAAGTTAATAAAAGAACGGAAAGGCACCACCCTTATCTAAGTTCAAGCTAACTTACAGGGTCCTGCTACATGTTCAAATTAAAGCTGGAAAGAAACCAGCTATAGAGTTGTTATGCATCTTCAAGCACTAACTTTACAGCTGGTTGACTCTTTGTATAGCTGAATAGTCATTTTTATCATGTGATAATTACTCTGCTTGTGTGACTGGCCTAAATTTATTGCACAATTAACCAGTTCATTGCATAATATATATAAAGATAATCGGGGCCATAAATGTGACTGTACCTGTATCACTGTATCATTTACTCTGGCTTCTTGTATAATCCAGTCCATAGAATTTTCTTGAATTTCTGCTGTAATGAGCCCAGTAATTTGTGTCTGAGAGAAGTATTTCTGCCCAAAAGACATTCAGTCTTAATTTGACTACTTAAAGAGAAACTACCATTTGGTAGTTTGTTTCAACATCTATTCAATCTCAACTTTAAAATGTGTTCCTTGTTTAATATTTCAGTTTGACTGGCTTAATTTTCAACCATTCATTTTTTTTTAGACTAAGCTAAATGAAGAGGAAATTGAGTGAGAGAAAGTGTGAAGCATAGAAGAGAAAGATATTAATGATTAAATGCACATGCAGAGTACAACAGAAATAGCTATGGGGGCTAAGTCATGATCAGACTAGTTAAAGTGGCAAGTTTCCAATATAACCCTCATTTTCACGTATAGATGTTTCACTCAAACAGTATAACTTTGGACTTACATTTTCTGTTGTTGGCTCCTACATAAAGACAATTTAAAACCTTTTTGAGAAGAATCTTTGCAGCTGTCTGTGAAATTAGAAGAAAGAAATAATTTTTTTTCCCAATAAAAACTAATCAAGATTTTTGTTTTGGTAGGGCTGACCAAAACCAGCTGAATTTTGACATTTAAGAGGCACTTAATCCTTATTTGCAATGCTTTCCTTTCTTAAATTTGGTTGACTATATTAATCTTCATAGTTTTGAAGTGTACAAATTGTAATGCAAATTGCATGAAAAATAAAACATTAAAATATAACTCGACAGACTATCAACACCAGGAGGACTTCCCAAATTGTGTAACAACAAGTCTCAGCCATTCCCTCAGGAAGTAGCTAAGTAAATATATGACTTTCAGTGAACACTGAAAGCCAGCAAACTGGACTTTGACAGACCATGTTTGAAAGAGAAGGCCACATTAAAGATGCATTCACTAAAGTCCCTCCTCAAGCATGAGGACACAGACACAGATATTAAAGGACTCTCACTTCTGCTCCATTTGAGTTTAGATATTGAAGTGCTAGGTGCCTTTAAAAATAAGGTGAAAAGCATAGATAGAGCAGATGGATGGATGATCTCATTTCCTGTGCCGGAACACAAAAAATGAAAATCGGTCTTTATGATCCAAACCATAAAGACTTTAAATGTAACAAACCTATGACAGCTTGAAGATTGCTTGTTGCATCTGTGCACTAGAAAGTTTTGTTGTCTACAAACATGCATGTTTGTTAGAAGCCAGTTTAATGTGCATTGGTTGGTAAAAGGAATATGCTCTTTTCATTAATAGAACAAAAAAAGACATATCAGAATGTGAGTAAAATGTTGTGGGGAGGAGAAGAGAAGGTGGGGCAAACTGGACTGTTTCCATATATTTGAAAACATAGATAAAAAAATCTTGTGGTTTTGAGATTTGTTTTGGATTTTTTTTTTTTTCTGCGTACTTCCCAACTTCTTGTATTTGGAATCTCAGCTGAGATTTGCAGGTCTCTTTCATTCCTTGTTTCATTCTCTTTCATTCCGGAGAAGAGAACTTCTCTGATGTTGTGGTAGAGCTGAGCTGATTTGTAGTTTCAGGTAATAACCAGCTAAAACTCAGTGATACTGCCTGGTTTTGACCCCAAACTATTCTGACTCTGAACTTCACGATGAGCGTTTTTATAGTTTCATAGTTTGTAGGGATGGAAGGGACCTGAGCAGATCGTCAAGTCTGATACCCTGCCATGGCAAGAAAGAGTACTGGGGTCAAACAACCCCAGCAAAGTGTTCATCTAATCTCCTCCTAAAGACCGCCAGGGTAGGAGCCTGCACCACTTCTCTTCGAAGTTAGTTCCAGACCCTAGCCGCCCTGACCGTGAAGTAGCGCCTCCTGATGTCTAATCTGAATTTACCCTCTGTTAGCTTGTGACCGTTATTTCTAGTCACTCCTGTAGTGCTTGGGGGAACAGGGACTCCTCCAGTGCCTGCTGGTCCCCTCTGACTAGTTTAGTTTTGTCTGAATCCATAGTTCAAAATAAAATTCAAGGGTGCAAGATATTTCTGAACCAAAATCTAAGGAAAAATGGCACCACCAGAACCAGAAGTTTTGCCTATAGACATACAGTCCTGGGATGAAATGCTGGGCCACTGAAGTCACTGATGTTTTTGCCATTCACTTCAGCAGGGCCAGGATTTTACCTCTGGAGGTTTAAAATTCACCCATTTTACAGGGTGGAACTTGTGTTATTTAGTGTTGCTCCGGCCTTGCAGGGCAGGAAATCTTTTGTAAAATAGAGGTAAAAAATGTATTTTCTTTATTCCAAAGCTGTAATAAGGTTAGATAGCTTTACCAAGATATTATAGTAATGCACTTGAGTGTATTGCCGTTAGAGAGTGTAGTCTGAGAAGCATCAAATACTGTGCAATTTTCGTCTTGCTATTTAGATCAGGAGTGCTGCGTTATCTTTGAAACAATGCAAGCAGAAAGTTTCCAAGCCCTCTTCCTTCCATCTGAATATTTAATAAGACATATTGAGTATCAGAAAGCTTGGAGCACCTGTTGAGGTCAAGTTGTTACCTCATTGCTTGGATAGCCAAATAGCAAACAGAATACAGAAACCAACCTGAAAGAAACCCTGACAGTTATGCAGAAGGTGACAAATGGATATAAGGTGAGTCAAGTGAGGTATGTTTGTATTCAGTGCATCAAAACAGCTCCTCAGGGGGGGCATTATATAGGAGCAACAAAGGCAGTCATGAGTAATCAAGTATCCAATCCTAGTACAGTAGAATTTAGGACTTAGTCTATGATTACGATTTGCTGCTTACATAGAATTAAGAGCATGCTAGGTAACTAGATAGACAACACAAATGCAAAGACTTGGTCCCTGTCCTGACTATCTCTTGAATAATATGTAAGTGAGAGGAATAAATAGTGGAAAAGTTGGAGTGAGGAAGCATGAGAACATGTTGGTATTCCTGTACAGTGGGTGTATGCATTGGTGGTTCTGCTAGAGATATTCATACCCTTGTAATGGTAGATAAATCACCTTCCTTAGGTAGCAGAAAGTGGATTTTCAGACAGAATTTCACTGAGACAAGGTTAATGGCATGAAAAAGCAAATGAGGATGGTGTTCCTCAATATAGGACTTTATGGAAAAATATATGCAGTAGTACAGAGGGAAGGAATTTTGTCCTAGGAGCAGATTTCCAAGGCACATACGGCACCTCCCCTCCTCCCTCCCCCACTGGCCCCAGTAGCTGTCTTTACTCTCTGGTTGAAGTATAATGGGAGTTAGGTGCCAAAATTGAAAATCTGACCCATAAAGGATACCAGTATACTTTCCCTAACTGTAAGGCTTGCTTAATTCCATTTTGTCTACTTAATCCCTTCTGCATTTTCAACTTGGGTCTTCTCTTAAGAGCTGTTGTGCATTGTTGTATCTAGTTCATAATAGCCATGAAGTTTTTTCCCAAGCATAGTTGCATTTGTGATAAGTAAAGCAGCCTTTAAAGATGCAATGTGGAAAATGCTTTGAGAGACTTTTGCATAAAATATTCTTCATATTACCACTCTCAGTCAAATATTTAAGACAGTTAATGAAGCCATGCTGGTGACTAAAATAAAATAACTAAAGTTAACCTTATGTATGGTGCTTGATACCTGATGTATCATTCTGTACACATATATGTATTTACTCTATTGAAAACAGTCTATGTAATAATAGGGTGGGAGTTAAAAATTTCTGCCAGTTCAAGGGTTATTACTAGGTGTTCTCTTTATAGGTTATAGAGAGAGCCCCAGAATAAGCAAGCCCAAATACCATTTACGCCTCTCACAGGTAGACTTCAACAGGACTAAAGAGGATCTTTCACTGTGCACTGGGTCTTCTGCAGTCAGTTTTTCAGTACATTTGTATCCTAGAGTCTGTTTCTTTTGCAGGAATATAATGGAGATCCCCATCAATTTGTTATTGCTTTCATCTGCTTCCCAGTTTAGACCTAAATTAGTTGTTAGAACCCCTTTAAACTAACTGCAAATGACAAATGCTTTTTCCCTAGTCTTCCATGGCCTGTTGCTTCTGCTTTGAATTCACCTCCTGCCCCTGCCATGATTCATGGTTGTTCTGCTGACAATTTTCATTTTCTTTGAGGGCTCTTCATACAAAGCAAAAGTTAAAAGCTCATGTGGTGGAGCATGAAAGCGACAACCAAAGCCGCTGTGTGCTGATGCCAAAAAAAGTTGCATAGGAGTGAAACTGCCATTCCAGCTTTGGCAGGCTGTTTAGCTTTACCCATGGCCACAGCTCTGCTGAATCCACATTTTTCCCTCCTTTTTTTTCTTTTTTTTTTTTTTGGAAAGGAAGGTCATGTCTAGGGAAAGGTATCATACCAGAAGCCATCAGCAATCTCTTGCTTCATAGACTTACAAACCCAGAGGGCTCAATAATTTTACAGCTAACTAAAAATATTGTTGTTGTTGCAAATGCCAAAATATAAAAACAGAATTCATGCTGCAGGGAATAATCAGACCATCTGCGAAGATCTGCATCTGTTTTATTCTATGTACCCAGCCTCCTGTGATGTGCCTACTGGGTGGGGTTGACTTTTTTTCTTATTCATTAAATCTTAGTCATTGTTGGCTGATTCAACCTCTGTTAGGGTTTTATTTTAAGCCCTTCTATCCACAAAGCTAACAGTGTAGGTTTATCATTCTACATGCCTTTCTCCTTGAAGTATTGATGGGGATGCTTATCTCTTGCTTTCACTTCAATCAGAATTAAATTCACTATAGTAATTTGCTAAGGTAAATGGAAGCACTGGGATTTTAGCGTTATGTTGCCTGTGAGGCTGAGATTTCCTGTGGTCCAGTCCTGACAGGTTCTGGGCTCACACATCTGTTGATGTCAAGTGTTCAATACTCCTTAGCTTAAATTTCTCAGAGAGGTGTTATCTCACATGGGCCTCCTAGCTCTTCTTTTTCACTTCTGAAATAAAGTGGAATAGCTCTAAATTATTAAAGAACAATGTACTTAGCATATATTTATAAAATGTTTTCAAACTATATCCAGCTTTAATGTGGTTAGATGGGCCCCAGCATTGATTTAATTAAATATGAGTGCATCCTATCAGGATCACAGGATATTATTCTAACAGGATTTCTCCTCAGCTACAGAGCTGGGATTTTGGCCCCAGCAGTTGCAGAAGTGTTCATTGACTAAAGGGTATGTCAAGGGTTGAACAGCTTCAAGATGAGGTCAAACATTCATTTTTCCCCCATAATCATGTGGCTAAACAGAACTTTGGACAAATTCTTAAAATAGCATTTTATACTCTTGGATTCAATGGTATCCCTTTAAAACATATATGGGGTAGCCACTGAAGGAGTTAGCATTGTTCTACAAGGTAGCATTGGGCTGATGTTTTAAGAGTGATGGCCCAGGGAAAATGAGAGGCAAGGATTTTTGTGGACTAACTACATAGTTGGGAAGCATATAGACAAGCTTTTGGATATAGAGTACAGTACCCATAAATAACCTTGCCTCTTGCACAAGAGGCAAGAATTTTTGTGGGTGATATCTTTTATTGGACCAACTGCATGGTTGTGATAGATGTAGAAAATCTTTGGGGTATCACAGTACCCTTTCTCAAGTCTCTCGGAGAGAAGCAGACACAGCAGAACTAAGTTGCAGAACAAAAGCTTTTTGATTGCCTATTTCCTGGACCATCATGGCAACATCACTTCAATACTACCAAAACGTTGTTATATGAATCATTCATAACACATACTTTGTCTCTTGTGAATCTGTTTGTCATTGTTTCCATAGTATTACCAAGCAGATAGAATCAATCTCTTTATTAACTTGTCTCAAATGGTATGTTGCAGACTAGCCTACCACAGAACTGATGATGATGATGAAGAAGCTGCAAGAGAACGCCGCCGACGAGCTCGACAGGAAAGGCTGCGGCAAAAGGAAGAGGAAGATGTAGGAGGACAAGGGACAGAGAAACCAGAAGCTAATGCCCAGAACAGGTAAGCTTCAGTTTAAGTGGTTATTCACTAATGCAATTGGTGGAGCTCTGTGTTTAAGGACGGGACATAATGTTCTAGGTGTTTTTCAATCCTATGTTCCTGAGTTCAGGGAGTAGATCTAAACTATGTTTTCCTTACTCTAAATAGAACTTTATTCCCAATGGTTTAAAAAAACCTGTTTCTGGAGTAAGGTGCCACTTATTGGGTGTATCTAAATGAGATGCTTTACTTGGTAAAGAGTCACCATCTACATGTGCACACATTAACTGTTCAGTAAATTAGTTTACTGTGCAATTACTATTAGGGTGTGAAAATGGGCTGTATTTGATTCAGATTCAGCCCAAATTGGGGACAGTGATTTGATTAGCTTATTCAGATCATTGTCTCCATTTGATTTGGCCAGATCCAAATCTGAAGATTTGATGCTGATTCAGAGAATCAGCGATTCGGCTATAGACACAGCTTTAAATGTTTTTTCTACATACCTTGATGTACCAGGTGGGGAGCGGGGGGGCTTGTGTGCTCATCAGCGAACCCAGAAGTGGACCAGAAGTATTTCCAGTCCAATTCTGGGTTCACTGCTGAGCACGCAGAAATACTTGTGGTCCACTTCCAGGTCTGCTGGGGAGCATGCTGGGGGCCGCCCCCCCCCCACACTCCCTGGAAGACCCAGAAGTAGACCGGAAGTGTGTCTGGTCCACTTCCAGGTTTGCTGCCAAGCATGCTGGGGAGCCCCCTGAGCTCTTGTGGGATGTTCCATCTGCTGCAGCATTACAGCATTCATGAACCGCCTGCTACCTTGAGTTATGTAGAAAAAACATTTAATGTTGTGTCTGTATCCGAATTACTGAATCTTTCCAAATCTTTCCAAATCAATTTGGAAGGTTGCGATTTGATTCAGAGAGATTAAAGGGCTTCCTGATTCAATCTGGATTCAGATATTTGGCCACTGAATTGGGCTGGATCTCCACCAAATCGAATCGGGGATCGAAGCTTCGCACGGCCCTAGTTACTCTCTGTAAATACAGGTGGTAAACAAACTGTACATTAGCGCATGTGTTGATGCTGACCAGGAGCAAATTTGCTCCTGGTCAGCACTAACACCAGGGAACCACAGGGGACAGGGAACTCTCTGTTTCCCAGTCCAGCCCAGGTCTGGCCAAAAACTGGCCCACTTCTGGGGTAGGTCCCAGCCAGCCCTGGGCTGCATGGGGATTTCCCTGAGTAGCCTGGGGCTGCATGGAAACTGTCCTTTCTGGAGCAGCTCCCAGTCAGCTCCAAACTGTGTAAAGATTTCCCTACCCACCACAGAGCTGGATGGGAACTGTTCTGCTTCTGAGGCAGGTCCCTGAATATTTCTTTGCCCAGTCTGGAGCTGCCTGGGACCTGCCCCAGAAAGGGCAGTTCTTGCCCAGCCCCGGGCTGCTTGGGGAAATTCTCATGCAGCCTGGACCTGGCTAGGAACTGCCTCAGAAGTGGGACTTCTCCAGGCCAGCCCTCAGCTGCATGGGGAGCCCTGCTGGGCATGGGACTTGTCCCCACATGCAGGAGGCCAAGAGACCTCTGCAGTGGCAGCTGTTTCCCAGCCCCCTGCACATCAGGACCCCTCCCAATGTGCCTGGGGCCAGGAGACAGCTGGCACTGCAGCCAGCATGGCTCTCCTGGCCCTGTGCACCCTCCCAGCCCCTGGGGAAGCTCCCAGGGGGAGCCTGGAGCTCCTCCTGGATGCTGCAGCAGTTTAGAGTAGGATTGGGGTAGCCCTGTACTGGGCTAATCCCGTTGGCAGCAGATTTGCTCCCTGGGAAGGCTTACTGCACATTAAGACTTTGTAGCATTAATTGCACATGTAGATGTGCCCAGAGTGAAAGTAGTACTAGGCCCACAGTATTGTTGCTGTCTTGAGTGTATCTTTATAAGGAGTTAACATTCTAAATTAACTAGGTGGGATTAGGTTGGTAGGTCAAGTGGAAGGTTGTTAGTATCCATTAGTTACTATGTGTAATTGATGAGCTGTTATTGTTGAGCATGAGAGAGTTGGGGAAAAAGTAGTATTTCTCATCATAGATGTTTACTATTTTCAGTGAAAAGCAAAAGTGGTTAGAAAGGCAGTGAATGTAGAAGAATAAAATGCTTAGAAATTTAAGGGAAGCTGATCCTTTAGGGTTCCAACAGTCTTTGTTTGGAAAGGTCTTCCATGTCTTGTAATGCATTATGTTCCTAGGCCAACTTAGCTTTCTGGTGAACCAGTGTCCTTAAAAATCACAATTTCATTTCACTCCATTTGTGTGCCATTTTGGGGGCAGTGTTGCCAAAAGCCAGTCTTGAAGAGAAACAGTCACCTTTCTCAATATTAGAGGTGGCCTCAATAGAGTAAAAACTGTATATTGGCTAAATAAGTTCCGTGAGAGTTTGGCTGTACGTCAGGAGTCTTTTAATTCATAAGGAAAACCACAAAAAAAATGCATCAAAGCAAACTGGAGAGCTCCATAAAACACATGAAACACTTCCAAATATTTTGTCTCAGTATGGCTTTGTCACAGGTAGGTCTTGTCTTACCAATTTCATCTCCTTCTATGACCGGGTCTCTCGCCACCTGGACACAGGAGATGTGGTAGACGTTATATATCTAGACTTTGAAAAGGCTTTTGATCTAGTATCTTACAATATCCTTGTGGGGAAACTGGAAGCTTGTGAGCTCAGCTTCTCAGTGGTCCAGTGGGTGGGAAACTGGCTACATGGTAGGACCCAGAGAGTTCTCATGAACGGATCTGTGTCATCCTGGTGTGAAGTAGCTAGAGGTGTCCCTCAGGGGGCTGTGCTTGGATTGGTGTTTTTCAACATCTTTATCAATGATTTGGATGGGGGAGTGAAAAGCTCACTGACAAAGTTCGTGAATGACACCAAGTTATGGGGCAGTGTAGTCATGCCAGAAAATAGGTTGCAGATACAGGAGGACTTGGACAGGCTCAAGAATTGGACAGACTGGAACCAGCTTAAGTTTAACACTTCCAAGTCTAAGGTGCTTCATCTGGGAGGAAACAACCCTCAGCATACATACAGGCCTGGTGGTGACAGCTTGACTTGCACTGTGGCTGAAAGGGACCATTGCATGAATATGAGCCGTCAGTACGAGGCGGTGGTCAGCAGTGCAAACATGCTGGTATGCATCAACTGATGCATCTCTTGTAAAGCTAAGGAAGTGATACCCCCACTGTACTCAACACTAGTGCGATGGTAGTTAGAGTACTATGTTCAGTTCTGGGTGCTGCACTTCAATAAGAAAAACTTGAGAGGGTCCAGAAAAGAGCTACCCGTATGATCAGAGACTTGCAAGGCAAGCCATATGAGGAAAGGCTGAGGGACCTGGGCCTCTTTAGCCTAAAGAAGAGAAGGTTGAGAGGGGTGTTGATGGCAGCTCACCGCTATATCAGAGGTGTGCATCTGGAGCTCAGTGAACAACTGTTCACTAGGGTACCCCTGGGGAAGACCAGGACCAGTGGATATAAACTCCTAGAAGGCCATTTCAGGCTTAATACCAAGAAACACTCCACAGTCAGGCTGTCCAGACTGGAATAAACTCCCTCTATAGGTGGTACAGTCACCTACCCTGGAGGTTTTCAAGAGGAGACTAGATAGTCATCTCGCTGGGGTCACCTAACCCCAGTTGTCTTTCTGCCTAGAGCGGGGGAGCTGGACCCAATGATCTGCAAGGTCCCATCCAGCCCCTAACAATCTATTAATCTAGAACCATGCAGTGGGTGTAATGTAACATTTAGCATGAATTCTTAAGGGTAGCTTCTCTTGCAGCTATACCAAAGCTCCACAGCCCAGTCCAGTGCCTATTGAAGTAAACTGAATGAGTTTCATTGATATTACTGAGTATTGGATTGACTTAGTTCATTAGTTGGATTCCTTAGGAGCATGGAGGAAAGGAGGGGTATAGATTGCCCTTTGCAAGTCATTACATTATGAAATCCCAAACTCCTGTAAATACAGAAATTTGATAGTTGTCCCTGAAATGTTTGATAAATCTTTAAAGTATCTGACTGTCTTCTGTTTTAGGCACTACATAATATTTTTACTGAAAGCTATTTCTGGAAAGAAACCCAGCAAATACTTTGTTAGAGTGTTTGACTAAGCTTTTGTTTTTGTACAGTGTTGTAGAAGAGGAGACCAAACGCACTACAACAGTTACAGACACACAAATGGGATCAAATGATGATGCTGCCTTCTTGGAGAGATTAGCAAGGAGGGAGGAAAGACGCCAGAAACGTCTCCAGGAGGCCCTAGAGCGTCAAAAGGAGTTTGACCCAACAGTCACAGATGGAAGCTTGTCACTACCAAGCAGCAGAGAGATAAACAATGTGGATGAAGATGAGACCATGGGGAAAGAGGAAAAAATTGAAACACGCCAAGGACGCTACGAGATTGAGGAGACAGAAACCATTACCAAATCATACCAGAGGAACAACTGGAGGCAAGATGATGAAGAAGAAGAAGTAAAGAAAGAAGAAAAAGATAAGGAGGTGCTGGAGGAGGAACCAAAGGAGATACCCACAGAGGAAAATCAGGTAGAGGTGACAAAAGAAAAGGAAACTAAAGAAGATATGTTAGAAGCAAAAACCTTAGCCGAGAATAATACCAGTGCCCAAATAGAAAGCAAGGAGGCCATAAATATCACTGTCATTCTTGATTATGAGAAACTTAGGGATGAGGAAAAGCAAAAAGCTGAGGAGGACAAGAAAAGAGCAGAGGAAAAAGAAAGGCTTGAAGCAGCAGAGAGGGAGAGGATAAAGGAGGAGGAGCAAAGAAAAGCTGAGGAAGAAAGAGAGAGAATTCAAGCAGAAGAGAGAAGAGCAGCCCAAGAAAAAGAAAGGATTGAGGCAGAGGAAAGAGCAAAAGCAGAGGAAGAGAAAAGGGCAGCTGAGGCAAGGGAGAGGATCAAGGCAGAGGAGGAGAAGAAGGCAGCTGAGGAAAGGAAAAGGGCAAAGGAGGAGGAGGAGAGGAGGGCAGCTGAGGAAAGGAAGAGGGCAAAGGAGGAGGAAGAAAGGAAGGCAGCTGAGGAAAGGAAGAGGGCAAAGGAGGAGGAAGAGAGGAAGGCAGCTGAGGAAAGGGAGAGGGCTAAGGTACAAGAGAAGAGGAAAGCAGAAGAAAAGGCTAAGATAGAGGCAGAGAAATTAAAAGCAAAACAAAAGATAGAAGAGAAAAAAATTGAAGACAAAAAAGTACAAGATAAACAGGTAAAAGAGAAGAAAATACAAGAGGAAAAGCCTCAAGCAGCCTTCCTAAGGAAACAGGTACAGTAAACATTTTGCACCAAACAAGAGGCCTGTGATCTGTGAGAAATGTAATGCAAGAAAAAACCCACAGGATTGGAATTTGCTCACAGTTTTGTTCCTGCATTTAAACTACTAATTCTCTCTACAATCAGTATTTGATTTCTTTCTTTTTACTAAAGCTCCTTGCTTCTGCTTATCAATAATGCAATGCATGACACACTTAAATGCTCTGTATGCTGGTTTTGAAACCCTATGAAGGAAAACCTGGCATGTTCAGAATTTTGTGCATTTTGCCACCTTTTTCTTTTGCTTTAAGCAATAGCCTGTGAGGAGTAGAAAAGCACAGTTTGACGCAAAAGATACATGAGCTATGTGCGAAGAACACTGAATAAGTGTATGTTGTTGATAGAAGCAAGCACAGCTGGGGGTGTTTTCTGCTGGGATACTCAAGCACAATGCTACATGAGGGAGAAGTGAGCACAAAGGTTCAGGAAGGGGTGTGGGAGCACAGTTCCCTAAATTGGGAAGAGCAAGCACAGCTGCACATGGAGATGTGGGCACAGCAGCACACGATGGAGATGTGGGCACATCTGCACCAGTTGGGTATGTGATCACCGCTTTGGCAAATCAGAGCTGGAAGGGCAGCTGGTAGAATGATATTTTCATCTTAACAAATAAAAAGGGGGAAGAAAAAGAGGTTAAAGTGGAACCTAAAAAGGAAAAGTTACCAGATGAGAAACTTCGACCTCCTTTCAAAAAGGACCAGGTAATTATTGTGCACAAAGATGATGTCATAAAGAAACGTGCTGGAACTTACAATCAGAATGACTCCATAGCAAAAGGATATTTTGTTTAGCAAAGCGTGTGCTTAACTTTGTCGTTAAGCATGTGCCTAGTCCCATTGAAGTCAACAGGGATGGAACTACTTGTGTGTTTAATGGTGAAGTGTTTGGGTGAGTATTTTGCCTAATATTGGCATATTAGGGTGAAATCTTGCTGTTTTTTTTAATGTGAATGCCTCAGTGACTTCAATGAGACTTGCCTAAGTAAATCAGGCAGGCAAGGGTTGGACCCTGTAGGTGGACTTTTCAGGACTGTTCCAACTAATTATCCTTCCCTGGTTTCCTCTACTTTTACTATCAACTTTTCTCCTATGACTGAGACCTGCCTTCATAATAATTATGAATACTTCTAGGTCTCTTTGGCCTCCTAACTGACCTAACTAATGATTTTCCTTCCCCACCCCCTAAAATAATCTGATACTTAGTGATATATAAACCATGCAGATCCAAGGTTCTTTTTTTGTTTTGAAGAGAAATCCTACCAAATTTACTGCATTGCATTTCTACTGTAAACACAGGAGGTGGTGCCATGGTGTTTTACTGTATGGTAAGTCAATGAGGTTGAGAATCATTTACTTTTCAGACTTACAATAGGCAAACAGGAATCATTGTTACATTTGTGCAGTGAATGTGCTTTTGGATCAGTCCTATAAGCTGCTGAATGTGTAAACCTCAATTGGCTTTATTAAGAAAGTTGAGGCTATGTAAGGCCTGCCAGGGTTGCACCCCTTTGGGCTCAAACATATATATCTGGGATAAGTACTGCAGGATGGAGGTAGATGGGATGAGGTGGGATGAACGACCTCTACATCTGTGTAGAGCGGTGATGCTCAACCTGCAGTCCACAGGCTGAATCCAGCCTGTGGACTGTGTTATCTAGTCTGTGGGGCTTGCCATGGGCCTGGAAATGTGGCAGCAGGAGGGCAGTGGCAGTAATAATTGCATGGCTCTGGAAGCTGCCACAATTAGTACTGCCACCACACCCCTGGAGTTACATTTTTGAATCTGGAGGGAGCCAGATGTTGTAGTCCACATGCCAGGTTGCTCCAGTACACACAGATTCAGAACTGATGTGTGGATCAGATCTATGAATTTGCTTGTTCATAGTAGTTAAGGAGCAGGCTCAAGATTTCTAGCTGTAGGAGAGTATTCAGGTGAGTTTGGGACAGGCTGCAGCCTACTCTTAGAACTGAAAGCAAGTGATACCATGTGTTTTATGGGCATGCAAGTGTCTAATTTGGGAAGCCTCATTTGAAGACTAATTTATAGGGACCCACAGAAATTGTGATTTTGCGACACCTGGCATTACCCATGAAATTGGCCAATATCAGCAAAATCTGCAAAAAAAACCTTACTGAAAATAAAATCCTGGTTCCCCAGAGGGAGCCGACGGTTCTCACAGCACTGTGGCTCAGCCACACAGCGCACTGGGGGCGAGGGGGCTGCAAGCACAAAGGGGAGCCCAAGATGACTGCCAGCCCTCCTCCTTGCTGCTGATTGGCAGAGTGGCTGCCTGTCAGGTGGCCCTGCTCCTCTTGACCAATCAGTGGTGAGGGGCAGGACTGCATGACAGACAGCCCTCACAACCAATAAGCAGAGAGGGGTGGGGGCCACTGGAGCCCCTCAGCCAAAGAGAGGTATGGGGGTGGGGGGGAAGAGGGGAGCTGCCAAAACCAGCCCATGAAAATGGCTACTGGCCCCACGATCTCCCCACAAAATTTGTTGTCTGCTTCCTCAAGTTGGATAGACCCCCCCCCACTCATTTGAGACTAAAAAGCTACAAAACAAGGCATTTAAAGGGTTAGAAAAATGTTGGTCCTTATGTAAGAAGGGATATTGGTTAAACTAAGATGATTTAGCCTGGCAACAGCGAGAGTAGAAGGAAATCTAATGGAGGCATTTAAGCCAGTGGAGGTTACAATAAAAAATGAAGTCCCTGTTTTTAGATTGTCCCAGAAGCAATTATTTGTGGGCAGATGAATTTAAAACCAATAAAAGAAACTATTTCTCTGTACAAAAAGGGGTGAGTTTCCAGAATTCAGCGCCATACCATATCATTTAACATTGTAGATACTTTTAAGAGGATGCAGGATTAGTTTAATACCATTAAACTTTGGAGAGACTTTGGGGTCCTACTAAGTGTGGGCTGCTTTCAGTTCCCATAAAAAATAATATGATCTGAGGGTGCTTTTCTGTTCTTATCTTCTCCTGTTATATGCAAGAATGACTCCTTTGAGACTAAGACTTCTGAAAGGGTTAAGAATTTTTTTTTTGGGTGCTCAATTTAAGACTCATTTTAAAAAGGCCCTCACTTTTTGAAAGTACTCAGTACCCACTGTCTGAAAATCAGGTCCCTTTCAGGTTTCTGGAGTTGTATGCTGAAAACTATTAGTCCCTTTGGAAATCTTAATGATCACTTTTTGGCTTAGGACAATATTGGTGTTCACATTACTGCAAGAACAGTCTAGATGTGGACCTTGAGCATTTAACAGTGATGTACAAAATTCAGACAAGCTCATTTTTAATTAAATATTATAAATATATTATCATTAAATATTATTAATTGAAGTTAGGAAGAGGATGTGACCCTAATAAGAACTTGGAAGCATGCTTCTCCTCTATGACACCAGGTTTCTGCCTGTATTATACCAGCTTGTGCCCATTGTCAATGAGATCATAATTTGGTTTCTCAGAATTTTGGCTTCAGTCAAATTAGCAACTAGAAGT
Organism: Crocodylus siamensis; assembly: GCF_052110815.1. Classification (NCBI taxonomy): domain Eukaryota; kingdom Metazoa; phylum Chordata; order Crocodylia; family Crocodylidae; genus Crocodylus; species Crocodylus siamensis. The sequence goes on from NC_143398.1 coordinate 116,082,405, forward strand.
CCTGCTGCCTCTCTGAACTCTCCCAACACGTTGGGTCTGCAAAACTGGCCTGGAAAGTTCATAAGAACAAATTTTCTCATGACATGAGACTCCTGGTATTTCCTGCTTCTGGTGTGGCTAGACATGCTGCAAAAGTTGCTTTTTCTCATGATATTTGGGTATTTCTGTGTTCACGGAGATTGGCAACAAAAAACCCTAGACCCAGATAGCTACAGCATTTGAGGCATTCCAAGATCAAACCCCAATCTGGAATCAAATGGTTCCAATCTTTAAGATGTACAGACCCAAAAGTTTGGGGTAGAAGAACTCTAGATTGAAATCTTCCAGATTACCTATTAATTTACAGTCCTGGTCAGAACTAGGAGCTGCAGATGTGTGTGAAATTGTAGATATAATTGAAAACTGAGTTAATCAAACATTTTTAAATTGCTAAACTGTTTATTCCTGTTTTGTTTGTGCCTGGGGTCAAGATATGTGGGAAGAAATGAGCTATCTCTGTGAAGATTATACTACCCACCCAGTCTAATTCCATTGAAGTCAGTGGGAGCCCTTCTGTTAATTTCAGCAGGAGTTGAATTGGTCTCTGTTTCCCTGAAACATAAAAGCATTTAACATGCCTACTTCTCTCGCTTACCTGGTGAGAAATCGCTGCTGTGAAAGAGACTGATCCTGCTTCTGTTACAGTCAATCGGAGTTTAATCACTGAAATCAATAGAAGCAGAAATGGGCCCTGAACAGTTATCGATTGGATTCTGCTAATTCTTAAAGTGTGTTATTTAATTCTAACTTTCTTAGCAAATTAAATTAAGTTGTAGAATTTGCTGCCTTCCCCTGTGGGTCTTGCATCTCAGGCAGTTGGAATTATTGTTTGTTTTTTCAATGAGACTTAGAAGGGACTTCATGAGATAGTACGTGGGAAGAAATGTTCTCAAAATCCCATTACAGATGCCGTGACATTTAAAATCCCAGAGCCACCAACAGCCATGGTTTCAAAATCACTTTGACAAGCGATGCAGGAGATTGCTAATGGAGATGGAACCTTTCACTATTAATAATATATCAGGTGTTCAAATCTTTTCCAGATCTGGGAGTGACCCAAAGATACTGCTGTCTGATGGCTGCATGTTACATTGAATAGAACTGATTGTCTCAGAGCAGTTTCTAGAAGACAGAAGTTCACAACTTCAAAGCTACAACCACTGCCACTGACAATAGTGGGCTTATTTGCTGGCTGGCAGTCATAGCATCATGGCCAAAGAATGCATGTTCATGGAAACCAAACTCTCCTCTTACCCATCAAAATAATTCTGCCAGGTCATAAGCAAGACTGCAGTAGAATAGCATAGGGAAAGCTTACATTTGTGGACTGAGCAATTTTCTCTGAGTTATATACCCAGATTACATGACCGCCTCCCCCCCTTTCAGTGCACGCCACATTTCAGCTGTCACGTCATATGTGTTTATACAAATGAACAAACAGCTTTTGATCCTAGTGACAGGCAGAGCTGGTATTGGAGATTCCAGCTGTTCAGTCATCTTGTCAGATGCTTTGTAAGGCTCCCTAAGAGGATCCTGCTTTGAAAAGTGGGAGGGGATGCCTTCAGGAAGGGATAAATTGTGTCTAGTCCCACTCTAGGTCAGAGTTTATTTTTCTCTTCATTTAGCAGATGGAACGGCAGGAGGATGCAGAGGGGCAGCTTTCTAAATGGTTTTCAAGCCAGTTCTTTAAAGAAAATACGTTCTGCCTGCCCAATAAAGCCTTCTGCCGACATAGGAAAATTTTCTCGGGTTAACACTTTTATTTTCTTCCCTGCAATTCAAAACTTATTTGGCTCCTGGTCCAGCTAATTTACTTTGTGGGAATAATTCTGCCCACATAACAGAAGAACTCAAATCAGTGCCATCTCCTGCACTTTTCATCAGCATCCAAGCATGACTCAGCACGCTGGGGTCAGGCTGTAGATGGCCATGGTAAATACTTTTAAGACCAACATTTTCTGGATGGGGATTAGGGAGTGAAACCAATACATTAAATTTTTTGAATCTCAGTGAAATAATATAAAGTGAAGTCCTGGAGGGGGGAAGAGAATTTTTGCCTCAATGTTTTCGGAGAGAACATCTGCTTCTTTCTAGAATTGGAGCCGCACATTGGATAATACCCTCTACAACTAGTCAGTGATTGGTCTGTAACCTAGTATGGGGGCGTTAGAATTGCACACTGATAAAAAAAACACACATTTGGCTATGGCCTAATGATCACTGAACTACTTGGCAATGATGCTTGTAGTAGCCAACTAGTAGGCACCTGCTGTGACACTGAAAGCACCCAGTACATCCTGTTAGCCCACATCTGCTGTGCAGGTGACTGTATTGGCTACATCTGGATAGCAAACACTTGCTTTTGCTGAGTTAGTTTAACAATTTGTTATGATTATTATTTCTATTGTAGAATCACCTAATAACCCATTGTAGTTACAGCTATATGAACAAACAACAAAGGCATTCCCTCTCTTACAGTGTTCATAGTCTGAGAGTCAGATGATGTGCAACAGGTAAATGAGCTAAAAAATGAGGGGCAAGAGGATGGGACGGGATAGCAGTCAAGACAGGTGTCATTTTAATTGGGTTACATAGCAGTAGTAGCATTTTGTGCAGCAGATTTGCATGCAATGCAGGTAACTGCAGCTATCTTCTGTTGCAAGGTAGATCAGAAGAGGGTGGTTGCAGATAACATTTTAGAATTTTACGGGATGTTTGCTGTAAAAGATTTGAAGACACATGCTTAGGTGCCCAGCATTCCTAGTTATCCCCTCTTCAGTTACCCTGAATGTCTAATTGTGAGTCTTTTTTTTTTGCTTGTATTCTTTATGGTATCTTCTGAGCAGATAAAAGATGACAAGGCTAATAAAGAAAAAGCACCTAAGGATGAACTTAAGGCTAGCTGGGATCGTAAGAAAGGACTTCCTGAATCGAAGCCACAGAATGGAGAACGTGTCCAGGAACTTACTACCCACAAACTTAAACATACTGAGAATATTTTTGGGTAAGATTCACATGAACACTGGATTTGTTTATATCGGAGTAGAACTAGTGGGCTTGTGGCCTTTTATGGGTCTCTGTTACAGTACTTTTCAGCTGAGTAGTCTAAGACTTAGGTTTCCAACATCAAACATAAAAATTATGATATTCATTAGTTTTTTTTTAGAATTGAATTGAGTGTCTCAGGTTGTTTTTTAATAGAATTCTATGTACATTGCTGTAGCAATGAAATGAGCTGCGCATAGCTGGTTAATGAATAGAAAAAAGCAAACACCTCACTCTCTCTCTAGCGATCAGCAATTTGTTTTTTAATCTTCTTCCATCATCTGCTAAACTTTTGCTTTCTTAATGAACTTCATATTTTTGTAGTCTGAGTTAAGGTAAAGACTGACCTCAGAGCTGAGCCTTTATATCGTTGTCACATGAGAATAACCCATTTCCAGTACACACCTGCTTTAAATCAGACTCTGTATAAACAATATGAAGCAGTGTCCAGATGGTAACCTTTTTTAAGAGTTTATCTCTTAATTGTTTATTGTAGCAAACCACAAGTGTAATGGCTTTTATATGTAAATAATTATTTGGTAGGAGAAAAACTACTCCTGGTCAAAATGTTTTAAAGAGGCATGTTCAGGAAAATAATGTTGTCTGAGATATCTGCTACACTTGGGAAAGAGGGGGATTCATATGCCATAAAACAGAAGAAAATGAGTTCTCTTCACCTGTCCAGTGTTGGGTCAAATCACAATGAACATGTGAAATGTTTCTAAAACTCTCCTTGTAACTTCTTTGTTTGTTTTATTTCATGTTGGGCATAGGTCTCTGTAGCAACATTTAGTGATAAGATGGAAATCTTTCTTCTATTTCCCATCTTCCCCAAAATCCACTAATTTTGATGTCTAGCCAAATGACTTTAGTACGTAACCACCTGTGGTGCTAGCACAAAAGTAGCAGACTCTGTACACTAAGTTTAAATTGCACTAGTAAGAAATAAAACCAGACACATCTGAGGCTAAAGAGAAGTGTTATCTATGCCCCTTCTCTCTGTCCTGGTCAACAAGAGGATTTCTGGAAAAACTAATTTTGTGGCTCCCCTTTCCCATTTTCCTGCCACCTGCCCCTTTTCTCAGCTCTTATTCAGGAGTGCAGAAATCCTAAGCATGTTGTAATGCATTTTTCACATTGCTCTGTCACGTTTGGCTCTTTCAAACCAGCTTTTTCTCCCCCTGCATGAAGGCTGGCAATTGGCTTCCATTTCTTAGCACCAAACAGGCACTTCTGAAGTTCTTCCTCTGTTCTGTATCTCAGTACTGATTTCTTGATGTTGACAGCAGGGGGCTGAGATCCCCAGAATCTGCTGAAAGCAAAGAGCCTGAGAGGAAAAAAAGTATGAGGAGCAAGATAATTATTGTGCCAATTATTGTGTCCTATTAGAGAATATGCATAAACAGCAAGGAAAATCCTACATATAGCCTGTTAATAAAAGAAGTTAGAAAGAGTAGCTTTTGGATGTACATGATTAGGAGCTGAAAAACCTCTTCTCAGTAAGAAAGACATGTTGTTCAGCTAAAGGATTCACCCCACTTTCCATGGAGTCAGAAAAAAATAAGACTATTATACACTCTTAGTTTTATAGCACTGCAAGGTTGGAATAACTCTACTGATTTCAGTGAAGTTACTTTATTTGCACAGATGTCACAGAGGACAGAAACTGATCCTTAGTAACTTCTTACATTACTGACATAAAGTAGATCAGATATTGGTTAAGAGACTTGGTAAACAGTTACTATTTTCAGTGCTACATTTAATAATACTGTCAAACCAAACTTTTATTTTAGGGATTATTTGAGGAAATTTCCACACTCTCCAAAGTGTGGGGTGTGTCCCCCTAGTTTGTGTGTGAAAGGTTTCTAGGGGAGGCTGTGTATGAACTGTAGTGGCAATCAGCAGTGCTCCCCTACTTTATCCACTCTTGATGCCTGCTCCCTGCTCCCATTCAGTCATTGCCACTGATTGCCTCCAGCAAAGGGAATCAACAGCAATTGGCAGTAAAGGAGTTTGGTGGCGGTGGCTAAAGTAAGAGTACTGGGAATGCCGACCCGGGGGTTACAAGAAATAATGGCCACAAGCTAGAGGAGAGCAGATTTAGATTGGATATTAGGAGGAACTTCTTCACAGTTCGAGTGGCCAAGGTCTGGAACGGGCTCCCAAGGGAGGTGGTGCTCTCCCCTACCCTGGGGGTATTCAAGAGAAGGTTGGATGTGTATCTAGCTGGGGTAATGTAGGCCCAGCACTCTATCCTGCTTATGCAGGGGGTCGGACTCGATGATCTATTGAGGTCCCTTCCGACCCTAGCATCTATGAATCTATGAATCTATGACTTTACTGTGCTGGGCATAAACCCACAAGGTTTGGGAAGTACTGAATGACTTGATATATCTTGATTAGACCACATACCTGTCAAAGTCAGTATAGGCTGACTGCCATGACTGCTTAGAGAATGAGAAACAGCAAAATAACTGGGACTTCTCTCCCTGACTGGGGCTAGAGGAACAAACCAAGACTAACGGCTAGATCCTGTATCAACCTCTAAGTTTCCTCCATGGTGATGTCACAATGACTAAAATGTAGGTTTCTTGTCCCAGGAGGATCCAGATCACCCAGGTCAGGTGTCTAGGCTTCTTATGGAGTGAATGGAGAGATCTAGATACCACCCAAGGTCCAGGTCACCCATCCAGTCACTTGGTTTTATTAGCCTACAGGAAGCTAATAAGTATGCTAAGCATGGGGGTGTGACTGAACTCTCACTCCTTTTCAGAGCTTAAGCAATTCGATTTAGGGATGCAAGGAAGCACTAGATTACTCAAGGAGGAGGTGTATGATTCAGAACAGCCTATCTGACAGCAGCGCTGAGTTCAGGATAAAGCACAGCCTCTCCCTTGTTCCTTCTTGAACTGGTGGTGGTAGTGCCCACCTTTTGCCTTGCAGTCTAGTAATAAGAGTACTTGCCCAGGAAGACAAAGACCTAAATTCTAGGTTTATCCCACCTAGGAGGAATAGAAACACAAGAGATGGGGCTTGTGTGTTTTTTATTTTTTCTCTGTTCTTCAGGCATTAAAAAGTGCTAGATTTTAAATGCTCCATTAATGAAACCACGGGGTCGCACAATTTAATGTCACAAGAGCGGGATTCAGATACATTTCCCAGTTGCCAGGAGAGTGTCCTGAATACCTGTTTTAACAGTTGCCTTGCAGAAATTTATGGTCTTGGTTAAAATGGATTTTTTAAATACTAAGTAGATACATTATAAAATAAGTGCCAGGTCACGCACTAGTCTAAGCAATGGTGCTTATTCCTGTTGGCCATCTGTACTAAGAGCTTGTAGGATCAGACTCTAAAAGATTGAATTTAAAAGGAAAATAAAAGAAATGGCCGTTTTTATTTCAAATGAAGTGTCTGGTGCTGAAGTGGGTCAGTGGTCTGCTGGATTATGTTGGGGGAACCCAAATATGTAGTAATAAAAGGCTTGTTATAGAGCTGAAATGGTGAAAGTTAAGATCCTCCTAGCAGTATTAACTCTATTAACAGTTCATGTTCACTGTTTCATCATATGTTAACAATACAATTTGCAAATCATGCAGTGTAGTCTGATAGCACAAAATTCCATTGAAGTTAATGGGGGACTGTATAGGTACATGGATTTGCCTGACGGGATTCTAATCCAAGATTGGATTGAGTTCATGGCAGCTCCTGTGAATTTATTAGGCCTTTATGTAGCTGCTCGAGTCTCCAAGTGTGAAGAATGCCTTGCAGAACTGAGGCCCTTTTCATTAAGTCACATGTTGAGACAGTATTTATAATGCTTATTTGTTGTTATCTCTGTAATGTTGCTGCTTACTTAATATTGCTGTGGGAAATACTGATGTTTGTGCTCTTGGCTCTTGTGTGTTCAGTTTTGCAACCCTGTGGTTTCATTAATGGAGTATTTAGAATCTGTATCTTCTTAGAGCCTGAAGGACAGGGGAGAAATAAAAGCCAAATACATGCCCCTTTCCCATCTCTTGTAAGTACTATGATGAAACTGTTAAGTATGTGTCTCTCTGTCAGTAGTAATGAAAACACACTTGCAGGAGCAAGTATTTAGCAAAGTACTAATGTGAGAAATATATAACTACCTGGAGGTGTTTAACACTCTGGGGAAAAAATGTATTCATATTGCTCACAAGAAATGGGCATTTTTAAAAATGTCCTTAATTTCTCTGCATTAAAGCTGTTTGTGAATAATCTTTCTCTCAGGGGTGGGGAGGCAAGGCATTTAAGAAAATAAATCTGTAAACCCATTAAAAAAAGTCAAAATTTCCAGGAAATTTCAAAGAAAGTTCACATACATATGTCGGCCAGCGTAGAGTTCAAGAGAATAATGCCTTAAATAAGTGAGGTATCTTGTACTGAAATATAGTGGAACAGCAAGAACTGTATTTGCCATTACTATGCTGGAATCAAATGGCCTTTTCTTTTTTATGATATTTGCCAACTACGTGTATTATCTGTTATCTTACATGTTATAAGTTGTTATAATGGCACTCACCTTAGACAGCAAAGGCTTATGCATGTCTTAAAATACTGTGTTCTGTGCAATGCATTGCTGCTGTGTTTTTCTTTTGTATGTGCATGTCCTATTTAGAAAATTTTAGAGACAAATAACTCATTGCCTTTCCTTGGATTTCTGAATTGTTTTCTTCATATATGCTTTTAGAAGCTAACTCCCTAAGTACAGCTCCCCAGTTATAGAATACATATACACAAACACTACGGCTTATATACTTTCAAGGTGGTGATGAAATAAAATGGATCTCGAACAAAGAAAGCACAGCAGATATGAATATTTCCAAAATAAAGACCAAGTTATTTCCAAGAAAGAGGTGAAATGTAGGTGTCTTAGTTTAAAGGTAGCATGATGCAAACATTGCATCCCCAAGCATGCAGGACACTTTCTCCCTTCGCTTTCACTCTTGTCAGTGGAAGGCAGATGAGTGCATCTAAATACTTCAGCATACCTGATAAACCTATCAAGTTAGTACAGAGTTTATGAGGAACACATGATCTTGTAAGGAGGAACTTTTGCGTGTCAAGTTCTTATGACAATAGGTAATTCTAGCCAGGAAAGGAAAACCTGTGGCATACTCACCTGTGCCTGTTTCTTCCTTAGCCGCTCCAACCTGAAAGCAACTGCAGATGCTGAAGAAGCCAAGCCAGTGTCTCAGCTTGAAGCTGGCAAAAGATTAGAGGAGCTGCGTCGTCGCCGAGGCGAAAATGAGAGTGAGGAGTTTGAGAAGCTGAAGGAAAAGCAACAGGAGGCAGCCATGGAGCTGGAAGAACTGAAGAAAAAGCGTGAGGAGCGCCGGAAGGTCCTTGAGGAGGAGGAGCAGAGGAGGAAACAGGAAGAGGCTGAGAGAAAAGCCAGAGAAGAGGTAATGGCGTAATAGCACAAAGGGATGTCCAGCACCAGACCTTGGGACTCCCTTACTGATGCTGAAAGTGGCTCAGTTCCATTCGTCTTTAATTAAATATCAGTAACAGAAGTGAGGTATACTCTTGGATAGTAAATCAATGGGGATGAGAAGCAAGGCTATACTTAATATGAGGAAGTAGCTAAGGAAAGGCAGTGTGAAAGTGAGGGAGCTCTCAGCCCTCACTCCCCACATGCGATCATGGAGCGGGGGTAGGAGTTTGGGAATAGGCTGAGAGTTTGCTCCTAGCCCCAGCTCTGCTCAAGTAATCCCTGCTCAGCCGGGGGCTCACTGCTCTACACCACTGGCAGATTGGTGTAGAGGGCTGGGACCCCACCTTTCCAAGTCTCCTGCCCTCAATTGAGGGGTGGGGAGCTCCCTGCTGCTGGGGCAGGGGGACATTGTTCTTACCCAGGCTCCAGTGGTGTAGCCCACCCCAGCAGCAGGCAGCTCCTGGGGACAGGGAGCAATTTGCCAGCCCCTGCCAGGTGACAGCTGCCTCCTAGCCCTGTGCTTCCTGCCAGCACCTGGGCTAGCACCCAGGGGGAGTCTAGCATTCTCCCTGGATGCTGGAGGGGGCTGGTGAAGGGCCAGAGGGGGCGGGAGCAGACTGCTGCCAGGAGCAGTAACTCTGCTTCTGCATCCACGCATGCGTAGGTGCCTGCCTGAGGTGGGTTTACTTTAGAATAAATTACTTTAGAGTAAACCCACTCTGCAGCATTTGCACATGTAGATGCACCCAAGGTCTACCAGATTGGCAGGGCTAAAACTGGACTTTTATTCCTAACTCTGGGGTTGCTGATGAGACTGTGACAAGTCACATGACCTCTCTGCTATTTCTTCCTTTGCCACATCTGGTTTGTGTAGTTTACTTGGACTGCAAGCTTCTTGTCAAAAGGACTGTCTCTTACTTATGTGTCAATAGAGGGCCTAGCACAGTGGGCATAGCTTTCAGGCAGACTAACTGAATTAATCCCAGACTGATTCTGGAACTTTTAACCTCAGACCTTGCATCTGATATTATGCCATGTTATCACATTGATGAACCAGTAAAATCTGGATCTAATCTCTAAAATGGGGTAGGACCAGTGAGTGAAATGCCAACTTCATTGAGGTTGATGGCAAGACTCTAATCTAATAATTGGGACAAAGATTTTTATCTGTGGTTGTCTTGAATTTCCTATGATCAGTGTATTAAAAAACAAACAAACAAACAAAACCTTCAGGTGTGGTGCTGCGGGAACACAGGTCTTTGTTTATTTGGGAAGTCTTTTTCTGGCATGTGATAGCTCAAATTACTAGAATCCTGCTCCTCTGTGTATGCAAGTGTCTGGAGAATGGCAAAGCAGATGTTTGTTTGCTGAGGGTGGGATTAAATCCTGGGGTTACGCTGGGCTGGATTTCATTAGAAAGAGATTCTTGCTGAATTTAATATTAAATACCAAAATGCATCTGTTTTTCTCTGTGTCCCCTGGCAAGTGAGTATTTTTAAACAGGATGTTCAGATCTCTGGCATGTAAATTAGAGACGTAAACCATACAGAAAATAAACTTTGATTTTGGGGGCTAACAATAACAGTACTTAGTGCTTGGAAGGAGCAGCTTGCTTCTGCAATGTGTTGAGCTCCCAACTGGTCCACTGAAGAACTCCATAAGTTAAGAGTACTCAGCTTGTTGCAGTAGTGCGGCATATCCTGGTTCAGAGAACTAAGAAGAACTTCCCTGTTTGTAGTTCAGTTGACAACCTTCAAAATATCCCTTTGTAGCCTGGGTGTACCTGGGTTTGTACTTCCCTCTCCAATTGAGGGAATTATTGGCAGGGCAGTGTGCTGCAGAGGGACACAACAGCCTAGTGGCCACCTCTGTCCCCTACAGAGTCAGGTCCAATCAATCAATTACTTAACTATATACAGATTTATTATTATAACAAAACCATTAAAGGATAAGGACATAGATTATATATATATATGTACATATTTACAAAACAGTAAACCCTATTTTATATTTTTATATACACACACCCACACATACACAGATATATACACACCCGGTTATCATTTAAAATATTGATGAACAATAGAACAAACCAGACCAAAGGATATTGATTGGGCAACCTTATAACTCTATTCATATGCAAACTATTACTTCAAATTATTCCCATAAACTGTAAGGCACAGTCCACAAATATAATCAGCAGTCCTTAGACTCTCTGGGTGCCCTCCAGTGCAGGGGCCCCACTCCCAAGGTACCACTACAGGAAAGGAGGTTGGGGGAAAGAAAAAGGAGAGGAAGACCTCAAAGACTCCTAAACTTCCCCGCTATCACCCAGGAGTGGCCCATGTAGTGCCCCTTTGCAATCCTTGGGTTGAGCTGGGGGGACCCTCCCCTCTGGGGGCCCTCTCTCCAAGGTAACTTACTACTCCACAGTCCCAGAGTGCTGCCTCTTGTTCTCCAGGTCAAGCTCTGTTCCCCACCAGGTTTTCCTGCCACCTGACTCTGCTGCTGCCATCCTGGCACAGGGCCACATGCACCATTGTGTGTAGTGAGTGCTTCGCCTTGTGCTAGGGGTTGGAGGCCTGGACAGCCTTGTGTAGTACTGGGGCTTGGTCTGTTCCCAGACCCTCTGGGCAGCATAGTCTGCACTGAGCTGCTGCCCTGTGTCAGCAGTTGTAGACCCGAGCTGCCTCAAGCGGCTCCCAGGGTCTCTCACCCTCCGTTCAGCACCTCCTGCACCAAGCTCCCAGCCTTGTTCCGGGGATTGAGGACTGGAGCCATCCCAGGGGCTCCAAAGATCCTGCTCCATGCACCAGCTTGTACATTGTGTCTCTGGCCACACGCCAGAGGTTGCAGACCTGAGCCGCCTCACGCAGCTCCCAGGGTCTGGATGCCGTGCACCACGCTGCGCACTGAGAGCCTAACCACTGGATCCGTCCCCCGCTCCCTGCTGATAGAGGTCTTCGGGGGCTCTTCCTGGGCTGCTGCTTCACCTTGCTGAGCAGCTTTCCTCAGCTCTTCTAAGCCCCACTCTTGTACTCTTCTCTGTCCCTGATGCCTCTCCCCAGTGCTGGGCATGCAGCCCCTTTTATACACTCCAGGGCTTCCCACCCCCCCACCCCGAAGTCTTCTGGACCTGACAGTTTGCAGTCTTCAATCAGGTCTGGGGGAGCTCTTTTCCCCCTCCCTTCAGGAAAGGGGCGTGATGTTATTTCTCTTGCTGCCTCCTGATTGGTGGATGAGCTCCACCAATCAAAACAGTAGGATCTCAGGCCTGGGACTCAACCCAAGCTCTGAAAGATAAGCCTGCTACACCTTCAAAAGAATAACCCTGTTATTCATTCATAGTGGTTTTCATCTTCAGATTACTAGGCATACATAAGGCTTTCTTACACATATAAGGTAGATACCTATTAACCTTTGTGCTATGATTCCAAGTCAATGAATCTTAGAGGGGGAGAAATGAGGCTGCAGAATGAATCTGTTTTGAGAGTTTGCTGGGACTGAGTGGTGCTGGTTTGGGGCCTGTTCTTAGGCAACTTGGAAGTGGTTCCTGTCCCTTTCCTTTTCTGGACAAAGGGTCAGATTGATTTAGTGTCTTGAAAACGTCAGTATTGTGACTCAGAGTTGCATTAAATGTGGTTTTAATTAGCATTTTTAACCCATATGTTATAGTTTTAAAACAACATTCAGCTTCTTAAATCCCAGTCTTTCATGAGATAGCATTTTTTAAAATGTTGCTGTCTCAGTAAACACAGGACCACAGCAGCATATTTAGTTATGCAAGCAATGCCTTTGTGGGAATAAATGAATGCAGCATAGATTAACCCTGTCTCCTTACAGACACACTTGATACTGTGGTAGATTAGTGCATTACATGTACATAAATAAATTACTAGAACTGAAATAGGTCACAGACATAGGGGGTGTATTTTTTGTAAATCCTGTAACGTTTTTGAGGAAATTAAGGTGTTGAGGATGACACTATGGTATCTTGAAGAAAACAAATGACCAACAGTTTATGTATACCATTTTAGGAGGAGAAGAGGAGGCTGAAAGAAGAGATTGAGAGGAGAAGGGCTGAAGCTGCTGAGAAACGTCAGAAGATGCCTGAAGATGGCTTGTCAGAGGACAAAAAGCCATTTAAGTGTTTCAGCCCCAAAGGCTCATCTCTCAAGGTAACATCAGCATTAAGTCCATTATAAGTAAATAAAAAGGGGGAATTGTGATAAAAAATGTGTATATGAATGCACCTAACTTTTAAGATAACTCATAATCTCACTCAGGAACCTGATTTGAATTTTGCAAATGGGCCTTAACAAAAAACAGTTGATTGAAATACAGGGCCAGATCTTGCAATTTCAGCTCATCTCTGGAAAAATAGTTAAGCTCTGTCTGAATATTATCTAGAGTATGAATTAGGCATCATCCAAGAAAGAAGCCTTTCTATAACTTTTGGAGAAAATAGTTGTGAAAAATGTTCGTGTTCAAAATGATAAACTGATATGGTTAATTAACATATATGTCAGTAATGTTGTTTATTTATAGAAGGAAGTGGGAGAAGAATTGGAAATGGACTTTTCTTCTGTCCAAATTTTGATCTTTTTTCCCCTTAGCATTTGCGGTGAACATATGGCCACAGGGAACTCATCATTTACATTCAGATTAAACATATTCCCCCCTGGATGAAACTGGCCACATCTACATGAGATGCTGACTGCACAGTTGTTACTGCACAGTCATTTAGTACTTGCATAACTAAGTATTAAATGACTCCACAACGCATCTCTGCTCAGTAGCATCTTGGCATGGTTGCCAGGGTGAGACTTACTGTGGTAGCTCTTTACTACTGTGCAGTAGCATCACATCATGGTTCGTGCCCAGAGACACTACTGCGCAACAGTAATGAGCTACTGTGCAGTAAGCATCTCATGTAGCCATGGACACTGTATTACCATACAGGGCACGTCTACATGAGACGTTTACTGTGGAGCTGCCTAATTAGCTTTACATGCGCTATTAGGCTGCAGTAATCTAATTAACTCTGCTGTGGGATAGTACTGCCAGACACAAGAATTATCCTGTGGCGGAGTTATTTACTCTGCTGCAATGCGTGTATAGATGCTGACAGAGCTGTCTGGGACATGAGAGTACTTCAGTGCAGGACCTTCCTGCGGGCTATCCCTACTTTGAAGTACTCGTGCCCTAACCAGGCCCTCTGCAGCACATTGAGCCAGGTGCAGCCCTGTGCTGGCAGGCTGACCCCTGGGGCCCTCTGCCAGCTGGGGCTGCTCTGCCCCTGCTCAGATTGCTGTGGTCCTGACCGTACATGCATATGGCACACCTGGGACAAATAAACTCCAGCGCAAACTTCACCAGATTTTATTCATGCACAGTAACTGCATGTGTAGACATGCCCACAGAGATTATAGCATAAATTTATCCCCTTTTAAAGCTTCAGCTACAGGTTATTGTGCTTGCTAGTGTTTGCTTTATATGGCAGGGAAGAGTAACTTTCTCTGCTACAGGTAATGTTGAGGTGATCTTGTTGCTGTGATGGTCCAGGAAATACACAAAAGGCAAGAATTCTTTAGGGTGATACCTTTGATTGGACCAACTGCATGGTTGGGATAGACATAGGCAAACTTCTGGGTGTCACAGTACCTTTCCTTAAGCTTGTCGGAGAAAAGGAGACAGCAGAGTTAAGTAGCAGATAGAACCTCTTTTCTCTACTTCAGGAATTTCTGGTTGGCTTGTTGTGGCTGGGATTATCCAGGAAGTTTAATGAGATTATTACAGCAGCTCATTTTGGCTTTAAAATCTGTGGGTGAAATCTTGACCCCACTGACATCAGTGGGGATTTTGTCAGTTGGGGTCTGGGTTTTATCTGATGAATTCAAGCTTTATTAGAAGGTTAAGTTGGTGTTTTACAGCTGAGAAAGGAACTACCTGGACCATGAACTTAATATTCAGAAGTCCTTTTAAGATCAATAATAGTTTTGCTCACAGAATCCCAGCTTCCCTGCTGATCTGCATATTTGGTCCATCTACATTGATTTGGATCCAACTCTGAGTTATGACATGAAACCCAATGACTGGGAGGATGTGACTGAGCTTTGTTTTGACTTTTCAGGTATATCTGAATCTGGAACTTGAGAACAGAGCATAAACCCCTGGAAATTAAGAATGTCAGGCTTCACAATTTTCATTGCTTAGCTCAAATCAAGCTTAATGATTGAGTTAGAGACTTTTCAGTAACTACACCACCAAAAGCATCATTACAGGTTTCCAACTGCTAGAAATCAGGACCACTGTGCAAATTCTTCCTTATATGAGCTGTTTCTTCCCCTCTTTTATATGCATTAGGATGTCTTTTTTAAAATGTTTTTTGTATGCCTAGCTGAGGAATGACATGACTGGTTTTTTGTCTTTCTTCAATGTGAGGATTGAAAAAAGTTGGGTTTTCCAGGGATAAAGGAAGAGGGGATTTTTTTTAATCACCATTTTGGATCTTTACAAAATTGTTTTGGTAAAAATTATAGTTTCTGTAAAAAAGAGAAACCTAGATCTTAAATTTTCCATCAAGTTCTGGGTGTTCAGTTATGGGAGGTGCTGGAATAAAGTTAGGAGGCGGGGGACTCAAAGCTTCAGTGGCATGGAGTGGAGTGGGGTCAGGAGTTCCCTCCTCAATCCTGCAACCCCCTTTCTATGGGAGATGTTGCTGCTGGGAGGAGATGTGTCAGATGTTGCTTCCAAGAGCCAAGTTAACCATTCCCTAGCCCTGCAGCTATTGCCAAATTTAAGGGTTTGGGACCATTGTTTGCCATATGAAACTACAGCAGTTTCAAGGCAAGGGGAGGGTTAACTTGGCTGGTGGAGGTGATGCCTCCCTTCACAGTTGTGTCCTGCTTCTGTTTTGTTCCACATGGGAGGAACCTCAACCCCCCCGCCCCGCCCCATGCCTTCATTTCAGCACCTCAGGGTACAAACCCTACCAGGTATGAGTCTGCTGCCTAGGGTGCAAGCTGTACCAGCTATGGCTCTGCTGCATTTATGCATTGGTAGAGTAGTCTAGAAAGCAAGACTGAGCAACATAGTTTAGAGGCCAAGTATAACATGGAATCTAGCTTTGTCTGTTAGGTTGTCCATGGGTAAGAAATATGTATGAAGGCCAGAAGGGACCATTGTGATGATCTCTGATTTTGAGCAGACTCCAGAAATTCACCCAACAATTTATGTTGTTAATGTAACAGTTAAATAAAAACATATTGCTGAAGCCTAAGATCTCTCTGCTTCAGTAACACAGCAGAGAGTTCTGAGGCTGCTATCACTGCCTGAACAGAGGAAAGTAGGGGGCATGGAAGCAACTGGGTGCTTAGTTTCAGAGAGAGAGGATATGGTGGATCCAGGATTTGAAGGGGATGATCATGACACTGGGGAAGCTGAACTGGGTGTAGAATGGAATCCCTCAGATGAGAACATGAGGGTTGGGTTCTTTCCTATGTGACAATAAGGAATAAAAATGTAAAGCGAATGAATGCCAGATTCCTTGCTGGCACAGGGACAAAGGAGAGGCAGCTTGTTCCTTCCCCTGCTCATCGCTGCTGGGACTGGTACAGACCCTTTAGACTATTGTAACAGTGCAGGATCACTACTATGCTTGCCTTCTTCCTTTGAGAACCTCTTGGGGTGGGTAGAACAAGTTTTGTTACTCCACCTGGGAATAGAATCTCTTAGGGACCTTTTCAAGTTGTACACAGCACAAATGGATACAGGAGTGCACAGCTCTTCCACAATGGACAAGTCTATTCAGGAATGTTATTGGGGTGAAAACCATACATGCTATTATTGACCTGTGTCTCCCTCGTTTGTCCTTTCCCCAAGTTGATTAAGAGAAGCCAGAAGATTTAAAAAATGAAGTCTCCTTTGGGTGTAGTGAGCCCCACCCCCATAGTCTGAGTCTGCAGTTGGACAGGAAAACAAAACCAGGGTGGAGCTGAAATGGGAAGAACTCCAACCTGCTGGCTGAGTGTGGGCGGGAGCTATGACAGAGCTGTAGTCTTGGAGGTTCTCCAACTCCTTGCTGCAGAAATCTTATAGGGGAATAAAGGGATTGTGTGGCAGCCATCTCTGAAATGCCAAGCTAACTGCAGAGCTGGCAGCTGTGACCTAACAGGACTTGAGACTTGTAGTAAAAAAAAAAAAGAAAAAAGGAAGATATCTTTCTTATTTCATGGCTTATTTAGGCAAGAGCTGAGAATTAGAGCATTGACTGGGAAGAATTTGACCCCATACAAGTTACTGATTTATAAGGGATGTTCTCCCTTCCTTCCCTGTTCTCTCTGCTAGTGTTACTGGATCATAAGATTACATTTTAAAGACCAGTATTTTTAAAGAACCTCTTCTCTAGGTTTAGTTCCCTCCCTATAATTTCCCTCTTGAACAGATGGCCCAAATTCAGCCATCATTGAAGGGACCCAAATTACTTGAGGAGTGAATTGGGCCTATGTGCCGAAATGGTTTTGATGACAACAGAAAGCAAAAGAAGTGTTTAGTGGGGCCACAGCGGAGGCTGGTGCTCAAGGAGACTAATGGCAGAACGCTTTCCTCCTGGGAGCCAGAACCCAAAGTGTTTTTTCACTAGGTTCCTGCAGCTGGCTGCCATGCATTAGCTACATGCAATATTGGATAGGTCTTTGATTTGCTGCTTTTCCTGGAACAGCTCCAGTTGTCAGTTGGAAAGTGGTGTTTTGATAGTATTCAGTATGCCATTTAAAATTCTCAAGAGCCATTTTAACAAACAAGCCATAGCTGGAATATTCAGTCAGGATCTTTTCCTCAATAGTGTGTAAATGCTTTGGGTCAAATCTTCTGTTAACTCCTTCCCCATACCAACCTACTCATGTCATTTGTGGTTGTATGGCTAGAAGCAAAGGTCTTAAATTATATCTTTAGCCTTGTCAATATGTTTAGCAACATCTTGCACAACTTCTACAGAAGATTGTCATGTAGATCGCTGAGCCTGTATAAACAGGATGGCTTCAAGGAGGAGAAATGCATAAACATGATTGTGCCTTAGTCCTAGAAAATTCCTCCTCTAGCTTAATTAAAATATATGTGTTCTTGCATTTGCATGCTTAACCTCTGTTAATTAAGAGCCTCATCCCACATAATGCTTTTGCATGTGCATGACTTATGTGAGAATTCCCATGAGTAAAGTTACACATGTACATAGGCACTAGCAGACCAGAACCTTAGTATCTGACTGTTACTTTAATATCAAGCACCTATGAAGCAACAGTAGGCCTCTGATTATACTGATTCATGAAGATTATCCTTAAATTCAACTGATGGGGACTGATTTTCTTGAGCTACTGGGTGTTATTTGTACCCCATGTACACAGACTGATGCATTTGCCTTCATGATGCCCCTGCTACCTTTTCTGCCCTATGCAGTCTGGGAGACATTCTTTGTTAACAAAATAAGGGTCATAGGCCTCATAAAAGGATTAAATGCCCCCGGGGTGGCCATGATGCCCCCTGGTGGCGACATGGCTCCTATCCCTGGGTACCCTCCCTTTTCGCTCACCTGCCATGCCTTGATGGTCTTAGTTGATTTGTAAAAAGACAGGCTGCCCTAGGGTCCTAGAGAACCCTCATCCATCCTTTGACCAGCAGGTCCCTCCCAGATCCCATTAGTCCCAGTCCTGCCTCTCAAGCACTCAGTGGGCTCTCCTGGTCCGTCCATGCCCCCAGAACATCTGTTGCCTTAAGGGCTATTTGTGGTTTCCTTCCAGCCCTATAGCTACACCCATGTCTCATGGATGTTACTGATTATAACAGCAGGCCTCCAAGCCTTTGTTGGGGCTTCAGCCTTTCTGACTTTGGCCCTTTTTCTCTGGCTGGGCACCTCTCAGCTGGTATGCTGGACCGCAGCTTCTGGGCTGTAGCCCTTCTGGCCTCTTGGGTAGCAAGGGCACTGCTACAGCAGCCAGAAGAGCAGGCTAGCTGTGAATCATAGAAGGAAATCGCTGTGGGTGGCTGGAGTGGTTTTGCCTCTCTCAGGCACTGGGGACCTGGCTCTGATTTCACCCATCTCCAGCTATGTCCTTAGCCCTCTCCACTCCAGGCCATCTCCGGTTTATGACCTGCCCAAGCAGGACTGTAAACCTTGGTGTGCCGATCAGGAACTGCAGTGTGGTCTCCTCATTCACCCCTTATAGCTATGCTCAGTCCACTGGGTAATACTTCCCTGGAAGCAATAAGCTCCTTACTTCCTAGGTCAGCTGAGGTATCAGTGAGTTGCTCTTCTGCAGCCATCCTGCTCATGAGCTGCTTTTCCTGCTGCTTGCAGGCCATACTGCCCACTTGGTCTCAGGCACTGGTCTTATGTATGTCTAAAGCCCCACCCCTTCCAGTCAGGTGGCTCTCCAGCCACCTACAGGAGTTTCCTTCTAGGCTTGATGGCTGGATCTCAGCACTGGTGTAGCAGTGCTCTTGCTGCCTAAGCAGATCTCTGCCCAACTGTCCTTTTACTGGGCTGCTAGCCCTGCAATAGGCACTCATAGCCTATGGATCCTTGGTTGCCTGCTCCCCTGCAGCTAGCACATAATGGGTGCCTGGGGATCCTCACTGATGTTTCTCCCTTAAAATAATGGGAGCTTGTGGCTCCCTATTACAGGCCTTTACAAAGATATTGTAGCAAAGCGATTATGTTTAATACTGGTCAGAGCTTCAGGAAGTGTTTGCCATTCATGTTAACCATCTTGCTTTTCCTATTTGTTTTACAGATCTATTTTGTAATATTGTTTACCGTATGTGCCTCACATTCCTAATTGTATGCATGACGAGTGCTAAGTGTGTGGTAGATTGAGTGGCTTAGTTCTCTGCATGTTGCCATACTGCATTTGGACCAAATGGATTAATTGCTCTTTAATGCATGCAAAAAAATGTTTTTTTAAATTGAGGGCTCTCCTGGGATAGGGCTCCAGGTCAAATCTTCATGTGAGAGCAGGGAAAATTCAACAACCATTAGCTGTTACAGTATGCTATTCTGGAGGATAGAAAACTATGCCCTGTCCTAAGGATTCTAATTCTGTTCCTGCCTTCTTTTCCATTTATCTTTTTTCTTTCTCAGGAACCCCACCTACCACCCTCCCTCACCCCTGATGCCCTTTCAAGTGCAGAAAGAGCTCCTAAGAATCATGGACTACTTTTAGCATTTGCCCCAGAACAATTGTCCTTCCCTATCCCTCAGATCCTCAGGTGCAGCTGTGTGCCTGTTTGGGTGAAAAGGTGGTACACCAATAATGAAAGGAAGGGTAACTGCTGGACATGTCTTTTCACCTTAGTGAAACTCTAGAAAACTCTAGAAAAATTGTCTGTGAGCAGCAAAATACCTTTAAACCCTTAAAAAAGGAACCAATTTTAGAAGGACTGTTTGTCAATTAGATATCAGATTTAATTACATTTTTCAACCAGGAGACTCTATGAACCAATTATTGAGGCCTCACCCCACTGATATGGGATAGATCTGTTTGTGCAGAGCTCATGAAAAATCAGGGCCTTTGCTTCTATAGTGTATGTACAGCAGTCTTCTTTAGAAGTCCCATTTAGATCATATTTATTATCAAGAACTGAGTGCAGTAAGAAAATACAGGCTTCTTATAATAACAGAGCAGCTCCATGTTAAATATTTGTTCAGACCATAATTGCTTGTAAGAGAGCCAAAAAGTAAGTCCACCTGACCTTCAGTTGTTAGCCCCATTTCTCTTGTAGCATTTTCCCATCACCAAACAGGCTTGTAATAAATTTAATTTTAAGCTGGGTTTTGTTGCTGGTGGGCAGCGTTTGAATTTTTGTCTTGATATATTGTAAAATGGTTGGAAAGAGTTTACCTGCTTAAGATAACATCACAAATCAGTTCACCAATGAAAACTTCTACTGTATTTCTTTTGGGTAAAAATCCATTTCTAAAAAGTTGAACATAGCAGAGGAAGAAATTTGTGAACATATATAGTCATCTTGGCCTCCCTAGTCGATGTATTGCTGCCACCTTGTGACTGTTTGAAGAAACAGCAAATGTACAGTATTTGGATTGCTCCTACATGGACAAATAATATTTGTCCATCTTTTGCATCAGTCCTTGTGTATAGCTTAGTTCTTAGAGTATGGGCAAATGTATATTTGTAGCAGCTGCAGAAGGGAAGGAAAAGCAGCTGCTTAAGTGCTTGCAGCAGCTGTTACAGTGTAACTGGTATGTGTGCGTAATCCTGTAGCTAAATGGCCCCAATTTTGGCCTTGGATGAAGCAGGGCTAAAGTTGGAGTGGTTTTGATGCATTTACTACAGACTCATGCATATGTAGCAGTCACAGAAGTTCCCCCTTCCCTTTTGAAGCTGCTACAAATGTATGTTTGTGCATACCCTTAGATGAGGACTGGACTTTTGGTATGCTTCTAAAACATAGGGTGTGAACACACATGCATTTGGAAGCATTTCAGAAAGGGGAAGTTTCAGAAGGGCAGCAACTGTTAGGGGTGGACAAGCCAAAGAGGGTACAAATGTAGTACAGCTGCTCAACCTTTAGCACTGCTTCATTTAGAGTTAAAGCTGGAGCAGTTTTACTACATTTGAATTATTTCTGTCTTGTCTACCCATAACATAACAGCTGCTGCCCTTTTGAAATGGCTCCAGAAGTACACGTGTCCTGATCCACAGATGAACTGACTGGAATTTGTCCAGTTCAGGAGTGACTGAGATATGGCCCTTAGGCCAGATCCAGCCCATGGAACCATATCATCTAGCTCATAAGGCTCCCCATGGCTCTGGAAATTTGGCAGCTGGGGTGCAGTGGCAATGTTATTTGCTGTGGTTCCTGGAGTCATAGCAGCAATTAATTAACTTTGTTGCTGCTGCTTGTCCTGCTGCCAAATTTCCAGGCCCATGGGGAACCCCATTGGCCAGATGATGCAGCCCTATGTGCCGGATTGGGCCCATGGGCTGACCCCAGGCCACTAATCGGCCTGTGAAATGTGTTTGGTACCACTGATCTACTTTGCTAATTTGTCAGTGTCAAGTGATCTTGATTGAATTCTGGCTTCTGTGTTCCACAGAACTTTTTAATATTTGAACCATGAATTATTGTCTAATTGTTACAGGTGGACATTCTGGGAATGGTACAGATGCTTTAAAAATACTCCAACATTAACTCTGATTGAAGCGGTATTAAAGTTGGAACAGGTTGTTGCCAGCTTGTCCTCACACAACAATAAAGGGTCATCATTTTATGTTGCTTGAGTGTGGAAGGGTGCAGGGGAAATCCTAGAACCATTTTAATGAATGGTCTTTAGTTTACACTACCTCAGCTTTAAAGACACCAGTACTGCAATAGTCACCATTAAAATAACATGCAGACAATTGACATAGAGATAAACTGGAAAATCCCAGTTAACCTAAATTCTGGACTAACTGGAGGTTATTTATATCCCCTAGAGTTACCTCTGTTTTATCACTCCTAAATGGGAGTGCCTGAGATAGGATGTGGGAGGATCAAGCAGGGGTGAGTCCAGATAACTGCTGAGAATAAGAAGAGAAAAAAGATGCGGATTATGAAGTCCTTTCAGCTGATTATGCTGGCTGTCGTATCTGCCTCTGGCTTCCCAAAGCGCAGAATGCAAGCAAAGCTTGTATGAAATGCTTTGAAATTCCTTATAGTCCTTTCTTTCTCCTTATACTATTCAGAGGTTTAGTATATCTTCCTGAAACCTTCACAATTCACCTGTACTGGAGCTGACATGTGATTTCCCTATAGAAATGCAGAATTATTTCAGTTTGCAAGATGTTGCTGTGTGATAACAGCTGTCAAATATTGACTCAAAAATGACCAAATTGTACATGAACAAAATGCACTTTGAATTCAAAATTAACTTGGCTGTCATTAAAACTGCATAGCATGGGACATGTGGCCCAACTCCAGATACGGCTTTTTAGTATCTCTATTTTGGCAAATGTATTGCATTTGCCTCTCTTTCAAAAGAAGCAATTATATTTTCATGCTGCTTTTGAAGGAGGAGTGAATTTGGGATATAATAGAAGTTCCTTTTAGTGACATAACCTATTCTCCGTTTACTTCCAGCTCTGCTGTACTTGGGACTTAATCCTGAAAAAATTATGTCCTTGGATAGTGTTGAAGACTATGCGAGATGTAAATGAAGGAATATGCATAGTTCCTTAAATCTTGCATGTTTCTTGCAGAACAGAAGCCTAATATAAGTCTATCTCTGAACCTGTGTTTACGTGACTGCAGTGGTTTGAATCTGAAGCTGATTCTCCTTTTCTGGTTCTCTTCTTTTGCTCTTTAAAGTTGTGTATCACCCTTCTATTGTATCAGGCTGCTCATGTTATTGATGAAAATATATAGCACTTCTTTTTTTCTTTTTGTAGATTGAAGAACGAGCAGAGTTTTTGAACAAATCCGCTCAGAAGAGGTAAAGTAATAAACTGCTAGTTACAATAAAATAAATAGGTTAAATCAAAGCTGGAAAGTGCTTGATCAGAGTAATCATATCTTTCTTTTTAATCCCTACCCCAAACAGTGGTGCAAAGCCCACTCACTCTGCAACAGTTGTCTCCAAGATTGACAGCCGACTTGAGCAATACACAAGTGCAATTGAGGTATGTGGAACTGTATTAACTGAAGCAGGCGATTGCTTTTGTGGCTGTTCTAATCAGATCATCTTTTAGCATCTAAGTGTTCACACTTACCTGAAGCAGCCTTCACAATTCTGCAGCTCCTTTATCGCTACATTTTCCTGCTTCTGTCTAAAGCCTTAGTTGCATCTGCTGTTCTAGATGGGGGTTTGAAGGCCTCTAAAAACCAGTAAAGTACTCAGCCCAGCATCCTCATATATTAGGCACCTTCCTGTCCCTGCCTTCCTAAAAGACAGGAGGGCTTAACCAAAGATGTGTGACTCATGATAGGATCAGAGAGTGACTCCATACCAGAGCCAGGAACAGAGTCCACATCTTCAGCTCCTAGTTCTGTAGTCTGACCATAAGAACAGGCCTCCATGAATTCTTTGTAGTATAGTCTCTGTTGAGACAGTTTTACCACCCTGCACAGGTAGTAAAAGTAACACAAGGGGTGGGGACAAGTGGGGCACCATGCTGGATGCCAACTTAGAGGGGGCACCAGGGTGGCAGCCCTGTGGGGATCCCATACCATGGTACAGCAGCCAGCAGCCTAGGGATTTTAAATCCCTGGGGAAGGTAAGGCTTCGGCTCACTCAGCTCACTTTTTCCTCTGGCACTCAGTAGCACACCCCCATTTTCCCTGCTCCTTCCACAAGCCCTGGTAGGGTTTTGCCTAGGGTACAAACCTTGCTGCGGATGCCAAATGAGGAAGGAGAGGAAGAGAGCACAATAAACTTTGTTATGTGACTGTGTTAAAGAATCAGTCTTGTTTTTAGTACCATTGTAACTTAGATAAGGAAAAGAGCACATGGTGTAGATGCTATACCCTATTCAGGTTGAAGCCCTGAAAAAAACACCCAGTCCTTATCATTGTCCTTGTTCACCTGGACACTGTTAAATTTAAAGAAGTGGTACAGAATGGGTGTCTTACAACTGTCCTCTTTCCCTTTGGAATCTGAGTAAGTCATAAGTGTAACAAGTTCAAAGGGCCTAAAACTTTACCATGTGTCCTGACATTGTATTAGACACCTACAGATGAATGTGTGAGGGTGTAACAATAGCCCCATCCTTCCACAAGGTGGGATTCTTTCAACAGGGAGCTCTGGTGTTGCCATGCCAGAAACATTGGAACAACGAGCATCAGTGATTGGTGCTCTGTTGAGTTCAGTAAATCTGGACTGATGTGTGCGTTGAGTACATGGGTGAATTGGCTCTTTGTGACATACAAGTTGGCTTTTCATGCTGGAGAAGTAGGGCAGAGTTTTGAAACAATGTGACTGGCCACTGTACAGCCACCATCTAATTTTAATGGGTACCTGTAGACATGCCCGGAGGCAGCTCCAACGTGTTGTAATTACTGCTCTGAAGTTCTGTGATTAATTGAGTCTGCTAGAGCGTGCTACAGCCAGCCTCCACGTCTCATGTATCAGTGCCCCACATTTCAAAATGGTGTGGGGCCCAGAGATACTGATTCTTGAGATGGTGTGGGCGCTTTAACTAAAGTGGCTTTTGCAGCTGCTTTAATTAAAGCACTCTTCCCTCTGCTCCCTTCCCATCCCCAGAGCATGAGGCACGTGTAAAAACACCCAATGTGCTGATGCAGAATTGCTGATTTTTTTCAACAGGGATATGCAGTCTTAAATTGATATGCAATTAAGCATATACTTTACAATACTTGTGACTGTCAGAGACTGTGGCTATAGAGAGGCTGGCACTAATATTTGGTAACCCTGTAAAACTGTCCCATCTTACAGATACTTTCAGCTCCTGAAGTCTGTCCCAAAGGTTTAAGAAAGTAATAACTTGTTAGCATCAGAGGGAGAAAGTGGAATACACTGTATTTATCAATCTTTATTAGGGCCTTTCTCTCAGAGTATCCTTCCCTTTTTACTTATGTAGCAACCAGAGACAATTTTTTCTGAGGGAGATGGATATGCTTGAGAGGGTGCAGGGCAAACTCAGGGGTCAGCACAGTTTTGTGAGCATGTGTTCTTTTGCAGTTTACCACAAACCTTGTAAATGCATGTGCACAAAATCTGCAGGAATGTGGTTCCCATAAATTAGCCTATTGTAGTGTTGGACACAACTGTATTTAAAAATGGGTGAGGACTTCAACCATATTCTTTCTAAGAAATCTTTCTCTTCGTCACTTCATATTGTCATCAGTAGAACATATTGCTAGTTAACATGCAATGTATTGCTCAGTAAAGCTCCAGGGCTCTAGATCACTCCTGACACCAGTTTTAATTTTAAGCACAAAGTAGTCTGTCTCTTGCAGGGCACCAAGGCTTCAAAACCTACCAAGCCAGCAGCCTCTGATCTTCCAGTCCCAGCTGAGGGTGTTCGTAACATTAAAAGCATGTGGGAGAAAGGGAATGTTTTCTCATCACCTTCTGGGACAGGGACACCCAATAAGGTATATATTTCTGTTTTGCCTATTGTTTATATAGGACCTGATTCTGCACTCCATACTTCTGTGAGTATTCGTTCCTCTGAGCAGTCCTGTCAAAGTCATTGGAAAAGAAAGAGGTTCAGCATCTTGAAGGATTGGGTCCACAAATACCCAGCTACCAGTTTGAGATTGACTACAACATTAGGCAATGCGGGGAATTTAGTGCCATAGTGGGTTTAGTTATAAAGTTCCTGCTGGGACACCACATGTCATATCTGACAGCTACAACTGAGAAGCTCAAACTATGTAAAGAGGCTCTCTGAGTTGTGATGGCTGTTTTATGATGCAAATTCTTACATAGTCTAAGCTTTATGAAATGGGTTAGTCTGACAATCAAAAACTTGCCTGAAATGTGGGATGGGTGGGTAATCCTTCTAGCTTAGCTCACCTGGTGTCAGTGCTGTGTTGATAACAACCCTGAAAATGTCATTTTCAAGGCTCATGTTAGAGGCAAGGCTCTGTGAGTATCAGTGTGACAAACCTTCGTAAAGTGTCAAGACTTTAGAGGCTGAGGACAGGTTCTGAGTAACAGTGAAACCAGCATTGATGAGGTGGGAAAGACTGAGAGCATACTGTGCCTGCTGTTGAACTAGCTGTTTAATTTTAATTGGCTTAAGCAGCTTCTTTAATATTGAGATCAATGGGATTTGGAAATGGCTTGTGCTATATGCACAATTTAAATGGTTGCCAGTTTACCCAGAAGAGTCTTAAGTGGCTTAGATTGTAGTCTGACTGCTTCCAGCTTGTTTTTCATGGGGGTATTTGCAAAGGTATATTGTATCATCTCTCTCTAAATTTATAAACCAGAGGTCCATGTGAGCTGAAAGATGCTCAGCAAGTGTCAACAGAACCAGCAGGCATTGATTTAGGTGCTGTCGGCTAAGTTCAGAGCCAGTGGTGACCACTTTTGCTGTGTATCTTAAGAAATTACATTAACAACTTGTTTTGATGTTTAGGTCTCTGGTATATTGGAATTTAGGCTAAAGTGCTTTTCACTTGGGACGTGTAATATCTTCACACTATACAGGATGAATTCCAAACAGTCACAGACTTCGGGGAGAAATTTTTCTTCAGTTTGGGGATTTGATTTTTCTTTAACCCTGAACTATGGATCTGTTAGGCAGGATTACATTAAAAAAAAATCCAGTTAAATTGGTAAATGGTTATTTTGCAGGAAACAGCTGGACTGAAGGTTGGTGTTTCCAGTCGTATCAATGAATGGCTAACCAAGACCCCAGAGAGCAACAAATCGCCTGCTCCAAAACCTTCGGTAAGTAGATCTACAACACTTGGCTTTTGGAGTATGGGTTCTCATTTGTGCCAATGGGAGAAAGCAATAAGGTAAATCTGCTAGGTCAAGAAATTAGATAGTCCTGTGGAAGGGATGGTAGGACGTTTCCCTACCAAGATTCTCAAGTTTACAGAAACACTAAGGCTGGTAAATAGGGATGAAGTTACATGTTACACTAAATCTCTGGAAGTGACGATAAGTGGTGTTAAAGTTAGAACGTGCTGTGAGCAGTCACTTGTTAAAGGTTAATAGAGTTTCTTGCCTCCAAAGCTTTGACTTGTCACTAGAGGGCTGGTGAGGAGTGGCATTGCTAGGATCTAGGACACTTGGGGACTGTCCCCAGGGACAAGAGCAGTGGCACAATATGTGCCGCTGATACTTATCCTCAGGGATGCCCATGCATGTGCACTCTGGCATGCGTCATGTTGCCCCAGGTGGGGTAGGGGAGGCTGGAGCCAGCACCTGGGGTCCTGGGGGCCTCTGGGGGCTGCACCCACGGTGATCCCGCAGCAGGGAGCCTGGCCGGCAGCTGAAGCATGGCTACACCTGGCCAGGCTCCAGTTTCGGGTGACACATGCTGCATACAGGATTTCATCTTTTTTATCACAGTTTTTTTTTGACACCAGGATCCCCTTAAGGATGGTGAGGTTCCCCTGGGTTTCAAAGTCCATTTGTGGAAAAGTTTCTTTGTGAATATGCAGATTAGGCTGAGACATGGCTCCAGCAGGTTTCTTTCCTGAAGGTCAGATGTCAGGCAGGGAGTTGAATTTTTCTTATTTCCTGCTTAGCAATGAAGTTTACATTTCTAAATGGCTAATTACAGTACCTTCCATCTTTCAGGGATATCGTTTGTATCCAAAGGGTTTGTACCTGAAAGCTTGCAAAGAATTTTTTTTGTTATTATTTAGTTGGTTTAATAAAAGATATCACCTCAAGCCCGAGAGTTGTCTGCCTCTGCTTTTTAGACCAACATAGCTACAAGCTGTATCCCTGAAGGCTGCCAGATTTTATCTCTGTTGCCATAGTAATCCCTGCTTCAGTGACTGCAGGAGCAGCTACCGTAGGATTGCTCACCTCAGCTACAAAGAGTGCCTGGTCCGGACCTCCAGTAGCTGCCTTCATTAGTGGAGTGTGGGGCTTTCTGGCAGATACAGCCACAAATGAAGGATGGAGGCACAAACCAATGCCCCCTCCTCACAGCCAAGTAGGGAAAAATAGGCTGAGAGCATTTCACAGAGGAAAAAACAGGAATGGGAACACGGCAGAGGAAAAGGGCTGGGCGTAAACTTCAGTTGCATCATAAGTAATGATGATTTTGGTGTTTTATTGAAAGAAGCCTTCTCCTGATGTCTGTTGTGTTGTCTGCTCAGTAAATAAGGTATCTCCCCGCTAATGTAGCATATGTTTTTTTTGATTTACGTATCTGTTATCTTTTAATAGGTTTGCTTATAATTTGCAATGGCTGCTCTTTGTAAATCAGCATTTGTCAACAGCTGTGTAACACTGTGTAACCACAGTGCCTGAATAAAGAACCCCCTTCCTCCCCAAACTGTGATAAGTGCTCAACAGCAGTTAAAATAAATTAGCATAGAGGCAAACTCTTATATTTTTAAAACTTTCTTTCCTTTTTCTAAATGACAGTGAGAACCTGGATCTAACCTCTCCTTTCCTCAACCATCTCTCTCTCTCTCTTTCTGTCTCTCAGCGGATTGTTCTTTCCTTTCAGTCTCTCTCCTTGAGTGGACTCCTCTAGATGCCTGCTTGCCTTCTGTTTTTTTTTGGATTGGGGGGGCCTCTTTGCTAAGCTGGTCAGGTAAATTTGTTTATAATTTACTCTGAGCAATTATACAGGTGTAAATCTAGGGTTTTAAGGCTATTTATAAATCACGATGGTCTCCATTCCTAAGCCACCTCTTTTTTTCTTCCTCCCCAGCCCTAAGGCATAGCTGTCCTTCCTTCTTTCTTTCCCAAAATCTAAAACAATGTTCTTTGCCAACTGTTGGAGACATGAAGTTCAGGAACAGCCTCCTCACGGGGCGATGGGGAGGATGGAGGTGGGGAGTAAAATTGCTGTCTAGTTGTAAGACGAAGCCTTTTGAGTTTGGGAGATAATACGCGATTTGTCTACAACAGCAGAGGATAGGACTCTGACCCATGAGATTTCTTTCAGTTTTATACTGGAGAAGTGAGTCATGTGGCCAGTCCTTTGGAGATTTGTGCTGTCAGTATTGTTGAACAATTTTTTTTTGGAGGTCAAAAATTGCCCAGCAACAATTGTAACTTCTGTAGCTTTGTTTTTGGCACATTCTAGAGAGTCACAGCTTATTGAAGTATATCCATGATCCCTGGCTGGACTTTGTCTACTAGACTTTGGGAGATGTGGACAGGCCTCTGTCTGGAGGTTGGATTGCAATAATACAATAAATTCTGTTGTTACAGAACTGTAAATCCACCTGACTGCAGAATTTTGCAGAGCAGTACACATGCATCCGGGGTGAATATGTGAATGGCCATTATGTAAATCTTGCTATACAGTGAGAAAAAATGTTGTGCATTGTTTTGGGTGTTCATAAAGTGTTTCCTTTTACATTTACTGTCTTTAAGAGAAAAAAACACAAAAACCATTGTCTTTGCACTTAAGAGGCACTGAGGAAATAAAATACCAGCTGCTGTCTCTGCTACTTACGGAATGGCTGTTGAACCCATTCTCTGTCTTAGAAATGAAAAAAAGCCGTATTTTCCCTTCTTTGCTCATACCTGCTTGTATGGCATATATCACAGAAGCAAAAAAAGGATGTACATAATGTGTAAATAAAGGTTCTTCAGGCCAAACTTTGCCATCAGTCCCTGTTCTTATGTGAAAAACTGTCATGAGTGGGATTTGCACAGTTCTCGTGTGGGTGTTCCTGTGGGAAGTTCCTGTTGGGCAACACAGCCCTTAATTTGCCTTAATAACACAAATTTGAACTAATCTTGGTTTCTATTCTCTTGCTTCTCTTCCAAAAATAAAACAGGATTTAAGACCAGGAGATGTATCCGGCAAACGTAATCTCTGGGAGAAGCAGTCAGTTGAAAAGACAACTTCTACTACTAAGGTAACATCACCATAGGCCAGCAAAAGGTCTATGCAGCACTGAATTTTTAAGTCCCTTTTATGAAGAACTAAGTGTTAGTCCTTTGCTAGGAATGAATGTTTCCATTATGAATAATAATAATTCTTCATAATAATTCTTTTTATATATATATATATATATATATATATAAAAAATCTTATTTAAAAATGGATTTTTTTTCAATGCAGGTAACGACTATGGGGAAAAAGTCAGAGACTAATGGTAAGTGAGGCTAATTATTCTCCTGAACATTAAATGGAAGCCTTTCCACATTTTCATACAGACGTATACAGCTTTTAAAATGATAATACCATTAATGGTAATAAAAAGAAATTGCTTCCTTTGCCTTTCAAACAAATTAGTTGCAATTATCACTTCCGTAACTAACATGAAAATATTTTGGAGTTAGAAGTCCAAATCTGGCTTCTATGATGACTAAATCAATATAGTTCTCTAGTTGTTTTCTCAGCCTGGTGTGAACAACATATGTAATACATTTGATGTAGCCGCAGCCTTCCATTAAACTCTGTGAGGTCCAAAGAATGAGACAGTCATTTTACTAACAGAAGTTGTCAAGCGTCTGGGAATAGTCCTTTTAAAGTCTGTAGTGGGAGTGGATCTGATTTTTTATTTATAATAATAAAAAAAGCGACTAGCTGATTGAGGCTAATGTCACAGCATTGTTTATCTAAATGGTTCCATTGAAATAGAAACCTTCAAAACATCTTAAAACAAACCCATAAAATAATGCTAAACAATACGAACAGCTAAGAGTAAAGTCTCAAGAAAAATGAACAGCCACTTGCTGCTTTTTAAAAAAATTAATCTTGGAAATCAGTGAGTGCCTTCAACCTCTGTAAATTCATCTGAGCAGACTTCAAATGCTCTTGGCCTCAGGCCTGCACTGGCTGCCACAGCAAACTGGTACCTTCTCACACTGCAAGCTGTGCTTAGCGTTTCCATTTTGGCCATGTTAGGGTTGTATAGCGTGAGAATTTTGAGATGGCTGTTTGGAAAGGAAAAAGCAAAGAATGCCAACCAGAGGAAACAAGCCTCTGAGAAATACAAGGGTGGGGAACAAAGAGTTCTCTGATCAGTTTTAACTGTTTAATAAAATTAAGAAGCCTATCCAACGGGATCCTTTCAATTTAGCCTTGAAGAGAAAACAATGGCAATCTACACCGCAGACTGAAAGATACAAAACTCAATCTAAAGGTTAATGTGTGCATAGTGGGCTTTATCACTCTGGCATTTAGAAATTGGTCTTGTAACAATAGCTACCATGTTTGTAGGAACTGTGAAAACTAAATGCATTATATAAAAACTACCTGTCCTATCAGGTGAGCTTTGTTCTTATTTGACAAGGAAATTAAGGAAAATATCCAGAATGACACAGCGCTAGATGCTGTCTGTTCTGTCATTGATTTCTATGGGAGTAGGCCAGATCTAAGCAATTATGACACTACCAAGTAATTTGCCCCAAATCATGTGTGGAGATGGTGTCAGTAGAAGAACTAAGATTAAAAGTTCCAAGTGCCAGACTTTGGTTAGCTGTCCTTTATTCTGGGAATTGTAGAGTTTTAGAATCATAGAAAAGTAGGACAGGAAGTGACCTCAGGGGATCATCTAATCCAAACCTTGCTCAAGGCAGGGTCATCCTATCTAAACCACGCTAGACAGATGTTTGTCTAACTTGTTCTTAAAACTCTGGGAACAAACCTCGTGCACAACCAGCAGTCAAAATACATTAATAATACCCTTTAATGGCCACAGGTAAAGCAGGAGGATGAGGTCACTGTCAGTGTCCTGCCACTGCAAGCACAGCAAGTAGCTTTAAAAACTATGCTCAAGAGATGACCAGAATGGAATCTAACTTAGCACATCAGCAACTCTCAACCATTGGGAAATGCTGGATAGGGAACATGCTTTGTAGTACTACCTGAAGTTTCTTTATAGAAGGGCCATTGTGCTCCCACTATCTGCTTCAAAGGTTTTTCACTAGAAAGGATACTCATATGAAATCTTGCTCCTCCAGTGGAGCTATGGAGCACTTCTGAGTGTACTGACTGGCCAAGAAGCTTGGTGTTAGGTCTGTACTATGCCTTGCTTCTTACAAGTGCTCTGAAGAGATATTTGAGTTACTTGGGAACTGTGCCTTCTGT
Organism: Crocodylus siamensis; assembly: GCF_052110815.1. NCBI lineage: Eukaryota > Metazoa > Chordata > Crocodylia > Crocodylidae > Crocodylus > Crocodylus siamensis. The sequence goes on from NC_143398.1 coordinate 116,114,658, forward strand.
ATAGCATTGGCATATTCATATGGTTGGAAGGGACATTAAGGGTCATCTAATCTAAAGCCCCTAAACAGATGCAGTACTAGCTGTTACTAAGCCGTTCTAGACAGAGAGCATATAGGGCTTTTCTTGGAAGCTTTTATATAAAGGAAAAATCTGCAACTTCCCTGGGCAACTTGTTCCATTGCCCTATTGTTCTTACAAGTTAAGAAGATTCTGCTTTACAACAATTTAAAAACACTTCTTTAACTTCAAGCAATTTCTGATGTTTCTTTTTCTCAGCAGGTTTGAGACAATTTGAGAAAGAACCGTAAGAGGCTACTAAAGATGCTGGACCAACTCAGTTGAAAAAAAAAAGTGCTAAATTGTGCTTTTTATATTTATGTTTATTTACCAAATGTTTTTTTTTTGCATTATCCCAGTTAAAACCATGTATATTAGCACTGTATTTAATAATCAGTCTAGACATTCATCATAATAGTACTGCCTTTGCACAAGAGCCTTTATTCCTAAAGAAACCCATGCTGTGAAATATATCGACCTTTCTACTGATAGAACTAATTATGTAGCTGAACAGCAATTCCAACTGACATGAGAGATCAACTCAAAACTGCATGTACAAATTGAGTTGCATGAAAAAGTTGTGCAGTGAACCTATAAAAACAGTGGTTACTTTTGGAATACAGAAGTCTTTCTTTCTGCACTTTAAGGCATGGAAGAAGTATCTTTAGTTGACAATGTAATATTTTCTGTAAGTTGCCCATGTCATGAAAAATACTGCATCAATAACTTGTTGAAATTTTGTTTTATACTTTTTTAAAGTATCAATTTTTCCATTCTAGTTTAAGTTAATACCTAAATTTGGATGATTATGTTAGCTGACAGCGGTACTGATACTTTTTTTTTTTTTGTTAGTGACTAGTAATTGACTGCAATTTAGAACATATACACACATAGCTTTACAAAGTTTAGCTTTAAGGCACTACTAATGGTAGAATGCTTTAATACATGTAGAGTATTATATTTAGTAATAAACATACATAATTAGCCAATATCACAGCTTTTTTAAAAAAATAAAAATGAAACCACACACTTTTCTATAGTAAGATTTCATAAATGCCATTAGTGGAATGGTGAGATAAGTATTAATTTTTTTTAAATGTCAGAAGCCCAATAATGGGTAATTAAAAAAGAAAGTTATAGTTTTAAGAGCAAAAAAAATAAGGATATAGAGGGTCAAAAATAAGTCACTTGTATAAAACACTGTAGTTTAATTTATATAAAAACTACTATAAAAAAATAAACACAGTTGGGGCTTGTTTCAAATTACTGTACACTAAATCTTGCCATTCATCAGTGCCGTATACTAGATACACTTAAGTATTCAAACTGAACACACTTCTCTCTTACAGTGTTCTTATTTTTTAAACTCTATCCCAAATACTTTATCTGTATATAGTAAACACAAGGCTATAAGAAGTCAGCTTGGTTTGAATTTACATGACATAAGGTTTATCATTTACATCTGACAGTGTATGAGTGGAACAAACAAGGCAATTAGAGTAGCTATAAATGCATTCATAAGAGCTTTCTTGTGCATTTTCACCGTGTCATCTTTTGTAGCAACTGATTTACTTTTTTTTAAAGGAGGGGAAAATGTATTTCAGTCCAAAGATGAGCTCCTCTGCTTAGCTGAAACATCTTGTTTACATATAGAGCTGCATTTAGCTACCTGTAGGGAGTGAAACTGTGCAAAGAGTGCCTGGCTTTGTCTATGAATTGTCTTTTTGTTTTGGGTTATTGTACACACTCTCTGAATCTTTCAAATACTTTTGATAGCTGCAATAAAAAGATTTGTTCAACCATTGTATTCTGAAGCTGCATCCACAATAAATGGAGTATTTCCATTAACACTCCCTGCTTAATGATTTGGAATGCACCATTTGTAACTGGAATAATGTTAATAGTAATGTCAAAGAATGCATTGCAGACTGAAGTTCAAAGAATATAGCCTGTTTGTAGACATGTTCAGCGTTTTCTAAGCCGTGTTAACAGATTCATATCACACAGCTCAAATCAAATTTCAACTTGAATTAAGGTTTAACAGATGATCATTGACAGTCCCGTAACACACTCAGCTCTTGGCCTAGGTGTGTGAGTTTATGCTGTGGGAAGTAATTAGGAGGCAATAATAAGCCTGTGTAACCAATGCTACATTGTTGCAGTTGTCTAAAATGCCATGCAGCTGACTTGATACTTAGTCACTGTGGCCCATTCATACAAGTGAGCACGTTTGTTTCCCCTGGGGACAACAAGCAGCGGGACACCTTGTGGAGCTGCTAGTTGTCCCCAGGGAACACCTGTGCCATGCACCAGGTTACTCTGGGTGGGGTAAGAGAGCTTGGGGCCCGCACTGGGCTGGCCCCAGCAGCCTTACCGGGGGTTCTGGGGTCCTCCTGAGACTGCAGCAGTGGCGATCCTGCCATTTAGAGCCTGACTTTCCCTGTAGTGTGGTGCTGGCTGGCCAGGCTCCAGTTCTGAGTGGCACGTGCTGCCCTTGCACATGCTGCTCTGGTTTTTTTATATTTGTGTGCAGGCTTTTTTGATCCCTGGATATCCAGGGGTTAAACCCACCCCTGCCCCCCATGCTGCTCCCTTGCAGCTTGGAGAACAGCTGAATGTGCGGTACACAGTGCTGCAGATGTGTCTGCTATGCCACATTCTGGACGCAGCCTGTGAGGTGTCGTTGGTACATATGACTTTATAAAAGGTGTTAATTTGTGCATGATAGGCTCTGTTGTGTTGGAAAAACCCAACTGAGTTTCCCTTGAGTGGATTGATATTTGAAATACCTATCTGCTTATCTGAGTTCCTAATGAGTGTTTTTTCTAAAACCATCATCATATATACGTGTTTAATACAGTTTAACTTGCCTAATGTGGACTGCCCTAGTCTTCATTACTTTAATTCTCATTCAATGAGGATTAGTTAGTTCAGACTGGAGCCAATTTTAATTCAGACTACAGGTGTCCATATGTATATAGTGACAGTTGTAGCCTGAATTAAACCTAGAAAAATGTAATGTCTATAGATGCCCTATAGTGTCTGTCATGGCGCCAATATACTATCCTGTACTTGCAATGGAAGTGTTAGTATGTGGCTTTAGCCTTTGTAAGGGTGACTGGTTCTCTTATTCTGCTCTACAATTCAACCTGTTAAATTCAGTAAGTTCTGCTTTACTGGTGCAGTCTTTTGTGAACCTAATTTGACGAGCATTTTCTGTATAGCACTTGTGGTATTTCTTCTTCCTGCCAAAAAAGTTAGGTTCATGTCTTCAAAGTCATAATGCTTGGATGATTGCATAATGAAGCCTTAGGGAAATAAAGAACCAGCTACAGATGTCCTTCCCTCCCCAAAGCTGCTCTTCCACGTAGGGTTTGGAGTATGTCTGGTGGTCCCATCAAATCAGGTAAAAAAAAAAAAAAAGCACAGGTACTCTCCTAGAGAAACTTGACCTAAGGAAACACTAGTAATAGTGGGGTTTGTGAATGGGGCAGACTTCTGTCTTTTATGTCATTAAGGCTGGAGGGAGAAGAATTAACCCCTTAAGGGACTAAAAGGCAATGTTCTACGTAATGCTATGCAGGGTTGTGTGCTGTCTAATGTGTGCAATATTCCTTGATTGCTGGTGATTGTTAATAAGGTTTTCCATATGGTGTGTGGGAAATCCAGGGCACAGAGTATGGCATTAGCATAGTCAAAGACAACGTTGAGCAGCGTAGACATACCATTCGGTTAAGAAGATATAATGCAGCCTTTTAGAAGGCACCACCTAAGAAATAGTCTGCATCTAGAAAGCCAGGTAGAAAGGAAACAGATTGGCACCAGACATATACCTTGGTGGTATATGAAGGTTCTGAATGGCAGATGTGCTTAAAGAGCCACTAACTGGAAGGAGATGTAAATTAACCATTGAAGTGAAGCAGTGGCTGGCCACTGGAGGGTCTGGAGGAGGAGCTGCTACTGGTTAGTGGCCAGAAGTCATCCCTCTGTCCCTCCTTACTTCCACTACCCCTCCCACGACTTCTCCCTAAAACACTTCTCTGGATGCAGCACTTCATTTTCCTAAAGTACCCTTGTCCTTGTCAATCCTGTAACTCAAATTATGGGGGCTGAAGTTTGAGGGTTCAAACCCTGGTAATTTGTGAGGATGAGATGATTGCTATAAATGTTCAGTCTTATTATTAGTATTATTTTTCTTTTTCAGTACACCCAGCAAGTCACAACTCCTTTAACACAGCATGGTTTGGAAAGTTGAAATATTCATTTTACTGTCCATGCTAATGCAACCTTAATATAACCCCTTTTGTGCATATGTTGGCCTTTATGTAATCATTTTTTTTCCCAGAAGGCATTTACCTTGTCAAGACACACACCTCTTCTTTCAAGTGACTAACTCTTCAGTTTAAGTAGAGTTGGAGTGTTGTTGTAGCCATGATGGCCAAGGAAATATATGAGAAGTTAAGTTGTTTTGGTGATATCTTTTGTTAGACAAACCATACAGTTGGGGGAGATGTTAGACAAGCTTTTGGGCTTGAAAATCAAATCTGAAAAAGGGCACTAGACCCAAAAATTTACCTAACCTGTCTCCCAATTATACAGTTGGTCCAATAAAAATATCACTAAAACCTCAGTTATTTTTGCAATTTAAATAATGTGCTTGGCAAAGCTTAACTGTGATCCTCTTACTGAAGTTTCTAGTAGCTAGTGCTACCTCAAGAAATAGCAAGCTGAAGGGAGATTTAATGGCAGATTCAGAGGCACTGGACTGCTTCATATTTTAAATACTGTATTTACTTTACTGCCCTAATAATTAGATTCTATATATGGAAAATTTATAAATTTGGTATAATTTTCTAGGTATAGAATCTAACTATTGGCCATTTGTGTTGAATTTGGTTCTGCCTCACTGCTACAGAAGGGAAAATAAATCTGGGGGTCAGGTAGCCCCTTTGCCCTCTGCACCCCAACTTCTTCCCACTACAGCCCCTACCCCCCCTCCCTTCCTTACCATCGGACCCCTGCTCTCCCTGAGCACATGGAAGGAACATATTTGAAAAAAACTGACCTTGAAATAAACATAGCTGTGGTAATGTTTATAGACTACCCGCATACTTAGTTCATCCAGAATTGATGCATTTTACCTTTTTTGAAACTGCTGCAAAATTTAGCATAGGTACTCCATAAACACATTTTCATGTAGGACTTTGGTACTTACTTATACATAGTATATACTATGCATGATATTAATCCAAAGCCAAAAGGTTCATAATATAGCTTGTTGGCTGGGCCCCAGCAAAGTGAACAGCATTTCAAGCCATGGTGATTCTGCAGCTCAGCACAACTCAGTGTGTGAGTCAGTGTTAAGGGGGACTGCACTCAGTGGGCAAAACTATGTGTTTTATTATTCAGATGGGCTGTACTAATCTCTCCTTGTTTGTCCAATATAGGCCATGCACTTTAGAATTATGCACAATGTTGTCTGCTTTTAATCTTCTTCATATTTGGTTTCCACTATTGAGCACATGCTGCTTTCATCAGCTGTTCAAAAATAGGTCATATATTTAATGCAGTTTCCTTGTATAAGATGAAGGGTTTGATTTCCTTACGTTGATTCCGTGAAAAATCTCGTCTTGTATTTGACTAGATATTGCCACCATCATATCTCAGACAGTGAATAAGAACTGATACAAAGCTTAGTTTTTACTCAAACTGGAAATTAATTGAAACCTGAGAACAGGCACTCTCTACTGCCAATTCTAAGACAGTACTATGCTAGTATTTTTAGCTTCCCTTATTTTAGGCCAAACTGAGTTGGGATGGATTGTATCCTCAAAAAGTTCACAAATGACACCAAGCTGGCGGGGGGAATAGTAGATAGGCTGGGGGGTAGGGCTAAGATTCAGAGTGGCCAAGACAAATTGGAGGATTGGGCCAAAGGACTCTCATGAGGTTCAACAAGGACAAATGCCAAGTCCTGCACTTAGGACTGAGCAATCCCATGCACAACTACAACCTGGGGACCAACTGGCTGGGCAGCAGCCCTGCAGAAAAGGATCTGGGGGTTACAGTGGACAATAAGGTGGATATGAGTCAGCAGCGTGCCCTTGTTGCCAAGAAAGCCAACAGCATACAGGGCTGCATTAGTAGGAGCTTTGCCAGCAGATTGAGGGAAGTAATTATTCCACTCTATTCTGCACTGGTGAGGCCAGATCTAGAGTACTGTGTCTAGTTTTGGGCCCCCCGTGATAGAAAAGATGTGGACAAATTGGAGAGAGTCCAGTGGAGAGCAACACAAATAATTCAGGGGCTAGGGCACATGACTTCTGAGGAAAGGCTGGGGGAATTGAGTTTATTTAGTCTGTAGAAGAGAAGACTGGGAGGGGATTTGATAGCAGCTCTTAATTACCTGAAGGGGGGTTTCAAAGAGGATGGAGCTAGACTTCTCTGGGCAGATGACAAAATAATGGTCTCAAGGCTGCAGCACGGGAGGTTTAGGTTGGATATTAGGAAACACTTTCTCACTAGGAGGGTAGTGAAGCACTGGAACAAGTTACCTACAGAGGTGGTAGAATCTCTGTCCTTGGAGGTTTTTAAGGCCTAGCTTGCCAAGGTTTTTAAGGCCTGGATGGGATAATTTAGTTTTTTTATTTTTAAGGCCTGTCTGGGATGATCTAGTTGGTGATGGTTCTACTTTGAGCAGGGACTAGATGTGACCTCCTGAGGTCCTAACCCTAATTTTCTCTGATATGAAGAATTCTAAATCATTTAGCTGACTATATGTCACTCTAATACAGGGGTGGACAATTATTTCAGCTAGAGGGCCACTTAATCAGTTTTGGTGAGCTGTTGAGGGGTGAAAGGGTGGCCCTGTGCCTTGATGGGTGCCCTGCTCCCTGGTCACCATACTGGGACCTTTGCCACTAGAAATCCCTCCCCTTGCTCCCAGAAGTACTCCTTTTGGGAACGGAGAGGAAGGGAGTGGAACCATCTTGGAACCAGAGACAAAACAAATGCTATGCTAAAAATCAAACATCTACCATAACATATTTTAATTTTATTTCAGAAAATATTTGTCTTGATTTACATTTGTTTGCATGGCACATATAGAGGTGATTGCATAAAAAAGTTTTACTTTTGTACAGTGTGTGGGAGGTGTGCATGGGGGACAGGGGTTGTGTGTAGTGGGGTATGCATATGTGTGGGTGTGGGTATGTGTGGGGGGTGTAGTTGTGGGCATGTGGGGTTGTGTGGGGGGTGGGGCTCCCCCACATGCTCCCCCCCATGGTGCACATCCTCTGCCACCTGCAGTAGCAACAGCGAGTGGCAGGCCCTCAGGACACTTATGGTCTACACAGGTGGAACCCCCCAGTGGGTGCACAGCTTCAGCCACTTCCAGAAGCTGCACACAGCAGAAGGGAGCAGGGCCCAGCCACTCTCTCTCCATCATGCGAGGCTTCCCTCATCTCACATACAGCGCCTGGGACCTGGCCAGAGCTGTGTGCCACAAGAGGGGAGTCCTGTGTGATGAAGCCAGCAGCCTGGCCCTGCTCCCTGCCACCATGTGCACATCCCAGGATTCCACCTGAGAAGCAGGGAGCAGCGCTGAGCTGGCCTGGCTCCATCCATGCAGGGATCACCGCAGAGTCCTGGGATCTTTATATGAGAGCAGAGAGTGGCAAAGGCTGCTGGCTCCATCGCATAGGGCTTCCCCACAGTGGCATACAAGTCTTGGGAGCTGCATGTGAATCCCATGCAATGGAACCGAGCCAAACCAGGCTCTACACTCCCCCTACCTTGCTGGGCACAGGTCTTGGGTTCCACGCTTCCACCCAGGTACAGCTTCTCCCCACCCCCCAGCACTTCCCTACCTGCTGCTTGGAGTGCTGCAGCAGAGACACGAGGAGGAGCCAGGGGAGCTAAGCAGTTCCCTCAGCAGCGGCAACAACAGGTCTACTCAGAAGCTGTGCGTGGCTGGAGCCAGGGCCGGGCTGTCCCCTACATGAGGTTGGGAATGCAGTGTGCTGCCCCAGCAGGGGTGGGCAAAGCCCAACCCTCATGTGAGTGCACCAGGGGCAGCTGTGGGGTAGGTGGAATACAATTAATTGGTGGGCACCCACCCATAGGCTGGATGAAATTACTTGACCGTATTTTTCCCACCCCTACTCCAGTATTTTTTTGGACATATGGTTCTTGTTCCTGTTTACTTTCTGTAGATCCAGGGCTTATTTCAAAGGCTGTTTTGACCAATGGCTCCAAGTTGTGTAATGACAATTGCACTTTGTGCCTAATACTACCAAAACAAATTCAGTCTTATTTTTTCATAAGGACTAGGTATGCAGATGCCCAGGTTAATGCATGGGTTAATCACCAGGGGTGAGTGCCTGTCTCTACCCATATATGGTCAACTCATCTCAGTAAGGCAATATAGCCTACAATTCCTGTCACCCCATGCATGTCCTCCTACCCTTCACCTCCCTGGATTTTTGTTTCAAGTGGTAGATCTGATGCTCAAGATGGAAAGTACAACAAGTTGAAAAAAATGCACAAGCATGTGCACACACAGGCATGTGCTTTCTCTCTCTCACACACACACACACACACACACACACACCCCCCTACCTGCCCTTTTGCCATAGAAATTAAAGATAAGAATCCATTTTCTGTGCCTCTAGGAAACATGAGGACAAACTTACTTTGGCTTGAATGTATACAAAAGACCAAGTCAAGAACAGGCTCCATAAAACAACTGAAGCACTGTGTTTAATACACTGAACTGTACAGTAATTATTCAAATACTTGTATTCTGAATTATTTAAGGACTCATACATTAGAGATTCACACTGTAATTACTTGACAGAGCACTCACAACTGCATGGAGAGTTATGAAGTTTAATACAATGTCTATTGACGCTTGGGCAGTGATATGTTGGTACCTCTCTCCTTTACCCCTCTGAATAACTAGTGACCTTAGTTATATAGCTCAGCTTCAACTTAGTCACACAAACAAATAAATGGAATGAAAAAGAAGGAAGTTATGTTATTTAGTTTTAGCCTAGAAATGATTCCTGCTAACCGGCTCAGCAATAGGCACCTCTAGCCCCTTTGGATGCATTCTGTTGAACTGCCTTTTCAACACCGCTCCCCCTCCCCCTCCTGAAAAAAAAAAAAACAACCCCCCTAAAAACAAAAGATTTCTTCTGTCAAGTATCTAAGTTTGTTTAAAAAAATACCACAATGGGCAGAAAAGAAAAAAAGAACTACAGAAAAGGAGAGTCTTTCACTTTGGTATTTCTTCCATGTTTGGCTACTACAGCTTCAGTAATCTGCTTTGAATGGGTAGTCCTTGTGATTGACAGCCCTAAGGAGAGAGAGAGAGAGAATGGAGAGGTTATTCTCAGTATTTGAATATATGCATCTCTTAGAAGATGCAGGGTTTGAATAGCGCATAAGCAAATGTTAAGCAATTCCTGACTGTAAACACTGGGTGCATCTACACGAGACACTGACTGTGTAGTAGCTTTTTCCTACTGCATAGTAGCACTGCATGGCAGGAAGTGTGACACGATGCTACTGTGCAGTAGGAACAAGCAACTGTGCAGTCAGTGTCACCTAAAAGCCATTTAGCAATGCTATTGCACAATCATTTAGTACTTGTTTATACAAGTACTAAATGACTGCGCAGTCAGCATTGTCATACAGACGCAACCAGTAGGGCCAATCTAGCTCCCCCTTTGGTAGGAACCTATGACCTAGAAACAGTCTCAAAAAAGAAACAACTAATGACTGTTAGGCCCTTCCACCTTTGAAGGCCAATAGCTTAGCTGTGCTGGTATTTATTTATGGAATCCTTTCTCTTTTTTTTTTTTGCACAATTCCCCAGGAACTGAAGAGGAATAGAATAGAAGGGGCTATTATAAGGAGCTATAGCTGAGTCGTCTGCACATGCTTAAGATAAGCAGGCTAGAACAAGGAAGGCATGATTAACATGGCTCTAAATGCCACATAAGCAAGGAATTGGATTTGGTCCCAAAAGGATTTCTGGCCTCACTCCTCCCACTCCATAACACAAAACTTGGTTTAAAGGACACATCACTGGCATAGTTATTAGTTAGGACATCGAGCCAAAAAGTCCAATACCTCCTAAAGAGATGATCTGTAAAGGCTCACTGCCTGCTTAACTTCACTAGTCCAACAATTTAGCTTCCTACTCAATGTCCGAAATGTAAAACTCTATCTGCTCAGAAACTGCATACAGCTACAAGCAGCAGCAGTGCATAACTAACAGTTTTACTGTTTTATAGTGTTAGAAGGCAACACCTACGGGAGGACAAGAACAGCTCTCCAGTTCCTGTTGAAGCTGAGGATTGATTCCATCTCTTCTTGAGTCAGTTCAAAATCAAACACCTGAAAAAGACAGCATCCCATTCACTTAATTTTTATTTGCTGAGTGTGCCTAACATAAAACCTAAAGTAAGGGAGTAACTGCCCTGAACAACAAAGCTATTTAAATACTTAGTTGGATAGAATACCTGGCACTAAGATATCTGCAAGATAGAGGCGTTTATCATCTGTTTCTTCTCACAAAGTCCAGAAACTCTTCAGAGAATAATGTGTTTTATACTCCTGTGTTTCTTTGGCAGAGAATAAACCTCAAATGAGTTCTGGTAACTTCTGTAAGAAGCAAACTGCAAAGCAGACACCTTATATTCTAAGGGCAGATAAGCCTCCAAATTCCCTGAGTACATGCAATGGTTTCTGTAGGACTATGAGCAAGTAATTCTATATGGCAATGAAGGCTGCTTGTGTGATCGTTCTCCCATCATCCTGTTTATGTTAGCAAGAGTCCTATTGGAGGTACGTCCACATGTGAGGAAAAAGGAAGATTCACACTCAAACTGTAATGCTCCTAAATAATATTATGCAAATCTTTTTGTCTTTGGGCATCTAGGTCTGCTTTAAATGGGGCCAGCATCTAGGTAGAGCAAGAAGTGCATCTGCTTCTGAAGCTGAGCCATTGGGCAGCTAGGAGGGGAAGAGATGCCAATTCAGTGGGCCAGATGGAAGAAAGCTTGCCTGTGAGGCTCAGGCCAGGAACCTTCCAGAGGACCACTAACTTCCCTGAACTACAGAGGAAAGCTCCTTCAACCTTACCTTCCTTCTAGCCCCACACATCTTTTCCCCTCTGGACTGCCCAACAGTTCAGTTTCCACAGTAGACCCAGTCATTAGGGCACTCTGGCAGGAAAGAGGAGATGCAGGTTCAAACCATCTCTGAAGAAGAGTGGTCTAGAACCTGGACCTTTCAATCTTTAGGCAAGCATCCTAATTATGAGGCTATTTGTCTGAAAGGTGAGAAGAATCGGCCTCCTCTCTGCCATTCCCTATGGGGATTATTTCTCTACAACTACAACAGTTATGCACCTGCTTTAAAGAGTAGGATCTCAGCTTCATGTAAGTGGTCAGAAATATCCCCCTTAAGCAACTCATTAGCCAGGTACATTCAACTTAAACCCTTTAAAGGAAGCGTTGGGTTTGGGCCTTGGGGACAATGATAATCTTGTGGCAGCAAGCACCATGTATTAATTTGTACTCTGTGGAAGAACTGTCTTAACTTGTTCTTAGGTCATGACCAAAGAGCTATAACTGACCTTTTCTGTATGAAATCATCATCATCACCTATTGCTGTAACAGGCCTTATTCATCTTCTTGCTACATGGTCATTTTTTCATCCAGACTGCCTCTTGTGCTTTTAAGTCTAATGCTAGCTGCACAGGGGCAGAATTCAGTCTTGGCTATCAAGATGCTAGGAAACATGGTAGGAGGTGTGATGATATTAACTTGGTTTTCTCTTAGTTGGAAATTTAGGAAATAAAAGGTATACACACTTATTTTCATATGCAGCTGTATATGCAGTACTTTCCCCCTTCCCCTTCCTTTCCCTCTAAAGTAGACTTCAGAATAATAAGAGAGTATGGACACGCAACATTCCAATTTGAAATGTTTACCTTGAAGTTCTCCTCAATATGATGTGGTTTGTCCGACTTTGGAATGACAGCCACATTCCTCTGAATGTGAAATCGAATCAAAACCTGCGAACAAAGACTCAGAATGCTGCTGACGCAGAAGCTATCAGTCATTACAGGGTTGGCTGTTCTTAACACATTTTTCAGGGCATTTACCATGTTTTACATTCAAATACACCAATCACGGTTGCAGAAAACAAGTTTGTTGTTCAGAAGGATCCACTTAATAGTTTGAGCAACAGATTCCATCCAGTAGGTGAAGTACACAGTTTGTAAACACACTATTTACTATTTTGATACGTCACCATTTTCAATGCCAACTGGATAGTTTTTCTTTTAAATGCTGAGTGAAACTTCCAATTTATGTTACTCAGGAGTTAAGCTTATATAATCATGATGGCCTTAACATAATATCTAGTAAATATTCCCATTTTGGAGCTGGTCAAAACATTTGAAAATCTTCAAACAAAAAGAAGTGTGTGCATGTTGGATAGTGAGAAACGGAGAGGGAGGGAGGAGAAGAGACAGATTTTTCAGGATTGTTTTTTGGCAAAGATGTACCACTTTTCAATCCACTCTGCTTGGATGGTATTTGTTTGGAAGGATGTCTGGAATTACTATTCCTGAAACATTCCTCCGAGTAAAATTCCATAAAGAGGTACAAACATTGCCACACAGCAGCTGTAAGCAATTTTCAACAATGCACACTAGAAAACTAAGAAAAAACAACTAGCCTCAATCAATGGGGAAGAAACAAAGCTTTCATGATGAGTTCAGTAGGATGCTAGGTTAGGAAGGCTGAATACTCAGTGTTCAAATATTCCATACTCTCATTTAATTGCTAGAGTTCACGGTAACAATTCAGTATTGCAGGCATGTGCTTGGTTTTCCATCTTTAAACCTAATTGTTAGCAGCATATGATAAAGACCTGTAAGGTCTTTCTTCTTTCTAGATGCAACTACTTGCTCCCTGATTATCGCTCTATTCTGAAAGCAATTAAAAAGACAATAACATTTCTAGCAAGTCTCTCTGTTAATGAAGTGAATGTTCCTGTGAGACAATTAAAAAGAGGCAAAGTGACCCCATCATACCTGAGCAGAAGTTTTGTTGTGTTTAACTGCAATCTTTTTAATCTTGGGATCTTCCAGAAGAGTAGGGTCCTCTGGTTTGGCCCTATAAAGAGGAAAAGGATAACAAGGGCCTAGTATATTAAGCATGGAACGGCACCATCCATCACGGATCTCATTGTTCATAAAATTTCTCTCAGAACAGTCAAGTCACGCACATACGCACACCCTACCCCTCCAAGCAGAGAAAGGCCACAAATACTCTTACCATGGTCTACTAGGGGAGCCAAGGGGACTGTATGCAGTCACAGTGATTCCTTTGGATTGACAATACTTAATCAGCTTTTCCTGGGTGAGATATGGATGACATTCAATCTGCAAAAACAAAGACAAACCAGCTGACAGAGTGGGAAAACTGTGCTACTAGGAATAAATGTCCTTTGTGTCACCACGGTTTGTTTTATTGTAGCAAAAAGGCAACATCTGTTTGCAGCTTTAAAGGTTTGGTGCTTTAAAAGAGTTATATTAGAACCGTAGAAAATTAGGCTTGGAAGGGAACTTAGGAGGTCATCTAGTGCAACCCCCTGCTCAAATCAGGACGATCCTGAACTAGATCATTCCAGCCAGGGCTGTGTCAAGCTGGGCTTTAAAAACCTCCAAAGATGGAGATTCCACCACCTCTCTGGGTAACCTGTTCCAGTGCTTCACCACCCTCCTAGTGAGAAAATTTTTCCTAAAATCCAACCTAAACCTCCCTTGCTGCAACTTGTTCTGTCATCTGCCACCACTGAGAACAGTCTAGCTCCATCCTCTTTGGAACCACCGTTCAGGTAGTTAAAGGCTGCTATTAAATCCCCTCTCAGTTTTCCCTTCTGCAGACTAAATAAGCCCAGTTCTCTCAACCTCTCCTCAGAAGTCTCTTGCCCCAGCCCTTGAACCATGTTTGCTACTCTCCACTGGACTCTCTCCAACTTATCCACATCCTTTCTATAGTGAGGGGCCCAAAACTGGATACAGTACTTCAGATGTGGCCTGACTAGTGCAGAATAGACTGGAATAATTACTTCTCTCAATCTGCTGGCAACGCTTCTACTAATGCAGCCCAGTATGCTGTTAGCCTTCTTGGCAAGGGCACACTGCTGACTCATATCCAGCTTACTGTCCACTGTTATCCCCAGGTACTTTTATGAAGAGCTGCTGCTTAGCCAGTCAGTTCCCAGGCTGTAGCAGTGAATGAGATTCTTCCATCCTAACTGCAGGATTTTTTACCATACAGGTACCCATGTCAAAGTGTGCCTTATGTCACTACTTTGGTATGTGTACCAGTTGGTTGCTCCTTATTGCTGAACCTCCCCTCAAACCTCCCTATCTTTCTGTCACTTGTCTTATCTTCCAGGTGCAATCTGCAAGGGCCTTGAGACTCCTGAGTCGTATTTTTGGTAGCCCAGCTGAGCCTGATATTGTCTTCCAGGAAGAAAAAGGGAGGGGGAGAACGGCACTTAGTTAGAAGAAGAAACTTTGTTAAGCTAAGAAAATGGACAGGGAAGGAGGCTTGGTAGAAGCTGAGGCCTTGTTGAATGAAGGTTTTGCTGAAGCCTTAGCAAGATGGTCAGTACCACAGGGCCTCTAGTCTATCCAACAAAAGGTACAAAGGAAAAGCCTATATATCAGGCATAGGAACCAATCAATTCATCAACCAGTAATCTAATTGCCATACAACATGGAGGTTACAACACTGTTTCAAAGTACAAGAGTCATTTAATGAAGATGTGAGCACTTTATGAAAAGGGATTTTCAGGATTCAGAGATCTCCAGGGCTACAAGTCTGGCATAATGAAAACAACGTACAAGAAAGAAGGCAAAAACAGCTTGTAAGCTGAACTGTATGCATCTTATTTAGTAGTGTTCTGGAACTCGTTGGTTTAGGTATCCAGGAGGGTGTGAAAGTATCTATACGTCTATACCTTCTGCTATGAAGTATATTGTGTCAGTCCATACCACACAAGCAGTACAAAGTACAAGAGGTGCCAAACTATATATATATATATTACACATACACACACACTATATTACTCCTCACACATCACTGCTTTCTTGTGTCCCAAAAGCTTTTTGGTAAATTTAGTACAAATGTGTAGCTCAGCCAGTAGATGCATATTCAGCAGAGATCAGTGGAAATCAGCATCTTACCTGGTTATTTACAGGCTTATATTTTAACCCAGGCTTGTTCAAGAGTCTTTCAATCTGTTCATGGTTGAAGTTGGAAATCCCAATGGTTTTCACCAGACCTGCATCCACCAACTCTTCCATAGCCTAATGGATCAAGACAATGCCATCACGTATCTGGTGGTGTTATTACCAGTTTGGCTTTTTTTCTTTTTATTAAGGCAGAATAAACTGTTGGAAATCAAGCCACATGATCCAATTGTCTCTTCTTACTTAGAGTCTTTGTAGCTGAGTTAGTGCATGGTCCAAGCATGTCCAGTTACCAAGAGTCCATGTGGGAAGGTGATGTGGGCAGAAAACCTTCTGAATGAGACACACATCTCTCTAAGAGAAAGTTTTCATATATGAAGCACTTTTTGGCTCAGTTTATAGAAGCAGAGGAAATTACAGTTTGATAAGTCTTTCGGGTAGTTTCTGATATGAAAAAACAGAGATGAGGAACCCAGACCTTAGCCTTTGTTGGTTACTGACCCCATATCCTTTGGCTCCCACTCTGAGTTGTAACATTATTGTGTGGAAAAAGAGTTCCCAGAATGCAGGCAGGTAGCTCGTGTCTCTAGCTTAGACCCCAGTAATCACTCCCTTCCTGTCCTACCCACATTCCTAAAACAACAGAATGTCACACCCAACATGAACGTCACAACTCTGCCAACCTGTTGCTTCTCTTACATTCTGCCAACATATCTTTCATCCGTAAGGCTCACTGGCTAGAAGCTCTGAGTTCTTCAGAGGCTAGACCGCAACAGGCATTTGCTTCTGGGTCTGCTGATCCAGCTGTGATCTGAGCTGGAAAAGTATGTACCCACAGACTTAGGGAGCCACCCAAATGGTGCTACCAAAGCCACTGGGAAAAAAGGAACTGTGTTATACAAAACCACTCCATTAATCCATGTCGTCTGAGCTGAGGTGGCAGCAGCAGACTTAGAATTATGCCATTCAAAAGGAATATGCAGGACAGGTAGAGACCCTGAATTCCTGGTAATGGAAAATCCCTGTGTGAAGCCCCTTATTGTATACAACAGTTCCCTGCACCTGAATGGGCAGGAGGCTGGAAGCTTAAGGGAGTGTCATTCCAATTAGAGGTATGCTGCCAGGGCCAGGCTAACCTGTCTGCCAGATAGACCATGGAATAAGAACCTGGCTCAGTGGTAGCTTTTGAGAGTCTGTTGCTTCAAAAGAAACAAGGGGAGGAAGCTACTGGAAGCACAGAGGAGTGAATGTGTAGACCCCCCTCCAAAGTACAGCCTGGCAAAGTCTTAGTTTGCCCTTGCATACAGATTTCTATTCAGTCTCTAATTCTGACTCAGAAAAATGGAGTGAATATTAACCTACCTCCCATGTGTCCAGAATATCCGTGTTACTGGGGATAACCATACCTTTGTCATCCATTGGATGACTCTCCTCACCAGCCTGGAATTTCAGATCAGAAGAGAGAGATTTGCTTTCAGAACTGAACATTCAGAGTTAGAGTGCCAAAATTCTACTACAAGTTTGACAGTATTCACAGAATCCAACTCAACACAGTTCTTAAGTATATACATTATGTTGGATCAATGGTAGCACTCATGTTCTTAAGAGCTATACACAAACTTGATTACCTTGTTTAACTGGGAACACAGTGTATATGGTGATGTGATCTGTGGCAAGGAGATGAGAACTAGTAATCTCTGATCAGGTAATTATTTAATAAATCAAGAGAGACAGAAGGACGGAGGAATAACTCCCCCATTCTTTAGGATAGAATTTTATTCCAGTGAATAATTACAGCTAACTCCGCTACTTCTTCATCTTCTGTTGATACTCAGCCTAAGAAGGGCCAGGGCCACCACAAGCGGAAGAGACACAGCATTATTCCACCTTATAAAGCTCACAACCTAAAGCCCACAAATATGATACACAATTGTACTTTCCTGAGGAGCACTCAGGATTTCCATTAACAATACAATTCTCTCCAGCTGAACAGGTCTAGATGTGGAAGGCCCTACTTCAAACCTATGTTCACACTACAGTAAACTCAGCCTTAACTCTTCCTTTTCCAGGGAGAGGAAGAAAATTAAAGTGATTTCACATTTCTGTTGCAGAAAAGACATAAGCAAATAAAACCAGATACATTTCAAAAGGGAGGCCAATCCCTCCTTGACTGTCTGCAGGATGGTAAGGAGAGAGCACTCTAGGATTCTGTCAGTTCAGGGTGGAGGAAAAAGAACAAGGAGTTACACTACCTTGAAACCCATAGGAAAATGGATAAGGTAGAGGTCCAGGTAATCCAGTTTCAGGTCAGCAAGGGCTTTCTGGCATGCTCCCTTGACCAGGGATCTCTCATGAAACGTGCACCACAGCTATAGTGGGAAACATGAGTATAATAGTTACTCTGAAACATCCAGAATCTCTACAATAGGACAGTGGCATGTCTCATATACCTTCTGCTTATTTAGCTCATATCAAAGACTTATAAAGGCCCTTAAATTTTGGTGTCAGATTTAAGCTGTATAGCACAAATTTGAAAACAATATTGATGCAAAATGATCAGACTTTACATTTGTAATAAGAAACTGTGAGAACAGAGTACAGCTTCCCACCACCTATGTAATACTGAGAGCTGGAAAAAAACTATGCAACTATTTCAACATTTGAGAAAAAGCTTTTCAATATTGATTGTATAGTTTACCTAAGTTCAAAGCCTGAGAAGATTACGGTAATTTTCAGGTTTCATTTGGCAGCTCTGATAAACTGCTCCCCACAAATCCATATATTGCCATGAAGTGAAAGCTAGATTTGGTTGTAATTTGTAATGAAACATTACATTGATGAGCAAATGTTTGAGGTCTGGGTGCTGATGGAGGAGGTTGTCAAAGAGAAGTAATGCAAATGTTTAGCGGTTTTTTAAACGAAAAATGTCCCAGTTTTTCAATGAAAAAATAAATGCAGACTTTTTTGGTATTTTAATACATTATAAAAAGCTATCAAGATGCAGTATTCCATTTTAGCTTTCCTTAGTTTTTTAGAATTACTGAGGCACCTAGAAAACCTAGTAATTTTTATTGGAAAAAAACTGATTTTTTTGTTTTGATACAAGTAAAAATTTTCCCACAGAAAACAACTGGCAGCATTGCCATAGCTCTGCTGAAGAGTTTAAGAAAGACTAGAGACACACCACATTTACACTGATATAATTTACACTCATTCTGTATAGCAATGTAAATCATACTAAGAGCTGAAGCAGAGAGATGACCCTGGAAGTCAGTGGGTGATGCCAACACAGCACTTTGCCATTCAGTAATACAGACAAGGTAATATGAGGCATGGGCGACTGGTGCCTCCTGAGTACGGGCGGGGGGGGGCACCAGATCACTGACTGGGGGGAGAGGTCCCCCCAGCAGCCGACTGCCAACTGGGGGTGAGGGGGTCCCTTGTGGCTGAGCCCGAATACACCAGCAGCCAGCACTTCCGGTCTTGCAGCTGGTGTTTCCAGAGGGTGCACGGCTAATCTCCGTGTGCACCCCCTACACATGGCCAATGCTATGGGGTGCCTCTAGATGTGTGGGGAGGAGTGTTGCAGCAGACTCAATTAACCTGCTTGATTAATCAAGTCTACTGGAGTGTGCTAATTAGCATGCTCCAGAAGCTTCTGCGTCTTCTGTATCAGTGTTCCCATGCTTCAAAATGGCTCATTGAATAAGTTTTAAAGCTCCCCCACTGCCATTTTGAAGTGTGGGGACAGATACACAAGACACTGAGGGCACTTTAATTAGCTCTTGGAACCAGTCCCCAACCCCACTCCACTCCTGGAGCATGGATAAAAATCCCCTGGTTTGCCTACTGCAAGCAGTTAACTTCGGTACATCATGTGCTGTGGGTATGCCATGAGTCTGCAGTGCTTACACCAGTGTAAAATGTACTGGCATAATTTTACCCCGACTTTTCCTGAGGTAATTCCAAATCAGATTCAGGTAAGTTGTGCAACAGCTTATGTCACCCCTCTGCTCCTTGCAGAGATGTAAAGTGATGTCTGACTGCCCTGGGAGGCAGCATTGCATATGGCAGCATCACTGGCTGTTCTTTATGCCATGCAGGCTGCTGGTCTGGCAGTACAGCTACTTCTGTTTTCTTCACCACCCTGCTTCATTATGCTGCTAGTTCCTTGTTTACATTGATTTAATCAGCCTTCATGGTAGTATAAATGTCTGAGTATCTGAGCCCTTTTGAGGGCAAATTCTGAGGAGTCTACAGGTGACAGGAATATAAGTGTCCTTTAGTGAATCTAAGTGACAGTCAGAGGCATACCTTACTGACAATAAAAAGGTCTTCCCGTTTCACAGCTCCTTCCTTGATTTTTTGCTGGATCCCATCCCCAATCTCACTCTCATTCTTGTACAAGTAAGCACAGTCGAAGTGGCGGTATCCAACGTCAATCGCAAACTTTACCGCCTCTGCCACCTTTCCTGGAGGAGCCTGAAGGCCAAAAACCAAGCATAATTAGAAGTTTTCTCCCCCATTTCCAAGTGGCTAAAAACTACCCAAGAAGGGACTGTGCTAAATCAATGACATATAGGTCCCCCCTACCTGTTACAATTATTGTGCAATTAACTAATTACACAATTAGCTTAAGACCAACTGCACATGCAAAGTAGCTAACATGCCATAAAAAGCTCCAACCAGTTATAAAGTTAGATCTCAAAAATGTGTACTAATTTTATAGCTGGTTGCTATTGAGCTTTAATTTACAAGTGTAGTAGGGTCTCCCTACAGCTGAGGGTCCCAGCTGCAAGGGCAGACCTTGCCTAGCCTGAAACTGAGAAGACTCTCAGCTCCAGCAGCTGCTGACCCTGGGTCCCAGCAGAACAGGGACCCAGAGCCTGCAGCTGTGGATGCTGGGTCTCAGCTGGATCCTAAAACCCCTGGGGCTGGGGGATTATGGTAGCCACAATCCCTCAGCCCCAGGGGTGCATGGAGTGCCCCTATGGGTGGTGGCCCCTCAACTGAGGGGGCTTCCAGGCAAGGTTAGCTTGCTTCTTCCTAGTGCAGGGGGAATCCAGGATTGGGTTCCAGGAATGAGCCCAGCAAAAGGGATGAGATCAGTGCTCCTCAGTATGAGCGCACCCTTCAGTGTATGGGTGCTACACAGTAGCTGATCAAATTTCCCCAACAGGATCAAGCATTTTAGTCAAAGTTGGCGGCATAAAGTTGAAACAGTGTCAGTTTATAAAGGTTGTAAGTTGCAAAACGTAACTCAAAATGTTGCAAGTTGAGGACTGCCCGTATTTCAAATGATTCCCCCATTTTCACAGGGGTCCTGCACCTGGGAGTTTATCATAGTAGCTGCATTTATAGAGGCATAACTAACTGCCCAGGTAAGCCAGTACAATATTTTTTATGGGAAGAAATCCAGAGATGATAAAGCACTAAGGAAGAAAGATTTGGTCTAGGTGCATTGGTAAATGTATTATTTGAAAAAACAGTATTGGATTCAAGGATCTGTAGCTACTATGGTTTGAATTATACATAAATCACTATACAACCACCACCCCGTGCTTACATGTGGTTGTTGTCCAATTTCTACTTCCTCTCCTGTGGCATGTTACAAGGTATACAGAAGGTTCTAGTTTATCATGGGCTGTTTTCAGGTTGTGGTGTTCAAAGGAGGCAAGACTATTCTTGCAGATGCTCTTGAGTAAACGTTGATTACGTGATTGCCTGATATCACAATGCTTTGGAGATGTTCCAATCTCATGTTCCTACTTTCACCTGCTAAGATACTTTTACACACAGAGTTGCACGACTGAGAGAAACAACTTGCCTCAGATCAGCCACCTCCTCCCCATCAACTGGGATAATAGACTGGAGAAGTTGCATATTTGAATGTATGCCAGATAGTAACATCTAACGCTAGCTCCAACTGCAAGAATGACTACTGCATCCCCCACAGCCCAGGTATGCATTCCTGGACACTTAAGAAATACTGATGCCTATCTTCCATTTAAAAATCTGGCTATTTCTGTCCAGAAGCAAGGGTAATTAAGTTCTTCTCCCCTTCACTCCTAAGTCAGATATTTTCCTTAACTCCATTAGAATTAACTTGTGTGGCTAAATCCTCTGGCTGGATTTGCAAGTTTAAACCCAAGAGTCCGGCTTAGAAACACATGGACATACTTGTTCCCTGACTGAGTAGTAACTTTGGCCTAGTGTAGACTAGAAACCATTTCCAGGATAGCTGCCCTGGCAAACCCTCGTTTGTAAGCATAGTTACAAGGGCAAGGAAAGATTTTTGCTGACAAAAGCATTCTAAATGATGGTTTCCAATGATATTACTATTCCAGAAAATGGGCTGTCTACACCCAAGGCTCCTCCTCTGCTATTCTTTCCTGCCCTCTTCCACACTACTGAATTCCAATATTTGCAATGTCAGTTCCTGGGACACTGTGTATTGGCACAGTGCTGCCTTGGCAGTGTAGGTCTAGCTCTGGGTAGATCAGTACGTTCAGTTATTAATTTGACTAACCAGTGATGTACTGTGGGTCTCTGGCGCCCGGGGGCCAATGCTTGCATTTGTGCCTCCTCCCCCTGTCCTTCTCGTAGCAATACGTAAAGTCACATCACACGATAAGAACTCTGAAGGGCCTGGCCAGCACCCCCCTGCCCAGGCAGGTACCTGGGCACTATGGCCGCTCCCACCCAGTTAGTCCATCACTGGTAACCCCTAAAGGTCAAGACTTCATTTTCCTTGCTTGTATTCCTTGGTTAACTTTTAGTAATGTCTCAGCAAAGCAACGCTGAACAAAGTAAAGGCATTTCTCTAGCTTGAGGGCTTACTACCTGCAAAATGGTGGGGGGCCTGTTGCAAAACAGAAGACTGAGAGCTTCTCAAAGAATGCCACAAAAATGGTTGATGATCACAGGAGATTAGGGCTGGAAGGAATCTCTAATCCAACCCCCTCCAAAATCACAAGCATATTTTTCTTATCTAAAAAAAGGATTGGTTGCATTGTTCTCATCTAAAAAGTGTTGGTTCCATCCTTAAAAAAAGGAGTTATTTAAAACAGCCGGGAGTGTAATTATACCAGACATTATATAGCAAATTAGAGAGAGAGAGAGACAGAGACAGAGAGAGAGAACAAACACTGTATCACTTCTCAGGTGGACACAGCTGGCAACCATAGGCACTGGATGAAAAAACAAGGGAATAAGAAAACACAAAGATGGAAATAGGTGAACGAGAGAATACGTGCCATAGATACAGTTTGCAGAGAAGAACTTTTCCCCCTCCACAGGCACACCAGTATGAAGCCCTTGATGCCCGAGGTATTAGGGCAGTGGTCACCAACCAGTGGATCTCGATCCACTGGTTGATCCCCGAGGCTCTCGGAGTGGACCCGAGGCTGGGGTGGGAGGCTGAGCGCCGGCCTGCGCCCAGTCAGTATGTGGGGCAGGGACTAGACCAAAGCCCCTGAGGCGAGGGACAGTGCCCTAGAGGCAGGAGCAGGGGTAGGCTGAGTAGGGCCCCAGGCAAGCAGCAGCTGGCTGCCCTTCTGCGCCTGGAGATGAAGGACAGAGCCAGGGTAGCCCTCCTGCCACTTGTCTGGGCCGGACGGCAGCCGGGAGTCGAGGCGGCCGGGCCGACACGCTCCCAGGGTGGGCCCGCGCGGCCAGGCTCGCACCCAGGCTCGGCCTCGTTCTCGTCCTTGCCCTCGTCCTGCCCGTGCCGAAGCCCAGCCTGGCTGCGCGGCACGGCGCAGGCCGAGGAGCTGCCCGGGCCGGCATTACCTGCCAGGTGCCCAGCCCCACGACGGGCATCTTCACGTCGCCCCTCAGCTGCAGGTAGGCAGCCATGGCTCCCGCCCGCCGGGCCTCTGTGGCCTCCGCACCCCGCCCTCTCTCCCTTTAATCGCTCTGGCCCCGCCTCAGCCGCTGGGCGGTGGCGACTGGGAGCGAGTGCCTCAGCCGCCTGGCATGCCTCTCCCCCGCCCCCCCGAGCTGCGGAGGCCGAAGCGAGCAGGAGCCGCACAGCCCGGCAGGCAGCTGCCCCGCCCCGAGCAGTCAGCGCCTCTTGCCTCGGCCTCGGCCGCACGCCTTCCTTCGCGGCTCCCCCACGCCCCCGGGACCGGGTTTGTCTGTAGCTCTGGGCCAGCGATAGGGACTATTCCCTCCCCCTAGAGCGGCGTTTCTCAACCCGCATATAGGGAAGGGTCACGGACAAACTTTACAAATGGATTCCCCTTTAGGAAAGAAAAGCATGGGAAACTGCGGCTTTCCCCCGGGAGGCTGGCAGAGCTCCAGCCTGCCAGGGGCTGCTTGGGGTCCCCCCGCCCCACGCACTGGGGGCTGGCGGGCAGCGGGTCAGGAGTGAGGGGCACCGAGTTAGGACCGGCCACCGATGTTTCCGTATGGGTCTTTGTACAAAAAAGGCTGAGAACGCCTGCCCTAAAATACCTCTTTCCCTTTCCCTACATTCCCCTCCGGGATGTATTACAAGAAAGCTCTGATCGTCTGGCAGCTCCCAGTGGCAAAGCCTTGGGCCCTTGGCAGGTCTGAAAATCAAGTCCCTGGTGTCTGAACTTTTGCTGCCGCCAGAAATGAAGATATCACTCTACCCCTCGCACCAAACTGGGGGGGGACAGGCTTTTGCCGATGAGGGTCTCAACCTCTCTGTGGGTGTGTTTCCTTGTCAATAAAACAAGGACAATCCTTCCCTACTTCTCTGGGTTGCTGTGCTGCCCAGTTAAATAATGTTGAGATCCTAGGATGGGAACAATAACAGATGTACACAAAATGTTACTGCCCTCCTGCCTAGTCAAACTACACCACAGGCATTTCCTATGTTGCCTTTGGGTAGCACAATACATGTGCTCCGCACACTAAGCCAATAAGCAAACCCAGGACTGAGAGCTTACTAGTGCATACCCAGAGCTGCTCTGAAGTGGCTGCATCACATCCCTTCTGGAATTAGCACTACAAAAAAGATTGCTTTGCGTTGTGCACAGTCCCCTGTCTAGCACATAGCAAAGTTGCCACAGAGGGACACACTGCAGCCAGGGTGGTGATGGAGGGCAGCGTCTTTGCTCCTTGGCCCTCCAGGGGACCTTGTCAACAGATTGGACAGGGTTATTGAGGGGCTTGTTTCATCTGTTGTTGCTGCTGTGGCAACAGCTGATGGTGTTGCCTGATCAGGTAGCCTCTGCCTGATCCACCTCTGCCCACAGGGCTACCTGCAAGCCAGCCAGGGGCAGGAGATTATCAGGCAGCAGAGACTGACTGATCAGCCCTTCATGCTGCTGCAGCCCTTTCTCCATTTTTGCCCCTGGCAACAGTGCCAGGGCTAAGTCTGTGTTACTTGGTGTGGCAAGGATTGATCAGTCCTTGCCAGTGATGTCACCCCAACTTCTGACACCATTGCTACAGCCCCAGCTGCTGGTGGTAAAGCACAATTCACATTTCAATTCACATTTCAATTCCCTGGCACTTTAAAGTTGTTCCTTGTGCTGTTGTCAGTGCTGTGTGGCAGCAGGGCGTGCACAGGGTGGTTTCAAGGCTGACTGAGATAAGGATGTGGAGTTTTTGCAAAGAGATGAGTCCTGAACATGTGTCAGATAAATACCCTCTTCAGTCACTTAATCAACCAATATTTTTGCAAGCTAGGTCCAAGAGCTCAAATGACATCAGCAAAAGAATTTGAGAGTCAGGTAAATGTGTCTGAAACATGTGAGAGGAAAGGGTTTCTTAAGGTGATATCTTTTATTGGACCAACTGCATAGCTGGGGTACAGTTAGACAAGGTTTCAAATACAAGAGATTTCTTCCTCAGGTCATATTGCATTCAAAGGCTTGTCTAACCCTTTTTCAGGTCTCCAGCTATTATAGCCCATAGTATGGGGAAACTCAGAAGTAGGTGTACCTATTGCCTTAAAAAGGCCATCCAGTTTATGCTATCCCAGAACCAAGTAATAGGGAAGTAGACCCTATTACAGAATGCCTAAGGTTAGGGCCCCTGAGATATAAATCCTGCTCCATTGAAGTCAATGGGAATTTTGCCACTGATTTAATGGCACAAAGTATTCAACCCTAACTCTTATTTAGGCATCTCCCTATCTCTGTTTTAATGTTGCGCCCACCAGAATCATGTCTGAGCAGCTTTTAGGAAGCTCAGTGGAGTCAGTTATTTGAGTGTCTATGTATGAATTTAGATGCCAGGTATCAGGCACCTGAGATTCAAACCTCTAGCTCAGCTTGGCATTTGGCTTGGCTCTATATCTGAGTGCCTTCAACCTCTGGGGGCTTTCAGCACATCACTTAGAAGTCATTTTACACCATTTTTCAAAACAGATTTTCAAGTCGCCCTTAAAACTGCATGTATTATTACTTCATTCTCTGCATTTTGAACTGTTCTAGTCATAATTTAACATTATAGACTGAATTCCATGGACTTTCCCATATCTTTCTATTCAGCATGGACTGGCACAATTACAGAGAAATCATTTATTTAAATGATTTAATCTATGTTTTTAATATTCCTAGTTCAACTAAGGACAAGAGAAGAGGTGGACAAAGATACTGTACAGCCAACTGGTTTGTCTGTGGGAGGAACAAAGAGGGCTAGATAAAAAGGGCTAGGAAAACTGTCCCCCTTATTTAGGTATTCTTGTGAGATATAATTTGCAGATGCTTAGCCCATGTCAGCCTGTTTCCACCTGGCTAAGGAAGATAGAATGTACCAAAAACACACCTGAAGAAGATAAATGTCATGCTTTACATTCAGACCATTCAGCCAGCTCTAGCAGATCAACCAACTTCTTGGCAGCTATAGACAACCTGTTCTTGACACAGGCTGTGGAGGGGTGGATTAGGAATAAAGCCACTCTGGACTTGGTGCTGACCTAAGGGGAAGATGTGGTAGGTGACCTGAAGATCGGAGGTGCTCTGGGTGACAGTGATCATGATTTGATTAGATTCAACATCCACCAAAAGACTGGGAATTCTACCAGCAGAACAGAAGTCCTAGACTTCACATGGGCAGACTTTGGTAAGCTCAGGAGTCTAGTTGGTAAGGCCCTTTGCAACCAGAGGTTGGATGACCTGGGACCTCATGAAGGATGGTGCTTCCTTAAAGAGATTATTCTCACTGCTCAAAAAGAAGCCATCCCCATGCAGTCAAAAAGAGGGAAAGGAGCCCAGAGGCCCACCTGGCTCAACAGACACATTAGGGAACTTCTCAAAAAGAAATGTAGATGCAATGGAAAAACAGTTCAGCATCCAGAGGATAGTATGCTCATGCGGCCAGGGTTGGCAGACGTGAGACAAGGAAAGCCAAGGCATGCATGGAAAGCAAGCTGGCAACTGAAGTTAAAGAGAGCAAAAAAATCCTTCTGTAGATACATAGGGAGCAAGAAAAAATCAAGCTGTACTGTGGCATCCCTACTGACTATGGAGAAGAAGCCCACAGTTGACCCTGGTGAAAACACAGAGCTTCTTACTTTGCATCAGTATTCCTGAAACAAGGCGAGAACTCGTCACCTGTCCAGAGGTACAGAGAATACAGCGATGACAGTAGTCCACATAAAATCAGTCCTGAACAGGTGATGATACTTTTAGGTCATATGGAAGTTTTCAAGTCAGCTGGGCCAGATGACCTGCAGATGACTCTGAAAGTGGTAAAGGAACTGGCCGAGCTCATAGCGGTGCCTCTGGTGAGGCTGTTCAAAGAGTTGTGGAACTCAGGAGTGGTCCTGAATGACTGGAAGAGCGCTAACATGGTGCCCATCTGTAAGAAAGGAAAGAGGAATGACCCTGCTAGCTATAGCAGTCAGTCTGACATCGGTCCTGGGAAAAATCTTTGAAAAATTGTCAAGAAGGCCATCAACCACAAACTCGCAACTGGTGGGGTACTGAGAAACAACCAGCATGGCTTTGTTGAGGGGGAGGTCATGCCTAACAAACCTGGTGTCCTTTAATAACCAGGTAACTAACCAGCTGGATGTGGGACAGGAGGTAGACATCATCTACCTAGATTTCAGCAAGGCCTTTGATACTGTTTCCCATTAAATCCTCTCAATTAAGTTGGAGAGTACTGGTCTAGACCAGGCTACAGTGAGGTGATTTGGCAACTGGCTTAGTGGCCGATCCCACTGAGTGGTAATTGATGGGGTGGCCTTATCTTGGAAGGCCATCTCTAGTGGTGTCCCCCAGGGATCAGTGCTTGGGCCCATGCTCTTTAACATCTTTATCCATGACCTGGATGAGGGAGTTAAAAGTGCAGTGATTAAGCTGCAGATGATACCAAGCATTGAGGATAAGAGGGCACATCTGAGGACAGGACAAAGATCCAGGGTGACCTTGGCAGGCTGGTCCTATGGGCTGAATGTAATCAGATGAGGTTCAATAGGGACAAATGCTGGGTCCTTCATCTGGGAAGGATGAACCCTCACCATACTTATACAATGGGTGGTGGTGCACTGGCTGGCACTGCATCTGAAAGGGACCTGGGGGTGACAATTGACCAGACTATGAATATGAGCTGCCAGCATGATGAAGTCACCAACAGAGCAAACAGAACTCTGGCTTGCATCTGCAGATGTGTCAGCAATAGATCCAGAGAGGTGCTCCTCCCCCTCTATTTGGTGTTAGTGAGGCCACAGCTGGAGTAGTGCGTCCAGTTCTGGACACTGCACTTCAAGAAGGATGTAGACAAGCTTGAAAGTGTTGGTGTCACTGGTCATAACCCTAGGTAACTCAGAGGGATGGAAGACCACAAGTGTCGATGAAGCTCCTCTGCTCTAGGCCGAGGCAAGCCAGGGCCCCCCCCTTCCTGAACCTTTGTAACACTTTCTTTGAACTTTTTGTAACCTCCTGTAACACTGGAAAACAGGATGAGTAGCAGGCAAGCTGAAACTCCCTAAAGCTTTTATCTGTGGAATGCAAGGGCACCGCTCAGAGAGAGAAGGGAGGAGGGAAGGGGGTGGGGGGTGGTGGAAGCCAACTAGTGGAAAACTACTGCAGAAAGTGACCAGGGTATAAATATACACTGTTGCAGGGCTAGGGGCGCAGGACTTGAGACCATACAGTCTCCCTGCGCCTTTTACTTGAGCTCAAATAAACTCCGTCTACTTCTCCCCCCAGTGTATTTATTGGCGCGACGCACACCGGGCAACGAACCCAATTGTTGCCTCCCTCGGGCACCTTGTGCCGGCAACAGTTTTTGGCGCCCAACGTGGGGCTCGAGGCTAACATTTCGCCTTGCCCGGATCCCTGCTGGGGTCGACGACTTGTGGCAACAACCGACGCCCAGCGCGCATCAGTGGTTTCATCAGGGGCCTCGGTGGAGACATGGTTTGATCGACCCCGGAGGGCACAACGGTGCAACGCGCTCAAATAGTGGAGAAGCGAACGTGGGCGACGGTGTGGAACCGGTCCCTCGGACAAGGTAGGATATGCTCAGCAGTCTGAGCATTGCCCGTTAAGACCTGGGGATGCCCAGTGTCTCCCTGTAGGACCTGGGGACGCCCAGTGTCTCCCTGGAGTATGGGGCAGGGACAGAGTACGGTTGGCAGGGCACGGTGTACACCCTTAGAATGCATTCTGACAAATTGGAAACTGTTTAAGTCAGATCTAATGACTAAAAATAATCTTAAAAGTTTCTGTACAGTGGAATGGCCTCACTATCAACTGGAGGATCAGGAAAGGTGGCCTCCGGAAGGGTCAGTTGACTATAATACAATCCTCCAATTACTCCTGTTTTGTCAGCGGACGGGTAAGTGGAATGAACATTTGTATGTGCAATTGTTTATGGCTTTTTGAAATAAGACAGATATTTTGCAGAAGTGTAATCTGACTCCGACAGGATCGGTAGTTGTCAGTGTTGAGTCTCAGCATTCCCCCCCAACCACTGTAATGCTAGAGTCAGTGTCCCCTTCAGCTTTAACACCTCCACCATATAAAGATCAGATGCCCCCGGTTCCAGAGATCTCTCCCTCAGTGGGATTTTACCCTTTACTTACTGAAATCATAATAGCCCGGCCTGGGGCAGATGGGCGTGCAGCCCAGACCATGCAAGTATACACCCATGTACCTTTTAATCCGGTGGACCTGGCGGCTTTTAAGGCACAGGCTGGAGAATTTTCAACTAACCCGAGTAAGTTTAAGTCTGTCTTTGAGGGATGTTTAGCTAGTCACAAGCCTGATGACCCCTTTTATTGGACTTCAGAAGCCGACAAGGCATTTAAAATACTAAAAAGGAAACTAATGGAAGCCCCCGCCCTGGGTTTACCGTACCTTTCCAAACCTTTACAATTGTATGTGCATGAATGAAAAGGGATGGCTCTGGGAGAGCTTACTCAATTGTTGGGGGCGTGGAAACGTCCTGTTGCTTATTTCTTCAAACAGCTTGATCCAGTTGCCAAGGGATGGCCAGCGTGTTTACGAGCAGTTGCAGCAACTGCCCTAGTACTTGAGGAAGCTAAAAAGTTAACGCTGGGAGGAGTCGTGCAGGTGTATACCCCTCATATGGTCCAGGCTCTGCTAGACGCGAAGGGGGGTCTCTGGCTCACCCAGGCTCGGGGGGCTCGTTACCAAGCTAAGCTGTTGGAGAACCCTGAAGTGACTCTGCAAACCTGGCCCTCCCTCAACCCGGCTACTCTCTTGCCTGAAATGGAAGAACAAGAGCTTGATTGTTTAGACATCATAAATGCACAGTACTCCAGCCGTCCAGACCTAGAGGATCAGCCACTTCTGAATGCTGATTGTGAGTGGTACACTGATGGCAGTAACATTGTTGTAGAAGGGCAAAGGAGGGCAGGTTATGCTGTTGTGACCCTCTATGATGTTGTTGAGGCCAAGGGTTTGCCCGCTGGAACATCTGCTCAACTTGCTGAACTGGTGGCCCTGACCCGGGCGCTAGAACTGTCAAAAGGGAAACGGGTCAACATCTATACCGACTCTAGGTATGCTTTTGGAGTACTGCATGCCCATGCTGGCCTATGGAAAAAAAGGGGACTGCTGACAGCCCAAGGCTCCCCAGTGAAGTATGGACCCCAAATTCTCCGACTCCTGGAAGCTGTTCAACTTCCCTTGGCAGTGGCAGTAATGCACTGTAAGGTGCATCAGAAAGAGGATCAAGACGTAGCCAGGGGTAACGCCCGGGCGGACAGAGAAGCTAAAAATGCTGCCACCCTGAGGACTCCGAGACCTGCTGACACCCACATGCATGCCCTCATTCCATCAGTGGGGAAGCTCCCGGATCCCCAGTACTCGTACAAATCAAACCCTCAAGCGTCATCTATCAAAGATCTGCCAGGAGGCCTCTCTGCAATGGCTCGATTCTTTGCCTCTTGCTCTGCTTCGCATCCGTGCCCTCCCCAAGGAAAGATTAGGGCTTAGCCCCTTTGAGATTATGTTTGGAAGGGCACGGCCTATGAATGGGACGCCGGTTCTAGCAGGGGAGTGGGAAATAGGATGTAATATTTTGTCACGGTGTAGGTGCTCTCTGTCTGCTGTTCTTTCTTCTCTCCATAGGTACACTAAAGACTTGCAGCCTCTTCCGCTGGATGCTCCAGTCCACTCGTTACAGCCGGGGGATTCCGTGCTCGTTCGTACCTGGAAGGATGAGCCCCTCCAAGAGAAGTGGAAAGGACCTCACACTGTCCTACTAGTTTCCCACACAGTGGCAAAGGTCGACGGACACAAGAACTGGATTCATCACGAGACAGCTTTGGCATGATCCTTCTCCCGTCGTATGGGGTGGGCCGGTTAGCCAAGCTGTATCGTCAACTTTCTGTGTTTCTTATAAAATTTGCTAATGACACCTTAGCCATTGAAAAGAGCCTTAATTCTGAGATTTACCAACTTCGTTTATTATCTCTTCAAAACCGTCAGGCTCTAGATTATGTTTTAGCATCTCATGGGAGGTATGTGCTCTAATTGGGAACAAATGTTGTACTTATATTCCAGAAAATTCCCAAGATATTAACAAACACACTTTGTCGGCCGAACAGGCTTTTGAGCAGTGGAAAAGTCAGGAACGTGAACCCACTGTTTTCGATTCCCTCTGGAGCTGGTTGCCCAACCTCGGAGGCCTAGGAATGGGCATCCTTCACCTCCTGGTCACCGGTGTTATGTTGTGTTTAATTACCCTTCTCTTATTTGCATGCTGTAATGCCCTCCTGCGCAAAGTCTGTGTATCCCCCTCCCCGAGCGCTTCACTATACCCCTGCATTGAAGATCCCAGTTCCCAAACACTTAATCATCTTTTATCTTCAGAATATGAGAAAACTCAGCCAAAACTTTGTTGAGTATTCTCAAAGGGGGGAGTTGTTGGTGTCACTGGGCATAACCCTAGGTAACTCAGAGGGATGGAAGACCATGAGTGTCGATGAAGCCCCTCTGCTCTAGGCCCAGGCGAGCCAGGGCCCCCCCCCCCTTCCTGAACCTTTTTAACCCTT
Organism: Crocodylus siamensis; assembly: GCF_052110815.1. Lineage (NCBI taxonomy): Eukaryota > Metazoa > Chordata > Crocodylia > Crocodylidae > Crocodylus > Crocodylus siamensis. The sequence goes on from NC_143398.1 coordinate 116,146,454, forward strand.
TCTTTGAACTTTTTGTAACCTCCTGTAACACTGGAAAACAGGATGAGTAGTAGGCAAGCTGAAACTCCCTAAAACTTTTATCTGTGGAATGCAAGGGCACCGCTCAGAGAGAGAAGGGAGGAGGGAAGGGGGTGGGGGGTGGGGGGTGGAAGCCAACTAGTGGAAAACTACTGCAGAAAGTGACCAGGGTATAAATATACACTGTTGCAGGGCTAGGGGTGCAGGATTTGAGACCATACAGTCTCCCTGTGCCTTTTACTTGAGCTCAAATAAACTCTGTCTACTTCTCCCCCCAGTGCATTTATTGGCGCGACGCACACCGGGCAACGAACCCAATTGTTGCCTCCCTCGGGCATCTTCTGCCAGCAACAAAAGGGTTCAGAGACGGGCCACCCACATTATCAAGGGCTTGGGGGATAGGCCTTATGAGGAGAGACTTTGGGACCTGGGTTTGTTCAGTCTGAGTAAAAGAAGGCTGAAGGGTGACTTGATAGCTGCCTATAGATATGTCAATGGAGAACACCAGGATCTGGGACAGCAACTTTTCAGAAAAGTATCCCCTGGGAGGATGAGGACAATAGGCCCAAGTTAGTTGGGGAAAAGTTTAGGCTAGATATATGGAAAAACTTCTTTACTGTACAGGTAAGCAAAATCTGGAACACATTTCCAGCAGAGGTGGTGCAGTCGCCGTCCCTGGCAGTGTTTAAGAAGATGCTGGACAAGCACCTTGTTGAACTTGCTTGAGTCCATTACCTCCTGCCCATGGCAGGTAACAGGACTTGATGATCTTACAGGCCCCTTCCAGTCCTTCTTTCTATGATTTAAAAGAGCGCTCTGAAGGTTATTCAATGACACTATCAACCCAAGCTAAATTTGTACTTGGTGCTGAAGCACTGACTTGCTAACTGCTTGCAAACTGGCCTGTTTGCTCCTTCTGTTTGCTCTCTCCTTGGTCACTTAGGAAGTCTCCTTTTATATCCTGCTGGGCCAGGATCCACCCCATCATTAGGGCTTTTGTCAGACACAGGCAGCAATCACCCAGCACTCCCAGCTGCTCAGCACATGCCCAAAATGCACACAGCCCACCAAACAAACACTCAGCCAGCCAAACACACAGGCATCCCTGGCTCACTTACCTTCCCAGAGCAGGATCTGGTACCTGGCTCCTCTTCCTCTTCCCCTTCCTCTTCTTGTTTCCCAACAGATTCCTTCCTTGTTCCATACTATGCAGAGCTCTGGCACAGGACAGAATGTGCCCTGTAAACCAGTGGTTCTCAAACTTTTTTGTACCACGACCCATTAGTAAACATCAATGGCCAGTGCTCCTCACTCCTGACCCACTGCCTTCTGCCCTCAGGCCCAGGTCCCCAGTATGTGGGGTAGAGGTGGGTGTGTATATGTGCACGGGGGGGCAGGGGGCGGGTAGTGTGGCATGGAGAGCCTCAAGCAGCCCCTTGCAGGCTGGACCTGTGACAGTCTACAAGGGAAGAGCCACAGTTTCCCATGTTTTTCTCCTTTACAGGAGAATCCATTTTTAAAGTTTCATGATCCATTTTCAAAGTTTGTCCATAACCCTTTCATATATTTTTGCAACCCACTTATGGGTTGCAACCTGCAGGTTGAGAAATGCTGCTGTAGCTGATACAGACACAAAGATGTGGCGCTGGTTTAAAATATGAGGTAAGTAGACATTTTTACACCGAACTCTTACTACTTGCTCATTTCATGTAGATTACCCCATGACCACCATGTATTAATGTTTTAGGGTCATAAACAGCATAAGCTAGAGTAGTGGCTTAAGCACAAAAGACAAAATCATCCCCTTGCCCATGTGCCTTTTTACTTCCTTATGCTTTTTACCCAATTTAGAATTTTAGTCACAAAATCACTCATGCCACATATGAAATAGGTATCCTGGCTGACTGTGCACATTTTACAAAAATCTATTCCGCCAAAAAAACCCTCCAAAACCTTCCTCTGGTAGAGAGGGCTCAGCATGGTCCTGTCTAATGTTGCCACACAATGGTTGTGGGCAGGGAATGAAGAACCCTGGACTAGCCTTGTGCCCTCTGTATGGGCCATTCACAATGGAATCACAGTGCTCAAAGGGTTGTTGCATATACTGCCAGATATAAAAAAATGGGGGCAGGTTGGGCAGAGTAGAGCTGTAGTTCTGTGTTCCACTGCATTCGGGCCAGCAAAGCTGACTGGTCACAAAGGCAGAAGCAGACAGGAACACTCTGCACTGAAAGTTCATTAAGGAGATCCAGGAATCTGGTCTCTACAAGGCAGAATGCCTCCCTTGGTTCACATCCTTATTTCCCCTGAAAACAAGCCAGGACTTTTGGACATGTAGCCACTCAATCCATTCAGTAGCATCAATTATGATCAAAGCATCATAATCCACTCATCATCTTTAGGCATGTGGTCTGTCCATCTGATGAATGAGTATAGTATAGAATTGGTTGGGAATGTTCCTTTGAAACAAGTTTTTGTCAGAAAATGCCAGATCATTGAAACAGAAGTGTTTCATGAAAACCTGTCAGTTTTGATGACCTCCCAATGGAACACAGGTAGGGTTCTGAACCCTGACTGATTTTCTGCTAGGCTGCCTGGCAGGCTACAGGGGAGCTGAGATGTCCAGCCCCATGATGTGGAGACCAGAAACTGGCAACTCTGGAAGTGCTGAGCTATTCAGCTTCCAAAACCTGAGCTTCGTGGCTTGTAGGCTTCTGGCTTGCCATCAGTTCATTAGGGAAAGTTGATGGGGGAACACCCATAATTCCTGTGAGTGGCATTCAGGAGCCAAGTGCCTAGTTAGCCTAAAAAAGGGAAAGAATTGAGTTACATGGTTTTAAACCTTCTTTGCCTTTAACCAGTGTCCCATTCTCCAGTTTAAAACTGGCATTTTGGTTTAACTTTTAGATTTTTCTTTTCCCTTGTCTTCCCTATTTACATTTGGCAATTTGAAAGTTACAGTTAACTTTAGAGAGAAGCTGAAGAAGCATCTTCAATCCAGCCAAATAACTGAAAATTCTGCATGCAGAAGTTAATCAAACAGAGAGAATTATGCAGAATAGACAATCAGAGTAGAGGTATTTATCATGCATTCATTATGAAAAATTAATTGAATAGCAGTTACTTAGATCCAAATCTTTGTGCTCTCTAATGTTGGTAATCATTATTAGACACATTTAAAATAACATTTTGCAGTTATTTTTCTAACTATGCAGCCAGACCTCCACAATCAGCATCCACTAAACTTAATAGCACAGAAAAATTTACACTTTGCAACTACATCCTTGTGAGTAGCTTAATGATGGCACTTGAATATAATTTAGTATAATCAGAGAAGAAAACGCATTGTCACTTAATTAAATATGTATTGCAATGCATATTTTTAACACGGTCAATTTTTCAATATTGCTCTTACAGTAGATTTGAGAAATATTATCTGTATACTCTTAACATTGTGTGACCAGAATTGTATTCATTAACTTATTACACTCCATGTTTAAATGGATTGTGCTCTGCTTGTTGATTTGCAGGCTTGCATTGAAAAGCCAAGATTTTCAAGAGTCCTGCAGTTTTTCATGCTTAAAATTAGAATTTTCACTGGCTTTCACCAGATTTGTATCCAACAGCTCTTCCAGACTCTGAAGCCAGGTGTAGACCTTACACTTTTACTGGTATAAGTGATTGGAAACCAATTTATACCCACATAATCTATTGGCACATGTAGACTGATTTAAAAATGTCAGAACCTGGTCTAAAATTCCCACCCTTCCTTCCCCCACCATGAAGAGCAAATGTGTGTTCTGTTCACTACTGATCTGAACTACATCGCTTACTGAAAACTGCATAACTTAGTTCAATTCTGTCTCGGGCTTTTTAAATGTCTGTACCTAGTCTAAGGTGACAAAGGAAACTATCTTTGTCCCTGTAGCTGTCTAGGATGGATATCACCAAATATCTAGTTGTTTCCTGTCATAACAGCAAATGACTATTACGTGTGGGCCAGGGACAGCAGAAGACATGTAATCAGGACATTCAAGCAAAATGAGTGTCAGTTCTACCAAAGAGACGGGGTCCTGCTTTTCTGATGCTGGAAAGTCACTGTAAGCAACTTCCATTACTAAAGCTAAGCAATCACTTCATATGGTTTCCTGCAGCTTTTGAGCACTGAAGCAGAGTGAATTTTAAACTTAAGTTAAACCTCTCTCCCATGGGTCCAGATAGAGGGGATTACAATTACAGTCCATACTAACTCTTTCAAAAAGTGGTTAAAATTAACATTAAAAGAAAGTTACAATCAAAGACACATGCAGCATCTGCCACAGTCACCCACAAAAGCCTAAAGCAAATCACAGGACATCCTTAACTCTGTAGCCTCTACTTTTCAGTTCTTTGTCTCTTTTTTGCCTATAGCCTTGTTTTGGAAATCATCGTTTACATAGCTGAGAAGTGTTCGGACTTTGTATCATTATTACGTTTGTGCAAAAGGAGCTTCAAATTGTCAAGCAGAGTTCATCTGATCCTTACTGCTACACTATCTTTTCACACCTGGTTTCAGCAGATTTAAAACCCCAAGGGCAAATTGTTTCTTAGAAAATTTTTCAATACTTAGTTTCATAAAGACCTAAATGACTAGAAATGTGCACAGTAATGGAGGATGAGTTTCCAAAAAGGTGAAAGGTGCTTCAAAGCCCATATGTTCTACTGGGGCAAAGCACATCACTTCTGTAGCCACCAGTACACAAAGAACACACATCAACACATACCCAGCCACCTTTGAGTCCCCAGCCTGAACAACTAGGTATCCATTTACAGCTGGGTTGACTAAATGTAGCCTCTGGGGTGAGTTCACAGAGCAAGGCCTAAACTTATATCCTTGACCCTATAGCAAGATGCCATAACTATTTGAGTGCAATACTCACTGCCCATTTGTATCAGGTTTATGAAATCATAAAAGAGGTAGTTCAAAATACAGACTCACCCACCTAAAATCCCTTCATTTAGTTATATGAAACCAGACCAGATTACATGATATCATGGCCAGACAATTCTATTCAGTGGGTGCTTCTACATGTTGCCCTACGGTAACATAGCAATGTGTTACATAGCTGTGCTGCACGCTATGGTGATGTAGCAATCACATGGGTCTACATGTGATCTCCAGCTATATCACTCCTTGGACATTGCTTGGAAATTTACCCACGAGCGGCGTGCACAGCACAGTAACAGCCCATACTGCACTGCCAAAAGGAAGTACTAAGGCACGGCAACGTGTAGATCTACCCAGTAAGACATGTTAATGCAAGTCTTTCCACTAGTCAGTTTACTATTCTTCACTAGTTTGGTGTTCATTTACTGAAGTATAATGTACAATGTGCCAGAGCTATCTTGCATGTCTCATATGGAGAACAACTGTGATATGGCACCACTTTTATCCAAACTTTAGAATCTCATTTTTACGGTGAATACAATGTTTTTTCTCTTGCTGAGCTAAAGATTCTGTCTCATCCCTTATAAAGCTCTTTGTTTGGAAACTTAGCAAGTCTTTATTTTTAAGAGATAACCAACTTGATGGGGGAGAGTTCAAAAGTTAGCCATTTAAATTGAATTCATATATCTTACAACTGCTTCAGCCCCAGGGCTGTAGCACTTATGAGATTCACAAGCAATAGGTGGGCTTCATGTGGCTCATGAGAAGGATAGGCTACAGCATCTGTGATCCACACTCCTGTACTCCCTAGATTCTAGGCTGTTCCATGGACAAGCAAGGTCTTATGCAGTCCTGAGGCACGTCCAAATTACACAAACCTAACTGCTAATGAGCAAAAATAGTCCTGATATACTCATCCTTCTTTCAATCATACCTCTGGTGTGTCATCTATGTCATGGCATCCTAGGAATCCTTGGAAGACTAGCTGTGAAAGTATTTCTCCGTTCTTGCACTGAGGGAATTCTCTGACAACTGGAATTGAGGCATTTAGAGCCACTTTGCAACACCCTGGGCTCCTTGCATGGTTTAAAGGGGGAAGAACAAGATTGAGAATCTCTTCCTATGAATTTTCTCTGCAGTAGTCTGGCCAGGAAGATTCCATCTATATTCTATAGTGCAGTTCCTTGGACGTATAGAAAATTAAAGTTTTCCAGTAGCAGAAGGCACCAATTCTGTTTAGAGTCTAAGAAGACAAGTGACTTGCAAAGAGTGAAAACTGTAGATGCAATCAGATAAATACTGTATTTGATGCTCATGACCATTTGCTTGATAGATGGACAAAGTGTTAGCTATTTTCAGCCAAGGCATTATTAACTAGCTAATGTCCCACAGAGACATCATAGCGGTGGTAGATTTTCAGGGGGGATTAATGGCAGAAAGCATTCTGACCTTATGGGTCAATATAGGGAGGATATGCCATTGATAAAGAGCAGTGTGGAATTTTAACTCAGAGAATCATTTAAACTGAGACAGGATAAAGCTCCAGAAAATTATTGTGTAGGAAACCACCCTGTCTGGCTATTTCCTATGATATTTTTTAATGTTTTATTCATGTGGCAGCCTGGCTGGTAGACTCACCAGCAGCCCCAGACTGTTAGCCTGAGCCTGCTTGGGCTCCATTGGTGGAGACAGTTTTCCTTCCCCACCAATCAGGGGAAGGCAGAAGGAAGGCAGCCCCGCCCTAAGCCAGGGGTGAGGTGAAAGAATGGACCTGAGAGGGAACTAGCCCCTTGGGCTTTCTCATTGGTCCATTCCCAATCTGGGGTGGAGCCTCCAGAGGGAATAAAAACCCACGTGCTGAGCACACAGGTGGCTTCGATGAGGGATGACAAAGACAGGGCTTGAGAAGAGCTAGTGAAGCTGACCAGCAACGCAGAGCAGTGGCCCCAGAATCACCCTGAAGACACCTCAAACTTGCGGGGAGCAGCAAGCAGTTGCATCCCTGCCCTGCCATGGAGGGAGCTGCAGTGATGGTGAGTAGGTCAGTTCACAGAGGGTCTGGGAGTGGATGGGATCTGAGCAGCTGCATGAGGCAGCACAGGTCCCCAGCCCTGCACAAGGCAGGAGCTGGGCCATTGGTGCAAGGATGGGTGCACAGGGCTGTAGAGCTGATGGGATGCCGCAGCTGTATGAGGCAGTGCAGGTTCCGAACCCTGCCTTAGGCAGGTGCTCCCTTCAGTGCACAGGGTGGTGCATGGGGGGTGAGAGAGGGCAGAAAGGCCCCATTGGCTGCACAAGGCAGTTCGGCTCTTCCTGTTGCGAGGAGCAACTGGATGGGTCGGCCACCCCTGCGGGGGGGAACACTGGGAGTTGTGAGTTACCCAGGAAAAGGGGATTCCCACAGGGGAGAAGGGGCCTCCTCACTGCAGGTGATCCTCTCCTTGAGGAGTGGGGATGATTCGCCCTTGAGCACAGAGGGAAGTCAGGGCCCTTGTTTGATAAGGGTGGTGTCATGGTTACGGGCCCCTCCTGAGTGACCTGGGAAGGGTAATGATGTTCTATTAGGTAATGGGATCTTTCTCTGGTTTGCCATTTCTTCTTTGAGCACAGCTGCTGTGCTGGTGTTGTGGTCTGATTCCTTATACCATTGGGATTCCTGTTGTAACCCTGCATCCTTCTTGTTGTACTGTAAAGGTTTATAAGCTGTTTTATATCTGAACACATTGTATAGGTTATCTGTATATATGTGTATCTCATTTGGTGTAACTTTATTGTGTATGTTCAATTATTGTCCCATCACTGCCAGATATTCCTGTCATTGAATAAGGCTCAAGGCTGCAGACTAATTGGAAGGCCATAGAGGGTTAGGCCTGTACCTGAGTTCAACGTTAAAAAGAGATGTTGCCTGTGTAAACCTATATCTGTAAATAACATGTGTGTATGTATATATGTGTGTGTGTGTGTGCGTGCGCGCGTGTGTATACAGCAGAAGCTGTGCTATCTGGCACTTTACCATCCGGAATGCTCCATTAACCAGCATCTATCATAGACGGCATCTGTTCTTTATGGCACTGGATTGATGCAAGTATTATATAGGCTCACCACACTTCAATGCAAATGTGACAGGTGGGAGGGACCGGAAGTACCACCCTTTAGCCACACCCCTTTCCCTTGTATGGTGTATGATGTCACCAGCCACACCCTGACCCCAGTCACGTGGTGTGTGACATCAGCAACTCCGCCCCCACACACAATGATGTAGTGTGTGACATCAGCAACCCTGCCCCAACCCCCAGTCACGTGGTGCGTGACACCAGCACCACATAGTTCATGATATTAGAAGGACAGCCATGAGACCCCCCAAAGCCCAACCTCTCAGGCTGCGAGAACCACCCTAGATCACATGGTGTAGTTATGGCCTATCAGGTCCCAGACTGATTTAGCCCCCCGCCGGACCACAGACGTGGTCTATGGTGTGGCAGGGTGGTGGTGTGACACGTCTAACAACCTGCCCCACCACCCCCAACCAACTGGCAGAGGTTTCAGAGGCCTCAGACCTCCCAAGAACGATGCTGAACCAATTGGAATGAGTAGAGGGGGTAGGATTTGGGCGGCAACCCCACCAGGTCCATTTGCTTTCCCAAACGACCACTCTGTTTATTTGAGACCATGCTAAGGCAAGCAGGGGCAGATATGGATTCTTTCACAATGCCTGTAGGCCCACTCACTACAACCCCAAGATGGCCTTATAGAAAGCGTTACTGTAGAAATAGTTTTGAGGAGGAGACACGGCCCCTTGCCTAAAGACTCTTTGAGATGCCTGACCCTGTTCTGGAAGATCCAATGAACAGGCAAATGGAGGAGGCTCAGACCCTCGAAGCAGATGCTGAGAATTTGGAAGAGGGTATCTTCATGCCATGGTTTAAATTTGTCCTCAAGCATTTGAATGCACCACATGGGTGTTAGCATGGGGGTGGGTGTTGGGGGAAGCGGTTGCCAGACATGTCTACACAGGAGGCTATGTTAAAGGAAGTTTATTACTGGCCTGGTGAAGCTGGAAGTTTTGGCGGGGTGAACACGCTTTTTGAAGCCACCAAAAGGCAAAATAAGGTTCTGAACAGAAGTGGGGTGGCTGCTTGGCTTTCAGATCAGGATGCTTACACCCTACACAAAATGGCAAGAAGACATTTTAAAAGAAACAAGACTGTTGTTTCAGATATTGATGCGCAATGGCAGGCAGATTTGGTGAATATGCAGCAGTTTTCCAAGCACAATGGTGGGGTTAAGTTCATCTTAACAGCGATAGATATATTATCAAAGTATGCCTGGGCCGTGGGTCTAAAAGACAAGTCAGGTGGTGAAATATCTTGGGTCTGTGTACCTTGAAAATTACAGACTGATCGGGGAAAAGAATTTTTAAATACGTCTTTGAGCAAGCTGTTAAAACAGTATAATATTCACCATTTAATGATGAATAGTGAAGTGAAAGCAACGGGGTAGAGAGGTTTAACAGAATATTAAAATCAAAGATGTGGAAGTACTTTACAGCCCACAACACCTTTCACTACCTTGATGTGTTACCAAAGTTTTCACAGAACTATCTGCACCAGGCCTGTTGATATGAACTTCTCAAACTCTCAAAGGGTGTGGAAAACTGTGTACGGGAACAGCAGCACCCGTGTTTAGAAAAGGAGACCACGTAAGAGTGTTTAGGACCAAAGGAAGGTTTGAAAAATGTTATGAACAAATATTCACTGATGAGGTTTTCATAGTGGATGAAGTCCTTAGATGCTTGCAGATGCTTGTATACCACCTAAAAGATTACGAAGACGAACCAATTGAGGGTTCTTTCTACCCTGAACTACAAAAAGTGAACCCCAAACAGGACAGAGTTTATAGGGTTGAAAAAGTTCTAGCAACAAAAGGAAAGGGAAGAAAGAAGTGGTTGTTGGTGAAATGGTTGGGGTGGCCATCTAAATTTAACAGCTGGGTGGAAGCCAACCAAGTTTGTAACATATAGGGGTACCTCAGTCAGAAGACCGAGATGTGTGATGGCGACTTTTACATTACTTTGCCCAGCAACGCATATGCCAGCATTTTCCATAAAGCCAGCTCGAGCTTTACCATACAACTTGTTAAATCTCTGGATCTGCTGGGGAACTGAGAGATAGGGTTAGCATAAATACAATACCCGCACAGCTGGAACAGCATCAACGAAGACACGCCTTTCAACATCACTTCTGGGACTAAAAATGCTTTGTCTAAATAAAACACTCAGCTGATGTTGTGTAAATAAAGCTGTTGTTATTTAAATGTGTGCGTGTGTATGTGTATTCATTCAAAAAATCCAATGTAGACAAATCTTTATAGCAGTATAGAATAGTTTATTTCAAAGCATAAAACTTCACATGGAGAGCCAATGGCTTTTAGAGACAGTTTTTCGCTTCTTAGGCAGTGTTGTTCGTGTTTCTCGGTCTGAGTCAGATACTTTCAGGCGTTCCAGATGATCACGATTCACAACGTTGCCCATAACAGGAGATGGTACATTTAGCTCAGCCACGGCTTTCATAAAGATGTCCCAGCCTTTAGGTGGGCATTTAGTAGTCCTGGCATGAGTCTAAAGGGTTCTCCAGACCAAGTCAAGCATGTTAGACCCCTTGACTAGCATCCCTTTGTAGACAAAACCTCCTTGATGATCCCAAGAAGAAATATCCTTGTGCTGGCTCAGCTTAGTGAGCAGTACTTTAGTATTTTTCCTATATCAGGCATGCATGTTATCCAGTACTTCCTGAATGACTGTGTTGGGTCTTGTGGGGGTTTCTAGGGGGTATCTGGCTTTTAGGCGGGGTCTGTTCCAGCAGAAATAGAGTTAATTTCCCTCTGTCCAGATCACCCTGCTTTACGTAGGTCAGGTATTTCTGAAGCATGGATGCATACAGTTTAGCCTTATCATATTCTGTTACACCCAGTCTTTGGAGAATATCCCTCATTTCAACATCCAATAAGCAGGTTGCCTTGGTTCTGATATTTTCCTGAGGCGGTGGGGGAGCCCTTAATTGTTCCAGCTCATGTTTGGGCACCAGGTACATTTTTTCTGCGTGCTTCATCACCGGCTAGCCAAAAGCTCCGTAATCAGAGGAAGAGCAAAACTTAGCAGAGGTCCAATAAATCCCCCAGACTGTTTCACCAGGTGTTTCTTTTTTTTAAGAGGTAATCTTTTGTTACTTAGGTTTTTTATGATCATGCGTCTCTTTTTCAGCACATGAATTTGATGCGGTGTCAAAGGGATGTTTCCTTTTAAGGTGTTCAGAGCAATTTCTGAAATGGCCACTACTAAATCATCAGAGGCTGAGCAGAGTATAGCTTTTATCTGCTGTGGGGTGGATTGAAGAAGCAGTTTTAAGAGAGCCAAATTTATTTTTACACGGCTAGACATGTTCCCTTTCCACCGTCTCAAGAGCTAAGAGGCCACTGCTACATCATCTCTTTTTATTCCCACCCGCTGTTTTTTTTAAAGTGTAAGCAGCCAGTTGGTCAGGAGGAAAAAGCCCTGTTCTTAATCTAAAAGCATCCGGGGTAGAAGCGTTTAAATCAACCACCAGATACCCGTAAGGTGTTTTAGTGGCATCCTCAAAAGCTTCTAGAAAGAACTGGGCCTTACCTGGGTACATCTGCCACGCCAGGGACACTATCTGTAGCTTATCCCTGGGATTTTTAAACAAAACCATGAATTTTGTGTTAAGGGCAATGGTGTGGCCCCTTTTTCCTTGACAGAAAACATTTTGAACTATATACATAATGCTAAGATTCCAATGGTGCACGTACTTGGTAAAGGCTTTCTCGATTTCGCCACTTGTCACAGGCAGAGTCCATCAAATCATCTACTACAACCACATTTATTTTATTAGGAGGAAACAAACAGTCGTTCTTGAGACTGTCTGGTAGACCTTCCACAAACTTGATAAAGGATATTTACAAAGCAGTTCTTTATACAAAGGCTGCCAACAGCCTATAGCCCCACACGATATTCTCAGGCATAACAGACAACATTTTATCAGCGTGATCCAAAAGGTTTTTTATAAAGTAACTTTTACAGTCACTAGGGCCTGCCAAAATCACAGAAAAGGGGTGCTTCCAATGTATATCCATCTTTAAAAACCATAGGGGAGGCTGTTAAAGTTTTCTGTGAGGACCCTTTTGTCATAACCGACTTTCTGCATTTTTCTCAAGGTTTTGGTTTCTAGTATCCATTTGCTTTTGTTCCTGACGATACAGCACTGTTGAATCACAATTGTTTGAGGGGTGTCCACAACAGGGTTTGCCCCATAATCTAGAACAAGATCTCTCAAGGTTTCAAAGTTGACTTTTTCACTGTTGGCCACATTCAGGGTAATCCCTTTGACCTTCAAGCAAACTTTTCCCCCGGACAGCTTGTACCCATAAGTTTTCGGACCGGCTGACACAAACTCTGTCATGTGTTCATCTGGTGGGATTTCGCTGGTGAGCTTGCCTAAATAATTGCCTAGGAGGGGGTTCCAATCTCCCTTGCGGCTCACAAATATCACAGACTGTGTTGTGGTACAGACACCGGTTTTGCAAGCTGTCTAACAGCTTGTACAACTCTAAGCATGCATATGTGGTGGTGAAACAGGCTATAAAGATGTTTGTGTTACCAGAGACAGTGTAACGCTCTTTGGCGTGTTTCCAAGACACGCAGGCTGCCTCATCATCAATAAAATTGTAAGATGAAATTTCATAGGTGGGAGAAAAGAGGTAGCCAAGGAGTTCTTCGCGGTCTCTAATGATGTTGGTGTTGGGCAAGTAGGTTCTCTGACCAAATTTACCCCACAAAGAATTTAGAAACAATTTTGCTATTTGGTGCTTTGCAGGGTTGAGTTTGATATGCTCAGGGTGTAAGGTTACGCCTTCTTTTTGCAAGAAATTGGCCACGTATCTCTCTTGTTTTTCTTGGTCAGTACACCAGGTAGGGTAGCCCGAGACTTCCTGCTTGTGTCAGAGGTTCATTTTTATGTACTGTGAAAAAAGGGTGCTAGAGTTCTCAGCAAAATGCCAGACTTCATAGAATTGAGCTACTCTGTACCCCTTGGCGATAGCTTTATTCAATTCTGGTGTGCACCACGTACCCAGGAAGGCCCCGTCTTCATTAGTGTGGTCGCATTTTTGCTGTCTTGTTTCTGCGCAGAGGCGGCATGGCGTGAACATAAGTTTCCTGTTCACCCTGGTGGGTAGCACAGGAAAAAAAAGGTTTCGCGATGGGTGCAGTTTCACCCTGGTTATTCCAAAATAGCTCGACGGGGTTGGAAATTGTCATGAATGATTTCAAGGTGTCCGTCTGGGTATTTCTTCGTTTTGTTTATAAAGGGGTAAAGACTGGTAAAATCATAATAGTGTATTTGTTTGCTGGATTTAGTTTGGTAATGTAGACAGATGGCATTAGTTCTCCCCCCAAAAAGAGCATCCCTAGGCACCAGTGGAGAAGATAGCAGGGTTCTGTTTAAAAAATCTGCCAGCTCCCCATCCGTTTCTAACAGAGCCCTCTACTCATGTTCTCAAATGGTCCTAACAGTAAACCCCTCTCTCTTGAGATGATAAGTCTTGTGCAATGCCAGATAATTCAGAAACCTGAAGGTGGTCCCCGTCAATGGGTTCTGGTCTTTCTCATTTTAGCAAGTGACACAATCATGGAAAAAGCATCTGTTAAATTCAAATGCCGTAGGTTCCCTATCAATGTTGGCATAGCCATCTAAAAAATAGGGGCCTACCTGAAATTCCCCACCCTGTAAAGCATGTCGAATTTGAATATTTTCTTTCTCCAAAATATACATTAGCCACTGAATAGATGGGGTTGAAAACCTCTTTTTCTGTCTGTGATAGTTGTCTGGGGGAGAAGCGCTATGGTCTGCGGTTCTAAAAACATAAACCTGTACATGGCCATGCAGACAGGGGCCAGCGTGATGTATTGGAAAGGATCTATGCAGCGTACTACATTTTGGAGTTCACCATCTACTTTCACTCGGTCTACCTCCCTTGTCATTTTCATAATCTCATCCCTGTAGAGGCAGCAGGCCTCTTTCAAAATTTTTATATCCTGCTGGCAATAACAGGCCAGCTCCTTTTGCTTGTCAAAGGTCTTATCGCGGTTATTCTGATACCATTCTAAAAACTGTCCTTTCTCACCGGACATCATATTTTCAATGCCATAATACTCCGTCTTTGGGAGAGGCCCCACATAATTTTGGTTTTCTGCTGTGTTAAAAAAATGTGGGAAATAACCTTTGCATCCTTCAAACCCCATCGCCTGTGGAAGCCTGCTAAGTTTCATTGGCAAAAAGTTTAAAGAATCTAATGAAACGGATGCCTAGCCTGGTCACTTCAATACACATGAGTTTACCACCCTGAGTGATTAGTTTCACGCCCATTTTTTCCTTCAATAATTGTCTGACAACAAAGTAACCATCATAGCCTTTGGCGTTGTGAGCTATGAAGGTGTAGTCCTTGAACTTTTTATCCATAAAGACCTTAATAAAATTGGACAGGCAGTCTTCGCCCTTAAACTCCCAAGTGCTTTCTGGCTTTTTGGGCTTAGCTTTACAAGCCTTTTTGGGGTTTTCACCTGCAGCTTTCTGCGGCTTTTTTTTCCCTGTCTTTAGCTCCATTGCAAAAATGTAGTTGGGCACATGCATCCCCGTTTCCTGCACACATTCAAAATCATAAAAAATGTACCCCTTGCCTTCTTCAGGCTCTTTTATCTGACGCATTAAGCACCAGTGTTTGTCTACATCTGTGATTTTCCCATAACACTGTTTGCACTGCTGCCTCTTGCACTTGTGCTTTTTGTCCACATAAAATTTACACTCATCGCACAGAGTTTTAGTCAGACATTCAATCCGTTTTTCAGAGGCCAGGGCCATGTGCCTTTCTAAGCACTCTTTGGAATGACAGAACAGCTTACAATTAGGGCACTTACGTGTCCTGCCCACGTTTTCAGAGCAGTTTGGGCTCAGGCAAAGACGACATTGGAACCTGCACGTGTGGCTATGGCTGTACAATGTCTGACAAAGATCGCAATAATTTCTCATGCCAAACACCTTTTTCACATCCAAAATACCATAATAATGTTCACCATGCAGCAGAAGAAAACAGGTATCGGGGTATCTGGATGCGTCCTGTGTTTTAAATAAACTCCACCCAGTTTTTTCCTTATGCATCACTATGTGAATGTTAACCTGTTCAAGGTCTTCAAACAAAGGTACCTGATGGAGCATAACCTTCTGATATATAGACATGCCTAATTTCCTATGCAGTTCTTTGGCACCATCTAGCAGCTTGACATCTCTGGCCCCTCTATGTTTTGTAACAGCCAATAGACCGCCTGCAAAACACAGGTTAGTATCACAGGTATTCAAGTCAATTAAATACTTCCTCTTTTTAGTAATGAGTTGGGAATAGGGGATAGAGCTTAAAACTCTATGGCTTCTGCCTCCCCGGCCTTTCACAACGACCACAACCAGCTGAAATGTTGAATTGAGCAATATTTCTCTCTGGCTTTGTAACAGGTTACTGAACCACTCTAAAAACAGCTCTGGGGTCAAATTGTTTAAATTAATAGCTTGTGAGTATAAATAGTTTGCCATGCTATCTGCCTGAATACGTAGCTGTGCATAGTCATTGCCTGTGAATCTCTGTCGGAGTTCTGCTACAATTTCTTCCACCCCTCAGGTTATGGCTTCATATGCCATGTGTAATGGCACACACTCCATATTCACAAAACGGAACTCCTCAGTGTACCTCATGCCACCAAACCTGACTACAGACCACTCTTGCCTTCTCACCCACACCATATGTACATCCAGTAAAACATCCTCTGATGACTCAGGAGACCAGGGGGTGCTTGAGGGATCCTCTAAACTGTGTTCTACACCAGATCTGTTATCTCAATCCTCTGACCCTCCAGGTCTTGGTGGTGGGGGAGGCCTGGGTGGTGTGGGAACATTTGAGGGACCCTCTAATGGTCTTCCAAAATAATAGTCACCATCTCCCCTCTCTGGCTCTGTGGATCTTGGTGAAAGGTCAGGTCTGGGAGGCTGGGGTACATTTGAGGGACCCTCTAATGGGCTTCCTAAACCATATTCTCCACCCCCTCTCTCTGGCTCCGCGGGTTCTGGTGAAGGGTCAGGACTGGAAGGAGGAGGAATGTTTGAGGGATTCCTAGGGGATCTCTTTTTTTTTTTTGTTCCTCAATCAGTGTTTAGCCTTCCCCATGCTCCTCTTTAACCAGGCCCTTACTTTTCACCCTGCGAGCCACTTGCTGGTTTGCCACCCATTCTTACCCCCATGTTTACCATGACTCCCCCCCCCCCTTATGATACAGACCACGCCTGCTGTCCAAGTTATACAGACTACCTCCTCTCTGAGTAAAATTTACCCTTTTGCTCTGGTAGTAATCATGATCTTTCAAGACGCTCTGCACACTTTTTCTGAGATGTATACGTCTGCCAGTATCACCCCAAATCCCCCTCTTTTTTTGACAATAATCATGATCTTTCAAGACAAGTTGTTTATACCCACCCTGAAAACCCACCCTCTTTTTTTCACAACAATCATTATCTTTCAAGACAAGGTGGTTACACCCACCCTGAAAATCCACCCTCTTCTTTTCATAATAATCATGATCTTTCAAAAAAGGAGAAAGACTCTCCTCTTTCTCTAAATTGTGTGAGTAATCAGTCCTGGGTTCCTTATTCAAGGGGTCCAGATCACCTGTTTTGGGGGTATGAATCCTTGTCTTTTTACGTATGGTTTTCTCAGAGGTATGTGGCTTGTTTTCCTCTGAGGAATCATACCCTTCTGTTCTGTCCCGGTGGTCTTCTGATCCTTGAGTATTATGATCTGCAGGCTGAGCATTTCTGGGGTTTTTTGCTTGTGCTTTTAGAGGTCTCTGCCCAGACCCCTGCTCTTCTTTGGGAGTGGTGCATGTGACCACTTAGGAAATATAAAATTTACATCTCGGCATTGAGAATTCTCTTTCCTCACACACTACAAATTTAAAATTTGCTTAACCCCCTACATACCACTTCTCCTCCCATAATGAAACACTAAGTTTCAGAAGGTGATTTCAGAAAAATTACCTTTTACTACTGGATAAAAACATGACTGTATGTGCTTGTTCTGCTTTTCTGTTTTAGAAGAAGAGGTTCTGTTTGAAAACAAACAGCTGTTATAACTTATAGTAACACAGCCACAAATAACCTACCATTTTAAAATAATTTTTACCCTGTTGTGGTAAAATTGCATGAGGCTTCCCCACCTGAAAAGCTCTCTGTAATATAAATGAAATGATACAATAAGTAAGTCCTCTGTATTAAAAAATTAAATAATAGATTAAAGAAAATAGTGTATGTATAAAGTACAATATAACTGTATTAAAATAGTAACCACTAAAAGACAACTCCACCCCTTTAGTCTTAAAATATTTGGAGATCTGGACACACTGAACAGCTTTTATTTATTTATTTATTTTGATCTGGTTTATCTTTATGATACACACCTGCCACTCCATACCATACACAATCTGTGAGAATATATATTTTTAAATTCAGTCTTTATTTCCATCAAAAACTTTTATAATATTTACTGATTTCTTTTGTTAAATCTTCTTCTAAGAAGTATTTTTTATCATTTCCTGTGACCATTAAGTCTTGTCAGCCAGCCTTTTGGTAAAAGATAACTCCTTTAGTCTTAAAACAAGAAGAGCTCTAAACACAATGGTCATTTTTTTTTTGTGGTCTGATTTATCTTTGTAACGCACATGCCCACAATGCCCCTACCATACAAAAGCTGTAAGAATATATATTTTTCAGTCTTTATTTCCATCAAAGCTTTTACAATATTTACTAGTTTATTTTGTTACCCCTTCTCCTTACAAGGTTTTTTTTTATCATTTCTAGTGGTCATTAAGTCTCATTGGTTTTATCTCTACAAAAAACCCAATATGTATGTGATTAGAGATCCAGACACTAAAGCAAATGCTAATGTATATTAGCTGTAGAAAACTGTTGATGTGCTTTACAACCTCACATCCACCAAGATCAGCAAAAGATATAACTCCCCACCCCATTTTAAACAGTTTTTGCAAAGCCCTTCTCTTAAGCAGGGTTTTATAATCTCTAGTACCGATTAAGCATTCAAGAGTGTTTTATCTTCCTCAGTGATCAAATCATGAAGGGCAGCATTAGGACCTTCTGCAGAATACACAGTGTTTAGAAGCTCTCTAACCTGAATTAAATGTTTCTCAGTAATTCTGAGAATATTCCTGGCAAACCCAATGGTTATAACAGCATTGAAAAAGCTATCAAGAATATTTCCTGGCAAAGTTCCTGAATTATTTGGTTTATGTCTTCATCTACCCAGGTAATACATTTGTGGGCTTCTTGACCCCCCAGGTCAAAAGTGAACCCCCAACATAGGTCAAAAAGTCTCTTCCTCAAGCAGTATTTCATTATGCCATAAAAGGAAACGCGAACAAGAGACTTCATAAAGACCTTACTTTCACGTGATGTAATAGCTTATGTTGATTCAATGCCTAAATGTCTTCTGAACTCTTCAGGCTTATCCGGTCTTTGTTCTCTGCAAAAGCATACACCTCCTTCTTGTGTATTGGTGAGTAGGTTTTCTGGAGTCATTAAAAAGGTTTCATCTAACTGCAAACGAGTTCAAATAAAGGACTTAGTTAGTTAGCTGCTGTTTAATCAGTCCTTAGCTACTTCCAAACACACATGTGCCATGGAGTGAACCCACATCAATACCCTGAAAACCCAAGTGCCCCCACAAACATGCTTCAAGTCTCTTACCGGTATCTCCTCTGCGATGACCTCTACTTCGCATGCAGGCTCTGGCACAAAGATACCATCTTCCAAATTCTCAACATCTGCTTCGAGGGTCTGAGCCTCCTCCATTTGCCTGTTCATTGGATCTTCCAGAACAGGGTCAGGCATCTCAAAGAGTCTTTAGGCAAGGGGCCATGTCTCCTCCTCAAAACTATTTCTACGGTAACGCTTTCTATAAGGCCATCTTGGGGTTGTAGTGAGTGGGCCTACAGGCATTGTGAAAGAATCCATATCTGCCCCTGCTTGCCTTAGCATGGTCTCAAATAAACAGAGTGGTCGTTTGGGAAAGCAAATGGACCTGGTGGGGTTGCCGCCCAAATCCCACCCCCTCTACTCATTCCAATTGGTTCAGCATCGTTCTTGGGAGGCCTGAGGCCTCTGAAACCTCTGCCAGTTGGTTGGGGGTGGTGGGGCAGGTTGTTAGACGTGTCACACCACCACCCTGCCACCCCATAGACCACGTCTGTGGTCTGGCGGGGGGCTAAATCAGTCTGGGACCTGATAGGCCATAAGTACACCATGTGATCTAGGGTGGTTCTCGCTGTTGCACAAGGGGCCGTTCGAGCTCCTGGAGGCTAAGTTCCAATTTGGTCCCCAGAAGTGAGTCACACCACAAGCCACAGAGACAAAGCCTTTATTGCTTGCAAGCAGGTTGGCCTGTCTGATTTAGGGTGCGTCCTCATCCATTGAGAATTACTAGCCTGTAGAGAACCCCACAGGGATGGTGGGGCTGGGATAGCGGTTCCCCAGCTTCGCTGGAATACACAAAGCCAACAGGCAGAAAAGTTTAGACTATGAGCCGTGCGGTTAGCGAGCTGGTAGGAGGAGGTTAACACTCCTTCAGAAAAGGGGAATGGGGTAGTTGGGAGGAATGAGAGAAAAAGCAAGCAAAGCAACTGTTTTGCCATACTACTAGGTCTTAGACGATCGCTTAAGTCAGAGCGTGAGGTCCCCTGCTTGCTCACTGGTCCAGGTGTCGGCTTCTTGTTCTGAGGGTGGCAAGACTCGGGGTGGCATTCCAAATATTATCTCGTAAGGGGATAATTTAATGCCCCTTCATGGCGTATTTCGAATGCGAGTTAAGGCTAGTGGGAGCGCCTGAGGCCATTTTAAGTGAGTCTCTATACAAATTTTTGTCAGCATTGCTTTTAGGGTTCTGTTCATGTGTTCCACCTGGCCTGAACTCTGAGGGCTCCAGGGGGTATGGAGCTTCCACTGAATTCCTAGAGCTTTAGCTACCTCCTGTGTTACCTTCCCAACAAAGTGTCCCCCCGATCAGACTCTATGGATTCTGGAAGCGGGTATCGGGGCACGATTTCATTCAGCAAAGTGTGTGCCACCACTGATGCCGTCACTGTCCGAGTTAGGAAAGCTTCTATCCATCCTGTTAATTGGCCTACCATCACCAGGAGGTATCGATGTCGTCCAGACTTGGGGAGTTCAGCAAAGTCAATTTGCCAGGCTTGTCCCAGGTAGTGAGCCCATTGTCTTCCCCCATCGGAGTGGGGGGTTTTGCTGGTCAGGGTGTATTTTGCTTCTACTCCTTTAAGTCTTTTTGGAGAGAAATTCCAGAAATGTGTGGGGCAGATACAAATCCTTGAGGCAAAACAGTCCACATAAGTTGAGACTAATGGTGAGTGTCCGGATCTTCCCATTCAAAAGCAAAGAGCCTTTGGTTATCCTCGTGGAGAGGAATGGAAAAGAAGGCATCTTTCAAATCAAGGACTGAGAAGATTTTTGCATCTGGTGGGATTTGGGTTAAGATGGTGTGAGGATTTGGGACTACTGGGTGATCTGCTAGGACCTTTTGGTTTACAGCCTGTAGATCTTGTACCAGCCAATACGAGGTCCCATCAGCTTTGGGTACCCCAAGTATGGGGGTATTAAACGGAGACAAACCCTCCACCAGCCAGCCATATTCTTTAAATTTCTCTATCAAGGACTTCAGTCCCATCTTAGTCTGTCTATTGAGGGCATATTGTTTTATGTGAATGGGCCTCTCCCCTTCTTTGAGGCGCACTCTTACCGGCGTCACGAACTTGGCCCTTGCGGGGGTTCTGTCGGCCCATACCTGTGGATGTACGTTTTCTAAACTTTCAATTCCCACTGTCGAGCTTTTGCCCCCCAAAAGTGCCATCTGGTAGTTGGATCCTTGTTTCACCGGCAGCTGGACCACCATCTGGTCTCCTGGGAAAAAAATCTCAGCTTGGAGTTTAGTAAGGAGATCTCGCCCCAACAGGGCAACTGGGCAAGCGGGGGAATAAACAAAGGCAGGTTCAAGCAGGTTATCACCAATTTTGGTGAGGAGGGGTCCACACATGGGTAGCTTACTCTGCTTACCCTCAATTCCTTCTATGGTTACATACTTTCCACTTTCCCCTCCAAGCGGGGTTTTTTCGGGGAGCATTGAAAATGTGGCCCCAGTATCTACTAATGCTTTATAATTTCTACCACCAACCCTTATTGTTACAGGCCATGGTCTGGCCATGGGATCCTCACGGGACTGCTCCCCCAGCGTGGTGGTTTTGGATCCCGGTCCCCATCAACTGGACTCCTCCCCAGAAAGTTCGATTCTCATTTGGTGTGCTTTAGGGTGCTCCCCCATCTTTTCTCTCAACCGAGGGCACTCCCTCTTCCAATGTCCTTTCTCCTTGCAATAGGCACATGTATCTGCCTCGACACATCCCCCTCCCTGTGACACAAAACCCCCAAATACCCAAGTAAATCCAATAGTCTTGAAACCAGTCAATAAGGTATCAAGGCACTCAGGCATATGCAGATGGATTGAAAATTCCAAAACTAAAACTTCAGGAAAAAAATTATCTTTTCTTCTTAGGATACCTCCAAACTAAATGCATGCATTATTCCAAAACAGATTACCAATTCTAAGCATATCTGGAACATTACAGTTTCAAATGAAATGGTTACTATACCTTCACTTTTAAAAGATCACCCCTTCCACTGCCCCACCACCCTATAAATCTGTCTGAAGTACAGAACATATCTACCTTTTCAATAAACTGGAGTAAGGGTGCAGAGATGGGGAAGCAAGCCGCCGTATGCTGCCTGCTCCCCCCATCTCCAAGTTTGTCCCAGCACATGCTATTTTGCATGCTTTTTTTTTCCTGGGGTTTATTTGTGCTACTAGAAAATCCTGCACTGCAAATTAGCAGTGCCAAGCATGGTTTAACATGTAATGAGTGCAGTTTGTGACACTACAAAGCCCACATGCTTGCACATCTGAACATACTCTAAGCATGCAAGCCAGAAAAAAAGCAGAAGCAAATCCAAATTATGACAGTCTGCCTGAAAATTCAAACTGTGACAGTCTGCCTGCAAACACTACTGTACACAACAGGTGAGGAGACAGCAGCTTGACACAATGCAAAAGAATATGCTTAGACAGTTATACTTGTTGCACATTTCTTGATCTAAGATGGTTGGTCCTGGGCCATGCCTAACTAACAGTTAATGTAAGGGAACTGGTCCCAATGTCAGTCATGAACTACTACGTTATGCACCCTTGTGACCTGGTCAACATCAAAGGATCCCATTCCTGGCCAGCCTACCCCGAAGGTAGGCCATTCTAATTGGCAGAACTTTGAAATTTCATCCTTAGTCATTTTTATTCCATAATCTCCATATTTGACAAATTTATCAAAATTGTGCAAAATACAACCCAACGGGGTGCTGGAGTTTTCAACTCGGGAGTGACCCATACCCATTATGTCTCTTTCCAAATTCTGGGCCAAAGAACTCCCAGACCAACGTCCTGACAGACCAACAAATAACAATACTAATAAAATGAGACAGGGAATTAGTATACTCACTCCAAACATGCCCAGGTACCTCGTCCTCGGAGTCTGCGGCTGGGGTGACTCAAATAGAAATGGAGTGCCTTTAACCTCCCGGGTGCCCTGACTCACACTTTCGGCCTCGTGGCAAGCCCAAATTATGGCTTGGTGTGCACTCCACGAGTACGTACGGCGGTCTTGCTGTCCGGCCCCGGGCTGGTGCAAGAGCGCTCCTACCTGGCTCGCCAGAATTGTTGCACAAGGGGCCGTTCGAGCTCCTGGAGGCTAAGTTCCAATTTGGTCCCCAGAAGTGAGTCACACCACAAGCCACAGAGACAAAGCCTTTATTGCTTGCAAGCAGGTCGGCCTGGAGTCATGAGACTCAGATCAAAGCCGACCCCAAGTGCCTATTCTCCATTGCTTATATACTTGATTACAAGGTATTGGGAAAATTCCATTAGCGCAATCGCATTTCAAACTAGCATAGTTGCAAAGCTAAGGACTTTCCAACTGCAAGTCTGCAGTTTGCATGTTTGCACAACAGAGCGGGAAACAAGCTGCATGTAGATGCTTCCTGAGTTCTCGTAAAAGCAAATGGTTTTCAGCCTCCCCGCTTTTCCCACACTCGCAGCCTGAGAGGTTGGGCTTTGGGGGGTCTCATGGCTGTCCTTCTGACGTCATGGACTATGTGGTGCTGGTGTCACACACCACGTGACTGGGGGTTGGGGTGGGGTTGCTGATGTCACACACTACATGATTGTGTGTGGGGGCGGAGTTGCTGATGTCACACACCATGTGACTGGGGTCAGGGTGGGGCTGGTGACGTCATACACCATACAAGGGAAAGGTGTGTGGCTAAAGGGTGGTACTTCCGGTCCCTCCCACCTGTCACATTTGCATTGAAGGGTGGTGAGCCTATATACTACTGATGCAGCAAAAGCAAAACCGGAAGTCCCACCATGACACTTCCAGTTTTGCTGAGTCCCACTTCTTTCTTGAGGACCATGGCCTGTAGCAAAGCAGCCTGCAGGGGGCCCCTCCCTGTCCCCCAGCATGCTTACACCAGCGAGTGAAAGCCTTGGTGCACTGGCAAAGTCACCTCCAACCCGCTGGAAATAAGCTCTCAGATAACTAGCATATTTGATTAACCGGCACGCCTCATTCCACATGGATGTTGGATAACAGAGCTTTTACTGTATGTAAGTTCATGTTCAAGTTCACGTAATGTATGTTTATATATATATATAATATAAATTCATGGTTATAAGTTTTATATTATGTTGTATCATTACACCTGTAAATAGTCAAGTATCATTGGGTGTTCTGCGCCTCTGTTCTGCTCTGCTCTGTAGGAAAAAGAAGTGAGCTGGCCTGCAGCTGGTCAGCCATGCTCCCACAGCATACACGCACCCGCTGACATCCCTTCAATTGGAGAGGGGGTCACTTCTGCATACCACCAGGGTTACATTCAGTTCAGATTCTACCACTTCCCCGGGAGACAATTCCCTGAGTCTAATAGATATCACTGCTTCCTAATATTAGCCTGCATTTCCCTTATTATTAATCATAAATCATTTCCCACTTTATTTAAAAGAATCAAGCTACAGTATTGACTGTTTTCTTACCATATGTCCCAGGGTGTCAAAATTTCTGAAGCGTATTGCCAGGAAAGAAGCACGGTAGTTTCTGTGATCTTGAGTCCTTTTCTGCTGGTATGTTTGTTTCATTCATTACCATATAAAAATGTATTTTTATTAAACAGACTGATGGAACTTCATATAAACTTGGCAGCCTGACATCCATCAGAAGCAGAATGAATAACTGTGATACACAAGAACCTAAATATAAAAAAGAAATTTGAGCAAGTGTGGAAGAAAGGCAAAGGAAAATAAAGGTCTTAATTTGCAATCCAATCCAGGCATGCTGCCTCCAAGAGACTTAATTATGTTAGCCACAAAGCTCTTATTGCAAGAAATGATTTATAAAAGCTGTAAAATTTCAGGCACTTTGGATTCTGTTGCTGCATTGAATTTACCATTAAAAGAGAGTTTGAAATTTTGTCGGACTTCTGCATGCAGATGGAAGGGGAATCATAAAAGGCACTGCAAAGGCAGCTTTATGACAAAGTGTGACAGTGAAAGATTTCAGTACATTATAGATATATCTGTTTTGTGGGCGGGCAGAAAACTCCTAGCCTCATCACATTACCAAGGTGGTTTCAATGATATGCCACATGTTATTGAGATAGAGATAACTTGCCTTCTGTCTAATTAAACTGTGGGTCAAATACTTCCAAGGACTGCACATGGAAAACCCAGGATTACTAATCAAGCAGCTGTCAGCACAGATCAGTGGGACTATAAAGTTTTGAATAGTTCCAGTTGGCTCCAGTAGGAGTAAGATGGGGGGTCTTTCTTGCACAACATTTCTGATACCTGCCTTGCTTCTATGAATTCTAAAATTGTGGAAAACAGATCTAAAGATCAGATACAGATGTGGAGTCATATGTTCTCAAAGTTCTTGAAGAGAGTTTGATTTGGTGTTAAAAAGAGAAGGATAATTTGTAAGACATAGACTGGATCTTGTTTGAGTTTTCAGCATCTCTAGTGACTGGGACTGGTTGGATTGTGTTTTTTTTCTATGATCAATTCAGTTCTCTTTCTGCATATTCATATATCTAGTCAAACAGCAGCACTAGTTATACAGAGGTTGTAGAACCTCTGAGGATGGTAACTGTGAACTCAGTACACAGCACTGAAGTAGATTTCTCCAAGCCTCTAACTTGATTTCAGAGTGAAGAAAAAAATGCTCTTGCTTCATATTTTAAAATGTTTTAAGATAAGAAAAACCCTTCTGCTTTATTATGTATTTTACAGTTCTCTGGGAACAAATGTTCTTCCTTTCCTAAAAACAAAAAAGGTGATAACAGTTCTCAAAACAAAATGTGTTGCTGAGCAAGCAACTGTTATGATCTACCTTTGACTCTCTTTTCAAGGATGCTTTGTTTAAATCATGTGTCTGTTTTCACAATTTTAGGTATAAAAAGGTATGTTAACCTATAGAAGGGAGGAGTTCTGTTTAGATCTCCTCCCTAGGATGGTTTGTACAAGCGCCATTAAACTCAGAGTGGGTCTTTGAATTTTAATACCAAACACAACTCGAAATTTGATTTCTTCCACAACAGTTTAGGTCTGTAGAATTTAAAGAGAAAAATGTTTCAGACCAAGGAACGGATTGCTTAGAAAAAGAATGAACCTGACATAATTTAGATATGAAGAGAGTAGGCTTTATTTCATGTCCTGGCAAAAAGAATAAATGAAAAATCTATGTTTCTATGAACAGCAAACAGCTGAAAGTCTAATACCTTATAAATCTGGCACAGACCATTTAAAATACAGCCAGGGCCATGTGCTCAGCAAAAGCAATATAGTATCACAGTAAAAAAGGGAAATGTTCTCTTTAACACACATTAATTCTGGCTTGATTTCTTTTGGCTAACTGGGCATCATTAGCATCATGAATTCTTGGAAGCGTTCTTGGAAGAATAGTCTGTTTTTTCTTCTAGACAATTGTGCCTCTTGAGTGTTTATTATCTTCAGGGCAGCAACATGCAGCTGGAGCCCTTATATATATGTTTATATGGCAGATATTAACACTTCAAATTAAATATTGATTAAAGAGACATGTTATAGTGCTTGATGTGTTCTATAGGTTTATTAGCACATGTACTGTTTATGCTTTAAGAAAGCATAACATGGAATGATAAGGAGCTGTTCATTCTTTTTTTTTCAGGGTTGCAGGCACATTCTGATTTCCCAAAACTCCTATTCATAAATAGACAGATGGGTGCCAAAGAAGAAATGGAGTGGAAATTGACCTATATCTCAATGACAACATGATCCAAAGCCAATTGAGACTCAAACTGACATCATCATGTTTTGGACTTTGCCCATAGTTTCTCCAAGAGGGACAGAAGCACCTAAGATTGTAACATGAAGGTCTATTAAAAAAATTCTCCATCAGTCAGTAATGTGTCATTATGTAATATTTGTTTGCAGTAGGAGCTGAAGGCTGTAGCCACAGTGATGCCTTTTGGCCGTGGTGCTATACAAGTGTGTTGTTGTCCGTCCTTTGAATTTGAAGATAACCATGACATTACTGGTTGGTTTGGTTTCTGTGAGAACGTGAGTGGATGATCATGCCAATGTGTGCTTTGAATTGTCTATGGCACACTGAGCAAGAAATACCTTGGGTTGCTTGATCAACAGCAGATGTGCTGCTGTTGCAAGATTTATGCTGTTTGTGCTTCTGAGGAACCTCTGTGCCTCAGCAGTTCTCCTGCACTCATAGATGGTAGCTCCAGTATGGATGAAGCTTCACCAGGTGGAACGATCACGAGCAAGATCTTCCCAAGACTTCAGGTCAATGCTGAAACATTTCAAGGATGACTTGAGGGAGACCATGAAATGTTTCTTCTGGCCTTCTTGAGAGTACTTTCCTTCCTTTAGCTGGCTGTAGAAGATCCACTTGGGCAGTTGCTCATCTGACATCCTGGTGACATGACCTGCCCACCTTATCTGTGATTTCATCAACAGAATGTGGATGCTTGGAATGCACAGCCCATGTGAAAGTTGTCAGCTTCATAGCACAACATCTGTACATTGTCCAGGTTTCACATGCATACATCAGGACTGGCAGCACAATGGCTTTGTAGACCTTCAGCTTTGTTGATTGATGTCTCTGTGCTCCCACACATTTGCATGTAGTCTGCTGAAGGTCACACTTGCTTTAGTAATTCTGGTGTTGGTTTCATCATCAATGTGAGCTACGTGTGACAGAGTAGTGCCGAGATAGGTGAACTTGTCCACTTCCTGGAGGGTTTGGCCATTCATTGTAATGGTAAGCTCTATGTAAGACTTTCCTGGTGCAGGCTGGTGCATTGCTTCTGTCTTCTTAGTGTTGATTGTGAGACCAAAGTTGTCACAAACAAAAGAGAAATGGTCCATATTCTGCTGCATGTCAGTCTCAGATTTGGCATTCAGGGAACAGCCTGTCTATGGTCACCATGTCTTTTTCTGAAGCCACGCTGACTCTTAGGCAGAAGACCTTGTTCAATGTGTTACACAAGGTGATTCAGCAGAATTCTGGTGAGGATTTTGCTGGCTACTTACAGCAAGGAGATGCCCCAGTGGTTATTGCAGGATTCTCTACTGCCTTTCTGCTTGTACAAATGGATGATAGATACATCCTTGTACTCCTGTGTTATAGTTCCTTGAGCCCGCATTGACTGGAAGAGTTCAGTCAGTTTCAGAGTCATGTGTGAGCCTCTGGCCTTGTAGACCTCTGCTGGTATAGCATCTGCTTCAGGTGCTTTGCTATTTCACAGCAGGTTGATTGATCTCACAGTCTCAGTCAACATTGGAGGATGAGCAAGAGATATGGTAATGTCTACCTGAGGCAGTCAATCAATTGCCTCCTTACTAATTGGTGACTGTTGATTGAGGATGTTGCTGAAGCGTTCTGCCCATCTTTGCAGTATCTTTCCTTTATCGATGAGCAGTGCGTACAACACTCAGTATTGGAGAAGTTCCTGATGACTGTGGCCTGTAGATTGTCCTCAGAGCATCATAGAAGTTCTTCATATCACTCCTGCTTGCATAAGACTAAATCTCATCTTCCTTGCTGCTCAACCATTAGTTTTGCACCTCTCTGAGTTTGTGTTGGACAGGCCTCTTGATGTTGCTGAAGGCTGCCTTCTTACCTGTTGAAGTACTGTATTCTAAACAGGCCTTATGGAGCCAATGTTTCTCATTCAGTAGTCAGTATCACATTATGTCAGTATCTTTTTCACCAAACCAATATTGATATTTATATGTGGTGGACCAAGGATATTGGATGCAGCTGAATATAGAGAGTCTCTGAAGGATGCCCAATTTTTCTTAATGTTATTGGAGTTTACATCAATTGTTACTAGGTGGCTGCACAGTTCTTCAATAACGACTTTTTCACATTATGTTTCATTTTGGAGGTATTGAGCTTTTTGCGTGGTTTTTGCCTTGTGGTCATCTACTAGGATGCATCCAGATACTCATCTTGGAGCCTATGAGCTTGTGGTCAGTCCAGCATTCTGCACTTCTCATGGCCTTTTTCACTCAGACATCCTGTCTGCCTCTTCTGATGATGCCAGTGTTTGGAGTGCAGGTGCATTCAAGACATCTTGTTGTGGTTTGGCAGGTGGAAGACTGTGTTGGTGATGAAGAGGTCGTGTTTTGGTGTATTTCCTCAGGAGGAGGAGCCTGCTGCTGTTGTTTTTCCCAAGGCCTTTTTTCCAATGACACCTGGCCATGCCTGGAGATGTGTGCCAACTCTAGCATTAAAGCTTGTCTGCCTTCAGCATTTCTACAATAAGAGACTCCAGGTCTTCATAAAATTTGCCCTTAATCACATCTGTGTTGGTCATGCAGGGTGCATAAGCATTGATTATAGTTGTATTTTTTTGCCCAGACAGTGGGAGTTTCATTAGCACGAGTCTGTCATTCACTCCCTTCGGGAGATTTGCAAGCTTTCTGACTAGCTGTGCTTACATGACAAACCCAATACCAGCTTCACATTGCTCTTCATTACTACAGCCATTCCAGAAGGAGGTGGAGTCAGCTCCTTTTTCAGTGAGTTGTCCTTCTTCAGCTAGGCGTGTTTCACTCAGGGCCTCTATCTGAATGTTGAACCAGTTCTCTACCAGAGCTATTCTTCTCTCTTGTCTATCTGCTGTTGTACAGTTCATTAGCATGCACACATTTGAAGCACTGATGGTGAGTGGTGTCACTTTTGTCTTTTGTAATCTTTTTATATGATTTTCGATTGCTATAGTGGGATCCTCATTATCCACGGTATGGTCCTTGACCAGGGTTAAGATGAAACAGACACTGTTCATGGCACCTTTTCTAGCCCCTTCCTCATGCTATGGAGAGGAGCAATGTGATCCTAACTAGGGTTGCTCAGTCACCCAGGGGGCTGCCAAATTCCACTGCTGCTTCAGTTCAGTGAAAATCGACCCTGTGCCCTGAGCCAACTCTGTACAGGTCTTCAGCTACAGCTCCCACACCTGCTACTTTGCTGCTTTCCCATCGCCAAAGGACTTGAGTATCTGTACGGAGGGGATATAGTTGATGTCATAACTTATACATGAGTTGGATTGAAGTGAAGGAAAGTTGTGCAGTTACCCTCACTCTCTTGTCCAGATCTGTCTGAATCTAGTGCCATGACAGCGTTGAGATGTCTAGAGACAAGTCTGGATGCAGTGGATGTCCATCAGGTCCTTCTGCACCTGAATTGATGCCCTGCACTGTCCACACAGCTCTTGCCATCTGCCTTCGTAGTGCAGGATATGAGCATATCTGCTTGGCCACCTGATCCACCAGAGAGGATTTTCTAGAGGGAGCTAGGTGTAACTGTCCACTCTGGTCAACAGTTTGGCCCTGCCCTTCATTTTATTTTGGGGTCAGCTCCCCTAGCCTTTCCCCACGAAGAGGTAACACAAGGCAGTGGGGAGAGGGGCATGCTTTTAGGGCACTCCAGACTCACCCTTACCTGGGGTTTTGTCCTGGTGGAACTTTCAAGGGACTGTTCCTCCATAAGCAGTCCCACAACAGTGACCCTAAATCCCAGTAGGGTACATACCCAAGACCATATATATAAGTGTATTCCAATGACACTCCCTACCCTGAAGTAGTGCTTACAGTGCATGTGATCTTCACTGCATAAAATACCCCTTCCAGTTTACTTGCCACAAACCAAACCAAACCAAACCAAACCAAACTAAGCATTCCCTCACCATCAATTAATTCCCTAATGTTTCTGTCTTTCCTCATTCATCTGCCTTTCAAGATATCCTTTTCTCACTCTTCTTTGACCTGCCCCTCTTTGAACATTTCATGCAGATGATACTATTGAGGTTCATACAAATGCAAAGATGGCACAGGAGGGATATTTTACACAGAAATGATGTTGCCTTCAGTAGTTGATCTATTGAAGTGTCATGGGTTTAGTGAAAGCTTTCAATCTCCCTCCCTCAGAGATATTTTGCCACATTTCTTTTTTGATATTAAACTAAGTGGAACCCAGCATCCTATTTTAGTAAGTGAATTTTAGTCTTTATGAAAGGAACTAGATTAACAACCCTTGAAACTAAGATCCTGTAGCTATTTACAGATCTCATATGGGCAACCAGTATGCCAATTCACTGCAGGACAACGTTCCTTAATTTTGAGCTGGAAGGCTCATCTGCAGAATATGAAAAGATAGTTCATTTTCTGTAAGGGAAGAAATGTATATAGATTACTTACTGTTTAACAGTTTTTAAACTATATGCAGTTTGCACAAAAGGCCCATGGCATTATTAACACTATTGGATTAATAAATAGTATTTGAATGATAAATAAATCAAAGGTAACACTCTTCATCTGTAGCTCTCAAAGAACTTTAGTGAGGAAGGAAAATTATCATCATTCCCATTTCACATATGGGAAACCTAAAATTCAGGGGTATTGTGCCTAGTACCACACAACAGCAGGATCAGTGGCAAAGCTGGGGGAAAAAATCCATATTTCCACATTCTAAATCTTAATCATAACTGTCCATAATCTTAATATAACTGTCCATTTTGGGAATAGGCCTCTCTCAGCTTAGGTTTAACAAATAATAAGCAAATCAGAGCTGAAATTCACTTGAAACCTTACTGTAAAATTAGGTATATTTTAAAAATTCAGCATAAGGAAAAGTTCACCTCAGTCACCACTAAGACAAGGACTTATGCTTAAGCTTACTTCTTAAGAGCCAGTATATTGACTTCAGTAAGAATGTTGTTCGTAAGTTTTTAGTCTCTAGTGCTCTCCTCCTTCGGGTTTACTATTCTAAAATTTTATTCTTTCAGGCTTCAGAAGGCAGAACAGATAGTACCTTAGCAACTAACTGTTTTGGAGATTTCATAGTCAACATCTTATTTCATCAGATAGCATCAGATACCAGGCTGCAGCAGTGGCGCCCAAACTTTCTGGGCTGTGGGCTAAGTAAGTGGTGTGGCATCAATCCAGAGGCCTGATTTACAGAATGGGATCCGTCTATGGGCCCAATCTAGCATGGGGACGACGTGTAGATGGAATCTGGTGTGTGGCCCAAGCCCCTTACCCCAGATTATGTCCTGGCTTTGCACATACCACACACCCTAGTCCTGGGCCTGGTCACGCTGGATTGGGCCCACTGCCCTGGCCCCATATGCTGGCTGCACATGGGAACATGTCATCTGCCTCATGGGGCTCGGAAATTTTAATTGCTACTACTCCCCTGCTGCCAAATTTATGGACCTGCGGGGAGTCCTGCAGGCTGCTTGATATGGCTTCTCAGGCCGGATCTGGCTTGCAGGCCAGAGGTTGAGTATCACTGAGCCATGGTTGTTGTCTATGAAAGCTCAAGCCCATCTGAATCAGTTAGTTTCTAGGGTGTCACTATGTCTTGCCCTGCCTTCTGCCTGACTTCAGAATAACACAGCTAACCACCCCTTTACTTTATACAAACCAAACTTTGTATTTTGAAGCTCAGTACTCATTCCTCCCTTTCCATTTCTCTGGTTATTTTCATATTTTCCTGTGTTGATTGTAAACTGTTTAACATATGGACAGTGACTTCTAATGTTAACACTAAAAATAATTAGCATGAGGGATGCAAAATCACTACAAAAATGGAATTGACAAGGAAATTCTTTCAATAATGCATCATAATAGAAAAACACAGGTTACAAAACACAGATAATAAAATTATTATTCTTATTATTTATTCCAGCATGATCTAAACTGTAGATCTTCATTAGCAGATTTGGAGTGCAGAAATAGCAACAAGAGCTGCGGGGGTGCTCCCAGACTAGTGGGGCAGGCAAACTGTACTGCGGGGAGGAGGAGTGGGTTGTTCCTAGCTGCTCTGGGGACTTTTTTTAAACTCCCTGGCTGCTGCTCCCATGGCATGGTTGGTCCTCTGCAGGGATCCGAGGCATCTAGAGCTGTGGGGAACCAGAAAAGCTACTCTTTGGGAAGTGGGGTGTAACTGTATCATGGCACTCTCTTTTGGATCCACTCCTAGTAGTAGGAATATATGCAATACCACTAGGGTATCTACTTTTTTCTCAGTAGTAAATCCAGTGAAATTAATCTTAAAATATACTCATTACCTTTGCAACTGTGAACTGCTCTGGTTCATTGATTCTCAGATCAGCCTTTGAGTATGTTATACCTTTCTAACTGTGTTTGTAATTATTCTTATGCACTGATCCAGTATATCAGAATCATATTAAGGGGTTACTAAACAGGCAAGCCTTTTTGAATAGTGATCACAATGAGTAAAATGTACAGGTTCTCTAGGGGGTACATAACTGCTGAACCTAGATAGCTATTGATTCGCCTGTAAATATACAACTATGTGCATTCACTAGCAAACGAAAGCCATTGCTATCTATTAGCTCTCAGTGACTAATCTAAACTATATTGAAGATCTTAATTCTGTTCCCAAGTATACAGGTGCCCATGTGCCAAAAGACAGAATGGACAAGTGTTGACTAGACAGAAAAACTTGAACTTTTGCTTCAACTGTAGAAGCAAACTCACAAAAGCAGATATCTTGTACAGAGGAAGGATGATTACATGGTTCTGTGAAGAAAAAAGGGACTTCAAATTCCAGGCTTATCATTCTGCTTATCATGGGGATTTTTTATTTTAAGGGAAAAAAACAAAACAAAAAACAAAACAAAAACACTTTTAAAAGTGACTTCAGGCTCCCTTTAGACCTTTCTTACCCACCATAAGCCAATGAATTTTAATAAAAGCTTCAATACACACAAATCTCCAAATGAAAAAAGACTTAAGTGGAGTTTCTCATCAAATCTGCAAAAATATTATTCAAATACTTTTGGGTAAGTTCAGAATTCCAGATGTGCACTGAAATGCTTTGTGAACAACATATTTGCAGGTGTTTGATGTTGGCACTTCATGACCTCTGCACACCTGCATAGTTTTTATTGCAAGTGTTATCTGAGATTGAATTACATTTCTTGTAAGGCCTGGTTCAGAGTCCATTGAAATGAAGGGACAAACTTCAAAAGATTTCAGTGGGTTTTGGATCAATCCCATAAAACTAGCATATTAGTAGAATGAGAACAAAAAACACAAATCACTGTCCAGCTTATAATAGACCAGTATTGTTCCGATCAAATTCCTAAATATTATTTGCCCATATACATCAAGTTGAACATGCTGTGATATGGCAAAAATGTATAGCTGCCAAGTACTGTAGCACTTAAAACATGACATTGCTAATTAAATTTTCCTAGCAAGGTTATATGGGCATGTTCCCAAAGAAGAAACAATGGGTTTAACTTTAGCTTTTTTTTTTTTGTATCACTTCTCAGCTGCAGAATTGTGGAAGACCTAGCTAGTTGAATGACCACCTCAAAAATATAGTAATAAGATACCTTACAAAGAACAGGAAAACAGATTGCTTAGGAAAGAAAGCTGGAGGTCAGAAAATGTAGGCAAAAGGTGAGATCTGACAAAATTCAAACTGAGTTACACCTTGCAAAGGAAATGAAAACAAATAGCGACATGTTCTTCAGTCGTATAAATACAAAGAGAACAGAGGAAAGAAGAACTCAAGCAACTATGCAGTGGTGATGAGAAATGAAAATCTAGGTATCATCCAAAAATAAAATAATTCCCCCTTCAGTTTACAAAGAGAATGAATATGGAGATTAAAGGCAGGGCAGCTAATGAAAATGACAGCATGGACATGTAAATGACTACATCTGAGGTGGAAGTAAAACTCAAACACATGACTAGGGGGCGTGCATTTGCAGCAACACAAACAGTAGCGGCACAAATGTGTGCTGCTACTTTGTGCTGCAGTGCACACCCCTGCTCATGCAGTCTGCAACAGGACATGTTGTCCTGGTGCTTCATGTGCTGTGGGGGGGTTGGGAGGAGGCAGGTGTGATGGGGCACAGGGTGCTTCAGTATGGGGCTAGCCAGCAGGCAGCCCTCATGCTGAGTCACCCTGTGCCCCAGCCAGCCAGGGGGTGGCATATAGAGATGGGGCCACCTGCTCCCCTGTCTCCATGCACTGCAAAGCCCCCATGCTGAGACTCCCTGAGCCCCAGCCAGTAGGGCTATGTGAACCCTTGGTCCCTGATTCGATTCAGTGGAGATTTGGCCTGATTTAGTGGCCAAATCTTTGAATCAGAATCAAATCAGAGGACCCTTTAATCTCTCCAAATCGATTCAGAACCCTCTGAATCAATTTGGGGAGATTTGGACAGATTCGGTGATTCAAATGTAGGTACAGCTTTAAATGTTTTTTCTACATACCTCCAGGTAGTAGGGCCTCTGAACGCTGTGGTGCTGGGGCAGATGCAGTGCCCACAGGAGCACAGGAGGCTTCCCGGCCAATCGTTGAGCCAGGGGGTGCCCGGGGTGGGGGCCCAGTGCGTTCCCTGATAGACCCGGAAGTGGACCAGAAGTACTTCTGGTCCATTTCTGGGTTCACTGCCAAGCATGCTGGAGAGACCCCCATGCTCCCGTGGGACACTCTTATGCACCCCAGCATCGCAGAGATCATGAGCTGCACGTCCCTCAAGGGACATAGATATAGCTGTGCCTGTGTCCGAATGGCTGATTTGCCGAATCAGCATTGAATCTTCAGATTCGCATTGGGCTGAATCAAATCAGGCACAGTGATCTGAGTCAATGGATCAAATCACTGTCCCTGATTTGGGCCGAATCCAATTTGAATAGCCTTTCACACAGCCTTACCAGCCAGCTGACTTGAGACTGGGGAGAAGGCAGCCCTGGGCTGGCTGCTTCCATGTCTCCATGTGCATTAGTGCATGGGCTCAGCAGCTGGCTGGGGTGCACTGTGCATCAAGATAGGGGCTCAGCGTGCCTCAGTGTGGAGGCTCCGCAGCAGAGTCCTCATGCCGAGGCACACAGAGACAGGGAAGAAGGCGGCCTAGGCTGCCTGCTCTCTCATCCTGGTAACAAATCCTGGTAGCAAATTTTGTCCCAGCACTGCTAATCAGCAGCACCTCCCATGGTTTAAAGTGCAACATGTAGGGTTTGTGCCACCACAAAGAGGTTTTTGATATTTTACCACATGGGGAGCAACTAATTTAACTGAAGAATATGGGGATTAGTAAAAGAATTGTAAGGTGTGTAAATAATAGGTTAAAGAAGAGACAACTATAGTTTGTATGAAATGTGAACAACCAGGTGAAAAGAAGTTACTAATAGAGTTCTTCAAGGGCAGATCTTAGGAACAATCTTATTGAATAGCTTTTAAAATGCTCATGGAACAAAAATAGGAATGTGCTAATGAAACTTAATGATGACATTTGAGAAAACACTGTCAGTGCAGAAGAGGATCAGGATATTATACAGGTAGAAGTGTGTAACCTTGAAAACTGGAGTGGTAGAAAGAAAATAAAATTTAAGAGTACAAAGTAAAAAGTAACATTCCTAGGGGCTAATAAGAAAAAATTCTGCTAAAGGAAGAGGAATCATCTGTTGGAAATACAGAAGGGGAAAGACTAGTATTTATCAGTTAACAAAAGAATGACTAAAATCCACCAGTGTATACAGCTGTGAAAAATGGGACACAGGGAAGTATCAGGCAAGTTATTTCCAGTAGAAAAGAAGAAATATCAATACTGTTGTATAAAGTACTAGTGAGAATCTAGAATGGTATGTACAGATCCAGCCATCCAGGCCAGAGTTATGAATGGCAATTTTGGTGCCCTGCACAGAGATTGGATGGATGCCATTCAGGACATGGTTATCTGCAACAGAAGGACTGTTTTTGAGAACTCAGAAGGTTCCTTCTAGTCCTATGATCTTATAGCTCACAGGGAAGTGCTAGAGGTCATAAATCCTTCACCCTGGATTGGTGACCTCTAGGATGAAGTCCTGTCTAAAGAGGAAGTGAAGAAAAAGCTAACCACTTGGCAGTTAACAGGGCCTAACAAAAAACTTCACACCAGTTTGGATGATTTAGTAGGGAGGGACACATATGGAATGGAAATAAAGACAATCTCTCTCTCTCTCTTTTCCCTGGCCTTGTTTTCATTAGAGAAAAAGCTTACTTGAGATAAATACATGACAGTTGATCATTCTCATGTGGGTTAGGAGGTCAAGGTAAGTCCTTGGCTCCCCCATATCCTTTAGTCTGATTTGGTAATTTATATTAAAAATAAGAGCTTTGTTTTCTTTACAAGAATTCTGCACAGATGTGGACATATGACATAATTGTGATGAAGTAATTTACCCCCAAATTTACTTTGCCATAAATTTACATTATAACAGTATAACCCGTGACCAGTTCTCCTGAGCTATTTCTCTGTAGTAAGCACTGTTACATCACTTGGCCACTAGGTACCAGGGAGCAATTTAGCACTAAACAAGGGACTGACTCAAGATGAAACTGATTAAAGGAAGAGACACAAGTGCCACTGATCTGGTTTCTTCTAGTGTATCTCCTTACTTTTTGAGGGATAACTATCCTGAAGTTGAATGACTTACCCCAGTGTAAAGCTGCTTCCTGTATCTACCCCACTTCTACTATTGAAGTCAGTTTATTCCTTAGTAAATGTGCTAACTTGAGTTCAGAATATTTTTTTCTCCTACTGAAGATGCACCCTTATTAAGAAGGATGGCTTTTAATATGGGGCCCATTTGTAAATTCATAATATTAACATGCTGATATCATTTTCTGCGGAATGCTGTACTAATCTCAGTGGGGAGTTCTACTTAAAAACCTGCAGGATAATTTGGAAGTCAGTGCAAGGGAAGATTAAATCATCACTATCTGTGCTATGTCTCTTCAGTGAGAAGCAGAACACTTCAGCTTCAAGGTCTCTGAATACTACAGTTTATGTATATTTATTTAGTATTTATGAAATTATTTTTTAAATGAGAGGGTCTTCTGTAGGAATTCTGAAAGAAAAGTTTTTGCACGAAGCATGACAGTATGAAAGGAGTGATTGCACCCACTCACATTCTAGAAAATCAGAATGATATGACAGACACATACATTTAGACTTATTTTCAGTTTAAATAAACCCCTTGGGTTCACTCTAAATCTGAACTGAGGCCACAATAGGTGAAAGAAAAATTGTCTTTTAAAGAGATACATGAGAATTAGACTGTGCATCAAGAGTTCTTGTACATTTTTTAAATTATTTTTTAATTTTAAAGAAACAAAATAATAAATATCCAGAGAATAGACCCAGATTATTTATTGTAAATAAACTGAATTTCAGTGCATCCATGTTATTTTGTCTTGGAGCTCCATCTCATCACAGAAGTTAAGTATGCTTACACTGTTTGAATAGGAATTGTCCAAGGACTACCCAGTAACCTATGGTGTTTAGGAAATGACAGCAATGAAACACTGCTTGGCGGCCAGTACTGAACTCCTGCTTCTATGATATTGGTAGTGGAAACAGAAGTCACATTTGTGCCACCGTAAACATTTTTATGGCGGCACAGAGTGAAAGTAAACAGCAGTCTCTACATCCTGTTGCACCACTAAACCTCATATTTGTGGCCGCAACAGCAATATTAAATTGGGCTGCTTTACTGCAATCCACATCTGTTTGCTTATGGCATAAAAGCCCAGGCAGCGTGAAGCTGCCCAGGATCTCCAGACTCCCTGGGGCAGGGGCTCCATGAGGTCAAGGGGCAGGTTCAGCCCTCTCAAGGCTTGGGTGTGCCTGCCTTGCTTTCGTACTGACTTATATGTGTCCTTTTCCAAGAGGGGGTTCCCACTTGCAGACATGCACCCTATACAGTACACAGGGAAATCCCTCTGCAGAAGATTTCTGCATGTATGCCTGAATGTGCAGAGTGCAGGAACTCTGATAGGGTGTCCTCATTTGGCCTTTGCAGCCTGGTATGCTCTGCTGTCAGAAACACAGTGGGATTTTCCTGTGTGCCTACAAAGGTGGAGGAGGGACCCCATGCAAGTTTCCACCCCCTGCACGTGCTGGCCCTTGTAGAGAAATCCTTTGCAAAGGGATTTTCCCCTGAACACCTGCAAATGCAGAGTGGGGAGCCTGAGTTGAGCACTGCTTGCTGAAGCATACCTTTGTGGGGGCACTAAAACCTGGGCATCTATAGGTGCCCCTAAAGTGCAATCAGCTGTGCCATGACGTATCGTGGCACATCTGATTGTATTTCACTGAAGAGGTCTGTTTCCAGCTTGGAAGTACTGTCCTTCAGTTAAAATCTTTTGGGGGGGTTTTCTACCAGGAGTGTTAACTCCAACATTCTTGCCAAGCTTTGGTTTTGGTGTTTATATTCTATCTACATAACTTCTCTATGGTTTCAAATTAATTTGTTGTTCTTCACTTTCCATCTTAAAACAGCCGTTTAGATTTGCCGTGAATGTAAAGAGTGGACAAGTTTCAATGGTGAATGCATTCGTACATGTGCGTGTGTACTGGTTTACTGTTCTAAATTGTAGCATTTGGAATAACAGGTTCTATAAAGCATCATTCTAAAGGAGAATCAAGTTGTTCCTGGGCACATCTACACATGCGTTAATGAGCTGTGGTTACCAAGCATTAAGTTTAATACCTGTAATAACAGATACTAACTAAATGCACAGTAACTGGTGCTACTGAGCAGTAGCACTGGCACATGCCTTTTAAGTGACGTTGATGTGCAGTAGACTAATTCTACTGTGCATTAGCGCAATAGCATGGCTTTCACAGTGATTCAGTAATGCCCAGTAGAACTAGTCTACTATACATTTAGCATCTCATGTAGGTATGCCCCCTTTTAACTCGTGTGAGCTGCTCCTGAGCCCAAAGTTTGCTGCTATACTATGTAACTAATAGGCATGGCAAATATTTTTGAAGGAACCAGTTTCAATGGAGAATTAGATTTTCAAGATTTCAGAATCACATTTTGTAGAAAATCTCCATGCAAAATACTGACCTTTTGCCTTTTGATCATGATTCAGAACACAAACCAGTGCACAAATATTGGAATTCTAAAATTCTTTTAGCTTTAATAAAATGGCATTTCACTGCAATTACATTTATAGCTTTTGTTGCTATTTCTCTGTTTTTTCCCCAGCTTTAACTAATTTCATTGTCCCAGTGATCTAGCAAAGTGATATTGACAGAATTATATATGATCTTCTTTCTCTATAATGCATTTCAATGATTTTGTCACCTACTGGTCATGTCTACACATGAATTTACACCAGCTTGAATTTATTGTGCAGTAAATTACTGCGCAGTAAATGGGAATAGGCCAGCATCTACATGTGCTATTGAGCAGTAAGGTGTTTACATGTGCATTACTGTGCAGTAACTAATCGGGCATAAAATTGATGCCTGTATGATGGAGGTATCAAATATATGCTCAAGTTGGTGTAAGTCGCCATATTTAATGTGCAATAGACTTGCACATGTAGACACATGCCTGTACTGCACAGTAATTTTGGTTACTGCACAGTAAATGATCACGTGTAGATGCACCCACTGTGTACTGTCTTTATAGTACATTTTAACAGGTTTTCCCCCCATTAGAGACATATGCACCTTGTAGCAGCATTTATTTTTGTGGACTCACACACTGTATCTAAATAAAATACACTTCTGATGCTTGAGTCTTTTCTTATTTAAAATATCATACTCTACCTTCACCAATGTTTATGCTGGAGTAATGCAGAGATTAATTGGACATATAAGCTGTTTTATCTATGTGACATATAATGTTTCAATGTATTATGATTTCTTATCTAGAAGTACAACTATCTTCAAATTATTAACATAAATTATCAGTTTCCCCAAAGGTTGGATGGAGTTTCATAAAAGCTTTGTTAAACTGTCTCTTAGTTCAAAAGTACATGAGTTTATGAAGGGAAGTTATTGTTTGTATGCTGCTAATTTGCAAATAAAATGGATTTCTAATTTGACAAGTCTAAGCAAATTGAAAGCCAAGATTCTGCATTAAGTTGACATAAATTTATGAATGTTTCCCAGTGTTCTATTATGCGAAACAGAAAATGTATTTATAAGTAGACTGTATTAATCAGTGAACAGTGCCTTAATTATGGAAATGGAGGTCATGTTTAAAGCTTAATATGTCACCATAATGCTTTTCATTATAACTCTGTTTCAGTGACTCACTTGTAACACATTTACCTGTGGGTTTTTTATTTAAATGCATTTTATAGACTGATTAGCTGGTGTATACTGATTGCTATGCAGTAGTGCAAGAAAATATAGTGGCCGTATCTTGACTGAACTGTCGTTACTGCACAGTCATTTAGTACTTATTTATACAAGTATGCAATTATGCTACTGCCCAGTTTATACAAGTACTAAATGACTTCACAGTAACTGGAGTTACTGCACAGTAGCATTGCCAAACAGCTTTTAGGTGATGCTCACTTTGCAGTAGGATAGTGGCATACTTGTATAAACAAGTACTGAATGATTGCACAGTAATGACTCTGCATCTCGTGTAGATGCAGTTGCATTATATTTTCTTCTCATTATATTTTCTTGCACTCCTGCATAACAAATTTGAAAATACTGGGTGCGGTTACCATACAGTCATTTAGTACTTGTATAAGCACTATAAGCTTGTATAAGCAAGTACTAAATGACTGTGGAGTAATCAGCGTTGGTGTGCAGTAGCATCACCAAATGGCTTTTAGGTGATGCTGACTGCACAGTAGCTCATTACTACTGTGCAGTACCACTGTGTCGATCTTCCTTCCATGCAGCCCTACTGTGCAGTCAGCATCTTGTGTAGACACAGCCAGCAGGTATGAACTGGGTCCTGGATTCTCAGGGATTTGGGAAACTTCCATCTTTAAAACAAGCAAATGGGAGTATTTGTTCATTATGCTTAACAGAACTCCTGCCTTAGGTCTATCTTGGCCTAGGCTGGCAAATCAAATCACTTGAAGCAGAGGAGCTCATGGTATCTGACACCATCAGATGGTCATGGGACATCTACATTGAATGTATTACTGGCCATTGCCAATATGAAAAGAGCCAGTTGAGACCACCTGCCACAAGGAAGGGCAGGGGGATGGACTGAAAAAGGCACCTCCCTCCCTTATCCTATAGACTTTCACAAAGACTACTAACGCTACTGAATAACCCCTACCCTGGCAATTGTGCACGACAGCTAAAAATCCCTTGCAATCTTACAACTCTGTACTGATGCAGTTACCGTGTGGGAGGTACTGTTTCTTTTACCATAGCGTTGCATGGAAATTGCACGAATACTCTACCTTGGACTAATGTAGGCTGCATGACCGACTGCATTTACTCAGATACAAAATGAGATTCCCCTCGCCCCCAATGAGCACAGGGGAAAAAAAGCCCCTCATCTTATAACTACAGACAAGAAAACCTGATTAAATACATTGTCTATTATTAAACTACTGCTGAAAGCAGAATGAGCTCAACTATGGAAACCAATCGGTAAGTTAATTAAATGCAGCCAATACTAAGTATATTGAGCAAACAGGCCCATATTGGGCAAAAATTATGTTGGGAACCTTTTTTTTTTGGTGCTCCTTAAAAAAAACAGGCAGTTACTCCCCTAAGAGGGATCTAGCACCAGGCCTGGAGGTACTACAATACCAGGACAGCACTGGGAGGGCCAGAGCCAGCTTTGACACCCTCTTCTTGGTGCCAAAAATGCTGCTACATTTGATCTCAGACAAAAATGCTGAGATGCTGATTGGAACCTACCATAAGAATAGATGAATGCTGCCCATCTGAATAAGATATGTGGTAGTACCCATTAAGTGCAGTCTACTTCAGCACTGACTCTTTTTTTGTCATAAGGCACTTCACTGCATACATTTTGACTTCCTTTGCACTCCCACAGCTGAGGTGCACCTTTTTTCCCCCATTTCCAGTGATTCATGTTTCTTCAGCAGCCTTAAATGCATAGCAAACATCACTAAACAGGGTCCCAAACAGTTCAGCCAGAATCCCTCTGTCATGCCCTCTCTCAGGCTGGAGCATATGATTAATGTGTCCCTGTCCTCCATGAGGTGGAGCTGGACCAAGTTGCCTTGCACCTCATCTGCATATATATTTTTGGAGGAGCCTAGGACTTGTGACAAGAATACTGGGTTCCAGTCATCACTGGAGAGCTAATTAACACATGGATCCTTCTTGGGGGGTATCTGGAGTACACAACATACGGTGCAGTGCTAAGCTGTGGGATCACCGTGGCTTGAAATGCTATTGACTCTGCTGGGGTCAAGTTCAATGATCAGTAAGATAAGCCATAAACTTTTGGCTTTGGACTAATATCACATGTAGTTAGCAATATATGTAAATAGTTGCCCAAGTGCTGCCAGAAGAGTGCTTATAGAATACCTGTACTAGAATTGGTAGTAAATATGGTAGACTGCATTAATATACATCTACTTTGTATCTATGAAGTTTTTGGGGGGCACTTGACTTCATTGTGAAGGCCATGGTACCAGTCAGAAGGATCTTTTGCAGTTCATCTAGTACTCACCACTCAGAGTTGGACTTTAATCTTTTCTTCCTCAGTTGCTATACATCTGGCCAGTCCTTTGGCTTTCTCTCCTCCTTTCAGTTGTACATGCTGAAGAACAGGGACTGTAAATACTTATATATTAGTCAAACCCAGCAAATACTAACATAAATATATAATTTAGAACTTGGGATATATAGGCAGTGTTGTGAAAGTTGTGTATGAAGATAGGGTAAGAGTGATACTGTAGTTGTGATGGTGACATTTGAATGCAAGGCCTGATGAAGAATATCTTGCATTCAAAAGCTTGTCTAACTTTATGCCAATTACATACTTGGTCTAATAAAAGATATCACCCTAAAAAAATCCTTGCCTCTTTCATATATGAAGATACTCTGGTACAGAGGGGACTAGCTCCATGTGTTTGTTCCTCTTCATAGTAATCAGCTACCTTGCTTCTTTTATGGCACTTCTCCTATTTGCCCTTCATCCCCATAGTTCTACACGCACTCTGAAAATTAGCCAGCTCTTAGGTCAAGGTCAAATGTACTTGAGATCCCGAGAGTTTTCTAAAGATTAATTATAGACCTTGGTCTCTCACATGCATCATTTTCCTTTCTTTGAGCTGTAGGCTCCAAATTACCTGACAGATACACCATTTACAGCCCCCAGCTTCTATGAGTCACCATAAGTGGAAGGTATTTAGCATCCATCATGAGCATTTTTTCCTCTAAATCTTAAGCTATTTTTAAAATCCGGCTGCATGAAAAAAGTGTTTCTAGAATAATGCATAATTGGACAAAGTCCTCTTGTAGGTGAAGATATGAGACCATCACCAGTAAAAAAAAAGTCGTGTTCAAGACTTAAACATGCCAAGGAGACATACTATTTATTTTTCTCTTCAGAATTATTTCAGTACAAGGGGAGGAGTGGGTGGGGGAATAAAAATAACTGTTCTGAGCATATAGCTGTGTAACTTTTCATTTACCTGAGCACTGTTTTCAAAATACAGTAAAAGTTTCGTTATCTGACACCCATGGGGAATGGGGGTGCTGGATAACAAAATATGCCGGTTAATTGAGAGGCCCAAACAAGTGTCTTTGCCTGTTTGGGCCACTGCTTCTCCTGCCACGTCCAGGGCATTGCTGCCCCTCCCACTGTATCACTTCCCCTCCAGCTGCATCTCCGACCCTCCTGTGGGCCCTGAGAGACAGGGAGGCGGGCCCCGTGCAGCCTGCTATGCCCCGGGCCATGGGGGCTCGGCAGCACAGGCTGCTTTGCCCTGGGCCGTGGGGGCTCAGAGAAACTGGAAGTGCCACGGTGGGCACTTTCAATTTCACTTTACCATACAAGCTGGCATGCCG
This sequence comes from Crocodylus siamensis, assembly GCF_052110815.1. Lineage (NCBI taxonomy): Eukaryota > Metazoa > Chordata > Crocodylia > Crocodylidae > Crocodylus > Crocodylus siamensis. The sequence goes on from NC_143398.1 coordinate 116,191,040, forward strand.
GTTAATAGAACATGTTGGCACATAAAGTGCCGGTTAATGGAGCATTTACTGTATTGATAATTTTGAAGACTACATACTGAATTACTGGAAAAAACATGGTTCCTCAGAATTCCTGCTGGACCACTGATATGCATAAGGGACCTATTACTGTTAGGTTCTGAGACTTTACAGCCCCTGCTGATTTTAATACACAAGGCTTAGAGCAGAAGCAAGGGAAGAGCCCAGACTCAAACCTCAACTGTGAACTGTTCGTTTGGTAGCATTTATTCATTCCTGATTAGATGATAGTACAAATAATCCACTAATAGAGCTCCTCCTATGAGGGCCTGAGTACCTGTCATTCACACTGAAGTCTACAAGTGTTATCTGAAATCACTGGGAGTTCTGGTGACACCACACATTCACAAACAGGTCCTTTAAAGAAGACTTTTACTTGAAGCATGGTTTGAAATAGATGCAATGGACAGCTGACATTCCTAGTTCTGGCAGGGATAAAGCTGCTCTTCCTTCTTCAAATAGAGATATATATACTAACATGCATTATATTGTGTGATGATCACTCAAAACAGAACTTTGAAAGCCATAAATAAGCCAATGCTAGGTAAGAATAAATGGACTTGATTCCTGAAAATTATTGTAGTCAATAGCAAAATTATTATTCACCTAGTGAAAATGGAAACATGCCAAAGAATCTGTAACAGCTTTCTTGAAAGTAGAAGTGTGGTAGGAGTGCCTTTATTTTATCACTCTTCCTTATTGCTGTTATATGTACTGGTTGGTAATTGCATATGTCCCACTTCAGAGGAAGCTGCATTTGAGTGCTGTAAAGGTGGTAACGTATTTTGGAATCTTGTCCTGTGGAAGGCAACATAATAAAGCAAGATGTTAAAAATGCAGCCTCGAGCTGTGCAACTTCTGACAGTAAAATTTAGTCAGGTTTGCCCTGAAGTAACCCCCTGCATTACTCATCTGACTAGTGTTATTAAAACAAAGCTTAGAACACCAACAAAGGTTAACGTGCTGAAAATATTTTGGACCTGTCAATAAAAATATAATGACCTTCCAATGTATCCCAAGTATCACCTGGAGTCTAGAACGGGGGTCTCAAACCCACAAAATAGCTCAGGACGTGTTCTGGGGCAGCCAGAGTGAGCTCCTGTTGTGGTTAGGTCCTTCTCCAGCCGCTCCAGGGATGTGCCACATGGCCTGAAGCCATGATGGAGCTGTGCTCCATGTGGAAAGGCACCTTTGGGTTCCTGCTTGCAGCAGAACACCTGTGGTGCCTGCCACTCAAAGGGCCTGAGTAGGCAGCAGAGGCAGCCTCCCCGTGGATGCACTCCCCAATCAGGAGTCACACGGCCAGCAGGAGGCTGCCTGATTGGGGAAAAGAGCTCAACTGCTAGCAATAACAGAAGGGTTGAGCAGTAAAGCTGGCAGCAATTGTTGAAAGCAGCTGGAGGCAGAACGTTGCCTGCTTGGAGCTGCTGCTCGGGAACACCTGGAGGACAGGGTAGGAACTATGTCGATAGCAGGAGGTTCCTGGTTCTGGGGCATGACCTAAAATTACAGCCTACTGGGTTGGATGATGTGGTAGGGCTGCTTCTGGCAGGGCAGCTTCCAGGAAATGTGAGTAAAGGGCGCGTTTGGGGTGCCGGAAAACATCAGTCCCCGCTGCTTTTTGGGTTACCCCATGGAGGGGAAAGGCTAGGGGAGCATACCCCGGCAGAAAAGCACAGGGGCCCAGGCCCATTGAGTGGGGCCTGAGGCAATGGTCCAGATGAGTCAACAGTTGCCTGAGGCCCAAAGGGGCGTAATGCCCAGAAGGGTCCAGGTATGTTGACAGATGCCTGAACAGCCATAGGCTGAGGTAGTGGGGCCCTGGTAAATTGCCAGATGCCTGAGGCCCCAGTGAGGGGCAGAGTTGTAGGGACCCAGTGGCTGTGTAGAGTAGGGCCTGAAGATGGTCTGAATGGCTGCACATTGTTGGCTTAGAAATGGTATTTAAAGGCCTGTTTTTTGGGGAATTGGCTTATACGTATAGAATATGCATTATAAGGGGTCAAGATGAGCAGCGGGGGTTAAATGCATTTTTAAAAGCTTCTCATGCCCCTTGTGGTAGACGGGCTGTCTAGCACAATAAGGCCAATGGAGTAACATCCTGAGAATGAAGGGGGGCATGTCATAACACAAGATTACAGCCTTCAAGGCAGATGGGTTATCTAACACAACGAGGATACGTAGTCTAGGAAACAGCCTGGGAACCAAAGAAGTATGTATCATACTGTCCCATACCACGAGATAAGTGACACCAACAACAAGGCCTCAGAGAGCAGGGGGGCCTAACTCCTGGTTTTGGGGGAACAGACCAAATTGGGAGAAGCCCAGAAGGCTACGTGGATGTGTGACCACAGAGAGACAACCAGCCAGAGATAGCCACAGATGAAGAGTCATCAGAAGTCATCAAGGGGGAAGAATACAAAAGCCGAGACTTGAGAGTAACAAAGGGTCCCTCCCTTCATCTTGTCCATCCATCTCATGCCTCTCTGTCTCTCTTTGCTGTCCCTCCCCCTTATCCTCCATGAGAAGGGTCCCCATCCCTGTCCCTGCCCCCTGGGAAGTGCCCCTAAGGCCACCATGGACTGAGGGCATACCAGCAGCCCGTCTCATGCACCCCACTGGAGGGGAGCTGTGGGCCTTGGCATCCCACCTCCAAACTGCTGGCAGCTAAAAAGGAGAGCCTGAGAATGGAGCCTGCATCCTGACCAGATAGCCCTAGGATTGGTAAATATAGAATTGCCTGACTGTTTGTATTATTGTTTTTTTTCTTCTCACTCTGTATCAGTAAATTCATCTATTATCAACTGGCAGGTGTTGTGGACGGTCTAAGGGTACCCACCCAAAACAAAGGTATAGGTGCTGGGTCCAAATCCAGTGTCAACACCCATAAGCCAACTGAAGTAGTGGCAGCTAGCAGCCATGTAGAGTAGGTCCTAAGATGGTCTGAAGGGCTGCACAGAAGCTAACCAGAGCAGCTGGAGTAGAGGCCCTAGTGAGGGGCATGATTTAAAGGCCCAGGAATGTCTGAGGATGCCAGAGGCCTAGTTGGTCCAGAGGCTAGAGCAGCCCAAAAAGGGACCAGAGGTGTAGTGGACAATTTGGATGCCATCTGCGAGGCATGGGGCATGGTATAAGGGGAGGTTTGGAACCATGTAATATGCCCTTGGTATCGGGCTTTAAAATGGGCAACCTCCTGCTTTAAAATAAACAACTTATTGTTTATATCAAGGCATGGCAGATCAGTGTAGATGGGCAGGCTGCCCAGACAGGGAGGTGGGCCAGCCTGGTGACCGGCTTGTATCGTTACCCTGTTACACTCCATAATCTGGAAACACGGCTGCTGCGCTGCTTGGCCCTGGATCCCCAGAGTGGCTGCCATGTACAGCATGCCCCAGAGTAGCATGTGGCTACTTTGGGGCTGTGTTGCACATGGCAGCCGCTTCACTGCTCCAGGATGCAAGTGGGAGTGGGAGCTGCATGCACTATGTGGGATCATCTAGCATGCACTGCATGCTGCCTGTGGGTCACTGTGAGGCCCAAGGACAGCACCAGAGCCTGCGTGAAATAGAGCTATAGGCTGGATGTGGTCCATGGCCATAACTTTGAGACCCCTGGTTTAACAGGATAAATAATTACAAAATCAGACCTTGCAAAGAATCTGATTTATTTGACCATTGATTATGCTGCCTTAATACAATAGTAATTTAACTCTTCTCAAAATCTTAGCTTCAACTTTTTTATCTTTTTGAAATTTTCTTGTATGCAGATTGGAGAAGGGCAACCTCACAAAAACTGTTCGGGGTTCCTGATGTTGCATTGTTTGGCTTGCTTATTAGAAATAGTCACCTTGCTACCTAGAAAGACAGAGAAACTGTAGCAATATAGTTAGGGGTTGTATCTCTTCTAGAATCTGGATCCTCTGTAATTTTTCCATCTGCTTTTCTCTGTCTTGCTGACTGGACGTGCACTACCTTCTGGCAGCTATGAGCTATAAGGTGTTTCTTTTCCTTTTTGTGTTAAGATTTACATAAACATAAAGTTGGTTTTGCCTGGCATGCCTGTTTTCATAATGATGTAACACAGAAGAACACTGAAAAAGCATGCCAAAGAAGACCCAAAAAGGCTTAAATCATAAAAAAAATTCATAGCTTAATGATAGAAAGATGGGGAAAAATCCGAAATGCACATTTATTCATGTCTCATTATTCTTTGTCCTATTTATTAGGTAAAATGGAATCTAGAATTTGGAAACAGCAAATATTGTGTGTGAAAACGGAAGTTTTCTTTTTCCTTTTTTCTGTTGAGAATGAAAATTACATTGTTATTACTACTTTACTTGTGGCCTGTACACAAAGGCAATTTTAACGTATACCAGAGGAATTTTTTTTGACAGATAGTGTAAGTAAGATATTAACAATATTTTTAATACCATATTCACAGATGATAGGGTCGGAAGGAACCTTAATGGATCATCAAGTCTGACCCCTTGCCTAGGTAGGAAAGAGTGCTGGGGTCAGACCCCAGCCAGATGCCCATTCAGCTTTTTCTTAAAGACTCCCAAGGTAGGGGAGAGCACCACCTCCCTTGGAAGCCCATTCCAAGTTTTGGCCACCCTGACCGTTAAGAAGTTTTTCCTGATATCTAGCCTAAATCTGCTCTGTCAGTTTGTGACCACTGTTCCTTGTTACCCCAAGAGGTGCCCTGGTGAACAGAGCATCTCCGATCCCTTGCTGCGTCCCCCTAATAAATTTGTAGGCAGCCACAAGATCACCTCTCAGCCTTCTCTTGTGGAGACTGAAGAGATCCAGGTCCCTCAGTCTCTCCTTGCAGGGCTCGTCTTGTAAGCCCCTAACCATATGAGTGGACCTCCCCTGGACCGTCTCCAGTCTATCAACATCTTTCTTGAAGTACGTCACCCAAAACTGGACACAGTCCTCCGACTGCAGTCTGACCAGTGCTGCATAGAGGGGAAGTATCACCTCCTTGGATCTATTCATCATGCACCTACTAATACATGATAAAGTGCTGTTAGCTTTGCTGATGATTTCAGCACATTGATGACTCCAAGATCCCTTTCTGCTTCTGTGCTGCTGAGAGGGTCACTTCCCAGCCAGTAGGTGTGCTGGATATTTTTCCACCCTAGGTGCAGCCCTCTGCACTTGTCCTTGCTGTACTACATCCTATTGTGTACTGCCCACTTTTCTAACCTATCCAGGTCTGCCTGTAATCGTTCCCTAACCTCCGGATTGTGCACTTCACCCCATAATTTAGTATCATCCACAAACTTGGCCAGAGTACACTTTACACCCACATCCAAGTCACTGATGAAGATATTGAAGAGTACAGGTTCAAGGACCGAACCTGCAGGACCCCACTACCCACATCCTTCTAGGTCACTACCGACCCATCTACTACCACTCTCTGAGTGCAACCGCTCAGCCAATTTGCCACCCACTGGACCATGTAAACATCTGTGTCACAGCCTTTTAATTTATTTATGAGAATGGGATGAGATACTGTATTGAAGGCCCTGCTCAAATCGAAGAAAATGACACCCACCTCTACTCCTGCATCTAAGCGTTTTGTGACCCTGTCATAAAACGAAACCAGATTGGTCAGACACGTTCTACCTGCTACAGATCCATGCTGGTTGCCCTGCTGCATTATTTTTCCTGCTGGACTCCCACAAATATGATCCTTCATAATCTTTTCAAACACATTTCCAAGGATGGAGGTGAGACTGACTGGCCTATAATTACTCGGATCCTCCTGTTGGTGTCACTGGGCATAACCCTAGGTAACTCAGAGGGATGGAAGACCACGAGTGTCGATGAAGCACCTCTGCTCTGGGCCCAGGCGAGCCAGGGCCCTACCCTTGCCCAACCTTTGTAACCCTTTCTTTGGCGCCTGTAATCTCCTGTCCTTCTGGAAAACAGGTGAGCTAAAACTGTTATCTGTGGAATGCAAGGGCACCGCTCAGAGAGAGAAGGGAGGAGGGAAAGGGGAGGAAGAGGGGGGCCAACTAGTGGAAAAACACTGCAGAAAATTGACCAGGGTATAAAAATACACTGTTGCAGGGCTAGGGGTGCAGGATTTGAGACCATACAGTCTCCCTGCGCCTTTTACTTGAGCTCAAATAAACTCTGTCTACTTCTCCCCCCAGTGTGTTTATTTGGTGCAACACACACCGGGCAACGAACCCAATTGTTGCCTCCCTCGGGCACCTTGTGCCGGCAACAGTTTTTGGCGGCCAACGTGGGGCTCGAGGCTAACATTTCGCCTTGTCCGGATCCCTCCTGGGGTCGACGACTTGCGGCAACAACCGACGCCCAGCGCGCACCGGTGGTTTCATCGGGGGCCTCAGCAGAGACGTGGTTTGATCGACCCCGGAGGGCACAACGGTGCAACGCGCTCAAATAGTGGAGAAGCGATCGTGGGCGACGGTGTGGAACCGGTCCCTCAGACAAGGTAGGATAAGCTCAGCAGTCTGAGCATTGCCTGGAAGACCTGGGGACGCCCAGTGTCTCCCTGTAGGACCTGGGGACGCCCAGTGTCTTCCTGGAGTATGGGGCAGGGACAGAGTACGGTTGGCAGGTCACGGTGTACACACTTAGAATGCATTCTGACAAATTGGAAACTGTTTAAGTCAGATCTAATGACTAAAAATATCTTAAAAGGTTTTGTACAGTGGAATGGCCTCACTATCAACTGGAGGATCAGGAAAGGTGGCCTCCGGAAGGGTCAATTAACTATAATACAATCCTCCAATTACTCCTGTTTTGTCAGCAGATGGGTAAATGGAATGAACATTTGTATGCGCAATTGTTTATGGCTTTACGAAATAAGACAGATATTTTGCAGAAGTGTAATTTGACTCCGACAGGATTGGTAGTTGTTAGTGTTGAGTCTCAGCATTCCCCCCCAACCACTGTAATGCCAGAGTCAGTGTCCCCTTCGGCTTTAACACCTCCACCATATAAAGATCAGATGCCCCCGGTTCTAGAGATCCGTCCCTCAGTGGGATTTTACCCTTTACTTACTGAAATCATAATAGCCCGGCCTGGGGCAGATGGGCGTGCAGCCCAGACCATGCAAGTATACACCCATGTACCTTTTAATCTGGTGGACCTGGCGGCTTTTAAGGCACAGGCTGGAGAATTTTCAACTAACCAGAGTAAGTTTATGTCTGTCTTTGAGGGATGTTTAGCTAGTCACAAGCCTGATTGGGACAATTGTAATATCCTTATGTGAACCTTATTATCTGAAGTAGAGCGGAATCAAGTTATTTCCAAAGCAAGGGAGGAAGCACAGCGGAGGCATGAAAGGGATCCCGTCAATGTTCCTGGTCCGGCAGATGTGGTTCCCCTAGCAGACCCTAGATGGGACCCTAACAAACCTGTGGATCATACCTGTCTTACCTCTTACAAAAAAGGGAAGGCTTAATGGGTATGTCTGTAGCACAAATCCTGGAGACTGCAAACAGGGCGTATACTCTCAGAGAAGGAGAGAAGGACAGGAGACAAGTTAGAATGCTAGTAGCAGCAGTACAGGCTGGAGTCAGAGAACGGCCACAAGAAGGTAGGAGAGGCAGAGGTATAAGGGGTCGTGGGCGCGGGCACCCTGGCCCACAAGAAAGACGCCTGGGACGGAACCAGTGTGCCTTATGCCGGCAAGAGGGACACTGGAAGAATGACTGCCAAGAGAAAGGGAGAGACTGTACTCCTGTAATGGCAGCGGAAGGACAGGAGTAGGGGTGTCAGGGGAAACGGACCACCCCAACCCCGGAACCCCGAGTAAAAATGCAGGTGGGGAACTCAGAAATGGATTTTTTTGGTAGACTCTGGGGCAGCACGGACCACTGTAAATCAACCTCTTCAACTTCCCGTAGCGGACTCTCTCACCGTGGTGAGTGCCATGGGAAAAAAGACTCAGTGCCTAGTGTATGCTCCTGCAGAATGTGCTCTGGGAAACTGGGCTCTTTCTCACAAATTGGTCTACCTTCCAGATTGCCCAACACCCCTGCTAGGATGAGACCTGCTTTGTTGATTAGGTGCGTCACTGCATTTTACCCAGGATGAACTAACCCTCACATTGCCCCCTGAAAATGCATGGATAATGACCCTCGCGATTGAACCCTCGGCTATGAACGCCCCCCCGGAGTGGAACCAGTGGGAAGACCGGGTATACCCTTTGGTGTGGGCAAGGGGGGTCCCCGGAAAGGCTGCACATCAATATCCAAATACTGCCAGGAAAAGGTCCAGTACGAATCAAGCAGTACCCAATCAAAAAGGAAGCCAGAGAGGGACTGCAAGAGACTATAGACCATTCCCTAAAGTACGGCATACTGCGAGAGTGTCAGTCAGGCTGGAACACTCCTATCTTGCCTCTACTAAAGCCTGATGGCACATATCAACTGGTGCAGGACCTAAGGGCAGTTAACGAACGGGTTAAAACTATTTATCCCCTTGTCCCAAACCCGTATACCTTGCTGGCCTCCATAGGGGGGCCAGTATACTCATTTCTCAGTTCTTGATTTGAAAGACGCTTTCTTTACGATTCCAGTTGACACCCCCTCTCAGGAGATATTCTCTTTTGAATGGGAGGACAGAAAAGGGTTAAAAAACAACTTTGTTGGACAGTATTAGCCCAGGGATTTAAGAACTCTCCTACCCTTTTCAGCCAGTCCTTAGCTAAAGACTTGGAGGAGTGGAATAATGAGGGTGAAGTTCTCTTGTTACAATATGTGGATGATTTATTAATTGCTGCTGTAGATTTAAACTCTTGCCTTAATGCCACTGTAAGCCTCCTGAACTTTATTGGACTTCGAGGATATCGGGTGGCTCGAAATAAAGCTCAAATTGCTCTCCCTGAAGTACGATACCTGGGATTTCACATAAGACAGGTGGAGTGCCAGCTTTCAAGTGAGCGAAAGGAGGCTATATGTCAGGTTCCCACCCCAAGCAACCATAAGCGGCTCAGGGGGTTTCTTGGCATTGCAGGTTTTTGCAGAATATGGATCCCTGAATTTGGACTATGGGCAAAACCACTATATGACTGTGTAAAAGGGGCAGACCATGACCCCTTTTATTGGACTCCAGAAGCCGACAAGACATTTAAAATACTAAAAAGGAAACTAATGGAAGCCCCCGTCCTGGGTTTACCAGACCTTTCTAAACCTTTACAATTGTATGTGCATGAACGAAAAGGGTTGGCTCTGGGAGAGCTTACTCAATTGTTGGGGGCGTGGAAACGTCCCATTGCTTATTTCTCCAAACGGCTTGATCCAGTTGCCAAGGGATGGCCAGCGTGTTTACGAGCAGTTGCGGCAACTGCCCTAGTACTTGAGGAAACTGAAAAGTTAACACTAGGAGGAGTCGTGCAGGTGTATACCCCTCATATGGTCCATGCTCTGCTAGACGCGAAGTGGGGTCTCTGGCTCACCCAGGCTCGGGGGGCTCGGTACCAGCTAAGCTGTTGGAGAACCCTGAAGTGACTCTGCAAACCTGGCCCTCCCTCAACCCGGCTACTCTCTTGCCTGAAACGGAAGAACAAGAGCATGATTGTTTAGACATCATAAATGCACAGTACTCCAGCCGTCCAGACCTAGAGGATCAGCCACTTCTGAATGCTGATTGTGAGTGGTACACTGATGGCAGTACCATTGTTGTAGAAGGGCAAAGGAGGGCAGGTTATGCTGTTGTGACCCTCTACGATGTTGTTGAGGCCAAGGGTTTGCCCACCGGAACATCTGCTCAACTTGCTGAACTGGTGGCCCTGACCCGGGCGCTAGAACTGTCAAAAGGGAAATGGGTCAACATCTATACCGACTCTAGGTATGCTTTTGGAGTACTGCATGCCCATGCTGGCCTATGGAAACAAAGGGGACTGCTGACAGCCCAAGGCTCCCCAGTGAAGTATGGACCCCAAATTCTCCGACTCCTGGAAGCTGTTCAATTTCCCTTGGCAGTGGCAGTAATGCACTGTAAGGTGCATCAGAAAGAGGATCAAGACATAGCCAGGGGTAACGCCCGGGTGGACAGAGAAGCTAAAAATGCTGCCACCCTGAGGACTCCGAGACCTGCTGACACCCACATGCATGCCCTCATTCCATCAGTGGGGAAGCTCCCGGATCCCCAGTACTCATACAAATCAAACCCTCAAGCGTCATCTATCAAAGATCTGCCAGGAGGCCTCTCTGCAATGGCTCGATTCTTTGCCTCTTGCTCTGCTTTGCATCCGTGCCCTCCCCAAGGAAAGATTAGGGCTTAGCCCCTTTGAGATTATGTTTGGAAGGGCATGGCCTATGAACGGGACGCTGGTTCTAGCAGGGGAGTGGGAAATAGGATGTAATATTTTGTCACGGTATATGTGCTCTCTGTCTGCTGTTTTTTCTTCTCTCCATAGGTACACTAAAGACTTGCAGCCTCTTCCGCTGGATGCTCCAGTCCACTCGTTACAGCCGGGGGATTCCGTGCTCGTTCGTACCTGGAAGGATGAGCCCCTCCAAGAGAAGTGGAAAGGACCTCACACTGTCCTACTAGTTTCCCACACAGCGGCAAAGGTTGATGGACACAAGAACTGGATTCATCACGAGACAGCTTTGGCATGATCCTTCTCCCGTCGTATGGGGTGGGCCGGTTAGCCAAGCTGTATCGTCAAATTTCTGTGTTTCTTACAAAATTTGCCAATGACACTTTAGCTATTGAAAAGAACCTTATCTCCGAGATTTATCAACTTCGTTTATTGTCTCTTCAAAACCGTCAGGCTGTAAATTACGTTTTAGCATCTTGGGGGCGGGGGTATGTGCTCTAATTGGGAACGAATGTTGTACTTATATCCCAGAAAATTCCCAAGATATTAACAAACACATTTTGTCAGTCGAACAGGCTTTTGAGCAGTGGAAAAGTCAGGAACGTGAACCCACTGTTTTTGATTCCCTCTGGAGCTGGTTGCCCAACCTCGGAGGCCTAGGAATGGGCATCCTTCACCGCCTGGTCACCGGTGTTGTGTTGTGTTTAATTACCCTCCTCTTATTTGCGTGCTGTAACGCCCTCCTGCACAAAGTCTGTGTATCCCCCTCCCCGAGCGCTTCACTATACCCCTGCATTGAAGATCCCAGTTCCCAAACACAATCGCTTTTTATCTTCAGAATATGAGAAAACTCAGCCAAAACTTTGTTGAGTATTCTCAAAGGGGGGAGTTGTTGGTGTCACTGGGCATAACCCTAGGTAACTCAGAGGGATGGAAGACCACGAGTGTTGATGAAGCACCTCTGCTCTGGGCCCAGGCAAGCCAGGGCCCCCCCCTTGCCCAACCTTTGTAACCCTTTCTTTGGTGCCTGTAATCCCCTGTCCTTCTGGAAAACAGGCGAGCTAAAACTGTTATCTGTGGAATGCAAGGGCACCGCTCGGAGAGAGAAGGGAGGAGGGAAAGGGGAGGAAGAGGGGGGCCAACTAGTGGGAAACCACTGCAGAAAATTGACCAGGGTATAAAAATACACTGTTGCAGGGCTAGGCGCTCAGGATTTGAGACCATACAGTCTCCCTGTGCCTTTTACTTGAACTCAAATAAACTCTGTCTACTTCTCCCCCCAGAGTGTTTATTTGGTGTGACACACACCGGGCAACGAACCCAATTGTTGCCTCCGTCGGGCACCTTGTGCCAGCAACACTCCTGCCACCCCTTCTTGAAAATAGGGACCACATTGGCCCTTTTTCAGTCCTCCGGGACCTGATCTGAGTGCCATGAGTGCTCAAACAGCCGTGCTAGTGGTTCTGGTATGACACCAGCCAATTCCTTCAGTACCCTTGGATGGAGCTCATCCGGGCCTGCTGACTTGAACACATCCAGTTTATCCAAGTGAAATACCAAGTCAGCGTCAACAATTGGTAGGCTTGTGCCCCTCTGCCCATCTCAGAACCTATTAGGAGACTTATCTTGACCCCTGTTCAGGAACACCAAGGCAAAAATCTTACTGAATAGCTCAGCCTTGTCTCCCCTGTCTGTCACTAATAGCTCCTTCTTGTTCAGTAGGGGTCCTATGCTGCCCTGTGCCTTCCTTTTACTCCCTACATGTTGTCCCCCTTTCTTAATTAACCTTCCATCCTCTTCCCATCTGCTTCTCAGTCAATTATCTTCCCCTTTATACAACCCTATCTCACTCTTTTGGTATGAAAGTTACATCTCCTTAAACCTATTAACTATGTAACTTACACCAATGTACCAGTATATAAATCACTTCTGAATTTAATCCTAAAACTTAATCTGTCTCTCTCCTGCTAGTAGTCTTCCTCTGCTTGTCACTATTAAAATAGTTTGCTCTTCTTTTTTCAGTAATAGGAGCATACCACTGAATTCTTGCTTTAAAATAGGAAAAAAAAAGGCTACTCCACATTTACAGGTTCTATTAGAAATGTTTAGGGGAGGAAAATGACTTTGAAGGTTGAGTAGATGGAGATGAGAAGCAGAAGTTCTGGTTTAACAGGGCCAGAGAAGGAATATATTAAGTTTTATTGCTCCTCTTAGAAAGTTACATTCTAGTAATCTGCAAGCAGTTGAATAAATAGAGTGTAATGCTTACATAGTGTTTTCTTATTACATGATTGTAGCAAAATCACCAGTTTTTCTTTTTCTTTTCTTTTACTTTTTTAAAATACATTTCCTCAGCTTCCCCAACTATTTCTGACTTTCTTTCTGCCCTCTCTATCCCTTATAAGTGATTACAAGTAGTACTAGGTAAGCTAAGTTCTTGTATGCTATTACTGTAATAAGCCCCTTTATTATAAATAGTGTCCTGTTATGTTTGTATTGATTTTTACTGTTTTATATTGTATTCCTATAATTTTTTTAAATTTTATTTTTATTGTTTCATATTAATATTGTATGGTTTAGGCCCGTGTCCATAAAGTTAGCCAAAGTAATGTCAAGTTTCCATTTTGTAATGTCAAGCCTCCATCTCGTGTCCCGGGCCCTATACAATATGTTGCAGCTGTGACTCATACCTACCCCTCCTATGTAAATTAGTTCCTGAATGAATGGGAATGAATGAGGGTGCTTGAGGCATAATGCTAGCAGGCCTCTGTTGAATGACTAGTAATGACCAGACTATCAAGTCAATGACCTGATCCTTGCCTTGCATTGACTCACCCAAGAACCATAGACTTCACCCAGGAACAGAGACAAAACCAAGCATTTGAAAGATAAAGAACCTACAGAAACCAGTAACCCCACCATTGTATTCCACAAGACAATGAGGACACCTGGATCTCCACATATGCATCTGAGCAGGACTGGCCCTTGCCTAAGTATGTCCTTCCCATAGGAGACCCAGGTAGCCCACCTCTATAAAAGGGGTGGTAGAGTGTGACCTCCTTGGGACGCCCTCTCCATCTGGACCAGCACTATGCCACCTATCTACCCAGAGGCCCTGCTGGTGATCCCCCCTGGACAACACCTTGCTGGAGAAGATCCCAACTGGCCATTGAGGATCAACTCAAAGCCCAGGATAGGTAGCTATCCCCCACCTTTCTTCCTCAAGCAAAGGACCTGGACTCTGTCCCTACACACCTTGACTTCAATCACTCCACCAAGCCTTTTTCTCTCCTGCTACCATTGTGTGGGTGTGTATGTGAGTGCTTGTGTGTGTGTAGGAATGAATAACTTTGTGGGGCTGTGTAGTGTGTTGTCTGTTTAATAAACCTGTTATTTTGAAACCCCAAGTTGGGATTTTGTCTTACTGACCTCCTGAGCCTCTTCCTTGATTTTCTGGCTTTCTCCCTTGGCTCTTTCTGCCTCATTTCCAGCCCTGATCTCCCAGCTTTTTGCCCCTCCTTTCAGCCCCAGTCTCCTAGCTTTCTGCCTCTCTCTTTCCCAGCTGTTTCCTCCTTGCCACAGGGCTTTTTCTCTCACTTCCACCCTGGCCACCAGGTGACCTTGAGTAACCCTGGGGCACATTGACCCCAAGTAACCCCAAGCACCAAGTTACCCCAAATGCCCCCAGTGTTAACACACAACCACAAAAGTGCTTGTTTGTGTATGTGTACATGTGTATGTGAACTCACAGTGGTGTTTGTGTAGTTTGTGTGTGTGTGTATAATTTTGTATCATGCCCTCCTGTCTAACAGTGCAGTATTGGGATCCCGAGTGTTGATCTGGTGCATGTCAAGTCAACATGATAAATGAAATCTATCTAGGCAAATAGTTATGGCTGCTTACAGATGTGGAAAAAAACCCCAAGCTGTACTTTACTTTCAGCTCAGTGTACCCTTGAACTGAGTGCAGTGTATGCTCAGAAGAGGAATCATGTCAGTTTGACCCAGCTCACTTACATCTATTTAACTCACATGCTTCAGTGGGGCTTTTGGTACTTTTATCTAATAGCTGACTGAATACTAAAAAGCCCCGCTGAAGCGCATGAGCTATACACGAGTTGGGTCAAACTGATGTGATTCCTCTTCTAGTAATGTGATATTTTTCACATCTGTCACGTGATTACAGCACAAATTAGATTTTGTTTTAATTAGAAGCATTAGAATCTTGTGGTGATCTACACGGATCACTTTGAGCAGACAGACCATAGAGACTGATTGTCCCAAGACGAGGCTCTGTTCCCAGCTGTCTCCGGCTGACTGTGTATCCTTGGCCAGGCACTTTGGGACCACCACTGATGTGTCTGTCAGACCCCTCACCACTATTGTACATGCTGCCACCACCACTGCCAGGTTGGCTATGCTGGTTACCTCCTGTGTCTTGGGCTGGCTTTGGTCCATGGGGAGCCCCCCAGTTTGACTCTAGCTTGTGGCCCCATGTAAATCTGATACCCTGCCTTAGAGTAATATTAGGATTGTTCCCTACAATGGATACAATTGAATTCAGCAGTAGTTGGGGACTATAGGCATTATTCAACTCCAGGTTTTTCTTGAAGAGCTGCCAGACTTGCATATATCTCTTTATTAAATCTTTTAATAAAAAAAGAAAAACATTTACATGTCCACTTGTTCCTGCAGGTTTCACCTCTGCTAGCTTATTTTTTTGTGATAAAAACATCTTTATTAGATTTATGTTCTGAAAGAAAATAGCACAGCAATGAAAAATCACTCTTTGCTGTTAAATTTCTATCTTGGCTGTCTTGAAGTCACTGGGAGCCTTCAACAGGGCCAAGATTTCAGCAATGCCTTTTCCTTCCCTCTCTTGTTTCAATAAAGTGACCACAACTGTAGGTAATTCATTTCAATATCTGTTGGATAAACCTACTTTATCCTTCAGTGGTATATATGATTTAGTGGGATACAGTGCAGCTGTGTTCCTATCATTTATCCCATATCTATCCTGTTCTGACAGAAGAAACCAAAGCGGCAACTAGTAGGCCAAATCTTTCAAACCTTGGCCCATACAGACTCCCAAGGTATTTTGGTGATCTCTACTATGATCAAAAGCCTTGGATGTTTGCCCATACCTAAAAAATTCTTCAGCTACGTACCAAGAATCACTAAACATTTTGTTCTATAGCCCTTAGCTTCCAAATATAACATGGATATAATATTCCATCAGGAAATATACTCCCACTCCCTTTCTGCTAACCACCTTAACATCAAAAGCGGGTGGCCTTGTGAATTATACTCTGCATAGGAAATCTTGGTCATGCTGCCTGTGCTACATTAGCTTTATTGATGGAAAAAACACTTCCTCTGGCTCATTTAAATTTCTATGACATTGTGAGAATAGGTCATTTCAGAATGACAAATATGTACAAGTCTCCTAGGTAACCCTCACCTACCCTACATTTTTCCTAAGCCCTTGCATCCCATCATCTATGATGGAGTTGTTAAATTGCCACCATGCCACCTCAGAGAACAGAAAATCAAATAGAATTGATCCTTTGGACTAGGCTTTGCTTTGTGACCCTCACATCAACCATGACCCACAGCAGTAGGGTACTTTTATTCAATGAGATGGAAACACAGAATACTTCCTTGATCCCACCTGGACTACTAGCATCAACAATCATCTGCTTCAAGCTATAAGCAGCATATTGAAGGATTTCTCACATAGTCTAGATAATCAGGTTTTATCAGAGCTGGAGTAGCCAGACCTATTGTGAGCACCAGAGGCATACTACATGGCCAGGCACCTGGGGCAGCTGCCTCTTGTAGGAGCAATGGTGAGTTTCAGTTGCCACCACATCACTGGCACAATTGTGTGGCTTCAGTGGCAGTCTGCCCCCACAAAGTTAGCAGCCAGCTGCCCTGCCCTAGTTATGCTACTCTATGGAACTACTCCAAACCAAACTGACACAGATTTACACAATCAGTTGACTACCACATTCCATATATTCTGTGCACCATTTCTCTTGAAGAAACTTATATGCTTATATACAAGAGCAGTAGTGTAACTGTGGTGAGTAGGGCAGCAGACCTGGGGCCAATTTAGAGGGGGGATCACACTGGCAGACCCCAGGGAGCTCATACTGCAACAGCAGGAGCTGTTCTCTGGCATCACTGCCCAGGGCACGAAAATACCTAGCTATGCCTAAATCAGTCCCGGAACGTTGTTCTACTCCTAAATCAAATTCCTGTATATGACATGGTTTGGCATACAGACCTACTGTACAAGGAGCCATTGATCCTACCACAGTGAATTACTATTCCTGTGAAACAGTTGTTGCATCTGTGCAACAGATGCACCAGGGGAGTGGTCTAGGTGATTATTGAAGTCTCTTTCATTCCAATGATTCTATAATTTGATTTCTAAGCTGGCGGTTCCCCAAACCAAACTAGCTCCTGGAGGTTCCTAAACAACACTCAACCTCATGGTTCAGTTGTATCACTGATGCTTTTCAAATCCTTTGTGATGACCACTTCAGCATCTACCAAGCAGATTATTTGCACATCAGCCTGGTAGTGCAGAACCAGGATCTCTAGTACCTAAAATGCTGAGGCCAGCATGCAGATCAATATCTTTCTGGATGGATATAGAATACACAGTGATTCAGAAACCTGTATCAAGAAATGACTTAGGAACATATCTATTTTCAATCCAAATATTTAGAAGAGCTGAAAAGAATATGGAAAAAAGCACAAGAAACAACTTAATCAGCAAAATCTGGTATTTAAGGGACTGAGGGGTTGTCTGACTTGGTAAGGGTTGAAGTCTAAGGTAAAGAGTGTAGCCAAAGGCTATATAAATGGTCTAGGAATAGCCAGGGCCAAATGAAAGTGAAGGGAGAGGACCAGGGCTAGGGCCAGAGGCAAGCCAAGATCCAAAATTCAAAGGCAGAACCAGTAAAACCATGAGGCAGAAAGCAGGAATCCAGCCAAGAATAGCATCATGTTGCCTGGTTTGAGTCCTGCTGCCAAGTGTAGCCCCCAGTGTCTAGGAGCAGCAGCCAATCCCCCAAGGTAACCAATTCATGCATGGCTGTGAAACTCAACCAATCTGGTCATTGTTTCATTGGTACTAGCTGGGACAGATGCCGTTCCAAGCTGGCTGTAAGATAGACCCAAGACTCTGACACTTGTTCAGCCTGGAGAGTCAATGCACAGATACTAATAAACTCCCTCTGTGTTATTATGTTAGCAGTAGGGCTGTACAAAACAGCACTGTTTTGTTTAGATTTCCATTTTGCCATTTCGAAGGGTCAGTGTTTCATTTCACTATTTCAAAGCATGGTTCCATTTTGTTTCATCGAAACTGTTTTGCTATTTTGACACTGGTTTGAAGCATTTCAATGTTTTGCTTATAGGCTATAATGGGGAATCATGAAAATGTCTATAACTTTATCATTTTTTGCCTGATTCAGCTGAAAATTGCAGGGATGGTAAGTCCCTTCTGAGGACATGAAGCCTGCCTAGTTTCAAGGAGATAAGCGCAGGAGTTTTTGTGAAATTGCATCTCAAACTGTTCAAAGCAAAACTCATATCACTTGCCGGAAGTAGCAGCCTGCTGTCATCCCACACGCAGATCTGGGGGCCCACTCCTCTCCGGAAGAGTCTAACACAGCTCTGCAGCCCTCCTGGGGGGGCACAGTCCCCTGGATCTGCCTGTGGGATGACAGCAGGCTGCTGCTGTTGCTAGGGCTAGTGCCAACACTGGGATCTTTCTGGCATGCAGCTGTGCTGGGCAGACTCGGGTGCTGGCTCTGGCCCCAGCCGGCAGCGGCAGCATGTTGTCTTCCACATGCTCCACAGCCAGTGTGGAGCTTTGAAAAAAAAAAAAAAGCCCTGCAGTTACCAGTTCTGGCAGCAGTGATTGGAGCCCCTGAAGACTTGTGGCAGAGCCCTGCTGTGCAGCATGGGGCAGTGGGGATTGCCTCCTGCCAGGTACCCATGTGGCAGCTGCACCATCGCATGGGTGCATCGCAGCTCGGCTGGGTGCTGTGCACTGCCTGGGAGCTGGGGCAGATCCACCTGTCAGGCAGAGCTCCTGGTTTGATTCCCCAGATCTCTGATCTTTCCCCCAGCTCTTTCTGGGGGGCGCAGCCCCTTGATCTGCACATGGGATTTCAGCAGGCTGATGCTGCTGGCTGGGGAAATAGCCCAGAGCTGATGCCATCCCCAGCTGGCAGCTGCAGCCTACTGTCATCCTGCATCATCCAGGGGTATGCCCCCACCTCCCTGAAAGACCTAGGGGAATTGAGATGAGAGCTAGATGTCAATATCAGAGCAGTCCTTCCTCCCACTGCTTAGTTTCTGTTTAGCTGTAAGCAAGCCCAGCTTCGAAACATTTCAGAGGTTTTGAAATGTTCCAAGTACCCTCATTTCATTTTGAAGCTGTTTTGAAGCTTTTCATTTTGTTTTCTTTTTGCTGTTTTGAGCTTGAAACACGTAGAAACAGCTTCAAAATGAAACATCTGTTGGAATTTTTCACAGCCCTAGTTAGCAGTACTCTGCCTTCTGGTGTGGGTAAGCTGTTCATACACAGAGTTCGTAGACAGTCAGTTGAATCAAGGCATGTATGTAACAACAGATACTCTAAAGTCAGTACTATCCACATTTTTTCTTTCTGACCTCTTAGGACAAGTTACCTTACAGAATCTGCCCTGTACAGTGCAAGATACGCCGCATCTTCCCTTCGTCAAAGATGGGTGTAATCCATCACCCCACTATCTAAGCTCAGGACACCCCATCCCTTAAAATACCAGTGGAACCAGATCACAGATATCTTGCTGCTGAAGTAGGTACACTTCCAGGACAATCATTCAGCATGCAACACTGTCAAGATTAGGTCAAGATTGAGGCACAGAGGAAGCCCTACAAAGCTACCAGGACCACTGTTGAAGCTACACTTGTGACTTCTCCAGCTTCTGGAATAGTCTAAGCCAGTGTAGATGCAGAGGCACCATGTTGACTATGAAAATTACCCCCTCCTTCCCTTCAGTTCTATTCTTGGTTCTAACCATGAATGTCTGTCTGACCTTAGAAAATACATTTTGCCTCTCTGTATCTCAGTCCCTGGGCAAACAATATGTTTATACCTTATTTACTAGTGTAAAGACAAGACATAGGCAGATTGCACAAACTCTCAGAATGGATAACTTTGCTTGTGAGTCAAGGGAAGTGATTATTTTACTTTATTCAGCACTGGGCAGGACAAACCTGGAGTACAATATTCAGTTTTGGGCACCACACTTCAAGAGAGACATGAACAAATTAGAAAGAGCATAGTGAAGAGCAACAAAATAACTAGAGGTCTGGGAAACATGGTTTACAAGAAAAACTTGGAAGAGCTTGGCTTATTTAGTCTGGAGAAGAGAAGACTGGGGGGAGGGGGGAGTGGATCTGATAACAGCCTTTAAACACCTGAAGGGTAGTTCAGGAAAGGGTGGTGATAAACTATTCCCTTTGGCTGAAGGGGACAGAACAAGAAATAATGCTCTTCAAATACAACAAGGGATATTTATGCTGGAGATTAGGAAGATTTTTCTCATTATGAGGGTGGTTAAGCATTAGAATGGATTGTCTCGAAGGATTGTGGATTCTCCACCCCAGGAGTTTTTAAAAGCAGCTTAGATAAACATTTGGCTGGGATGGCTTAGTTTGGCGTGAACTTGCCTTGAGCAGAGGTGCTGGCCTAAATCACTTCCTGAGGTGTTTCTAGCCTCCTAGCTCTATTCCATCGTCCCCCCTACCCTTAGGCAGCACCAGGGCTTCTGCCCTGCTTACCCATCCATCATACATACATGTACTGCTTAAAATACATTGCATATTCCAGATATATTTGAATGGAGTAACCTCCTGGGAGCAGATGGTGTAGATCAGCGGTGTCAAACTCATTTGGCTCTGTAGGCTGGCCTGGGCCCATACACTGGCCCCAGACAGGCAGCTCATGCAGCGTGTCTTAGATCAGCCCTCCATGCTGCATGCATCACTTGCTGGCATTGGTCTGGGCCTCTTATACAGAGCCAACAGATGGTGTGGGCTGCACGTGGCACCCTGCTGGACTGGCCCTACGTACAGTTCAGGTGTGGGGCTGCTTTGTGGGCCTGATCCAGACTGGCCCTGGAGTCAGCTTGCAGGACTGGTCCAGTGGAGAGCTGCATGCAATGCATGCTCCAGACTAAGCCTCCCATGATGCAAACAGTGTACACACTGGGTCCAGTTCATGGCACACAGGGCCAGCACGGGGCATATACTGCATGTGGGGGCTGTGCTGGCTCACCCTGTGCTCTAGCATTGGCATGCAGGGATGGTCTGAAGATCTGATCCAGCCCCAGAGCCAGCATGCAAGGATTGTCTGCCAAGGGCACCGCATGCAGTGCATGCTAGATTGGCTCCATGCACTGTATGCAACATGTGGGGTTGGTCCAGATGTGGTCCAGGAGTGGTGCCTTTGACACCCCTGTTCTATATTTAACATTGCAGAGGAGATAAAGACCAAACTTCGGGTTTCATGTACTGTATTCTTATTAGCAACGATAAACAGAAACTTCATAGACTTTCATAGATTTCATAGACATTAGGGCTGGAAGGGACCTCGTAAGATCATAAGGTCCAGCTCCCTGCCCAAAGGACAGGAAGTCAGCTAGGGTCAAAGGATCCCAGCAAGATAAGCATCCAAATGTTTCTTGGAAGTGTGCAGAGCAGGTGCTTGCACCACCTCTGGGAGAGTCTGTCCCAGACCTTGGGAGCTCAGACAGTAAAGAAGTTTTTCTTATGTCCATCCTAAAACGGTCTTGCAGGAGTTTATGACCTTTGGACTTTGTCATCCCCTGGGATGCTGTGGTGAACAAGTATTCCCCCAGACCCTGATGCACACCCCTGATGTACTTATAGGCTGCCACCATGTCACCCCTGAGCCTGCGCTTTTCCAGGCTGAAGGGTTTCATGGCTCGTAGCCTCTCTTTAAGGTCTGTTTTCTTGTCCTCTGGTCATGTGCGTGACTCTCCTCTGGACTCTTTCAAGTTTCTCCACATCCTTCCTAAATTGTGAAGCCCAGACATCCTGGGTCTTGCTCGAGATGCATTGGTAGATGCAAGCCAGAGTTTTGTTCACTTTGCCAACTGCAGCATTGGTGGCTCTTATTCATCTTGTGGTCAATCATGACCACCCAAGTCCAGCTCCCTGCCTTTATCGGTCATGGTGATAGCGAGTGTAGCACCGCCAAGTCTATAAGTGTAATGCGGACTTTTATTCCTGAGGTGGAGCACCTTGCATTTCTCCATATTGAATACCATCAGGTTTTAATCCACCCACCTTACAAGCCTATCAAGGTCAACCTGGATCACCAGCCTATCCTCAAGTGTGGACACTCTTCCCCAAAGTTTGGTGCCATCAGCAAACTTGGTCAGTCCACTTTTGACACCAGTGTCCAGATGGTTTACGAAGGCTTTATTCTTGAACTTGGCTCTGCTTTGCAATGTTTTTGAATCTCATCTTCCTGTCCCCACCTTTCTTTCCTTCTTCTCCACAGAGGCTCTCCAGTACACTGCTACCCTGAATTGGACCTGATAGTACCCATCTACTAATATGAGTCAGAGGAAAGAGCTGAATATTTAAGTATTATTCTGCCACCTAATGTTGGGTAGCTCAGGAAATGAGCCCTGATTTCCTATAAGGAGCCCTAGGAAGTCACACCATGTTACACCCCAGTTAATCAAAAACCAATTTGTTTAAGTACTAGCAGTCACTCAGGGAAATTTTCATATCAAGGTTTCTGCTTCAGCACTTACTAACCTACCTAAAAGAGTACTATTATGATTTGTTTAAATTCAAAAACATATAAAATATATGCTACCACCCTAAGGATAGTTAAAATTATTTACTTTAACAGCAATGCAGTGTGTAGGAATGGGGTAATATTCCTTTAAATAGTTTGTGAGCTCACTAGGTGGCACTCACTGTCTTCTGTGCATCATAAACTACTGGAACTGCACAAGGGCAGCCATATGTAACCTGTACTTATGCAAGTAACATGTTATATAGACAGTTATTTCGAACCTGCTGTGCCCAAGAAGTTTGTTTGCATTGCATCTGTTGCATATAGAACAAAAGATGTATAACATTAATTTTTGTATCGAATCATAGACAATTCCAACCCACATAGGTACAGGATCCAATGAGGAGGGCTGGGTCTTCTCGGTGTTGCTGTAAAAGAAATAATTTATATTCACAATCATAAAGCAAAGCAAATGTTTCTAGAGTAACGAACATATGAAAGCAAGGGATTAGAATGGTAATTGCCTGGAAAACATAAGCATGACTGATGCTTCAGATGAATAATCTAATTTACAGCTTCTGGGTTTTAAGTATCCAATAGCTTACACTGATTTTTGTATCCGTCCTTTCCCTTCCCTTCCCCCACAATTGCAACTGCATTGGGAATTTCATTTGTCAGAGCATCCAAGGCAGACTTACTGCCTGACAAACACCTCTACCTTTAGAAAAAGAGCACTGACAACTTTAAAAATTGTAAGGAGTCCAGACTCTGCTTTGAGTCTCATGTTTAAAATGAAGCCCCAAAAGTGGTGAAACTAAAATTGTGCAACAACTAGAATTTTGCTCTTTTTTTTTTTGCATTTTTTTTTCCTTTTCCTTTTCTTATCCTTTCTGTCTTTTTTCCATGTTTTCTTGTTTGGTGGGAATAAGAATGAAAAATCAGAAATGAAAAATTTTCATTGGGAAGGGAAATTTCATAACATTAAGACACTTTTTTTTGTCAAGCTCCAACCTGTCTAGGTACTTGAGGAGCTTGAAAGCTGGCTTCCTGGATGCCTCTTTGTCTCCTTGAATAGTAGACAAAGCCAAAGATCCAATGAGGCACAGAGCTGGGTAGACCAGGGACTTGGAAGCTGGCAGCCTCACAGTCCACCAGATGGGGAGCAAGAGCCCCGATGAGGCCAGGGGGCTAGGCAGGAAATCTGTCTTAAATTACACGACAGTGGTTGCAACACTGTGAGATGCTGACTGTGCAATCATTATTGTGTAGTTATTTATTACTTGTCTAAACAAGTACTAAATGACTTCGGAGTAACCAGAGTTACTGTGCAACAGCATCACTGAATGGCTGGCTGTTAGGTGACACTGACTGTGCAGTAGCTCATTACTGTTGCACAGTAGTATGGCATCATGCTTCCTGCCACGCAACGCTACTGCATAATAGGAAGCGCAGTCAGAGTCTCATGTAGAGGCAGCCAGTGTCACAAACACACCAAGCAAGTGTGAGAATACATTAAATACTTTCGTCCCTCTGTGCCTGATGGAAATGATAAAATAATTGGATAAAAATGGTTTTGAGTCCATCAAACTTGCTAGAATGTAGCTTTATTTTTACCAGGAGTTTATATGGCTACTCAAATTTCAGCCTGGCCATAAACTCTCTTTATATGGAATTATTATTGGATATATTTTAAACCTCAAAATGTTGGCTGTGAACAGACAATAACAATTTGGTCTGGCACTGAAAGGTGTTGCTACTGCCACCTCTACATTTTGGGACCTTCAGATTTAATATCCTATCAATGTTAACAGCTTCTTTCAGGCAAACCACACAAATGAAGCATTCTTTTGATTCCTTTAAAAGAAGAAGAATACATCACATTCCACATAATTAATTTTAGCTACAGCTCTAAGAAATCTATTGCCTTTAAGAGAAAGAGGCATCCAGAGCCATATGGCTTGACATAACCCCACTTTTTACCTTTTTCAACCTTGGATTTACAGCATTCATTTCTTGGCAGCCACTTTAGGACCTAAGGTAGGAAGAGGCATAAAGAACAGATTGTAGTTGTGGATAAGGAATAAAAGTTGGAAATATGAGTTGTGATTTCCTATTGACTTAGGTTAGGGATAGATGCAGAATTTGTACCAGCAGAAGAGCAAGCATGACCATCAAAAGGTGCCTTAGAAATTAGGACCAATTATGTTTTGATAATGATAAGGATAATTATCATTATGATAAATTTCTGCTTGCTTCTCCCTTTGAGGGAGAAGTAGAAATTATTATTAATTATATTTACTATTATTATTTAATATATATATTGTAGTGATGCCTGGAGGCTGACCAAGTTGTATTGAGCCTTTTACATTCATAATATCATACAACATTAGGCACTGTTCAAAGAGGCAACCCTTCTCCCAAAGTTCTCCTCATCTAGGATCTAACCTTTTTGGGGGGGAGGAGGTAAACAATATATTTACATGCCATAGATATCTGTGCTTCATACAGAATTGCTTTCAATTTAGGTCCGTGATCAAATTGACTGGTTGTTTAGCAAGTCAACGTCATTAAATCCAATTGTCATGTTTAGCTTATGCTAAATTTAGTCTCTGCTTTGTAATCTGTGATGTAAAAGTAACCAACAAAAATGAAGATACAGGCAGCCCCCAATTAGTGCTCTTAATTGGTTCCCAAAAAAAACAAGCATTAAGTGGAAATAGCATTAAGCAAAACCGAAAGTTTTTGACAAATCACAATGGTGATCATGAGTGTTATAAGAAAACTCGCTGAGTGCTAAGTGGAATCAGGTATGAATGTAAAATGAGCATTATAGCAAAATAGTGTGTAACAGGCTGCCAATGTGGGCTCACCAGATTGGCTTGAGATACTTACTCTGGGCTAGAAACAGTGCCAGTGAACTCTGAGCAACCACAAGGGTGGAGCAGGGGAGCCCTGCCTTGTGGAAAAGGAGAAACCAGTCTAAAGAACGGGTTTTCAGTCCCCTCATCTGCATGAAAGGGGGATGCCAGAGTGGTGGGCCAGTCACCCTGAGCCCTGGTTGTCCAGTTTGCAAGCCAGGGAGGGACTGCCGGAGGGGATAAAAGTAGAAGCCGAACTGGTGTGGGGGGCTGCTGACAGTGACTCTGGGGAATGACGCAGGAGGCCTGGGAAGAGCTGGGGTGAGCTCACCCAGCAGAGGGAGCAGGGTTCCCCCTGAAGAGCCTCACAGGCCCTGGGAGAAGAAGGCAGCAGCAGTCAGCCTTGCCTCCAGCCCTGCAGCAGAGAGGGAGCAACGGCCCTCTAGCTGCTGACAGACAAAACTCATGACATGGGTGCTTGTGCAGCTGGGTCTGTCTTGGGGCAGTTGATTGTCTGTATTGATTATTTCCTCTCCTTAGTCTGTGGTTTTGTAGGTGTTAATTGATGCTAATTAACTGATTACATTAGCTAGCAACTGTGTATTGAGCTGGTCCCTGAGTGAATCATGATTGATTGGTAACTGGTAACATAGTAGCTTAGCAGCCAGGTCTGTAGTAGTTTCCACCCCCACCCCCACTCCAAGACAGACACACAGTCAGTAGCACAAGCACCCATGGCACGAGTTTTGCCTGTCAGCAGCCAGAGGTGCAGGGCCCCAGAACCCCTGCACTGATCTTCTCAACAGCTGGC
Source organism: Crocodylus siamensis (assembly GCF_052110815.1). NCBI lineage: Eukaryota > Metazoa > Chordata > Crocodylia > Crocodylidae > Crocodylus > Crocodylus siamensis. Next base: position 116,216,918 of record NC_143398.1, read on the forward strand.
AGGCTTTGTGGCTGCAGCAGGGGCTACCTTCCCTGCAGTTTTCATCCTGCTGCGCCTTAACACACAGGCTCATCTATGTCACGAGTTTTGCCTTTCAGCAGCTTGAGGTGCAGTTCCTCCCAAGTCCCTGCACTGATCTTCTTGAAACTTGGCAGGCTTCATGATCTCAGCAGAGGTTACACTCCATGCAAGTTTCATCCAAATCAGACAAAAAAGAACAAGGTTATAGATATTTCATTGATTCCCCATTATACCCTATGGCCGGATCTCCGAGGCAGCTCCAAAGCTTTTCCAAAGTGCTTCAGAAAGCCTAACAAAGCCAGTGCTTTGATCCGGACATGTTGCTTCGGATGTCAAAGTGTCCAAAGCTTCTCCAGATCTGAAGCACTGTCCGAAGCCTTGCACAGCCCTACTGAGGAGCATTGCCCAGGATAAAGTGCACCTTCATGAAGCTTCACTTTCTGCTCTGAATCATGCACGTCCCTATTCAGTACAATATGCAAAATAATTGTGCAAAGAGGCATCTTTCACTTCTTAGTACAATGGAGCTGGAAACCGTGGCCAGTTTGGAGGGGATCTTGATTGTGCCCCCTTCTAATTTTTTGCCTACCTCATGAGTTGTTGGTGGGTTCAAGAGAAGAGCTGTAGCCGGCTTCCAGGAACAAGTTAGTTTATTAATAATTAAATAAAGGACAGGGAGGCAGATGGGAACCAACTGTGACACAGAAGAAAGTGGAGGCAGAGCCCTGGCTCCGAACAAACGCAGTGCCCGCGTGAGCCAACCAGCGTGATTTGACATTACAAGCTTTTTCAAGGGCCTTATCCCCCAAGTGCTCTAACCCCAGGTGCCCAGGGGGAGAGGAACACATTCCAGCATGATAGACACATCTGCAAACTTCACAGAGGGGGAAGTCTACCAGGTACATTTCAACCTTAGAGACTACTTGGAAACATGGTACAACTTTGGCAGAGTCTTTTCCATTAAGAACTGCAGGGATCCCTTTCCAAGGATAGGACTAAAAGGTCTATCACGTTGCCTTTGCTCTGTGCTGCAACATGATCTCTAAAGGGGAATTTCAGGCTTTCTGACAATAGGGTGGACCCTGGGGCAGGGATATTGCTTTTGCAATGCCAGGGAATGTCTGGCCAATACAAATGACAAGGGACAAAACCACTGTCTAGGTAGTGAGCAGCTGTAGGGCTAAGATGGAGCAGCTTTCTGCATCGCTGTGTCACACACTGTCGGCTCCTCTCTGGAGCCAGGGACAGTAGGTAGAGTCTGCCACCCACCATGTGAATATGTTTGCAAGAGTTTTGGCTACTGAGTTTCCTCACCCAGGTACACGTGGGTGCCAGTCTCTGTTCAATCAAGGTGGAGGCTGGACTAGCAGGTGGTTTTGAGGCGCACGTGGCACTGGTAGACCTGGAGCTGGGGAGCATGAGGCCAGAGACTGGGGAGAGGTGGGATTGTGGGCCTGCACCTCGGGACTTGTGCAAGGGAAGTAGCACAGGTGCTCAAGACACAGGTTTTTTGGGACCAGGAGGTTGGGCTCAGGAAAATAGTTCACTCATGATTCCCATTCAGCATGCAGGAAGGAGAAAGATTCATGGACTTCTCCAAAGCCTTTGAAAGGGCTGCAGTACCCTGCATTTCTGCTGTGGGCTTGAGCCAGAGGAGCCCAGGTCCTGGCCGTGTGAACACTGGGTTGGGTTGCTGGTGCACTGTGAGGAGATACCAGCCAGTGCATCACCCGCCTGAGGCAGCAATTTTTTTTTTTGCAAAAATATTTATTTTTCTCTATATAATAAATCTCTATATCTAAATATCTATATCTATATATATAACTGCACCCCCAACACTCTGCTAACTGGGCCTTGTGGTTCACTTGGCAGCTCAAAGCACACTAAAAAACAGTTACACAGTTCGCACTGTGCAATTGCACGAGGCAGCAATTAGGAAGAAGCACCCGCAGCCAGCACAACCCCAAGACAGTTGAGTGTTTCCTGTGCTAGGGTCATGATGCTCTCCCCTGTTCCAATGCAGGTGATGTGAAGGGTGACACCCTGATAGATATTGGCAGTACCCCCACCATTTACCAGCTCCTTTCTGCCTGTAAGAAGTTTAACGAGATCATCATTTCAGACTATACGAACTAGAACCACCAGGAGCTGGAGAAGTGGCTGATGAAGGAGCCAAGAGTGTTTGACTTGACCCTGTCGGTGAAATATGTGTGCGAGCTGGAAGAACAGAAGTAGGAGCCTGGCTGCTGGCACCCACTAAGGCAGAAGGGGCATTTCCCTCCCTCTCCTGGAGGGGACGAGGGTTTGTGGTGGCCTGCAAGTTGAAACCGTAACAATACACTTCCTAGGGCACCAGTCAGAGCAGAAGTGTGATGGATATAGGAGGAATTTTTAATATAGGAACCAAAAAAAGCACTTCTGGGAGGAAATACAGCACCATGGCTTCACTATGCTAGGCTCTGTAGTGAGGCACAATAGCCAGGCTGGCCGGGCCCCACACACTGGCTTAACCTCTGAGGGTCACCATATTGCAACAAAGGAGTTTTGGATATCTGTCTTGGGCAGAAGGCAGGGCAGGGTGGCACCTTAGACACCATCTGATTCAGAGAGGCATGGACATTAGTGTGCAGAAACTTGCTTCCTTTATTAGATCCTGCAATCTGCCTACTATTGCATTGCACCATGTACTGTGCACCACTGGCACTAGGTGAATGAGGCAATGCAAACAGTTCATGGTATGACAACTGTCAGATCTGTACGCAGTGACTGCAGGAGTTCATCCCTCCAGGGACAAGGAGCAATGGTCTCAAGTTGCAGCAAGGGAAATTGAGGTTAGATATTAGCAAGGACTTTTTCATTAGGATGGTGGTAAAGCACTGAACAGGTTACCCAGAGAGGTGGTGGCATCTCTATCCTTGGAGAGACCCAGCTAGACAAAGCCTAGGTTGGGATGATAGAGTATAGTCTTGCGTTGAGCAGAGGGTTGAACTCATTTTCTATTATTTGAATTAGCACCTTCTTCCTAGCAGAGGGGACCTCGTGGTTATCACTCAGGCTGTGCTGATACTGTAATCCAAGGTTGGTGCAGAGCCACTCAAGGTGGTTTTAATCCAGCCCTTTGGTCCTGGCAGCATGTTACTGTCTCCGCCTCCTGTCTGGTTCCTGGCCTCTTACAGGAGCAAATTCCACAGCCAGATTGTGCACCGTGTGGGAACAGCATCCCATTTTGTCCATTTTAATGCTCTGCCTTCTGGTTTCATTGAACGGCCTCCTGTTTCTCTGTACATGAGCCCCCAGGCAGGCAGGTAACCCAACAGTATCACTCACTAGACATTTCTTCCCAAGGAAAAGTGGGCTGAGAAGGAAGAGAAACTGAGGAAGAAAGTAAAGCAGGTTCTGAAATGTGATGTGAGGAAACCCAACCCTCTGGTCCCCGTGACGCTGCCCACAGCTGACTGCCTGCTCTCCATTCTGTGTTTGGAAGCTGTCTGCAAAGACCTGTGCACCTTTTGTGCTGCCGTGAAGAACATCAGCTCCCTGGTGAAGCCAGGGGGGACACCTGGTATTAAATGCAGTTCTGAAAGGGACCTCCTACTTGGTTAGGCAGCGCAACTTCTCCTGCCTGGGCCTGGACCAGAAGTCAGTGGAGACAGCTGTAAGAGATGCTGGGTGTGTCATTGAGCACATCCAAAGGGATCCAGAACCTGCTCCCAGAACCATCTCAGATTATACCGACCTGATCAGTCTGGTGGCATGCAAGCAGCAGGCTGCATGAGCCTGGTAAGAAATGAGGAGGAATGAGGTAGGGAGCAGGGGACAGAGGCTGTTTAGAGCCTAGCTTGCAGGTCACTGGGTAGCACTGTGCCCCTTAATTAGTTCCCTGTCCAGAGGGTGGAGATGGTGTGACCAGCTCCCCCAGTCAGCTGTGTTGTGCCCAGTGCTGTGTCAATGCCTCAACTGTGCAGCTCTTGAAGAGAACGAGCAGCTGCTGTCACCCCTGCACCATGGGGGAGATGGACCTGGAGACAAGGGGTGATGCAGGGCACTCGTCCTGGGATGCCTGCTGCTTAGGCTGAGCCAGGGCAGCAGCACAGCTGAGGGGACAGCCAAGGGCACCACTCTGGGGTTACCCCACGCAGACACACACTCACAGCATGATGTGGCTGCTTGCAGCTCTGTTAAGCCCTGCTGACTTGCCTTGAGCCAAGAACATCCCGGCCCTGAGATGGCGCCATGTGACTGCCCCTGTCTATGTTAAATGCCCCGGCTACAAACCAACCCCCCTGTTAATGCCACTATGGTAGGGGCCAGACAAAGAGGGGAGGGCCTTGTCCTGCACTGCCCGGGGTGGTCATGCTATTCCCTGCCCAGACCAAGGCCCCTGGGGCCTGTTGGTTGCACTTTATGCCTGGCAGGCAGGGGCATGGGAGTGCAGCAGAGACAATCTCTGTCTGGATGTTGACCCAGGACCAGGTTCTCCAAGATCCTGACATTAACCTTTCTTGCAGGTCACTGTATACAGGCACGGTGACTTGCACCCTCTGGAAAATGCTCTCCTTTTTCCCCAATATCTCCCATCCCATCTCTCATACCACGATACCCAATGAGGATCATTGCCCAGAATGACTCTCACCTGGTTAAAGCAGGTCTGCTCCGAATCAGGCCCAGAAAATACTCTTATCTGCTATCACGTGGAAATTGCTCTAGGAAAGTGGTATCCTCCACCACTAAATACAATAGAGCTGGAAACCTTGGCCAGTTTGTGAGGGTTTATTTTATGATTCCCCCAATTTTTTAACTTGTTTTCTGCCTCCTGTGCTGTTGGTGGGTCCAGCAGAGGAGCTGTTGTGGGGTTGCAGGGAGAGGGTAACTTCATTGATGAATGCAGCAAAGGAGAGGCAGGGAAGTGTGAGTCAACACTAATGCAGAACCCCTTGAAGCCCATGCTCCTAACTGAAGCCAGCTCTATCCAACTAGCATGGGTACAAACCTCTGAAAGAGCCACTATCCCTTTCTGGCTCTGACCCCAAGTGTCCTGCTTGGCATGATGCAAACCCAGAGTTAGCTACCAACTGTTGAGTACCCCAGCACACTCTCCTTCCTCCTGCTGTGCATCCCCTAGATCCAAACTGCAGCTCATCCAAAACCAACAATTGCTACAAGCCCTTCTTCCACTCAGTGCACAGGATTGGACTCAGGGGCAAAGCTCACCCCAGTGTCAGGGTGCAGCTGAGCCTGGTTCTGGGGGGCTCGTACGAGCCCTGCCTCTTAAGACTTCAGTGGCACTGGTCCTGACCTGGAGCCTCTCCAGTGTCAATGTCTCACCTGGCCGCTGCTGGGTCACAGCTTGGCCTGAGCCCCCAAATTGGCACACCCCACAGCTCCTGCCTGTGGCACTGGTAGACCACTCAGCACTGATGGGTTGCACTGGGCTATGAATGCTTGCAGCAGGGATTGGGGCTCCTGGCTTGTAGCACTGTGGCTGGACTTGCACCCCTCACCCTCGGCAAGAGCAGGAGGCTCTCTGAGCCCAGCTGGACTAGTAGCCACCCACAGCTTTGGTGTTGGAAGGTGTTGAGCTTGGGGGAGTTGTGAACTCTGCACTGGCAGAGACCCATGCATCTCTAGGCCACTTCCTTGCCCAACATCCCCACTCCAATAGCCCTCAGCCCCAGTGCTCCTAAAAGGGGACAGAGCACCCTGTTACACTTTCACCTCTTCAATACCCCGTGCATCCAGTCCTTGGGAATGTTGCAGAAGCAGTTTTCCAAGGTAACAGCACTGAACAGCTCCCTGCCTCAGTCCCTTCTTGTCCTTAAGGAAACACATCCCGAAACGGATATGGTGGGAGTTGCTGCTGCACTACCCCCATCCCTCAGAGCCAGGACTGATCATGCCCCAAATGCATGTCATAGATGTGGAGCATGCTCAAAGCAGCGGCTGGACCCACAAGGGCCCTAGACACCGCCGGTGCCTGCCTAGCAGCTGTGTCTCTGCTGTATCATCCTACGACGTCATAATCCAAACCCAACTGGTTAGTTGGTAGATCAGTGACAGCTTGGACCTTGTTCCTTAAGATACATCCTCAGGTCCATTTTATTTTATATTAAAAAGCACCCACACCATGCCATTAGAAATAGCAAGACTTGTATTCAAGGCAATCAGACAAGAAGGTCTGAAACAACTAGACCAAAAAAAACACCAAGAAGCTCACAAAGTTTCCTGAGCATTTTCTTTTTATTAAGACTATTTTTTTCTTTTGAGGCAAGGGACAGCTGACCTTCAACAGGTTGCACCCAAGCACCACAACTACACTGTACCTTATTTTTTATTTCCTCAAATAAATCAGGAGTGATTTCCTACAGTGCATTAACAGTTGTAAATTGGTGACTAGGCATCACCTACTCTGTTATTTTACCATTTGTAAATCAGAACAGGAAATATTTGCATTCAATAAGTAAGAACACAAATCAGATCAGTAGACAGAATGAAGATTTATTCCTCCAGGCAGCTCTCAACAGGCAAGGATAATGGCCAAGTCTTCTCAATGTAGGAGAGCACCAGCCACAAGGTGAAAGTTTTTTATACCGTTTATTGTTCAACTGTGCACATCCGGTTTGATGTTGAGCAAGCCAACTACCTTTAGGATCATTTGGACACAGGAGATCTTTGTCTCTGTGGAGATGGAGATTAACCCTTTCAAACACCCATGGAGCCTTAACTTACAGATGTAAAGAAATCACAACACAAACAGCCTCAAATTGGCCCCATGACCTACAGCCAAAGCAAGCTACACTCAAGCCACTAACAACTGAGCACAAACCTGCATTTCTACACTAACACCAAGAACTGCTCAACAACCAAACCCAGAAAACCCTACATGCTACCTTCAATCTCATCTATTTTGATCAACTGCTCAACTAGCAAAGCCAAACAACCTGCAAGAACCTAGACTGCCACATATCAATATGCACAGCTAGCACAATGCCTCAACCTCATTGCCTACAATCGGGACCAACCCAAGACAATGCACAGTGCAACTTGAAGCGTGCAGCTGCTTGCTCCTAATGAGTGTTTGAAAGTGTAGAGATGCACACAACAGTCTCCATCTGTACTTATCTAAGTATACATTAAACATGTGCCTCTCTTCCTCCTGTCCACCCCAATCCACACTTGTTGTTTCTGAGCTTTCTTGTCCTGCTTCTGTTTCTTCTTCTCCAGTTTTGTGTGCAACAGTACACAAAACAGAAGTGGGGTTGGCTGGCAAAGTATTGTACACCACACTAAAAATATAAAAGAATGTAGCTCACAGCGCACATTATACTCACGAGTTTGGTATCCTTTTAAAACAAGGGTGGTGTGACTGGCTTCCTGCTTACAGGGAGGTCCTACTGCTCCAAGGCTCCCTCAGCCACATTTTGGCTCTTACATGACTAAGACCTAAGGGCAGGGTGGTCACTGTGTCCAGAGTCCTTTTTCTAAACTCTTTTCCCTGGCTGGCTTTCCTCCCACCTCACACTCTGTCTCAGTCTTTGTTCTTGCAGTCCTCGGAGGACTTGGTGGTGAAGGGGTAAGTCAACACAGCCTGAGCGCATATTGAGTGGCTGCAGCTTCTCCCTTTTCAGCCCTGCCATGAAGGGGTTCCTGGAGCCTCCCTGTAATCCCTAGGTAACCCCTCTGCCCAACCGCACAAAGTAGCCTAAGACTTAGAGAAAGTAGAACAGGAGACCTGTGCCTTGCTCATAAGCCGGGAGACCCAGGACCTCCTGGCACTACAAGCCTTCCATGGCTCACATACCCCTAGTCTTTACCCAAACTCTCTTACCTTTGTCTCCTGGTGGGCTGGCACAGTTTTCTGCCCTGGTTTTGGTTTACTCCCATTTGTCTGTTGTCTTCTCTGCTTCTTCCTCTGGAGGCAAAAAGGACAAGACAGAAATGGGATGCAAGTCAGTACGATGGAAGATGGGTCTGCAGGCCCCAACTTCGCTGCCTCCTTTATCCTTACCTGGACCTGTGGCCACTGTCCTCTGTCTACGGAAGCAGGGGAGGGCAGACATCTGTAGTCTTGGCTGCCGACATCTGGGCCAGCCAGAAGCAGAGTGCAAGGGGCCAGGACTCTGGACAGAAGTGCTAGGGCAGCACCATGAAGGTGACCACAAACATCAGCAATCTTGTTTACAGGGTGGTGCTGGGGCATGAAGCCCAGAGAGAAAACCTGTAAAACCCTAAATGCCAGTTGACGGGTGCCTCAGGCAATCTCAATCAGGGCTCAAAGCAGCTCCATGTCCGGGGACACAAGGGCCATGACTTCAGCCTCCCATCTTGGCTGCCACAAAGCCCAAAGGGCTAAATGAGGCCTCCTCCCCCAAGGTCAGATGGGGTCGGGGCACAACCCTATTTACAGGGTGCGAGGGGAGACTATCTAGTGCTGGCCACGGGTGATGACCTGGTGAGGGGGCTGCGGGTGCTCGACCACCTGGGTGATAGTGATCATCGCCTGCTGGAATTCACCATCCAGCGCAAGGTGGCAAAGGCATGCAGTAAGGCAGCAGCCCTAGATTTCAGGGGGGCAAACTTCAACGAGCTAAGGAGGACAGTTGGGGAAGCGCTGAGGTCCCAGAGAGGAGGGGAGCCAGGTGTCCAAGGAGAGTGGTCACTCCTTAAGGAGATGGTTCTCCAAGCCCAAAGGAAGGTAATCCCAATGAGGATCAAAGGGAGCAGGAGAGCACACAAGCCTCCATGGCTCACCAAAAGCATCCGGGAATGTCTCCTTACTAAAAGGGAGGCGTACACCCAATGGAAAGAAGGGGACATCACCAGGGATAACTATACTGCAGTCGCTCGGGGACGTAGGGGGGCAGTCAGGAAGGCCAAGGCAGGGATGGAATTAGGGCTAGCTGTCCGGATTAAGGATAATAAGAAGTCCTTCTTCAAATATGTAGGGGGTAAAAAGAAGGTTCTGGGTAATGTGGGGCCCTTGCAGGATGCGTTGGGGAATTTGGTCGTCACACCAGACAACAAAGCTAACATGTTTAACGATTTCTTTGCCTCCTTCTTCCTAAGCAGGGACCAGAACAGCCACCTCCCTGCTGGGCCCCCCTCGGGCCCCGAGGGAGGCACACCTGGGCCAAGGGTTAGTGAGGAACTAGTTAGGGAGCTTCTGGAGGGGTTGGACATATTCAAGTCAGCCGGCCCGGATGATCTCCACCCTAGAGTTCTAAAGGAACTGGCCAAGGTCATTGCAAGTCCCCTGGCACAACTTTACAAGCACTCGTGGTGCTCTGGTGAGGTACCGGAGGACTGGAAGAGGGCCAACGTGGTCCCCATCTTCAAAAAAAGCAGGAAGGAGGACCTGGGAAACTATAGGCCAGTTAGTCTTACCTTGATCCGAGGCAACCTGTTTGAGAAAATTATTCTGGCACACATCCATGAGGGGCCTGCAGGGGACTGCATGCTTAGGGGCAACCAACACGGGTTCATCAGTGGCAGGTCCTGTCAGACCAACCCGGTGGCCTTCTATGATCAGATCACCAAATCATTAGATGCAGGGGTAGCAGTGGACATCGTCTTCCTGGACTTCCGGAAGGCTTTTGACACTGTCTCTCACCCCGTTCTCATTAAGAAACTGGGGGACTTTGGTGTAGACACCCACACAGTCAAATGGGTTGCCAACTGGCTGGTGGGCCGCACCCAGAGGGTGGTAGTGGATGGGTCCTTCTCAACCTGGAAGGACGTGGGCAGTGGGGTTCTGCAGGGCTCGGTCCTTGGGCCTGCACTGTTCAACATCTTCATCAGTGATTTGGATGAGGGGGTAAAAAGCGCCCTGTTCAAATTTGCTGATGACCCTAAGATGTGGGGGGACATGGGCACACTGGAAGGAAGCAACAGGCTACAATCGGACCTGGACAGGTTACAAGAGTGGGCAGACGAGAATAGGATGGGTTTCAACACAGACAAGTGCAAAGTGATGCACCTGGGGAGGAACAACCGGCACCATACCTACAGGTTGGGGAACTCCCCTCTTGTCAGTACAGAGGTGGAAAAGGATCTGTGGGTCATCATTGATTCCAAGATGAACATGGGCCGGCAGTGTGGGGATGTAGTCAGGAAAGCCAACCGTACATTGTCATGCATCCACAGATGCATCTCGAGCAGGTCCAAAGAGGTGATCCTCCCCCTCTATGCGGCACTGGTCAGGCCGCAGCTGGAGTACTGCATCCAGTTCTGGGCACCACACTTCAAGAAGGATGTTGACAGCATGGAGAGGGTCCAGAGGAGGGCCACTTGTATGATCAGGGGACAGCAGGGCAGGCCCTATGAAGAGAGGCTATGGGACCTGAACCTGTTCAGCCTCCAAAAGAGAAGGCTGAGGGGGGATCTAGTGGCCTGTTATAAACTAGTCAGGGGGGATCAGCAGGCACTGGGGGAGTCCCTGTTCCCCTGAGCACTACCAGCAGTGACCAGGAATAATGGTCACAAGCTGGCAGAGGGTAGATTTAGGTTTGATATCAGGAGGCACTACTTCACGGTCAGAATGGCTAGGATCTGGAACTAACTTCCAGGAGAAGTGGTGCAGGCTCCTACCCTGGGGGTTTTTAAGAGGAAGTTAGATGAACATCTTGCTGGGGTTGTTTGACCCCAGTACTCTTTCCTGCCATGGCAGGGGGTTGGACTAGATGATCTGCTCAGGTCCCTTCCGACCCTAGAAACTATGAAACTATCTCAATGGTGCCAGGAGCAGCAAAAAAGAGGAGCAGAGACCTGGACCTGAGTTACTGGAAGGTCACAAAGCCTCAGGGGTCCTAACACACTCAGTATCCTCCAGAAGCCTGCAACCTTCCATGTAATCTGTGGGTATCATCTCTGGCCAACCTCACTAAGTGGTACGAGACCCAACCCGACCCAAATCAAGGGGACCTGGATCCTGCTTACAGGCTGTAGGCTGGGGTCAGGGGCACAGAGGAAAGGCTGGCCAAGTGCCAGGATACTCATCCCCAGGGACTCGGGTGGGGAATATGTGGCCTTCTCTCAAGGAGGGCAGAAACTCTGCAATCAAGCTACCAAGTGCCCAAAGGAACCCTAAAAGAGGGGGGCTAAGGCCTGTACCCTGAAATACAGGGAGGCCATGTGCCCAAAAGTATTACAGAGTGAGCCTAACATTCCCTGAGGCCAAAAGGCCTGGAAATTCATCCCCCTAGGTATGGAGGTGGGAGGAGAAGGCTTCGAGGACACATCTTGCCCCTTTCCCAGCATTGGGAAGAAAATAAAGCACGCTGCAGTGATTTTAACAACAAAAAGAAAATAACAAACGCTTTCGCTTCCAGGTGCTCCTCTCCCTTGCTCGCCACACACTGACAAGGGAAAAAGTGTTCCCAGGCTGGAAAGGAGCTCGATGCTGCAAACTGCTCGACCTCGAGCCTTACACTGAAAATCCTCCTCCTCTCCCAGGGGGCAAGAAGGCTGAGACCAGTGCCCTCGTTACAGGGCACGGCTCGTCTGGCCCAGACTGCCCATGGGGGGCAAAGGGGAGGCCCAGAGCCCTGCTTACAGGGAGGGCCAACAGGCCTGGCAAAAGACAGAGCTGTCCTCAAAGGTACATTGTGACTTGGACCCTGCTTACAGGGTGGTCCACAGCTCTGGAGAATCTAGCCCTCCATCAAGAGACATGGGACTCGCACCCTTGTTACAGGGCATGGTCCGTCTGACTAGCCACACTGCTGGTGGGGGAGGGCAAAAGGCAAAGACCAAGAGCCCTGCTTACAGGAAGGGCTGTCAGACCAGGGAAAGGACAGAGCTGTCCCTAAAGGTACATTATGACTGGAACCCTGCTTACAGGGCCATCCACAGCTCTGCAGAACCTAGCTATGCAACAGGACCCAAACCCTCTTTACAGGGCATGGCCCATCTGGCTAGTCAGACTGCCCATAAGGGGCAAAAGGGAAGGGCCCAGAGCCCTGCTTACAGGGAGGGTGTCAGGCCAGGCAAAGGACAGAGCTGTTCCCAAAGACACATAGAGACCTGGGCCCTGCTTACAGGGTGGTCCACTGCTCTGCACTATTTAGCCCTCCACCAGGAGCATGGGACTCGCACCCTTGTTACAGGGTGGCCCAGGGGTTCAGACATGGAGTATCAGACACAGATGCATGGAAAAGGACAGGTGCCTAGACACAGGGATCAGAAAGGAGGCTAGACTTCAACCCAGGCCACGGGAAGGCCATCATGCTTTAAAGAGTTGGCTGTCACCCCACAAGACTTGGCTCCAGTCTGCAAGGCCATCAATCCCTTTTCATCAAGGGATTCAGCATCCTGGGTGACCAGCTCGGAGGCACTTACCATGCAGTGGTTACAAGGGAACCACTGCAGAAATGAAAGGGGGCAGCAGGTGTGGAAACTTGGATGTGAAATAACAGGAGAGAAGATTAGAGAAAGAGCACAGTGGGGGAGCAGGTACTTGGAGGTGAAAGGCACCAGGCACCAAGGAGGTGGCTGGCAGATCAATTTTATTCGTCCCTTAAATAGAAGGCCAGCTCACACCTGTTTTTCTGTCATCTTCTATGCTTCTCTTTCTGGTGGCAACCAATGTGGGTTGACCCCTGAAAGCGACCTGCTTCATGAGATTCACAGCTGAAGCTTCAGGTGATGGGTGCAGCTGGACAGCAAAGATGAGCAATGTCTCCCACTAATCCCTTTTCAGCAAGAGATTCAGCATCCTGGGTGGCCAGCTCATAGGCACTCAACATGCAGTGGTCACAAGAGGACCACTGCAGAAATGAAAGAGGGCAGCAGGCGGGGAAACTTGGAGGTGAAATGACAGGAAAGGAGAGGTGAAACAGTGCAGCAGGGAAGGATGAACTTGGAGGTGAAAGATGCCAGGCACCAAGGAAGTGCCGGCCCCATCAGTTGCATTAGTCTCATACTTCCTGATGGTCTTGAGAGGGCACAAGTCCCCTCTACTGACCATTAGTGCTTGACTGCCCATCGAGCTAGGCAGCACTACACCAGAGCTCAGGCTTGGGGGTGTGAAAGACTGTCAGTGCTTGACCCTTTTGTGAGCGGGGCAGCACCACACTGCAGCTCGGCAAGATGACCCCAAGACCAGACAGTGGAGACCTTCCAGCCCTTGCCTGCTGCAGCCCCAAATGATGCCTTAAGTCGGGGCTGCAGGCCAAGCCCTACAGACCTTGCCCGCTGCCCCCACTAAAGGCAACTTAAAGGAGAACTACAGGCTCGGACCTTACCTGCTGCCAACCCAAATGTCCACCTTAAGGGAGGACAGTGGGGCCTACGGACCTTGCCGCTGCCCACCCGAATGACACCTTAAGGGAGGACTGCGGGGGCCCTCCGGCCCTCCCCGCTGCTGACCCAAATGACACCTTAAAAGAGGACAACGGGCAGAGACAAACCAACCCTGCCTGCTGTCCCTCCAAATGATGCCTTAAGGGTGCACCAGAAAAGGCTACAGACCTCACCCACTGCCCCCCCAAATGATGTCTTAAGGGAAGGAACAGAAACTTGCAAGCCCGACCATGGCCCACCCCCAGGGTCACCGGTGCTTGACAGGAACTATGAGCCATGCAGCACCCACGTGGCTCGGGACGTCACTCCCCACAGCCTTTCATGCCCCCAGGCCTGCAGAGGGGCCGTAGGTCCCCAATGGAAGGCCATATTGCTGCAGCTCTGCCACCCTCACCACGCTCCAGCACAGATGGTGGAGAGAGCTCCGTGGCTCGGTCTCACCTCGTCTGGGCGCTGCCTCTTCAGGGCACCTCTGGGGTTACTGCTCCCCACCCTGCTAGCCAGCTCTACCAGCTCTTCTCAGCCCATCTCTCCTGCTATAGCAGGGACCCACTGCACCTGTCACTTCAGGGAGCCTCTGGGCTTACTGCTCCCCCTCACTGGCCAGCTCTACCAGCTCTTCTCTGCTGTCCGCTGTTGTCCATTGCCGATGTTGTCCGTGCGCTCTCCATGCGGCCTTTTATCCTCTCTGGAGGCCCCGCTCCCCTATGGGGGACCAATAGGAAAGCCTGGGGGGGTCAGTTCCCCTCAGTGCCACTTTGTTACCTTGTCTCTAAGGCAGGGCGCACAAGCCTTCCTCCTGCCATCTCCTGATTGGTGGGTAGGGAAATGCCCCAACCAATCAGACCACGTGTTCTGCTCAAGCCCATGAGGCCGCGGCATGCCTGCCACATGAGCTGTCAGCCTTGCTCCACACCGATCCACGTGGTGAGTGTCTGTCTTTCCACCCTGGCTGCGATGCCCGGCACAGAATGAACTTTTCTTGGGTTTTCCATCCTACCTGCCAGGGCTGCTTTGAAGCACTAGGAGGGCAGCGCTGAGAAGATGTCACTCCCCACAGTGTTTTTTTTGTTTTGTTTTGTGGTTTGTTTTTTTGGGGAGAGTGCGGGAGGTATGCTCTGTATGGATGCACAGCAAACCTATGTTATCAGTCCCGACGCATGTTAACATGCATGGAGACTCAAACATCATCTGTAACTACCTGCATCGATCCCCCACTTTGCTTGTGGGGATGGCTGCGCTGATTCTAGCAAGTGTTGTGCACACACATGCACTCTTATTGGCGCACATCGCCGCCGTTTGAAGTTTCACTGCCACTTCCACCCCCTCTCCTCTCAAAAACATGACTGCTGTGACAAGGAAGGGCCAGCGACTCTCCAGAAGAACCTATGCGGTTTCTTTCCACTCTTCCTGCACAATGGGTTTTCATTTCATTCTTTTCCTCTTTAAAAATATAAAAAAAGAAGGTGGGGGTGGGATTCCGTGCAAATCTTGCTCGCAAGGATAGCCCCTCCTGGCCTGGCCCCGCATCCTGCATCCCTGCCCCTGCCAGTGCAATGGGACCACAGAGGATCGCAGGCAGACCAGTCGGCACACAGAATGGCATCCCTCTCAGCCAATCGCCGCAGGCCTCCAGGCGGCCAAGCCTCCACTGTGCTGCCTGGGTCCCTGCTCGCACACGTGCGCTGCGCTTACACCGACCTTTCCCGTGGGGACCAGGGCTTGGCTCCAGCTCCGCACTGGCAGCTTGCACCCCAAACAGGGCACCTGCTGGGCTCAGACCGGCAAGAAGGTGCAAACATAGCGACCGAGACACTGCACACTGGGGCCCAGGGCTCTGAGTCACAGATGGCTCCCACTTACTTCCCTCCCCTTTCCTTTATTTACTAATGAAGGGAACTTCACTAACAAGGTTCTCTTGTTTCTGGAAGCTGGCTCTTCCACTGAACCCGCCATCACTGCAGGAGACAACCCTACCCCCCCAAAGGTGGTAGGGAGCACTAACAATCCTTTCAAGCTGGCAGAGGTTTCCAGCTCCACTTTATTGAAAAGCAAGAGGTAATTTTTGGCCAAAGTGGCTCACCTGCTATGCTGTGCATCAGCATTTTCCGGGTGTGATGCAGAGCAGACAAATAAGGATTCAAGCTGGTGTCACTACTGAGCAACACTCTTCAGTGTGCTGGTTTAGGGCCCCACTTGCATGCAACCCCATGGAGCAAAGCTCCAAAGTCTGCAAAGGTGTTTGGGGAATGTTCCTGAATCTCCTTGATGAACTTGATGTCAAACCCAGCATCTTTAATGGCTTCTTTCACTGACTCCTGGTCCAGGTACAGGCAGGAGAAGCAGCGCTGGTCAACCATGTAGTACGCTTCTTTCAGCACCGTCACTGTTACCAAGTGTCCCCCTGGCTTTAGCAGGGAGCTGATGTTTTTCGGGAAACCATGAAAGGTGCCCAGGTCTTTGTAGGCAGCTTCCAAGCACAGCGTGGAGAATAGGCAGTCGGCCGCAGGCAGTGTCACAGGGGCCAGAGAGTTGGGTTTCCTCACATCACATTTCAGAACTTGCGTCACTTTCTTCCTCAGTTTTTCTTCCTTCTCAGCCCACTTTTCCCTGGGAAGAAATATTGAGTGCATTAAACCTCTCAGTCACCTGCCTGCCTAAAAGGTTGTGTGGATAGAAATGGGAGGACATTCAATGAAACTGAACAGCAGTGCCTTGAAGAGGGGATGCTCGTCCCCCCCATTATACACAATAAGGCAGTAGAGCTTACTGCCACAAGAAAGCGTTGAAGCCATGGCCAGGCACCTGCACTTGTTCCCAGACAGAGAAAGGCCCCTAATTCTGAGCTCAGGGTCCCCAGAGGGAGACTCGGGGTGCATCTGCACTGCAAACCAGAGGAACAAGGCCACGCTGTGCAGACACCCCCAAAGCTGCTTCAGTGGAGCTCAGATGCCAGCATGGGAAGCATTTAGCTGTGGAAGCTCCAGGGCCAGAGAGATTAAATTAAAGCTACTTGAGCTGGTCAGCACCAGCTGTATCACATCAGGAGAAACTGCTAGAGTTGCTGCATGTAGCTACAGCTGCAGCTGTTTTCCCGCCTACCATTTGCAATGCCTTATTCACATCATGGCCCTTTGCAAGGTGGCAGAGATAAAGGTCCTGTTTGGAGCCCCTCTCCTTCATGGGAGAGAAGGCTGTTGAGAGCTTAGCTAGAATGAAGGGCTCATGAGCCCTCTGCTGGAATTATACAGAAACTCACCAGGAAAGGTTACACTGACTGCAAAAATATATAGTATGCGGTTTTCTAGGGTTTTAAATCGATTCATAGATTGTAAGGGACTGGAAGGGACCTTGTAGATCATCGGGTCCAGTCCCCTTCAATAGGCAGGAAAAGACAGGGGTCAAGTGACCCCAGCAAAGCGACTGTCCAATCTCCTTTTGAAGATTTCCAGGGTAGGTGACTGCACCACCTCTGGAGGGAGCTTATTCCACAGTCTGGATACCCTGATTGTGGAGTTTTCCTTGGACTTGAGCCCGAAACAGCCTTCCAGGAGTTTGTATCCATTGCTCCTGGTCTTCCCTAGGGCTGTTCACCTAGCCCTTGATATACTCCTCTGACATAGTGGTAAGCCGCTACCAAGTCCCCTCTCAGCCTTCTCTTCTGTAGGTTGACGAGGCCCAAGTCCCTCAGCCTTTCCTCACAGGGCTTGTATTGCAAGTCCCTGATCATATGGGTGGCAACATGTTGTTTGCCCTGCTGGCCACAGCATTGCATTGCCAGCTCACGTTCATGCGATGGTCGAGCATTATCCGTAGGTCCCTTTTGGCTGTGGTGCAAGTCAAATTGTTGTCACCGAGCCTGAGGTCTGTTGGGGATTGTTTGCCCCCCCAATGGAGCACCTTACACTTCTGAGTGTTGAACTTCATCTAGTTCTGGTCTTCCCAACTCTCCAGCCTGTTCAGGTCCACCTGTATCTGCAACCTATCCTTTGGTGTGACCATGCTGCCCCATAACTTGGTGTCGCCCACAAACTTGGCCAGTGAGCTTTTCACCCTCACATCCAAATCACTGATAAAGATGTTGAAAAGCACCGGTCCAAGCACGGACCCCTGAGGGACACCACTGGCCACTTCTTGCTAGGATGACACAGATCCATTCACGAGAACTCTCTGGGTCCTACCATGCAGCCAGTTTTCCACCCACTGAACTGTCAAGCAGTTAAGCTGACAGTCTTCCAATTTTTCCACACGGATATCATGGGATACTAGATCAAAAGCCTTTTGGAAATCTAGGTATATAACACTGACCTTCTCTCCTGTGTCCAGGTGGTGAGAGACCTGGTTGTAGAAGATGAAATTGGTAAGACAAGTCCTACCTGCAATGAAGCCATGCTGGCTGTAATTCAGCCAGCGTATCATGCATAGATTCTCTAATGAGTTTTTCCAGGATTTTCCCTGGGATGGAGGTTAGGCTGATTGGCCTATCATTGCCTGGTTCCTCCCTCTTTCCCTTCTTGAAGATGGGCACAATGTTGGCCCTCTTCCAATCCTCAGGGATCTCCCCTTGTGTTCCATGATTTCTGAAAGCATTTTGCCAGGGGTCCCGCAATGACCCCAGCCAGCTCCATCAGCACTCTCAGATGGAGCCCATCTGGTTCTGCTGATTTATTAATGTCTGACTTTTCTTGCTTTTTGCACCCGCTCAGCCTCCACAGTGGGAAGGCTAACAGTCCTGGCATGTCCCCTGTGATCCTTATCTCACTTGTCTTTCCTCTCGGTCCAGTGAAATACTGAAGCAAAGTGGGTATTCAGGAGTTCAGTTTTTTCCTGAGTGTCTGTTACCAGCTGTCCTGAGGTGTTAATCAGGGGTCTCACACTTCCACTTATTTTTCTTCTGGTCCCTACGTACCTAAAGAAGGATTTCTTATTCTCCTTGACTCCCTTGGCTAACTTAAACTTAGTAACCGCCTTAACAAATTAAATATGTTTAATTTCCTATTGACACCTTTAGCATACTGATTCTCCAAACACCCTCATTCCCTCCAAAAAAGGAGGGAAAGGCCCCTTCCCTTGAAGGGGGTGTCAGTAGACAATCCTCCTACCTCTGTCCCTTCAGTTTGCACACGTATTTCACCACCAGAGTCCAGTCAAACGCTCCCAGCTCCTTCTTCAGCCACTTCTCCAGCTCCTGGCAGTTCCGATTTGTATAGTCCAAAATGATGATCTCGTTAAACTTCTTGCAGGCAGAAAGGAGCTGGTAAATGGTGGGGCCACTGCCAATATCTATCAGGGTGTCACCCTTCACATCACCTGTGTTGGAACAGGGGAGCAGTGTTACCTGGCACTGGAAAGGCAATCACTGCTGTCCTGGGGTTGGGCTGGCTGGGAATGACCATGTTTCCATGCTGCCTCACATGGCTGGTATGCTGGATGGACACTGCTCGAACAGTGACCCAACACCAGCCTTCACACAGACAGGAGCTGGGCTTTTCAGGTCTCAACAAGGATGCAGGACTTTGGTTTCCATGTACCACAGAGGCCCTGAAGGATTTGGGATGCATCAGTGAACCCCCGAGGTGTTTCAGGCACGCTCAGTGGGAATAAGAGCCTGTCCTGTCTATTCTGACTGTATACACCTGGGATCAGGACAAGAGCACAGCACCCAGTGCTCTGGGGCCTTGGTCTCAGGGCAGGCCTCTAACCACGGTCGGGTTAGTCTTTACCTATCCTATCTATCTTTACCTATCCTAGAGCAGTTTTGCCTGTCAGCAGCTAGGGTGCAGGGCCCCAGAACCCAGAAGCCCTGCACCGATCTCCTCGACAGCTGGCACGCTTTTCGCTGCAGCAGGGGCTACCATCCCTGCAACTTTCATTCTGCTGCTCCTTAACACACACAGTGTCACCCATGTCACAAGTTTTACTTGTCTGAAGCTTGAGGCGCAGTTCCCCCCAAACTCCTGCACCAAACTTTTTGAAACTTGTCAGGCTTTGTGGCCTCACTAGCAGCCACCACCCTTGCAGTTTTCACCCCCCTGTGCTATAACACATAGACATGACATGAGTTTTGCTTTCAAGAATTTGGGGTGCAGTTCCCCCTGAACCCCTGCACCAATATTCTTGAACCTTGTCCAGCTTCATGCTCTTAGCAGAGCCTACCATCCCTGCAAATTTCATCCAAATCAGACAAAAAGCAGCAAAGGTATAGATATTTCATTTATTCCCCATTATACCCTATGGCCGGATCTCCGAAGCGGCTCCGAAGTTTTCTAAAGCTCTTCGGAAAGCCTAATGAAGCCAGCGCTTTGATCTGGACGTGTGCACAGCCCCATTAAGTAGTTATGATTCACACTAGTACTGAAAGATGGCCCTTCCACTGACTTAGTAAAATCCTGTAGGCTTAGACTAGCAGCAAATCTGACCCTTTGGGAGCA
Organism: Crocodylus siamensis; assembly: GCF_052110815.1. Lineage (NCBI taxonomy): Eukaryota > Metazoa > Chordata > Crocodylia > Crocodylidae > Crocodylus > Crocodylus siamensis. The sequence continues at coordinate 116,236,666 of NC_143398.1, forward strand.
GAGGTAGTAACAAATTCAGATTTCTGACCATACTCCTATTTTCTAAGCCTGAAACCCAAACATAAATGACTAGAAAAAATCTGTTCTAATCAAGTCAAGTCTAAAGAGTAGCTTGCCAGCTTACATACTTTGGTCAAGCATAGACTTCATTACTGAAGTAAAAATAATATGCAGCTGGTTTCATTTGGGAGTCACACGATATGGTTCTTACACTGCCTGTTCATTGCCACAAACTAACAGGGACATACATGCGCCTTGTGTAAAAGGGAAATAACGCTGCACTTTGTGCTTTGAAGATAATGCAGGACAAGTCAAGGGAGCTCTAGCAGGGTAGAAAAACTAAAGAATAGCCTACAGTGATAGTAAAAGCAGCTTGATATGTCAGCTGCCCAGAGAAAGATGAGAGGGAATCTGGGTTTCTGTGGGATTTTCAAAGCACCCCTTGCTATAAAGAGAGGGAGGGAATGGGCTAAGAAATTTGAATGGTAGGCTATAGCTAGGAAACATCCATTATATTTTTATATCTGACACTTCATAACTACCTGACTTTTTTGTCTCTCTGATCCCCATTTTTTAGCCTGAGAAACAAGGATAAACAACAGTCTCCTTGAGGAGTATTACAAGGGTAACAGCATTTAAGTTGCCAGCAAGTTTTGGGTGCTTTTTGGAAGGTACTCTAGAATGTTATTCTTTTAATTTACTATGAAATGTGCTGCATTACTTAAAACAAAATTGAAGGCAAATAGAATCCCATCCCTTCTAAGCAATTACCTTACTTTCCACTGAGAATATTTTTGGATACTTGTAGTTTAGAGCACCTGGATGAACTCTATAAAAAGCACAATCACAGCTAACAACAGAGTTAGGAGGGGATTATTTCAGACCCACTGAACACAGATGACAACATGTCTGGGGTGAACTTCGTCATTACTGCGTAATCCTTCTTAATCCAGTGTTATACCTGGCAGTTTAAGAACATTTTACAGAACTATCATCTGCTCTTTGTGTTGGAGAAAGGAAGGGAGAACATAATGTGAAAGATTTCTGAATGGTGTATCACAGAAAAACACTTTTCTCTGGCATTAAGGCTTTTTTATAATGATAATGGTTTCAAGGTGGATTTGAGAGAAATGATAAATGACACGTGCTAAAGCCATTAACATTTCCTCCAACCTAGGTGGTTGTACTGGGCATAACAGGATTTCACCTTACATAAGAGAGACATGGAGCTTGCCCTGATATCATAGGAGGATATTGCCAGATCTTTGAAATGTAGCTGAGGAATTTTCCAAAGGAGAGGACAAGCAATTAAGTGCAACAAGTTGATAAAAGGATCTATTACTGCTCAAAATCTAATACTATTTCTCTGATCATTTCATATTCAGTCCTATTACAGTGTTTTGCTTCCTGCACAGCTGGATTTCAGTGGTCTATTTTTTGTCTCTCTCTCTGGATCAATTTGTCTGTCTGCTAGAAGAGCTTTTTTTCAGATCTTTTACAGCTGCCCGGAGCTGAAATAGGATATTGTGTCCTTTAAAAATCAAATAATCAGAAGACTGTGAAAGAAGCTTTCCCAATTATTTCCCAATACTATTAATCAAAAGAAAAGGCAACATGATAATGAATAGAAAACAAAGGCCATTTATGGCACCATATACAAAGTAATGAAGAGCTCTTGAAGGACTTTCTCCTCCTTTAAGCCATTTTTAATTTTCTTTACCTCATGCCAGTTACATGCAATAGCTGCTAGATGGCTCTTTCCCCACCATGCTAGATGAAACTGCAAAGTCCCAGATCTTTTCCACAACATATACACAACGTGGTATTTACACTTATCATCATTTAGGTTTTCCTCCAGTTGCACTCATCAGCTGGAAATCAATACAGAAATTTTCTATGCATATAATTACCACTAGAGGCCACCATAAACCTCATTAAAGATATTGGCAGGTCCATATGTGTTAATATAGCATATTGATTTACAAAAGGAAGAAAGAGAAAGACTATAACCTGGGTCACAGTTTATATCTCCTGTAATGAAAAAGAATGTCTCTAAATCTACTTTGGGTTACAGTATCAAAAAGCAATATTTCTTTAGGAAAAAAAACCACTGTGAATTTGGAAAAAGTTTATTAAAATATTAAATGAAAGAATAATACACAAAGGACTAGTACCTGGGAATTACATTACTTTTGTCAGTGTAAGTTAGGGACTTAATAGCCTTTTAAAATGGTATTTTATCTTTTAAACACCAGCTTATGCTAATCAGCAAAGTCTGGAGCTAGAATCACACCTGAACTTTCTCTAGGTCATTTGATGCAAGGCAGGGGGAGGGAAGAGAGTGAGAGAATATTTAAGAGCTGCTGTTCTGATCACATATTAATAACAACCAGAATAGAATAATTTGTCATTTACTGTGAAATTACTTGGTGAAAGGTGCTACATGGACAGCCCAGGGACTTAAGTTTCAATTATATCCTTAAATCTGCATAGCAGAGGAAGATACCTCACCCACATCAAAGCATCTCGGTCCTGATTCAGAGAGATTATTTCTGAGATTTGAACATTATTTAAGGGCAGCGTGTTTCTAACACTATGGTTTCTTCTTTGAAATCATTTGGTTTATCTTGTGAATCATGTTTGTCTACCTAACAGTGCTAACATTGCATATCCCACAGCACCAGTAAAAGGATCTAAAGGCACCCCAGGGTGCCAATGCACACTGATTAAAAATCACTGTTCTAGGGTTACAATTATCCTTATGAGAAACATATTTTTCTGGCTCCTGTTGAATACAGGAATTAGCTCAGTCAGTATAGGATACTGATTGTATCTGCTACTATGGGATATTGTTGCATAAGTGTTAAGAAAAATACCCTGCAGTCTATGTGAACAGCCATGTGTAAGATTATGAACAGGCACCACCTGCAGCATAGGCATGTTTCAGGCATGGTCCAGATTACTTTCATATTTACTGGAAACCCAAATCAGTGGGATAAAGCTTTAAGTCTCCTAGTAATCAAAGCTGGGCCAGAATCAGCAGCTAGACACAGCAAATGTATTGTTTGGTGGTAGAGGTAATGGGCTTCCTGACACCTATCTTCCTTAGGTTTTGATATAGCATAATTCAGCATTGCAGTGTCTGAGTGTTCACATTATTTCTAATATAATGTATACATATATGTGGAAAAATCAAATTTCATTTTGCCAGCATAAACAGAGTTCCTCAGAAGCATTTAAAGGATTGCCCACCTTCTTATGAGGCACAGCAATGGACAAATGGCTGAGGGGTGGAAGACTGTCACAACAGGGGCCATAGACTCCTGGTGCTTCCTCACGGGACCCACAATCAGTTGGAAAAAAAATGAGTTGTTACTATCACTCTGGCATGAAGTGACTGAAAACAAGCCCACAGTATCAAAAGGTCTTTAATGTATGGTGGACTCCTATGGGCAGAGGCAGTGCATTTTATTTCATGCATACCCCCAGGACAGCTGAGTTGTAGTCAGCTCCCCTTGCAGACACAAATACAGAGGTCTGTTGTCTAAGGCTACAAACAGACATTGCATTTGCCTCAGGATAAACCATTTGATCCTGGGGCCAAAGTGAAATTGTTCAGACCTCTATGCCCATTGTCCAGGATAGATCCTAAAAAGGTTCATGGGATAAGAAGTACTAACAGTTTACCCCGGGACACTGTGAAGCGCATCTGAATAATTATTCTGGGACTGCAGGTATTGGGGGAGTCCCTGTTCCCCCGTGCGCTGCCAGGAGTGACCAGGAATAACGGTCACAAACTGGCGGAGGGTAAGTTTAGATTAGATATTAGGAGGCGCTACTTCACAGTTAGGGCGGCTAGGGCCTGGAACCAGCTTCCAGGGGAAGTGGTGCAGGCTCCTAGCCTGGGGATTTTTAAAAGGAAGTTAGATGAGCACCTTGCCGGGGTCATCTGACCCCAGTGCTCTTTCCTGCTAAGGCAGGGGGTCGGACTAGATGATCTACCTAGGTCCCTTCTGACTCTAGCTACTATGAAACTATGAAACTATGCATCATTGAATCAATGGCAGAAAAGTGGCAGTGTATTCAGCCACTCACTAAACACTGATTAGAAGGGCAATGTGTATACATGCCAGTCTTGGGGCAGTTTTGTTTTGGGGAAAACACAGGTGCAACTTGTCCAGAACTAATGCATGTTTGTTCCTAGCCTATGGCAAACAGATTTAATGGTTTTCTTTAAGAGTTGATTTGGTAGGTAGTAGAACTGATGCTGACGGGTAGAACTGAGAACAGACATACATGGATGCTTAGGGCTCATTTTTAGATTGTTATGAGATGTGAACTGCTGCATCACTCATCCACTAGTACATGTCCAAGAGCTAGAAATTAATGTTTGATCAGTAATAACTCCTGACAGCCCTTCAGTGTTACTCACAGCCATATGTGTTAGGTTGTGGGGCTCATTTACAGCAGGTCTTCCACTCCCACTAGTCCTACAGATGTTAAAGATTGTGTCTGGCTAGATGTGAACTATTTTTTGCATAGAGTTAATGGAATGGGCATTCAGAGACATTTCAAAGGACAAGAACATAATGCCTACCCCAGACTCCATTTGCAGGTCCAAGGAACACTAACAAAGCAGTGGGAAGCACAGGAGGTACTGTAAACCTGATGAACAGGGTTAGTTAAATGAACAGGTGCCACATATCCCCTACTGTCTCTCTAGCTAAAACAGCCTTTTTATTGCATCCAATAAGAACTCTGTCAGAGCCTATTTGCTCTCCTAATGACCTGGTTTGTCAAACTGAAGCCAGAAGTATTTCCTCCCACTCTCTGCAGTCAAGCAGGGGGCATTTAATGCAGTAGTCAAATTCAAGCCTGGAGCAGCTAGCTGTGCTAAGGCCAGCCAAGTTACACTGGGATAAATTTGTCCTATGGAGTGCAAGTATGAAAGAAAATGATTATAGCTTCCTCAGCTGACCAGGGAAATTACCTAATCATTAAAGGAACATGGAAAGAGATTGTCTTAAAAGATCCCAATCTATTAGTCTTGCACGGAACTCCATTAAATTGAATGGAGCAGTTTTGAGTGTAAAGGCCAGCCCGTGAGGATTTCATTCTAGGACTAGGGATTTGGGCTTTTAATCAAGGACTTTTTTATGAGAAGTCTTCATTATTCAGTTCAGTGCCTTACAAATTGAAAAGGAAAATATTGTTTAGAGGTACCCCAGGGCAAATTTATTGCATAAACTCCATTTATTCCATAACTGGAGTTACTTGAAGGATGAGCAGGAAAGAAAAACAGGACACCCACTTCCTCTGACTTATTCTGTTAGTTGTACAAATAATGTATTGTGCAGAACAAAAGCACATAAAATTATCTGGCTTTAATAAGTTTCTTTACAAGGAGGAATAACAGTATATATTACAAATCACTAGCAGAAGTGATATGCTCATTAATGGCTAAACTGTGAGGCCTTTAAGCAGTATTTGGCACATTAAAGCAAATAGGAGTGTTGTCTGACTATGGATGGAACCAAAAATGAACCGATATATAACCTTAGGTTTTTCCTTTTACTGGGATCTGGGATCCATGGTGATGGAGAAGAAACCACCTGGTACCATCCAAAGGGTTTGCAATTTTTAGCCAACGTTTTTGTTTGAGAGGATTTTGTTGAGAAAGAGAGAGAGACAGAGTAGGGAAGGGCCATATTTGAACTTTTGTAGATGTGTGGTTGCTAATATGAAAAAAATAGTGACTTGAAAATGGCTTTGTAGAGGAAATTGAGGCTTTTAGAGAAGGTTCCTACTGTGAGCAATATTTTTAAGTTACTGCACTTGTCAGTTGTGAGCTGAAAGCCCTGTGACTGTATGGTCATGGAATCAACTCTAACTTTTTGCCCTCAAAGCTTCATGGAGATTACCTTGACAGATGCCATGGAGTAAAGCTTGTTACTGTTCACAGAGCAGTGGTTCTTGACTGTGGTGCAGCAAGAACCTTTCAGTGGTATCACAGTGTGATCAGGAAGGGCTGCAACACAAGCGCATGCTTCTGCCTGCATTAGGTTTCTCACTTAAAATGACACAGGCAGGAGCCCTGGTTCTGCCATAGCCTTTCCCAGTCTAACCCTGCATGGCACATCCTGGAAATACAGACCATGGAGCAGGTGGAACTGTCCCTCTGTTTCCAGAAAGAGCATGGGGGGGCGGGCTGGATGGGAAGTTATACTTGGTAGGCCATGCAACAACTGGGGTTGGACAGGCTGGGCGGTGCAGCTCACCACAGCTCCCTGGTTCTGCTGCCCTCAAACACACCTACTTCATGCACCCACTCCACAGAGCAGCACCTTGAGCTCTCCCCTGTGGCTGGTCCCTATACCTTTTCCTCACTTTAATCTCCTGCCTGAACTCCTGTCCCAGTGTTGCTGTTTGTTATTCCCTGACTTTAGTTCATTCCTGTCTCTGTGGCCTTTCTTCCTTTTGATGGCAACCTCTTGGCTTTGGTGGGTTCTGCACTCACCTCCTGGCTTTCAAATACCTTGCTTGTTTTGCTAGGTGGGCTTCTCTAGGCAGTGCCCATTGATTCTGTGGATACTTTGAGAGAGCAATGGGTGTTGTCTGGGGTTATGTTCTGGGTGTCATCCTCCCCCTATCTGATCAGGTCTGATTTGCACCCCTACTTTGTTTATTTATATGCTTTCCTAAGGACTCAACTGACTGCTGAGTTTTGTGGCCACTCTCTCCTAGGGTAGGCTTATACTCTCCTTTCCTCAGAATTCAGATAGCCGAGTACCTTTCAACTGGCAAGCATAAATTCCCCCCATTTTTTAAAAAAACCATAAGGGTGAAGACAGACTGAGTGCATGCTGTCAGGATGTAAAGGGTTAATTTCATATGACATTTAAAGTGCATACAAATAGCTAGTTAAATACAATGTTCTATGTCTTTCAAATTCACGATGTTCTAGATGGGGCCTTTAAACAGACTTGATTTTTTTTTCTGGGTTATTTTTTTAAGGGTTTTAAAAGGTTCTTTAAAACTGGGAAGGCTGACAAGTTATTCAGCTTCTCAAAAACGTGTACCTACTAAATGAATGGAAATGTCACAGCATTATGCAGCTGGGTATTGTTTTGCAGAAAGTCTGATTATATAAAAGGAAAATAAACCTGTGGGTTTTGTTGCATCTTTATATCTTTCAAGGCACCCTGCTCAGATGTTAAAATAGAATGATTATGTAACTGCTTTTAAAGAAAACGGAGCTTGGAATTCAAAATAACTAGGCTTCTTCAATTTTCAAATGCATTTGCAAGTTATCAAATAGAAAGTATTGTTTTAGTCACTGTTTTATGCAAGAGAGATGAAATCTTCCAAAGCGCAAAGCATGAAGACACGATCTGATATGAGAACTACTATAATGGGCTAAACCCTAGGTCCTTAGTGGGCGATTCTTTTCCTAGGGCCTAGGAACATAAGGCCAGTCAGACTTGAATGAGGTTTAACATGCATTGTTCCCAATAAAAATGATTGACAACTTGTCCCCAACTCTGAAGTGTTTAAAATAGCTGCAGGAATTGTTTAGTTGAATCTTATTTATATCTTGAAGAAAATCTTTGTTTGTTTTTATTCATCATGGCAAACAGAAAAATAACATAATCATTTATCTGATTTTGGCTTTACCCAGCACAGCACCAGTCAAAGCAGGTTTACCCACATTTCACTTTTAGGTCAGGAGTTCAAACATTGAAAACCATTACCATTGCACAGTTGTTTGGAGTCTTATTTAAAAAGAGTTGGTGGGGCTCAGTCCAACTTCTAACAGGCTTCACTAGCAATGTGCAGGGTAGTTTGCCTGGTATAAGAAGAAACTCAAAACATGAACTGAGCTAAACCCCAGATTTAGGCTGTGATCCAGCAACAAGCTCCACTGATGCCAATGGGGCTCTGTGTAACTGAAGAAACATGTTTCCAAGGAGCCTGTTGCAGCATCAAAATCTTAGAATTTGGAAAAAGTTTTCATGTGGCGTTTTCATGAGGCCTGCAGTGTTTCCTGTCTTGCTGCGAACATGGTAAGACAGTCTTCCAACATTATCTTAGCACTTCCACTATTTGCTTCAGAGCAATTCAGAATGGAAGCAGAAGCAAAAAGGAGAAACAGTAGAAAAGTTACTGGCTTTTTTTTTCTTTTTTAAGTCTGATCTCGATTCAGGCTTGCATCAAGATGTGGATAAAGGATTGGGGTGGTCCTTTTAAAATTCTAAAACCGAGATAGACTCAAACACAGCTATGAAACAAAAACTATTAGATCTAGGAACGTTAAAGCAAACAGCTTTCAAATACTGTATTTACTCCAGTAGAAGATGACGCTGCATATAAGGTACTTCCCCTCCAATAATTAAATTCTATATATGGAAACTGTGTAAACTTGTTATAATTTTACAGGTATAGAATCTAATTATTGGAAGTTTGCCTTGATTTTTTTTCTCCATTCCTAGTGCTAAGCAGGGAAAATAAATCTGGAGGGGGTCAAGTCACCCTCCTTGCCCTTTGCCCCCTGCAGGCTCTTCCCCTTCTTCCCTTCTTTTTCTCCTTTCCCTTCTTCCCCCTGAAGGCCCTTCCTCTTCCCCTTCCCATCAGACCCTGCTCTACATGAGCACATGAAAGTGAGGGTCAAATATGAAAACACTGACAGATGAATTGATGCATTTACCATTTTTTTTTGTTTTTGAAACTGATGCAATTTTTAGCAGCACTTTCGTACCTACTTATTTTTCTTTTTGCAAAATATACATTTATAAATAAATATATACATACATCTATATCTTTACCATTCTGTCTCATGACAGACATGGTTCACTTGGCAATCTGTAACATACATCTACAGATAATTATCATAAGCTGTGTTTCAAATACCACAACTGCACACCCACGAGGGGCAAGGTAATACAGCATAGGAAAAGGTGACAGCAAGGATACAGCAAATACTTTAGTTATGGTCCAGAAGGATTCTGTCCTTTGCTGGAAAAGTGGTGGCGATTAAGGCTTTGCTACTGCTGATTATTCTATATATGGGAATTGTATTCTCACCAACATGGCAGTAGATAGCAAAAGTACAGAGGAAAATATGTGTTCCTCTGGAATCCCAAAAGAGAAAGGATTAATGCAGAGGTATGAAATAGGGAAGGTAGGGCTGGAGGTCCGAAGGATCATAAGAAATTAATGAAAGTGGTCATGGAGACAGGCAGGATGGCACTGGTGGGAAACTTCACAGAAGGACAAGCGAAGGTGTGTGGAGCAGTTAAATGACTAAAAGGGGACAAGCTGACCTCGTGTGGATTATTATAAGAAATATTTTGCTGATGAGAGGTGCAACACATATGGAGCTTGATGAGTTCATCTAGGGACCCAAGGGAGAGCTGTATGGAAGAAGAAACAGTGGGACATGTTTTGAGAGTGTACCTACATAAATGAGGTGTGGGAAAAGGCCCGCCACTTTCTGAGTGTCACCAAAATGAACCTGGTGTTACCACAGGAGATGGCGCTATATAGACTCATACCAAAGGGACCAGAGGAAATGTTATAAAAGGCTTCATTAGCATGTCTTAAAATTAGTTCATGAAAAGTAAGAAGCCTCCAGTTTTTAAGGGGTTGACCTTCACTGAAAGAGTGCCTGAAGCTGGGACTGCATGAACTGAAATACTACACTGATCAGGACAAGGATGAGATTAGAGAAGAGGCACAGAGTAAGTGGCGGAAAAAGGACTGGACACACTTGTTTCACTAAACCAACCAAGAAGATTGATGGGAAAGGCAGAGAGTTTCAGGTGGTTCAGGGAAGTTAATGCATGTTGTTTAAAGATTTAATATACATAGTTGTATGTTTTTGGATATGCAGTTGTTTTTGCGATATGAAATTGCAGTAAAACAAGAATGTAAAACAAAGTCCAAATTGATTTTGAAGCTCTCTGAGTTGATTCAGTAAAGATTCAGAAAGCTTCAGAGAGATTTGGGCAGTCCCTGTCGCAGGGAGCTGGACCAAGACTCCTTGCCAGTAAGTAGGGGATGGGGGGGGGGACTGGAGGAGGGAGAAGGGGACCATGGGGGGACCTCCCGCCAGGCCCTATCCCCTGCCTGCTCCCCCAGCCCCTCTGATCGCTCCCTGACCCCTGCTTGCTCTCCCAGCCCTGTCAATGGCTGCCCCACCTAGCCCCAGAGTTCCAGCTCTTAAAAAAAAAAAGCCCTGCACTCACTAACTGCTGCAGTGGCCATTGGGGCTTCTGGGGGCTCATGGCACAGCCCCCCCATGCAGCGTGGGGTAGTAGGGATTGCCCTCCCGCCCCTGCCTGGAAGGAGCCAGTGAGTTCAGAGCTTTATTTTTTTTAGAAAGGAGCCAGGATGCTGAGGCCGGGCAGGGCAGCCATTGACGGGGCTGGGAGAGGGGCTGAGGGATGAGGCCTGTTTGATTTAGAGATTCGGCTGATTCTGAATCATCAAATCAAATCATTGTCCCCCGAATCGGCCAGATACGACTCCGATGTGAATACTAGCTACTTTGCACAGGCCTAGCAGGCTGGTGCTGATTCCCTCCTAGGGGAGCAACTGCCCTTGTTTGTTCTTTTTAAGGGCCACATATACACACACACAAAGGTTCCCATCAGTGTGTATGGCCAATATGGGCCAAGGTTTTATAGTTATGCTCACTGTTGGCTACATTTAATCACCTTCATGACTGATTTCCATTACTGAGAACATACTGCTTGTGACAGCAGTTTAATGAAAGATGCATTTAACGTGGTATCCTTGTACAGATGGGATCATAAGACAAGGATCCTTTTTCTCCCATGCTGAATGGGGAAAAGATCCTCATCTTGTTACGCTAAATGTCTGTTAATATACGTCTGAAATAGCATAATTACTGCATAGGTACCAAACAGTGCGTCTTCTATATTTGAAGAGAGTGGATACAAACAAACAGATTTGAAATTCTGCTGTCATTTCTCTGATGAGGGCTGCAAAGCAATGAATTATGTCAACTATATTTTGAAAGATCTTCCAAATAGTATTATCTCTTCAGACATAGATGCAAATGGATTTTAAACAATGAATAATACAGTGCTGACTCCTTAAGGTTTTTGCTCTTCAAAACACCTACATGATATTTTCAAAGAAATAATACATCATTCCACTTGACATTTGGATAATACATAAGGCTTTGATTTGTGTTCAGTCTGCTTTGTACTGTAATGTACAAATTTGTAAATTCTTAACAGGAAGTCCTGAGCTAATTTGTCCTACCACATTAGTAGTGTGTGCTGTCATTCAAAAATGTTGTGTTTTTAAATGTTTGACAGCAGCAGCTTTAACGGAGCAGTAGCTGGAGATTTTTGCTGCTTCTTAAAGGGAAAACAAATAATTGGCATAATTCCCCCTCCCATCACATAAACCCAGTAAATCTATGGATAACGCAACAAATGGATTTGACTCAAAATGTTTCACATGAACTATTGAAAGTGATTTGAAAGAAAGAAACTTTACTTACAAGCTATGGTTTGCAAAATTCACACCTAATTTTCTGTACAACATTAACTTGAGCGCTTACACCCAGAGATGATCCTGGCAAGGTGCAGGGCCTGGGGCAAATTCGTCTGTGTGGGGCTTGGACATGAAGAAGCCAGTGGCAGCGGCAGAGGGGAGAGGGGGAGGGTGGCAAGTAGCTGGATGTGAAGCCGGCAGTGACACGGAGTCACCAGCACTAGGTGGGACCTGCAGGAGGGGCTGTGGCTGCTCCACCCAGCTTCACAGGGCCCCCTAAAGTGCAGGGCCCCAGAGTGGTTGCCCTGATTCACACCCCCCACCCACCCCCTGGCTTACACCTCTCCTGTCAGTTTACAGGAGACTTCTCTTCCTAGCATTCCCGTGATCTGGTGCCAGGAGGTTCTTTGCTTTTCTCTCATTGGGCCAGATTCTCTTCTACTTATTGGATATCTAAGTGGACTTAGGTGCCTAAGTGTGATTCTTTTCCAACTCAAGTCATAAAAAAATATATTAAGTCATCTACATTTGTAACACGTGGTCATCTAGCCCTTAAGATTGAGTCTTAGAAAAGGACCCATCTTCTGCATTAACAGTTTTTCTAGGATTTGAACTGGGTGGAATAACATATTTATAGGTGCCTAAATTCACTAACATACCTAATGGAGGGAATAAAATCTGGTGCAACTTCTCCATATCATATGTACACTGTAGTATAAAAGGTATTCTCCCTGCTTTTTCATCTGTCTGATTTCTAAATCAGCTTATACTAAAGCACCATAACAATGCTTATACCAACTTTCTTCTCTACTTCAGTCCCCAGCTTAGATCAGGTTCCCATGTTTTTTGCTTTCCTACCTTCAAAAATGATTTTGCCCCCCCTCCCCATTTGGACCTCCTTCAAATATTTACTAGAGATGGGGTTAAAACTGAACCAAAATTTGGACATCACTGAAAACTAGGGGATGACTTGGAATCAAATTCTGGAGCCAAATGTCAAACCTTAGGTCAGATGTTCGCAGTGGGATTACTCACATACTTAACATAGACCTTAAGTAGTACCACAGTGAATTTTCTTTGTCTTAAGGTGCCCCCATGTGTAGCTCTACACCTCAGACCCTCTCCTTGCAGAATTACAGAAGTTCCAAGACTCTATCTGCTTCTTTGAGTTATGAATAAATGTGTGATGGGGGAAATGACTATTAGAAGTGACTGCCAAAAAAATGGTCGAACGCCCGCCCAAGCCTAGTTCACCTGTAACAGGGCTTGTGTTCCAGGGGTGCAACCTGGTGGCCACGCAACCTGTGCCCCACTCTCCCTTTAGCATACTCTCTGCTTCTTCTCTCCTGCCATGCCATGATGTTATTTGGATTGAAAGGGAGGCTGCCTAAGGGTTCTAGCGTCAACCTCAGTCTGTCTAACAATTGCAGAACCCTCCTGGGCTCAGCTGGTCTCAGTTTTGCCTTTACCCTACATGGGCACTCTCCACCCATCTGAGTACCAGGGCACCTGTAGCCTTGAGGGCTGTGACTCTGACTGCCCCTTACACTACCCATACTTCAGAGATGTCACTGTACCATCATTCTCTCATTGGGGCCTTGGCGTTCTCAGCCTCCAACCCTATTCTGTAGCTGGGCCATCTAGTCCATGCCTATTATACTGGACCTGTCTTCAAGGTACCAGCTCTTGTCTTGATTACATTAGTTCTGGGCCCCTTGGCCCATCTCTGCCCTGCTCTGGGCACTAAGCTTTTGTTGGCTCTGTTTGGGCCCCTGGCCCTACGTGGCATGAGATGTGTCTGGCTGCAGTCCTTCCCTAGGTTGCCATCCTGTAAGGCTCAAGCCCACTCCATGTCCTGGGCCTTCTCAGCCCTAGCTGGTCTCAAGACACTGTTGTGCCCTCCGGCACTATTGGAACCTCTATACCACCCCTGCTAGTCCCAAACCGAACCTGCTGGTCTAGAACTCAAAGGGCAAAAGCACACTGGCTGTAAACTAAACTTAATCTGCCCCAGGCATAGCAAATGAGAACAATAGCCCACTGTCTTGCAGCAAGGCTTCCTCTTACTCAGGGCTGTATTCCTTCATAAGGCACCAGCATTCTGCTGGCAGTCCTTAGAGCAGCTCTGAAGTCAGCATGACATCCCCCTGCAGTCATCCTAGTCAGAAGCTCTTCATCCCATGGCTTGCAGGACTAGATTCTTTGGCTTGCCTGAGCCCCAGGCTTATATGCTGTTCAAGCCCTGCCCACATTTGGTCAGCTTCCCTATCAGCTGACCTGCCCACAGGTCTGTTTATTAGCCCCAGCCTTGCCAGAGGCTTGTGACTAGTTCACAAAACCTCTTGCCTTAAAAGGGCCCATTCTGCTTTTCTATAACAGAGTAAGGGTTCCCTGTTACACAACCATACAAGTAGTGTGGCTAAAGCACAGCATTTTCTGTTGCCATAAGCCCCTAAGTGATGTGCAGGGATCCTGGTTTTCTCTGTTAAAAATATCCAAAATTCTTTGATTAAAAAAAAATCTAAAATTCTTTGACTAAAACCCCCAAATGCACATTTTTCCATGATTAAAATGAAATGTCACTACACACACACACACACACACACACAAGTGAATTGCACATAAAAAATGATAGGGGGAGGAGGATGGGGATGGAGTGCCACCACCCACCACCCTGCACTGCCACCATCTTTGTAGATCTATGAATTCTGGCAGCTCTCAAAATTCCCTTCATACTAGGAGACTTTCTAAAACTGGGTTCTTTAGTTCTTCCTGAAAATTTGAAGAGAGGGTTAAATTCAGATCCAGGATTCTTGTTTACTCCAATTTTAATTGTTTTTAATTCATTACTATAATATCAATGTAACTGTAGTGCTAAAATTACAGAGACACCAATCTACATTCCAAATGCAGCACTAGACATTTGTATATTACCATAAGGATAACAGAAGGAGAAACTATATCACTTTAAATGTTTGGCCTACTGAAAATAATGAGATAAATAATGCATTTTGAAAAATGCCCCAAACCATGATTTAACGATAGCATAGATGGCTTAGATAAGTTGGCTTTTGACAATTGTTCAATATCTTTTAACTGACTGCATGTGTTTATTACCAACATCAATGGTTTTGAACTGAACAAAAAAAGAAAACTCTTTGAAAAACTTATGAAGGTAACTTAGAATGCATGTCCCCATGGAGACTGTATAGTAATCCTGGGTATTAATGCTGTCCTAAGACTGTAGCAGAACTGATATCTCAATTCTGCAGCTAAACCATACCAGTGGGAAAGGATTCTCTTTCCCCAGGGCCACAAAGAATATTTGTGTTTCCTCAATTTGTATGCAGAATTTGTTACTGTAATAGATTCTGTAGAATGTCTTGCTATGTTCAGAAATGTTAAGACATTAGGAGTTATATTTTGCATACTTATGTAAAGACTCATGTTAGAAAAGGTGATAAGTTTTATCTGGGGCCTTGGTACATGTTAATTTTAGGTGGCTCCTGAAGCTCTTAATCTTTGGATTGTTCACATACTAATGCTTGAAACTAGTTTTAAGCACACTTTAGGCAGCTTAAAGTTATGTCCTGCAAGAGCATGTTTATCTCTGATCCATATTACCCAGCTCATGTTCCATTAATGTACAGCCAGTTTCCACAAATGAGTCATCCAAAGTGCAGTCCTCCAGTATCCCAGGATGCAGTATCCCCTTTCCCTCCTTCCTGTTCTGTGTAAATAAACTTTCCACCCCCTGAACTCTACTGCCCAAGGGGCAGTTCTGGCACCACACCAACTCCCTCTCCTGCCTCCAGGGGTGTGACCTTCACACCTGCATGTGTGCAACCCTGTGCAAACAGTCTGCAGAGCACAGACTGCACCTGCAGGCTCTGTGCATGTTGCACACTGGGGTCCTGAGCATAGCCCCAGCTCCTCCCCAATTAATGCTATGCAGGCTGCATGCCACTGCTCTGGAGCTGCGCTCAGTGCCCTAGGCATGCTGCAGCCTAGGGCTTTATTCACACTCTGATTGGCTGTCTTGGCAGCCAATCACAATGCTGATTGAAACAACCAGAGTGCTCCAAGACTGTTACAGACAGGAGACGGTGGTGGTGCACCACCATGACGATGGCAACAGAAAGGACAGAGTGGGGAGTGGAGGTGGTGGTGGCATGAGTGTTGGCTGAGGGAGACAGTGGGTGACAATGCTCCATCTACCCCCCACCCAAGTCATTCCTGATGGGCAATTGGATAATGTGTGTGTATATATATATATGTATACACATACATACATACACACATATACACATATATATACACTCACCCCCCCACACATATATATGTGTATACACACACACACTCATTAATTATTCTAATATTTAAAAAGCCTTAGTCCATCTTCATCTATCTATAACACTTTATTCACATGCTGATTGGTTGCCTTGGCAGCCAATCACAATGCTTACTGAAACAACCAATCACAGTGGTCTACACAGACAGAAGCACTGCCATGATAGGGGGGACTGAGGGGCCGGAGCCGGGGGGGGGGAGCAGAACTGGCCTCCCCCCACTTCCCCTGACCCTGGTCCTTTGAGGCAGAGGGGGGCGGTGGTGGAGATGCCACTGACATGACAGTGGGGACTGAGGGGCCAGAGCAGTTTCGCATGTTTTATACATGTACATGTACCTATGTATGTGCAAATACAGCACTTTACATGCTAATGTAATACACAGTACTTAAAATATATATGTACTGTACACACCACGTATTATATATCTTCATTGGGAACATGCAATTTGACAGTGTATTAAAATATAATCCTATGTGGCAGCATTATCGTGTTCTAAACTTTTATTTTTGCATTAAACTTATATTCAGTCCTGCCTTCTCCTCTGGAATTTAAATTCACACGAACTGCAGTATTCTTAAGAAAAATACAAAATCCACACAGTTGGTCTTATGCTTTAATATGTGTCTGTCTGTTCCCTGAATAACTTAGATCAAAACTAAATTTTAGTGACTAAATCCAAAGCAGATGAAAATGTTAGTTCCTTTACCCTAAGCCCAGGAGTAATAAATCCAAAATCAAAATGTGCATGCAACGGTCATATTAAAGGGGATAAGAGCTAGTCCTTTTGGGATGAGATTAAGTTGGCATTAGTTATTAGGGGTGTGTGAAGCTTTGGTCACCGATTCAATCTGGAGAAAATCCAGCCCCATTGGGCAGCCGACGCATCTTATCTGAACTGAATCAGGAGACCCATTAAAAGCTCCAAATTGATTCAAAATATCTGAATTGATTTGGAAAAGATTCGGAAAAGATTTGGCAATTTGGAAGGTGGTCTTATGGGGAAACAGAAACTGAGAAGAGGGAAGCGGGGAGGAGGGAGGGAAAGACTGCTCTGATATTGACATCTGTAGCTGGCCAGTGACTGTGATCCCTGAGTTCCCTTCTAATCAGTGGTCTGGGGGAGGGATGTAGAAACAGCATATAAGGCTCTGCATGAAGCTTCTCTCTCCCTTTTGTGAGCTATCTGTCTGGAAGCAAAAACATGACAAAGGTACTGGCTTCCTAGTCAGTTTCTTGCTAGGCTCTCTTCTTGGAAAGGATTGAATACACCTTACTAATTACCTTTGCTTAGCATCCCCTTACTTATTCCTATCCAATCCATTTCTTTCAACTTATTTTTTCCCCCAAATCCTCGTTTGTTCTGTTATTCCCCCCCCGCACACTTTTTAAAAAGAAATCTGTGTTTTCCCTGACAGTGTGTCATCCATCACCGTGCAGGAAAGCACATATATTACACACACACACACACGCACATATTAAACAGATACAAGATATATTACGCACACATTTCCCAGCACAGCAAACATCATTAAGTGTGTGGGAAAGGCAGATTCCAGGTCTTCTGGCAGGGGAGAAAGAGGAGCTAGAGGGAGAGCTGCAAGTTCCACCCCCTCCCATCCCCAAACATAGACGCATCCTCTTTCCTGGCAATAATGAGACTTCTGCTGCCAGTGGTAGCAAGGAGGTGGGAGCAGTACCTGTCCCTGCACCTTACCACCTCCCCTAACACCAGAAATACCTACCACCACCAGCATGCCAGTCTCCTCCACCCCAATTTCAGCTCCCAGAGTGAGCTTCCCAGTGCCAGAGGAGGAGCTGGATCTGGAAGCAAAGAAGCTGAGTGCCATAGCTAAGGAGGTTCTGGGGAAGGAGGGGGAATCTGAGTTCCCCAAGCTCCATGTATAGACAGAGTCACTACCACCCTCCTCACTCCATCCACACCTATTTCCTTTTTAAATTAAAAAACCCCCAAACATTTAATGCCCGTCTCAGAGCTAGAGGCAGCACTCACAGTATCATCAGCCAGCAGGGAAAGAACATCTACCTGCTGAGCGCCCATGCCAGGATGAACTTGGAGGTATGGGCTGGGGCTATGGGGAAGGAGGTGGCCCCAGGTCCTGGGCATGACCTAAAACTGCACCTTGCCAGAGTAGGGAGGCTGGGTGGGACTGCTGGTGGCACGGCAGGTCCAGGAAATGCCAAGACCATGAAGGGAGGTAGGGGGTTCCTGAAAACCTCTACCCACTGCACACACACATACATACACACACAGAGTCCTGGCTAGGGAAAGCCGAGACCTATAAGATCTTTGAGACACCTGAGGCTTACTGCTTGCAGTGGAGTTGTGAAGCTCCAGGTGAGCTTAGCTGCCTGGGATGCCATCTGCGAGGCATGGACCACAGTGTAGAGAAGGTACAGAGCTGCAGAATGGATGTCATCCCTAGACATCGGGGGCCTAAGTGGTCAGCCTCCCACCTGGGTAACATCTGAATCAGTTTTCCATCAAGCCATGGCAGGAAAAAGAGGGGTGGGTGGTTGGCCCAGAAACAGGTCTAACTGGCACTGGGAAGGCCCCATTATAGGTTACCATCCCTACTGTTTTCATCCCACTCTGCCTACACACACACACATACACATAACACGAGTTTTGCTTTCAACAGATTGAGGTGCAGTTTCACAGAAATCCCTACACCTAACTCCTTGAAACTTGGCAGGCTTCATGCGCTCAGACAGGGCTAGTGTTCCTGCTATTTTCATCCAATTCTGCAAGAAAATGACAATGTTATAGGTATTTTAGTGCTTCCCCATGATAGCCTATGGCCGAATCAGTGAATCACACTGAATCAGCACCGAATCTTTTGAATCTGATCCAGCCAAATCAATTTAGGACAGTGATCTGAATCACTGAATTGAATCACTGTCCCCCGAATCATCCGAATCTGAATCGAATACTGGCCACTTTGCACAGGCCTGTTAATTATTGCATTTTAGTGGGATTGACCCCCAATACAAACAGAATGGCAGTTTCATTCTTTTAACCCTTAGGAAAACCAGCAAACAAATTAGATTTACAAGTTTACAACGCGATATGCCAACAAATGGAAAGCACTCTGTCCAAATTCACAGATGCACAAAATTATGCAGCAAAGGAAACACACTGGGGAGCAGGGGACCAGATTGAGGCAGATCAGACAGATTGAGAAAGTGCGTAGAGCAAAATAGGATCCAGTTTAACAAAGATAAGTGCAAAGTGCTGCATCTAGGGAGAAAGAATCACCAACATACCTACAGGTTGGGAGGTGACTTTCTAAGCAGCAGAAAGAGATCTTAGAGTCATAGTGGACTCCAAAATGAACATGAGTCTTCAATGTGACAAAGTGATAAGTAAAGCCAACCACACTCTTTCATGCATTAGAAGGTGCATCATGAACAGGTCTAAGGAGGTGATATTTCTATGTGGCATTGGTAAAACTGCAGGTGGAGTACTGGGTCCAGTTCTGGGCACTGCATTTCAAGACAGATGTGGATAAACTTGAGTGTCCAGAGGAGGGCTACTCATATGGTTAAGAGCCTGCAGGTAAAATTTTATGAGGAGAGACTGAGGGACCTGAATTTCTTCAGTCTTCTTTGCAAAAGAAGGCTGAGAAGGGATCTTGTGGCCATCTACAAATTCATCAGGGGGAGGGGGAACAGCAAGGAATAGGGGATACTCTGTTTACCAGGGCACCCTGTGGTGTTATTAGGTACAACGGCCATAAACTGATGGAGACCAAATTTAGATTAGACGTTAGGAAAAATTTCTTTATGGTGAGGGTTGCCAAAATCTGGAATGGGCTTCCAAGGGTGGTGGTGCTCTCCCCTACCTTGGAAGTCTTTAAGAGGAGACTAGACAAGCACTTGGCTGGGGTCATCTGACGCCAGCACTTTCTTGCTCAGGGCAGGGAGTCGGACTCGAAGATCTACTGAGGTCCCTTCTGAACCTAAAAATCTATGAAATCTTTGAAATGACTTTTCCTGGAATAATGCCCTTATACTTGTAAATTGTTACTGGGCACATCTATATGTTCATTAATGTGCTGTAATTATGCCACATTATGTTTAGTACCTGTAATTACATGTAATAATTTAATGTGCCATAATTGGTGCGACTGCACATTAGCACTGGCGCACGGTTTTTTGTGATGCAAATGTGCAGTGGACTAATTCTACAATGCATTAGTGCCTTAGCACGGGTTTTGCCTGATGCGCTAATGTGCAGCAGGCTTAGCAGACTGTACTTGTAGAATCTTGTGTAGATATGCCCACTGTCAGTTAAACCATCCCGAGCACACATCTCTTTAAGCAGATTTGAGCATATAAACCTAATTAAATCTTTGTTTTCATAACACATAGCACATATGTTTTGTAACACATTTTATCATACTATCAAATACCTCTTAGGAAATCTGTCTCTTAAAATTAACACAAAATAACTTTTCCAATGGTAAATGTTTTTCTGGAATTAACCAGTGCCAGTTGGATGTTTTGTTCTTTTTTTTTTCTTTTTAAATCAGACTCCCAGATGTCAGTAACTGATTAAATTAGTTGTTTCAAGGACTCATATAATTCATTTTATTTCACACAGGAATACATGGCATAAGGGAAATTAATTATTTAAGTGCCTAACATTAAGTGAGCCAAAATAAAATGTAGTGATGGTCAAGATAAAAATCTCAGATGTGAATCACTTGAAATACTGAGGAAATTTAGAGTCATATATGGAGGTGGGGAGTGGGGGAGGAATGAGACTTTAGCACATCTCTGATTTACTGTTATCACAGCACTGCACATTCTGTCCTGGCATTACTTGAAGAATGAGCTATTCTTCAACAAAAAAGCGTTTGCAGATGTTTTTGTCTTAACCCATTTACAATTCATATTAGTAGCTCAGTTATGACTCTTTCAAAGAGAATGCAAATTTAGTATTGCATTTTACTAGCAGATTGCTCTGAAGTTTCTGAATCTCAGTTTCCTCTAGCATTGCCCATTCCAAGCAATTCAGTTTTAGTACTCATGAGAGCTGGGATTGTTGGGGAACAGCTCTTCCTGGCAGAAGAGCAAACAGAATTCAGTATTTTCTTACCATCCCATAATCTATAAAACAATGAAACAGCTTTTCTTTTTGCTCACTCCAGTTTTATTTTCCTGTATCAACTGATCTAGGTTATTTCTATTTCATTTTATCTATATGATCCCTTCCCGTTGGCTCTGATCTACAACAACTCATTTTAACTTCTGGGTCACTTTTCCTTTCACTCTTACACTGGAGCTAAGTACAGTTAGTCAAGAAGCCCAAGGCTGAATTCATTCAATCTCTGCAGGTCAGTCTAAGCTGTATAGATAGAACTGATAAGCAAGTGAACAGACATACAGTTTTGATTCCAGAAATGCAGCCATGTGCCTGCAGTGGCACAGGCCAGAAGCTGGGAGGCACTAGAGCATGTCTCCTTGTACAGCTGGAACAGACTGCTTGGGCCAAGACTAGTCTGCCCACCCTGTGAGGGGGAGTTTGTGGGAGAGCTGCAAAGCATCCTGGGATGCTGAAGACTGAGTTAACCTGAATCTGGAGGGGACCTGGGACAGAAGTTCAACAGACTGATTTAACCTAAATCAGTTAAGGCTGATATTATATCCATCCAGGCTTATCTTTATTGATTTAATCTATTTTGAAAGTAATTTATACTTTAAAAACTATTTCATCCATTTTGAAAGCAATGGTCATAAAACTCCTAGAAGAAGGTTTCAGACTGGATATAAGGAAAAACTTCTTTATGGTTCGCCATGTGACCACAAAGTAGAATAGTACCTACCCTGGAGATCTTCAAAAAGAGTCTGGAAGCACACCTTGCTGGGGTTATTTGACCCTAGCCATCTTTCCTGCCCAGCACAGGGGGGCTGGACCCAATGATCTCACAAGGTCCCTTCCAGCCCTAAACTTCTGTGAATCTGTTACATGAACTGAACTTCTGCTGTGTTACAGATTTGAGTCGGTTTCTGTTTACTTATACCAGTTTGTGTGTAATTTCTGTCCCTGGCCTATCAGTCTATATTGTCAAAGTACTTTGCTCATTTCTTAGCTCTGATACCATTTTATTGAGCAATATCCATCCCATGATTTAATTTCTCCATCTTTAGATTGGGAATAATATTACTTTCCTACAAGAGATAGTCAAGTGACTTAATTCATTAATTACACAAATTACAGACAGAAAAGGTCTCTTCAGTCACCAGCTCTGTCTTTCCAGCCCTGTAGATTATTCTTTGTCCAGGCTATTTTCTAAATATGAAGTGCATGTATTATGTGGAAAAGCTGATTTTCTGCCTAAGATAGAAGCACCTGCTTAATTCCTACCAGCTAAGGAAGTCAGTTGACTTAATGGCTTATTGCTCTCCACTCCAGAGTTGTTAATGCTTATTTCTCTTTTAATGTTCTTGATGTTTCACTAATCAAACTAAATTTTCTTCATGATAATTTTGCTCCATAGGCAATTTTGCTGCCTGTTAATGCTCCTGATCCTTCTCCTAATATTTCGCAGCTTTGGAGGGCTTTAACTCTTTACAAAACCATAGATCCACCATGGGAATCAGTCTTCAGCAGCTGTTAGGATTTCAGCTTTAGTTAAGCAAGAAAGGGAATGTGAGTCAGCTGAAGATTAGGCTCTGTCCCTGCTCTGGGTAGCTGTAACTGAAGAAAAAAAAAATCATTTCTTCCTTCATTCAGCCTCTCAAAAACAAAGTATATATTATATTTTGAGGCATATTGTATAAGATAAAATATGGTACTTCAAACAAGTAACTTTGCCTTGCCCTCAGAGACAGATCCTCAGTTGGTGGAAACTGTTGCAGTATTGTTGCCATTAAAGTAGCAATATGCACCTGCTGAGAATTTGGCCTTGGATTTTTAGTTCTTCAGGGAAAATCCAGCCTCTTGATTAGTTATGTTGCTTTTTCTTTAAATTCCCTCCAATTAACCAATGTTTCTTTGCCACTGTGGTGCTCAGGAATGAAAACAATATATCAGCTACATATATAAAGAAAGTTCCCAGTCTTCCAGTGAGGGCAGATCTCTTCACCTGCATGGAACCCTGATGACTGCAGTGGGTTCTGGGTAAGGACAGCAGTCTGTCTGCTTTGGGCTTGCTGGTGGATTGGAACCTGTAAGAGGGGTGACTGTCACTCTCTTGTTCTATAGCTCAGTGCTTCTGTTTTGCATCTCACTGTTACTAAAACTTTTTTGTGCTTTGTCAATGCCATTTATCTAATGCACTCTAGATTTCTTTCTTTGTTTAACCCTTGTATTTTGGATAGATTTTCCCCAATTGTTTTTCCCAGTGTTTTCCAAATTGATTTGTATCATCATTCTTTATTTTGTTATTTCCTCTAGGTCATACCTAATCAACCAAAATGTTTCATACTGATTTAATGTTCTAAATGTTTAAACTATAAAACAAACATTTGAAAATGCTGAATCAGAGCATTCTGACCTGATGAAAGTCTACTTTTTTATATTCCCCAAACAAAATTTTGTTGACTCGTAATATTATTAAATTAGTCTCTTTTTTAAAAACAAATGCTGCATTTTCTGATGGACAAATTCTGGCTTTGTGAATCTGTGAGTAAACAATGCCATTCAAAAATAATCAAAGCCTATTAAAACAAGTGCCTTTTCGGGATACATTGCATATGGCAAGAATGCAAACTGATAAACATTGTTTGTCCCTATATGTTTAATAAGCTGATCTTATTGTAGTTGCTACTTTCTGGTGTTCTTCAGATGGAACAATTTTCTATTTTGTATACTCTGATTATTTCTGCTGTCAAGATAACTGAAATAAATTGTCTTGGCATACTCTTGCCTTTTTTTTTCTCAGTTTCCCATGATGAATTCTTGAGAGGGCATTTTTTTATTTTATATGTGTATGACCTCTCTCTTTTATAAATTGGTGATTCAGAAGGCTGAATAACTTCAAGCCTTTTTTCATAATCCTGGCAAAAGGTAGAGAGGTAAAATGGTAAAAATATGTAAAATGAAAGAAAGGAAAATAACTGCTATTACTATTCTAGTGATGTTTTGGTGGTTGGATGTTCAAATAAATACTTCTGATTTTGCCTCTGTAGTCCACAATGGACTATGGATCTTAATCCAACTGATTCTAATCCAGTTCTGAATAATCAGCCATTAGAGTTTGATATTAATTAGAAATCTGACAGTCTCAGGAAAAAATCTAGAAATATTTATGTTTACTGAAGTGCCCCACAGTACACTGAAGTACATTACAGGGGAAGTTTATGTTGTCTTATAACATTTTTATGGTGGCACAAATTGTGAGCAAACAAATGTCCTAGCCTCTTCTTGTATTCCAAGTGCCCCAAAATGTTGCTGTAACCAAAAGTAGTCACAGTTTGTGGCACCTTGAATGGGAGGATGCCAGTTTGCTTATTGTGTGCTAGGTATTTCCCTGCGTTCCTGGGGCATTGCAGACATGCACCATTGGAAACCCACTTCAGGGGATTCCTGCAGCATGCCTATCATGCTATTGTTATCACCAACTTGGGGCACAGGTCTGCAAGCCAGAGACCCAGCAGAGGATTCCCAGAGCCTGCATGTGCAAGTTGGGGGACTCACATTATGGTTCCCTCACTTTCAGATGCATGCCTCAAATCTGTGCACAGCACCTGGGCATGTTGTCCTGCAGGACTGAGCTTCTAGAGCCCTGAGAGTGACAGGGGCCTGACCATGTGCGACAAGGTCCCTGGCAATGTCTATAGGCACTGACAAAGTATATCAGCTATGCTGGGACACATGCAGACACAGCTGATCCCGCTCCAAGGACAGCACCTGTTTATAGCCTCCATTTCTAGAGCTGTCAGAATGAGATCTTCAATTAGAATTGGATGTATACTTTTTCAATATACAGTTTACATTTTTCACATGATGCACCATCAGGTTGTGAAACCAGAATATCACTGGTCATAGACCTTGTCAGAATTCAAAAAAGCTGAATTAAGATCGCTAATACGAATATTCACAGCTTATGATAGCGAATATTAAAGCAGTGGAAGTTCCATTTCAGGAAAGATATTGAAATTTTCATCATACAAAATCAGAAAATGAACACTTTGAAAATTCTATGCAAAGGAAGATAAAAATAATATTTGTTTTAAGTTGATACTTGATTTAGGCACGTCTATTTTTATCTTGACTGCTCTAGTCATGCCAATTTTTACTTTATTTTATATTATAGTATACAAATAATTCAGCACATTATCATACGTTGTTACATATAATTTATCATTCAAAATTGTAAAACATAAAAAAATGGAAAAATCAAAGTGTTTCATTCTAAAAACATAGAAGTGGAACACTGATTACCAAAATATTAATTTAAAAACGAAATTCTGGCACTACTAATATGATTTAGCAAAGCTAAAGCTTCTTAATTTCAACAGAATATGTTTCCATCAAATTTCTCTGATCAACTCAATCAAATATCAAGAAACAAGCAACAATTTCAGAAGGTGTATGGAACTTCACTGTATAAATGTATAAGCTCCAATGTATAAGTTAAACTCTAGCTATTAGTTGTATAACGTTTCCACAGGGACAAATTATTTAATTATATTTTCTTACAATTTACACTGAAGCAGTTGGCACTGACCCTCACAAATGACAGAATGCTTGACACCATTGCATTGACATGGTCCATTAAGGGAATTTCTGTGCTTGTATATTTATCTTTTCCATAGTGTCAGTCTGCTACTCATTCTACAGTTCTATATTTAGCAGAATAAAACTGGGGTTATGTAGAACACCCCAAAACATGAGCACATGTTAGATAACTACCCACCTGAGATCCATAGAAAGGGAATGCTCTTAATGTCTAAATAGCCAAGATAGTGACTGGAAGGAATGAAATTAATAGACTACCAATAACATAAGAGTGGATGAGATTCAAGGGGTATGATTCTGGGCTCTTTTGGGGAAACAAGGAGATAGGATATACTAAACCAGAAATGGGCATGAGTTTTGAGTGAGAAAGACAGGTAAGATTATTATTATGATTGTTGTTGGAACTATTTTGCTCATCTTTATTCTCAGGCTCAGCAGTCTGCTTTCTTACCAGAAACCCTTCACTAACTGCTGTACTCTTTTGCTAAATGTATATTCACATTGCAAGGTGGTGCTCTCCTTGATCCTGCCAGTGAAGGGGAAGGGCCCGGGTGGAGCTTCCCCATTAGTCCTGTGGATTAATGCATGATTGTGCAGCAGGACCCTCTGTTGCCAGCAGCGCTTTGGCTTCTTTGACCATAGGATGTTGTTCCACGAAGAACTGCTAGGAAGAGGCTAGATCCACCCAACAAAGAGAGGGAAGAACATCTTTGGAATAACAGAGACTTGATGAAATAGCTCACATGACTAGAGCAATAACATGGATGGGTATAAACTGTCCAGGAAGGATAGGCAGGGGAAAAGAGGAGAAGGAGTTGTGTTTTATGTAAAAGAACCATTTGATTGCTCAGAGCTCCAGTATGAAACTGGAGATAGCCCTGCTGGAAGTCTCTGGGTGAGGGTCAAAGGGGAAAGCAATAAGGGTGATGTCATGGTAGATGTCTGCTATAGACCACCAGACCAGGAGGATGAAGCTTTCTTCAAACAGCTAGTGGAAGTTTCCCAATCACAGGCCCTGGTTCTTATGGGGGACTTCAATCATCTTGATATCTGCTGGGAAGGCAATCCAGCAGCACATGGGTAATCCAGGAGGTTTTTGGAGAGGAGTGGGGACAACTTCCCAGTGGAAATGCTGAAGCAGCCAACTAGGGGCCATGCTGTTCTTGACTTGCTGCTCGCAAACAAGAAAGAATTGGTGGGGGAGTGTAGTAGTGGATGGCAACTTGGGCAGAAGTGACCATGAGATGATTGAGTTCAGGATTCTGAGGAAAGGAATGAAAGAGAGCAGCAAAGTATGAATTCTGGATTTCAGAGAAGCAAACTCTGACTCACTCAGGGAACTGATGGGCTGGAGAGCTATATTTTACAGAAAGAAACCTTACTGAGGGTGAAGCAATAAATCATCCTGATATGCAGAAAGACTATCAAGTATGGCAGCTTGGCTTAGCATGGGGACTCTTCAGTGAGCTAAAACACAAAAAGGAGGTTACAAGAAGTGGAAATGTGGGCAAAAGATTAGGGAAAAGTATAAGAACACTGCTTGGGCATGCCGGGATGAAATAGGAAGGCCAAAGCACAGTTGCAGTTGCAGCTAGCAAGGGAAATGAAGCGTAACAAGAAGGGTTTTTACAAGTATGTCAGCAATAAAAGGAAGATCAGGGAAGTGTGGGTCCCTTACTGAATGGGGGAGGCAAATTAGTGATAGATGATGCGGAAAAGGTTCAAGTGCATCAAAGACTCAATGCCTTTTTCACCTTGGTCTTCACAGGCAAGGTCATCTCCCAGACTACTGCACCTGGTAGCACAGTTTGGAGATGAGGTGAGCAGCCAACAGTGGCAAAAGAAAAGGTTACGCGCTATTTGCAAAATCTTGATGTGTACAAGTCCATGGGGCCATACGTGATGCACCTGAGTGTGTTGAGGGAGTTGGCTTATATGATTGCAGAGCCACTGGCCATCGTCTCTGAAAACTCATGACAATCAGGAGAGGTCCTGGATGATTGGAAAAGGTCAACTATAGCACCTGTCTTTAAGAAAGGAAAGAAGGAGGATCCAGGGAACTACAGGCCAGTCTGCCTCATGGAGCAGGTCCTCAAGCAGTCCATTTCTAAACATTTGGAAGAGCAGAAGGTGATTAGGATCCATCGTCATGGGTTCACCAAGGGCAGGTCATGCCTGACCAACCTGACTGCCTTGCCTTGCCTTGCCTTGCCTCTAGCAGATCTGTGGATGTGGGAAGAGCAGTGAATGTGATATACCTTGACTTTATCAAGGCTTTTGATATGCTCTTCTACAAGCAAGCTAAAGAAGTATGGGTTGGATGAATGGACTGTAAGATGGATAGAAAATTGGCTGGATCATTGGGCCCAGAGGGTAGTAGTCAGTGGCTCGATGTCTACTTGACAGCTGGTCTCAAGTGGAGTGCCCCAGGTATCGGTCTTGGAGCCAGTTTTATTCAATTTCTTCATCAGTGACCAGGAAGATGGGATGGAGTGCATCCTCAGCAGGTTCACGGATGACACCAAGCTGGGGGGAGTAGAGGATACATTGGAGGATAGAGCTAGGATACATTGGAGGACAGAGACCTGGACAAATTGGTGGACTGGTGTTTAATAAAGACAAGTGCAAAGTCCTGCACTTAGGATGGAACAATCCCATGCACTGGTATAGGCTGGAGACTGACTGGGTGGGCAGCAGCTCTGCAGAAAGGGCGTAGGGGTTACAGTGGCCAATAAGCTGAACATGAGCCAGCAGTGGGCCCTTGTTGCCAAGAAGACTAACAGCATACTGTGCTGCATTAGTAGGAGTGTTTCCAGGCAGTCAGTGAAAGTGATTCTTCCCCTCTATTCAGCACTGGTGAGGCCACATCTGGAGTACTGTGTCCAGTTTGGGGCCTTCTACTACAGAAAGAATGTGGACAAATCAGAGAGAGTCCAGTGGAGGGCAACATTAATGGTCAGGGGGCTGGGGGACATGATTTCTGAGAAGAGCCTGAGGGAACTGGGCTTATTTAGTGTGGAGAGGAAAACACTGAGGGGGGATTTAATAGCAACCTTCAACTACCTAAAGGGTGGTTCCAAAGAGGCTAGAGATAGACTGTTTTCAGTGGTGGCAGATAACAGAATGAGGAGCAATGGGCTTAAGCCACAGCAATGGAAGTTTAGGATAGATATTAGGAAGAATTTTCTCACTAGGAGAGTAGTAAAACACTGGAGCAGGTTACCCAGAGAGGTGGTGGACTCTCCATCCTCGGAGGCTTTTAAGACCTGGCCAGACAAAGCCTTGGCTGGGATGATCTAACTGGGGATGGTCCTGCTTTGGGCAGGGGGTTGGACTAGATGACCTCCTGAGGTATCTTCCAACCCTAATTTTCTATGATTCTATGATAATAGTTTAAAGTAATTCTAAAGTATGTAACACATATTGGACCAGAAAGAAGGAAAAAAGTGTGCTCCACTTAGCATTATTATTTACTCCTGCTTTCTTTTATTGGTTTTTCTTGAGTTACTAGCTTTTCATTGATACCATCAGGGTCTAACACAAGATTTTTCTCCCTCTCCCATTTCCCCTTTTTTATATTTCAAAAGGCAAAGTAAGTGACTCAGAGCTACCTGGGGGCTGAAGACTGAAACACAAAACATTACGATGCTCTGAATCATGTTAGTAATGGACACAGGTACTGTTTGAGTCTTTTGGGGTTAGTGAACATGCTTACCTTACTGCTCTTGGGCTGCCCAGCAACTGTGTTCTATAAGACTTGTTAAAATCACTTTATAAATAAAACAGTGGAGCTTCTGGCTTTTGAAAACTTAAAGACATGCCCTATGCCTTGCCACAGAGCATGTGCATGAGTCATCCACTGGCCCTGCTGTTCGCCTCCAAGTGCATATACTTTTACAAAGAGCATAAAAAGGACACTGTAATCAGTTCTAATTAGATCCAGTAAGAGGTAGCATGTGCTGATGTTTTGTGCTGGCTTGCCTGCTCACAGCATTATACCTCCTTAGTATGATACCTTTTCATTTGTACCGTGGGATGAAATTTAACCTTTCCCACAACACAACCATTTTAAAAAAAGAACTTTGGAGGAGGCTTAACACTCACACTTTTTCCTGAAATAAATAGGTTACTTTGCATCCTGTATAGTATCTTAATGTTTAAAATATCAGTGGTTTTCAATTTTTTTCAAGGAAAAGATCCTCTTGTGAAAGTCTACCGTCCTCCTTCATCTTTGTACAGAAACTGCCATGCAGACTGGTGAATATCACCTCTCATCATGACAGCAGTATCAGCTTGCTTTTACCCCTCATTTATTGTGTGCTCAGGCAGTTTTTTTCCCTGTTTCCTATGAGTAGCACTACAGTTATTGGGATCAAATCTCCATTTCTGGACAGCTGTCCTGATTGCTGTAATGTCACCAGACCACTTTGCAGTTTGCTTCAGACTTCCTGACAAGTTAACCTAGACTTCCTGAGTGTTTGCTATGGGTCTAGTTTTAAACATAATTTCTAATATTCATTCTGGCTATATCTATATCAGGGAAATGCAGGCTGGTCCTTAACACCATTTGGGATTTTGAGTTTAGCTGATTTAAAAAAAAAAAAGGCAGTATTAATACTTGAATACTAACAGAGCTTCACTAGTGAGACAGATGAAGCCCTGCAGATGAAGGAAGTACTCTATGAGTCACAGTGTAAGAACTTTTACAGTATGATATTCCCTTTATTGGGAATTAGTGTCTACATTATTATGTATGTGATTTATATGTTGCTGTTCCCCACAAAGGCTCAGGGTAGCTTACAGCAAGAGAAACAGAAACTTAAGAGTGCAACTAGAATATATAATATAAAACAAAACAAAACAAAGACCATTAAACAACATCTTGGCCTAGTTCTGATTTCTAAATTTCTAGCCAAACACCTCCTTAAAGGCGGTGGGCCTCAGAAGGCAGGGAGTTCTAGAGCTGAGGAGAAAAATCCCAGAAAATGTCACCACTGAAACAAATCGCCATTATTATTTGAAATCTCAGACAGGAAACCAAGAACAGCATTTTCCTCCAACTGAAGACCCTAAGAGGGTGAGAAATGACCATCTTAAGGACTTCAGAGCTAGAGTAGTTTATAGAACTCCACCCAAGAAACTTCCAAGACAAGTGGATTCCTGTGATCCATTGCAGTTAGTAGAAACCCAAAGAAAAGTTTCACACCTGCGGAAATCCCCTAGGCTCAGGCTAGGTTCACGAGGTCTTGGATGATTCTGGCAAGTGTTTCCGCATTTCTAATGCAAGCAGGTCAATTTAATTTGCTTTGGAGATTTGTTATGAACATTTTACAGTGCTAGACCTCAGTTCACATAATGTACTTCCATGAAGTACAAAGGGTCAGTAAATCAGATGAGTGAAATTAACCTAGAAACTGACACCCTCAACAGTGTGGGACAGATGACATGCGTCCTTCACCACATGTTCTGAACAAACAAAACACAAAAAAAGAAAAAAGAAAAAAATACCAGAACCCCTAAAAAAAACCGAGTGGAATGGATGGAAGGTTTATATTAGTGATCTTTGTGGAAAAGACTGAAAAGTTAGTACAAATCTGCTTTATCCTCTTCGCTTGTTCCTTTTTGCCTTTATGATCCATCATAAAGGCTAGGGTATTTTAACAGACAAGTTCTCTAGGATTCTTTCAATTTTGGATAACATAGTGTGCTTTCTTGAAGGCCTGATGATTCTAATAGGGCAGATAAAAATGCTGCTGATGAACAATAGAGAAAATAGCTTGTCATCCATTGTGTTCTTTTCCTGTTTAAAAAGGAAATGCTACTTCAAAAGGAAAGAAAGAGGGAGAGAGAGATAGAGAAGTCTATAAGCAGTTGCAAAAAGACTCTGGAAGTCAAAGGAATAAAAATAAATAAACCAACCGACCAAAAAGAATTTTTCAGGAAATAACTCTTACAACTCTTTAGAATATTATTTAACTGATTATTTTTAAAAATGCTTATGCCCCCATTCCTATAACCTTAATATTCCTCATAATCTGCAGATAATTTGAGGAAAAATAATGCAAATATAAAGTTTTGAAAGATAGAGTTGGGATTTTTGTTCTGTGTTTTTACACTGTGAATAGACCTTACCACATTCAGAAATACATGTAACAATAATTCCTTTGACCACATATACAGGAACACTCATAAGCTATAAGATGTTCAAACAGTTTCTCCTACTGACTAGAAAGAAAGAACAGGAACAGAGAGGTTTCTACTTTTATTTCTGTGTTTAAATATTTAGAAGCTTCTCAACTCCACTGGAGTTCATCTAAGGGAATTTAGCCGTAAGCATTTTGAAGACATGAGAGTGCACTGCTGGTTTTATGTTCTTTTGTTTCAGAGGGACTACTTTTGTGAATTCAGAAGGTGGAAGAACACAAGTGGGGAAGCAATCCTTTTTAAATCATAACCTGCTGAATAAATAGGTCTCAACAGACATGCTAAAGCTTAGCTTTGTTATTGCCCAGAAGAACCAGTGAGTGAAAAGAAGTACAGGAACATCTCCAAAGGTTAATGCAGTCATATGATTTACATAATGTAGTTACAAATAATCTGATTGCTAGTAGATCTGAAGTGAAGGGCAAACATTGTCCTTATTGCATTTCTAATTTGTTGTTTTGATCTTATAACTAGTGACTCATCCCCTGGTTCTGTAAATGTACACAATGCATTTATTGAAGCCATTTACTCAAAATCCTGGCTAAAAAGCCAATTTTCTAATATATCTGTCATAAGGATTAAGGATGAATAATTTATCAGCAGAGTTTATGAAAGGTTAGAAAATCAAATGACTCGAAGCACTGCAGCTGCAGATCTGTACTATATAATATACTTAACACTTTTTTAATACCATGTGGGCAAATCATTATTTAAAAATCCATATTTTTTGGGGGGGAGGGGGAAAGCATCATCATTAAAGGTAACCAGGGATACTGATGGCTTATAATAGAAGCCTTCTCTGTGTGCTTGTCTTTTTCTAGAGGATATTGCTTTTGAAAAATAAGGAATGAGTATCTAATTCTTTTGCCACTTGATACAGAATTGTTAAAATTAACAGTGGAGGATATTTTTCTGTTGGTGATGCACGCATCTCAAACAAACCCTAGGACTTGGATTGAGTGTGGATAGAAATGGGCCTGTGCTGCAAAATTTCTGCCAAGCTCCAAATTTTCTCCAAGTTATAGGAAGTTCAGATCCAAGGACTAGTTTTGCCAATTATAGATCAAGATTAAAGTATCTACAAAATTTAGAATTGGAGCCATGTACATGGGGAGGTTATGACCAGATCTCTAAATCTGGAAGTTGAACCAATACTTAGCTAAATTATGGCATAGTGCCAGAACATCTGGTCTGAAATCTTTGGGGTAACAATATTTCTTGAAAGACTTACAAGGCTTCTACTTCAGTGTGGCCAGATATACTACCAGCATAGTCTTTCATAATAATACACATTTAGTACTAGAGATGTGCCCAAACTCACGTGCGAGTTTTGGTTTAAGTCCATCTCTAACTAATCCTTCCATTTCCAAATAAAAATGATGAACTGCAAGTTGAACATTTGGTTCATCTTGCTGCTAGAAGTTTACACTAAGGTTCAGGTCTGCCTGTACCTCATCTGAACCACCTCTCCTTGTTCTAATTTGAGCACCCAGTTAAAACAAAAACACAGGGTTTAGGCACAACGAAAAATAGGCTTCATTCCTAGAACAGCTCCATCATGTGAGGGGTCAGCAGGGGAGATCATGCTTAGGGGCAACCAACATGGGTTCATTAGAGGCAGGTCCTGTCAAACCAACCTGGTGGCCTTCTACGACCAGGTCACCAAATCCTTAGATGCAGGGGTAGCAGTGGATGTAGTTTTTCTGGACCTTAGGAAGGCCTTCGACACTGTCTCTCACCCCATTCTCATTAAAAAACTAGGAGACTGTGGCACTGACACCTACACAGTCAATTGGGTCACTAATTGGCTGGAGGGTCGCACCAAGAGAGTGGTGGTGGATGGGTCTTATTTGACCTGGAGGGATGTGGGCAGTGGGGTCCCCCAGGGCTCGGTCCTCAGGCCCGCGCTGTTCAACATCTTCATCAGTGACTTGGACAACAGAGTAAAAAGCATCCTGTTCAAATCTGCTGATGACACTAAGATGTGGGGGGATGTGTGCACGCTACAAGGGAGGAATAGGCTGCAATTGGACCTAGACAGGTTACAGGGGTGGGCGGATGAGAATAGGATGGGTTTCAATACTGACAATTGCAAGGTGCTGCACCTGGGGAGGAAGAACCAGCAGCATACCTACAGGCTGGGGAACTCCCTTCTCATCAGTGCAGAGGCAGAAAAGGAGCTCAGAGTCATTATTGATGCCAAAATGAACATGGGCCGACAATGTGGGGATGCAGTCAGGAAGGCCAACCGCATCTCGTCATGCATCCACAGATTCATCTCCAGCAGATCCAAGGAGGTGATCCTCCCCCTCTACATGGCACTGGTCAGGCCACAGCTGGAGTACTGCATCCAGTTCTGGGCGCTGCACTTCAGGAGGGATGTGGACAACATGGAGAGGGTCCAGAGGAGGGCCACTTGCATTATCGGGGGCAGCAGGGCAGGCCCTATGAAGAGAGGCTAAGGGACCTGAACCTGTTCAGCCTCCACAAGAGAAGGCTGAGAGGGGATCTAGTGGCCTGTTACAAACTAGTCAGAGGGGACCAGCAGGCACTGAGGGAACCCCTGTTCCCCCGAGCACTGCCAGGAGTGACCAGGGATAACGGTCACAAGCTGGCAGAGGGTAGATTCAGGCTAGACATCAGGAGGCACTACTTCACTGTCAGGGCAGCTAGGATCTGGAACCAACTTCCAAGGGAAGTGGTGCTGGCTCCTACCCTGGGGGTCTTTAAGAGGAGGCTAGATGTACATCTTGCTGGGGTCGTTTGACCCCAGTACTCTTTCTTGCCATGGCAGGGGGTTGGACTTGATGATCTGCTCAGGTCCCTTCTGACCCTACCAACTATGAAACTATGCTTAAGTGACTCTGCCTACAGCCACTGCTGTGTAGAAGTGGGAGGCACAGTAGACCCATGTGGCCATTGGCTTGTACCTAGGAGATATAGGATTACACAGCTTGACAGGTGCACAGAACCCTCTCTTCCTTTGCTGGAGGGGGCACAGCAACTTGAAAAGACCTATGGCTCAAGATTAGCTGATATAGTTTTGCCCATAAGATGATAGATGTGAAGGGCTATACACAGCTATCCTGTAGTCAGGTGCAAATCTCAGTGAACCTTAGTGAAAGATACGGCAACATTAATCAATCAATTAAGCAATCAGTGTTGCTGCAGCACCCAGAGGCCCCAGCTTCATTATGCTAGGAAACCTTGAGATCTCAATATTTCAATAATTTCTTGTGGATCACTAGAACAGGCTAATAATGCTAAATCCCATCAAAGCTATAACTGCAGTACAGAGTGGCTACAATATCACCAATTACGCAACATGTTAAAAATAGATAAAAGGAACAAAATGAACCTGATAGCACCAGGTATGAGGAATGGAAAGAATTCTTTTGAGCAGGAGGGCAGTATGGTGGTTATTCTGAGGCTGGCAGTGACTTTAGATTTAGAAGAGTAGTCTTAACCTGTGGATACATTAGAAGGATGTTTTCTTTTGAGAAGGACAGATCTCTGGCAAGAATGAAGGATATTTCTGACCTGGTGGAGACTGAGCTTTGAAAAGCTGAAAGACCATGGGCATTTCCTGGGATGTAAGAAGGATTGTTAACACAGGGTTAATAGCCATAGTGAATGGAGGCCCTTCACGAATGAAAGTGTCTGAACCCTTGAAGTAGGTCTGAATGAGACTAGCCCAAAGAGCGTTGTTGTGAATTGCTGGTCCTTGAAATGGAGGGAGAAGCTGGTAAACATGGTGTTCCTTAACTTGACTTTCTGAAATTGCATGCTACATTTTCAACATGCAATTTAATACTTGGCAGCTGAGCTTTTAAAAATTTGCAGAGCTGTTAATCAGAGTGGAGTATCAGAAAGAGCTCTGCTTACTTATGCACAATGAATATTGGAGGATTGGTATGGTCCTGGTTTACATTAAGAGTGGGCTTAGTTCTGAGGCCTCACTTGGCCTCTTTCAGCAGAGCAGAGAACTACGTTTTGTTGTTCTAAGATCATGTAATGAATAGCAAATGTTTGTAAAGTATGTACTATGTGTCTTCATTGAGGTGCTCCTTTCAGCCAGGATGTGTGGAGAATGCTAAAAAGCTAATTTAGATCAATTTAAAAATTTTTTTTGCATGCTACAACTATGGCTTGTTTATATGCCAGGCAGTACACTTTTTTTAATGGACATGGGGTATATATGCATCCATTCCATAGGTATTTCTCAACATAAGCAAGACCTGAGTTCTTACCCTCTGAAAATGCCTTGCAGCAAGTAACATCAGTCCAAGGGGGGTTGTGGTTTCCTTGACATGTTAAATTAATGGCCCACACCCAGCCTCCAGCTACTTTAGTTCACCTCCAATTAAAATAAACTACTAGACATATAAATATAAAAATGTATTTATTTAGGGAATATCAAAAGTTTCCTGCCCTGATGGGTAATTAGGGATCATAGAAATATACGTAGCAATACATTCACATTGGGTGTTTCTAAGAAATATGAGATTATCATAAAGAAATATCAACATATTTCTGAAACCACAGGATTATGACCTTTCCTCAAAAATGGCAGCTATGGAGGAAAACTAAAATAAAGGTTGAGAGCAAGAAACTATTCGCCCCCAACCCAATAGGGGGTCACTTATTTACATAAATTAGCTGATTGGCTTAGAGGTAAAAAATGCAACTGAACATATCCAGGGAAAATTATAATAGTCATTTGCATACATGATTTGATTGGTTAGCATGGCTCCTTCCTTAGTGTTTACTGCCAAAGGTAAACAATGGAAATGCCACAATTTGTCACATGACTATTTTTGACCAATGAGAGGCAGACTTTTCTTCTTTATAATAATGTATAACTACCTCATAAGTGTTGATTGCCAGGCTTTTAAAAATTCTGGTTAACTGTAGTCTGCTGTCCAAAGATGAAAGCAGACTTCCTGTCTCCTACTGGCAGGTAATCAGAACCACTGGTTTTCACTCAGTAGATCCGGAGGGTGGCGTTATATTTGGGTCACTGAGACACAGAACTCTGCCGAGGGAAAATGATGGGAGATCAGAGACCAATGCAAAAGGGAGGAATTTTGTACCTGTTGTATCCAGTTATCTTGCCTTGAAACATATGGTTGCATTAATTGACCCTAAGCTGAAACAAACTGTCTTGCATTATAGCTGTTGCTTTAGTAGTGATTTATGCAAGCCTGATGAGGATGGTAAAGGTTATAGATATACTTAGGTCTTGGACACTTGATTTTTCTGTGCTTGAAACTGAATAGGAGTGAAGGGTACCAGCAGATACAAACGCATCTTAAATGCCATTGCATAATTATAAACTGGAGCTTTAATTTAAATTGTTTTACAGAACCCAGAATGGTTGAATCTAGCCTGGGGGGAAAAAAGAAACTTGAATTTTTTGGATCTCTCGGACTAATTCATGATATCATGATGCATCCACTTACCTCCTCAGTGCCCTGGTTAGTGTAACTTAATACAGACAATAAAGTTGTCACACTTTCTTGGAGCTCTTTGTAGAGTCTCTCTCTCTTTGCTTGTCTGCAAGAGAGACAGGGTGGAACATTAACTTCAGTAGAATTACTGCAGATTTGCAGTGTCAAAAATGAGGGTCCCTCTTCATGTAAAGTTTTTAATTCTTCTGAGAGATTTCCCATTCTGTGTATAACCAGAAGCCCCATTACCATCCTGATATAGCACTGTTGTGTCTCTCTGAGCTTTCAGTTACAACCAGTGGAACCATGTCTTCTAAGAAGGCCAGACTAAACATGCCTTGCTCAGAAAACTGGGAACAGAAGAAGCAGGTGAGTACATCTAGAAGGAATGTGGGGGTCAGCAGGTGGGTTATTGATTTTCACTAGTAGGCACCAACCTGCAGATAATTCAGGACACTACACAAATATGTTGAGAAATCTCCCTGGGTACTCACATGAGTTCAGAAGTAAGTGGGCACAAATGCTGAATTCACATTCCTCATGCAGCTGGAAGATAACAGGAACTGTTCTCAGCACATTTAAACTAGAAGGCCTGTTAGTTGCTACTGGCTGAGGAACTGGCCCAGCTTCAGGGGTACAAATAACAAAATGAAATGACACCTGTCAGCCTTCCCTACCTTTTCTGATGACACATATCAAGCAGAAGATGGAGAAATCAAAAGTTGTGCCTAGCAATTGCTCAGTTAGTCCTAAGGGATTTGTGTGTTGTAGAAACTAGGATGGTATCACTATTTTAAATAGCCATTCAGGTCTACAATGCTGGTCTCAGTTATGTTTTCCCCCTATACAAAAATAATTAAAAATGGCCTATTTTCTCACTTTGTTATATCAGTAATGCTAGCATAGACATGGTATAATGTGAAACTGATACAACGAGCAGTGAATTAGGGCACTGTGTCAGAAAATGGATGTATTCACTTGCTCTGTAACACTCTGCATCCAAAATGATATATAACATGGCAGTTGCCCCACAAACTCCCCATACTCCCTCTCCCCTCCAAAATGAGCAGAGTTACAGTCTTAAAGATGCAATACATGGAAAACAATTATTTCTCACTTCAGTTACTAAACGCACCAGATGTGAAACACTTCAGACTAGGAACAGTTATGATTAAGTATTTTACATCAGTGGGGGCCAATGTTTTTTGGCAGGCGTGCCACAAATGAGTTCTGCACCCTGCCCAAGTGCCACTTGATCCCTTTCTCTTACCCAGTGTAGGGCTCAGCTTTCTTTTTCCTGCCTTGTGCTCCATTCCTGATCAAATGCTCTGGGTTCTACTTTGCCCTGTTCTGATGATGCCCTGGTTCCTGTTTCCTGCTCTATCTGCCACATGTCCCACGCATAGAGGCTGCTAGTGTCATTTGTGGCACCCATGCTGCAGCTCCGCTCCTTGCCCCCCTCCCCTCCCCAACTGCACACCACCCAGAGAGAAAGGGTAAAAGACATCTTTGATTTTGCCTAATTTGCTTTCTAGCAAATAAGTAAAACTGAGCTGACACTTCAAATGCACTTAGGAGGGTGAGGAAAAATTAGTATTAATTTTCATATCTCTTCCGTGTACAAACCTATTGTATTTATGGTATGGAAGTGTGAAGTAGCACTTTATTACGCTTCTCAGTTTAGTGCAGTGATTTGCTAGAAGGGTGCTGTGGGATGTCACACAATGCTAGCACTGCTAGGTATGTAAACAGGAGTCACAAGAGAAACCTAGAGATTTAAATAGAAATCCTCAGTGTCAAAAACCTGCTAACCTCCTTTGGTCTTCTTGAGTTCTTTGCAACCAAAGAATAACTTTATTATTTTTTCTGTGGTCAAAAATGTGTGAAAACTAAGAGCTGACATTTTCCAAGGCATGCTGTGGGTCTAACAATGTTGAGAACAACTGATTTACCTAGTTTAAAAGGACATGCCTTAAAACAGTAGCTGAAAACAATGGGTTCTGATTTTCTCTGCATAAAGATAGGATTTCTATTCCTTTACAGCACCTGAATACTAAGGGACAGATTCAGAGCTGGTGTGCAGTTAGCATAGCCTCACTGACTTCACTGAAGCTAAGCCATTTAAGGCAGCTGAGAATCTGTCCTAACTCTTTGGAAAGCCAAGTAGATCCTTCTCAGCGTTGGCTTTACTTCTCAGCTGATGTGCTTTTCCTGTTTTGCCTCAGTTAGATGTCTTCAAGAAGGTGACTGGTCCACCCTTCATTAGCTCTGTCCGTCACTTGGTTTCTTTTAAATATACCTCCATCAAAAAGAAACACTCATGCCTCAAATCTATGTGCGCTGGGGCAAAGAAAGGAGTGAAGATCAATACTAATGTTACAGTCATCAAAGCACAGCCAACTCTGACTCCACATGAACATCAGAGTGAGTAAAGTGGGAAAGAGAAGTTTCTGTCTGTGGGAATGGGAAGCATAACTCAAAAAAGTCACTGGGAAAGCACTCATTCAGTGCAGAGTGACATGCTTAGATGCTGTGGAATCTCTCTGTAGTCTCGTCCTCTAAAACTGGCTGTTAAATAAACCTCTCTCTCTCTCTACTTGAGAGGGATGATCTGAGGACTATGACACAAAAGCATAATTTAATCTTTCTAAGACTGAAAAGATTCAAGAAAATAATTTGTGTCATCTCTCTAAAGGTCTCGATTCAGTAGAGGAAGAGCTGCCTGTCGTTCATCAAACACCCGATCAGGTTATATATTTATTCTATTAAAAACTCCTGAGAAATGAAAGCTGTGATTTGCTTTGTCAGCAAGAGTAACTAGAGTTGTGTAAGCAGCTGCATGGCCCCATAGAGGATTAATGGCTGTAGCCTTTTTTTCCAAAGCATATTGGATCAAAAGATATATAAAACATTATTTTGCTTCTGAACTCTTATAAAATCTGCATAAAATGAAGTTGCAGGCCAAGAACATATAATCCATATTATTTCAAACTGCATAATTGTAAGGATAATAGTAAGTGCACACACATTTTCCATTCACTGTAAACTAGGAAAGAACAGATTGAATTGGATGGCCCATAGAAACGTGGTTCTTTAAATTGAATTATTTTCTATTGGATGATTAGATCTTGCAATAAATAGTGATAGCCATTCAGGACTCAATAGTTCTTTTAGTTTGAGCTGGTACCTTAAGCCAAAAATTAAAGAAAAATGGAGTTTTTTTGTGTTTTGTACTTTAAAAGGTCATGCCACCTCTCTAGAAGCCTAAATGTAAGTTTAGGAGCCACCATTTAGGAATCAAAGTTTGAAATCTTTGCGCCAAGTCTTTTTCTGTTGTCTAAAACAGCCATTCCACCAACTACTTTTTTCTCAGGTGGTTTCAGATATCAAGGATCTCATGTCTTCTCAAGTGACAGATGCAAAGATAACAACCATCAGAACAATGGGAGTGTTGGACCTGACCAAAGATGCACACCTCTGTGACAGCTTGGAGACAGCCAAACCAGACTCAACCAATAGCATGACCCCTGTTGCAGAATCACAATCAAGTCTAAATGACACAAATAAAGCACATACAATGCTGGAGAAGTTTGAAGAGATGGTGAATCTCTATTTTCCTATGCCTGACGACGTGGGTAAGAACTTGTCTGGATCACACCCTGACTTAAAATTTCAAAGGAACCCAAGGAAATTAAATGACCCATCAACTTTCAGTAAGATTTGGGAGTCTAACTCTCCCATGTCCTCTTAAAGATTCCAGTCTTGGTATCCATATTTCCCTCCCCAAACCCAAAGTAATAAACCAGCAAGGGTATTGCCCCTGTATTTATAAGATCAATTTGTTATTGCTAGGATTCTCACTAAAACTAATTTAAAGCCAAAAATCTCTTTTATTTCAGTCCTCACGTTCATCCAATTACTTCCCTGTGATGTAAAAGGAAAACAAATATCAGACTGAAGTAGGATGAGTTTAAAATCTGTCCTTAGGTGTGGGTCTACTCAGTGATCAAGAATTATTATGTAATATATTTATTTTCCTGAAGATTATTCAGTAAAATGCACACATTTGTGAGAAAATATCCAATCTGTATTTTTAAGTAAGTTCCCAGGCTATAATTAGTGCTGGTTATATTTACATTTGGTTGTATATGTTGGCACTTGCTTCATTAATAGCGAAAAAGAGTGTGTAGCTGGGAGTGATACTCTCAAACGTATGGCAGTGTTACATGCCGAAGGAACAATGCTCCTTGTTGAAAAGAAGATGGTAGAAAATGGGGAGGGGGCGGTTGCTAATTTTTCAAGGAAAGGGCTACCCATTTTCAGCAAGGAAATTGGTTAAAAGCCCTAGATCTGGGTCTAGTTCCCAGATCTGCCACAAAAATGCAGTGTCACATCTCACTTAATGGGGATCTCAGAACAGGAGAAATCTTTTGTTTTACCCATTGCCCATTTCGATTCCAAGTTCTTAGTGGCAAAGTTCATTTACTTTTTGTATATACAGTTTCTATCATAAGAAGTCCCAATTACTATTGGAGGTGATGTAATACAACAATAGCAATAAAAA
The DNA here is from genome assembly GCF_052110815.1 of Crocodylus siamensis. Taxonomy (NCBI): domain Eukaryota; kingdom Metazoa; phylum Chordata; order Crocodylia; family Crocodylidae; genus Crocodylus; species Crocodylus siamensis. The sequence continues at coordinate 116,278,471 of NC_143398.1, forward strand.
TTTTACCTAATTTCTCAATAACCTCCCCTAACCCCCCTCCCCCTTAATTAATGGAAAACAGTGGGCCTCAGGATTAATTTTTAAAAAGTTTTTGGGTGCTCAGAGATGCAGATGGACATCCACCAGGGTTTCAGAAGTAAACCAGACACCTTAGTACTTGTGAAAAATCTCACTAAGAACTGATCGACCAGTTAAGCACCTAGACACTTTATAAATATGGCCCTGAGTGCCTGAGATGGGCTGATTAAACTGCCTGGAATCACATTGTCAAGTAAAGATTTGGAAGTAGGCAGTCTTTTCTGATGCCATCTCTTTATCTGGCAGAATAATCTCATTTTTTTCTCTTTCAGTGAAACCCACAGCATTAGCAGACAGGCATGGAATAGCCTCTGTTCAAAAGCAAGAAGATTATAGCTTTCACCTACTAGTATATTTGCAAACCATAATGACTAAATTGCAGCAATATGCTTGCCAGTGTTCCCAGGGAAAGGTGAAAGATGCCAGCCAAAGCATGTGGGAGGCTCTTCAAACCAGTTGTTTGGTAGGAATACAGTTCTTCATTCTTGTCTCGGAGATTTTGAGCTGCACTACAAAATAATTGCTCTTCTTGAATGGTTTCTGAATGTTCTCACTCTTGGGATGGGCTTGGAGCATCTCACAGGCTCCTGGAACCTGCTTTCAACCTTTTTTTCATTTGCGGACTCCTAAAAAATGTTGAACAGAGGTGCAGACCCCTTTTGAAATTTTAAATGGAGATGCTGTCCCCTTTGAATTGTAAGCGTGGGCATTAACATACTTTTGAGTAATCATAGTCATCTTCCACAGATTACAAGTTGAATACCACTGTTCTAGTATATTGGCTCATTGAAACACTTTGTAGCTCCACTGTTTGGGATTTGAGTGATATAATTTCTTCCAGCTCTGGTATCAAATGAACCTATAATTCGTGATGCCTTTGTTCAGATCAACTATCTAACTAAAATAGCTTGTTATTGGAGGGGGAGGGAGGGAGGGAAAACTAGTATGGATTTCTTCTACTTCAAAACAACTCCCTAAAAGTTGTAGCTCACAGTGTTAATTTGCTTCCTGCAGCAGCTGAAGCCTTGGATCATAGCCCTGATTCATCCTATCACCCATCTTCTGAAGAGCATGTACCTAGGCCTACTGTTAAGCATAGAAGAGTTTCCCATCAATTTTCAGGGCAAAGTGCAGCACATTTCTAATACCATGGAGATGCTCCAAGCTTCATTCTCTTTTTTTGATTCCTTCCTGGATTTGTGTAGAAGAATCCTTTCCCCAGGATGGAAGAGACTAACCAAAAAGTATGAGAGTTTAAGTGAGCTTCAAGAGAATGTGGTGTACAACGCACCCTTGTCTTGGTTTGTGGCACCCCTCAAAACCTTAAGAGGCAGAACATAAGCAGACTTCACATAAACAGATATGGATAAGAAGGTGCAGATGCCAAACAAGGAAACCATTTAGACTGTGGAAATTTAGAAACAGTTGAGAAACAGGACTGGAACTCTGAGCTTTGTGAACTGGACTCTGAGAGCTGTATGCCAGAATAGCCTGGGATTAAATAAATCAATCAGATTTTTGAAGGCTCCCTCTCTTCCTAAAATGGGCGGGGGGGGGGGCAGGTTAGGGGCTAAAAATAGGTCAGTAAAGATCAGGGGGTTGGGAGTAGTGTATCCCTGGGGTTGAGTAGAGTGGCTAGGATTCTCCTGACTGGGATTGCACTGTGAACACATATTAGCTTTCATAAGATTGGGTTAACCATTTCTAAATTCAGATTAACCTGATCTCAATCTAAATTAGTGTTCTTACTCAGATGCACTATTGGGGGGGGGGGTGTGATTTAAACCATCTACACACCTGTATGTACCTTTAGCTGTGCCCTCCTGTGCCTCGAACAGCTTGTATATGTACCCATTATTGCCATATAACATGTTCATTAATGTGCCTTAACTACAGCGCATTAAAAGTTTAGTGCCTGTAATGACAGTACTAAGCTTAATGTGCTGTAACTGGTGCTACTGTGCATTAGCACAAACAAACACTTTTTTTTGTTGTGCTTAATGGTCATTGGACTAATCTACTCTGCATTAGCACAGTTTTTGCCAGCCACACTAGTGTGCAGTAGAATGGGCATTAAACATCTCGTGTAGATGCAACCAGTATGACTTGCCTGGCTATGCTGGAGTGAAAAGGGAAATAATTCGAAAATCATTAGTCTGTGGGGAATGAATCATCATGGCCTTTGGCTCTGGGTATGCTACCACCATCTCAATGCAGGAGGAGACTTAAAGAGACAACAGATACATAACCTTCCAGCCTGTCCTAGAAAATTTGCATAGCACAGACTTGCTTCTTCCCTGCTTTGCATCTTGTCACTTACAGCAGTAACAAGTGAGCATAAAACATTGTCACAGCAGAAGACACGTAATAGTACAAGCAAGGGCTGTGCAAAACTTCAGTCACTGATTCTATTTGGCAAAGATTTGGCCCAGTTTGGTGGCCGACTCTCTGAATTGAATCAGAAGACCCTTTAATCTCTCTGAATCAAATTGGAACCCTCCAAATCAGTTCAGAGAGATTTGATGATTCGGATATAGTCACACAGGTTTAAATGTTTTTTCTACATACCTCAAGGTATCAGCCGGTTCATGAATGCTGAGATGGTGGGGTGGATGGAGTGTCCCACGGAAGTGTGGGGGGTTCCCCAACATGCTTGGCAGTGGAACTGGAAGTGGACCAGAAGTACTTCTGGTCCACTTCCAGTCCATTGCAAAGCACACAGGGGGACTCCACCCCCCGGCGCGGCAACTGGTGCCTCCTGGGTCTGGGGGGAACCTGAGGTTCCCCCACAGCCAATTGCTGAGCCAGAGAGAGTGGGGGGTCTACCATCGAGCATGCGGGGTGCCCCCCCCCACTCCTGTGGGAAGCTCCATCTGCCCCACCATCTCCGGGTTCATGAGCTGCACCTGGTACCTGGAGGTATGTAGAACAAACATTTAAAGCTGTGTTCATGGCCGAATCGCTGATTCTCTGAATCAGGATCGAACCGTCAGATTCGGATTTGGCCAAATCGAATCAGGACAGTGATCCAAATCAACGTATTAAATCACTGTCCCCCAAAGTGGACTGAATCCAAATCTGAATCAAATATGGTCCACTCTGCACACCCCTACTGGGAGCCATGCCAAGGGTTGCATTTTGTTCCCTCTAGTGGCCAATCTACTTATATATGTTGAGCCTGCAACAGGCTCTGAAGAAAGGAAAATAGATTCATTGCCTCAGACAGGAGAGTTTGTTGAAGTGTCCTTATACAAGTATTTTAGTCTGGCAGATGGATGACAGCTAAAGGAGCACATTTGTTTTATATCAGTTTGCCCCCTTGAGGTAAATACATGTAAGGCAAAGTGATATAACTAACAACCACCACCACCACCACCACCACCACCTAAAGGTTAGGTATTAACATGCATTAAAGCATCACAAATGAAATTAAGTGTCCCAACTATGATTGGTTTGTCTGTGAAACCTTTGATATCCCTCCCAGCCTGCCATAGCCCTACAGTCTACCTGTAAAATTACAATTTTATGCCACTAGGTTCTTCTACACAGTCATTGGAAAGGAAGCCATTTTTGTGTGAATATTTAAAATCTTCTTGTCATTTAATTCTAGAAATAGAACAGCTGTAAACAGAGGAGAGGGGACTCCTTTTTAAGCATTATAAAAAGCCTCCCAGAAAAAAAATGTAGCTTCTGTATTAACATTGGGCAGCAAAATCATCCTGAATTTTATTTCCGTGAAAAACCTTGTGCCTTTCAAGTTGCATCATACAGGACTCCTTATAGGACTTTTATTATGGCAGCCCTCCATACTCTTCACTTTGCGGCTGCTTGCATTAACAGCTGGGACTGGTTTTCAGGTGTTACAGGGGTTAAGTTCCTCCAACATAATATCACAACTAGGTAACATTCTGTCGTACTTGCTGACCAGGATTTTCCAAAGTGCAACCCAGGAGACCTGTGTATGGCATCAAGTAAGCTGCAGGCAGATATCATTTCCATTACATTCTGTCTGTTTTCTCAAGCTATTCTTTGCAATGCTGATGAAAACAAATTTTCTTTTTAAAAATGAAAGCTAAGATTTAAGCCATTCTAAATCGGGTCGACACATATACTGATTGCATCTCTTTTGTAATCTGTTCCTGCTTACTGAACCACATTCATTCAGAGAGGCAACAAAGCTCAAGGAGTGCAGCACAGTACATGTGATCTTTTTAAGAACATCTCAGTATAAGCTACAAGTGCTATCTTGTACTGGCATCTCATTTTTGTGTTCTCCCACGCAACCCCTTTATGTAAAAAGTATCATTGTATCCCTATTTTCTGGAAGGGGAAGGAAGGAGGTGGGGGAAAAAATGACAATGATGGTTTTAAGCCATGGAGAATTTTTGTAAATGGAGAAACAATTCTTACCCCAAGTGGCATATAGGGGGAAAAGTTACTTTAATTAACTCTTAACCCCCACCAAAAATGTTTCACTATCACTAAGGCAGGAGGTTTCAACTTTTTAATAAGTGTACCCCTTCTGACTCAAAGTTCCAGCTCCTGTACCCACTTACATTTTTTTCTTGGCTTTTTTTTTTGGGGGGGGGGAGGCAGATTGACACCCCCATGGTGAGGGAGGGAATGGGGCTATGGCAGATGCTACACAGCTGGGGTGGGGTGGGGTGCAGGATGGATCTGTGAATGACTCATCTAGGGGACATGGAGGAGGAGAAGCTTTCACCACTGCATGCACCCTGGGAGGGCATGGGGGTGTGTGCCCCTAGATCTGCAATCAGGGTAGGGTGGGCTGCCCCAGTGGTGGGGGAGGGAGTGGGGATGGGGCAGGGGCGGAGGCTGAGCCATGCAGGGGGGGCAGCTCCTGGGAGGTCATGGTGGGCATGTGCCCTTGGATCTGGGGTGGGGTGGGGTGGGATGGGCTGTGACTGTGGGCTGTGATCAGGAAAGTACTGGGCTCTTTCTGGAGGGGGCTGGGCTAAGCTGGGCTGGGCTGTGCTTGGGATGGGCAGCAGTGGTGCTGGAAGCTGGGGTAGGGAGGGTTACAGTGAATTCTGGAGTGGCTGCAACCCTCCCGCCATAGTCCTTCTCCTGTACACCCCTCCAGTGAGGGAGGGGGAGGGGGAGGTGCTGCACACCTGGATGGAGCTGCAGGAGCAGCTCATTTGTGGGGCACGGGGGGGGCGGCTCCTGCTGCTGTGCGCAGCCCAGGAGGGCATGTGGTATGCCCCTGGATCTGCATGCAAGGTGGGCTGAGGCTAGAGCAGTGCCAGGCTCTTCCTGGTGAGGGGGTGGGGTGGGGAGAGCTGGGCTGGGCTGCGCTTAGGGCAGGAGGTGGGGTTGATGGGAGGCGGGCTACAGGAAGGGCTGCAGCCACTTGAGAATATATTGTAGCCCCCCTCCCAGTGCTGCCATCTCCCACACCAAGCGCGGTGCAGCCTACCCCCCCACTGGGAAGACCCCAGCACAGCCCTGGCCCCAGCCCACAGTGGCAGCCTGTCCTGCCCCACATACAGATGTGGGGGCATGTGCCCCCCCATGCCTTCCCCAGTGTGCATGTAGTGGCAGCACTGGGGGATGGCAAATGGAGTGGGTGAGGCTCTCATGTAGTGGCTGCTGCCACCACCACCCACCACCGCTGCTGCCTTCCTTGGCTGCATGCCATGCTGTTTTACCATTGCTGGTCATGTGTGCAGCTCCATGGGTTGCCAACAGGCCTCATGCCTGGCCAATCGTGCCCCACCAGGGGTGGGCACAGAACACATTTCCTCCCCCACCATTCAGACCCTTGCAGCTCTTTGGGAAGGTGGTGGCCGCAGTGCCTCCTCACCACCAGCTACTGGCTGAGGGCGGTGCCCAGCAGCCAATCAGGAGAGCAAGCTGGGGTGGGGGGGTGGGGAGGTGCCGCAATGTGCTGTGTGGGGCCAGGGGCACCTAATGTGCCCCTGCCCCTCCCCCTCCTCCTCTGCCTCCTTCTCTCCCTCCCCCAGGTGTGAGGCGAAGTGTGGGAACACACGGGGGGAGACACTGCCGCTATGCCCTGGGTTGCTCTCCATACCCGCCCACCCATGCATACCCCCTATGACCTTTCTAAGTACCCCTAGGGGTACACATGCCCCCGGTTTACAACCCCTGATCTAAGGTATTCCTATGGCTCCCATACCTACATTGTTCTAGCAAGTCAGTGTTTTAATGCTAACCAGATACAGTGATGAGGGTGCCGATTGCTGTACAGGTATGATCTTGCCAGAGCTGACGCAGAAAGCCTGTACTGGGATCAACATACAGGTAAATTGGATATAGTTACCTGCAATCTCATTGCTACAACTTGTCAATATTTAGCCAGTTTCTGGTTTCATTTTTTCTTAGTCTGACACATTTCAAAACAAGTTTCAGATTCAATCCCCCCACAGACTTTTGAAACTTCTCTCTTTTCTCCTTTTCTCCCTCATGTCCGGGGTGGGGAATGGGTGGTGTCAATGAAATTCAGTGATATTACAGAAAAACTCTTGAAACCTGTATCTATTTTAACAAGTAAGAACAGGACCTACTTCTAGGCAGGAGGAGACTTCAATATAATTTCAGATGAAGGACAGACTAAAGAATCAGTGGGGCTAACTAAAATAACATGAAGTGAGTTAGGCAGACAAGTTTTTTTGGGTAAATCTGATATCTTATTAGGCCAGCTAAAATAGTTGGAAAAACTCCTCTTTGCAAGCTTTTGCATATAAACACCCTTCTTCAGGCAGAGGGAGCATCTGTGTTTGTACCTGAAAGCTTGCAAAGTAGTGGAGTTTTTCCAACTATTTTAGTTGATCTAATAAAAGAGATCAAATTTACCCCCAAAAAACCTTTGCCTGCCTATGTCCTTAGACCAACATGGCTACAACCAAGACCCACAGAATAAATTATCAATTCCTAAAACAGGCAGTTGCCAGTCGTCTCCTCCTACTGTGCACTCACATCCTCTTATTAGTCAGTGCAGTAGATGCTTTATTTTCACTGGCTGCCTGAACTGTCAGTCCTGTAAATCTTACCCCAGCATGACAACACAAGAGGTATATAAGACTTAAGCAGATGGTGGCAGGAAGAAAGCAGTATGTGGAATACGGGCGAAAAGATTAATAGTGAGCTTGCTTGTAACTTGATAGCCTCTCCTTCCTCCCCATGTAAAAAGATGTAAAGAACATTTGTAATGGACATTTCCACTTATCTGTCTTTTGATTTTGTGTGCACAATTCCTCCAAGCTCTGCCAAGAAGTACTTAGTTGTGTAAATATCTGCAGTGTCCATTGTGCTAAAAGGTAGAAGTTTTGGGGAGGGAGGAGTGAAAAAAAAAGTCAGTGTTAATTGAACTCTAGGCCACTTAGCTGGGAGAGGGACAAACAGCTGCTTGACCATTTTTGTCCTTCAGGAAATGGAGAATTGAAATTTATTGCTACAAAACAAGCCCTTGATAACAATTAATCAGCTCATTGCCTTTAATAGGCTTCCAAGAGTGGAATTATTGCTCTTCAGGCAGAAGTCTTGAATGCAATTCTATTAGGGTTTCTTTGTAGCTGTAATTTTGCAGTATTGGAAGATTTAGAAAACAATTTTAAGTGGCGAGGTGGACAGTGAGAAGTCATTTTTGCTCACTGAAGAGCAAGTAATCCTTTAAACATGCAGTCATTCTGATGATAGCAGTACAACTTAGCCTATCACCTGAACGTGCTGGAACTCATAGGATATGTACAAGAGTTATATTTCAGCCAGTGTAATTGCAGTTTCACTGGTTGAAGTGCTCTATGCACAAGTGCTTAAAATATTTCATTTGGTGGCTGAAGTCCCAATCAGTTGGAATTTACGCAATTGAATGAATGCTTGTACATATTCTCAAATGACCGGAGCTGCTGCAATGCCCAGCTTACGTTGTATCCCTGTGCTCCACAGGAGGTGCTCTGTGACTTGGGCTGTAGTCTACTGCTGCAACCAAGTTACAGAAACCCCCTTCCCCTCACAAGTCTCCGTAGCCCAAGGGCTATGTAGCTGTAAGATGCCAGCCCCAGGCTTTAAATGCTAATCTGTTGCCCTGCTGGGTAGTGGGCAGCATTCATACCTGGGGCCAGGAACTGGGTGGGTTTTTTCATATTACTCCAGTCCACCTCCCCCAACCAGTCAGGGAAGGGGGCAGAGGATAATACTCCCCTCTTCCCACTGGGTACTGCTTGGTTTGGGGAACAGGTTGGAGGATCTGCACATGCTGGCTTTTATGTGCTCCGCAAAGAAATACTTCCACTTGCAACACTTCACAGCCTCTAGTCTGCATCCCTACATGCAGGACTTTAAGCACAGGCTTTATTGTGCTGGGAGGGAGTGGGAAAAGTCCCTACCTCTGGGGTAGCACATCAGAGCCAGCATCTGCAGTCCCACACACTGGGCTTCAGGAGCTGTCTTGAAGTGCTAAAAGGGGAGAGGAGTCCACAGCCACATGCATCATCCCTATCCAAACTACTCCATATAAATCCTTGTCTAACCCTAACTCATCCCTAAAACTAAATAGTCAACCCTGTCACACAACTAGAAGGAGTATCATGTAAAGACAACCAAAACAGCCTGGCAAGGGTGGTCAGTGTTCTGCTACTTACAGTTGTAGTGAACTTACTGATGCAGCCCAGCATGTCCGGGCTTGGAGCATCCTCTTCATGGCTTGAGACTGCACTCTGCCGGTCCGGCAGAACTTCGGGGATGGAGCCTCCTGAAGAAAATAAAAGGAGCTGCGTGCCCAGCACGCAGGGAGACACGTCCGGGACAAAGAAGAGCAAAGAGTGGGGCTTACAAGAGCTGAGGAGAGCTGCTCAGCAGGGCGAAGCAGTAGCCTGGAAGAGCCCCTGAAGACTTCATCGGTGGGGGACAGTGGAAAGCTCCAGCAGCTAGGCTCTTGGTGCACAGCATGGCGCACAGCATCCAGGCCCTGGAAGCTGCGTGAGGTGGCTCACGTCTGCAACCTCCGGCATGAGGCAAAAGACACAGTGCACAGGCTGGTGCATGGAGCAGGACTTTGGAGCCCCTTGGGCAGCTCAGGTCCCCAGACCCTGGCACGAGGCCAGGAGCTCTGTGCAGGAGGTGCTGCACAGAGGATCCTGGAGTGGACTGAGCCCTAGTGATGCAGGAGGCAGCCTCCAACCCGTAGCAGAGTCCAGGGAGCCAAATGGTGCTTGGCTTAGTGAGCCAGTGGACAGGGCAGAGCCAGAGGCCCCAGAAGCCCTGAGTAGAGGAGCCTTGTTCCGGAGAACAGTGACCCACCCAAAGCCCACCAGAGGTGAAAGAGTAGCTTGGCGCAGGGGACGAGGGCTACCCTCCAGGCCTGGGAGCTGTGAGTTGCAGGGAAAAAAGGATTCCCACAGGGGAGGGGGAGTTAGGGCTCTGCTGCAACCCTCTTTTGCTATTATTCACCTGTTATTTGTATTGTGGCTTACTTATTGTTCACCTATACTTATCTATAGTTTATTTGTTGAGTATCTATGTTTATTTTGGGGTTTACCTGTTCAGATCAGATTCTTACCTGCATCTGAAGCACTGGTATATGGTTTTATAGCATTTACCCAGAGGGTATTGTTTAGTTTATGTTATTTGTTTAGATATCATATCAATCGATCGATCGATAGATATAAACAAACAAATAAACGCATATACGTGTGTGTGTGTGTGTATATGTATATGTGTGTGTATATATATACACTATACTATATATAAATGTATATATAGTATATACATTTGTTTGTTTTTTAACTTGTGATAACTATATACACATTTATTTACATTAATTTAAGTCCCCTGACTGTCCTGGCCTGGTTCTATAAGGACGGAGGGAAACTGAGCGGTCTGCAGTTCTCCCACAGCATGCCTGCCAACTAACAATTCCCTTCAATTGGAAAAGAGGAGTATATACCCAAGTATACCTGAGCTACACAGTTTTAAGGCCCTGGGAAAAGAGGGCCAGAAGAACATTTACTAGGGAGCATCCACTGAAAGTACTGAGAAGTTAGATTCTCTTCCTAATAAATGCTGGTAATGTTCTACTACAAATTACTAATGTAAAGAAAAAATGTATTATTGTAAGTAGGTGAATTTGAGAAGCTAAAGGTTTTATAGAACAAAACAAAATCACCTAGGGAGGTACACAGCACTGCTCCTTCAATGTCTGTTCTTTGTGAGGGCATGCATGCTGGCAACTGTTGCTATGTGGCGGTTGCATCCAGGAGACTCCAGATGAAATGAAATGAAAGTGCTGCAGATCAATTAACTAGACCAGAGGTTTTCAAACTCTGGTCCATTGACCATCACTGGTCCATAAGCGTCATTCAGGTGGTCCACAAAAAAGTGACCTAAGGCTAAAGCTGGCAAACATTACACCCGACTTCCCAGAACTTTGCTCAAAAAACCAGGCACATCCATTGCATTAGAAAGGTAAGACTACTGATATTAAATATGAGTTGTATGCTTTGATTTGTAGAACAAAAGAAGTTTAAGTGGTCTGCTGAGACCCTCAGCAATTTTCAAGTGGTCCGCAAAAAAAAAAGTTTGAGAACCACTGAACCAGACAGTTCTCTACAGTATCACATGAACAGTAATTTCTTTTTCTCTCAGTGTCCAGGATCTCTGTCAATTAACCCACGTTAGGCAACATTTGATACCATTTTGGTTTTTCTCAGCGGTGGAAATGTTCTGCCTCCATTCATACTGGTAATATGCTGTTTTCCTAGAGCTTTCCTGCCTCTCCTCTACCCCCTGCCTCACTCCCCATTTCTTTAGAAGAGTAAAGTTGTGGTATATTTTTATAATTTAAGTAGGTGAGTACTTATCTAATGTAGTTTTTGTAGTACTATTCAAGACACTTCTGTTCCCTTCCCAAGATCTTTTATCAGGTAAAACATTTTGCATAATATTTTTCATCCCCATATTTCTAGTATGCTGCTTGCCATCTATTTCAGCTTATTTTCAGATATTTTGCAGTTTGTTATTTCACAGGAATCATTGTGTTTTAGTTTTCAGAAGAAGAAATTACTTTCTAATAATATATACATACCTGTATATGTATGCTTTCTTTGGAAGAAAGAAACCAGAGTTGGCCTTTTCTGTGATGGTTAGTATTATCAACATGTAGAAATCATTCTAGTTACATAAACCTGGTCTCTGCTGTCATGGCTTTTGAACAAGGGCTGGCCAGATAGTGCTAATTCCATTTTGCAGCACTTTCAAGGTTTTTGTCTGTTCTGTAATGGAAAAAAAAAAAATCTTTGAATGCTTTGGAAAAGTGGAATAGTGATGACATGTACTTTTTCCCAGGAGAACAAGTGAGGTTTTCAATCTCTCTTTCTGTGTTTAGAAGTGCTTTGAGAGCCTTGGATCTCAGAAACCTTTCTGTTCAAATGTCACTCAAATGTACATCTCTGCAGAATGCTTTAGCTTTGAAATAGTATTTAAATTTATGTTTTGTCTAAAATGTTCCAAGCAGCCCTAGATCAAACACAGAGATGGACATTTGTAGGAGTGACTGGGTGCACCTACATGTGCAAATACACAAGTACTAAATGACTGAGCTGTAACTGGAATTACTTTGCAGCAGCATCCTCAAGTGGCTTTTTTGGTGACACTGTCTGAGCAGTAGGGCTGTGCAAAGCTTTGGTCTCTGATTCGATTCGGAGGAGATTCGGCCCAATTCAGTGGCCGAATCTCTGAATCAGAATTGAATCAGAGGACCCTTTAGTCTCTCTGAATCGAATCAGAACCCTCCAAACCGATTCAGAAAGATTCCTAGATTCGGACATAGAGACAGCTTTAAATGTTTTTTCTACATACCTCTAGGTAGCAGGAGGCTCGTGAATGCTGCAATGCTGGGGCACATGAAGTGTCCTGCAGGAGCATGGGGGGCTCCCTAGTGTGCTCAGCAGTAGACCCAGAAGTGGACCTGAAGCACTTCCAGTCTACTTCCGGGTCCACCGGAAAGCGCATGCCCCTCCCCCACCCCCGAGCTGGGTGACTGGTGCCTCCTGAGTCGGGGGGCGCACCTGGGGTCCCCCTATGGCTGATCACTGAGCTGGGAGGTGCGGGGGGGGGGCCTCCGGCACACTCCCTAATGGACCCAGAAGTGGACTGGAAATACTTCCACTCCATTTCTGGGTTCACTGCTGAGCACGTGGAGGGCCCCCATACGCTCCTGTGGGACACTCCATGTACCCCAGCATTGCAGTGTTCACAAGCCGCACTAGTACCTTAAGGTACATAGAAAAAACATTTATAGCTGTGTCTCCAAATCAGCATTGAACCTTCAGATTGGATTCGGCCGAATCAAATCAGGGACAGTGATCTGAATCAACGAATCATATCACTGTCCCTGATTCAGGCCAAATCTGAGTCAAATAGGGCCCACTTCACACACTCCTACTGAGCAGTAGCATTGCATCACGCTTCATGCTATGCGATACTACTGCGCAGTAGTAACAAGCTACTGCTCAGTCAGCATCTTGTGTAGGTGCAGCTTCTGAGTGCTAAGCAAACTGTGAATGGCAAAACCATGTACTAAAATTTTCAAAGAGTCAGATGAGAATATAAGATTTCAGTGTTAAGGTATGTGATTAATATTTTTGTTTTTATTATTAGGAAACATATGATGCCATTTTGGTTTTTGTCAGCAATTGAAGTATTGTACCTGCTTTCATATCTTTAAGTAGCATAGCCTTCTCTACTTCAAAGGGTTTTTAAAAATTTAATGAAACTAGACATGCTGGGCATATTTCTGCTGGCAGTGTCACTTGTACCTTCAGGCACCACAAAAGAGCTAAACCCAAGCTTAATTGTGGTATTTTCTATGTGATGACTTAATATATTTTTGAAATACAGAATTTTAACAAGATTTTCAGAAAAAACCTGGCATCTAGTTTTCACCAAAATCAACAGAATTGTTACTTAGCTTAATGTGGAGTGAGTTCTATAAATGATCTGGTATGTTGTTGGATATTCCTTCATTGTACAGGTGGCCTATTTCTGTTTGAGAGGTGTCAAGTAAAATATCTGGTTAGCGTTTGTGTCTCTTAGAAACTCCATAGCATTTGAGTATTTTATTTTTACCTGGTTTTGTAAAAAGCCCTTCTGGCATATGGAGGAGAAAGGTTAGTCCACTCTAATTATTGTTTCATTTCTTCTAGATACTTCAATGGAAATCTGATATGGTAAACGTAATCAGGTAGAAAATATACCCATTTTTTTAGAAACATGGAAGGACTAGCTACGTTTTCATAGCTTAAGCCAATGCTCATTCATTCTTCCATTACCAATTTAAAGAAAACATTGTAAAGTATGATTTTAAATAAAAAAACACAGTGATGACAATTAAGAGTTGTATGTGATACTCCACTACGTCTAATGCTGTATTCTCTCCTACAGCATCTCAACTAGGGATATTATGAAAATATCTAATAGGCCAGACAGCTTAATTGAATCTAGAAAGAGGACCAGCAAAGGGACATACTGGTTAGCAGACAGTAAAAATAACCCCAGTTCCTTCTCCAAGATCATTTTAGACTAATCTTTAGCAGTATATATGTTAATGCAGGGTTTTTCAAACTTCTAAAATAAGTGTACCCCTTCTGACTCAAAGTCTCATCTCCTGTACCCACTTATATATTTTTCTTTTGGGGGGGGGGTTGAGGCCCCTGCAGTGAGGGAGGGAGTGGGACTGCACATCTGGGGTGGGGCAGGGTGCAGGATGGAGCTGCAAGTGACTTATCCAGGGGGTGGGGGCAGGAGGGGAGGCTCCCACCACTGCACAAACCTTGGCAGGGGATGGGGGTGTGTATCCCTGGACCTGTACGTGGACCAGGGTGGGATGCCTCAGTGGTGAAAGAAGGAGTGGGGTTGGGGCAGGGGCAGATGCTGCCCAACCGGAGCAGAAGGTGGAGCTGAGCCATGTGGGGGGCTGGCTCCCACTGCTATGCACACCCCTGGGAGGGAGGGCATGGGGGGCATGTGCCCCCCCGGATCTGGGTGGGGCAGGCTGTGGGCTGTGGCCAGGGTGGCATCTGGCTCTTTTTAGTGGAGGCGGGGCTGGGCTGGGCTGGGCTGCACTTGGGATGGATGGTGGTGGGACTGGGAGGAGGGGTAGAGGGGGCTACATTGAATTCTGAAGTGGCTGCAGCCCCTCCCATAGTCCCGCTCCTGTAGGCCCCCATGGTGAGGGAGGCAGTAAGGCAGGGGCAGGGGAAAGCACTGCACAGCCAGGTGGAGTGTGGCACAGAGCCACAGTTGGATTATTTGGGGGGCGTGGCGGGGCAGCTTCTGCTGCTGCGTGCACCCCGGGAGTGCATGGGAGGGCACGTGCCCCTGGATCTGCATGTGACTTATCCAGGGGGTGGGGGCAGGAGGGGAGGCTCCCGCCACTGCACAAACCTTGGCAGGGGATGGGGGTGTGTATCCCTGGACCTGGGGCAGCTGGGACAGCGCTGGGCTCTTCCCAGAGTGGGGGCTGCTGGACTCTGGACTGGGCTGCATTCAGGGTGGGTGGTGGTGGTGCTGGGAAGGGGCTACAGGAGGGGCTTCAGCACTCCAGAATTTTCCATAGCCACCCTCCCATGCACCCCAAGTGCAGCATGGCCCAACCCCCACTGGGAAGACCAGTGGCAGCTTGCCCTGCCCCATGAGCAGATCTGGGGGCAGGCACAGCAGCACTCGGGGCCGAAAGGAGAGGGCTTGCATGTGGTGGCTGCTGCTGCCACCACCACTGCCCCCCTTGGCCATGTGCCATGGTGCTTTATCATGCCCAGTTGCACATGCAGCTCCATGGGCTGCTAATAGGCCTTGTGCCCGAGCAATTGCACACCGGGTGCACACACAGAATGCACTTCCTTCCCTGCCATTGAGACCCTCACAGCTCTGTGGGAAGGGGGTGACCACAGTGTCTCCTTGCCATCAGCTATTGGCTGAGAGTGGCAGCCCAGCAGCCAATCAGGAGAGCAAGCTGGGGTGGGGTTTGGGGAGGTGCCGCGACGTGCCATGTGGGGCCAGTAGTACCCTGTGTGCCCCCTTCCCTCTCCCGGCTAAGAGGTGAAGTGTGGGAATGTGCTGGGGAAGACGCCACCACTGTGCCCTGGGACACACTCCATCCCCGCCCACCCATACATACCCGCTACAACTTTTCTAAGTACCCCTAGGGGTATGCATACCTCTGGTTGACAACCCCTATGTTAATGTATTGCTATTACATGGTTATGCTGTAAGGGACAAGAATACTGAAAAATGGCACTGAGTGGTAGCATAGCACCAAAACCATATTTGTTGCAGTACTTGCTCCGTTTCTTCAGAGAATTTGCTACTGTACATTAAGCTACTTGCACAGGTTATTTCCCTTAGGGTTTTTAAAATTCAGTGAGTTTTTACCCTGGTGCACATCCAATTATGAATAGCATTGGAGTTTTATTTTCTTTTTCACAGGAAGGGAAAAGAACTAGTATTGTTTTAATCCTTCTAGATATTTCAATGAAAAACCAATACAGTAAATGTAATCAGGTAGAAGTGCCATCCCAGTGAAGTGAGTGGACTAGCAGCTCCTTAAATATTCAAAAGAATCTATCTACCATGTAGCCTTGAACTTGTGAGTGCTGGTAAGCATCCACACCTTCTGAAGATGTCTATTTAATTGTTTTTTGGGGAGAGTTGGGGATTTCAAAACTAAAAAGGCTTTTAAAAATCCAATTCGGAGGAAAAAAATTGAAAAATAAGCAGCAAAATTAAGGAGAACCATCTGCAAATGTATGATGAGGCACATATCAAGCTGTGCAGTGCCTTTTCCCAATACTTTATCTCCCTTTCCTCTGGGAGGGAGGAGTCTGAGTACACCCAAGGGCACAGTTTGTGGATGTTTAGCTAAAACAAGAACACCAAGGTTCTTTGGTTTTTAGGAGGTCAGTCTTTCACTTATATCTTCAACAACTGAATCTATTTCAGAGAATTTCTTTTCCTATGTAATATATTTGAATTTTCCCATAATTTGGATGTCCCCGATTCTTATTAGCCAGAATATGCTACCTATCAGCTTTGTCTGTATATTTGTTATATAATTACTGGGCACCTATAATCAGCTGGGAAGTCAATCCATTCCAAACTAAAGATTAGCATTTGGTAAATAAGAGCGATCCCAGAATGGGAAGGAACAAGGCTTGAAATATCCTTCTTTTTTTGGAACATATATAGAAAACATAAACACACAAGCTGTCTTCATTAGAATCTCCAAGTCTGTTAGAAATAGTGCCAAAAATATTACGGAACTGTAATGATATAGAGACAGAGCACTGGGGGCTATTCTTACATGATATAACCTGAGATGAGAGAAGAAGGCTGAGGTCTAACAAGAGGAATGGATGGTCCAGCAGATAACTTCTTCTCTAATAGTAACTTACTTTCAGACTGACCCTCTTAATTCCAATGACGGTTAGTAATCTGGATTTTTGTCTTTCAACTTTCTAATTAGGCAAGGAGAGCTCTATTATAGTACATAACATGCTGGGACAGGGTACGTCACTGTCTGAGACTGGGGTATTCTAGGCCAGTGGTTTCCAAATTTCCTAAAGTTATGGAACTTTTTCATATCACTCCTCTGCAACCAAATCCCTACTCTTATCCTAAAGAGGTGACACAGAAACAGGCAAGTTAGCCTGGCAATGGTGGTGTACCACCTTCTGGCCCACTCCACCATTATTCCCAGCCTCTTGGAACCGCAGGGCTCTGCAGGACACAGTTTGAAAACCTCTATTATAAGCCAACCAGAAACTTACCTGGTTCTGTCGGGCTTAGGTCATTTTTGCTTTTTGAAACATCATATTTCTGATAAAAGTTAGAATGGCTTTCTATAGTTACCAGATTCTAATCTCAATGTCTGAATAAAATGATCTGAATCTTGACATTTAGTGTTTTTCCTAGGGCTAATACTTTTCTGTTCTCTATGGAGTTGGATACAGCCTTCTTGTGTTTAAGCAGTCTTAAATCTGCAGTGAAACCCTGAGATCTAATCTGCATAACTTTATAAAACTTCCATTTAATTAGGGTTTTTTTTGGTAAGAATGGCAGTTAATGATGGTAGTAAACTAGGCATGCCATGCTAATTTTAATAACTGAAATTTTCTATGCATGTTTAAAGGTTTTGTTTGGTAGCATTTCTCACATGATTCCTCATAGCCTTGGGAAAACACTGGAGTCTTGAAGGGTTCTGATGTGCTCGAGGCTGGGACTGCTGGTCACACGTTCAGTTGATTGTGTGATAGGAACCAGCCACAAAGCTTTACACACATTTTGTAAAATAACATTGTAACTTATTCCCTGTCTTATCCCATCATTACTGCATTTACTTAAATAGGCTGAGTCCAGATGAGCAAGCACAAGCACAAACAGTTCGACACACTTCAGGAGGCATGCTAGGAACAAAAAAAAAATGTTCCTTGCGCTGCATATTTGCAATGAAGACTCTAAGTTTGATACCGGAAAATCTCAGTATAAAAAAAAACACGCAGGGAAAAAAGCAGCACAGGGCACACTCCTGGAGCATGCCCTGATGCAATTGGAAGCTGGGTCCTCCTAAGATACACTCTAGCACCTGGCCAAAGCATCTCTATGCTGCTGTGTGCTCCTGCTGCTCCAGCATGCTGGCTTAGAAGTGGAGCAAGGCTGGCAGCAGTGGCCTAGATCCAGGCTCTGTCCCCAGTTAGAGGGGATGTGGGGGTGGGTCCCCTGCCCACCCCACTGCACAGCACACAACCCTCTTCTCCCACCCCTGCAGCAGCAACAGCCAGCAGCAGGCTGTCAGGACACTTGTGGCCCACTGCTGCCAGCGCCATGTGGCACTGTCTGAGTCCCGAGGTCTCCATGTAGTGCTTGGCACTGGCCCAGCCTGCTGGCACATGCCTTTGCCCAGGGCCGGTTCCTGGCACCACATGGAGCCCCTGAATCTCAGGCAGTGCTATACACTGCTGGGGGTCTGCCAGCAGCCAGCCAGGAGTGCCCTGATGGCCCACTGCTGGCTGTTACTGTTGCAGGGGAGGGGGAGGAAAGGGGAGGGGGCGCTGTGTGTCATACAGGAGAGCACCCCCATGCAGGAGAGCACCCCCACAAACTCTACACCCACCCACAACTCCACAAACTTCCCACACAAACTCCACACAAACAGCCTGCCACAAACACCCACCTCCTACACCTTTTCCCCCCAAATCCCACAGCCTGCATGCCCAGCTGCCAGACAGGATGAGACCTGCTGACAGGAGCCGCAGTTGCATGGGCAACTGCCACATTGCAGCCCTGCCCTGTGCCCACGCTGGTGCTGGGACATGTGGCCCCAGCCTGGGGGAGCACCAAGTCCCAGGAATCACTTGGGGGGTGTGATGGGCTGGGGAGAGGGGTGGAGGTGGCAACAGTGGGGTGTGTGTGAGAGAGAGAGATGGGGTTTGGGGATGAGGGAGCGCTCTGAGTAAGAGAACCTGCCAGAGCCAGACTTAGAGCCCCTCTGCCCCACTGGAGAAGCCTGTGCAGGGGGAGCTCAGCCTGGAATGGAAGGGGCTTGCCAGCCCAGTCCCTGAGCCCCAGTCAAGGGCTTCCCAGGAACATCATGGGGATCATCGGGGCCTGGGCACAGATGCAGGGAGCAGAACAGTAAGGGTTGGCACGGCTCAAAGTCACAAAGCAGTGGGCAATACAGCTGCAGCTTGACTCATGTCCTGGTGCTGGGACAGAGCTGCTGCTAGGAGGGAGCTGGTAGGGCACAGGCAGGGGCTGCAGGTCAGGAGCGAGGGGCACTGGCAGGGCTGTGGTTGGGAGTGAGGGGCAAAGGCAGGGGCAGGGCACCGGCATATCAGTGCTGCTCAGTGCCCCACATCCTGGTAAGTGAAGAGGATGGAGGCAGCTGTGATTTTTCTATAATAAAAGAACCCAAAAGCAAATGCCAATATGTATAGATATTAAGAATTCATTTTAGTATGATGATGGTAGGCTTCTAAATTGCTTTAAAATTGTAAATATATTAATGAAACATTGCCCAACTGATCTCTTTCTATATAGTGGCATTTCATTTTAATCACAGAAGAACATGGATTTTTTGGGTATTTTAATGAGAGAATTTGGGGGTTTTTCTCAAAGAATTTTCAATTTTTAAACAGGAAACACCAGGATCCATGCCGATGAAGCAAGTGGCAGGACCCAGGCAGAGGACCCTGCCCAGGGCCAGCACCAGGGACCCAGCTGGAGGGCAGATGAGGTGGCTGACTTCCTGGCCATTTGAGCCAGGAGGACACACTTTGACAGTTCAAAGTGGGCCACTGCATTAAACACATCTTCCAGGTGATAGCTGCCCAGATGGCAGGGTGGGGGCACCAGAAGACATGACAGCAATGCTGCACAAAGGCCAACTGTGTAGCCATGGCCCACTGGCAGCTGGCCCAGAGGTGCAGGAGGCTCTATTGCAGTGCCTATACTAGAGCCCAGGCAGCTGTGCGGTCCCCATCTGGGTCTGGCAGGTGCGCAGCCATGGGGCAGCAGGCCACTGCCAGACTATTGCAGTGGATAGAGGGTGCAGGGGTCACTCTAGGTTAGGGCTGGTTCAGCAGTCCAGCTGGTACAAGGGGCTATTGTCCCTAGATACTAACTGTCTGGGCCTCAGAAACTCCCAAGGGCAAGTAGCTTTGAGCTGCTCCCCAGTGCAGCTTTTTATACTGCTGTGGCCAGTACAGGTGCTGGCCCCAGCCTCTAGTTTCCCCTGGCTAAACATCTGGGAGGATCTGGGCAGAATCAGTTTGCCCCAAGTGGCACAATATGCCCCACACCAAAGTGCATGTTCAGGCATATGTGCTGAGGCACAAATCTCAGGCACAAATTCGTGCCTCTGCTATTTGAGCTGCTGCAAGTACACATGCCTGCATATGTTGACACTCACATAGAAGCTGTCTCTGATTATAAGGTGTTATAAGATGACCCCTCTAATAATTAGATTATATATATGTTACATATATATAATTTTCCAGGTATAGAATCTAATTGTTGGAGGTTTGCTGTAAATTTGCCCCCTTCCCACTGTGACAGCAAGTCTTATATGTAATACAAACTATTCATGATATCAGTCCAAAGCCAAAGGCTGATGATTTATCATGTTGTTCACTGGGCTGGGCCTCACCGGAGTCAACAGCATTTCAAGCCATGGTGACCCCACAGCTCAGTATGCATGTGTTCTCCAGATGCTCATCACCTCAATGGAGCCAAGTGCTAATTAGCCCCTACTCATAATAACTGGAACTGGGTGATTCTGTCACAAGTCTTGGGATCCTCCAAAACTTTATATGTATATGAGGTGCAGGGCTACCTGGTCCAGGTCCACTTCATGGAAGGCAGGGCAACATTAGTTATATGCACCAGGCTAAAAAGGAAGGGGCAAGAGTAAACTGTATACAATATTGTGGTTCGCCATGCCTTGAAAAATAGTTGGCAGTGAGGGGGACTATGATTAATAGGCACTACTAAATTATCTTACTCAGGTGGGCTATACTAACTTATTTTTGGTAGGTTCCCATCAGCATGTCTGCCCAATGTGGGCCATGTGTTTTATAACCAGGCTCTGTGGTGGCTGTATTTAACCAGCTTCATAGTTGGTTTCCATTGCATTTGGCAGCAGTTTAATGAAAGCCAATGTGTTTAGTGAGATTTTGTTGTATGTGATTATAAAACAAGGGGCTTTTTCACTATGCCAATTGAGAGAGAAAAGCCTTGTCTTGTGTTTGAGTAAATACAGTAATTGAACAAACATGTGGCCAGATCACTACTTAAGAGGTAGTTAATCAGTTAATTGTGTCTTTAACATAACATCTTTCAGGGTCCTAAATCTGACAGGGTTTTGTGACTGTCACAATAGACCTATACTCCTTCACATTTCCCATTAAACATTTGTGGGATTGTTAGTCAGAAATAACTTAAGCAAAACCTACAGATAAATAATACAAATGAGCATAATTTTATCAGATGCTTTGAACAAAAGTTAATTGTCTCTGGGGTCTGAGAGAGATCCCCACCAAACCCTGCCACACCAAATGCCTGCAAGACTGCAGTTATCCATATATATATGATAAAGTATATGTATGCTTGGCGATTGCTAAACAAGGGGTTAATTTTGGCATTGCTCCCCTGCCTCCCTCTCTCTGGAGGGAAAAGTATAAAAATAAAGGCAGCTTTAGGGACAGATGGTGGAAGGGAATGCAATCTCCAGTGGTTTGTGGAGGTGAAATGCCAACTCCAGGGTTACAGAATGGCATGGAATCTTAAACTGGAGAGCTTTTCTGTT
This sequence comes from Crocodylus siamensis, assembly GCF_052110815.1. Lineage (NCBI taxonomy): Eukaryota > Metazoa > Chordata > Crocodylia > Crocodylidae > Crocodylus > Crocodylus siamensis. The sequence goes on from NC_143398.1 coordinate 116,299,889, forward strand.
TTGCTTTAGCTGAGAGGTTTAAAAATATGAGTCTGAAGTCGGGTATCTATGTCCATGTTTGGCAGCTAAACTGGCAGTCTGATATTCGTAAGTGCTGAGCATCCACCCCAAGCTGCAGTGCTGCCTTTAAAAGTGATTTGCTTAAAATATGCATAGTTGTCAGACAAGTTATTAATGACTACTGTAATCCAGTCCTCATTATAATTAAGAAGTTGAGCGAACAGATAAGTGTTGCCATGTAATCTGAAATGTTTCCTGCTAGAGCTGATAGGTGTAGTTGACAGAATCTGATTTTATATTTTTGTTAAACAATAAAATAAGACTGGAAACCTGGAAGGTTGATTTTAAGTCAACTGATGTTGCTTTTCTGAGGGACAGAGTCCAGGTTAGGGTTAGAGTGCAGGTCTGACTAGGGGTGATATAGGGTCTGGTAGGGGTCAGCTGGGGGCATAAGGGATTTGTGGCGGGTGGGGGAAAGGGAGGGCACTGCCTCTGGGATACCTAAACCAAGGTCCCAGTACCTTTCCTCTCCCTCTCTGGGAGTGAGAGCTAGAAGGGACTGGGGTATTGGTGCTGCTACTTGCCCTGGGGGATGCCCCTGCACATGTGCTCTGGCATGCTGCAAATTGACCCAGGTGGGCTAAGGGAGGCCAAGGCCAGCACCTCGGCTGGCTCTGTGGGCAGTAGCAGCAGCAGCAATGTGGGTGCACGGAGCCTGGCTAGCAGCTGGAGTATGGGTCTGGCCTGCCAGGCTCCGGTTTCAGGCAGCACATGTTGCTGCCATGTGCGCCATCCCATTTTTTTATATCTTTTTTTTTTTTTTTTCCAGAAACCAGGATTTCTTGGTGTCTAATTTTGGCTCAGTGCAGAGAACCTTTTCATATGTACTGTGTGCATTTTGTGGCATCTCAAAAGCCTCTGCAGTGCTGCAAAGCACATGTTCCTGTTCATGTGGACATGGCCGTAATTAGGTTTTTGTGTGGTCATACAGAACACTTTGCAAAACGAAATCTGTAATGTTTTACTTGGGAAATGAGGACTTGCGCTTTTATGGAGCCATTCAGCCAAAAGGATCTTGTGGCATTTCTCAAACTTTAGGGCTAATGCACAGCCCACAAATATTAATGGGAAAGTCACCACTGAATTAAACACACTTTTCCAACAAGTCCATTAAAGTGCAGCCAAAAGTGCATTATAAATATGGATTTTCTATCATCTCAGCCAAAGTTACTTTAAAGGCTGGATTCTTTAAAATTATCTAGCTAGCCCTCTGGCTGTATAACTTTCATCTTATTTAGGGAGTACTTACTTTGTGAAATATTGCAATAAATAAATATACTATTATACAAAGAAGAGAGCAATTATACAGGAAGCAGCATGTTTTGATTTAAATGCAGAACAAGAAAAAGCCTAATTGAAGCATAATGATTAAAACCTAATTTAGTAACAAACAGTGTCATACTGGCTGTCAGTTGCACTGAGGGAAAAAAAAAACAGCCAGCAAATTGCAACATACTTCATGTAAACTGCTGTCATGTCTCTACTAATATTAAACAGCTTTTTAAAATGAAATACCATGTTGCCTTGGCCTATTTGCATTTATTTTCCTGCAGGGTCTTTGGTCATTTACTCTATCCTTTAAAATAAAAAAGTAGCAATGAAAATTAGAAAAGGGTATAAATCATGCACAGAAAAATCACATTCAAATTCATACATTCCTGTAGTTCATGGTTGGTTGGAGTTCAAGGAATAGGTACAGTAGAACCAGGGACTTTGCCAGGGTTAGGTTCTTAACCTAAGATGAGTCTGCAAAGTAATGGGATGTATATATACCCTCAGTCAACAACTGTAAAGACCACGGAGGTACTCCATCTTTTTTGCTATGGCTTTTATTTCAAAAGGAGACTCTTCTCCTATTGGCTGCTTGAGACCCTGGATGAGCTCCAGCTGAATGGAGAAGCAGCACTGTTTGCAGTAAAGGCCACAGCAATTAGGTGAGAAGCTTGTCCTTAATTTGGCCAAACTGGCTTTAAGTAAGCAGGTTGTGAAGCACCAGATTCAAATAAAGCTTATCAGCCAAACACTTCAATCCAGAGTGAATCCAAAATTTCCTCAAGTCCCCGAGGGTTTATTTGTAGTTGTGGTGTATGCTCCAGTTTAAACAGTATGATTTAAAAAGTACTTGAATCATAGTATTTAGATCCAGCTGGAATACCCCAAGGTTTGGAGGCTGATAGCTTAGGAATAATCCTGACTATAAGGTATATTAAAGGCACTATGGCTCAGGCACATAGTCAGATCAGAGTTTAAGTTTTAGGATGTTTTGGATTGAGGTTTCAGTTGAGGCCAACTTCAAATTAGAACTGCCTTTTTTAGTTAAACCATATGTATTCTTTTAGCCACAGATCAGAACATTCTTTGGGCTAGAAAACCACTTCTGTTAATGTCAGAGGAGTGTATATGCTCTGACTCATTAGTATTTCTATATAGTAGACTTCATGCAAATATCTAAAAGCACTTACAAATCTCCATTATTCCTACCATACATCTCTGAAAAAGACAAGCAAAAATGTCTCCATTTTAATGAAGGCAAAAGTAAGAGGTTTTGTGAGTTCCCCAAAATCACAGAGCACGTCACTGGGAAAACATCACGATCAGAATTCCTGGTTTCTAATTGTTATCTCTAGCTGCTGGATTACATTTTTTACAGAGCCTAGACAGATCCTGGTCATATTTCCTTTGAAGTAAATGGGAAAATTTTCATTGAGCCAGTTCAACCCATTGTAAAGAATGAGATAAAAAATGACAAAAGAGGAATGAGATCTGTTACGTGTGCTCAGAATATTGATACAATGCAAGCTCCAATGGTTTGTGGACGTCAAATGCCAACTGCCAGGTTACAGAACTGCATGAAACATTAAACCGTAGAGCTTTTCTCTTTTGCTATAGCTGAAACCTGTTCCCTTTCTATCTTTGCATCCTTATTGTTAAATATGACATCCTAAATTGATCTTCCAGCTTTCCAGCTTTGCATGATGCAAAGTTTGTGCAGATAATTATTGTCTTATTTCTTCTTCAGGTGCATCTCCAGCTTGAAACAAACTGCTGCACATTATTCATAAAGATGAAAATGTCCCTGAATGAACGTTAGCAAAAACTTCTTCTAATTTAAAGATCTAAGTGCTGTTGTAGTTGGAAAAGCAACTCCGCAAATGACATGTGAGATTCCCTACATATTCTTGTTCAGTAGCTTCTGCATCAAATGCCAAGTTTACAAGGTAAGACTCTTCTTTCACTGTACTGCTAACTCAACCTGGGGTTTGAAATTCCCAATGTGTACTTCCAGATTCTCCTACCACTAATCAGCGACAAAGATCCTGCAGCCAGAATTTAGCCAACAATCTTACTAATGATGCATATGGTTGGCTAACTCATGTGTAACACTCCCTGCCTGGCAGTGCAAACACAAAAAAATGCATAAGATAAAATGAGCAACTCTGAGTCAAAGTTTCACAGGAGAAAACATTGATGGTATTCTAATATCATCACTCTCTTCTGATCATACACAAAACATTAGGGATTCATGTTTCTGGATCAATGAATAAGGCAATTTTTTGAGTGAAAAGATGGGTAAGCATTGTGTTCAGAAAAGCATTTCTATTCTATCTAAAAGGGCTTTTCCTGTATCAGTTGGGTGCACTTATAACTCTTATCATAAACCTCTCAATACTTCAGCAGGTTAAAAAGTAAAGCTATGGAGGAGAGAGGTAGACATATAGACAAAAGAGGAAATAAACCTTTTCTTTTTGTGATTTTTAAAAGCAGATGGTGAGTTAATACTGGGAGACTTTCAGACACTGGGCACTGTTAAAGGGCAAATATTTTTATGCAAACAGTTTGTGAGATGGTGGGAAAGCCTGGTGTTACATGATCAGAGGAAGAGGGGAGGGAATAGTGAGATATGAAGTTTGTCAAACAGAATGTAAGAGGTCCACAGAGCTTTAAAAACACAGGGCCCGAGTCTGCTATCACACGTAGGGATGCAATTCCTACCGATATCACTGCATTTGGCAGTGACCGAGTCTTTAGAAAATAAGTGGCACTGTTCCTATATGCCATTTTATTCACTCCCACTTCCACTGAAATCCTTATACATGTCTTAATATTAACACTTCTCTTATGATATACTTAAATCCTAGTTCTTCAGGACCCAGCACCCAAAGTGCCCATCCTTGTCCACATATAAGCTAGCAGCATCACCTCTCGCACACACTCAGAAAGAATACTCTGATTCCAATAAATAGGTCACTTTGGCAAGTGAAAAATTGCCTCCAAAGGGGATTGCAATCCCTCTTGGAGTCAAAGCATGAGGACTGAGAATTTCCCACTTGGGGTTTTCTTCCACTGAAGTAAATGGAAAAATTCTCAGATGGTAGCTTTAGGGAGAAAGGGAACTTAGGATAACATTATTTAATGATATGGTAGTTTCCAAACAAGAATAATCTTGGGGCCAGAAAAAAGAGAAATCTATAGGAAGCCTGACAAGACCCCACAAAAAGGGGGAGGGGTGCACGCATGCATGCTCATGGAGGGGAAAAAAATTTTCATTACAACATTTTCGGCCTCTCTTAGATTTAGTTCTAGGTGTCCTGAACCTCTGGCTTGTACTTTTTTTTCCAATTACAAAAATTAACTTAATTTTGTGAACATCAGCATTGTAAGCAAGTGTTTCTGTTGGCTGTCTGGTGGTATTTTCATGATTTTGCATCCAAATACATATTGGATCCTGCTACGGCAATGCTGCTTTTTTTGCCAGAATGGTATGTAGCCTGGGTGTACACAGGGTATGTACCCCCCCTTCTCTGAATTGAAGGGGATTGTCAGCAGGCAGAGGTGCTGTGGGAAGGAACTGTCAACCACACAGTTTCTCCTCAGTTCCCTATAGAGTCAGGCCAGGACCTCACTGCTTAACTATATACAGATAACAATGTTTCCAGACTTATGAAAGAAAAAAAGAGATAAATAGAGTAAACTGCTCCCAGATTACTTGCAGGTGTAGATGCACTCAGTAGTGTTCTTTATTCAAATATGATTTGTGTCACTACTTGGACTGATATATTTCTAGAATTTTGATCTGGTTCTTCATTTTTGATGCACTGAAGTTTGGGGGTGCTTATGCCTGGGCTTTCTGCAAACTTGGGTGTAGATTCATGTTTGGGTGATGGAGTTTGCTTTTTATGTACCCTTTGAGGAACTGAAAACACAGTATTTTTCATAAATCTTACAAGATGCCCTCCTTTTTAATATTCTATTTATCCTGTGAGATACCTTTATATATCTGTATTTCCCCTTAAACCTAGGATCACTTACCAAGAAATAATTTTATAAATTACTTTTGGAATTGTTGCAGTATCAGAGGGGATAGATGGCATTCCATCTAGGAAACCATGTTCTGTATGTTGCCAGCAACATGATCCCACATAATATAGTTGATGTACGGTAGCAATTATGTAAAATATAGGGAGACTATTACAAGAATCTCTCTTTTTCTTTACTTTCAGGCCATATAATTTTAGCAACAAAAACAGAAAAAAAAAACAAACAAAAACCCAGAACACTGGAGCAGTATTATTTGTGTTGTTTGTATGTTTTTGACAGGACCTTACGAGGGCCATACTTGTCTCTGATTGTATATAATCTTTTTTAGTACTTCTAGATGTTGCTGAGTCTGGAAGTTCCCTGTTAGTGGAGTTCTTGAAGCATGGGTGGGCTGAAGTTCTTATTGCAACTTGGTGAAATATGGAGAAATCAAATCTGTTCTTTGCTGATTTAATGTGGAGGAGCATCCCTTTTCAGGAATCCTTAGCAAAAAAGAGGCAAAGCAGCTGCAGGAGAAATTTGCTATTCTTTACAGAAGGAATTTGGGGTGGTATGTGATAATCTTATGCTTAGGCTGAATGTCTCTATATTCATTTGTGTGTTGAAAATATTTTGGTACTGACTGGTCATCCAGTAATTGGACTGTCCAGGGACTGAGGACACTACTGCTATTTAAGCTGAACCACAAAAGTAAACTTAGGTCACCAGAAGAGATGGCTTTTCTTTCAATAAGGAATGACTATGTGGTTTAAGAAGTTCTTGCAAGAACTCTAACTATGTAAGCTGTCACGGAGCAGGGTCCTAGGGGTGGCCGTGATCTCCCCTAGTACCCCTTACTGTGCCAAGTTTACTTCAAGCACCCTCAAATCTCGCCCGCCACGTCTTCATCTTAAATATTAAAGGGAGGCTGCCTTTCGTCCTCTTGGACATGGTTTTCTCCTGCTGTCACTCATTTTGTTCTTTTAATTGGGCTCCCATGCACCCCGGTCTTATGGGCAGTGTGTGGCTCCAGCCACCCCAAGCCTTACTGATGTACTGGACATTGTTCAGTCTGTTTTGCTCTCTGCGCCCTCTGTGGCACTTAGGCTTTCCACCACCCTTGTCTTGCAACCTGCACCCCACAGGTGCTCATCAATTGCTGCCCCCTTTGCTCTGGGGCCTTCTTGAGCTGCCCCCTTTCCTCAGGGGTTACCGCAGCCTTGGGGCTCAGGTGGCCATAGCCATGCCTGGTCCCAACTCTCCTCCTCGGGGTCTCGACCCCGCCACTGGGCTCAGGCAGCCTTACCTGGCCTCCAATTATCCAGTCCCCTTCTTAGGGCTGGGGTCAGTGCACCCCCGAATGCTGCACCCTCTCTGGCACCAGGGTCTCCATGCTACCATGGAGCCCCTATGAGGCCTCCTCCAACCCCTAATAGCCTCACCCAAACCACTGGTCATAAACAGAAAGCTCAAGCCTCTAGGTTGCAACATAAATTCAAGCAGCTTGGCTATAACATTAGTCCTCCCACATCAGGGGTGTTCTATCCTTTCCCCAGTCTCAAAGCTGTACCTGCAGTTTAGCCTTTCCTCTTTGTCCAGTCCAGCAGAGCTCCTTCCTCTATGGCTGCTGACCCAGAACTCCCTGCCTGGCCTCAGCCTGGGTTTAAATGGGAGCCAGGCCCTGCCCCTTCCAGTCAGCTGACTCCCACCGGTTACCCTGGCAACCCACAGCTGGGCTCCTTACTTGCTGCTCCACAAATAGCAGGCACCTCAGTGCCCTGCTACACACCTCCCCTCTTTATAGGAGTGAAGCACGGAGGTGCTCTGCAACACAAGCTTTAAAAGCTGAACAGTTCCACAGATATAGAGTGCTATTATCATTGTGAGGAAAAGTGGTCCTAGAATCAATGAGTTTTTGTAATTCTAAGAAACCTGTTTAAAATACATCTTACTCCTAGAGACAATGTGCAATGGTTCTGATTCCAACGTGGCTTATAGTAGTTTTATACTGGTGTAATTCCACTTGCAATGAACCTGTCCCTGATGTGGATTACATCAGATTCAGGCTATGTACACACATTCAGATAATCTGGGAGAATTCTACTGGATTTGTTCTCCTGGTAGAGAAATTTCCCCAGAGCTGCATGTACAGACATTCAAATACTGAGGCCCTGAAGAGTGGAGAACCTGAAGTGCTTTCACTGTGCAGCCAGGGGACACTACTGTGCATCCATCTCAGTGAGCTCTGCAGGCTCCCCTAGTCTGTCTAGTAACAGATTACATCAGTGCACTGGGCAACCCTGATTGACTGAGTCAGACTGCCCGTGGTCACCCTTGATTTCCTTCCAGCCCAATGTGGGGATTGTGAAGGGGGGGGTGTTCTGTTCCTTGCTGGAGCAGCAGAGTTCAGTAAGTGTCACAGTCTCTGGTGTGGAGGGGAGGGACTGCTGAAGGACAATGTTCTTTTCCGAGAGAAGCTACAGCATATATAGACATTCACTCTCCCATGAGAAACTCTCCCAGCAGTCATTCAATCTGTTTGTGGCCTGAGGTAACCCAGAAGGCGGTCCTCCAGAGAGACGCTCTGGTTTCTGGACAGAGCATCTCCATGGTGCTTCTGCTACCTCAGCATGCAGGGCATGCATCCTTAGCATGCTGGGGCAAGCAGAAGTGAGGCAAGGATCTGGTATGACCGGGACCTGGGTGCTGCCATGCGTAATTTAGGGACATGGGGGTAGAGGGGTTTATGGGTGTGGGTGAGTGTGTGTGGGTGTGAGGAGTGGGAGGGATGGGCATGTGGGGAATGATGGGGGGGATGTACAGTCTGTGGGTGGGTTTGTGGAGGGGCTTGAGTGGGGGCTGCTACACCTTTGCATATGAGCCATGCATCCCAGAGCCATGCGTTCTGGTCCTGTGCACTAGCAGGCCATGCTGGGTCTTGCCAGATCCCACCTCATGCTTTCTCCCTGCACACACTGTGGATCCAGCAGTGCTGCCACCAGAAGCAGGACCTGGCTTGGCATGACACCCAGTCCCTGTGAGTGGCATGGGGCCCCTGGTGACAGCCCAAGTGGTCTGGGGCTGCCTGAAGGCACACAGCCCTGTGTCATGCCATTACATGCTGGGGCAGAACCACAATGAGCAGCACAGGCAGTGCTGGGTCTGAGGTGGATGGGGCTGCATCGCTGGGAGTTCTGGCTGCAGTAGGCCCTGAGCGCCACATGGCTGCTGCTGCTGCAGGGGTGAGCTGTGGGCCCTGCAGGGAGCGGCTGGGCTCCTGTGGGAGGAGCTGTGGGCCCTGAAACAGGGAGCTGTGGTCCTGTGGAGGGGCAGTCCATGTGCTGTGTGGGGGGTGGGGGGCACCTCTCCTGAGCAGCCCCCCTCACACAGTCCCCCCATACCCACAATTCCTCTACAATCCCTCCACACCCACCCACATCCCCTGCACCTCTTTCCACCCCACTCTTGCAAACCCTACATCCCTCCATCTCACCCATTGCGCCCAGCTGCCAGATAGGATGAGACTTGCTGGTAGGAGCTGTAGCTGTGGGGGCAGCTGTCCCCATATCCTAGTTAGTGAAGGGGTCAGGGGGAGCGCTAATTGTTCTATGATAAGAAAACTACAAACATCAAAACATAGATATTTAGATTTTATTTTATTATGATGATAGAGACACTGGTAGGTTTCCAAATTGCTTTAGAATTGTAAATATATCAATAAAACAATGCCCAACTGATCAGTCTCTCTCCCTCTCTCTCTATCGATCTATCTACAGATATCTCTCTATATATATCCATATATATAGTTATCTATATAGTTATCTACATATATATATAGTTATCTCTATATAGAGAGAGTTATCTATATAGTTATGTGTGTGTGTGTGTGTGTGTGTGTGTGTGTGTGTGTGTAGGTCTTTTGCTTTAATTGTGGAAAAACATGGATTTTAGAATATTTTAAAGAGTAAATTTGGGATTTTTTTATTAGAGATTTTGCAGTTTTCAAGTAGGGAACTCCAGAATTCCTGCTAGTGAGGTAAGTGGCAGGGCCCAGGCAGAAGAGCCTGCTCAGGGCTGGCACCTGGGACCCAGCTGGAGGTGGCTGACCTCCTGGCCACCTGGGGCCAGGAAGACATGCTTTGGTAGTTCAAAACAGGCCACCACACTGAGAACATCTTCCAGGTGATAACTGCCCAGATGGCAGGGCAATGGCACACATAGCATCAGTGCCACACGAAGGCCAACTGTGCAGCTGCAGCCCAATGGCAGATGACCCAGAGGTGCAGATGCCTTTTCTGTGACCATGCAGTCCACATCTGGGTCTGGCAGATGTGCAGCCTTGGGGCCGCATGCTGTCATAGGTGGCAGCAGGTCACAGCCAGGCAGCAGCCCCCACTGCCAGACTGCTGCAGTGGGTAGAGGGTGCAGGGAACTCTTGGCCAGGGCTGCTTCAGCAGTCCAGCTGGCACCAGTGTTCCCTCTAAACTGCACAGCATTCATGGCCATGCAAGCATGCCTGGCAGTGTGGCATGAGGGATCGCTGGCTGACACAAGGAGTAGTGTTCCCAGATACCAATTGGCTGGGTCCCATAAGGTCCTGAGAGCAAGTAGCCCTGAGCTGCTTGCCAGGGCAGCTTTTTATACTGTTGGGGTCAGCACAGGGCAGGTTTTTATACTGCTGGGGCTGGCACAGTTGTGCTGAGTCTAATTTGTGCCACTCCTATTTGAGCTGCTGCAAGCGCACATGCCCTGGGAGTCTCTTTCTCTCCCAGAGGCAGGGATGTCAAATTCACTTGGGCCCCAGGCCAGTTCCAAACCATGAGACTCCTTATGAGCCAGGTCCAGTCCAGGGCATGAGGGCTGCTCCAGTGGATACTGTGGCAGCGGTTGTAGCAGTGAGGGGTCCAGTGGCAGAGGCGAAGGATGCAGGACAGCAAGTCCAGTGGTAGTGACAATAATCCAAACTTGCCACCGATGGCCATGCCCAGTCGGTTGAAAGTTGCCCTGGATTCTGTCAACATCCAAATGCTTTGTGCAGTTGAGTCAATCTTGTCTTTTTAAAAAGGAAAATGCATTCTGGAAATATTGCAACACCTCTGGGCACCCCTGTAACAAGGTGGTGAGGCTGTAGAAAGACAGAAACACTGATGATAGTGTGAGTAGATAGAGAGCTAGAGTTATAAGGAGACTTGAAGTTCCCTTCAGTGAAGAATCTCAGGACTTCACAAAAAATGGATTAATTCCAATTCAGAGCAAAATATCCAAACATAGAAATTCTTTACAAAGGAAGATTCTCAAAATAACCTTCACTTAGATAAATAACGTATATTATAAAAAAACATGGAAATGTTTCAGATCAGAGTCCTTTCTTTTTTCCTTTCCCCCTCCCTTTCCTTCTCCCCTGCTGTCTCTTCTGGTTCTATCTACTTCTGTGCTGCTAGTTCTCAGTTGCATGAGTGTCACAGCATCTGGTGGTAGTTTCACACCTAATCCATCATTCTTCTTCTCCTGTCCCTGTTGTTCATATTTGCAAATTTCCCAACCCCCTCTAGTCCCACCCAGAACGCTTAACACCACAGCTTGAGAAAGAAGGCCAACATAAAAAACTCAAGTGATTTCAAACTTCTTGGCATCTTTAAAGTGATATTACCAAGAGATCTGACCAAAATTAAAGGATAAAA